>NC_064627.1:18597237-19838903 GCF_023864275.1 Schistocerca cancellata | reverse complement strand
TTTCAAAGTTCAGTTAAAGTATTCATAACTGGCTACAATGTTCAGATTACACAAGCACAAATTAAGAGTGCGAGTTTTGTTACCGTATTTTAGCTTACCTGTGACTGCAACTCAGCTTGGTACGTACTAAATTTTACTATTGTTAATTGTTCAGAATCATTTAATTCAAGTTCAAAGTTAAATCCCTTATTTCTAAATTGCGTAGATTCAAGTAGCTTTTGAAATGATTGTTGAGGTAGTCCAAGACTAACCGTTTTTTACTGAATTTCGATGTGCTTCAGAAAGAAAGCTCACTATTAACTTCAGTCACTAAATTAACTTTCGATTTTCCGGTTTTATTAATTCTTTTGCTAAATTAAGTCAGGGTGTAGCGGAATTTATTACTTCTGACAAACTTTCAGTTTTCATACTACACGTGTCAACCTTCAGTTGCCACGCTTCTAGTGCTAATTATATGTGTAATAATCTTTCTTTTTCAGTTACTATAGTAATTGTCCTTAGGACTGGCGACCGTAATTTCCCCCAAATCTCAAATATCTAATTACCGCTAGTTAATTGTTGACTTAACGGCCGCACATTTACTTTCTTTATTAACTTTACCGCTTTTCAAATTAATTTCCACCAGTTTCATTTGCATTTTTCCTTTCATTTAGATGTAACCCTTTCCTCCCTCTTTACCGACATTTTAACTTCGGTGACGATTGCTTTTCCCAAATTTCCATTAGGTACATGCGGTTTAATTTTTCACTGTCATTAAGGTCGATAAGTGAGGGGGAAGTTACAAGTTCAGAAAAGACATGAAACAATCGCAAGGCACGGTAGAACTGAGCAAGAATTACTTGGACGAGCAGAACTCCCAGAGCCTAGTGGTTTAGAAACGGGAACATCTGATGTCGGAATCCTGGAACCAGAAAACTAAAATTCTCTGGATAATTCCGAATCTGAGAATTATGTAGTTCCACCAAATGTTGACGTGGAGATAGCAGTCCAAAATTTTCATGGTGATTACAATGAAAGGGTAGTTTCTCCATCCATTAGGCACGAAAATGTGACCTCGCGTGGTTCGTCACCAGTCAGCAGGATTGACAGTGCAGCAGATGACAACGATAAATTCCAATTGTTGTTTGATTTCATGAAGCAAACCATCAAGGACTTCGGTGAACATAACAAACGTGTAATAATCATACTGAACGTGTGATTCGAAAACTGTAATGGACCTTGCTGAAAATTACAAACTGATAACCGGTCAAACTAAGTATGTAAATGCAAAAGCTGTAAAGGATTAGGAGAGTAGATAAGTGTGCAGTCGAAAAATGCAATCAAATTAAATAAATCAAAGGAACTCAGGAATGGATAAAAAAGAATTTTAACGAAAAAATCAGAAAAGCACTAGAAAAATGCGATACAAATTCTAAGAACACCACAGATTTCACAAACGCGATGTCGGCAGTGAAATTACAGACAGATCGGATTCCATTGGTCAAGACGGCTATTCGTAACTTACAGGAAGAGCAATCGCATGACGAACAGATTATTCAAGCAAACAAAGACAAAATTCAGGATATGAAAGAGCACACTGAGACCAGACTAAGTGAGGTCACAGAACAACTATCGTTAACCAGTCGTGGTATTTCGTTGAAACAGTTTCACGAAATGCGAGGAGGCTGAAATAGCACTAAACTGGCTACGGTAGACGTCTAATATCAGATGGAATTTAGAAAGACACAGGACATGCATAGTAAATGGCAAAAGAGATTATTTAACGTCTAAAGACCAACATAGAAGACTTGCAGATCCTGAGTTAACAATTGAGGAATAACAGTGTAGAATAATAAACGACAAACAATTATATACTGATGTGGAGGTCTGTTGGAGGAATCTGCACTGCTTGTGGATCAAACGTGTCATGGATTTCCAATCCAGTAGCACCAGTATCCACAAATAATCAAGATGTAGCGTTGCTACGAATGAAGTAGGGGATTATGACTTCAAGCATTTTGTTTCGATGCAAATTTTCCAAAATTACAGACAGCGGAATGACGCTGTATCTGAAGAATTTGGTTTTCTCAGATTGAAGCACCATTACCACCAAGATGACGTTTGAACTTGAAACTGTTTTTTATTTGTGAACATCTCGGGGAAACGTAGCGGATAAAATGCGAGGCATTGCTGCCACGTCCAGTACTTATGACGCATTTAGGGAGGCATGCTTGGACACTTAGTGGTCCAAAGCAACGGAAGAGTAATAACAGGAGATAATAATGTATAACGATCTTGAGGCGTCTAGATACATGATGTAAAGCTGTTTGACACAACAGTGGAGAAGAAAGAGTTCTTGGGCAAACGGTGTAGAACGAGAGAAATATTTCGCTTCTGTTATATGAAACTACCTTTGCGACACCAGCAGTCACTAGTAGGAAAGTATGGTAACGATGCCGTCGAATTCAAAAACCTGTTAAGAGAATCAGAGATCGCATTTGAAGAAGACAGTGCGCTTGAGTGTAGTAGAGGCCAGGGACAAAGCAGTATTCACAACAACCAGTTTGGCAGAGCACCACATCATAATAATGGCCCTGAAGGGTATAAGAACAAGACGAGAGGGGGAGGAGACAGCTCCCCACAGCAGTGTTATACCCGGCGTCCAGGGTGTCGTTACCCAGACAACGTGAGGGAGTGGAATCTGCAGTAAAATAACAGTGGAAAGTGGAACCAGCCTCAATACGACAACGGCGCAGTGGAAGTAGAGGTGGTTAACGGGTGGAAGTTACTGAACTTAGATTGCCAAAACAGAGAAATGAGGACAGGAATCCTCGTCCCTCGCATCAATGATGGGAGACGGACGCAAGACTGACTACACAAACAGCTGCAGAAACCATCGCACTGAGTCATCACCGTATGCTAGATTATGCTCTAGATTATGCTGACATAACGCAGGATTGCTTGTCGAAATGAAGGACAATTCCACTGAAGATCACCATCTCATAATTAAAATATCAGTTAGCAATGTAATGCTAGGTGAATCGAGGACAGCAGAAACCAGATTTCGGCTATGTCAGATGCAGCATTTGAAAAAGAAATTCCTGGCCCTCAATCAAAGTCAAGAGATTGAAGGTAAGAGGAGCGATCTGAAGCAAATGCACGGAGGTTCCACAACGGACCCCAATCGAATTTATACGAGTACTCCACGGACATTCTCTGGAAGGTAACTTCCGAGTCACACCAAAATTAGGAATTGAACTTATTATTCCTTGAATGGAAACGAAACAGCCCCTCATACTGGTAGAGGAATACTGACTTTATACAAGGTAACAGAGAAGGACTTCCAGCGAGTTTTCTGAAACTCTGTGTAGACAATGAGAGTTATAAGAATCAAGATGAGCATGATTCTAGGGTCAAGTAAGAAGATGGAGAGAAGAACAGAAAGTGGTGAAATATGAACCTGATCAAGAAATTCAGAACAAAATACAGGCGTGCGAAAATATAAAGAGACAGGACAGGCAAGACTCAGCTAGAGAACTGCGTGGTACACAGGATGTGTTTCTGACAAAACCAGGGCAAATCGAGAACTTCAGTGTGAATTAAAAGTTAAAGAACACCGCAAATTCACAGTATCATCTTATTCTATCCCACTATCTATGAGGTGATTCAGAAATAACTTAAAATGTCTGAAAAGACATAACTGAACACACTTCGTCGTCATGCAGCAGACCATTACAGGCTGTAGAAAGGAAGAATAGGTCGATTAGGCCTGTAGTAGATTCGTGCCAACTTAATACCATTATTGCTCCAGGGACAGACAGACCGGAAAGTCTAGAAGAACTCAGTGTGTTAGTATTTTCTTCTATCATACTCACTCCTTACTTCTGACACTTTGAACTCCATCCTTCTTGTCTTTAATACGCAACACTCCAACGCTATCAGTGTAAAAGTTTACCCTGCAGTCTAAACGTTTCATCCGCAGCGTTTATTCGCATTCTACGTAGAATCCTCGACGAAAGCGTAAAACAGCGAATCATTACATATGCCAGTGATATCTTGATCACGATAAGCACCTGTGAAGAACGTAGTAGAGTCCTAAATGTTTTGATTAAGTACGTTCAATGAATACGGTGTCGCGGTAAGTGCAGGAAAATCTCATTTCGACAGACCATTGATCAACGTTCTGGGACACATAATTTCAGAAAAAGTAATGTCACCAGACAACGTAGAAACAATTAAACGCTTTGCTACGATTACCATTAGGTAACAGCTGAAACGACTTCTAGGGTTAGTCAACCTCTGTATAAGGTTCATTCAAATCAACAGTCTTGATTCTCCCAGTCCATGCGCGCTGACCGGGAAGGAAACTTCTTAGATATGGGACGATATACCGGAAAGAGAATTCCAGGCGTTGAAAGCAGCACTGGTGAGTGCGCCAATTCTGTCACATCCTGATCTCAGCAAGGATTTCTGTATGGCCGCTGACTGAGCTAAAACGGGTTACGCGTTGCGTGTTTTCAGGAGTTTGAGAGCGAAGATGGCATCGGTCAGAGGACGATCGGATTCAGCATTCGGGTGTTGTCTGAACGTGAAGAGAACCACTCAGTCGCGGAGCTGGAAGCACTTGCGGCAGTTTGGGCGCTCCGAAACTTCTGTTATTTTCTACTTAGACGCAAAACGATGATCTACACTGACCAAAAAATACTTCACGATTTTTTTTACATCAAACGAACCCACGGAAAACTACGGAGACTGACACACATACCAGCCTCTACGAATGTCATTGCTGCCGCCTTGTCCAGATCCTCTTTTGGATATGTAGTTACAATGCAGTATGATCTGGAACAAAACAAATTCAGTATCTTGTGTCTCTGGAAGATGGCAACAGAAAATTATATAACAGCCTCTATGATTCACTAATTTTATGTAGCACGATATTTTATCATGCAGAAGGAACGTGTACGACTCTGTATAGGGTCCTCTGCGTACCTGAAGACCTGATATACGAACTCATGTGGTACACTCATTTGAGTTATGCATATTTTGTCTCACGAAAGGGGCTCATAAAATTAAAAACGATGTTCCACTTTAAAAAGACGGTAAGGTCCTTTGTGGTGTCACCGCGAGACACCACACTTGCTAGGTGGTAGCTTTTAAATCGGCCGCGGTCCGTTAGTATACGTCGGACCTGCGTGTCGCCACTATCAGTGATTCCAGACCGAGCGCCGCCACACGGCAGGTCTTGAGAGACTTCCTAGCACTCGCCCCAGTTGTACAGCCGACTTTGCTAGCGATGGTTCACTGACAAATTGCGCTCTCATTTGCCGAGACGATAGTTAGCATAGCCTTCAGCTACGTCATTTGCTACGACCTAGCAAGGCGCCATTACCAGTTACTATTGATGCTGTAAAACATTGTACCGTCAAGAGCGATGTTCACCAATTATGGATTAAAGTTAAGTATTCCAGCAGCTACGTACTATTTTTGCTACTATAAATTCCTTGTCCTGTTCCAGACCTCACGCCAGCCTGCGTGAGCTTAAACGCGTGCCTTTCGGCTTCCTGTCATAGTGGATTAGCTGTCTTGCCAACCCACAACATCCTTTCCATATGCAAGACTTGCCAAAGAACGAAACACAACAATGGAAACTATCAGGTGCTTCTTTATCCGACCATTCGCGATAAATGGAAACATTAAGAGGCCACAGAACTCTTAGGTCCCATTTCCACGACAAGCAGAGGGTAAATCTCTGTTTTCGTAGCTATAGAACTAACATCTAAGTTTGTGACATTGACATCATTGCGAAAAGCTACAGCATTGACAATATCCAAGGCACTCAGCAAGGACTTTTTGGTGCAAGTAGGGCGCTCTCGGAAATGCATAGCTTCTTTGAAGACACATAGGATTAAATCTATCTTCATTTCCTCATTTAGTCCCACGTCGAATTCCGCAGAACGGGTTACGAAGGGTATACGTAGTTTATGCAGTATGTATTGTGCAAAAGAGCACATAAACTGGGACATCCTTCTGTTATCCTTCCAGCATGTGACGCACGTGTTGCCACACTCCACAATCAAACTTTCGCTGATTACACTACTAAGAAATGACAACCTAAGGACAACATCAGCGAGTCAGTGGACTTCAGGTACCGTGATCGAACGAATCATGCAACAGTTGTCGATGTGGCGGTTCAAAAATGGTTCAAATGGCTCTGAGCACTATGGGACTTAACTCCTGAGGTCATCAGTCCCCTAGAACTTAGAACTACTTAAACCTAACTAACCTAAGGACATCACGCACATCCATGCCCGAGGCAGGATTCGAACCTGCGACCGTAGCGGTCGCCCGGTTCCAGACTGAAGCGCCTAGAACCGCTCGGCCACACGGCCGGCCCGATGTGCCGGTGAGTTATATAAAAGCATTGGCTACAAAAAGGAAGACAGAGGAACAAAACTGAGACAACTCCAGGTCGGACAAAAAACCCTTCTCAAATGACACCGCCCCTAAAACAAGCAGAATTAACCATGCCGTAAGTTCTTTTCGATTTACAGCGGTCCATTCAGAATACAGAGATTTGCGTACGCCAATGCCTCTAAAATGGAATCGCTAACCAGCAAGAGGTCAATTTGCGTCCACCACATCAGATATGTCAAATTATTCTTAGAATAATTCAACAACTGGGAAACAGATTTCGCCAGCAGAACAAGGGGAATTGCAGACATTTGTTTGTGTGTCTAAACGTTTTGTGTTTCTATTTAATTTTCATTGTTTCGGTGTGTGACAATAACATGCATGCGATAAAAATGTGAGATTTGTATTCAGGTAACGAGGCATGTAGCGACATTTGACCTCTTAAGTAACAGCACCCAGTGTGTTGTCCTCGAAGGCGAGTATTCATCACAGACAAGCGCATCGTTAGAAGTGCCCCAGGGAAGTGTGATGGGACCGCTGTTTTTCTGTAAATAAATAAATGGTTTGGCTGATAGGATGGGGAACAATATGCAGCTGTTTGCTGATGATGGTGTGTTGTACAGTAAGGTCTCGAAGTTAAGTGACTATAGGAAGATACAATACGACTTAGACAAAATTCGTAGTTGGTGTGATGAATGGCAGCTCGCAATAAATGTGGAAAAATGTAAGTTAATGAGAATAAGTAGGAAGAACAAACTTGTAATGTTAGTGTCCTGTTGACACAGTCAAGTCGTTTAAATATCTGGGCGTAACGCTGCAAAGCAATATGAAATGGAACGAACCGTGAGAACTGTAGTGCGGAAGACGGATGGTGGACTTCGATTTATTGGGAGAATTTTAAGAAAGTGTGGTTCACATGTAAAGCATACCGCATATAGTACGCTGGAGTGATCTATTCTTGAGTACTGCTTGAGCGTTTGCGATCCGTACGTCGGATTGAGGAAAGATATCGAAGCAATTCAGAGGCGGGCTGCTATATTTGTTACCAGTAGGTTCGAACAACATGTTAGTGTTCTAGAGATGCTTCGGGAACTCAAATGGGAATCCCTGAAGGAAAGGCGACGTTATTTTTGAGAAAGACATTGAGAAAATTTCGAGAATTGACATTTGAATCTGTCTTCCGAACGATTCTACTGCCGCCAACATACATTCCACTTAAGGACCACGAAGATTAGGAACGAGAAATTAAGGCTCATAAGGAGGGATATAGGCAGTCGCTTTTCCCTCGCTCTATTTGCGAGTGGAACAGGAAAGGATATTACTAATATTGGTACAGGGTACCCTCCAACACGCACCGTACGGTGGCTTTGAAGTACCCTACGTAGAAGCACAAGTGAATTTAGCGTTCAGTAAAGACAAGTTCTGCGTCTAAGTGCACACAGAAAAAAATGAAGACAATAAAACTGTGTGAAAGGGTAGCAGTGCACTATGTGCTGAACCAAAATTTTTTATAGAAAAATTTACGACAGTGATAAAGAATTGGCACACATTCGAATTAGGTCAGCGACCAGCCGCAGTAAGGAGTAGTACACTACTGCCCATTAAAATTGCTACACCACGAAGATGCTACAGACGCGAAATTTAACAGAGAGAAAAAAGATGCTGTGACACGCAAATGACTAGCTTTACAGAGCATTCACACAAGGTTGGCGCCGGTAGCGACACCTACAACGTGCTGACATGTGGACAGTTTCCAATCGATTTCTCATTCACAAACAGCAGTTGACCGGCGTTGCCTGGTGAAACGTTGTTGTGATGCCTCGAGTAAGGAGGAGAAATGCGTACCATCACGTTTCCGACTTTGATAAAGATCGGATTGTAGCCTATCGCGACTGCGGTTTATGTTTGCAGCAGCATGGACTATTAGCTCGGAGACCGTGGCTGCGGTCACCCTTGACGCTGCATCATAAACAGGAGCGCCTGCGCCTCAACGACGAAGCTGGGTGCACGAATGGCAAAACGTCATTTTTTCAGATGAATTCAGGTTGTGTTTACAGCATCATGATGGTTGCATCCGTGTTTGGTGACATCGCGGTGAACGCACATTTGAAGCGTGTATTCATCATCGCCATACTGGCGTATCACCCGGCGTGATGGAATGGGGTGCCATTGGTTACACGTCTCGGTCACCTCTTGTTCACATTGACGGCACTTTGAACAGAGAACGTCATATTTCAGATGTGTTACGACCCGTGGCTCTACCCTTCATTCGATCCCTGCGAAACCCTACATTTCAGGAGGATAATGCACGACCGCATGCTGCAGGTCCTGTACGGGCCTTTCTGGATACAGAAAATGTTCGACTTTCGCCCTGGCCAGCACGTTCTCCATATCTCTCACCAATTGAAAACGTCTGCTCAATGGTGGCCGAGAAACTGGTTCGTCACAATAAGTCAGTCACTACTCCTGACGAACTGTGGTACGGTTCTGAAGCTGCATGGCCAGCTGTACCTGTACACGCCATCCAAGCTCTGTTGACTCAATGCCCAGGCGTATCAAGGCTGTTATTACGGCCAGAGGTGGTTGTTCTGGGTACTAATTTCTCAGGATCTATGCATCCAAATTGCGTGAAAATGTAATCACATGTCATTTCTAGAATAATATATTTGTCCAATGAACACCCGTTTATCATCTGCATTTCTTCTAGGTGTAGCAATTTTAATGGCCAGCAGTGTTGTTTGCACTTTTTGATGGTAGCCAGCAGAGATATGTGCTTATGGACGTTCAAATGGCTCTGAGCACTATGTGACTTAACTTCTGAGGTCATCGGTCGCCTAGAACTTAGAACTAATTAAACCTAAATAACCTAAGGACATGCACGCCTGAGGCAGGATTCGAACCTGCGACCGTAGCGGTCGCTCGGCTCCAGACTGTAGCGCCTAGAACCGCACGACCATTCCGGCCGGACGCTTATGGACGTGACATGGTGTTTTGGATGCACACCAGGATGTGTCTGCACCGTGTTTTTGTGAATTTATGAGGATTTTTTTTCTTTGTTCGCTAACATTGTATAATTATGTGGCTGCAGAGAAGTTTCAGAAATTGTAGGAAGTTGTGGTGCGTAAAGTAGGACATTTACAGGGTGGTCCATTGATAATGACCGGACCAAATATCTTACGAAATAAGCATCAAACGAAAGAACTACAAAGAACGAAACTCGTCTAGCTTGAAGGGGGAAAACCAGATGGCACTATGGTTTGCCCGCTAGACGGCGCTGCCATAGGTCAAACGGATATCAACTGCGTTTTTTTAAATACGAACCCCCATTTTTATACATATTCGTACAGTACGTAAAGAAATATGAATGTTTTAATTGTACCACTTTTTTACTCTTTGTGATAGATGGCGCTGTGAAAGTCACAAACGTATAAGTACGTGGTATCACGTAACATTCCGACAGTGCGGACGGTATTTGCTTCGTGATACATTACCTGTGTTACAATGGACCGTTTACCAAGGTAGATGTCGTGTTGATGTATGGCTATTGTGATCAAAATGCCCAATGGGCGTGTGCTATGTTTGCTGCTCGGTGTCCTGGACGACATCATCCAAGTGTCCGGACCGTTCGCCGGATAGTTGCATTATTTAAGGAAACAGGAAGTGTTCAGCCACATGTGAAACGTCAACCACGACCTGCAACAAATGGTGATGCCCAGGTAGGTGTTTTAGCTGCTGTCGCGGCTAATCCGTACATCAGTAGCAGACAAATTGCGCGAGAATCGGGAATCTAAAAAACGTCGGTGTTGAGAATGCTACATTAACATCTATTGCACCCGTGCTATATTTCTATGCACCAGGAATTGCATGGCGACGACTTTGAACGTCGTGTACAATTTTGACACTGAGCACAAGAGAAATTACGGGACGTTGAAAGATTTTTTGCACGCGTTCTATTTAGCGACGAAGCGTCATTCACCAACAGCGGTAACGTAAACCGGCATAATATGCACTATTGGGCAACTGAAAATGGTGCGGCATTATGGGGGGAAGGATAATTGGACGCCATTTTATCGCCGGCCGCGGTGGCCGTGCGATTCTAGGCGCTCCAGTCCGGAGCCGCGCTGTTGCTACGGTCGCAGGTTCGACTCCTGCCTCGGGCGTGGGTGTATGTGATGTCCTTAGGTTAGTTAGGTTTAAGTAGTTCTAAGTTCTAGGGGACTGATGACCACAGCAGTTGAGTCCCATAGTGCTCAAAGCCATTTGAACCATTTTGAACCCATTTTATCGACGGGTAGTCTAAATGTTGCAACGTATGCTCATTTCCTACGTAATGTTCTACCGATGTCACTACAAGATGTTTCACTGCATGACAGAATGGCGATGTACCTCCAACATGATGGATGTTCGTTACATAGCTCGCGTGCGGTTGAAGCGGTATTCAATAGCATATTTCATGACAGGTACCGCCTTTCTTTACCCAACCCAAAGAAAACATATGTCTAGGGACAAAGGACAAAAATAAATGATATTCAATCATTATTTTTCCGAAGTATTTTGGTCTGTATGGTGATAAATTTTGTTTTTAATAATCTGATTTGGTCTCATATAGTGCAGATTGGGAATGAAGTTGATAGTCTAGAATTTTTATTTTATGTTTTTTGTGTGACCAACAGAAGTGTTTATATATGTTCAAACTTCTGTAAATTAATTTCTTTTTGATAAAGATGTGCCTAATTCATAGTAGAATTTTTATTAAACGAAATTCTAAACATCAGACACAATAGTATGGTTACATGTTTGTAACGTTGTATATGGAAGGTAACTAAGAGAGTTTTGTAACTCTGCACAGGGACAGGCATACTAATACAGCTGACAGACTTTCTGTTGTGTGATCAGCAGAAGGAGGTAAGGCAAGCATGGCAATGTGGGTCAACGACAGATCTGAGCCCAATCGATATCGGAGTTTACTGGGATATGCTGAAAGCTGCAGAAGGGGCTAGCCACCAGTGGCGTCGTGAGGAATGAGCAACCCAGGGGGCCTGACTCTCTTTCTCTTCGGAACACCTGGCAAGCAGCAGGTAACGTCAACAATTTCTGCGCAGCTCTAAATAGTATTCTGGAATAACTCTTTGGCACTCACGTCACACTAGCAATGGTGTAAACACTCCATTTACTCTCGGTGAATCATTAGTGTGCAGCAAGAAGGTATCGTCAAGGCGGACAGCCATCAGGGAAGAACTTTTCCAAAATCTTCCCAATCATTGGAGTTATTCTACTTATTCGAAATTATATCTTTAAATCCTTCCATGCCATAGCATGGTATCAAACAGCACTCCCTAATTTCCATTGACTCAAGAAGACGAAAAACGCCATCTACACATCCTGTACAGAACTGATGTCGTCTGAAAACATTGAGATAAAGAGCTGTAGCGGTGGAAGAAGAGAAATTGGGAAGAATACTAGTATTACCACTTAAAGAAGAATTATGTTCTACATTACAGGGTGAGACAGGAGGAAAGGAACATGTTTTGAGGTTTGATACTGGTGGTGATTCTGAACAAAAACTCCTAATAAACCTATACCCTTTTCTTAATAGTTTTCGAGTAAACCAATGAAAACGACTAGGAATGGGAAACGTGTAGCGTCGTCCCTACTAACCGTGTCAGTACGCAGTTCACTTGAGCACGGCGCAGTTGTTTACCTCGAGTCTCAGTCCGACAGTGCCTGTCGTAATGCACGGTACTACAGTGTTGCTACGTTAACAGTGAATACAGTTTTGTGTAATGAAAATGCTACTGATCTTCACACAAGCAGAGTATCTTAACATGGTGTTTGTCTACGGTTTGTCCAACGGGAAACCGAGACCTGCCGTGCGAGAATGTCAACAACGATTTCCGAATCGCAGAGTGGCAGATAGCAGGGTGTTTAGCAAGGTATTTCATAGATTGCGTGAGCATGGTACGATTCCCAGCGTGAATGATGTCTCTGAATGTCCCGTACAACAAACTCTTAATGAAGTTGAGAACATTCTACAAGTAGTGGAACGCACCCTACTACTAGCTCTAGACGAATAACTGCCCAACTTCGTATTAGACAAACACGAGTGATACGCACAGTACACGAGCACCGTCTGTATCTCTTTCATCGGCAGAGTGTACAACATCTGCACGAAGGAGATGCTGCCGCCTGGCAAGAATTCTGTCAATGGATCATTGCCAATGAGCGATTAATTCCACATATTCTGTTCACTGATGAGCCAACACTTACCCGCAACGGAATCAACAACACACACAACTCTCATGTATGTGCAAATGAAAATGTGCACGCTACTGTGGAAACGAATTTTCAACGACGTTTCTCAGTCAACCTGTGGCGCGGTTTTACTGACGACCAACTCATCGGTCCAATTGTTTTAGGTAACCGTCTTACTGCGACAAGGCATTTTGAGTTTCTTCAAAATGTGTTGCCAGAATCCGTGGAGGATATCCCTTTGGCAACACGAGCTTGTATGTACTTTCAGCATGACGGAGTTCCTACCATTCCGTACGACCAGTGACACAGTATCTCAACACAATATATCTTGGTCGTTGGATCGGTTGCTGTGGAGTCATTGCTTAGCCACCAAGGTCACTCGATCTCACCCCATTGGATTACTGTTTGTGGGGGTGGCTGAAGAGTGACGTCTACACGCGCAGAGTGGACACAAGAGAGGAATTGCTCCCTTATATTTTACATGCTTGTACCCACGTAAAGGAATGGAAAACTGAGCTTCGTTCGGTGACACAACACCTGTCTACAAGAGCAGCAACACGCATTGAAGTTGACGGTGGACTGTTTGAACATCCTCTGTGAGGAAACGTACACTACCATAACATAACAGTATCTTAATTTACCGTCACCTGCACCTTTCCGTGTATAGCTGGTTTTATTGGTTTACCCAGAGATTATTAACAAAACGGCATATGTTTATCAGAAGTTTTTTGTTCAGAATTGCCAGTAGTATCACCCGTCAAAGCATGTACCTTTCCTCCTGACTCACCCTGTATGAACGACAAATAGATCTGGTGATGTGTTTCAAGAGAACAGAGAAGCAGACGCCCCACCTGGCTCCCACAGCCTGTGAAAGATGAAGCAACAACGCACCTTCGAAACATGTACGGAGTAGTGTGTCCTTTCCCTCCATTTAAACGATTTTACCATATACTGCCTTTGGTCCTGGTGTGTCTGTTCTCGATCAACAGCCCAGTGCTTGTGATTAAAGACATACAGCTCGTGTGCAGATACAGAATAACAAGACTGCAAGACTGATTAGGAATAACATTCGTTTACTTATTTTCGGGTAAAACAGACAGAGAATTAATACGGTACACCTGCCTGATATCGTGTAGCGCCCCCCGTGAGCACGTAGAGGTGCCGCAGGGCGACGTGGCATGGACTCGACTTAAGTAGTGATGTATGGAAGTGACACCATAAATCCGTAAGAGTACAAGGGCGTGGAGATCTCTTCTGAACAGCATCTTGCAGGGCATCCCAGATATGCTCAATAATGTTCATGTCTGCGGAGTTTGGTAGCCAGCGGAAGCGTCTAAACTCAAAAGAGTGTTCCTGGAGCCACTCTGTAGAAATTCTGGACGTGTGGGATGTCGCAGTGTTCTACTGGAATTGCCCAAATCCGTCGAAAGGCTCAGTGGACATGAATGGATGCAAATGATCAGACAAGATGCTTACGTACGTGTCACCTGTCAGAGTCGTATTTAGACGAATCCATATCACTCCAACTGCACACGCCCTACACCATTATAGAGCATTCCACCAACTGGAACAGTCCCCTGCTCACACGCAGGGTCCACGGATTCCTGAAGTTGTTTCCATATCCATACACACCCATCCTATCGATACAATTTGAAACGAGACTCCTGCGACCAGGCAACATGTTTTCAGTCATCAACAGTCCGACGTCAGTGTTGACGGACTCAGGCGAGTTGTAAGCCTTTCTGTCAGGCAGTCAATGGACGTTGAGCTCCCAAAGCCCATATTGATGATGTTTCGATGAATGGTTCGCACTCTGGCATTTGTTGATGGTCCACCGCTGAAATCTGCAGCAGTTTGCGGATTGCCTGCAATTCTGTAACGTTGAACGACTCTCTTCAGTCGTCGTCGGTAACGTTCTTGCAGGATCTTTTTCCGGCCACAGCGATATCGAAGATTTGATGTTTTACCGGAATCCTGATATTCACCGTACACTCGTGAAATGGTCGTACTGGAAAATCCCCACTGCATCGCTACCTCAGAGATGTTGTGTCCCAGCGCTCATGCGCCGACCATAACAACACGTTCAGACTCACTTAAATCTTGAAACTGCGCCAGACACTTCTTGTCTTATATAGGGACTGCCGACCGCAGGACCATATTCTGCCTGTTTACAAATCTCTGCATTTGGATACGCCTGCCTATACCAGTTTTTTTGGCGTTTCAGACTCTACTATCAAAATTCAACAACATTTGTATTTTTGATTTTGTTTGTGAGTTCTTTTTTGTTTGTCTTTTTAGATACAATGACACAAGGATTTGACCAATTACCATATGTCACACTTGTTCGTTCATAGTTCATTAGTTTATCATGAATCTATATCATATGACGAATAGTTCTAGTATAACCTTACTAGTGCATCTATCTTTCACTCAGTAGGAAAATACAGTAGCCTTGTGCTTCATCATTACCTTTATAAAATGTCATTCAATGCAGTCCTCAATATTGTAGAGCCAGACTCATATTAATTCATAATTGCATGTATATATTCTTGATGGGCAACATGTGATCAAGGGCTAACACAGTAAAAGTATGATTTTCATTATTTTTCTTGGTCAGGACATGTGTTGAATAACATTTCACAAGTCGATTTGCTTAAAATTCTGAATATAACAAAAATATCTTTAAAATATTTTCTTTTATTCTACTGTCCGTAAGATAATTGTGTGAATGGATCATAAATCACATTTTACCAAATATGTAGTGCATGAATGTTTGCACGGCGTGTTTATTGTAAAATTATCGATATCTATTGGTAGTCTTAGTCGACCATGAGTTGCTATGTGACTTAAGTTGGCGCTGTTTAAACGCGCGGTTATGCCCCCAGTATCATTTGCACTGAAATTATCATTACACTCTAATTATTAAACAAAAATATGGTGATTGCTAGCTACGAAATCAATAATGCGATGATTAGCATATGATACCAAATTAAGATTTATTAAGAAAACAGGATAAGCAGGATTTCTAGCCTAACATGACAATCCAATACATTTTGTAGCCTAACATGACAATCCAATACACTCGCTAACCTAACCAGCCTATCATTGGCACAATGCATCCTCTTTTCCTAACTACTTAAGCCAACACTGAACCCGCAAGTGACTCTACTGAAGTTCTGCCTGAACGATCACAGACTCAGAGAGCGCCAGTCAAAGAGCTAGCGGAATACGAATTCATTTAGAATTACAGTGCCCTGCGTTGGCTGATGATCCTCCGTGATGATTACCACGGTCGGCCCTGCCAACGTCGAGATGCCGTCTTTCCCGTGAGAGAGCTTGGCTTTAATCTCCAACGTGAACGTGGTTTGCGTCCGTAAACCCCTGTACGTAAGTGTTTAATTGCGGAGTCCGTCACGAGTCAATACTCAAGCTACTTGCACTAATGCCAAGAGTAGTTGGTCGACTCAAGTGCGCGGCAGCAAAGGTACACTTCAGATTGCATATGAACACCACAAGTTAGTACAAATCTGTTTCTCTCCTCAGAGGAACAGATAATGCTGCGTGTGTTTAGTCGTATGCTCTACACTATTCAGATTTGGAGAGTAAACACTGGACTCAATGCCGGTAGTTTCTCCAACCTCCTTCTCTCCACGCTCTCCAAGCAGGGCAGCCAGACACCGCCACTGCTCTCCTCCACAGCCGACCCCGGAGTCCTCCTTCAGAGTTTTTGCAAACCTGGCCGTTCTTCGCCGCATGTATCCGTGCGCGTTGGTGGCCAATCACGACAAAGACTACCATGTATTCGTGCGCGTTTGTACCCAAACACGAAACAGAATTCTCCCGCGGTTACTGTTGCCGCCGAACTTTTAATATGTATCTCTAAGCGCTCTGCGCCAAATCCTTCACAGTCTTCCGCAAATTTTCCACTGTGACGCGATATCGTCTTTCTCTCTTTCGCATATAGCTCATTCTCACTTCTTGTTGTGATGGCCCAGCCTCTCCCTACGTCTTTGGTGGTCTGGAGTGCCAACCGACAAAGGGGTCCGGCCACGGCCATCCCGTTAGTTTGACACGACATAAACACCTTCCTTAGGGGTTCTGGTCGTGTTCCAGCCTCTGCGGCCATCTCGTTAGTTTGACATGACACACAGAACTTCCTTTTCTGTGTCCATTCTCTCCCACCGGTGGGCCAGTTATCAATTATTATTCGGTGTATTAATACTGATTTAGAATCACGTAAGATGCAAGATCTGCTACCTTACATGTTGTGTGCGGGAATCACCATTACCTTTAGGACAAACCCATCGTAATTCTTTGTAAACTTGTTCTTGCTCTCTATCCTCATGCAAAACACAAAGAAGAGTCATGTTTTTGAGCATCAATTCATCACTCTTCATTCATATTATATTAAATGTCATTCTTCAGGATACTGGTACTAAGCTGCTCATCGTGAAATTCATTCTTGCAGTGCAACATCTACCTTGGACCTTAAACCACTTGTCGAGAAGTTGAGAGCTATATTTTTCTCAGTTGAGTGTTGCCATTGTGATTGTGTTGTCTCGTTGATTTCTTGGTTGATGTTGTGCCATTCCTGTACCCTCAACTTTTCAGCTGGTTGTCTGAGGGATTTCGTCACGTGTAAGTCACAGCGTCAGTGTCAGTCACGGTATGTGGGAAATTTAAATTTAGTTTGAAGAGATGACGCATTAAGGTTTGAAATGAGCCATCTCTTCGCACAAAATACGCTGTAAATGGGAGTCTAATGAAAAAGTCATGGAATTAATGTGACATTTCTCATGTTTAATTTGATTTTATTACCTTTTTATAGCCTGTTCGGCCATGTAAAGGATGAGATATGCAGATTTGCATCGAATCAGTAATATTTGAGCAATGAGTGTGCATATATTCTCTTCTTCGTATATACCAGTAACGTCCTTTTCAATTCTTATTAGAATTTTAGGTTATCATCACAGTGTACATCACAACAGCTTATAAGTGTAGAAGGATCTTCTTCGCGTTGTACAGAGCAAGGTGTGGATGGCTCAAGTTACGAGTTTACAGCAGGGCACCACCACCTACCCAGAGGGGTGCCCGGTTGCAGCCTGCCATCTCTCCAACACACAGAATGGATGGGATAATTTTTGTGCTCCTTCACTTTCAACCGACTTTAGAGGTTGCAAAACAGAAAACATGCATTTACATTGCATTTTACTGCGTCCACTGCACTAGAGAAGGGCACCATTCTCTAGCTCAGTCGAATAAGAACTCGTGTCAAATCGTGCATCACAGCTCACCACCTCAATCCAGGCGACAAGTAAGTGTTATTCATGCTAGAGTTAGTAAATGTGACCATACATGAGCGAATCCAATGGACGCTTCTTCATCTTCCTGCAGGATGGGTGAAACCATCAGATCTTAGAATTACATTGTATAATGTCACCAACAGTTTACACACCACTGACAGTAAACGTGTGCGGGAAAGATCTCAGATCATTTTACCGAGGGCTGGTTTTCGAAACTCCTCAATATAGTGACACCAAAGGCATAATACCTCTCGATACGTGGACGCCAATGTGGAGCTATGATGCAGAGTACCGCCACAGTAGGATTAGTGAAGCTCACTCAGTGATGCTATGTGACCATACAGTTGCCTTCAGAACTTCTCAGGCACAGTTAAAATTTATAACAAAAAGGAGTGCACGCATCTAGGAGCAGACATTTAAGAACTTAATGTATGCCACTTACGTAACTCATTGTGCTGTAGACAGGCGGCTAATCTTGCAACCATAGATGTACAGTTTCTATGAGAATAGGTGGGCCAATTTAAGGTAGTTGGCGCTCCAAACTCCAGAAGTATCGGATGAAATCATGTTTGTTTCATGGTCGTGAGGAGGCAAACACAAGGTTGACGCATCCCGGACGAGGGTGGTGCAAGCTAAGAGGCTAGGCGTCACCCAACAGCCACGCACCGTGAGAGGAAGCCCCTGTCACTGTGCCGTGTTCCTGGCCCTGTATGAAAATATGAGTGTATGCTGTTGTTACTGAAATTAAGGAGTGTTCTGTGTGCAAAATGAAGGCCGTATATGCTAGTCTTCAGCCGGGAACACTGCATGCAAAAGCGAGTGTTTGGTCTAAGTTGACATCTGTAACAGCATACAACTGTTGTGCAATAAAACATCGAGAAGGATTTGTTATTGGAAATGTGTATAGCTGACTTGTTTATTTTATTTCTTAAGTATTAACTTTGAAGAAAGAACAAACCTATCCAGCTGAAACAAGTGAATTTAATCTGAAGGAGTTACTACGTCGTATAACTTATTCGTAAATCATTACTGATGAAAATCGAAAATTTGTGTTAAACCGGCTTATTCTTGTGAACTGGGAGTATTTTAACTGAAAGTTAATTAATTACGCCATTGTGAGCTAAAATACACTCCTGGAAATGGAAAAAAGAACACATTGACACCGGTGTGTCAGACCCACCATACTTGCTCCGGGCACTGCGAGAGGGCTGTACAAGCAATGATCACACGCACGGCACAGCGGACACACCAGGAACCGCGGTGTTGGCCGTCGAATGGCGCTAGCTGCGCAGCATTTGTGCACCGCCGCCGTCAGTGTCAGCCAGTTTGCCGTGGCATACGGAGCTCCATCGCAGTCTTTAACACTGGTAGCATGCCGCGACAGCGTGGACGTGAACCGTATGTGCAGTTGACGGACTTTGAGCGAGGGCGTATAGTGGGCATGCGGGAGGCCGGGTGGACGTACCGCCGAATTGCTCAACACGTGGGGCGTGAGGTCTCCACAGTACATCGATCCCGTGCCACCCAACGTGCTCTAGAAGGTGTAAGTCAACTACCCTGGCCAGCAAGATCTCCGGATCTGTCCCCCATTGAGCATGTTTGGGACTGGATGAAGCGTCGTCCCACGCGGTCTGCACGTCCAGCACGAACGCTGGTTCAACTGAGGCGCCAGGTGGAAATGGCATGGCAAGCCGTTCCACAGGACTACATCCAGCATCTCTACGATCGTCTCCATGGGAGAATAGCAGCCTGCATTGCTGCGAAAGGTGGATATACACTGTACTAGTGTCGACATTGTGCATGCTCTGTTGCCTGTGTCTATGTGCCTGTGGTTCTGTCAGTGTGATCATGTGATGTATCTGACCCCAGGAATGTGTCAATAAAGTTTCCCCTTCCTGGGACAATGAATTCACGGTGTTCTTATTTCAATTTCCAGGAGCGTATTATGAGAATCGAGACAGAATTTCTTTCAAACAATCTGACATTACGTAAAGGAAAAGGCATTAATGCCGTTATTGTGTTGTTCATTGATCTGCTATAGAGTTTGTGATGACTGGAACCACAGAAATGGAACAAACACTAAATCTAGATTTCAATAGTTCCAAGAGATTCGCCTTAAATATTTCTAACTATTTGTATTAGAAGAATTTGTGCACTTGATCCATAGGGATTAAGACATGCAATATTACAAAGTTTCTCCAGAGAGACGACAGATATTCCTTCCATGAGTATAAAGTATAAATAATCTACCAAGGGTTAACGTTTTACTATTATCCCTCGAAGATGTGACTGGTACAGAACGATCGTGAGAGGTTACTTGAGCTAAACGGAATACAAATATTGTTGAAGAATCCCAGTGGAGTAATTCCATCTGCTCATCGACGAGTTACGGCGTGTATATTATCAACGTTACCAAACCCAGTGTGGACGCTTATCATACACTGGATGACTGAGACATAGTCTCCTATACAGACACATCCAGAACTAGCATTCGACAGGACTTTAGATAAAGGTTTTCAAGTTGATGACAACAATCACCGTCGGAACAGGCCTTGACCGTCCAACAGTACCGACCGGCCGCCGTGTCATCCTCAGCCCTCAGGCGTCACCAGATGTGGATATGGAGATGCACGTGGTCACCACACCGCTCTCCCGGCCGTTGTGAGTTTTCGTGACCGGTGCCGCTACTTCTTAGTCAAGTAGCTCCTCCATTGGCCCCACAGGGGCTGACTGCACCCCACTTTAGAGATGGGGGATCCGCTCTTGAACTAATTCATAGAGTTCAATCTTTCAAAGGAGTGAACAATCAGTGATTCAGAAAAAAAGAACGGTAGCTCCAAACGTTTCACACGGCAGAGAGAGAGAGAGAGAGAGAGACGGAGCATATCAGCAGCGCCTCTGCTGGTCAGAGCACAGTGCACGCCACACAACACAGCCAGCGCCGGCCTCTGCCCTGCTTCTACCTTGGCTGCCTGCATTGTGCAGTGCCCCATTGGATTTTGTGTTTCACATATGCCGTGCCGTCTCTGTGCGTTGTCTGCCGCTTGCAGTGTCTGGCGCAGCTTAACTTCGCATCGCACTCTGTCGGCGATCTTTTCAGTCGCACGTCCTGCCCTCTGCGCAGTTGATGCGAGCAACAGGACAGAGAGCCACCTAGCGGATAACATAGGAACTACTTGCAACAACCTGCTCGCAAGGGAATGGACGATTTGTCTCGGAGCGGGTGAGTTCACCGCTCCCCCCACCCTCGGAACTCGCCTGCTCAACGCTCACCCCACTGTCTCGACTCTAGCCAGAGCGTCGAGCAAAGCGACTCAGGTGTCACTCTGGTCTCTGCGGTCTCAGCTCACGCAGTAATACAGCTCGCGGCTCGACCTGCTCGACTCAGCGCCTCTGCATCGGAGTTCGTCCCTACTGGATATTGTTCTTCGTAGTAATACCGCTATGTATATTACATTATTATGTTATGTATAAATCAATTGTTTTTATTTTATTTTTACTTGTTTAAACTGATTAGATTAGGTTCCTGACGACTCCTCTTACTATAGGATTTTTATTATGGACACTCGAATTTACGCTTTAATTACGAGCGAACCGATAAACGTATCGCAAAATGTGATACACCAATATTTCCCTTGTTTTATTCTGCGTAAGGCTATATGCAGCACTTTCGTTTTACAGTCAAATTTATATTTTTTTTCTTATTCTGGTACGGATTTTGCGATTTTAGGCGTCTTCGGAAGGAAACGTTCACTTTAAAAATATATGGCTTGCGATGTATTTGTATGAGGTTAATGAAATTTTAATACATTACAGCCAAATATATTGTTAATGTAAATCTCAAGTTACAACATTTTCCGATCACCCAGAAAACCACGATAGTGCAAAATAAATCAATAATCAAAAACTTTGTCATATCGTGGAAATTTCAATAAACAATACAAAATTCTTACTCATTATCTGTGTTACTTCAAAATTCATTTCAGGGAGTGAACAGTTCTGATCCAATCTCTGAAAAGAACAGTTTTGCCCATCTCTACCCCACTTGCCATCAGCACTCAGCAGTCCCAGACGGTGAGCCATCCAACTGCTACCCAACAGCGGCAGCGCTTCACTTCGGTGATCTTATGGGAACCAGTGTCACCATTGTGGCTAAGCTGTTGGCACAGTTTTATATAATTAACACTCCTATCCAGTTGAACAAAATAAGATGAGTGTCTGTGAAATCGTGGTGGTGGAACAGAGGGACTGAAGTCGTCATCTGTTCAGGATAGACAAATAAAACTGAAAGCCATTAGAGAAAAAGTTAAATAACTCGAAGTTGGCAACTGAGAAAAATTGAAGAAACAAATAAACAGTGGAGAAAAGAAAATATTGAACTTAGCAACTACAAAGAAGACAGTGTGGACGACTGGCATATTACAGGAAGAAAAAACAGATAAAGAAGGAAAATGGAAAACACTGAAATGCTGTAGAAAGAATGAACACTAGGAAGCACGCAAGCTAAAAAGAAAAGAAGCAAGTATAACAATAAATTCTGGAAGACCTTTTGAAAAACTCAACTAGTGAAGTATAGAATAAAAGTGAAATTCCATGTAAGTTTTACTAATTTATCAAAATAAATACAGACTTCAAATGTGGCGATACCATTGCGTATAAAAACAGTAAGAGCTATGAATGATAACCAACACTTGGCAGAAAATCCTAAGAAATTTTGGCCTTATGTCAAAGCGGTAGGTGGATCAAAACAAATTGTCCAGACACTTTGTGACTAAAATGGTACTGAAACAGAGGATGACAGACTAAAGGCCGGAACACTAAATGTCTTTTTCCAAAGCTGTTTCACAGCTGCACTGTATTTCCCTCTCTAGATTGTCGCACAGATGACAAAATGTTAGATACCGAAATAGACGATAGAGGGATAGAGAAACAATTAAAATCGATCAAAAGAGGAAAGGCCGCATGGACCTGATGGGATACCAGTTCGATTTTACACAGAGTACTCGAAGGAACTTGCCCCCCTTCTTGCAGCGGTGTACCGTAAGTCTCTAGAAGAGCGCAGAGTTCCAAAGGATTTGAAAAGGGCACAGGTCATCCCCGTTTTCAAGAAGGGACGTCGAACAGATGTGCAGAACTATAAACCTATATCTCTAACGTCGATCAGTTGTAGAATTTTGAAACACGTATTATGTTCGAGTATAATGACTTTTCTGGAGACTAGAAATCTACTCTGTAGGAATCAGCATGGGTTTCGAAAAAGACGATCGTGTGAAACCCAGCTCGTGCTATTCGTCCATGAGACTCAGAGGGCCATAGACACGGGTTCACATGTAGATGCCGTGTTTCTTGACTTCCGCAATGCGTTCGATACAGTACCCCACAGTCGTTTAATGAACAAAGTAAGAGCATATGGACTATCAGACCAATTGTGTGATTGGATTGAAGAGTTCCTAGATAACAGAACGCAACATGTCATTCTCAATGGAGAGAAGTCTTCCGAAGTAAGAGCGATTTCAGGTGTGCCACAGGGGAGTGTCGTAGGACCGTTGCTATTCACAGTATACATAAATGACCTTGTCGATAACACCGGAAGTTCACTGAGGCTTTTTGCGGATGATGCTGTGGTATATCGAGAGGTTGTAACAGTGGAAAACTGTACTGAAATGCAGGAGGATCTGCAACGAATTGACGCATGGTGCAGGGAATGGTTATTGAATCTCAATTTAGACAAGTGTAATGCGCTGCGAATACATAGAAAGAAATATCCTTTATCGTATAGCTACAGTATAGCAGGTCAGCAGCTGGAAGCAGTTAATTCTATAAATTGTCTGGGAGTAGGCACTAGGAGTGATTTAAAATGGAATGACCATATAAAGTTGATCGTCGGTAAAGCAGATGCCGGACTGAGATTCATTGGAAAAATCATATGGAAATGCAATCCGAAAACAGAGGAAGTAGGTTCCAGTACACTTGTTCGCCCACTGCTTGAATACTGCTCACCGGTGTGGGATCTGTACCAGGTAGGGTTGATAGAAGAGATAGAGAAGATCCAACGGAGAGCAGCGCGCCTCGTTACAGGATCATTTAGTAATCGCGAAAGCGTTACGGAGATGATAGATAAACTCCAGTGGAAGACTTTGCAGCAGAGACGCTCAGTAGCTCGGTACGGGCTTTTGTTGAAGTTTCGAGAACATACCTTCACCGAGGAGTCAAGCAGTATATTGCTCCCTCCTACGTATATCACGCGAAGAGACCATGAGGATAAAATCAGAGAGATTAGAGCCCACACAGAAGCATACCGACAATCCTTCTTTCCACGAACAATACGAGACTGGAATAGAAGGGAGAACCGATAGAGGTACTCAAAGTACCCTCCGCCACACACCGTCAGATGGCTTGCGGAGTATGGATGTAGATGTAGATGTAGATGTAGAAATATTACCGATCATTCTAGGATGAAAGGAACGTCGCCGGCCGAAGTGGCCGTGCGGTTCTAGGCGCTGCACTCTGGAACCGCAAGACCGCTACGGTCGCAGGTTCGAATCCTGCCTCGGGCATGGATGTTTGTGATGTCCTTAGGTTAGTTAGGTTTAACTAGTTCTAAGTTCTAGGGGACTAATAACCTCAGCAGTTGAGTCCCATAGTGCTCAGAGCCATTTGAACCATTTTTTGAAAGGAACGTCATGAGACAGTGAGCTGAAACTATAACATGCAGAAAGAATAACAGAAGAAATAAAATAAAATATAATATAATCGTCACTAATTACAAATCTTGTTCTGTATCCTAGGATCGCTGATACATGCAGAGAGAATAACGTAATAAATAAAATAAAATATAATCTTCACTAACAACAAATCTTGTTCTGCTTTCTAGAATCGATGACGACGTATTCGGTATGTCCACATGACGGGTGTTCGACTACTGGTAGTAATCAAGAATCAAGTTGCTGACGTATTTCAGCAACAACGTTTAAGAACGCAACGAGGCCGCCTCCCCCCGCCCCGCCATTCTCCGGCGCCTGCTGCAGTAGCAGTATCAGTGTGGTGCTGTTCTTCTGTTCCTCTTCTGCGGCGGGGCGGACGGCTCCAGCAGAAGTTTCCGGACGTCGAGCAGGTGCCGGCGGGTCTCGGGGCCAATATTGATGTCGCGCCTCCTCCGCCACCGCCGCACAAGTTCCCTGCGGGACTCACGGACTTCGTCAACGTGACATGAAATTCCTTGCTGCATCAGCAAGAAACATGAATACTCGCCTAGTCAGTACGAGGTCTTCTCTTTTTGTCACAATGTGGCAAACCAGTTGGTTTCGCTCACGGATGATGACCAGCCAACATTCGCTTTCGCGTAAAAGACAACACAGTTTACAAACTGTCGAACAAGCACTTCAAAGAATACTTAGTGACAGTTGAACAGCTATAGAAGACCAACACTTGAACCCGGATTTTCTTCCTTTTCGAAGAGTCGCCTATGATGGACAAGATTCTACGCTCATGGAGGAAAGTCTGTTATCTTGAAAAAAAAGATCTTGCACCGTAATAAAATATGTTATCAAGATGAGTAACGATTTGGAGCACAAAACACGTGCAGGTTGCCTTTCGTAATACGTACAATTACAGATCTGGTCACGGCCGAGAACTTCACATTTGCGCCAAAATAAAATTGGATTTCATCTCAAAATATGTGAGATTTTGAGTACAAAATACATGTAGCTCTGCTGACATAAATTTGTTATTGTGTAACATTAAAAAAATACACATAGCTCGCCTATCGGCAGTTCTGATAAAACTCACAGCTTAAGCACTAGCACTTGTTGACTAAAGTTGGATACCGCTACTAACTTTACAAGGCCAATATATCCTGAAATTAAATACAGGGTTATTACAAATGATTGAAGCGATTTCACAGCTCTACAATAACTTTATTATTTGAGATATTTTCACAATGCTTTGCACACACATACAAAAACTCAAAAAGGTTTTTTAGGCATTCACAAATGTTCGATATGTGCCCCTTTAGTGATTCGGCAGACATCAAGCCGATAATCAAGTTCCTCCCACACTCGGCGCAGCATGTCCCCATCAATGAGTTCGAAAGCAATGTTGATGCGAGCTCGCAGTTCTGGCACGTTTCTTGGTAGAGGAGGTTTAAACACTGAATCTTTCACATAACCCCACAGAAAGAAATCGCATGGGGTTAAGTCGGGAGAGCGTGGAGGCCAAGACATGAATTGCTGATCATGATCTCCACCACGACCGATCCATCGGTTTTCCAATCTCCTGTTTAAGAAATGCTGAACATCATGATGGAAGTGCGGTGGAGCACCATCCTGTTGAAAGATGAAGTCGGCGATGTCGGTCTCCAGTTGTGGCATGAGCCAATTTTCCGCGGGCTACGCGTGAAACTTGCCCGCACGCGTTCAACCGTTTCTTCGCTCACTGCAGGCCGACCCGTTGATTTCCCCTTACAGAGGCATCCAGAAGCTTTAAACTGCGCATACCATCGGCGAATGGAGTTATCAGTTGGTGGATCTTTGTTGAACTTCGTCCTGAAGTGTCGTTGCACTGTTATGACTGACTGATGTGAGTGTATTTCAAGCACGACATACGCTTTCTCGGCTCCTGTCGCCATTTTGTCTCACTGCGCTCTCGAGCGCTCTGACGGCTTCAGCCGAACAAAACTTTATGAGTTTTTCTACGTATCTGTAGTGTGTCGTGACCATATGTCAATGAATGGTGCTACAGTGAATTTATGAAATCGCTTCAATCATTTGTAATAGCCCTGTATTTCCACATCTAAATTGTCTCTTTCACCTACCAAATTACATTCAGCTTGCTTATTAACACAACTGGTATACCTTATAGATCAGTCTATGAGCTTAATTCGATGTATTTTTCCATGCATTAAAGAAACCAGTATTCATATTCTGACCTAACTTAAAAGCTCAAAGTGCACTTATCAATGATACCAATTTGATCTATATACCAAAGCAAACAAAATTAATCCCACATCTTAATTTGTCAATACTCGACCTACTTCAGTTAAAATCAAAAATCAAAGTCTGCCAAACGCTGTAGTGCCACCTATGCCAGAATTTTGGCTTTTTCTTGCACTACAGCGGTAACTAGTATAGGTAAAAAAAACAAGGTGCCTATGCTCTCCACTTCTTTTCATTTATTTATTTATATATTTCAATAACCCTTTTGGAGTGTACGATAAATCAACTCTGGTTTTGCTTCTTTGTGTTTCATTGCTCCCAGACCTATTATATCCTTCAAGACTGCCATTGCTTTTCTTCCTGGGTCCGCTTTCTTCCTTCTGCAGACCTCTTTCTTTTCTGAAATCATGCATCTCGTGTGGCTTCTCTAAATGGTGTTCTATTATCTAATAAGTCCATTCTAATTTGTAAGTTTTTCATATCTTTGTCAATTTGAGGTAACCTTGTGGGTTTGGATTTGTAGTTGTTTAATAATTTGAAGATCAGCTTGTTTAATCAATTATTATCCATTCGTTGTACGTGTCCATAAAACTAGAGTCTTCTTTTCGTCATTACATGTGCTAGATTTTCCATTTTTAAATATAGTTCTCCGTTTGACCTTAAGTTTCCAGTTTTTCAGTATCCCAAATGTTGTTATTTTAAGAGTTCCTGACGAATATAATGTTTCAGGCCTTACCACTATTTGATAGGGTGTTTGAATATTTAGTCCCTAAGAGACAGCTTTATGAGGGCTGCAACTGTTTCATTTATGTCAGTTTTATTTTCAGGAAAAATTTTTTTTTAGTACCATTTCCAATTTCTATGGCTATCTTTCCTTTTGTGTTGATTATTATTCGTTCTCTCTGGTATTTAATTTTTTTTTTAGATATTGTGTTGTTATGAATTTATAGACTTGTAGGGGCATCACTGATAACTTCCAGGAAATGTATCTTTTCAAATGGTATTTTTAGTCCTATTTTCTGTGATTTTTTCTATTATTCTGTGATTTGTCGTTTTGCACTATTCAATGAATCAGTAATTAATACCATGTCATCTGCAAAAACTAGACAATCTACGGTAATTTTATTTTTGTTTCTTCCTAGTTGAGTATCCTTAATGTTGATGAATTTTCTCCATTCTCTCACTACCTTCTCTAGTGTGCAGTTAAAAAGTAGGGGCGATAAGCCTTCGTCATATCTTGTTCCTGAGATTATTTCACAAGGTTTGACAGTTCTTTCATACACTTTTTTTAAACTGTGTTTGTTAGAGCTTCTCCAATTATTTCTGTTAGTGTTTAGCCCAAATTTCTTTATAATGTTGATTAATGCATCTCTCTGCCTTTTTAAAATTACGGAATTTATCACATATTTCGTGTTTCTGATTTTCTTCATTTCTGTTATGTTCTTTAAATTCTGTATTTGCTCTGCACAAGACCTTCGCCTCCTAAATCCTGCTTGATACTCTCCTAGTTGTTGGTTGACTATACCTTCGGCTCTCTTTAATAGTGCCATGAACAAAATCTTAAATGTCGCTGGCAAGAGGGAGGTCCCTCTATAATTATAAGGCTCAGTTTTCTTTCCTTTCTTATGTAATGGACGTATAAATGCCGATGTCTGTTTTGATAGCAAGCTGTTTGTTATCATATTTCATTAACAATTTCTGTTAGACACAGTATAATGTTGTCATTAGAGTGTTCCCACAATTCAGAAAACTTATTGTCTTCTGCTGATTCTTTGCTATTTTTGTTTTATGATTTCTCTGATTTCCTCCAACGTTGATGGCTTTGAGTCTGGTTGCATTAGGGTTACATTATGAAATAATATTCATCTTTAGTGGACCGCAGTTGTTTAGTGCTTTGAAACCATGTACAAGTATTCTGCAGTTCTCTGTGGTATTATATGCAGTCTCCTGTGTTTTTGGGTCTATAAACTGTAAGCTTGATGCTGTGTACTTCTTTAAACTATTTTTGAATGTTTTGTAAAAGTTATTTGTTTTTTTTTCTGCTTAAAGTGTGACTCCATAGACGGTTGAGCTTTTAGTGTTGTACTCTGATCACTTAGACATGCATTTTTCCTTGTTTCTATAAAAATTTTCCTGTTCTCATCGTATTTATTTGATTCCAGTTATTCCAAGCTCGCTGTGTCTTTATATTTGACTCATCACAAACATCATTTCACCAAACATGTTTCCATTTGTTTTTAAGACGGATAGTTTGTTACGCAGTCTCAGTAATGTCTTTTTAAGTTGTTCCCAACATTTAACTATTTTTTCAACTGGGTTTATAATTTTTCTGTAGATAAGTTCCATACATCAAACTTTTTGGGATGCTATTAGTACTTTGTTTCCTAAATAATGGCTTCACATCCAGTATAATGATAGATAGACAGCAGTCTGAATCTAAACAAGTGCTCTTATCAACTGTTACAATGAGAACTTCCATTGCAGAGTGTTTGCTTATAGCAACGAGATCGAAGTGTTTTTCTCCACAAATTGGAGTTGGTGATACCCATGTGGTTTGCTATCTAGGAAGTTTTGTGAAGAATGTAGATTTTGGTAGTATATTATGCTGGCTGCAAAGGCTTAAAAGCCTTTCTCTGTTTGCGTTGGTTCTTTTATCTGCAGAAAATTTTCCTGCTTTTGATCTGTGATGACGTTCTTTGCCATGTGTGCATAAGTAGTGATACTGTCACTCATATATTATAATGGTCTCATGCTAGGATATTTATTTCATCTTTCAGTATTAAAATATTCTGTTTCTTCTTCTGAGGATGATAACTATTCTAATGCACACTGGAGACTTTATGACACTTTGCCTCTCGTGCACTATCATTTTATAATAAAATGTTGTCAAATTGCCCGATACATCGACATGTTATGGCAAAACTGAAATTCATTACCCATTCACAAACAAACTGCAACAAAGTAGCCCACATATCTCATGTTATGCCCTCCCTGCTCCCTGTTATAGCAAAATTATAGGAAACTGCCCATACATCAGCAGTGTTACACAGAATTGTAACAAAATGCACATTTTTGTTCCTGCGCCACACAGCTGGCTATGATAGCGCAGCACCGAGAAACTAGTGCTTGGTTATAGGTTGCAGATAGATGTATTTTTGTCACAGCTTGCACGCCTTCATACTGATGTGTTTCGGCCATGCACTGTCGAGTTTGCTGTGCCTTGTGTCCTGATTGTGGTTTTGTTTTCAATCTTCGTGTGTGTGTGTGTGTGTGTGTGTGTGTGTGTGTGTGTGTGTGTGCGTCGCACTTGTCTGCTGAAGGGGTGGTAACAGGTTTTGCTTGGGAGGAGGCATTGTAACTGGCTGCACATTTCTCTTCCTGCATTGTAATGCCGACCTCACAAGCACTAGCACTTGGCTAGAGGGCACGGTCAGAGATGTTTGTGCCCCAGCTAGCACCCACACAAGATGACCTTTGGCAGTGCGATATGGTAGGGGAGCTGTATGCAGTGACTGAAGACGCTGAAGTTCCCTGCACTTTGATGACAGTGGAGCAGGAGACGCAGCGACAACGAGGAAAATCTCGACCGGTTGCTGTTGTACATGAGGCTAATTATTTGTGGGAAGGCGCTGTGCCTGATTTTCGGTGTCAGACGACTCAATCAGCGTAGCAGGCTAGGGGCGTCACAGTGGCCGCAGGCTGCAGTTGAAGCTGTGGGCTCTCAGGACAAGAAGATCCAAGTATCAGGTACTGGACAGCCAACGACACGAAGACTTCCCCACAGACAGTACACTGAGGAGGCGAGATTGGGACTTCACAGTTAACGTAAGGTGTGCCCACTGAGTGCGGAGGCAAACATGCAAGGAGATTGCTTGGTGTCTTTTTCAGGTGGAGAAAATATCGATTTCAGAGGCAACGCAGCCAGTGGCTCTGAGATTTCAAGACGCGCATTAACAGTGGTATTTACTGACCAACATTGGTGTATTGGTCAACTGAGTGAAACAAGTTAAGGAGCAATGAAGGACACAAGCTGTGTATTGAGTGTAATGAACTGTCTGTCATATTACATACAGAATGACCTTGTGAAAAGTGTGGTGCGGTGAGGTTACAGTGGTTGCTGGCACGTTCCTGAAACTGAGAACCATATTGACCTTGTTGTTATTACAGTTCGAGTATGACCTAAATTGTGTGTACAACTGTGCAGAGAATAATAAAAATTCTAAATCTGCGTAGGTACCACACTAGCATTTTGGTGTGTTGTTATTACTACTACTACTAATAGTGAGTATCCTGTGAAGTGAGTGGTTAGCAGATCTCCATTAGGTCTAAGTGTAAGTCATTTTGCTTGGAAGCTATTTCCATTTCTCATTTTTGTCAATTTGGGAAGGAGACCATATCTTGTTGGCCACAAATTAGTGTTACCAGGGCCCAGTTTATTTTAAATGCTGTTATCACTCTGCTGATGCAATTTTCATTTATTTTGTGCCCAAACCTCAATTCACTCAAATATTATGCCACAGAATTTCGCAACACGTTGCAACTTGTAAAAAGAAGTCTCCTCTTCCTTGGTTGGCAACATATGGGGAAGACTGTTACAATTTTGTGTAATAAGAGTCATATAAGGCGCAATCTGTTACAATTTTTAGTAACTATGTTGAGAAATAGCAAAGTGGATAAGCTAAAGAGGATAAAATTATGGTAGTCACCCAATCAATTGTTTGGTTTTGCTCCACTCAGTAGCATCCAGGGGTAAAGGAAGTCGCCCGGCAAACTCACCATCATTGTTACTACCTGATACACTGTCGCCATTGCCCCCACCCCATACACAGACAATTAATGGGAGTCATTCTGTAAACTCACCCTCATTGTCATGAGGGATACACGCAAGCACCTTGTAAGTAGACCATCACTGCCCCGTCATGAGAACCAACCATTATTGCTCCAGAGGTAACGGCATTCGTCCTGTTCATTGAACATCAATGCATCCCAAGGAGTAATAGCATTCACTCTGTAATGTGATAGCCATTTCCCCCAGGAAATAAGGAACATCACTCAGTAAATTGACTCCATCCCCTTCCCCCTTCCCCCCTCCAAATGAACATTTACTTCCACACTCTTCAAAATGACCATCACTAACCCACCTTTTAATCTGTTAATCACTGCCCAATCCTGTGAACTGACCATCATCTCCTCACCCTATAAACTGATTTCAACACTGCCCCCTCCATATCAGCTGATCATTATTGCTCCAATGTTTTTATTGTAATAGTACTCACCATATGTTGATTGACTATCATGGCCTCCAGTTGTGTCCAGATGTATAGCAGTCATCTCAGCAACACGCAAATATTTCCCCAATTAGGCTTGGGGTAATAATAGTCAGCAGATGTAAAGTTGGTCCTATTATGTTCAGGCAACGGCAGTCTCCAAACGTCACCTGTCCATCATTGTCATTTAATTACAGTGTGACAATCTTTGAACTACATGAAATAAAATCATCATAACTTCTGAACGACTTGCGTTAGAACTTCCAAACTGTTGGGTTGTCCATGAAGGATGATGGGAACTTGTAGGTACATGCATGGTTTGATTTAGCCACGAAGTCCACTTTCATTTGGATGGGTTCGTCAGTAAGAAAAATTGGCGTACTTGGGGGACTGAAAATCTGTATTTCGCCATCGAGAAGTCTCATCACCCTCAGTGTGTGACTCTTTGGTGTGCGACGCCCAGCCACAGAATAATCAGTGCGATATTCCTTGATGACATGGTGACTACCGAACAGTACATTCGGTAGTCCCCATTATCCAAAGTGACCCTGATTTCGACAAGATGTGGTTCATGCAAGACGAAGTTCGACCTGATCGAAGCAAGGCAGTGTTTGATGTCCTGGAGGACTACTTTCTGGACCGCAATCTGACTATGGGGAACCCAGAGACCATTGGCGTAGCCACCATACTCTCCGGCTCTGAACACAAGCGACTCCTTTTTGTGGGGCTATATTAAAGACAAGGTGTACAAGAACAACCCCAAAACCAATGCTCAATTGTAAACTGCCATTCGGGAGGTCATCGACAGCGTCGACGTTCCGACGCTTCAGTGGTCACGCAGAATTTCGCTACTCGTCTGCGCCACATCATCGCCAATGATGTAGGCATATCGAACATGTCATACATCCGAGTATCTATAGTGACATTTGCACGTTGAAGAAAACGTGTGCACGCCGTAGTTTGTAAATAATTTACGTTTTCTTTTGTATAGTTCAATAATTGTTACCCTGTGCGTGTGAAGTACTGGCAGTCACCTCATCAATTGATCATAATGCCACCCAGTTGTGTTTGGGGTAACGGGCAGACTCCGTATTAACTGACTGTTAGTGCCTCAATACTATACACCATATCTTAGTGATGTATGTGGCAATTTGTTACAGATTTACACTCCTGGAAATTGAAATAAGAACACCGTGAATTCATTGTCCCAGGAAGGGGAAACTTTATTGACACATTCCTGGGGTCAGATACATCACATGATCACACTGACAGAACCACAGGCACATAGACACAGGCAACAGAGCATGCACAATGTCGGCACTAGTACAGTGTATATCCACCTTTCGCACCAATGCAGGCTGCTATTCTCCCATGGAGACGATCGTAGAGATGCTGGATGTAGTCCTGTGGAACGGCTTGCCATGCCATTTCCACCTGGCGCCTCAGTTGGACCAGCGTTCGTGCTGGACGTGCAGACCGCGTGAGACGACGCTTCATCCAGTCCCAAATATGCTCAATGGGGGACAGATCCGGAGATCTTGCTGGCCAGGGTAGTTGACTTACACCTTCTAGAGCACGTTGGGTGGCACGGGATACATGCGGACGTGCATTGTCCTGTTGGAACAGCAAGTTCCCTTGCCGGTCTAGGAATGGTAGAACGATGGGTTCGATGACGGTTTGGATGTACCGTGCACTATTCAGTGTCCCCTCGACGATCACCAGTGGTGTACGGCCAGTGTAGGAGATCGCTCCCCACACCATGATGCCGGGTGTTGGCCCTGTGTGCCTCGGTCGTATGCAGTCCTGATTGTGGCGCTCACCTGCACGGCGCCAAACACGCATACGAACATCATTGGCACCAAGGCAGAAGCGACTCTCATCGCTGAAGACGACACGTCTCCATTCGTCCCTCCATTCACGCCTGTCGCGACACCACTGGAGGCGGGCTGCACGATGTTCGGGCGTGAGCGGAAAACGGCCTAACGGTGTGCGGGACCGTAGCCCAGCTTCATGGAGACGGTTGCGAATGGTTCTCGCCGATACCCCAGGAGCAACAGTGTCTCTAATTTGCTGGGAAGTGGCGGTGCGGTCCCCTACGGCACTGCGTAGGATCCTACGGTCTTGGCGTGCATCCGTGCGTCGCTGCGGTCCGGTCCCAGGTCGGCGGGCACGTGCACCTTCCGCCGACCACTGGCGACAACATCGATGTACTGTGGAGACCTCACGCCCCACGTGTTGAGCAATTCGGTGGTACTATAAAGGCACATTTGCATGCCGAGCGTGAGTTTCCTCGGAAACGCGAAATATTAATTAAATAAATAATCAGTGACAAATAAATAAAGCCTATGGCACACAACTGCAGCGCTGTGTCGCTGATAAAACAAAAGCACAATTACGTTACTCTTATGTTTGATTAAGAAAGGGGAGAGCTCTGGTAGAAGTGGTGCGAGAAGCACGTATTTTATTCTATTGTCTGGCACACCGCCATATTTCATGTTATAGAAGAATACTGCGAGTTGCAACCAGACTAGGCACTCGATTCTGTAAAGAATTTATATTTATAAAAGTAAGTAGGATTATGAACTGTAGGCTTATTCATTGAATATATCTGATTTAACTAACTGTGTAACTTTTTTATGTTTAGTAGACAATCACCTCTGTACGACGTATTGGCATGGCTGGCAAATAATTGAAATATTGAGATTTAGATTATGAGTCCGCACCTACCGCAGCAGTCTTTGGAAACGATTTATTTACGAAGTCCGATTATTTCAGTTTTATTTCACGGTCAACTACGAGTAACATTGCCTTTATGAGAAAGCCATTGTCAAGCGTCTGATACCGAATAATTAAACGTCCACGTTCCAGGTAAGCAAATATTTATTACAATTACAATCACAATCACCATCATACAGATAGAATAATTAATATTTAAATAAATAATATTTTTATTTATTTTATTTATTTTATATTGGCGACTGCGTGTCGGACTTGTTATTTTGTCATTTGTTACATTGTTCTCTTTGTTTCATGTGAAAAATCAACTTTCTGGACCTGGACGTGAATGTATGAGAGATAACAAAAATCTGAAGATATTTTCCAATTCTAAAATTTTGCGGGAAGACGCAATGAAACTTCCAGCAAAATAAGGTAAGACGCAGCATCTTTGCATTAGCAGGCTTGACCAGACGTATAATTCAGTGTATTAGCTTTTCAGTAGATTCTGTAGTGTTTCTTTCGTGCATAACAGTTTTCAGTGATAAATTTCATTCTCAGTACTTTTCCTTAAACAATAACGTATGCAACAATACCAATACATGAGTGTACAATATGGCCGACTTCTGTACGATACGTAGTAACATGGACAGCAGCCATTACCAATAATCTCAAATTCAGTTTATATTTTTAAATTAACAGACAGCCATTGTTGCTACGAGCGATTCATGCTCAACTGCATTTTATTTTAAAATCAGTGTCAAATATTTTCTTGAAACATATATCACGTGTGGCATGGTAATAACTAGAAATCAATACGCAAAAATGGAACAGCAAAGACGTACTATTCAGACGCAATCCGACTCGGACGAGAGACAAATGTTAGAAAATGACTTTACGACAGCAACCGGTAGTGACGATTTATCAAACACTGACGCAAGTGTTGACGGAAATTTTGGCAATAGGCCGTCCACTACAAAAATTTCAAAGTCTCAGTCAGAGCCCATGTTGATGCATGACGTCACGTCTAATGACGCGACGGGGGCACAGACCTTGCAAACAGTAAACATTGCCGACATGTTACAAATGCTAATGAAACAAAACGCCGAAAACATGGCAACCTTACAGACACAAAATGACGCAATTAAATCTGACCTCATAGCACTCAAGACAGGTAATGACACTTTATGTAAACGTGTGGAACTTATAGAGGCCACACTGACCAAACAGATGACTGAACTCAGTACTAAATTTTCCCAGCTTAATACGAGACAAGAAAAGACTACAACTGACGTAGCACTTTTACAGACACAAGTAAAAAACCTTAATGTCACGTGTGAAGTTCTTACTGAACAAATTCAAACATATCCTTCAGTACATGACAACCTTGAAAAACGAATTACTGACGTACAGAATAAATTTGACAATGTTGAACAACACCTGACTGACATCTTACAATCTGATGCCACAGCTCATTTTCAAAATATTAATAAAGAATTTCATGATTGGGTAGTGAACAAAGACAAACATTTTGATAGATGCTTACGTGAAAATTTACCAACAATTGTGCACGACTCCGTAGCGCAATACATTACTAATAACAAACAGCTGATCAGTGACGCAGTACAATCCGTCACTGCACCCATGAGACAATTCACCGATCGACCACAGTCTGAATGTAACGAAAATATCAGTCAAAATGCACAGTTCAGGAACCAATATACATTCGAGTATGACACACACATACCGCACACGACAAACACACAAGAACAAAACACACCACGACTACAACACATACCACGATGTGCAAACACAAACACAAGCTATTATCATGGTAAACCACAGCAACATTATCGTAATTACTCGCCAGCTGAACATACCAGTAATTACAGTGGAATAAATCCATATCACAATACGAAGGAAGAAGAAAGCTTAATGAAACACAGGCAATTTCAGATTTTTATCCCAGAAAAACGAACCATTCATCCGGTGATTTTTCTTACATCTTTAAGTAACGCATTTCCACGCACTTGGAGTGACCGGAAAAAGATTTCATATATTGTCGGTTACATCCAAGGCGATGCAGCTGTCTGGGCATACAGTCAAGCTGACGTATGTACCACGTACAGTGAGTTTGAGCGTGCTTTTCTGAACAAATTCTGGTCGCAATCCGTCCAGGAGCGACTCAGAAGACAAATTTTAGAACCTGAAACTTTTAACAGTAAAAATGGCAACTTACGCAGATATTTTGAAAAATACTTGAACATGGGACACTTTTTAGACGAACCAGTCGCAACGCGTGATATACTCCGTGCGTTGAAGGCCAAATTGCCTTTCAACATTAAAGAAAAACTCCTACATATCCCGGATGACGATTCAGATTATTTTTTAACAGCCTTAGATTCGGTTGACATGTTACTTGAAGATCAGCGCTTCGCACGGCAAAACAGCAGCCACAATGTTTACACTAGTGGTATGCAAAACATGCAGGCTTGCCAACTCAATTCTGGCGCGCCCACAGTTGGATACGCGGTACAGCAAAAACAGCAAACTCACATGCCGTCTCAATACGAAAATCAAAATCAACACGCGTATTCCAATACAAACAATAGTTACAACAGTAATAACACTTCATGCGGCAATCCATACAAAAGGCACCGCGGTAATAACTACAACGGTAACAACGGATACAAAGGCAACAACAAAAACACAAACAGAAATAGAAATAATAATAACTACGAGCCAAGACAGCATCAAGGTTGGACTCGTAATGATCAGTACTTTCATTCAAACTCTGCTTTACCACAGCAGCCACCAGGACAAAATTGGAGCATACCTTACGACCGACAGGTAAGTTATAATGCGCAACAGCAACAACAACCGCAAAAGTTTGGAGATCATAATAGGCAATATCCGAATGTGAATATAATAGAAATGACACCTGATGCACAACCTCAATCTGTGTCAGTACCTAGTACAAATGCTAATCCGACAAACTAGAAACAGTCACTTCAATGCCCCAGGTCGTGGCTGAAGAATTCTTGGGGGGCGACTTCAATGTTAATCAGTTATTTGACACCACACTTGAACAACAGAATAATGATATGCCGAATAATTCTAAACAAAAATTACCTGTTTTATTTATAAGATACAACCACAATGAGAATATATCAGATGAACTTTTACAAGACAGTACACAATGTCATTCAAACACAAATGAAATTGTTTTAGCATCTACTACTGGTGTAGTAGGTGGGATACCAACTACTATTATCCTAGATACAGGTGCAGCTGTGAGCGTTTTGTCTTTTAATTTCTATAAAAAGATGTGTGAATTGGAACCTGTGCCTGAGTTTCCTGCCCAAAACTGTAAAATAACTACTGCACTAGGTAATAAGTCATGTAGGGTTATGAAGCAAGTTTTTGTAAACATTAAAATAGGTAATGGAACCGTACAATGGCCATTCCTGGTTGTACAAAACCTTGTGACAAATTGCATATTAGGAATAGATATTATGAGCGAGAAGGACTCTATTATAGACTTCTCCAAAGGTAAATGTATTTTAAATGATAAAGGCAGTGTAATTATTATTGATTTGGACAGGAGAACTCTAAAGCATGACAAACACTGTACAGGGTACAAGGTTCAGTTAGTACTTGACAATGACATTCAAGATATGCAAACACACTCATCTGACACAGAGCTAATGGACTTGAAAACATTGCTTGATCATAAGATAAGTGAAGCTACAGCTCTCAGTGTACATGAACGTATAAAACTACAGGAAGTGTTATCCAAATATTTACAAGTTTTTACCAAACGATTAGGTGTTATCAACACATATGTATACAAGATTGAAGTTAAGCCTCACAAGATCTTCTACCACAAGACATATAACGTACCGTTATCTCAACGACCTGCTGTGTGGCAAGAATTAAAACAAATGTTAGACTGGAAGGTCATTGAACCATCCACCTCACCTTATTGTAGTCCTCTACTTGTTGTCAAAAAATTAAATGGAAGCATTAGGTTAGTGTTAGACGCACGAACAATTAATGAAATAATTTTACCGGTTCACACAAAACCCGAAAATTTAGAAGAGCAATTACAGAAATTTCTAGATGCAAAATATTTTTCCACAATAGATCTCGCTAATTCGTTTTGGCAGGTGGGTATCACTCCTGATTCACGGAAATATACTGCATTTATGTTCGGGGGGCGAACCTATCAGTTTTGTGTTCTACCTTTTGGACTGAATGTCAGCTCTGGGGTATTCATTACAGCCCTGGATACCGTGCTTGGCGATGATTTAGTTGAGACAGTCACACACTATGTAGATGATATACTGATAGCTACACAGTCTTGGAAGGAACACGTTGACACACTTCAAAGAATTTTAGAAAAATTTGCACAAGCTGGAGTCACAGCCAATCTTAGAAAATCAAAGTTTGGTTGCAGTGAGATAAAGTACTTAGGACATATCATTAATTCGCAGGGCATACATCCGGATCCCAGTAAATTAGATGCTATCAGAAACTTTCCTAGCCCTCGAACTAAAAAGCAGTTAAAATCATTCCTTGGGCTATGTTCATTTTTCAGACGTTTTTTGCCACAACCACATCTGCTAAATCTACTCAGAAAGAATCAAGTTTGGATCTGGTCGGAACAGTGCCAGAATGACTTTAATACAATTAAACATGCTTTAGTGGGTGCAAACTTATTGAGCCATCCAGATTTCAATTTAGACTTTTGTATGACTTGTGTCGCTTCACGAACTGGCTTGGGATGTTGCTTATTTCAAGTTGTAAAGAATAAAGAAAAGGAACAGATAAGAATTATTGGGTTTGCAAGTCGTACTCTAACTGAATGTGAGCGTACATACTCCACTACTGAGTTAGAAACACTTTCCATAGTATGGGCATTCAAGAAATTCAATTATTATTTATTTGGAAAACATACAGTAATTTACACCGATCACCAGGCCCTGACATTTTTGTTAACTTGTAAACTTGTACATCCTAGACTATCACGATGGGCAGTTACACTTCAGAACTACTCTTTTGAAATTAAGTACATAAAAGGTAAGGACAACACCATTGCAGACGCTTTGTCTAGACTTCCACAAGGTATGAATGATACCAACAGTGACTTAGAAAATATAAATGACTATAGGATTCTCTTAATGCAAGACAAGCAGTATCACCAATATTATATTGATATGTGCAGAAACATGGCTAAATTACAAAAATCTGACCCTCACTGGTATAAGATAATAACATTACTGGTAGAAAAACACAATCATCCTTCGACTAAGTATTACAAGTTACACAATGATGTGTTATTTTACCGCCGACATCCAAATGCTACTAACTGGTGTGTATGCATTCCCAAAGAGTCTGAGCGTAATCTAATTTGGCACACACACTTAGTTTGGGGTCATTATGGGACGAAAAAGTGTTTGGCAAAGCTCAGCACATACTGTTATTTTAGCAATATGAGAAGAAAAATTTACAGGGAACTGAAAACATGTGTCATATGTCAAAAATCAAAACCTCAGAATTTATCCACAAAAACAGATTTACATTCTATTTTACCTAGTAAACCCCTGGAAATTCTGTGTACTGACATCAGTGGACCGCATCCAGCAAGCTCTGGAGGCGTCAAATATATCTTAGCTTTTTACGATATATTTTCTAAACATGTCAAACTTTATGCTTTAAAATCCGCCACTGCAAGTGCTATAATACGAAGATTCTCAAGTGATTACCTGACGCACGTGGGAAAACCTAAAGCAATTCTGTCAGATAATGCAGCATACTACTCTGGGTACAAATGGAGAAATTTCTTTAAGGACAATAACATTAAAAGTATATTTATTTCGAGGTTTAGTCCACAATGTAATGCGACTGAGAGACTTTTCCGAGAATTAAATCGATTCATGAGGACCTATATTTCATCAAAACATACTAATTGGGTGTCCTACCTAAGTCTTTTCGAAGACGTACACAATAACTTAAATATTTATGCTACAAATTACACACCTAACGAGATCATGTTCAATTGCAAACAGAACGATCAGTGGATAGAACCATTACCTAAGTTGTCAGACAAGGAAATCACACCTGAACAAAAAATAAAAGAAGTATTGACTACGCTGACACATCACGCACAGATACGAAACAAACATCACAGAAACATAATAAAAAGAAAGCAAAAATTCGAGGTAGGAATGCTTGTACTACTTCGTACTCATCATAAATCTGTAGCACTCAAATGACGCAACACTAAGTGGCGTCTGCTATATGAAGGACCTTATATAATTATTAACATACGGCATCCTGGTGCGTATCTGTTACAACATCGTAGAACTAACAAAATTATTGGGCTATACGCACACCGAGATCTTAGAGCATTTCATGCTGAATAATGTCAAAGTCATACCCATCAAAACAATTGCTAAGCAACTCGAAAAACACTGTTGTTACAACACAGATAATAAGTAGTGTAGAAATTTTCATTTCAGCGGTTCCAGAGTCGCAGTTGAAGGCAGAAGAACTCTTCTTTCAGCGCGCGCCACCACCTGGAAGACGGAATATCAAAATAAAATTTATGATTACGTAGCAGTGAATGATATATTAATTTTTCACGGAACATTTGTTATTGTAGATACCACTGACTTGGTATGATACCTGACGAACCGACAGACGTCATCTGTGAAGCGATCTTTTACTTTGAGAAATAGATTAGACGCACATCTCTCAACACGAAAAGCATCTATCAGTAGTCAAGGCCACACAGACACTCTACACACACGCACAAAACGCGAGGAATCGAACATTTTCTCTCTCTCACTATTTTGAATATTATTGAGTAGTGAAAACGCCTGGTCTTGCCTACTGATGTAATGAATGTTGTGTCTAACCTATCTTAATTTCAGATGACATCACGTGACACAATGTAATAACCTATAGCTATGTAATGATGATGCAAACATGTTTATGTGCAACTGTATTATGTTTATGCTAAGAAAATATGTGACGTGTGTATATATAATTACTTATTTTTTTTAACTGATGTATCATGTAACTGTTACTATGTAAAAATTTGAACAAAATGAGTGCCAAAAAGACATTGCGTAGTGAACCTCTGTTCACGGACATTAACGAACATTACTAACTCTGCGACTACGCAGAAACCTATGTGAAAGAAACGGTTAATGCCATTCATTATGCAGCGTATCTATGTAAACGCGATGAATGATTTCTTTGATTAATAACTACGAACATTTAGGTGAGCTATATTCAGCAAAAAACTGAAAATGTGAAGGGCATAATTCGTGCATCGTCTAGTGACATTACTACAGTACCTAACTTCAAGATGTTAACTGGATTAAATGGACACAAAGTGCCTGTCCAGAAAACAACACGACGGGTGGAAGAATTTTGGTTGGAACTTCAGGGAATGAAATGTTCTCGAAATGTGACGGACACTCTTACCTGGACTGTCCAAGGATCGACGCCAGCTATGTGCCGTCCGAGGTTCTGCAACCAAGCTTCCACGGAATGTAAAAAACGAACTGCACGTGGACCAATTACTCGACGGGTCACATCTGATCTGTAATAAGCAATGCTTTTAGTCACAACGAACTACATCACAACGACTATAATGGAAATGGGAAATGGACACGCTTATGTATTAATCACGTTGTTATACAACGATGTCACTGTGATAAAAAAAAAACTTTACCACGACGATACTAACCTGTAAAAAAAAAAAAATTATTGTGCAGCAGATGAATATGAACTGTAATAACAACACGATGTGTATAGGTCAACGCACCTGAAACATACGGACATTTTTCTTTGAAGTATTTCAAAACAATACTATGTAACTAAGAACATTCAACAATCTAAGTTGTATTGTGTTATAACAAATATTGTAAATTTAAAACTAAGTTACCTGTCATAGGATGTAGTCTTCATATGTAATCTTGGTTGAATATTTTCTTTGTGCAACGACTGAGAAACGCGCGCACACGAACAATATGAACTGCAATACTGTGCCGCGTGATCTAACTGTACGATATAACGGCAGTGCCGGAGTCACACAGACGCTTCTGCGCATGCGCGCACTCTATCTGCCAACATAAGAACATTTACGGCGCACCCGCGACATTCTAATTTTGTATATAATGTGTATAATGTAGGTCATGTAAATAGTTGTAGATAACTTAGATTTTCTTGTGCCTTTAGGTGAATTGCTCGCCTGCAGGTGTGTCCTTTCGTCTCGCAATTCAGGGGGCAATATAAAGGCACATTTGCATGCCGAGCGTGAGTTTCCTTGGAAACGCGAAATATTAATTAAATAAATAATCAGTGACAAATAAATAAAGCCTATGGCACACAACTGCAGCGCTGTGTCGCTGATAAAACAAAAGCACAATTACGTTACTCTTATGTTTGATTAAGAAAGGGGAGAGCTCTGGTAGAAGTGGTGTGAGAAGCACGTATTTTATTCTATTGTCTGGCACACCGCCATATTTCATGTTATAGAAGAATACTGCGAGTTGCAACCAGACTAGGCACTCGATTCTGTAAAGAATTTATATTTATAAAAGTAAGTAGGATTATGAACTGTAGGCTTATTCATTGAATATATCTGATTTAACTAACTGTGTAACTTTTTTATGTTTAGTAGACAATCAGCTCTGTACGACGTATTGGCATGGCTGGCAATTAATTGAAATATTGAGATTTAGATTATGAGTCCGCACCTACCGCAGCAGTCTTTGGAAACGATTTATTTACGAAGTCCGATTATTTCAGTTTTATTTCACGGTCAACTACGAGTAACATTGCCTTTATGAGAAAGCCATTGTCAAGCGTCTGATACCGAATAATTAAACGTCCACATTCCAGATAAGCAAATATTTATTACAATTACAATCACAATCACCATCATACAGATAGAATAATTAATATTTAAATAAATAATATTTTTATTTATTTTATTTATTTTATAGTACGTCCACCTGGCCTCCCGCATGTGCACTATACGCCCTCGCTCAAAGTCCGTCAACTGCACATACGGTTCACGTCCACGCTGTCGCGGCATGCTACCAGTGTTAAAGACTGCGATGGAGCTCCGTATGCCACGGCAAACTGGCTGACACTGACGGCGGCGGTGCACAAATGCTGCGCAGCTAGCGCCATTTGACGGCCAACACCGCGGTTCCTGGTGTGTCCGCTGTGCCGTGCGTGTGATCATTGCTTGTACAGCCCTCTCGCAGTGTCCGGAGCAAGTATGGTGGGTCTGACTCACCGGTGTCAATGTGTTCTTTTTTCCATTTCCAGGAGTGTATGTAACAGTCATGTTGTATAATGAAGTGCTTTACAATTTTGCTACAAGGCTGAAATAATTAACTTCAGGGTATATTGTGCTTGCAGAGTGTGGTACATATATAGAACATTACTGCTTAACCTCTAAGTTCTATCAATGGTGTCAATATGTGAGTTACCTTTTTTTAATGTTGTCGTTGTTGTTGTTGTGGTCTTCAGTACAGAGACTGGTTTGATGCTGCTCTCCATGCTACTCTATCCTGTGCAAGCTTCTTCATCTCCAAGCACCTACTGCAACCTACGTCCTTCCGACTGTGCTTCGTGCATTCGTCTCTTGGCCTCTCTCTACTATTTCTACCCGCCACGCTACCCTCCAGTACTAAATTATTGATCTCTTCATGCCTCAGAACGTGTCCTACCAACCAATCCCATTTTCTAGCCAAGTTGTGCCACAAATTCCTCTTCTTCCCAATTCTGTTAAGCACCTCCTCATTAGTTACATGATCTATCCGTCCAATCTACAGCATTCTTTGGTAGCACCACATCTCAAAAGCCGCTATTCTCTTCTTGTCTAAACTATTTATCGTTCAGGTTTCACTTCCGTACATGGCTACACTTCATACAAATACTTTCAGAAAAAAATTCCTGACAACTAAATCTATATTTTAACAAATTTGTCTTCTTCAGAAGTGCTTTCCTTGCCATTGCCAGTCTACATTTTATATCCTCCCGACTTCGACCGTAATCAGTTATTTTGCTCCCCAAATAGCAAAACTCATCTACTACTTTAAGTGTCTCATTTCCTAATCTAATTCCCTTAGCATCACCCAATTTAATTCGACTACATTTCATCATCCTCGTTTTTCTTTTGTTCGTGTTCATCTGATATCCTCCTTTCAAGACAGTGTCCATTCCGTTCAACTGCTCTTCCAGGTCCTTTGCGGTCTCTAACAAAATTACGATGTCATCGGCTAACCTCAAAGTTCTTATTTATTCTCCATGGATTTTAATTCCTACTCCAAAGCTTTCTTTTGTTTCCTTTACTGCTTGCTCAATATACAGATTGAATAACATCGGGGAGAGACTACAGTCCTGCCTCACTCATTTTCCAACGACTGCTTTCCTTTTATGTCCCTCGACTCTTATAACTGCCATTTGGTTTCTGTACAAATTGTAAACAGCCTTTAGCTCTCTGTATTTGACTCCTACCATCTTCAGAATCTGAAAGAGAGTATTCCAATCAACATTGTTAAAAGCTTTTTCTAAGTCTACGAATGATAGAAACATAGGTTGGTCTTTCCTTAATCTATCTTCTAAGATAAGTCGTAGTGTCAGTATTGTCTCACGTGTTTGCAACATTTGTACGTAATCCAAACTGATCTTCCTCAAGTTCGGATTCTACCAGTTTTCGCATTCGCCTGTATAGAATTCGTGTCACTATTTTGCTGCCGTGACTTATTAAATTGATAGTTCGCAACTTTTCACATATGTCAACACTTGCTTTCTTTGGGAGTGAAATTATTATATTCTTCGTGAAGTCTGAGGGTATTTCGCCTGTCTCCTACATCTTGCTCACCAGACAGTAGAGTTTGTCAGGGCTCTCCCAAGGCTATCAGTAGTTCTAATGGAAAGTTGTCTACTCCCGGGGCCTTGTTTCGACTCAGGTCTTGCAGTGCTCTGTCAAACTCGTCAGGCAGTATCATATCCCTCATTTCATCTTCATCTTTTAATGTTAGAGAACAATTTAGCTGTGACAGTAGTTCCACGTGTATTTTACATTCGAAATCTTACATGTTTTACCGAGCGAGGTGGCGCTGTGGTTAGCACATTGGACTTGCATTCGGGAAGACGACGGTTCAATCCCGTGCTCGGCCATCCTGATGTAGGTTTCCCGTGATTTCCCTAAATCGTTCCAGGCAAATGCCGGGATCGTTGCTTTGAAAGTACTTGGCCGATCTTCTTCCCCGTCCTCCCCTAATCCTATCACACCGATGACCTCGCTGTCTGGTCTCCTCCCCCAAACAACCCTTACATGTTTTCGTATTTTTATTTTGTGTACGTGGTATATGTGATACAATGCAAAAATGACCTCATACGTATTAAACAAGCCCATGTTCAGTTAATTTGTCTTTGGATATTTTGTGTGATTTTAAACTCGCATTTTTAGCGTTGTAATTACAGATTAGTTATTTAGAAGTTGATCCCTGAACAGTCGGAGATTCTTTGTCGATTCCGCTACTCTAGCAAAACGTCTCTGGCCCACTGCCTGGTAACTGCAGCTAGGGCGTCCCGCTACCAGCAAGTGATGTAGCCCTTCCGTGGATAAATGCTCGTGCATGAGCTGTGGCAAGGTGGGAGGTTGAGCGTCCACTGCAGTGCTGTGACTTGTGGGTGATATTTTGCTGATGGCTCGGTGTAATGGCCGTGGGACTGGCTTCGCCAGTTGGGTCGATTTGGAATATCAAAGTGGTTGTACTGGTCGTTAATGGGTCGGCCGCGCTGTTGGAAGTGGCTGTCCGCTACCTGGTTGGGCAACGGCGAGTCTCGGGTTGAAGTCCGACTTCCCAAATCCGCTGCCTTGCCTAGTGGACGGGGTCTTGTGGCGGTTGTAATTTCATCCAGGACCGGGAGTAACGTGTTAACTACAGTGAGCATCTGCTTTACAGTTATTGGGAGCTGGGGAGGTGTATTTTGTTAAATCCCTGTATTCTCCCATAATATTCCAACATCTTGGTTATCAGGACGCATTGCGCTGTAATGCTATGCGGTCCCTACCTGTGTGGTCGCTTTGGTTATGTTCTGTTCTTTTAGCAAGCAAGTGTGTTACTTCCTGATAAATTTTTATAAAGTTCAGCCTCACATTAGGCGGAGGGTTGCCTTGTTAGTATCCGAGATGGCGAGCGGATGTTGTCCGTATGCAATCTACTTTATTTATGTTTCATTGTATATAAAATTGCGTGAGGGCCTTGGCTCTGACAGAAGCTTAAGTTTATTATTACGTTGCATTCGAGTTGTTCTGCACTACTTTGCCGTTAACTGGTTGTTAAATTTCATTCTCGTGATCCTCACTCTGGTGGCCATTTGGCTAGTCTCTATGTTTTATTCTTTACTGTTTGGAGACTAAATTCAGATCTGCTACCTGTATTTCAAATTCATGTTAAACTCTGCATTCTTGTCGAAGTAGTATTTAAAGCTTGACGACCTGTGTTTCAGACAGCGATTTCTGGGCCTTGGCATGACAAGGAATTAAAAATCTTTTAAGACAGCGCAGTGGAGTGTCTTCTTTCCTGAGGGTTTCTGTTGAAGAGATGCTTTTATGCATTTTGGTATCTGATTTCAGACGTACTTGACCACCTGCGGGGGATAGTTAAATTCTAATGTCCTTTGTTTTGGTAATTTAGTGTGACTGGTGTCACAGCTTGTTGCCAAATCGTATAATTTTTTTTAAACTTTTTCCTCTCGTGGTTAACGAATAAGCCAAGGTACTACTTCCAATTTTAAAAAAAAAGCTTATTTAAGCACATTGGTCACCGCGAAGGCGCTTAGATAAACGTTGTGTTTCTTTATTCTACTGTGGCTAGGAGTTGTAGTACCATTTTATATTTTAATGCTTGTGGCCTCGTTGTTGTAAGTGTTTACCAGAGCTAAAAGTTTATAATGGGTAAATTGCATTTCTAAGGTGTCAGCGTGGAACATTAAGAGAGCTGAAATTTGTTGTTGTTTTGATTTTTGATCTAACTGCTAGATAAAGTAATTGAAACTGTGTTAATTTATGTAATCGAGCACCTTACGAATCACCAACCCAGCTCCCTTCCGTTTCATTTAGGGAAAAGAAAGAAAATATAGTCTGCAACCGTTCTAGCGCGCCTTGACCCCTTAGTTCCAATGAGTAAAATATCGCAGTTATCCTCGAAAGATGGTTTCGAAAATAATATCAAGTAGGCCAAGTAAAATGTGATAAAAGGCTATACTAGCCAGTCAGCATCATGAATTATATTCTTGTAACACCAAATAAGATTCAGTACACTCTTGCTCCTAATACTGGCCAGTCAACATCATGGATTATATTTTTCAAAAATGGTTCAAATGGCTCTGAGCACTATGCGACTTAACTTCTGAGGTCATCAGTCTCCTAGAACTTAGAACTAATTAAACCTAACTAACCTAAGGACATCACACACATCCATGCCCGAGGCAGGATTCGAACCTGCGACGCTAGCGGTCGCTCGGTTCCAGACTGTAGCGCCTAGAACCGCACGGCCACCCCGGCCGGCGATTATATTTTTGTACTGTCAGATAAGATTCAGTACATTCTTTTCCGTGTGCTTGGGGAGGAGATATATCTCTGAAAATGTAAAACAGCCAGACGGCTCATAACTTCGATCTGTCAACCAAGAATGCGGTGGCCGAGCGTTTCTAGGTGCTTTAGTCCGGAACCGCGCGACTGCTATGGTCGCAGGTTCGAATCCTGCCTCGGGCATGGAAGTGTGTGGTGTCCTTAGGTTAGTTAGGTTTAAGTAGTTCTAAGTTCTAGGGGACTGATGACCTCAGATGTTAAGTCCCATAGTGCTCAGAGCCATTTGAACCTTGTTGTGGCGTAACAAGACAGCCACGCCACTCGGAAGTAGCCGAAAGGCACGCGCTAAGCTCACGCAGATGGGCGTGAGGTCTGAAACAGGATACGTAATGAATGCTATAAAGAAAAGTACGTAGCTGCTGGAATACTTAACTTTAATCCATCATTTGTATACAGCATTCTTGATGATACAAGTGAGACTCTCTCTAGAAATGGTTAATGGCGCCTTGCTACGTGGTAGCCATGGACTTAGCTGAAGGCTATTCTAACTATCTCTCCGCTAATGAGAGAAAGGCTTCGTCAGTGTAGTCGCTAGCAAAGTCGTCGTACAACTGGGGCTAGTGGTCGTACGTCTCTCAAGACCTGCCGTGTGGTGGCGCTCGGTCTGCAATTACTGACAGTGGCGACACGCGGGTCCGACATGTACTAATGGACCACGGCCGATTTAAATCTACCACCTAGCAAGTGTGGTGTCTGGCGGTGACACCACAAACCTTTTTTTTTTTTTTTTCAACCAAGAATAACAGGCCGTTCCCCACGACTTTGGTTATCGACTCCAGAAGAGCGTCGCTGCATGCATTATGGTGGCTAGGGATTGTCTTGGGACAGCGAGAAAGCGGTGCTCGATGTCGGCAGTGAGGCAGCCTGTGGACGAGAACGACAGAGGTGCGAGTGTAGAGCACTGGCGCCAGTCAGCTGGGCTGTCTCCCTCCCTCCCTCTCTCTCTCCCTCCCTCCCTCTCTTCGTGGCTGTGTACGGAGGACGGTGCGCTGGTGCAGGCTACCCCGGCACATTCCGATGAAGCTGTATGTGTAAGTGATGTTTACATGCTAGCGGGTTTGCTAACGCTGGTTAACAGTGAAATTAGCCTGCTAGGTGCAACGGAATCGAATGCCTCTGTTGGCTAGTAGTGCTCTACGGCATTTTTATCACCGATGAAGGCTGTTCAACATGATTTTGACTGCTGAGGGAGCACAGCAGTGTGACTGGAACGCTGTGCTGTGCCTCATTGCCGTTCAGCGGACGTCGTCCTTCAGCCATTTACTTCCTTCAAGGCGTTGTTTTCACTCAGTTCTGCCCCCTGCACGTGCACTACTCACTCTTACGATATTGTCATGATCGCTACACGAGATACACGTTCGCAGCAGCTAAATTAACGCAACCCTGTTTCATTACAAGCATGTCGTCGTTCTTCCTCCTACTTAACTTGCCACAAGGACTCCTACTTAACTTGCCACATCATTTCTGCTACATTTCCGTGTGGGAAACCCCGTACTGTTGTGATGCTACTGTTGTCATGCCTAGTTACTAAAGAATAATTCTCTACAATTGGGCACTATACTATCTTGTATATAGTTTCCTTTGGGGATGCGCTACACTTTCTCAAAACCCATCCCAGATATGTCTGTCTGTCATTGAGGTCCTGTAACAATTTTATTTCATATAGGTTCTTAGTGTTAACCATAAGTAATCATATGATGTGACGTGTTCACAATCGCTACCACTAATCTAACCGGATATTAAGTATTCTTTATCTTTCTTGAGAACTTTATCTTACAGTTCAAGACAGATGTTTTCCATTACGCCAGTGGACATAACGTCTGCGTTTCCTTACCATTCCCCAATCACGAAATTTTCCTGCCGACAATAGCATTTTCGCCGAACAGTGTCACAATGATGCTGAACCATCTGACGAATCCTTTATGCATACTGACAACATCGAAGGCTCTTCCTTGAGCCACATACAATGCTATTTGGCCTTCTGTGAAACATTCGCCGGCCAGTATAACACAAAGTGTCCGTCAGCCAAATAGTGACTGAGGTCGTCACATATCTGCGATGAACCTTCATGTGACAGCGTCTTTATTTATGTATATCTACATAAATGCTCCAGAAGCCACAGTGCGATGTTTGGCAGAGGGTGCCCTGTACCGCAACAAGTCATTTATTTCCTATCCACTATCAAATGTTATCAGGGAAAGCTTATGTCTACACAAATTAAAAAAGGTGCCTTGACCATTAGAAGGGATCGGGAATGGTAGGACCTCCCCTTTCACCACTGCATTTTGCACAGAACTGCCCTATCAGTGTGACTTTCCCTTAAGTAGAAGGGAGGACTGGGGTTGAGCTTCATACAGATAACCATATACAAGAGTCGTCGGCGCACCAGAAAGGATCACGACCTGGCGCAAAGATCGCCTATCCGACTGCATAAAAAATACACTCAACGATCGAACTAAACCAGCTCATTGAATTTACGATTAATTTTACCTTCTTAAGAAGTGCGTTTCCAACAGGGGCCTTTGCAAAGTTAGTATTTCATTGATATCTCTATAAATGGGATTAACATCTTTCATTGAGAGCAGGGTAAATCATAACAATTTATTATGTATCGAAATTACACTTGTACAAGCGAATTACAATTATTGAAAATACATATTTTGTTACATATGGAGTTAGTACAAGATTGGGGGACATGGCCGAAATTCAGCAGTCACCCACTACACTAGCGTTCCAAATGGACAAGGAAAGGTGTGAGCCGACCATCCACAAAAGAATTTATTCTAATAATTAGTGAAAGGTAAGAGGCGGGATGCAACAGCAAATACGTACATATATTGAAAAGACAGACTATGAACTGCTTGTGGGTGCATGTTATTAAAGCGGCCTCCTGTCCGTAAACTAATAGAGTTCATGAAAGTCATTCTGCAACACCATGACTTGTGAATACAAATAACAAGAAACGTAGGGCATGCGACTTCTGGTTCAATTGATACATCGTATGCAGTACTACTCGCCACGTGTTCATGAGCGATAAAGAAGGGAAAATCTAACACACAAAAATCCATTACGAAATGTTGACTAATATCACGGAATATTGCAAAAGGAAAGACATTCGCTGAAGGCAAAGTGGTTATTAGGAGGGTTGAATTATACCGAACATGGTGACTGACAGTCTCACGTATATTTTGCATACTGCAACCGACCAGGCTCTGACGCCAAGTGCAAGAACAAAATTGCAAAAAGAATAAGAAATAAAAGCAATGAGGGGGAAATACTCCCAAAATTAAAGATCACCTAACTCTTTAATATGTATTTGGGACTCAATCCACTTCTGAACCTAACAGGAGCACGAATGCTTACCCCCCCCCCCCCCCCCTCAATGACTACTAACCACTTACTGCCGTTGCTCCAGCACAGCAGGCCTTGTCGGGGTGGGAATTGGAGCAAGTAGTTTAACTACATTCGTATGGCCCCACTCTCCATCGTTGCCAGATGTGCCCAAGATGGCGGCGATGACGTCATTGAAGACGGCGGCCTGTAGACTTGGCAACAGCGCATGACTTCATATAAGGTGGCGGCGATGACGTCATCCACGATGGTGGATTTTGGTGGAAAGATAGGTCACCCGACCACCACCTCTTTCTAGGGATTGGTGGGAAAAGGACCCTGCCTGTGCTAGACATAAGTCTAGCAGTCCTTATTTAAACAATTTCATCTGGTACAGTCATCCAGTTGTAGTGGTGACTTCTGCCACTGAATGTATCAGGATGACCAATGTAGTGGGAAGATGTAGAAGGCACCATATTAAGACTCATCCGGGCTTTCCAAATTATTTATTTGTTTCCACTACAGTGCCATGTTCACCTCAGTCCATGTTGCAGGGTCCCAAAATTCTGAGGCCACCTCCCCAGTGACCCGGTGCAACGCACTGCTGTGTTTCGGCCTTGTAGGGCCACGTCGTCAGGACTGCACCAGCAGCTGACTCAACAGTCTTCCTCCCCGTTGACTCAGCACGTCTCTGCTGGGAGGCACCGGGCGGCCACTGCATCCTTCCTTGCTGGAGTAGCTGGTATCCAGACGATCAGAAGCACATGCGATCCAGCATCCGAATCTGCAGCCCTCGCCTCGGCATGCCTCCAGCGTGTGTTGGAAGCCAGGATGATTGCCCACAGTAGTGAGCCATGGAGTGGCGCACTGCTGGATGGCTGGCTACGGACCCTGCATCAGCCTCAGAGGGTCGAACCAACGACCCACTGTGGACTGGAACACTGGCGCCCCATCTGCTGCTGTGTGTGGCTGGTGGTGTGACATGCCCTGCCGTCCAGGAGAGCTGCCACACTTTAATGCATTGTTAGAAAACTGGCACCTATTTATACACGGCTGTGTGCCTCTGTTTTGCTATACGCCTCTCACAACACCTAGGTTGCGCCAGTGGGTCCCTTCTGCCTGTAACTTGCGTCATGCAAACCGCTTTTCAGTGGTTTGACAGCCCTGTGGCTTCCATTCTACTTCGCAACCATTGGTCACCGTAACTTACCGTCAACAGGCCCACACTTGTGCACTCAGAAATGTTGCACAGAATCTAACTTTCCTATCTTAAACTGTGGTGCTGCTACATTATTCCCCTCTTTGGAAAGACCCGGTCCCCAGGTCAACCCTTAACTAGCTTTTAATTTGTTTGGGTCAGCACCTATGGCATATTTCCTTACTATTGGAAAACCTAAAGTTGTGTGATGATGATGATGATGATAAAGTCCCATACTCCTTGACAGACCATAGGGGACGATGCGGGAGACGCGCATCGCTGTACTAGGCAAGGTCCAAGAGGAGGTGGTTTGCCGTTGCCTTCCTCTAACCATAATGGGGATGAATGATGATGATGAAGACGACAACAACAACACCCAGTCATCTCAAGGCAGGTGAAAATACTTGATCCCGCTGGGAATCGAACCCGGGACCCCTTGCTCGGGAAGTGTAGTGCCCCTTAAAACCATCACATGAAACAAAACCCAAAAATTCCTTACTCGATTCCCACTACTCGGCCAACCCCATACCTACTCGTCTCATGCCCTCGGTATCCAATCCTCTGGGACTTAGACTACCCTTCGTTCCCTCTTGGAATTAACTCTCCACCTAATCAGAAAGAAAACAACACATAACAAAGGCTGTGATGACACTTGGCACTGAGGTGCACAAAATGATAGTTACTTGACGTTGCCTTTCCCTATACTGAGCGACGTGTTGCAGAATCTGTTAGGCTGATATGCGCACCTCTTGCTCTAAAATGAACTGGTTTATGGATCTCAACACACGTGGTTCCAGAATTTCATTTAACAAGGTCAGATTCTGCCTTGGCAAAACTCTAAAGTAGCTTCTGGTCAGTACAGATGTGGCTGCGTAACATTCAATTGCGTGACTCCTGAAATTGACGCTGGGAGTTGGAAGGTTGGTCCTATTATTTTACACAGTTCCATTGTTTACAATTCCGCTCCTCTCGAGCTCTATGTGTTTCGCTTCTGCAGATACTCCCCGCTCAAAACGTAACTACTACGAAATTCGCATAGGTGTAGAGTATCCAATGCATCCTGACCAATTGCAAGATCAATTTTGGCTCCACGATGTCCCTTGGCCAGTCAATTCCTTTCCCTCTGGCAAAAATAACTGCACCGTGCATGTGTCCCATGTCTGTAGCTTCACAGGTATTCCTCCAACATTCACTATTTTTGATTCAAACTCTACACCGATTGTGTGACTACTTTCATCCTTAAATTACATTACATGAACTGGTGCAATAAAGACGACTTTCCTGACCCAGCACTGTCGATAATAAAAAATTTAAACGGGAAATCGTACGACTCTGACATCATTCAACACATATTTATTACGGCTTCGCCGCAAAATTTAATCCCACAAATTTATTTATCCAGAACTGCGTTTGATTTCTCCTCCAACAGCACTCCACATACGTCAGACGCTACGCTTCCCCTTTCAGTGACCTGAGGACAGGGATCCCCATCACCCTTCCTCCCTCTTTAAAAAGGCTGCTGCCCCTAGCAGGCTCACAATACTCGAAAACACATATAAAATACAATGCCCAATTAATCTATGCAAACCCAATGATACATAACAAGAAAACAAAACAAAAAACTACAAATACTCTACTACTTTCTGGATCGCAAAGCATACGGTACTTCATGCTGTACCCTATCTTCCTGGTTTTCTCCGTGCTTATTACCTCTCATCCCTCTCTCATCCTCTTTCCTTCCTGTGACACGCCTGGTATCACATCTGGGCAACCCTTAAATGGCCGTAACCGCCCAATATGTATTATCGTTGTTCTAGTTGGCAGCTGAAGCTGAACACTAACGGGGGATGTGGTTTCAACAACTTGGTATGGCCCTTGATGCCTCATGAGGAACTTCTCTATTTTCCCTTTTTGCGTACAGGAGCTGGATAGCATTACCCATTGCCACACTCTACATTGCTGTAAACTTCCTATCCGCTTTACTGCGTCTTCCTGCCTTTCCAAATCCTTCATATTCACCTTTCGTACTCGTTTCCAACCATCCCGAATTGTCCTTGCGAACTGACGTACAGATTCACCGTTCCTTCCTTTCTGTAGCCTCACCAAACCAGACGGTGACGGCATTTTTCGCCCGTACACTACCTCATATGGAGACAAATCGGTATTTGTCTGGATTTTTGCATTGTATGAGCATACAATATGCTCCAAATACAATGAGAATCCACATTAAGACGCAGCATCTTCCCGATTGTTCTGTGTACCCGTTCTGTCCTTCCGTTGGCCTGTGGATGCAATGCACTCGTCCTCAGCTTCTTTATGTTCAACAATGTACACAGTTTCTTCATTAAATCCCACATGAAGTTGGTCCCTTGGTCAGTAATTATTGTCTCCAGTAAACCAAACTTCAAAATCCAGTTGTTTACTAACGCTTGCGCGACCATTGCTGCCTGTTGATTTGGCATAGTCACCATCTCCACATACCCGGAAAAATGGTCTATTATTGTCACAACCAATCTGTTCCCCAATGGTGTTCGCCTAAAAAGTCCTAAGACAAAGAAAATGGACATGTCACTTCCGGCAATCGTTGTAGCTGTATCTGTCTCCGACTCCAATCTGCTGTCTGTGTACGTGGTATACAATTCTTGACCTACTGAACCACATCTACTTTCCTACCTCTTCACCAATACCTCTACCCGCATCTCGTGGTCGTGCGGTAGCGTTATCGCTTCCCACGCCCGGGTTCCCGGGTTCGATTCCCGGCGGGGTCAGGTATTTTCTCTGCCTCGTGATGGCTGGGTGTTGTGTGCTGTCCTTAGGTTAGTTAGGTTTAAGTAGTTCTAAGTTCTAGGGGACTGATGACCATAGATGTTAAGCCCCATAGTGCTCAGAGCCATTTGAACCATTTGAACCAATACCTCTCCGCCACTCTGCTATTCGTCGCTGTGCACCCTCCATGAACAGATAACACGTGATCATGTACTTCCTTTAAAACCTTATCCCTCAACTTCGCTGGCGCTACTACCCTTGGTCCTAACTTCGTTTCCCTGCACAGAAGACAGTCATACATATTTAATTGTGGCTGTGTCCGATAAAATTTACAATCATCGTTCATGTCTTATAATTCTTGCCATACTGTTAGGTCATAACCTATGACTTCTACTTTTGCCGTCATCCTACTCAGTGCATCCGCATTACGGTGCTTCTTCCCAGGCTTGTGCACCACCTCGTAGTCGAATTCACTAAGCCTAACAGCCCATCTAGCGAATCCAGTGAACAGATCCCTTAACCCCAACTACCACTTCAATGCAGCATAATCTGTCACCCGAAATCTTCTCCCATATAAATAACATTTACAATATATGATTCCATAGATTACGCAAAGCATCTCCCTCTCAGTTGTTGAGTAATTCCTCTCTGCTGCATTCAATCGCCTAGACGCATAGGCCACAGGATGTTCCTTCGAATCAATAGCCTAAGAACACTCCCTAATGCTTGATTAAATGCATCACATGCTAGTATAAACTCCTTTTCAAAATATGGAAACACAAGAACCGGACTCGATGTTAACACTTCTTTCAGTTTGTCAAACGCTTTCTGACACTCTTCTGTCCACTCAAATTTCACACACTTCCGTAACAATCGTGTCAACGGCTGTGCTAAATCTGCAAAACCCTTCACGAACTGTCCATAGAAATTGCAAATTCCGATGAGTAGCTGTACTTTCTTAACTGTTCTCAGTTCCCGAAAATCCCTTACAACCTGTACCAACCTTGGATCTATTCGCACTCCATCCTTAATGATAACGACACCCAAATATTTTACTTCTTCTGATGCAAAATGACACTTCTCCATGCTCAACGTCAAATTTTGTACCCTTGTCCGGTTAGTGGCTGACGCTACAGATCTTTATTTATGAAAATATACAGTACAATCAGATACAAATTTTGCATATTCACATACACCTTTACCTTTAATCCAAATATATACAGATTCATTAGGATTGACTTTTCTTTTATTATGTGTATACAACACAAGTGGACCTCATTAAGACTTCCCTTAACCGCTGTCTATGTTGTTCCATACTACTTGAAAACACTATAATGTCATCCAAATAGACCGTGGTTTCAAACCCCTCACGACACGGTCTAGTAACCTCTGAAACGTTGCCAGAGAGTTTTTCAAACCGAATGGCGTTCTAATGCACTGGTAACGGCCTCCAGGAGTAGAGAAAGCAGTTTTTGGACGATCCTCTGGAGCCACCTCAAACTGATGATAACCACTTGTCAAATCCACCGTAGAAAAGTACTGGCACTGTCCTAAGTGTAGAATGAAGGCTTTCACGACTGGGTGACATGGCTGTTGATATACTTTCCGGGATGTGAGGTCGTGGTCCAACAACGTTTCTGCTCCTTACGTTTCGTCCAGGACTGCGCTGGACTTCCTCAGATGCGCTGTTCCGCTGAGTCTTGCCGACTGCAAGCGCCTCTGAGGAAGTCCAGCGCAGTCCTGGACGAAACGTAAGGAGCAGAAACGTTATTGGACCACGACCACACATCCCGGAAAGCATATCAACAGCCACTGTCCTAAGTGATCCAGAGCCTCCAATATGTTTGGAATGAGGTATGCATCAGTATTTCAACAACACTGATTCGGCGACAAAGTATCGTTATCCCAGATGGCGGCTGTGACATCACAGAGACACTCCCTGTGACGTCAATCAAGATGGCGGATTTTGGCGGGATGTTTGAGTTTTGGCGGGAAGAAGGTCAGTTGGGCTACCTCCACTAACCTAACCCCCCTCCCCCCCAGTAAATGGCGCGAAGTTCAAATTCCAACATGATAATGCGACACACATAGGAAAATGACGGGAAAAATGGACTTCTTTATTATGTAACCAGTTTCAAGCTGTGTGTTCGCCACTGGGTCTGGACTCCAACTGGCTTAGTTTATATCGTCTCCACCAGAGAGCGCCACCATTACGTCAGATCATGATGCAAGTACCGTTATTCAAGATGTCTGCACCCAGTATAACCACCACGTGGCCTGGAACACAGAGGACGCTGTCTTGACGTCAGCTGATGACGCGAGTACCGTTATGCAAGATGGGGACAATTTTTTTCTCTCCACTCAGATGGCCGGAATTGGTGGTGCACATTCAGTCTTTGCTGAGCTGTCGTTGTCAAACCATCGTCATGTGTTCGATCATCGAGATGTATATGAAGGATAGAGCAGCTTTCAATAGCTGCATCACATGTAGGCACCACAAGAGTGGACTGTAGCCACAGTTCGCTACATCACGTATGGAAGATTATGATAATGGAGGAGTGTAGGAGGAATAAGTACAAGAAATCTGTTCAGCAGATTTCGGCAGTGCAGAGGCATGGAGCCAGGATGCATATCGTAACCAGCATATGCTCATGCGCATGCGCAAACTGCCGAGATATTCATCACGAAGCATTCACTCCCCCAAAACAGAAGAGACGTCCAGTTGGTGTCAATTCGCTTCAGTCTAAGCATATTCATATACTCGATATATACTATTGAAGATCAGCTGCTCACCCCCCATCCTCGTGGTCGTGCCGAATGTGTTCTATCGATGAGTTATTAGTGTTTGAGCGGGATGAGTTAAACAGCTATGTTGTTTGTAAGCATAAAGTCGAAGACTGCCCCCATAGCCTCCTACATGCGGAATGGAAGCGTGCATTAAAGCTCGAACATATGAAGAGGAAGAATACGGTCCTGCAAAAAAATGCGTTGCAGCCAGATGCTCTAAAGATGCATTACCCATCTCATGGAAACATCTGCTATTGTTGGAACTGTGTGCCTTTTCTAAAAGCACCGTATAAGCTCCCAGCCCACAAGAGACGACTGCCTCCGATCCAGCAGACTGAATAACTGATCTCGTTCTCGAGCTCACTGCTAGAGGGCACTTCCATAGGTCATGTGGTCACATGATTCAGCCAATATGAACACAGCATCATAATGACATAGGTGGATGGTGTATAAGGAGGACTCAGCAGCTGCTCGACCTCTGTTCAGGTCAGTCAGTCAAGATGAAGCGTCAGTCACCACAGCAGCAACAGCAGCAGAATAGGAGGTGGAAGCATCAGAAAAGTAAGTATCTATTTCGCAAAACTACTACTACTACCACTACTACTATTATTATTATTAATTCTTCCCTTTCTCAGACGTTATGTCTGGTTAGAAATGGAAAGTGACGAGGACCTTGATCAAGCGTGACTTCCTTTTAACTGTAAGGTATATGTTACATTGCATTTAGGAACTTTCGGGTAATTGAATATGTATCAATAATTACAGATTTCTGTAGTTGTATATAAACGTTTGGATGTAGTTGTATTGCGTTGATGTACTGGTGGATATTGTGTGGTATGACTCTTATAGTTGATAGTATAATTGGTATAACGTCAACTTTATCCTGGTACCACATGTCCTTGACTTCCTCAGCCAGTTGGATGTATTTTTCAATTTCTTCTCCTGTTTTCTTCTGTATATTTGTTGTATTGGGTATGGATATTTCGATTAGTTGTGTTAATTTCTTCTTTTTATTGGTGAGTATGATGTCAGGTTTGTTATGTGTTGTTGTTTTATCTGTTATAATGGTTCTGTTCCAGTATAATTTGTATTCATCATTCTCCAGTACATTTTGTGGTGCATACTTGTATGTGAGAAAGTGTTGTTTTATTAGTTTATGTTGTATGGCAAATTGTTGATGTATTATTTTCGCTACATTGTCATGTCTTCTGGTGTATTCTGTATTTGCTAGTATTGTACATCATCTTGTGATGTGTCTACTGTTTCTATTTGTTTTTTGCAAAGTCTGCATTTATCTGTTGTGGTATTAGGATCCTAAATAATATGCTTGCTGTAATATCTGATGTTCATTGTTTGATCCTGTATTGCAACCATGAATCCTTCCGTCTCACTGTATATATTGTCTTTTCTTAGCCATGTGTTGGATGTGTCTTGATCGATGTGTGGCTGTGTTAGATGATACGGGTGCTTGCCAGGTAGTGTTTTCATTTTCCAATTTACTTTCTTCGTATCTGTTGATGTTATGTGATCTAAAGGGTTGTAGAAGTGATTATGAAATTGCAATGGTGTAGTCGATGTATTTATATGAGTGATTGCTTTGTGTATTTTGTTAGTTTCTGCTCGTTCTATAAAGAATTTTCTTAAATTGTCTACCTATCCATTATGTAGGTTTTTTATGTCGATAAATCCCCTTTCTCCTTCCTTTCTGCTTAATGTGAATCTTTCTCTTGCTGAATGTATGTGATGTATTTTATATTTGTGGCATTGTGATCGTGTAAGTGTATTGAGTGCTTCTAGTTCTGTGTTACTCCATTTCACTACTCCAAATGAATAGGTCATAATTGGTATAGCATAAGTATTTATAGCTTTTGTCTTGTTTCTTAATGTCAATTCTGTTTTCAGTATTTTTGTTAGTCTTTGTCTACATTTTTCTTTTAGTTCTTCTTTAATATTTGTATTATCTATTCCTATTTTTTGTCTGTATCCTAGATATTTATAGGCATCTGTTTTTCCATCGCTTCTATGCACTCGCTGTGGTTACCCAATATGTAATCTTCTTGTATAGTGTGTTTTCCCTTGACTATGCTATTTTTCTTACATTTGTCTGTTCCGAAAGCCATATTTATATCTTTGGTGAATACTTATGTTACCTTTAGTAACTGGTTGAGTTGCTGATTTGTTGCTGCCAGTAGTTTTAGATCATCCATGTATAGCAAATGTGTGATTTTGTGTTGGTATGTTCCAGTAATATTATATTCATCATTCGTATTATTTAACATGTTAGATAGTGGGTTCAGAGCAAGGCAGAACCAGAAAGGACTTAATGAGTCTCCTTTGTATATTCCACACTTAATCTGTATTGGCTGTGATGTGATATTATTTGAATTTGTTTGGATATTAAGTGTGGTCTTCCAATTTTTCATTACTATGTTTAGGAACTGTATCCATTTAGGATCTACTTTGTATATTACCAATATTTGTAGTAACCATGAGTGGGGTACACTATCAAAAGCTTTTTGGTAATCAATGTATGCATAGTGTAGAGACCTTTGTTTAGTTTTAGCTTGATATGTCACCTCTGCATCTATTATCAGTTGCTCTTTACATCCTTGTGCTCCTTTGCAGCAGCCTTTTTGTTCTTCATTTATGATTTTTTTGTGTTATATGTGTCATTAATTTGTGTGTAATGACTGAAGTTAATATTTTGTATATTGTTGGTAGGCATGTTATGGGGCAATATTTTGCTGGGTTTGCTGTGTCTGCTTGATCTTTCGGTTTCAGATAAGTTATTCCTCGTCTAAGTGTATCAGGGACTGTGTATGGGTCTGCAATGTAACTGTTAAATAATTTAGTTAGATGTGAATGTGTTGAAGTGAACTTCTTTAGCCAGAAATTTGTATTTTATCTTTTCCAGGGGCTTTCCAATTGTGCTTAGAATTAATTGCTTGGGTGACTTCATGTTGCAAAATTATCACTTCAGGCATTTGTGGTATCATCTTGTATGTGTCTGTTTCTGCTTGTATCCACTGGGCATGTCTGTTATGTTGTACTGGGTTTGACCATATGTTGCTCCAGGAGTGTTCCATGTCTGTTATGTTTGGTGGATTGTCTATTTTAATGTGTGTGTTATCTATTGTCTGATAAAATTCTTTTGGTTTGTGTTGAATGTTTGGTTTTGTTTCCTTCTATTTTCAGTTTTTTTGTATCTTCTAAGTCGTTTGGCCAATGCTTGTAATTTCTGCTTTTTTTCATCTAAGTGCTCTATCGCTTCTTGTTGTGAGATTTTACCTAACCTTTTTCGTTTTTTGTCTGATATTTCATATCTTATAAGTTGTGTTAGCTGTCGGATGTCAGTTTTTCTATTCTGATCTGTAGCCTGTGTTGCCATGCTGGTTTTGTGGGTTTCTTCTGTGTGTTGGTTGGTTTTGATCTCGGCCTAGTGTGTATATTTAGTTTAGTGAGTGCTCCTATATAAACCAGTAGTTGTAACTCTTCCATAGTTGTATTTTCATTTATTTTGTTGTGTATGATTGTGTTGATAGTTGTTATTGTTGTTTCGACTTGTGGGTTATTTGGTGGTCTATGCAAGAATGGTCTAATGTCTGTATTTGTGTCTTTGTGTTCTATATATGTCAGCTGAAATTTCTCTTCTATATCTAACATGTGTGTCACTTCATGTTCTATTTGTGCTTGTTCTGGTGGCTGTCTAAAGATTTCGTTTTCCTCTGATTGTTTTATTGATGCGTGTTGTTCTTTGTTTGTTTGCTCTGGGATGTTTGAGTCCATTACTGTATTTTCTTCTTCTTCTGATTGCACATTATTTTGTTCCAGTATTTGTTGTACTTGTTGTTTGATGTTTTGTAATTCTGACTGGGGTATCCTGCTATTTTTGATTATTACACGGATCTGATCAGCTAGTCGTTGTTCTGTTAAAATTTTTAATTCTGGGTATCTGGTAATAAACGTTGTGTATACTTGTGCTCTGTATCCAGTTGTGTTGGTACCTAAGTTTGTTGCTTGGTAATAACAGAACATGAGGTGTCGGTTAACTTCATCTGACCATCTCATCATCTGTCTTTATTTTCCTTCTAGAGTGGTTGCAGGAAGCATATCCTGCAAAACACCTCTATTTGGATTTAAATCATTTTCCGTGTGGCTTGGAGATTCGTTACCATTGTGGACGGGCATAGGGTTCAAGCGTCGTCCCCGACCATGACAGCGCTTGTCCGAGGCTTCATTAGTTCTGTCCTGAACCAACTAATCACACTAAAAGCGGGGTTAGCCCTATTAGTGGTTTGTTCTTTTCGTCGCCTTTTACGACTGGCAGAACATACCGGAGGCCTATTCTTTTCCCGGGACTCCACGGGGTTTATTATTATTATTATTATTATTTCTGTAGCAGCAGCATATTATGCTTATGAACATTCTTCTTTGTCCACTAGTTTCACCCGTAATGTCAGCATCAGCAGGTTCCAACCTGTAGGGGTCCGCACACGTGGTGACCTCGGACTCTCCCACGCAGGATCTTGTAGTACTGCTTCTCAGCATGCTGGAGCAGGATAGCGAGGAGCTAATGTCAGTGCCAGAGACTGCATTTGATGTGGCTTCACAGTACTGGAGTCCTTCGTACGCGCTGTCCATTGATCATCGCACAACCATCAGTGCAAGAACAGCAGGCTAACCGCGCTTGTGTGGATGTTTTGGACGAGAAGATAGCGACCTCCAGTGCACCACAGCCTTTACTGTGTTGACAGTTAGTGGTTCTAAACGTCCTCATGTAGGACTTGAAGTGCCACAAAATGGTAGCTTGTCAACTGTGTTAGTGCTCGAAAATGTGCCCAAAAATATTAAAGTTAGGTTTCCTGACTACGAGTGGGATGAACTCTGTCAATTATAAACATACACTCCCGGAAATGGAAATAAGAACACATTGACACCGGTATGTCAGACCCACCATACTTGCTCCGGACACTGCGAGAGGGCTGTACAAGCAATGATCACACGCACGGCACAGCGGACACACCAGGAACCGCGGTGTTGGCCGTCGAATGGCGCTAGCTGCGCAGCATTTGTGCACCGCCGCCGTCAGTGTCAGCCAGTTTGCCGTGGCATACGGAGCTCCATCGCAGTCTTTAACACTGGTAGCATGCCGCGACAGCGTGGACGTGAACCGTATGTGCAGTTGACGGACTTTGAGCGAGGGCATATAGTGGGCATGCGGGAGGCCGGGTGGACGTACCGCCGAATTGCTCAACACGTGGGGCGTGAGGTCTCCACAGTACATCGATGTTGTCGCCAGTGGTCGGCGGAAGGTGCACGTGCCCGTCGACCTGGGACCGGACCGCAGCGACGCACGGATGCACGCCAAGACCGTAGGATCCTACGCAGTGCCGTAGGGGACCGCACCGCCACTTCCCAGCAAATTAGGGACACTGTTGCTCCTGGGGTATCGGCGAGGACCATTCGCAACCGTCTCCATGAAGCTGGGCTACGGTCCCGCACACCGTTAGGCCGTCTTCCGCTCACGCCCCAACATCGTGCAGCCCGCCTCCAGTGGTGTCGCGACAGGCGTGAATGGAGGGACGAATGGAGACGTGTCGTCTTCAGCGATGAGAGTCGCTTCTGCCTTGGTGCCAATGATGGTCGTATGCGTGTTTGGCGCCGTGCAGGTGAATGCCACAATCAGGACTGCATACGACCGAGGCACACAGGGCCAACACCCGGCATCATGGTGTGGGGAGCGATCTCCTACACTGGCCGTACACCACTGGTGATCGTCGAGGGGACACTGAATAGTGCACGGTACATCCAAACCGTCATCGAACCCATCGTTCTACCATTCCTAGACCGGCAAGGGAACTTGCTGTTCCAACAGGACAATGCACGTCCGCATGTATCCCGTGCCACCCAACGTGCTCTAGAAGGTGTAAGTCAACTACCCTGGCCCGCAAGATCTCCGGATCTGTCCCCCATTGAGCATGTTTGGGACTGGATGAAGCGTCGTCTCACGCGGTCTGCACGTCCAGCACGAACGCTGGCCCAACTGAGGCGCCAGGTGGAAATGGCATGGCAAGCCGTTCCACAGGACTACATCCAGCATCTCTACGATCGTCTCCATGGGAGAATAGCAGCCTGCATTGCTGCGAAAGGTGGATATACACTGTACTAGTGCCGACATTGTGCATGCTCTGTTGCCTGTGTCTATGTGCCTGTGGTTCTGTCAGTGTGATCATGTGATGTATCTGACCCCAGGAATGTGTCAATAAAGTGTCCCCTTCCTGGGACAATGAATTCACGGTGTTCTTATTTCAATTTCCAGGAGTGTACATCTAGAAGCATATGACTACCGAATACGCTCCATCCATTTCCTACCAGAACATGTACTGCGGCAGTCTAATTGTGAGTATTCTGTGTATGAGGATAGTACACTAAGAATTAAAATTCCTGAGGGCCATAGTACTTTCATGCAGCACTCGATTGTTGATAACTTATGCAATCTAGACATGGCAGTAACTAGTACAATAGACAGACTAAATATATGGCGCCCATATGTTCAAGCTGTATACAGTGACACCATTAACTGGCTTCACATATGTAGAATTCACACAGAAGATAGAGATCACTGTTTTAGTACCTATATAACTGTAGTGCCGAAGTCTTGTGCTATTCCTCGAATAGGGGTTGAAAATGTTGAACTCAAATTTACTGATGGAATACCAGACTATTGCAATGCGTCTGTAACTTTACAAGATAGTCGTGCTGAATTTGAGGGGTACAAGAAGCAGATTTTTTCCAAATACTGTACTTCTACTGCACCATTCAAAAAAGAATGAAGTTATCCTTTCCATGCTGATCATAATTGTAGATCGTGAATGCATAAATATATTTATAATCTTAAATTTCTTCTTGTCTTTTCATTTCTCTAGACAAAAATGCCACATACGTTAATGCACGTTTGTATACGTTTCTGTACGTTAATGTATGTGACACTCTTCCCTCGAAATATACCACTTGGAGTTCATTCCATCGTGTAGCCGTTGTAGCTCAGTTGGTAAGGTGACTGCGGTCTAGCGGTTACACACACACATTATTTATCATATAAAAGCCTATTGCATGCCAGGACCTAGCACATTAGGTATCATGGAAGGATGGGTGAAACAACCTCGCCGCAGGGACTTTGTTGTAGGTGTCCTGTGATGATGACCAAGACCAGAAGAATGGACCACTTCTACCTGACAGCATACGAGCTATAATTGTAGGTCCTTCCAACTGTGGTAAGACAAATGTCCTCATGGCTCTGTTAACGCACAAAGAGGGAGTCCGCTTCGAGCAGCTTTTCATCTGCTCCGTAACAGTCTTTCAACCCAAGTACCAGTTACTACAGAAAATATTAGATGGGGTAGATGGTGTAACGTACAGAGCAATCAGTGAAATCGACGACATTCCCCCACCTGAAGAGGTAAAGCCTAACACTGTCTTCATATTTGACGATGTGGCTGTTGAAAAGCAAGATGAAATTCGTAGATATTTCCCCTTTGGTCGTCATATGGGTGATGACGTATTTTATCTGAGTCAAACATATTCCAGGATAGAAAACAGTTGGTGAGGGATAACGCCAACCTCATTATAGCCTTCAAACAAGACAATCTCAATTTAAAACACATTTAGCAGGCTCATGAAGGGACCTACATGTCATACAATGAATTTGTAAGGATATTAGCTGATTGTTGGAATCACTCACAATACGGGTTTCTCGTTATTGATAAAAGTCGCAAACTGAATGACGGTACTTATAGCTGGAACTTCCAGGAGTTTTTCCATATATAAACGTACAAAATATCTGAGTGCGTCAGTAGACACTACACCATAGACAAATTCGCACGCATGGCGGACGCTCAGTCTGAGAGATTAGGTGTGCATAGACAGAATGCTCGCATGTACGCCGATATGAAATTTAAAAATCTTGAGGGAAGACTCGGTAAGGTTGTATGGGAATTAAAGGACACTCAGAAACTTCTTTATCTTAACCAAAATCGGCTAGAGAATAGAATTAGCGCAACTGAGGGGAAGATACAGGGTGTTTCAAAAATGACCGGTATATTTGAAACGGCAATAAAAACTAAACGAGCAGCGATAGAAATACACCGTTTGTTGCAATATGCTTGGGACAACAGTACATTTTCAGGCAGACAAACTTTCGAAATTACAGTAGTTACAATTTTCAACAACAGATGGCGCTGCGGTCTGGGAAACTCTATAGTACGATATTTTACACATATCCACCATGCGTAGCAATAATATGGCGTAGTCTCTGAATGAAATTACCCGAAACCTTTGACAACGTGTCTGGCGGAATGGCTTCACATGCAGATGAGATGTACTGCTTCAGCTGTTCAATTGTTTCTGGATTCTGGCGGTACACCTGGTCTTTCAAGTGTCCCCACAGAAAGAAGTCACAGGGGTTCATGTCTGGCGAATAGGGAGGCCAATCCACGCCGCCTCCTGTATGTTTCGGATAGCCCAAAGCAATCACACGATCATCGAAATATTCATTCAGGAAATTAAAGACGTCGGCCGTGCGATGTGGCCGGGCACCATCTTGCATAAACCACGAGGTGTTCGCAGTGTCGTCTAAGGCAGTTTGTACCGCCACAAATTCACGAAGAATGTCCGCCAATGATTCCTTTGGAAGAAATGGCGGCCCAGACCAGTACTTTTTGAGGATGCAGGGACGATGGGACTGCAACATGGGGCTTTTCGGTTCCCCATATGCGCCAGTTCTGTTTATTGACGAAGCCGTCCAGGTAAAAATAAGCTTCGTCAGTAAACCAAATGCTGCCCACATGCATATCGCCGTCATCAGTCCTGTGCACTATATCGTTAGCGAATGTCTCTCGTGCAGCAATGGTAGCGGCGCTGAGGGGTTGCCGCATTTTAATTTTGTATGGATAGAGGTGTAAACTCTGGCGCATGAGACAATACGTGGACGTTGGCGTCATTTGGACCGCAGCTGCAACACGGCGAACGGAAACCTGAGGCCGCTGTCGGATCACCTGCTGCACTAGCTGCGCGTTGCCCTCTGTGGTTGCCGTACGCGGTCACCCTACCTTTCCAGCACGTTCATCCGTCACGTTCCCAGTCCGTTGAAATTTTTAAAACAGATCCTTTATTGTATCACTTTTCGGTCCTTTGGTTACATTAAACCTCCGTTGAAAACTTCGTCTTGTTGCAACAACACTGTGTTCTAGGCGGTGGAATTCCAACACCAGAAAAATCCTCTGTTCTAAGGAATAAACCATGTTGTCTACAGCACACTTGTACGTTGTGAACAGCACACGCTTACAGCAGAAAGACGACGTACAGAATGGCGCACCCACAGACTGCGTTGTCTTCTATATCTTTCACATCACTTGCAGCGCCATCTGTTGTTGAAAATTGTAACTACTGCAATTTCGAAAGTTTGTCCGCCTGAAAATGTACTGTTGTCCCAAGCATATTGCAACAAACGGTGTATTTCTATCGCTGCTCGTTTAGTTTTTATTGCCGTTTCAAATATACCAGTCATTTTTGAAACACCCTGTAGAAGCTGAAGTTGTTGTTATTGAAGAAGGAGGTGTAGGAAACAAGAAGAAGAAGAACAACAACAATAAAGCACCACGTGATATGCAGAGCTCTGATTAGTATGCTCCAAGATGTCGACAAAGCATAAGTAATTCAGGCGCGCAAATCAGTTAGAGAGAAATTACGTTTGCTGAGGTTGGGACATGTGGATTTCAAGCAAAGACTAATAGAAACTTTTAAACCTTTTACCGAATCAATCAGTAAGATGCCTTCGCGTAATAATGATCCAGTCGCAGAATTCACCGACAAGTACGGGGCGGGTAAGATAGACAGAATATTTGGTGTCAGCAGGGAAAGACCGTAGATGCTGGGCTCTCAAACTATAAGTTTGTCCGATAGCACAATGCCCATCGGGGATACAGAGTTTAAAAGAACACCTCGCCTAATGAATCAAATCTACCTAAGGCCCTCAAAAAACTTCAAATACTCTATCAATGATCGCAAAGTTTATGGTGAAATACTGCAATTGCCTGAGCTGTATAAAAATCCTGACGGAACACTGAGAGACCCGCAAAACTCTGAATACACGTCCATTATACAAGCTTTACTGAATGGCCAACCTAAAATCATTGGTGAGGGTGTAGACTTTCAGCATAGAGGAGTGAGTAATCAACTCCCGCAGTATATATATTACGACGAGCCGGATGAACTAATAGACAGACTTCGACTGTTGATGGCTTCGCCTGCTGCGGGCAATACAGCTCATTCGAATGAGGTTGTTTCGATAATCTCTGAGCTTCGAGAGATAGGTATCATCGATAAGTATGGAGACGGTAGTTCTAGAACTGCACAAGCCAGCACGCAAAACATACTCTCGCAGGCATGTTATGATTTAAGGTCTGGATGACTTGTGGCAAGCCGATCTTGTAGATATGAGTCAATATTCACATGAGAATAATGGATAAATTTTAATGGTTATTGATATATACTCTAAATTCTCATGGGCATTACCTGTGAGAACTAAAACGGGTAGAGATGTTACTGTTGTGTTTGAGCGTTTGCTGCAGACAGGAACGAATCGATGCCCGGACAATCTTCAAACCGATCATGGTGGTGAGTTTTACAGTGAACATTTAAAGACTGTGATGGAGCGGTACGGGATACACCACTACTCCACGTTTACCCACGCATCGTGGAGCGTTTGAACAGAACAGTCAAAGCTCAAATGTGGATGCGTTTTCATTTTCGCTGTTCGTACAAGTGGTTATATATCCTCCCACAGACAATTGCACGGTATAATCGAACCAAACATAGTGCAATAAAAATGAGACCGATCGATGTTCGCGATAATTCTCTCATGGACACAGTATATTTCCGCATTAAAATGCTGGATCCGGGCAAACAGAGGTTCAATGTAGGTGACTTCAAAACACAAGACAGCGTTCGAGAAATCGTACTTACCAAACTGGACAGCGGAGATATTCACAGTATCCAAAGGGCAGAGAACGAACCCAAGGACATATATCTCAAAATTATGGCAAGGGTGATGAAATTGCAGGATGCTTTTACACGGAGGAATTGCAGAAGATTTCTGAACCAGATATATTTCTCATCGAGCGCGTGATAAGACGTCGCGGCAATAGAACGCTAGTTCAATGGTCAGGATTTCCATCATCAGAAAACAGTTGGATTGACGCTGTCGAGTTAGTATATAACAGGGGGCGTAGACCTCTATCTCATCAGTAGCGTATGATAGGAGGTACACCATAATAAGAGATGGAGGTGGTATTCTCGACAAATTGCCTGTTGAATTGCACATTCCGGGATATAACTTCTGTGGCCCTGGACCATGGGCCTGGAACAAAGCTTCAGAAACCTCTGGCACGTGGTGATAAAGGTATTAACGTAGTAGACGAAGCCTGCCTTGACCACGACCTCGCATACGCTGCAAATAAGGATCTCCCAGCACGCCACGTTGCCGACCGAATATTAGCCGATAAAGCCAAGGAAATAAGGCGAAGAAAAGATCTCGGAATAGGTCAGCACGTTACTGCATTCGTAGTTGATAAGACCATGCCTGGAAAAATTAAGTTGGGCTTGGGGGTGATGAATTTCAGACGGATAATGAATGCAGCGCGGACAGCTTTGGGGGCGAAGAAGAAGAAACCCGGTTGTTTAGAAAACTGTATTCTAACTTCGATGGATGCAGCTGAAGGGTGTTGAAGGGTGGGAAGAAGAACAGGAAGAAGAAGACTGCAATTAAACCACCTAGGGCCCTACAGCTACCAAAGAGATCAGGTGGAATGATTCAGTTCCTCGTTCCAGCCCTTGCAGCTCTGTCGGCTGCAGGTTCACTTACAGGCGGGGCTGCAGCTGTAGCCAAAACGGTCAAAAAACGCACAGAATGCACAGGAGACATAATCGGGCCATGGAAGCAGCAGCTATTGGAAAGTGTCTCTACTCGAAACCATACAGGAAAGGATTAGGTCTCTTCATAAATAAAAAAAAAGTCTGTTAGTTATCCTACCTTATAGACCGCTCACGAATAACAATCTGATTAATATTGTTAAAGAAAAACTTCACATTCCTGGATTCTGTGGGTCCTTTATGCGGGATACATTACGGAAGACCATGTGGCGGACTAATGAGTGCGGAATTGTAAATTTAGATGTTGCTGGGAGTCCAGGGACCCATTGGGTGGCGTATGTTAAGAAAAGTGCAAATACAGTACAATATTTCGATTCATTTGGGGATTTACAGCCGCCTGAAGAATTACAACGCTACTTCACCAGCAAAAGATGTGTTTTTCACAATTTCCGGCGATGTCAGAACTTAAACACATACTTGTGCAGGCATCTCTGCGTTATGTTCCTCATCACAGCCATGAGAAATCAGCCTTTGCCTGCATCAGCGAACTTCTGGAATGCGTGCTATATTTAGACCGAACAGTGAGAAGCCTGGAATGCTCACTTTCACCTCTCCTCGTCAGAGCTGGTGTGCGAACATCAACACATACAAAAGAGCCATCATTGAACGCACATCCATCATTTGAGGTTTAGATGCAATGTCGTACACTCTAACTTTAGAAGACTGAGGATCAGTATTAAGTGCAAATTACTTTCCACCGATTGATTTAAGTGCAGGGGACTGGAGTATTGTGTTGATTGGTCTGGAGACGTATAACAGCATTCCAAATATCACAAAGAGCAACAATAAACTGCATCTGGAAATCGATGGTCTGAAGGAGATTCTACAAATACAACCTGGTGCCTACGAAATTGATGATTCAAACGAAGTCTTGAAACACTCAGGAAAAGGTATTGAACTATGGGCAAACATTAATACCCTTAAATCTGAAATACGGACAGAGAGTGCTACGATCGACTTTAGACAGAGAGATTCAATAGATCCACTGCTAGGTTTTGCAAAGGATCATGAATTGGTGAAGGACCCCAGTAAATTTTACCCATCGGATCAAGCAGTAGATATACTTCCAGTCAGCACAATCCACGCTGAGTGCAGAATTGCCACAAACTCATACATCAAGGATAGGTTGATTCTCTCAATTTACGGATTCTTCCCTACAGTCGGAAGTGGGTATAAAATAGTTCAAGCCACCACAAACGCTATATATCTCCCAGTGACAGTTCAGACATTGGATTACCTAGAAGTGCGTATTCTTGACCAGAATAATCAGCTTTTAACTTTCGAGGAGAAGAGATCATTGTACTCTTGCATCTAAGGCGAGATGAGAGTAAGGTACAAAGCTAGCACACTGAGCTCACAACCCGTCAGTGTATCACGGAAGTGCAAGGTGATAACACGCCTTAATTACGAATTCCTTATTTCAGCAGGGTTAGAACCGCAAAATGACGCTCCTCAACGTAACTCAGTCAGTAGGGTATGATGATAGAATTATACGTCATGAATACCACTCACACAAACCATACGCTTCAAGCACAGTTAACAAAAATGATGAAATTAGGATTGTTATCCAGCATCAGGACGCCGTAACACTGCCTTGCAAGAGATTTCTGTATCTGGACTGTACATTTAAGAAATCTGACAGCACTGCGGTAACTCTCTCGAAGCTGAGGCGAAATGCTCTAGCATTCCTGTTTCAAGAGATACGTTATGAACTTAACGGTATCGAAATCGACAATACACACAACGTCGGCATAATGTCAACCCTTAAGATGTATGTTTCAGCCTCAGTCTCTGATTCAAACAGCTTGGAAAATTATGAGAAAAGACGGGTATGTGTCTAGGTAATTGATACTTGAAGTTGCATGCATTGTGGGCTGCACCTCGAAACTTAACCGTAAGATGACAGTGGTCTACGAGGAGTTTCTGCTCTTCTGTGTAAGGCGAGCCCACAAATATGACAATTAACCGCCTTTTCAGACAATCCATCATCTTCCTTTGATTTGGTCATGATAATGTTGGTGCTGTGGAGCCTGTCAACTTCCCATGAAAGTTTTCAAGCTCCTTGAGAAGCAAAACCGCCGGATCATTCCCTACATAAGACTGGTAGCGGTTAAGTTTAGAATCACAGACTCATACAACTTGGACCACTGCCACTTACGATACATGTTTTTGTGTGAAGTCTGTGTGTGAGGCCAGGGGATTCCCTTCACAACGAGTAATATGAGCCAGCAAGCATGCAAAATCTGCGTATACAACAAAAGGACAACGCTGCTGGTGGAGAGCATTTTGAAATTTAATTATTTTCCTCAGTGGGTATAACCACACGTACCGGGTCCTTGGAAGCACAGTCTAACAGATGTGTCGCTAATAACTCTTGAGAAGAAAAATGATTCAAACACCTTAAACAAATATGCTGTTTATGGCCATATTTATTTAACTGGGAGGAAATGAGTCGGGACATGTCTTTGATCGAGACGTAGTGATAATTACCGCCTTCAGAGAAGAGCAGCATGTTTACATGCAACTCTCGCTCACCTCCAGATTTTGAGAAATGGAGGGACCTGCTATTGTATGCTTGTCCTGCTCATCTGACTTGTCCTTCTTCTTCTTCTCCAAGCCATAAACGTGAACCGATATTCCGGTATTCAGAGCCTCAAACTTATGTATGTCCTGGATTCTTACAGGGAACTCTATTCCATCAATGTTACACTGTCTCTTAATATCTTTGACTTTGTAACTGCTCGGACGATGTGCTAGCGTCTTGTAATTTCTCTGACAAGCCAGGAGTGACCATGCAGAACAAGCATTATCATAATTAATTTGAACATTAATGCACGCCTGCTTTTTCTCAATGTCCTTAGGGAGTTTAATATAACTGGACCCTCCATTTATTGGATCATAGACATGTATATGGATGTCGAGTTGTGGTATACAGCTGAGCGGTTTTAGAGGACCCATGTACTTCCATCTCGGAAAATCGGGCCATAATAGCGCTCAAGGAGGATTCTCGGTACCACTCAGCAATCGATGTGTTCCGAGAAATAACGCCATTATCTCCCCACATATAGTGCAGAGTCGTTGTCTCCACCTCACCTTGATGTCTAGATGGGTGACTTAATCGCAGCATAGTTGTTTCACAAAGGAAGATTGCACTGTAGTTCCTTCTCTAGATTGTCGCGCAGATGACAAAATGGTAGATATCGAAATAGACGACAGAGGGATAGAGAAACAATTAAAATCGCTCAAAAGAGGAAAGGCCTCTGGACCTGATGGGATACCAGTTCAATTTTACACAGAGTACGCGAATGAACTTGCCCCCCTTCTTGCAGCGGTGTACCGTAGGTCTGTAGAAGAGCGTAGCGTTCCAAAGGATTGGAAAAAGCCACAGGTCATCCCCGTTTTCAAGAAGGGACGTCGAACAGATGTGCAGAACTATAGACCTACATCTCCAACGTCGATCAGTTGGAGAATTTTGAAACACGTATTGTGTTCGAGTATAATGACTTTTCTGGAGACTAGAAATCTACTCTGTAGGAATCAGCATGGGTTTCGAAAAAGACGGTCATGTGAAACCCAGCTCGCGCTATTCGTCCATGAGACTCAGAGGGCCATAGACACCGGTTCCCAGGTAGATGCCGTGTTTCTTGACTTCCGCAAGGCGTTCGATGCAGTTCCCCACAGTCGTTTAATGAACAAAATAAGAGAATATGGACTATCAGACCAATTGTGTGAATGGATTGAGGAGTTCCTAGATAACAGGACGCAGCATGTCATTCTCAATGGAGAGAAGTCTTCCGAAGTAAGAGTGATTTCAGGTGTGCCACAGGGGAGTGTCATAGGACCGTTGCTATTCACAATATACATAAATGACCTGGTGGATGACATCGGAAGTTCACTGAGGCTTTTTGCAGATGATGCTGTGGTGTATCGAGAGGTTGTAACAATGGAAAATTGTACTGAAATGCAGGAGGATCTGCAGCGAATTGACGCATGGTGCAGGGAATGGCAATTGAATCTCAATGTAGACAAGTGTAATGTGCTGCGAATACACAGAAAGATATATCCTTTATCATTTAGCTACAAAATAGCAGGTCAGCAACTGGAAGCAGTTAATACCATAAATTATCTGGGAGTACGCATTAGGAGTGATTTAAAATGGAATGATCATATAATGTTGATCGCCGGTAAAGCAAATGCCAGACGAATTCATTGGAAGAATCCTAAGGAAATGCAATCCGAAAACAAAGGAAGTAGGTTACAGTACGCTTGATCGCCCACTGCTTGAATACTGCTCAGCAGTGTGGGATCCGTACCAGATAGGGTTGATAGAAGATATAGAGAAGATCCAACGGAGAGCAGCGCACCTCGTTACAGGATCATTTAGTAATCGCGAAAGCGTTACTCCAGTGGAAGACTCTGCAGGAGAGACCTTCAGTAGCTCGGTACGGGCTTTTGTCAAAGTTTCGAGAACATACCTTCACCGAAGAGACAAGCAGTATATTGCTCCCTCCTACGTATATCTCGCGAAGAGACCATGAGGATAAAATCAGAGAGATTAGAGCCCACACAGAGGCATACCGACAATCCTTCTTTCCACGAACAATACGAGACTGGAATAGATGGGAGAACCGATAGAGGTACTCAAGGTACCCTCCGCCACACACCGTCAGGTGGCTTGCGGAGTATGGATGTAGATGTAGATAACACTGCACTGCATTTAATGGCGCTAAATCACGGATCTTGTAGGACTATCAGGAGCTCGGCCTCAAAGACAAGGAGGCACTCCTCTAAAAACCCGACAGGGTCGCGATACCTCCTGCCCGGATTCTCAATTCTAGTCAATGAGATTCGCCCCTTAAAAGCCCCAGCAACTGCTTAGTATTCTAAGGTGGTCACTACGCCATTCTGATCCGAATAATTAAAGATAGGACGGGGGAGAGAACTACCGCTAGCCACAGGATAATTACTATTACTACTACAACTACAGCTAGGGGTCCACCCGGTAGAGGATGGGGCCGCCGATGGTGCATCGTCATCATTTACAGAGAGGGGTATACGTGTAGGAACGCGTACCTTAAGCGGAAAGCAGCGAGCTTGTTCTGGAGGAGGAGGAGGAGGAGGAGGAGGAGGAGGAGGAGCCTGTGACTGCGCGGCAGCCTGAGCGAAGGAGTGGCAGCCGACCTGCAGTGGGAACAGCTGGGGGTGGGGTCGGGTCCCTGTGCAGCAGCGGCAGCGGCAGCGGCTTCCCGGTGAGAGCGGCCCAGGCTTGGTGCAGGTGCGGCTGGAGCGTAGCAGATAAACTTTCGAGGAGAAGAGATCATTGTACTCTTGCATCTAAGGCGAGATGAGAGTAAGGTATGGGTGGACTTGACCCACCGTCAATTAGCCCGCAGCCACTTGCAGATGCGCCTGGAGCCTCCGACGTGCAGTGAGCAATGGGGTGCGAACTGGCGACGCCTGACGGAGTGGTCCTGTCGCTCTCGTAACCCCACATGCATGTGGGAGGGCTACAGGAGCGCACACCAAAAGCTGAGGAGGTGGTTCTGTAAAGATAGGACAGAATGAATAAGTTCGCACAAGGAAAAAAACAATTGTTCATACAATAATAATAAGAAGAAGAATTCTAATTGCCTAGGTCAGCTTGTCGACAGGACTCCATGACTCCCAAAATATCCCCATCTAGCACTGCATCGGGAGTGCAGTACCCACGCTGCTCGGCCATCTGGTGCACCCTGTCTGGTATTGGGGAGCAGGGTTGCAGCCCGTCAGTTTCCACTGTAACAAATAATACAGTCAGCAACATATATACACGAAAACCACAATGATGATATTACGAAAAAATTTTCGCACTCACTGTTTTCAGCTGGTGCGTGGGTATCGACGATTAAACAATTGGAATTGGCCATTTCATCATGCCACCAGCGACCTGCAACAACACATAACACGTTATATTACAGAATGATGAATATATATTGTGAAATGATAATCCACACACACACACACACACACACACACACACACATACACACAGACACACATTGAAGGAGAAGAGCGCCCATTGAGATGCACTGAAGACTATAAAGTAAATAGTACAGCGTCTGGATGGATAGAGATAGTGAATAGGAAGGAACTAAAAGCTACAGATAGCGCGCTAAACGGGGTTGAACACCCACTCTAGAGCAGACGTATGAACTTAACGTTGGGTCACAGATGAGCGGGCGCGTTCGGCGTCGTCAGCGCCGTTGGCAGCGGTACCTCTAGTCCTCATCATAGCGAAACAAAAAAAAAAAAAAAAAAACGACCGAACAGGTGAATAGTCTAGACCGGTGGGAGAATGGCTGCCTGACAGCGAGTCCTTATATAGTAGTGGTGACGTCATACTATGTGATCATGACGTTGGCCAATGGGTACCGAGTATCGAGGAGAAAGTTGAGCGCGTCTCCAGAGATAATAGCAGCAGAATTTGGAACTAGTCAGTTGATTCACATACTTTGAGCAGGACAGAGTATCTAGTTTAATATCATGGCACATTGAAATATTTCTTCTGCTACGTCTAGATGGCTATAATTACGTGTGTATTCGACCCCAACGTTGAAAATATTATTCACTGGTGCTGTAAATTATTATCACTTTTAGTTACTGTACAAGTCTGGCAGATCAATGTTCAGTCCAATATACATTCTATGGTTTGCAAATAATTACGTTCGTATATGTGAAATAAATTCATAAGTATATATTCAAAGTGCTTTAGGTAGTTATATTTAGAACTCTGGGTACGTAGCGATCATTTCTATGAAAGAGTTGGACTGTTATGTCTATAATTAAGCGTGTGTTCTACGTCATTGTTCGAAATATTATTGAGACTTAGACTATGATGCTCTGAAACTACACTCCTGGAAATGGAAAAAAGAACACATTGACACCGGTGTGTCAGACCCACCATACTTGCTCCTGACACTGCCAGAGGGCTGTACAAGCAATGATCACACGCACGGCACAGCGGACCCACCAGGAACCGCGGTGTTGGCCGTCGAATGGCGCTAGCTGCGCAGCATTTGTGCACCGCCGCCGTCAGTGTCAGCCAGTTTGCAGTCTTTAACACTGGTAGCATGCCGCGACAGCGTGGACGTGAACCGTATGTGCAGTTGACGGACTTTGAGCGAGGGCGTATAGTGGGCATGCGGGAGGCCGGGTGGACGTACCGCCGAATTGCTCAACACGTGGGGCGTGAGGTCTCCACAGTACATCGATGTTGTCGCCAGTGGTCGGCGGAAGGTGCACGTGCCCGTTGACCTGGGACCGGACCGCAGCGACGCACGGATCCACGCCAAGACCGTAGGTTCCTACGTAGTGCCGTAGGGGACCGCACCGCCACTTCCCAGCAAACTAGGGACACTGTTGCTCCTGGGGTATCGGCGAGGACCATTCGCAACCGTCTCCATGAAGCTGGGCTACGGTCCCGCACACCGTTAGGCCGTCTTCCGCTCACGCCCCAACATCGTGCAGCCCGCCTCCAGTGGTGTCGCGACAGGCGTGAATGGAGGGACGAATGGAGACATGTCGTCTTCAGCTATGAGAGTCGCTTCTGCCTTGGTGCCAATGATGGTCGTATGCGTGTTTGACGCCGTCCAGGTGAGCGCCACAATCAGGACTGCATACGACCGAGGCACACAGGGCCAACACCCGGCTTCATGGTGTGGGGAGCGATCTCCTACACTGGCCGTACACCACTGGTGATCGTCGAGGGGACACTGAATAGTGCACGGTACATCCAAACCGTCATCGAACCCATCGTTCTACCATTCCTAGACCGGCAAGGGAACTTGCTGTTCCAACAGGACAATGCACGTCCGCATGTATCCCGTGTCACCCAACGTGCTCTAGAAGGTGTAAGTCAACTACCCTGGCCAGCAAGATCTCCGGATCTGTCCCCCATTGAGCACGTTTGGGACTGGATGAAGCGCCGTCTCACGCGGTCTGCACGTCCAGCACGAACGCTGGTCCAACTGAGGCGCCAGGTGGAAATGGCATGGCAAGCCGTTCCACAGGACTACATCCAGCATCTCTACGATCGTCTCCATGGGAGAATAGCAGCCTGCATTGCTGCGAAAGGTGGATATACACTGTACTAGTGCCGACATTGTGCATGCTCTGTTGCCTGTGTCTATGTGCCTGTGGTTCTGTCAGTGTGATCATGTGATGTATCTGACCCCAGGAATGTGTCAATATAGTTTCCCCTTCCTGGGACAATGAATTCACGGTGTTCTTATTTCAATTTCCAGGAGTGTATATTTATAATTGCGTTCGTATATGTGAAATATAATCTGTAGACAGTTGCTGTAGACAGTTCTCTATATTTAGGATGGGTAGTAGGCGCGAGCGCTCCTTATAATCATAGCCTGAGTCAATCGGTGACGTACAGTTACGCCGGAGCAGCAGGCAGGACCACGGCACGCCCGTGCACCGGCTGCGGTGGCCGGGCAGTCCCACGTGCTCGCTAACTGTCAGACGGCGTGGCGTGTTGGGGATGTCAGAGCACTGCTGAATAACGGTACTCGCGTTATTAGCTGCCGTCAAGACAGCGTCCTCTGTGTACCGAGCCACGTGATGGATACACTGGGTGCAGCCATCTTGAATAACGGCGCTTGCGTCATGATCTGACCCGGTTGCGCTCTCTGGTGGCGACGATATGAACTAAGCCAGTTGGTGTCCAGACACAGTGGCAAACACACATGCTTGAAACTGGTTAAATAATAAAGAAGTCCATTTTTCCCATTTTCCTATGTGTGTCGCATTATCATGTTGGAATTTGAACTTGGTGGCATTTCCTGGGCGGAAGGGCGGTTAGGTTAGCGGAGGTAGCCCAGTTGACCTTCTTCCCGCCAAAATTCAAACTTCCCACCAAAATCCACCGTCTTGATTGACGTCACTGGGGGTGTGTCTGTGACGTCACGGCCTCCATATTGGATGACGTCACAGGGGATAATGGTACTTTGTCGCCGAATCGGTGTTGTTCCAATATTTAAGTCTATTACTGTCTTATTATTGAAGTTACGGCAGTCACAACAGAACTTCTATTTCTTAGTTCCATCCATAGATTCTTTAGGGACAACGACAATGCCCACTCCCCAGCAACTATTACTATGCTCTACAATACCGTCGGAAAGCTTGTGATCACTGAAATCCTCGACAATCGACTGCAAATACCTCGGTATTCTGTATGGTTTACGGTAAATACGTGCTTCATTCCCTGTTCGTATCCTATGTTGAACTAATTGAGTAGCTGGTACCGGCCCTTGTGGAAAAAGCAAATCCTTACATTCCCACAATAATTCTTCCATATGCTCCCTTTCACCTCCTTTCAGATGCTCAATTTTGTCACGCAATGCAGTTCTATCGGCAATTACTGGTTGGTCGCTTCACCTTCCTCTCGAACACCAGTCTTCTTCGACTGTCACATCCAAATTTGCTACTAAAACTCCTTTCCTCAAATTCGCATCTACAACGCTAAAATTATCCCTGTTCACGGGACATACTCGCCGCCGTTCCCCTCCGGTACGCGTACAATACCAAGTTTCACAAAACAACCCAATAGTCCCAAAACCTCGTTATCCTCCAATGCTTCAGTGGTGTCGATGGAGTCTATCAGCAGGACGGGTTTCACTAGACACGGCCTGCACCTCAACAGGTATGGGAACGGGAGGTTGGCAAAACTTATAGGTGACAGCATAGGTGGGGTTGCTGGTATCACTCATGGGAAAATTCCTGCAGTAGTGGGTGTTACAGCTGCACCTTTTTTAGATTGAAGTCAGCTGATAGGTATTCCTGCTTAAGGGAAGTCTCTCTAACAAGGGAATCACTTTTTACAAAGCTTAGGTATCCGAGTAATGAGGGAATTAGTATATTTCATCAAAATATACAAGGTATTAGAGATAAAGTTAGTGAACTGCTTATAGATGTTGACTCTGAAATTATTAGTATATCTGAACACTTCTTAAATAAGGAGATAATTCAGAGGCTTCCTTTGCCAGGATACAGGGTGGCTGGTTGCTTTTCGAGGAGCTCTTTGCGGTGTGGTGGAGTAGCCAAGTATGTGAAAAACGGCATCGCATTTGAGTCAATTGATGTTTCAAAGTACTGCACTGAAAAGGTGTTTGAATGTTGTGCAGGTGTGGGTAAATTTAACGGAGCTAAACTTGTAACTCTTGTTATTTATAGATCCCCAGACTCCGATTTCACAGCATTTTTGCTAAAGCTAGAGGAGGTTCTTGGTTCACTTTATAGGAAATACAAAAAGTTAGTTATATGTGGTGACTTCAATATTAATTGTATAAGTGATTGTACAAGGAAGAGGATGCTGGTAGACCTCTCTAATTCATATAATCTTATGCAAGCCGTATTCTTTCCAACGAGAGTGCAAGGGAACAGTAGAACAACCATAGACAACATTTTTGTACATTCCTCGTTACTAGAAGGGCATTCTGTTAGCAAAAAGGTGAATGGCCTTTCAGATCATGATGCGCAAATTTTAACTTCAAAAGATTTTTATGCTGCAACACGTGTTAAATATGGTCATCAACTGTTCAGGAAAGCTGATCCGGTTGCTGTAGAGACCTTTGTAAACCTTATAAAGGAACAAGAGTGGCAAGATGTTTATAGCGCTGAGACAGTAGACGATAAATATAACGCTTTTCTCAAGACTTTTCTCATGCTCTTTGAAAGTTGCTTTCCGTTAGAACGTTTAAAACAGGGTACTAGCACAAACAGGCAGCTTGGGTGGCTGACTAGAGGGATAAGAATATCTTGTAGAACAAAGTGGCAATTATATCAAAACGTTAGAAACAGTCAAAATCTAAATGCAGCAGCCCATTACAAACAGTATTGTAAGGTGCTTAAAAATGTTATAAGGAAGGCAAAAAGTATGTGGCATGCAGATAGAATAGCTAAGTCTCAGGATAAAATTAAAACCATATGGTCAGTCGTAAAGGAAGTTGCTGGTCTGCAGAGACAGGTCGAGCATATAGAATCAGTGCGTAGTGGGAATGTCCGTGTTACTGATAAGTCGCATATATGTACAGTATTTAATAATCACTTTCTGAATATAGCAGGTGAACTAAATAGATACCTAGTCCCAACAGGGAATCATATAGCGCTCTTAGAAAAAAGTGTTCCGAGACTGTTACCTGAAATGCTCCTCCATGATACTGACAAGAGGGAGATTGAGTTAATAATTAAATCACTAAAGACCAAGAACTCTCATGGATATGACGGGGTATCTAGCAGAATACTGAAGTATTGTTCTATGTATGTTAGCCAAGTACTTAGCCATATCTGTAACTTTTCCTTTAGGAGTGGTCGGTTTCCTGACCGATTAAAATACTCGGTAGTGAAGCCACTTTATAAAAAGGGAGACATTGAAAATGTTGACAATTTTAGACCTATTTCTATGCCATCGGTGTTTGCTAAAGTTATCGAGAAGGTTGTATATACAAGGTTACTGGAGCATTTAAATTCACATAATTTGCTGTCGAATGTTCAGTTTGTTTTTAGCAATGGTTTAACAACTGAAAATGCTATATTCTCTTTTCTCTGTGAGGTTTTGGACGGATTAAATAAAAGGTTGTGAACGCTAGGTGTTTTCTTTGATTTAACGAAGGCTTTTGACTGTGTTGACCACAAAATATTACTGCAGAAGTTGGACCATTATGGAGTAAGGGGAGTAGCTTACAATTGGTTCGCCTCTTACTTTAAGAACAGAAAGCAGAGGGTAATTCTCCGCAATATTGAGAGTGGTAGTGATGTTCAGTCCCAATGGGGCACTGTTAAGTGGGGCGTTCCCCAAGGGTCGGTGCTGGGGCCACTGCTGTTTCTTATTTACATAAATGATATGCCTTCTAGTATTACAGGTGATTCAAAAATATTTCTGTTTGCTGATGACACCAGCTTGATAGTGAAGGACCTTGTGTGTAATATTGAAACAGTAACAAATAATGTAGTTCATGAAATACGTTCATGGCTTGTGGAAAATAATTTGATGCTAAATGACAGTAAGACTCAGTTTTTACAGTTTCTAACTCACAATTCAACAAGAACCGATGTTTTGATCAGACAGAATGGGCATATTATAAGCGAGACGGAACAGTTCAAATTCCTAGGCGTTCGGATAGATAGTAAGCTGTTGTGGAAAGCCCATGTCCAGGATCTTGTTCAGAAGCTAAATGCGGCTTTCTTTACCATTAGAACAGTATCTGAAATAAGTGACACTTCAACACAAAAAGTAGTCTACTTCGCATATTTTCATACGCTTATGTCGCATGGTATTATTTTTTGGGGTAATTCTTCTGATTCAAAAAGGGTATTTTTGGCTCAAAAACGGGCTGTTCGAGCTATATGTGGTGTAAGTTCGAGAACCTCTTGTCGACCCCTATTCAAAAATCTGGGAATTCTGACATTGCCCTCACAGTATATATTTTCTTTAATGTCGTTTGTTGTTAGCAATATTAGCCTATTCCCAAGAGTTAGCAGCTTTCACTCAGTTAATACTAGGCAGAAATCAAATCTGCATGTAGAATGCACTTCCTTCACTCTTGTGCAGAAAGGAGTGCAGTATTCTGCTGCATCCATTTTCAATAAGCTACCACAAGAACTCAAAGATCTTAGCAGTAGCCCCAACTCTTTTAAGTCTAAACTGAAGAATTTCCTCATGGCTCACTCCTTCTATTCTGTCGAGGAGCTCCAGGAAGAGCTAAAAAATTAAGCAAATTCCAGTGTTACATTGTTGATTGTCTTCATTTAAACTTACGACTTGTCACCTGAATATGTTTTTTTATATTTCATTTTATCTGTTTCTAATATCGGCTTATAATTTCATGTATTGACTCGTTCCATGACCATGGAGACTTCTCCTTAATTTGGTCCCACGGAACAATAAATAAATAAATAAATAAAATAAATTCAATAACACATACTGTAGCCACAGGTAGATTTGGAGCCAGACTTACCCAAAGTGAATTTCCAGTGCCGCTAGAGACACACTCATGCGAAATAAGCCTTAATGCTAATGTACGCGGTTCAATGGGTTTGTTCATTACGTTGAACGCCCCTCACGACAGCTCTGCATTGACAACAGTTTTCCCTACCTGAAATAACATTCCACCAAGTTCCACAGTTCGCTGTCCAAGGTCAATTCTGGCATGATGTTGATGCCATGTCGTAGCCCTCGTTTACCCATGGTACTACCTCCATGCATGCATTCATTAAATCGGACTTTCTCTATTCGAAAGTCACCGACCCCAAAGGCGTGGTCTCCTTATCCCCCACTCCATACAACCTAGCTTCCTTCGTCCCATTATATTATTAGTAGCCACTGACACTTGCGCCCATGTGTTCAACAAAATCTTAAACTTTTTAGTTTCTATGGATCCTACCACTGAACATTCCACCTCTGCATACGTATTCGTAGCATTGAAATTAAATGGGAGCTCCCTTAGGTGGGTCTTGGGCCCCTCTGCCGTTTAACGCTTGTCCACTTCTCCTATCTCCACTTCTCCACCCCTCCCCCCTGCCGATTTCCACCATTTTCTTTATTCCTCGGTGACTGTGTACATTGCCTCTGCACATGTGCCGTGCGACCACACTTAAAACATTTGACACCCGCTGTAAACACTCTTTGCCTCTCGCATACCCCTGTTGCATGTCTATTTCCTCTCATTGAATTGCAGCTGAATGGCCGAATATAAATCTTTCGGAGTCCCTTCACGCACTTTCCGTGACATATGCGTCGGTAACCCACTCAAAAATACATCAAGTGCCCTTTGCTCAGCCTCCTGCAACAGAACACTTTTCGCTTCATCGCTCTGACCCAACTGGTAAGTATATTAATTAATTTCCCTTATCCTGTCCGCAAATTTCTCCATCATCTCGTCTGTCTCTTTGTCATTGTACTTAACCTCTATCCAATGTACCGAACACTATTCTGTTTTTGTACCTTTGTAAAAGTCCTTTCTTTAACTGCTTAAACTGTCCTGCCTTCCTTAAGGCCTCATAACACCTTACATATGTTTTCGCTTCACCCGTTAATCTAATGTTGGCTATGTGGTGTCACCGCCAGACACCACACTTGCTAGGTGGTAGCTTTAAATCGGCCGCGGTCCATGAGTACATGTCGGACCCACGTGTCGCCACTGTCAGTAATTGCAGACCGAGCGCCACCACACGGCAGGTTTTGAGAGACTTACTAGCACTCGCCCCAGTTGTACGGACGACTTTGCTAGCGACTACACTGACGAAGCCTTTCTCTCATTTGCCGAGAGATAGTTAGAATAGCCTTCAGCTAAGTCCATGGCTACGACCTAGCAAGGCGCCATTACAGTTTGTATTCTTGATAACGTACCGCCAAGAACGATGTATTCAAATGATGGATTAAAGTTAAGTATTCCAGCAGCTACGTACTTTTCTTTATAACATTCATTCCGTATCCTGTTTCAGATCTCACGCCAGCCGCTTGAGTTAAACGCGTGCATTTCGGCCTTCTCTAGCTATATAAAAAAGGCTATCCGTAACAACTGCTCATCAGACCAACCATTCATCACCAAGTATCCAAGTCATGCACAAACGAACGCAAATCCTTAGATGCCTTGCCCGAAAATGGAATAATCAAACTGGCGGCAGTTGGATCAGTCTCCTGCACCATATGCAACAACGACTGATCAGATGCTGTTTCCCACTCACTTCTAGATGTTAATTCATTTCTCAACTGCGTATTGTCTGCTGTCAATTGTGCTATTTTTTCCAACAAAATCCGTACCACTTCTGGTTTCAACACACCTTGTGTCCCTGACTCTGCCATTGTGTTGCTTTCGTTCCCAGTTAGTCCTGAAACAAAATATTTAAGTACAAGAATAACCAACACCCTACAATTTCAGTATCTTCATAATCGGTAAAATCATACCCAAACAAATACAAAAGTAATTAAATGCAACAAAAAAAATCTTACTGCCCAAATACACTAACACTAATTCTGACAAAAAGAAATTAATATGCCTACGCAAAACATCTAAAATGTGGCTCCTTGCAGCCCATAAGCAAAACACAAAAAAGAAAGGAAATGTCCGACACTCAAAAGAAAACTGGTCAATACTCACCATATCTTGTGACCATAATGTCTGCTATTCTGACAGCAAATGCAGTATCGACTTCTGCCACAAAATGTATCAGGATGACCAAAATAGTGGGAAGAGGTGGAAGGCACCATGTTAAGACTTGTCTGAGCTGTCCAAATGGTTTATTTGTTTCCACTACAATTCGACATGCACCTTGGTGTGTGTCGCAAGGTACCCCAGCGACCCAGTGCAACGCCCTGCTGTGTGTTGGCCTTGTAGGGCCACATCATCAGGGCTGCACTGGCAGCCGACTCAGCGGTCTTCTTCCCCGTTGACTCAGTGCAGCTCCACTGTGAGCCGCCAAATGGCCCACTGCGTCCTACCTTGCTGGTGTAGCTGAGATTGCAGCGAACACAAGCGCCCACAATCCGGTGTCCGAATCTGTGGCCCTCACCTCGGGAAGCCTCTGGTGTGTGTTGGAAGCCAGAATGACTGCCTGCGGTAGTGAGCTGTGGAGTGTCCCACCACTGGCTGGATGTCTACAGACCCCGCATCAACCTCAGAGGGTCGAACCAACGACCCGCCGTGGACTGGGACACTGGTGCCCCATCTTGTGCTGCATGTAGCTGGTGGTGTGACACGCCATGCTGTCCAGGAGAGCTGTCACACTTGGATGCCTTGTTAGAAAACCGGCGCCTATTTATACATGGCTGTGTGCTTCCGTTTTGCTAATGTGCCACTCCAAGTCTCACAACACCTAAGTTGCGCCAGTGGGCCCCTTCTGCCTGTTAACTTGCGCTATCCAATCCGCTGCATTTACGCTTTTCAGTGCTCTGTGGCCTCCATTCTACTTTGCAGCCATTGCTCGGGGTAACTTACTGTCAACAGGCCCACTCCTGGCTGTAACTTGTGCACTGAGAAATGTTGCACTGAATGTAAATTGTGGTGCCGCTACACAGTGCATTCACCACGAGATCCAGAGTCCAACTGACCTAGTACACATTACCACCACCAGAGGGCGCTGTCGTCCGTTCCATGATGTAATCCAAGATGGCGACCATGATGTCAGCTGATGACTCAAGTACCATTATCCACGATGGCAGATTTTGCCGGGAAACAGTATGTTCACCACGAGGTCTATACCTAGTATACAGTACTGTCAGCAGAGCGCTCTGTCATCCCTCCCATTATATAATCCAAGATGACGGTCCTGGGTGGGGGAAATGGCGGAAACCAATAGGAACCCTTAATCCAGTCACGTGTTAACACTTCAGTCAGTAGGAAGGCAGTATCTGATGACATCGTTGGAGGGGATACAGGGTACGCTCAGCAGCTCTGGGACCTCAGTCTCTCTCAGTCAGTCAGCAGCAGCAGAAGAAGAACCATTAAGTGTCAACAGTAGTCGCAATCCAACACGGCCCTGCAGAGCAGGAGGAAATGAAAAAGTAAGTACCCCATATCACATCTTTTCTCATACGTTATGTCTGGTCAAAAATGGAAAGTGACGTGGACCTTGATCAAGCGTGACTTCCTTTTAACTGTACGGTATATGTTACATTGCATTTACGAACTTTTGGGTAATTGAGCATGTATCAATAATTACGGATTTCTGTATTTGTATATATCAGTTTGGATGTAGCTGTATTGCATTGATGTACTGGTGGATATTGTGAGGTATGACTCCTGTAGTTGATAGTATAATTGGTATAATGTCAACTTTATCCTGATGCCACATGTCCTTGACTTCCTCAGCCAGTTGGATGTATTTTTCAATTTTTTCTCCTGTTTTCTTCTGTATATCTGTTGTATTGGGTATGGATATTTCGATTAGTTGTGTTAATTTCTTCTTTTTATTGGTGAGTATGATGTCAGGTTTGTTATGTGGTGTTGTTTTATCTGTTGTAATGATTCTGTTCCAGTATAATTTGTATTCATCATTCTCCAGTACATTTTGTGGTGCATACTTGTATGTGGGAACGTGTTGTTTTATAAGTTTATGTTGTAAGGCAAGCTGTTGATGTATTATTTTTGCTACATTGTCATGTCTTCTGGGGTATTCTGTATTTGCTAGTATTGTACACCCGCTTGTGATGTGATCTACTGTTTCTATTTGTTGTTTGCAAAGTCTGCATTTATCTGTTGTGGTATTGGGATCTTTAATAACATGCTTGCTGTAATATCCAGTGTTTATTGTTCCATCCTGTATTGCAATCATGAATCCTTCCGTCTCACTGTATATATTGCCTTTTCTTAGCCATATGTTGGATGCGTCTTGATAGATGTGTGGCTGTGTTAGATGATACGGGAGCTTGCCATGTAGTGTTTTCTTTTTCCTATTTACTTTCTTCGTATCTGTTGATGTTATGTGATCTAAAGGGTTGTAGAAGTGGTTATGAAATTGCAGTGGTGTAGCCGATGTATTTATATGAGTGATTGCTTTGCGTATTTTGCTAGTTTCTGCTCGATCTAGAAAGAATTTTCTTAAATTGTCTACCTGTCCATAATGTAGATTTTTTATGTCAATAAATCCCCTTCCTTTCTGCTTAATGTTATTATTGTTATTATTATTCGTTATTTCCCTGTATTGATCCATATATAATGCTTCCTCATCTTTGTTCAGCAGTAACCCTCGACCAGTCCGAGCCAGCAGGGTTGAGCGCCAACATGCCAATTTCTCCCACCTCCAGACCTGTAGCAACCTCGTCTGCCATCTTGTTGAGACCTGCAACGACTTCTAGACCTACGACAGCAACAACCTCTAACATGTCTGAACCTGTTGCGACCACGTGGTAACCTGCTGAAGCAGGACAAGGAGCTGCTGTTGTCTGTCCCACTCATAGATTTGTGTGATGAGAACACGCGAACTGCCCTCAAGACATCGAATGCTGTTAATGGTCCCAAACAAAGTCAAGATGGAGGACTGTACTGGTCACCAACATATGACCCATCCTTGCAGAACACCCCTGTGATAGTGCAACCACAGAGTGCAGATGCTGTGGAAAAGAAGGCATCAAGTGTACCCATGCTTTCCACCTCCACGTACAATTTAACTCCCAGTGGAACAAAACATGTAGACGTTGGTATAGAAGCACGTCATTTCTGAGGCTTGCATGAGAGAACTGAAATTGAAAATGTATCGAAGGGTGTCAGAGTGCCAATTTGTAAGTTCGACTGCGTCGAAATACGTCGTGCAGAGCGCTACACCAATAACCAGATCACTACAGAGTATTATCCAACTCGTTCTCCTCCAGACATTTGCCTTATAGTGTGACACTTGCTATTACAACAGTGTACGATGACTGTGAATTATGTGTGAAATCGGGTAACAACTGTGTTTATCTAAGGCATGCCTCAGTTATGAAGTTATGCAATCTGGATACTGAGCTACGTCTTGCATTGGAGAGACTTAACCGTTGGTTGCCGAGCATAGACTCTGCATACAATGATGTTGTAAACTCCCTAGGTGTGCATAGTGTGCATGTTGATGATTTGAAGCAGCGCCTTTGTTTTCACATGAACACTGAACCTAAAGAGAAACATTAAATGTTCGTGTCAAGAAACTGAGTACTATGAGGGGTCCATTGGCCGGAGTGAGATACGCGCGGAATTTATTGCATGTCAAAAAGCTTTGTTTCGGAAATACTGTACAGGTGCGAAGAAGAAGATGCATAAAGAATGTAATTATTTTCCTGAAATACTACATCCTATGTATGATATTTAAATAAATAAATAATGTATGTATATATAATCTCAAACCGTTTTTGTGTTTTAAAAATGGTTCAAATGGCTCTGAGCACTATGGGACTTAACAGCTGAGGTCATCAGTCCCCTAGAACTTAGAACTACTTAAACCTAACTAACCTAAGGACATCACACACATCCACGCCCGAGGCAGGACTCGAACCTGCGACCGTAGCGGTCGCGCGGTTCCGGACTGCGTGCCTAGAACCGCGAGACCCCCGCGGCCGGCTTTTGTGTTTCATTTCATACCTCGCTCATTATAGTCAAAGTAATTCACTTATTATTTTTTTTTCAATGCTATACCCGTTATTGCCATAAAGAATCATCAAGTTACTCTTCATGGGCAATATGTATAGCTGTTTTCTCTGTGTAGCCAATATAGCTCAGTCGGTAACGTGATGGAGCTATAGAGCTATAGTGGCTACACGTACTATTACTGTCCCTTCAAGTGTATCTTTCTATACATGCCAACTACTTGTGAGTACCTGGCATCGATAGTATCATAGCAGGGTGGGTGAAACATTCTCATCACAAGGACTTTGTTGTCGGTGGCTGGTCCTGTGAAGATGCAAAAGAATAACTGAAAAAGAAGAAGAACAGAATTCTCCTTCCTGATAATACGCGAGCAATTATTGTAGGTCCATCCGATTGTGGGAAGACTAATGTCATCATGGCGCTGCTAACACATGTAGATGGAGTCCGATTTGAACATGTTTGTGTTACTCAAAAATACTGTTTCAACCCAAGTATCAGCTATTGCAAGAGATATTGCGCGGTGTAGATGGTGTTACATAAACGACATTCAGCGAAAGCAGTGGTATCCCTCCGCCTGAAAAAGCAAAGCCAAACAATGTCTTCATATTTGACGATGTTGCTGTGGAAAACCAAGACCAAATTCGAAAATATTTCTGTTTCAGTCGTCATATGGGTACTGATTTATTTTATCTAAGCCAAACATATTCGAGAATCCCGAAACAGTTGGTTAGGGATAATGCAAACCTCATTATAGCCTTCAAACAAGACAATCTCAACTTAGAACACAGTTTCCAGGCACATGTCGGAACTGACATGTCGTTCAGTGATTTTGTAAATATATGTGCTGATTGCTGGAATCATTAGCAGTATGGGTTTCTCGTTATTGATAAAACAAGAAAACAGTGATGGTAGGTACAGGCGAAACTTTCAAGAGTTTTTTCATATATAGCACGGTAAGCGAGGTTAGTACATCAGTATACGCTGCATCATGGACAAATTCGCGCGTATGTTTACCTCTCAAGCCGAGAGAATGGGTGTACACAGGCAGAACAATCGCCTGTACATGGATGCGAAAGTTGAAGGTATGGAATGTTAACTAGAGACGTATTACCAGACTCTTCTGAGAACGGTGAATGCGTTAAATGAGTTAGTTAATGAAGTCGATAAAAAAGTTTCCGATTTAACTAAAAAGGTCGAGGCTATTGAGGGGAAAACAGGTATAGTGTTCCTTGTTGTTGAGAAGGGGGAGCAGTTACATAGTAAGAGGAGGAAGAAAATGAGCGGATATATAAAGCCTCACGCTGCGGAGATGTCTGATTAGTATACACGGAGATGTCAACGAAGCAGAAAGCAAGCACTAAGAGAGACCTTTGAGCCGGTTACTGAATCTCTCCGACAGCTCTAAGCAAAAACAAAAACACACGATAACGATGGTGTTTCCATTCACGAATTCATCATCCGTAACGCCCCTGGTTAGATAGATAGAAGATTCGGCGTTAGGAAGAGATGACCGTAAATGTTGGGTACAAATCCTATAACTGTAACTGATGACACAATACAGATTGGTGATAGGCGGTTTGAAGGAACACCTGGTGTAATGAATCTTATTTTCCTGCGACCTACCAAAAATACGTATAAATTATTCAGTTAATAATAGGACTACAATATTGCAAACCGTAAATAAATGAAAGAAGTGCAAGGTACATGAACGTCTTTCCACATACACACAAACACTAATTTCTCTTATCTTGTCTGTGCAGTCCACTAGAATCGTTCTACAGTCAATCCCAAATGCTCGCTGTCTATACTTGCTCAATATTGTTTTGAAAAAGGGACGCCGTTTTCACCCTAAGGATTCCCATTAGTTTTCACAGAGGATCTCCACAATACTCGCATGTTGACTTAAGGCACACGTAACAAATCTTACAGAACATCTCTTTATTGCTTCGATGTCTTCCTTTAAATTTACTTGTTGGAGATACCAAAAGACTCACACAGTACTCAAGAGTGGGTGACACTAGTGTTTGATATGTTGTCTCATTATCCATGCGCCGCACATCACTAGAATTCCCCCAATAAAGCGAAATCTACCATTCGCCCGCCCAACTACCACCTTGCTACATTTCATATCACTTTGCAACGTTATGCAGCCCGCCACAAATACTATATTGGAACATTTCAGGGATATTTCTCCTACCATACGCATTAACTTGCATATTTCTACCTTAGAGTAAACTGGCTACCCGGAGGAACAGAGTTTTCGCGCTTACGCTCTGGTCGGTCTCCAAGGCAGAGGAGATTTCCATGCGGTGAATCCGAACACGAGTAGCAGCCGTCATCAGCATTGCACTGTACTGTCCGCAACATACACAGCTCCGGCCTGTAGGGTTTTAGTTGATCTTTCATCAGTCCAAAATTCGAATTGAGGTTTCTCAGCGGTTGCATCCTTGTTCGAGTATAATGACTTTTCTGGAGACTAGAAATCTACTCTGTAGGAATCAGCATGGGTTTCGAAAAAGACGGTCGTGTGAAACCCAGCTCGCGCTATTCGTCCACGAGACTCAGAGGGCCATAGACACGGTTTCACAGGTAGATGCCGTGTTTCTTGACTTCCGCAAGGCGTTCGATACAGTTCCCCACAGTCGTTTAATGAACAAAGTAAGAGCATATGGACTATCAGACCAATTGTGTGATTGGATTGAGGAGTTCCTAGATAACAGGACGCAGTATGTGATTCTCAATGGAGAGAAGTCTTCCGAAGTAAGAGTGATTTCAGGTGTGCCGCAGGGGAGTGTCATAGGACCATTACTATTCACAATATACATAAATGACCTTGTGGATGACATCGGAAGTTCACTGAGGCTTTTTGCAGATGATGCTGTGGTGTATCGAGAGGTTGTAACAATGGAAAATTGTACTGAAATGCAGGAGGATCTGCAGCGAATTGACGCATGGTGCAGGGTATGGCAATTGAATCTCAATGTAGACAAGTGTAATGTGCTGCGAATACACAGAAAGATAGATCCTTTATCATTTAGCTACAAAATAGCAGGTCAGCAACTGGAAGCAGTTAATACCATAAATTATCTGGGAGTACGCATTAGGAGTGATTTAAAATGGAATGATCATATAATGTTGATCGTCGGTAAAGCAGATGCCAGACTGAGATTCATTGGAAGAATCCTAAGGAAATACAATCCGAAAACAAAGGAAGTAGGTTACAGTACGCTTGTTCGCCCACTGCTTGAATACTGCTCAGCAGTGTGGGATCCGTACCAGATAGGGTTGATCCAACAGAGAGCAGCGCGCTTTGTTACAGGATCATTTAGTAATCGCGAAAGCGTTACGGAGATGATAGATAAACTCCAGTGGAAGACACTGCAGGAGAGACGCTCAGTAGCTCGGTACGGGCTTTTGTCAAAGTTTCAAGAACATACCTTCACCGAAGAGTCAAGCAGTATATTGCTCCCTCCTACGTATATCTCGCGAAGAGACCATGAGGATAAAATCAGAGAGATTAGAGCCCACACAGAGGCATACCGACAATCCTTCTTTCCAAGAACAATACGAGACTGGAATAGAAGGGAGAACCGATAGAGGTACTCAGGGTACCCTCCACCACACACCGTCAGGTGGCGTGCGGAGGATGGATGTAGATGTAGATGTAGATGTAGAATCATTTTGCCTCTTTAGGTGATATCGTGGTAGTCCATCCGATTACCCCCTTCTTGTAATAGAGAAGCACATTAGACTCCGTGCAGTATCATTTGTACCTGGTTCTTGAAACATGTAGAGGGTTATTACAAATGATTGAAGCGATTTCACAGCTCTACAATAACTTTATTATTTGAGATATTATCACAATGCTTTGCACACACATACAAAAACTCAAAAAGTTTTTTTAGGCATTCACAAATGTTCGATATGTGCCCCTTTAGTGATTCGGCAGACATCAAGCCGATAATCAAGTTCCTCCCACCCCATCAATGAGTTCGAAAGCATCGTTGATGCGAGCTCGCAGTTCTGGCACGTTTCTTTGTAGAGGAGGTTTAAACACTGAATCTTTCACATCACTATGCATGAAACTTGCCCTCACGCGTTCAACCGTTTCTTCACTCACTGCAGGCCGACCCGTTGATTTCCCCTTACAGAGGCATCCAGAAGCTTTAAACTGCGCATACCATCGCCGAATGGAGTTAGCAGTTGGTGGATCTTTGTTGAACTTCGTCCTGAAGTGTCGTTGCACTGTTATGACTGACTGATGTGAGTGCATTTCAAGCACGACATACGCTTTCTCGGCTGCTGTTGCCATTTTGTCTCACTGCGCTCTCGAGCGCTCTGGCTGCAGAAACCTGAAGTGCGGCTTCAGACGAACAAAACTTTATGAGTTTTTCTACGTATCTGTAGTGTGTCGTGACCATATGTCAATGAATGGAGCTACAGTGAATTTATGAAATCGCTTCAATCATTTGTAATAGCCCTGTATATCAGGTGAGGACTGTTTCATGTTTGATTTACGTTCATATTCACGATTGTTCCTTCAACAAATTCACGAGCAATTTTGTGTTCCATTTATGAGTCAAACAGTCACACTCACCAGAATCCTTTCCAATCATCGTTTTTGAAGAGGAAATTTGATCAGTTAGTTTAATGAATAAATTATATGCGAGGGCAGTCACTCGACCTAAAATTCGTATCACTGCCACCATCAGATTGCTTTAGACACCTAATGCAGATTTAATATAAAACCCCTTGTGTGTGATTTGCATAACGTCGTGATTCTGATCCCTAACTTGCATGTCAGTTAAGGGTACCACGATAGCAAACATGTGACTGGTTTGCACACTGGCGACCCTTGCCTTAGGATTCATATCCCGCGGATCACACTGATACAGTTTTAGTTTCTCCTTCTCTCCCTCATCGAATGTCTGAAAAAATTGTTGTCAATCCGCGGTTGATTTCAGTTGGTAGCACCTATGAGCTAATCCTTACATTTCCTTTATCTTTCTTTTAGTGAGTTATCTTCCACGGTGACTCAAATTTTTGTATTTTCTGCACCACGTTCACGATGAGTGTCGTAAATAACCGTTGTCAACAGCATCATTAACTTGTATAAGATTTCTTTTTGGGTAATTGTTAAAGTAGGAGAGGGAAAGTTACTTTGATTATTGTCTCGAGGAAAGAATGGTAGCTTATTAGATCCGTGTTTGCTCGATTAGTGTCACTGCCGTACTGCCATTCATTTCTGATTGCTGACAAGGAGTAAACCGAGTTTGTTACGGGACGCGAATCGTATAAATTGCAATTACGTGGAGGAGCAATTTCGCAGCAGGCACGTCAACTTTTCGGGGGATGAGATGGTGCAAGAGAGAACGCGGAGCAGGCAGGTCCAGATGACAGTGTGTTTCGCCACACTGCGCTTCATCAGGAACGCGAACCGCACTCAGTTCTGGGTAATGCGGACTCCATTGAGCCCCACCCTAGGGAAATCGTTGAAACCATTGTAACAACCCAGAACTCGTGGCAAAAGACAACAGTTCAGTCAGTCAGTGCCAGCATAATGGTGTGCGAGAATTCAGACGTATCAGTACGGCGTATGGAATACCGCAGGATCGTATTTTAACTCCTTTTAGAGCAATATGAAGAAAATTAGAGGAAGTAGATAAATGAAGGGAGGGAGCAGAAAGAAAGAGGGAAGAGATCGCCGAAGATTTCCTTAAGAAATTCTCGGCGGAGGGGGAGGGGGTGGGGGGTGAAGGAGAAATGAGGTAGAAAATAGGAGGAAGGAGTCGGAAAAGACACGATTTTAAAGAACTTACGAAGCGAACTTCACTGAAATTGGTGAACTTGGGGAAAAGATGCAGGAAAATAGCAAAAACATGTGCAGAAGCAAATCAAATTGCAATTGGCGGAAAAAGAGACGCACGTTTAGCTAGATTAGAAGAGGCAGGAACCAAGGAGATAGATATCACTGCAACTGGGAGAGATAAGAAGGCGAATTAAGCACGAATCAGAACACAAAGACCTTCACCAGATGACTGAGAGAAGGTGAGGTCGTAATTGACCGTATCTCGAATAAAGTCACAAAAATAGACGATCGAGTGACTCACCTTAAGCAAGCGTCCTAAACAAACACTGTAAAGGAAGATGTACAAGAAACAGTATGGTTTAGTGGGTCGCCGTCGATTCAGTCTTTACTGTCGGGTTTGGGTTTAAACTGCGGCTCGCACAGTTCTAACAAAGACGTGATCAACGTGCATTAAGAGAGCAATTACAGACAGATGTGACAAGCAACTCCGTCCGACATTAGTGGTAATTCGGGTCCATGCGATGGTTGCTGTAGACATGATTTTGCACATCATTTCGAACACGTTGAGATATCGGAGTCGAAGAGATGTTCAAGCGCAGAAGGAACACCTGGATTTGATCACAAACACTTCCTATTCGCCATGAAATTTCAGAACTACAAAGAGATAGGAAGTACATTACATCCAAGATTTGGACTCGTCAATTTAGCAAGTCACTCTCCTCTTAGTGGCCACTTCATGCGAGGCTGCAATTTATTTGCGCTCACTTGGAGGGTGGCGCTGGGGGAAAATGGGGGAGGTTCCCTGCACGCTGCAGTTCTTTCGACGCATTTAGAGACACATTCTCGCCACATACTTTTCGCAATAAATGCACGACCGCATTAAGCAAGAAGTAACGATGTGGTCGGATTTGGAAATGCCCAGGCTCAAGATGTGGGTAGAACTGCTTATGAAAAATCAATTCTTGGAATCCCCACACAGCGCATCGGAGATAATTCGGTTTTGGTTATGCAAACTCCCCTGCCAGTGGCAACAAGGATTCCTTGGAAGATGCGATGACAAGAATGAGCGAAGCGAACGGCGAGGTGTTTGACAGGAAAACAGTAGCCCAGCCAGACTATAGGAATTATGGGGACCTGGGCTACGGAGCTGAAAATGCCTGTAGGTTTGATGGAAATTGGCCCGAACAGGGCGTAGCCAGCAGAGACAATCGATGGGGCACACAGAACCGTGTGTGTGTGTGTGTGTGTTCATTAGATTACTTACTTAATAGTTGCACTATGTTAATTGCAGAAGGAGGTCAATTACCTACATTTTGATTTTTTACACATCGATATCCAAAAGGCTAGTTTTAGAAGCAGTTCGTGACGAGTGACATTACATTTCTGATTTCGCCAATGGTAAACACTACTTCAAGTTAGTCCACTTCTGAGTCCTCTACTTGAGCAACATAGATGTTGTTACACTAGCTATGGCACACCCTATCATTAATTTGCATGTCATGTTCATTGTTAGATATCTATGACTAGGGAAATTATGTTATTCTTCTCGCATGTTAACCATTTTGTTCCATTTTGCATCTCAGAAGAAGGAGAAAGCTGACGTCCATAGTATATGTGGTTCTTTGCTTTCATACACTTATAAATTCATAATACATAACAAAGTTGAACAATGTTTTAATATATTTGTACGGTTTGTGGACAATGCACCAAAAACAGAATGCATCAGTGTTGCACAGTAATTCACAGCGGACCTTCAGAAGGAACGCTGCATGGCCTGGTACATGAGCAGTTGGCAGAGGGGTGAGCTTGAGGCAGAGGGTACCTGACGAGCAACCGAAGTGCAGCACGAGGCCAAGCGGCCAAGGTGACATAACCCCTGGTCAAATCGACTTTTGCTGTCGGTTACGAGGTGCGAGCTCTGTTCACAAATACAGTCCACGCCCAACATGATAGCATCACGGCCAATCACGGTGGGCTTGCATGTTCCAGCACTATGGGATTACTGTTCCGTCCAGGGAAGGCAGACAAGGAGGGTTAACTCGTTATGGCCAGACGCACGCTGCTCTTAGCACCTGGTGGTGCACACACCCACTGATACACTGGCCTGAAGCAGGGCACGAGTCTCAACCAACAGACCTGCTGGAGCCCAATTCATGGACTCAGGATGAACTGATGCAGTGAACCGCCACACAGCGGAGCCAACCAAAATACGCCTTGCTATCCGGCTCAAGCACCCAGCTATTCGCACAGCACACGAGGAATGCACAAATCGTCCTACGGAGCAGACGACTGTAATCAGTGCAGCCGTGGGCCACCTGTTCCACAGTGTCTCACCACCAAGGACCTGGCCAATGGCCGCCTGATGAGAGTCTGTGCAGTTGACAGCTGCACTCGCTCCTAATGCCCTCCAGCTGGCGAGGTACATGTGATCGTGCACCATCGTTACTCCTCTCTTACTCTCACCATACCCTTGACATGACGCTGCCCATCTTTTACCTCGACAAATCACACTACACTGAAGACAATCTGTGTGCAAGTGCTTCGTGTTGAGGTAAGTGTGTGGACCTATTTTTTTACATTACAGTCCTTATGGAAATGAGACACTTAAAGTAGCAAATTACTTTTTCTATTTGGGATTCAAAACTACTGATGATGGTCGAAGTAGGGAGGATATAAAATGTAGACTGGCAATGGCTAGAAAAACGTTTCTGAAAAATAGAAATTTGAAACCTCGAGTATAGATTTAAGTGTCAATAAGTCCTTTCTGAAAGTATTTGTTTGGAACGTAGCCATTTATGGAAGTGAAACACTGAGGATAAACAGTTTAGACAAGAACAGAATAGAAACTGGAAATGTGGTGCTACAGAAGTATACAGAAGATCAGATGGGTTGGTTACGAAAGTAAGGAGGAGGTACTGAATAGAATTCTGGAGAAGAGAAATTTGTGGTACAAGCTAACTAAAACAAGGGATCGGTTTGAAGGGCACATTCCGAGATATCAGTACTTGAGGGATTCGGGGAGGGGGGGGGGGGGGAATAGTAGAGGAACACCAAGTGATGAATACAGTAAGCAGGTTCAGAATGATGTAGGTTGCAGAAGTTACTCGGAAATGTAGAGCCTGGCACAGGATAGAGGAGGTAGGAGAGCTGCATCACACCAGTCCTTCGACTGAAGGCGACAACAACAACATGTCTTCCGCTAATCAACTCACCATTTTTGTTTCATTGCAACAAGATATTCCTCATGTGAATTTTATCTAGTTCTATAAGGCAAAAATAATATGGATACACTTAATTCACTACTTTTTGCTACTAAGCACTTTGATTATTTTGGTGCATAGATACAATTCTGCATTGTATATCTTTAGCTCAATGATATTAGTATTTTTTTCTGAATTACTGACTGTTTACACATTATTTAATATTCACTGGATTTTTGTCCATGATAGCATTTTTTTGCCTAGTATATTCTACATTATTTTATTCACGTGATGTTTAACTGTCTCTTCTTTCTGCATATTCTCCACGACATACGAGTACTGTGATATTCAATGTTTTTATCAAAATGATATTACATGGTCTTATAGATGCCAACTCTGTCATACGAGACATTTATTTTTGTGGTAGGATACATGTGGGTGTATCTCATCTTCTATTCACTTTGGGCTAGGATGCTTTATACCATTGAGCATTTCATTATGTTACATTTTTCTACTTTTATGATGTGTGTGTCTTGAGTTTGACTCTCACTCTAAACATGTTTTGCGAATGAATGAACGTCATAGGACATTAGCCAACAGTAATTGATTACGCACTAAACATTTGTTGTTCTGGGACACGAGTGTGTGTGTGTGTGTGTGTGTGTGTGTGTGTGTGTGTGTGTGTGGTATTTATTTTGTTTTTCGTCAGAGATACCACTGGACTGTGTGTTGGTCTCATTTCTACTTTGTCGATATCTGCTGTGTTTTTTAATGACACAAGTAGACATTTTGACTATTGTAAATTGTTACTTGTTTGTTTTAATTGACATATTTTTGAAAGGACGGTACTCAAAAATCTCAAGTTTTTGGAAATGAAAGAAGGCGTTCTGAGGTTGAATATATGGAACGTAAGAGGCTGGACTTTCCAATGCTTAACAAACAGAATTAAATGGGTATTTTGCCATTACTCCATTTGCTTGCTTTTGTAATCTGTTTGAAAAAAAGAATAAAAAAACTAAGTCCAAAATCTTGAAACGAGGTCCTCTTTTTGAGGAAGTAATTCGTACGATGTGTGATAGGAAAGTTTTAAGAATGGATCCGCTATTGCTTACTTGTTCGGAGGGCAGGTACACGGAGGGTGGGACATGAGTCTTTGCCTTGTCCTTGAACGCCCTCTGGCAGAAAGCTTCGTTTCCTTTATTCGGTTCGCTGTGGCAGCTGGTTGAGTGCGGGTCTGTTAGGGCTTGTCGCCAGATTCTGTCTGCGTGAAAATGGACGAAAAAAAAGGAGCAGCGAGTTTGTGTGAAATGTTATTTTAAAACTGGGGAATCAGCTTCTAAGACTTACGAATTATTAAAAGCAGCTTTTGGAAATAATTGTATGAGCCAGTCAAATGTTTTTGTCTGGTTCAACAGATTTAAAAATGACCACGAATCATTTGAAGATGAACCATGGTCTAGCCGTTCTTCCACCTCAAAACAGAATGAAAATGTTGTGAAAGTTCGAGACTTAGTGCGCTGTTACAGTTAGGGAGATGTCTGATGAACTTAATTTAAGTTTCTGTGCAGTTCAGTCAATTTTGACTGTAGATTTGAACATGTGTCGAGTGTCCGCAAAATTTATTCCAAAAGAGAACACCGACTTCAAGTGCTCCAAACACTGATTAATCGGACTAAAATGACCCAGATTTGTTAAACAGGGTAATTACAGATGACGAATCGTAGTTATATAGATATTATCCTGAAACCAAAGAGCAGTCTTCGCAGTGGAAGACTCCACATTCACCACAACCGAAAAAAGCACGGCAAATTCGGTCAAATGTGAAGACACTGTTGGTGATTTTTTTTCGATTCTACCGGTATTGTGCATCATGAATTTACCTCTGGAGGACAGACAATTGACCTGGAATACTTCAAATGTGTCTTTGAGCGTTTGCGCGAAAAGGTGCGGATGAAAAGGCCTGCATTGTGGAAAGACAGGAGTTGGGTGCTGCACCACGACAATGCTCCGGCTCATCGTGCCTTCTCCATCGTTGAATTTTGGACCAAATTCAAAGTTCGTGTGCTTCCACAATTGCCATATTATCCTGATTTGGCCCCTGCGGACTTCTACCTGTTTCCTAAACTGAAATTTTCACTGAAAGGGAAGCGAATTGACTCGATTGAAGACATCCAGGCAAATACGGAGACTGTCTTTAACACACCTCATGAAAAAAATTTCCAGGAATGTTTCCACAAGTGTTCAATCAGAAGGGGACTATTTTGAAGTAGATGAATCACAATAGCATGTAAGTACAACCACTGTACAACTTCAAGCCCATTCTTAAAACTTTCCAATTACACCTCGTATGCATGGTCAAGTTACGTTTTTAGTATGATTTAAAATGTTACTTTCTTTACTCATACTTTTTCACAAAATTTTAATTCTAATCAAAATACATATAAAATGATTTCTTTAACTAAGCCGTAGGAGCAGCTTTGTTACATATAGGCCATTTCATCAAATTATCATAGAAATACCTGTATTCTTGCAGGATATAACCAAGTAAACGTTGAAGGTCTTGAATTTTGTTCCTGTTAAGAGCTCCTGGTAGTGTAGGCCTTTCCAAAATCAGAAATAACAGACACTTCCGGAAATAAGAAACTGAATTATGCTTCTGTAGTCCTCCTATGTAATTAGAAGCCACAACACCTGCTATCGAAAATTCTTAAAGGAACGAGGTTGAAATCTGACTTTCTAGTATTTTGGAACATGTCTGCTTTTTGATTCGTTCGACAACAGCCCTTTCCTGTAGTTCGTTGGCCACCACTTAGAGCTGTAGGTATCTTCAGTTTCTGTTAACTTTATGGTGAGCTTACGATGTTTGGGAGCACTTGGAATGATTTCACTCTATTCTTTCACCAGCTCTTCTGGCTACCCCTTTCACCATGGAACATTTCCTATCACATACTTTACACGAATGTCCACGAATAGGGAAAAAACTGTTCCACTTTATCAAAATGTTTAGTGTTCACCAAATAAGCACATATTAGAACTTTACATTTATTATTCTTTTGTCCAACGCAATCATCGGAAAGGAAACGTAGCTCTTTGACATTTCCTGGGACATATTCTTTTATATAATCAAAGAGGAGGATCACACTTTATGTTCTCCTTTCTTCGCAAATGTCTTCATGTTATACATTACAGACTCACTATTCTTCATATTATGCACATAATTTATCACTATCATTCAACATATGGCATGAACTACGAAAAACGAAATATAACACATAGTGCATTAGGTATTCGACAGCTGCACGAAATGTTAATCACCACTGAATAGGCATTATTCCAGGAGTAAAGCACTTTCAGAAACGATGTCTCTGTAACGAAGTCGCAAAAACTCATTTACAATATGTGGAATCAAGTAATGTTCACGCAGAAATATATATCTATGTGTACAGAAGCTGGTACTATTCTTGGGTTTTCAAAACTTGGAGTAAGGTTCTTTGAAACATGGTTGAATCAACTGTAAATACCTCATACAAATCTGGCACAGTCGCGTCAGTTAACTTGGGAAGCAGCCTGATGTCTAGTTATCCAAATGTGTGTTATAAATGGCGTGAGTAAGTGTGGGGTATCAGAGGATCTCTCATTGCTGTCTATCTTCATTGTTACGTGTGGATACAGCGTTGGCAATTCTTAACCTCTGTTTCCTTCTTGAACCCTTTAGTTCCATCTTGCATGCAGTGAGGCGTTCGAGATAGGTGGGATTTTTTCTTGGTGTTGTGCCACATTATCCCCAAGTCTCAAGTGAGGCAAACACAATGCATAGAAATGCTGTGTGAGCAGCAGCGGGGGGTAATACAAGATGGCAAATTCTCGCCTCTTCATACATTTTGATGGTCCATCACACCAACATACCTTGCATTTTCGTATCTGAGTTTCCATGAGTGCAAATTAATATCATTTTGCAACTGTATTACACTGTCATGTAAAGTAGAAATTCGGATGCTATGTTGTGACACGTACATGATGGGTGTAAGGTGCATCCATACCAGAACTCGGCTCACTTCACACTGGAGACGAGCTGCAGCAGCAGAACACTTCAGCTGGAAACTTTTGGGCAGAGGGAAGAGCAGCCGCTCACAGTAGCAGGCCGAGCGTTGTGGCGCTGTGCTTAGCACCCCGGACTCACATTCAGGAGGACGACAATTCAAACCCGCAGCCAGCCATCCAAACTTAAGTTTTCCGTGATTTCCCTAAACAGCTTCAGGAAATGCCGGAACAGTTCCATAGCAAGGGCACAGCCGGTTTCCTTTCCCATCCTTGGCACAATCCGAGCTTGTGGTCCATCTTTGATGACCTCGACGTCGATGGGACGTTTAACACAACCTTCCTTCCTTTTCCTTTCACAGTAGTAGCGAAAGTTCCGGAGGTGGAGCAAGCATCCCGTGACAGGGACGGACGGATGGAGTCCCGTCCCGTGTCTAGTGTTTTCCTGTTTTGATTAGATATGGGCAAAACTGTTCTTTTCAGAGATTGGATCAGAACTGTTCACTCCCTGAAATGAATTAGCTCTTTTTCGTGAATCACCACTCATTTACAATAGAAAATAAATGGAAGGCACATTGCCCTTTAAACTTGGTTTATTCCAGTACTATACCTGTATTTTGATCTTATTTGATCCTATTTTGAAGTAACACAGATAATGAGTAAGAATTTTGTATTGTTTATTGAAATTTCCACGATATGACAAAGTTTTTGATTATTGATTTATTTTGCACTATCGTGGTTTTTTGGGTGATCGGAAAATGTTGTAACTTGAGATTTACATTAACAATATATTTGGGTATAATGTATTAAAATTTCATTAACCTCATACAAATACATCGCAAGCCATATATTTTTAAAGTGAACGTTTCCTTTCGAAGACGTCTAAAATCGCAAAATCCGTACCAGAATAAGAAAAAAAATATAAATTTGACTGTAAAACGAAAGTGCTGCATATAGCCTTACGCAGAATAAAACAAGGAAAATATTGGTGTATCACATTTTGCGATACGTTTATCAGTTCGCTCGTAATTAAAGCGTAAATTCGAGTGTCCATAATAAAAATCCTATAGTAAGAGGAGTCATCAGGAACCTAATCTAATCAGTTTAAACAAATAAAAATAAAATAAAAACAATTGATGTATACATATCATAATAATGTAATATACATAGCGGTATTACTACGAAGAACAATATCCAGTGGGGACGAACTCCGATGCAGAGGCGCTGAGTCGAGCAGGTCGAGCCACGAGCTGTATTACTGCGTGAGCTGAGACCGCAGAGACCAGAGTGACACCTGAGTCGCTTTGCTTGACGCTCTGGCTAGAGTCGAGACGGTGGGGTGAGCATTGAGCGGGCGAGTTCTGAGGGTGGGGGGGAGCGGTGAACTCACCCGCTCCGAGACAAATCGCCCGTTCCCTTCCGAGCAGGTTTTTGCAAGTAGTTCCTATGTTATCCGCTAGGTGGCTCTCTGTCCTGTTGCTCACATCAACTGCCCAGAGGGCAGGACGTGCGACTGAAACGATCGCCGACAGAGTGCGATGCGAAGTTAAGCTGCGGCAGACACTGCACAGTGCACACGGCAGATGACGCACAGAGACGGCACGGCATATGTGAAACACAAAATCCAATGGGGCACTGCACAATGCAGGCAGCCAAGGTAGAAGCAGGGCAGAGGCCGGCGCTGGCTGTGTTGTGTGGCGTGCACTGTGCTCTGACCAGCAGAGGCGCTGCTGATATGCTCCGTCTCTCTCTCTCTCTCTCTCTCTCTCTCTCTCTCTCTCTCTCTCTGCCGTGGGAAACGTTTGGAGCTACCGTTCTTTTTTTCTGAATCACTGATTGTTCACTCCTTTGAAAGATTCAAATCTATGAATTAGTTCAAGAGCGGATCCCCCATCTCTAGTTTTGATTTCGAGTCTCAAGGGGCCAGAGTGATAGACGCTAACTGTTTTTACAATGCCCGGTTGAAGTTTTCTTCTTTTCTGCAGGAATGCACCATATCAGTGCCACGGCTGCGTTATTCTGTGGGATATTTCAGGGAAATGGACTCCTAGCTCTACTGGCTAGCTGACAGAACGGCGCCACACTCGGAACCTCAATTATCACATTTCGTTTGCGTCTGTCACTGGGAAGCTTCCCGCGTAAATTCCTGGCTCAAGCTGTGAGAGGCTTCTCTCGACTGTTACATCAGCACACGATTGTAATCCCCATCAAGAATTGGCGGAAGAAATGGATTGGCGCGTCGGTTGATCGAATGCGATAGTGAGGGTCTAGACGAATTTGTTGTAAGGCCGTAACTGGGGAAAACTTTATTAATCGGCGACGACTGGCCGAGTTCTCCACACAGCGGAGCAGTCGCTCTCTTGACGCACGGTGAAAGAGAATTGCAAAGAGTGTTGGTTACTGGACGTTGCAGGAGTCAGTGGCACAGAATGCCGCACTTGCCGTAGAGCAGTTACGTTCTCAGTTTCACTTGTCGAGCCGCCCAGACAAATACTTGGAGTTTTCGCGCTCGTGCTTCGATCGGTCTTCAAGGCAGAGCACAGTTCCATGCTGCGAGGCCGACCACGGGCAGCAACCGTTATCAGCACGCCGCCTTGAGCCGTAGTGTCTGTAACATATGCATGTGTGATCTGAAGTGTTTCATTTGATCTTTCAGCCACCCGAAATTCGAATTGAGGTTTCAGCGCTGTTGCATGCGTAGAACTACTTTCCCTCCTTAGATGATATCGTGGTAGTGCTTCTGATTATCCACTTATTTACCGATATTATACATTTCACGTCCTTACAGAGAAGAAAATTAGTTTGCATACAGTGCAGTTTGTACTAGTTTCTTACTAACACCTCTGTCAGATGTCATACTTTTTATATGTTTCTTTATGTTCACATTAATGATAGTGCCTTGTTTAAATCGACGATCAATTTTGTGTTCCATTTAAAGAAAATAAACGTAATTGTAATATTTCAGGGAGGCAATTTATCTGTTAAACCGTTCCACTCACGAAGATGCTCTTCCATCATCATTCGTGAATTCGATCAGTCAGTTTAATGATGAATCATTAAGAGGCATGCCACCGCAAGTACTATTTACACCAGAGCCATCATAAGATTGCTTCAGAGACCTGATGGAGATTCACTGTAAACCCACTTGGTTGAGATTTGCATAAACTGTGGTTCTGCCACCTAACTTGCAATCAGCAAAGGGTCCCACAATAGCAAATACGTAACTAGTTTCCACCGGACACTACAGTGTCATCACCAAATAAGCGCAGGTTGCTGCTCACCCTATCTGTCAACACACACATAAATATGGAGAACATGAGTGATACAGTAACACTCCCCTGGGGCAGACACCGTGTTCTCTGATGAACCCTCACCATACAGGGCGACGTACTGAGCCCTGTTACTTAATACAGGGCTATTACAAATGATTGAACCGATTTCATAAATTCACTGTAGCTCCATTCATTGACATATGGTCACGACACACTACAGATACGTAGAAAAACTCATAAAGTTTTGTTCGGCTTTAGCACTTCAGGTTTCCGCCGCCAGAGCGCTCGAGAGCGCAGTGAGACAAAATGGCGACAGGAGCCGAGAAAGCGTATGTCGTGCTTGAAATGCACTCACATCAGTCAGTCATAACAGTGCAACGACACTTCAGGACGAAGTTCAACAACGATCCACCAACTGCTAACTCCATTCGGCAATGGTATGCGCAGTTTAAAGCTTCTGGATGCCCCTGTAAGGGGAAATCAACGGGTCGGCCTGCAGTGAGCGAAGAAACGGTTGAACGCGTGCGGGCAAGTTTCACGCGTAGCCCGCGGAAGTCGACGAATAAAGCAAGCAGGGAGCTAAACGTACCACAGCCGACGGTTTGGAAAATCTTACGGAAAAGGCTACCGTTTACAATTGCTACAAGCCCTGACACCCGATGACAAAGTCAAACGCTTTGAATTTTCGGCGCGGTTGCAACAGCTCATGGAAGAGGATGCGTTCAGTGCGAAACTTGTTTTCAGTGATGAAGCAACATTTTTTCTTAATGGTGAAGTGAACAGACACAATGTGCGAATCTGGGCGGTAGAGAATCCTCACACATTCGTGCAGCAAATTCGCAATTCACCAAAAGTTAACGTGTTTTGTGCAATCTCACGGTTTAAAGTTTACGGCCCCTTTTTCTTTTGCGAAAAAAACGTTACAGGACACGTGTATCTGGACATGCTGCAAAATTGGCTCATGCCACAACTGGAGACCGACAGCGCCGACTTCATCTTTCAACAGGATGGTGCTCCACCGCACTTCCATCACGATATTCCGCATTTCTTAAACAGGAGATTGGAAAACCGATGGATCAATTCTGGTGGAGATCATGATCAGCAATTCATGTCATGGCCTCCACGCTCTCCCAACTTAACCCCATGCGATTTCTTTCTGTGGGGTTATGTGAAAGATTCAGTGTTTAAACCTCCTCTACCAAGAATAGTACCAGAACTGCGAGCTCGCATCAACGATGCTTTCGAACTCATTGATGGGGACATGGTGCGCCGAGTGTGGGAGGAACTTGATTATCGGCTTGATGTCTGTCGAATCACTAAAGGAGCACATATCGAACATTTGTGAATGCCTAAAAAAACTTTGAGTTTTTGTATGTGTGTGCAAAGCATTGTGAAAATATCTCAAACAATAAAGTTATTGTAGAGCTGTGAAATCGCTTCAGTCATTTGTAATAACCCTGTAAATACCTCGGTTTGTAGCGGACCGTGTGTCACGGTGTCGAAATATAGGAATATATAATCCATCTGAAATTTACGACGACAGTAATAGCAGCTGCTGGTACATTTGTCTTCGGATAAGATCCCTATGCAAAGGTAAGAAGAATAAATGGCTGCGAGAAGACAGAGCGCTGGAAACTCGGCCGCAAGTTGAGCGCCTCAGTCATCTGTCAAAGGCGACGGTGGCGCGCCTTATCTCGCACGTGGCCAGTCGGGGCTGAGGAGTGGCGAGGAGGAGGTGGGCGGGGCTGACCTGGTAGGCCGCACCAGGCGCGAAGGCGTAAGGCTGGGCGCCGCCAGGTGGCGACGCACTGCTCGCGATAGCGCTGAGCGACGGCGGCCCAGATAGCGTCGCGACGGCCAGATGGATGGCGCGCCTCTGCTCCCTGGGGAAGGCGGGGCTGGCCGGAACCCAGCTGCAAAGTAAGCCATCACGTTGACACAGACTGCGTTTCTTTCCAGCGTGTGAATCCCTTGAAAAAGACGATCATTATACAGGGTGATTCAAAAAGAATACCACAACTTTAGGAATTTAAAACTCTGCAACGACAAAAGGCAAAGCTAAGCACTATCTGTCGGCGAATTAAGGGAGCTATAAAGTTTCATTTAGTTGTACATTTGTTCGCTTGAGGCGCTGTTGACTAGGCGTCAGCGTCAAGTTGATGCTAAGAAGGCGACCACTCAACAGAAAGCTTTTTGTGTTATTGAGTACGGCAGAAGTGAATCGACGACAGTTGTTCAGCGTGCATTTCGAACGAAGTATGGTGTTAAACCTCCTGATAGGTGGTGTATTAAACGTTGGTATAAACAGTTTACAGAGAATGGGTGTCTGTGCAAAGGGAAAAGTTCTGGACGGCCGAGAACGAGTGATGAAAATGTAGCACGCATCCAGCAAGCATTTGTTCGCAGCCCAGGAAAATCGACTCGCAGAGCTAGCAGAGAGCTGCAAATTCCACAATCAACTGTATGGAGAGTCCTACCTGAACGTCAACTACCCGAGGCGATGGATCGGCCGCCAGGCAGCCCGTGACAGAGCACTTCATCACTGGCCTCCAAGAAGCCCTGATCTTACCCCCTGCGATTTTTTCTTATGGGGGTATGTTAAGGATATGGTGTTTCGGCCACCTCTCCCAGCCACCATTGATGATTTGAAACGAGAAATAACAGCAGCTATCCAAACTGTTACGCCTGATATGCTACAGAGAGTGTGGAACGAGTTGGAGTATCGGGTTGATATTGCTCGAGTGTCTGGAGGGGGCCATATTGAACATCTCTGAACTTGTTTTTGAGTGAAAAAGAAACCTTTTTAAATACTCTTTGTAATGATGTATAACAGAAGGTTATATTATGTTTCTTTCATTAAATACACATTTTTAAAATTGTGGTATTCTTTTTGAATCACTCTGTATTTTTCTGTGCATTAAACTTTAACCTAATGGCTACACTTCCACTTACACATCTATTTTTGTGCTCAATAACCCAACTTACGGGATGTGGCAGAATGGTAATTATGGAATCGTCGCATGTTCGCCCCTTACCCGTTCGTGAAAAGCAAGTGGAACTAGCTGTCACCGGTGACCCACCGTTTTAGCTCTGAATGTCTCTGATTTACTGGTTGTGGTCATTTCGGGAGACGTACGAGTACGTGGTAGGTAAAACTCCACCAAACTCTCCCCGGAACATACTGCTTTGGCATTTGAACAATAAACCTCTCCGTGATGCACAACGATTTTCTGAGTTCGTCTGTCTCTGGAGTTCGCTGAACATTTCCGTAAGGCACTCAGGCCGTCTAAACAGCCCCGTGACGAAACGTTGAATCTTTTCTATCTCCCCTACTAATGCAGCCTGGCAAGGTCCCAGACGAATAAACAATAGACAAAAGTCGGTCTTATAAGGTTTTTATAAGCCCCTTGTTACTTCCTTTTACAGAATTACGACATTTAGCTTGAACTTCCACGCGAAATGGTATTAATAGATTCCACAGTGAACTCGGTCTTGAAATCTGACAAAAAACAAGGACACATTCCGGTCATATGTTAAGTATTACAGCGACAATTCATTGTTAATACATTCACTGTGCGATAGCAATCGTAATTTAACCGATGATAAATAAGGTTTGCTAAACACGGTATTCTGAAATTCCTTCATGTGAAAGAGTGCAGCAAATATTCTAGACTTTGAATAAAGAACATCTGTCAGCATGAGAAATGCGGTGTCGTGAAGCAACTTGGGCACTCAAAAATTGCAAGTCTTTCTATACCAGTTCCCGAATATTGTGATCAAATAGTTTCATGTTTAACGGTCACATACAAACGGTCATTGCACGAAGCATCCTTGCCTAAAAACGTAGTAGGATTTTGGAATACAGACTGTGTTCCAACATTATGATATAGCTCGAAGAAAACAATTTAGTAGCACTTTAACAGCAGAGATGCAGAAAACATCGATCTTGTGAAACACAACTCATTATTTATTAATGAGTGCTATCGACAGTAGATCTGAAGTTAATTAGAGAGTTCTAGATTTTCAGAAGGCTTTGAAACCCCTCCTCAAATGGGGCTTCTTGTTAAAATTCCTTAAATTTCGTGCATACAGCGTGTCGTCTTAGTTGTGCCACTAAATTTGAGACTTTCTGTTCAGTATGTCACAGTTCAAACTAAACGAAATCATCGACCGAAACAGAAGTGATATTCCATAAGGATGTGTTGCAGGGAGCGCCTGTTGTTCCCAGTCCGTACATCAGAATTAGAACATAATCCGACAGTCGTTTTAGATGCAGATGATGGTGTCGTTTACTGTTTAGTAAAATTGTCAGAAAATCAAAGGAACTGCAAAATAATGTATGTAAGATATCTGACTGGTATTGAAAGTGGTGATTGACACAATAAGTGTACGATATTACACATTAGCACTAGAAAGAATTCGTAAGGTTACAATTACAAGATAAATCACACAAATTCAAAAACTGTGCATTAAGCTAAATAACTAGGCATAAAAACTGCGAATAACGTGATTAGGAACCATCACATAAGACGTGTTGTTGGCAAAGCGAACCAAAGGCCGCATTTTATTGGCAGAACACTGAGAAGATCCAGCGGAGCTGCTGCAGGGACACTCAACCCTGTGACTGTCCGCCCTCTTCTGGGACACTGTTACGAGATGTGGTATCCTAACCTGTAACGACTGATCGACGACATCGAAAAAGTTCAAAGAAAGGCATAGCGAAATAATGACACAAAAGTCGGGCTGCCAATCACTAAAACATAGGCGTTTCCCGTTGGGGAGACATCTCTTCAGCATATTTCGATTGCCAATGTTCTCTTCTGATAGCGACAATACAGGGTGGTCCATTGATCGTGACCGGGCCCAATATCTCACGAAATAAGCGTCTAACGAAAAAACTACAAAGAACGAAACTTGTCTAGCTTGAAGGGGGAAATCAGATGGTTGGCCCACTAGATGGCGCTGCCATAGGACAAACGGATATCAACTGCGTTTTTTTTTAATTGGAGCTCCCATTTTTTATTACGTATTCGTGTAGCATGTGTAAGTGGGCTGTTTATGTTTTCTTATTGGCAACGTTACGTATCGCTCTTTATGAAAATCACTGGCTGTGCTGTGTGCAGTCTGTGGCTAGTTTGCATTGTTGTCTGCCATTGTAGTGTTGGGCAGTGGCAGCTGGATGTAAACAGCGCGTAGCGTTGCGCAGTTGGAGGTGAGCCGCCAGCAGTGGTGGATGTGAGGAGAGAGATGGCGGAGTTTTGTAATTTGTCATGAACTGCTATATATATTATGACTATTAAGGTAAATACATTGTTTGTTCTCTATTAATATCTTTCATTTGATAACTATCCCTATCAGTAGTTAGTGCCTTCTGTAGTTTGAATCTTTTATTTAGCTGGCGCTCGCTGTATTGCAGTAGTTCGAGTAACGAAGATTTTTGTGAGGTAAGTGATTTGTGAAAGGTATAGGTTAATGTAGGTCAGGGCCATTCTTTTGTAGGGATTTTTGAAAGTCAGATTGCGTTGCGCTAAAAATATTGTGTGTCAGTTAAAGCACAGTCCCATATAATTTTTCAAAGGGGATGTTTCACACGTAAAGAAATATGAATTCTTTAGTTGGACCACTTTTTTCGCTTTGTGATAGATGGCACTGTAATAGTCACAAACATATGTATCACAATTTTAGACGAACAGTTAGTAACAGGTAGGTTTTTTAAGTTAAAGTGCAGGTACGTTTGAACATTTTATTTCAGTTGTTCCACTGTGATACATTTACCTTTGTGAACGTATCATTTCTGAGAACGCATGCTGTTACTGCGTGCTTACCTGTAAATACCATATTAATTCAATAAATGCTCACAATAATTTCCGTCAATCACAATGCATTTGGCAATACGTGTAACGACATTCCTCTCAACAGGGTGTAGTTCGTCTTCCGTAATGTTCGCACATGCACTGACAATGCGCTGACGCATGTTGTCAAGCGTTCTCGGTGGATCACGATAGCAAATATCCTTCAACTTTCCCCACAGAATGAAATCCGGGGACGTCAGATCCGGTGAAGGTGCGAGCCATGGCATGGTGCTTCGACGACCAATCCACCTGTCATGAAATATGCTATTCAATACCGCTTCAACCGCACGCGAGCTATGTGCCGGACATCCATCTTGTTGGAAGTACATCGCCATTCTGTCATGCAGTGAAACATGTTGTAGTAACATCGGTAGAACATTACGTAGGAAATCAGCATACATTGCACCATTTAGATTGCCATCGACAAAATGGGGGCCAATTATCCTTCCTCCCATAATGCCACACCATACATTAACCCGCCAAGGTCGCCGATGTTCCACTTGTCGCACCCATCTGGGTTTTCCGTTGCCCAATAGTGAATATTATGCCGGTTTACGTTACCGCTGTTGGTGAATGACGCTTCGTTGCTAAATAGAACGCGTGCAAAAAATCTGTCATCGTCCTGTAATTTCTCTTGTGCACAGTGGCAGAACTGTACACGACGAACAAATTCGTCGCCATGCAATTCCTGATGCATAGAAATATGGTACGGATGCAATCGATGTTGATGTAGCATTCTCAACACCGACGTTTTAGAGATTCCAGATTCTCACGCAATTTGTCTGTTACTGATGTGCGGATTAGCCGCGACAGCAGCTAAAACAGCTACATGGGCATCATCATTTGTTGCAGGTCGTGGTTGACGTTTCACATGTGGCCGAACGCTTCCTGTTTCCTTAAATAACGTAACTGTCTGGCGAACGGTCCGGACACTTGGATGATGTCGTCCAGGATACCGAGCACCATACATAGCACACGCCCGTTGGGCATTTCGATCACAATAGCCATACATCAACACGATACCGACCTTTTCCGCAATTGGTAAACGGTCCATTTTATCACGGGTAATGTACCACGAAGCAAATGCCGTCCGCACTGGCGGAATGTTACGTGATACCACGTACTTATAAGTTTGTGACTATTACAGCGTCATCTATCACAAAGTGAAAAAAGTGGTCCAACTAAAACATTCATATTTGTTTACGTGCTACACGAATATGTAATAAAAAATGGGAGTTCCAATTTTTAAAAAAACGCAGTTGATATCCGTTTGACCTATGGAAGTGCCATATAACGGGCCAACCATAGCGCCATTTGGTTTCCCCCTTCAAGCTAGACGAGTTTCGTTCCTTGCAGTTTTTTCGTTTGATGCTTATTTCGTGAGATATTTGTCCCGGTCACTATGAATAGGCCACCCTGTTTTTTATTGACTTCTATCCACATGGGGAAAAATGTCTTTGGTAGTAAAATAAGAGAAATCGGAGCTCGCAAGGGGAGAGAAATAATCTGACACTGTCCAGAATGAATTTTCACTCTGCGATGGAGTGTGTGCTGATATGAGGTTTCCTGGCAAACTGTGCCCGAACGGGACTCGAACGCGGACGTCTGTCTATAAGGTGCATGTGGCCTGCAAACAGAGATACACAAGCATGACTCAATATCCGTCCTCATAGCTCAAATCCTGTCAGTACCTCATTCTAGTCCCCAACGTGGATTCAAGCTGCCAGAAACGTAGCTTATATGGAAAACAAGTAACATCCAATATACAGCTTCACTGTACACCTGGGAGAAAGTAATAAATCCAAAACAGACAGGACATGACAGCAACGATGTTACATGTAAGAGCACCTGACGAAGGCAGTTTGCGGAAATGGGCCCACTGTGATTGAGATAAAACATAAACAACTTACATAGCAGTGCAGCTAGCTATTATTCATAAATAAGACTAAGCTGAGTTTCGCAACAATCGAGCTTAAAGTATGATTTCCGTTCTCTTATAGTATGTGAGCAAGAAACATGTTCCATAATTCTACAAGAAACTGACATCAGCAGTGTAGGTCAATAATTGTTTGCATCTGCCCCACGACCCTTCTTGGAAACGGCTGAGACCTGGGATATTATCCGCTCAGTGCGTACCTTCCGTTCCTCCAGCAAACTAAAGTACTGGTACAAGGAGAGCAGGTATCTTATCCGGTCTGGACGCTTTTCCGCTACTAAGCGATTGTAGTTGGTATCTTATTGCGCGATTCCTTATGCATATATCTTCTATTTCGGCAATGATGCGATACTTCAAAGGATAAATCGTATTATGATCTTCCACAGTGAAACACATTCAGAAGGTCGAATTCAATATTCCGGCCTTTTCTCCGCCATCTTTCGTTTCGGTGACAGTGTGGTCGCTGTGCGATTGAATAGATGATTTGTGACAGGAATGCCATACAGACACTGTAAGGAGTATAGCCGATAGGCAGAGCTTACTTAAGGTCGCTCACAGGCCATGATACTGATCAAGTATTCATATATTTGTAAAGTCTTATTTTACTTCCATACACAAAGTAAAAGTAGCAACTAAAATTTGATTTCACTAATTTCAGAACTAACAGAGTGACTTTTGAATGATTAAGGAGCAAATCTCCAAGGTCATGTAACGTGTCAGTACATAAAATCACGACATAAAAGTAATAACAGATAAAAATAAAATATTAATGAACACAAAAAAGCCAAGTCATCAGTTTAAGTAAACGCAATCAACAATACAACAAGAACCGGCTTAATTTTTCAAGGAACTCCTCGACAGAATAGATGGAGTGACCCTTGAGGAAAGTCTTCAATTTAGATTTGAAAGCACGTGGACTACTGCTAGGATTTTTGAATTCTAGTGGTAGCTTAGTGAAAATGGATGCAGCTGTATACTGCACGCGTTTCTGCACAAGAGCTAAGGAAGTCCGACACAAATGCAGGTTTGATTTCTGCCGAGTATTAACTGAGTGAAAATTGCTTATTCTTGGGAATAATCTAATATTATTAACAAGAAATGACAGTAAGGAATATATATGCCAATGTCAAGATACCCAGACTCGTGAACAGGGGTCGACAAGAGTTTCGTGAACCTATACCACTTATTGCCCGAACCGCCCGTTTCTGAGTGAAAAATATCCATCTAGAGTGGGAAGATTTACCCCAAAATATAATACAATACGTCATAAGCAAATGAAAATAAGCACAGTAGACTAATTTACGTGTCGGTCACTCACTTCAAATACGTTTCGAATAGTATAAATCACAGCATTAAGTCTTTGAACAAGATCCTGAATGTGGGCTTTCCACGACGGTTTACTATCTGTGTGAAGACCTAGAAATTTGAACTGCTGAGTTTCACTAATCATATGCCCGTTCTGTGAAATTAAAAAGCCGGATTTTGTTGGATTGTGTGTTATAAACTATAAAAACGGAGTTTTACTGTGATTTAGCGTTAATTTATTTTCTACGAGCCATGAACTTATGTCATGAACTGGACTATTTGAAACGGAGCCAATGTTGCACACAACATCCTTTACCACCAAGCTAGTGTCATCAGCAAACAGAAATATTTTAGTTACCCGTAATACTAGAGGACATATGATTTATGTAAGTAAGGAACATGAGTGGCGCCAACGCTGATTCCTGGGGCACACCCTCATTTGACCGTACCCCACTCAGACCCCACATCACAGCCATTGTCAACATTGTGAATAATGACCTTTTGCTGTCTTTTGCCAAAGTAAGAGGTGAACCAATTGTGAGCTACTCTCCTTATTCCGTAATGGTCCAACTTCTGGAGCAATATTTTGCGATCAGCACAATCAAACGCCTTAGTTTAATCAAAAAAATATGGCTGGTGTTCGAAACGTTTTGTTTCACCCATCCAATACCTCACAGAGAAAAGAGACTATAGCATTTTCAGTTGTTAAATGACTGTACATTTGATAGAAAATCGTGTGATATAAAATGATAAATTATCCTTACATACACAGCCTTTTCAATAACTTTTGCAAACACTAATGGCCTTTATATAAAGGGGCCTTAGTACTGAGTACTTTACTCGCTCAGGAAATTGACAATTCCTCAAGGAAAAATTACAAATATGGCTAAATACAGGGATAACATGTGTAGCACAGTACTTTAATATTCTGCTAGGCACTCCATCATGTCCATGAGGGTCCTTAGTCTTCAGTGATTTAATTATTGACTAAATCTCCCCCTTGTCTGTATCACAGAGGAGTATTTCAGACATCAATCTGTGAAAGGCATTTGCCAAAAACGTTATATGACTCCCTGTAGATAATTTTTTTTTTAATTCACCAGCAATGCTCAGAAAATGATTGTTAAATGCTGTACATATATCTGATTTATCAGTAATAGAAATATTTTTACTACGAAATGACTTTATATCGATGATCTTGTGCTGCTGACCAGACAATTCCTTCACAACTGACTATATGGTTTTAATGTAGCCTGTGATTTACTTATTGTATTTGCATACCACATACTCTTTGCCTTCCTAATAACATTTTAAGCACCTTACAATACTGTCTGTAATGGGCTACGGTAGCTTGATTATGACTGCTTCTAAGATTTTGATGTAATTCCCGCTTTGTTCTACATGATATCGTTACCCCACTAGTCAACCACCTGGGCTTCCTATTACTGCTGGTACCCCGTTTAATCGTTCTAATTGGAAACAGCTCTCAAAGAGCATGTGATAAGGAAAAGCATTATATTTATTATCAATATTATCGGCACTATAAACATCCTGACACCCTTGTTCCTTGACCAGGTTTTAAAAACTCCCTATTGCTGTTGGATTAACTTTCCTACGTAATTTATTATTATATGTGACATTTGTTTGATTACAAAAGCCTGCCGGCCCGTGTGGCCGCGCGGTTCTAGACGCTTCAATCTGGAACCGCGTGACTGCTACGGTCCCAAGTTCGAATCCTGCCTCGGGCATAGATGTGTGTGATGTCCTTAGGTTAGTTAGGTTTAATTAGTTCTAAGTTCTAGGTGACTGATGACTTCAGAAGTTAAGTCGCATAGTGCTCAGAGCCATTTGAACCAACAAAAGCCTTTTAATCTTAAAATGCGCAGAATGCACTGAAAGGCCATTCACCCTTTTACTAAGAGAACGCCCATGTAGTAATGAAGAATGAATAAAAATATTGTCTTTGGCTGTGCTACTGTTCCTCTACACCCTAGTTGGAAAAAAACATCGTCTGCATCACATTTGCCTATTGTTTTTCTTGCATCATATACAAAATTTATATTGATGTCACCACTTATAACTAATTTCTGGTACTTCCTACAATGTGAATCAAGAACCCTCTCTGTTATATCCTAGCCAGTAATGCCAACCGAGCCCGCTGCCAAAAGGTTGGCAGCATCAAAGTCCGGACGCCGTCCGCATAAGCAGCGCCAGCGATTCAGGAAATCGCCGCAAGTCTGCGCTCGCCACCGCTGGCTTCTGGCTTCTTAAGCGCTGGAGTCGCGAGCGCTAGGACAGTTCTGTATTCGCCGCTCAGTTGTATACTCGCCACCTATTTGTGTACTTGCTAGTCAGTTGTGTGTTCATCGCAGCAGAGTTGTTGTTTGTCGTCAGCCGACTCTGACCTAGCCGCTCCGACTCGAACTAGACAGATTTCCGTAGACACGGAGTTCCCTACAGTGTTTCTGTATCTTCGTTAATAAAGATAAGTACCGACTTTTATTTAATCAGAGTGTTTGGGTTTTCATCTTTCTGTTCACTGTTCCAGCGGACCGGTCGGCCCGCTATTAAAAGTGTGGCGGTGACTTCGTAAGCCGTTTCTACAGCGAAGTGTTTGTCGCTACGAACGCCGCCACAAAACTCTCTAGCTTGACCAGAAATGCTCTGAAGTCAGAGTTAGGGGACCTATAAACAACAACAATTAGAAGTTTAGTTTCACTAAATTCAACTGCTGCTGCACAACAATCATATATCTGTTCAGTGCAGAGCCGTGATACGTCTGTGGACACAAATGGAATACTGTTCTTACCCTCATAGCCACTCCCCCACCACCCAATGAAGTCCTTGAAAAACATCCAGCTAATTTGTATCCTGGTAAAGGAAGCCTCTGGGTTGTCAAATTATTTAACTGGTGCTCCGATATTCCAATAATTTCAGAGTCAACATCTATAAGCAGTCCACTAACTTTATCTCTAATACCTATTACATTTTGATGAAATATGCTTCTCTACTTGGAAGGTAGGTGTGCCCTCAGTTATACGGACCTCTTTAAGCAGGTACACCTATCAGTTGATTTCAATCTAAAAATGTGCAGCTCTAACACCAACTACTAGAGGAATTTTTCCATGAGTGATCCCACCACCACCCACTACACCATCAGCTATAAGTTTTGCCAATTTCCCCTTCCAGTACTTATTGAGGTGCAGGCCATGCCTAGTGAAACCCAGCCTAGTGATAGACCGAACTGGCACCAATGAAATGTGACCATGCCGTCTGCCATCAGCGCCCTCCCCAGCCCCATGTTAACGCGCCTAACAGCCGCATTAAGAAGAGGCCGATCATGATGCTGAAACAGTTGCACGAAATGCACATTAGTGCCACCAGTTTGAGTAGCTATCTTTATCAGGTCAGCACCTACATCATATTCCCCGTCCCTGTCTAGACTGTTCCCTGCTCCACCCTGATCCTTATTCGTAAAATTCCTACGTAACTCCCCTATGCTGTCAGCCACCTGAGCCAACTTCACAATGCTGGTGGCCTGGTACTCACTCCCCAACAGTTTCTGCAACTGCTGTCCCACTCCTCTACTGTTCGGACTGCCTGGCATCAGAACATTCTTCTTTCTGTTAGACTTTGCAACTGACCTAGGCCTCGTAATTGCTGACGACTGCTGCATGTTCCCTTCATCTACAGCTACAAGAGGCTCCTCTGCACTCAACTTTGACAGTTGGCCAAATCTATTGCATATGCTGTCTGAATACCTCCTCCTCCTAGCTGCCTTCTTGGCCAGTTCCCATCCCCACCACCCTTCACCCTCCACGCTCCTGCTCCTCTATCAACTTATTTCTGTTATAGATTCTGCATTCCCAGGAGAGGGAGTCGCTAGAATGCCCACCCGCTTCACCACTGCATCGCCCCCCCCCACCCCCTACTCACAAACCTACGACAGAGCCCACACTCCTCACTACACGAAGTTAAAACACTGAATGAAAATGTTACTGAAATATTTCACTAGAAACAATAAAAAAAGTCGACTGAAAACTAAAGCAGTAAACTACTTCAACGCTCAGAAAATTCTAAAAACCACAGCGATCGAAAGTTTCCAAAAGTTTATTGTTATTTCGCCACAAACAGCACGAAAATATTCAAAAGAAACGGAGAGAGAAGGAGAGAAGGACGTGGTACATTCTGCGTTTGTGCCACATGTGTCTCACAATAAATTTACTCCTCTTTCGTGCCGTTACAATTTTATGAGAAAATCTGTGAGAATGTGTGGAGGAGCATTCCAGACGCCACGGAAAACTGGCGGGAGCAAGGTGTTGTCACGTCGGTTACATCAGCCGAGCTGTTGAATTACTGAGAGAAGGCTCAGGCTCACTCGGTGAATACTGTCAGCGCAGAAGTATTGTAAAGTTCTTGCAGTAGAGGCAATGGCGTTTGTCCAGGCATTTCTCTACCAGCAGGTTTCGGTGGTGTTGCCAACTATGTGACTGGATGTGGCTCATTGGCATTGCAGATGCGCTGGTACCTTGTATAACTAGCTGTCTTCCTTATAGCCGTTTCATTGGTAGCCCAGTAGTTTTGCCAGGAAGTTGGGGACTACGCAGGCGAGGAGATCACAATGAGCCGCCACCAGCAGTCATGGGTTCAGGTCTCTGTCGCGGCACCAGCTTCCTGCAGTAAGTCCACCCTGCAGACTTAGAGCCACGATACAGCAGATTTAATGGCCCACTCTAGTTACAAGCTGGACTCCTGCCCAGGGCGGAGCGAGTGCCATCCCGTGCACGGCAGCGGTCTTCTGCCACAGCAATGGGCGCCCATTCCACTGCACACCTATGGCTGCTGGGAGGCAGTCAGCACTGTAGGGCTGGCTACATCAGCAAGACCATCCACCACCTTCATGTGCCAAAAGAGCATGTAAATAAAGCCCATGTGTCCATTCACAAAACACAAAACTGGCTTCGGTAGAGTTGAATTGCGATCAATGTATTGCTAATACCCTTGCAGCCCCTGGAGGGGGAACCTTTAGGTGGCGCATAGGGGAACGCCTCCCAGAGGTGGCTGGTGCGAGGGGAATAAAATTGTAGTGGACTGACAAGACAGCCAGTCCACAGTGACGGGTAACCGAAAGGCACGCGTTTACACACGCAGGCTTGCTTTAGGTCTGAAACAGGATACGTAATGAATGCTATAAATAAAAGTACGTAGCTGCTGGAATACTTAACTTTAATCCATCATTTGTATACAGCATTCTTGATGATACAAGTGAGACTCTCTCTAGAAATGGTTAATGGCGCCTTGCTAGGTCGTAGCCATGGACTTAGCTGAAGGCTATTCTAACTATCTCTCGGCAAATGAGAGAAAGGCTTCGTCAGCGTAGTCGTTAGCAAAGTCGTCGTACAACTGGGGCGAGTGCTAGTACGTCTCTCTAGACCTGCCGTGTGGTGGCGCTCGGCCTGCGATCACTGACAGTGGCGACACGCGGGTCCGACATGTACTAATGGACCGCAAGTGTGGTGTCTGGCGGTGACACCTCATTCCTCCCCCGCAAATCGGCGAACGGTCGTTTTATAAGGCTTTCGCCCGCCGTGGGGAGGGCCCCATGTTGACGTATGCGATGAGGTGGGGAGCCTAACAACAGGCGAGGCTGTGCAACCCGCACCCGGCCATTCGGTCCGAGGGGAGCTAGGAAACACCTGAAAACCTAGTCCAGCGTGCACGCCAACAAGAGGTGTATGCGCCCGTAGATTGTCAGGAGGAGCCGAAGGGTCGAGCACCCGACTGGCGAAGACGACAGCTGGTCCGGAGCGGGCAAGAGTTCCATGGCGGAGGACATCTGGGCACGGGAAGCGATCGGCGGCGCGTGACCCATGGAGGCGCCCGGCGGTTGCAGCGACGCGTCCACTGCGGGCAGCGCCAGCGGAAGAACAGGCGGCGGCGGCGGCGGTGGCGGCGGCGGCGCGTCGCCATGGGGCAAAATGGAAGGCATCGTCGGTAACACCTGGGGATGAGGCGAGCCAGTAGATGGGTCCCCAGGGCGCTGACCGGACGGCACCGTCGCTGAAAGCAGACGGGGAGCGGCAGAACCCGTGCGACGACAGAGGCGCAGCTGATTGAGATGCCGACGCACCTCACCAGAGGCCCCCAAAACCAAATACATCGCTCGGCCGAGGCAGCGAAGAATGCGCCCTGCGAGCCAACGCCGTGAACCGCGATAGTTGCGATAGAATACAACGTCGCCCGGAGCAAAAGCAGGAGTCTGCCGCTGCACAGGAACCTGATGCGGCAGATGCAGCAAAGACATCAAGGTTCGATGAGGACGACCGTGCAACAATTCAGCCGGCGAGCGACCATCTCGGGGCTGAGAGCGATACGAGGACAAAAAGAGCAACAACGCGTCCTCCCGAGAATGCGACTCTTTCAACTTCAACATCTGTGACTTGAAAGTGCGGACCAATCGTTCAGCGGCACCGTTTGACTGAGGCGAAAACGGCGCGGATGTCAGATGTTGAAAACCATTGGCCTTGCAGAATGACTGAAATTCTGCGGACATGAATTGTGGGCCCTTGTCGGAAACAATAGTCTGTGGAAGACCTTCAATGCAAAAGATAGCAGACAACGCTTGGATGGTGGCAGAAGATGTCGTGGAAGACATCCGGACAACAAAAGGAAAATTACTGAACGAATCGACCACAACCAACCATCGAGTATTCCAGAATGTACCAGCAAAATCGATGTGTAAGCGTTGCCAAGGGAAAGTGGCTTTTGGCCATGCAAAGAATTTCCGCGGTGGTGCGGATTGTTGTTCGGCACACGCCATGCAAGAAGAGCACATATTCGTAATCGCAGCATCGATTCCGAACCAAGTACAGTGCTGACGAGCAAGTTGTTTCGTTCGCACTATACCCCAATGTCCTTGTAGGAGAAGCCGTAAGACAGAGGACTGTAACGAACGTGGGACCACGACCCTGGACTGATCATTATCAGAACGCAACAGCAATACACCACGTCGAACAAAAAGTCTCTCCTTGTGAGCAAAAAATCGGCGAACCAACAGATCCGCGATCTGTGACTTGGACAAGGACCATTGCGTAGCAACAAAACGCAAAACGGGAGCAAGGACAGGGTCGGCAGCTGTGGCTGTAGCTACACGACGAAAATCAATCGGAAACGAGTCGACCACGTCATCAGTTACCGCATCAATGAACATGCAAGCAAGTTCGGAGGAATCGAATGCTCTATCCTCAGCAACAGGCAAACGGGACAACGCATCGGCGTTTCCGTGCTTAGCAGTGGACCGATACAAGATATCGTAGCGGTACTGCGAGAGGAAAATAGACCAGCGAATGAATTTCTGCGCTGTACGCGGAGGTACAGGCTTGTGCGGATGAAAAAGCGATGTCAAAGGTTTGTGGTCTGTGATGATGGTAAAGTGACGACCATACAAGAAATCGTGAAACTTTGTAACACCAAACACGAGAGCCAAAGCTTCTTTCCCTATCTGGGAATAACTTCTTTGCGCAGAGGACAGCAATTTGGACGCAAAGGCAATAGGGCGATCATGCGAACCATCTTTGTGCGCAAGCACAGCACCGATCCCGAAATCCGATGCATCTACCATCAACAAAAGGGGTTTCTTGGGATCGAATGGCGTAAGGCAAGTAGTTGAAAGCAACGCCGATTTCAACTGGCGAAAGGCGCGTTCGCATTCCGTCGTCCAGACTAACGGAACACCCTTACGGCGTAAGCGATGAAGCGGGGCTGAAATGGAGGAGGCATTGCGCACATAGCAATGGTAGTAATTTATTTGACCCAGCACACTCTGTAGCTGCTTCAAATTCTGCGGCGAAGGCAAGTTTTGTATGGCATGGAGGTGCTCTGGACTGAGATGTATGCCTTGCGCATTGATTACATGTCCCAGATATGGTAAGTCACGAGCAAAAAACACACATTTGTCCTTTCTCAAGCGAAGACCATTTTGTCGTAAGACCTGAAATAATGTTTGTAGGTTTGCAAAATGTTCGTCTTCTGTCTTTCCGGAGATCACTATATCGTCCAGATAGTTTGCAGCAGTAGGGACTGACGCACAAACAGTTTGTAAATATTGCTGAAACAATGCAGGGGCAGATGCACACCCAAATGGTAGTCTTTTGAATCGGTACAATCCAAGATGCGTGTTAACCACCAATACACGCTGGGATTTTTCGTCCACCTGTATTTGCAAGTACGCATGTGCTAGGTCCAACTTTGAAAAATATTTTCCCGGGCACAGTTTGTCAAAAAGATCTTCCGGGCGGGGTAAAGGAAAAGTTGCAGTCACAAGTTGTGGATTCACTGTTGCCTTGAAGTCCACGCAAAGTCGCAATTTTCCGGAAGGTTTGTGCAAAATTACTAAGGGTTAGGCCCAGAGAGAAGCCTGCACACGTTCAATTACACCTTGTGATTCTAAATCGTTTAATGTTCTTGCGACCTCATCACGCAATGCGTGGGGAACATTGCGCGCTCTGAAAAATTTCGGTTGCGCATTTACTTTCAGTTTCAAATGTGCTTCATAGTTCTTAGCGCAACCAAGGCCCGGTGCAAAAATGTCTGCAAATTCTTCACATAGACGAGAAACACTGGCTGAAGGCATAGTCTGGTTCACTGATAGGACCTGATTTACGATAGACAAGTTAAACAACAGAAATAAATCTAAACCAAACAAGTTCACTGCAGAAGAAGAACGAAGGATGTAAAATGACACCAGTTTTGTTTGTCCCTTGTATGTTGCAAGAAGGCTGCACTGTCCTAACACAGGGATATGCTGTCCTGAATAACTAGTGAGCTGAACATTTGCGGCACGCAACGGAGGTGCGCCCAGTTGTTTGTACGTGGCTGTATTGAGTAGTGAAACTGCAGCTCTGGTATCGAGCTGGAACGGGATCATGTTGCCATGAATTTCCAAGTCGACAAAAAGTTTATTGTCCTGCCAACGACAAGAGCGACTGTCTCGTGCAACGTGAACTGTTTCTGGGACAGAAGCACTGGCGACTTGACGGGATTTCCGTCGACATCGACGCACACTTTTTGTGGGACGAACACAGTCACTGTTAGAGAGAGTAGCACTGGACGGCGTGGAATTAACTACATGAATGTCCATGGGCGAAGGTTCACGAGCCTGATGTGGCCGTGGTTCGATTCCGGCGCAAAGCAAAGGGCCTGGAATGGTTGTGAGTGTCCGATCTAAGCTTTTTCTGGCACACATTTTGAACATGTCCTTTTTTATTACAGAAAAAGCAAATAGCTTGGCGTGACGGGCAATTCTCACGCGAATGTCTAGTTGCACACTGCGGGCATGATTTCAGCACTGCATTTGCTTGCTTGCGCGGCACACGTGGCTGTGCGAACGTGTGCGAGGGCTGTTTACAGTTCCATGCAGTGTGCCTGGCGGGCTGGTTAATGTGACACACAACTGGTGAAGTTTCAAATGATTCCTGAGCAAAGTCAAGTGTGTCTTGCCTATCCAATATGTCTATCACTTGTTGAAGGGAGGGATTGACGAGTTTCAAAATCTGTTCCCGTATACGAACATCAGAAACGTTCTGTGCAATTGCATCACGCACCATAGTATCTGAATAAGGGAGTCCACATTCACATTCAAAAGCACAATCCCTTGTAAGGCCTTGCAATGTTGTAACCCACTCCCGATTAGTCTGACCGGCCGTACGTTTGGTACGAAAGAAAGTATACCTTTTTGCAACTACATTGACTGTTTCTTTGAAATATGCATCCAATGCCGACAAAATTTCTTCGTAGGACAGAGTTGCTACGTCGTGTCGGGAAAACAATTTCACTATCACACGGTAGGTGGACACACCTGCACACGAAAGCAAAAATGGCTCCCGCTCATTACCTTGAATTCTGTAGGCGGCGAGATGGAATCCAAATTGTCGTGACCACTCCGTCCATGTTTCCAGGTCTGGCTGAAAATTACGGAACGTCTGTGCAAATGCGTGTTGTGGCTGCGGTAGCGATGAACCGGCGGCGGCCGCATCGTTTTGCAGTGCACGTTGACCCTGGGCGAGCTGTCCAAGGGCATCCAATAAGGCCTGCGTCTGCTGATTCTGCAAGCAATAAAATTCGGACAGTACATCTGGAGATTGTGGCGAAGCCATGACACAAATAAATCAGAGCAATACGAACGCGAAATCCTCTTTTAAAACTCGTCGCCAAATTGTAGTGGACTGACAAGACAGCCAGTCCACAGTGACGGGTAACCGAAAGGCACGCGTTTACACACGCAGGCTTGCTTTAGGTCTGAAACAGGATATGTAATGAATGCTATAAATAAAAGTACGTAGCTGCTGGAATACTTAACTTTAATCCATCATTTGTATACAGCGTTCTTGATGATACAAGTGAGACTCTCTCTAGAAATGGTTAATGGCGCCTTGCTAGGTCGTAGCCATGGACTTAGCTGAAGGCTATTCTAACTATCTCTCGGCAAATGAGAGAAAGGCTTCGTCAGCGTAGTCGCTAGCAAAGTCGTTGTACATGTACTAATGGACCGCAGCCGATTTAAAGCTACCACCTAGCAAGTGTGGTGTCTGGCGGTGACACCACAGAAACACCTACCGCGGTTCAACAGGCGGTGTAGCAGAGCGTCTGACGTGGAGCGGGCATCTGCAGGTGAGCCCTCCAGGATACCAGAGGGCCACGGGACCATCACCGCATGTTAGTGCCGCTGCTTAAAGCAGTCTTCATTTAATACACAAAACAGGTATCAGTATTCGGCGGTAAAATAATCTCCCACTTCGAAAATCGCAGGAAAAACATATGGCCTGTAAAAGATCCCTATAAGAGGACTACAGTAAAACAAAAGAGATGGAAATGAAGGGAAGATTTGGTGTACTGTGCAGCAGAGTAGAGAGTGCAACTGGGGATGAAAGGAGACCAGGAATTGCTGCTGTGGAAATTCTCAGTATAGACAGAAGTGGGGAGAGCAAAATTATCGAGGACGTCGTCCAGAATTGGTGAGAATCTTTAATAGAGGTAAATCACACAGATTGCAAACCAACCACTCTGGAATTCGAATATCTTAACGGTGAGGATGATAAAGAAAAAGGACTGTAAGTTCAAAAATGGTTCAAATGGCTCTGAGCACAATGGGACTTAACAGCTATGGTCATCAGTCCCCTAGAACTTAGAACGACTTAAACCTAACTAACCTAAGGACAGCACACAACACCCAGCAATCACGAGGCAGAGAAAATCCCTGACCCCGCCGGGAATCGAACCCCGGGAACCCGGGCGTGGACTGTAAGTCATAATGGAGGAAGCGAACAGTGAAATAGCTGCAAAGAAATATCGGAAAGCAATAGGTGCAGGTACGATACCAGCAGAAATATTAAAATGTTTAAACCAAGAAGGAGTGAGAGAAATATTCAAGTTACGTAACAGAATATGTTGCAGTGGTCATTTATTTATTCCAGTCTGGAGCAAATACAGTATATGGTAATTACCATTATAAACAAAAGAAAGAAAGAATTTTGAAGCTACTCCATTGCTTCACATATTCTTGGAACATCGATTGCGTTCAGAATCGCGGGCAGAAGATCTTCTTTTGTGCAAATGCGGGCATGCCGCTAGGTGTTCCACGGTGTGTTCTTCTGAGGACGTCAGAGCTGGTCGTATCCACGGGCAAGTGCCACTTATTGATGTTACTCCTGCACTTTCCAACTCCAGATCGAATACGGCGAAATGGCCTCCACACGATCTAGTTCTGTTCATGTACAGGTCTAAGGGTTTCTAAAGGGGGTGGAAAGGTCTAGTTATTCTCTAGTCGAAAAATCCAGAGTTGCTTCCTTGCTGCAGCCGGTGTTGTTTAGAATTCTGTACTGGTCTTGGTAAAACGTCTTCTGGACTTCAACCTCGGGGCTGCTGGAATGTGTCGATAAAATGGATAGTTTTCTGATAAAGCTGATTTATTCTTTCCGCACTGGCAGCTACTTAATGCTGAATATGTGGCGCTGCTATGCCTGCGAGTGGTAGAATTTTACAGGTAGCTTACGTTTCAGACATTTTGTAATAAGCCTACAAGTTTCGTATAATGCCTTGTCACCTTTGTTTCGTTCGGTAGATTTGTACCAGACTGTGTACAAGTACTCGGCATGACTGTAGCCTGTGTAGTGTAGTGCCGTCGTTTTCAGGGTTTGTGACCGAGAGCTCCACATACTACTACTGAATTTGCGGAACATGTTATTTCTTGCTCCTATCTTCATTCTCGTATTCTCGTACTGCTGCTTGTACGTCAGAATACGATCCAGTGTGACTTCCATATATTTCTATTGGCCGTATTTATTAGTTGGATCCCTTGCCATGTGATGGTAAGTTTGCGACTGTGTTTAAGATGAAACGCACACCGTTCGGTTTTACCTAGATTTGGACGAAGTTGGTTTTTAGAATACTCGTAGTCACTCAACTCTCTCATTGTGTCTGTCATGCGGGTTTCAATATCTTCAAAAGATTCCCCTTGATTTGCTAATTCCTGATTATCGGCATAATGGAAACGACTTGAGTTCGCCGGAAGTGGCTGATTATTGGTACAGATGTCGAATAAAATGGTGAAAGAACACTTCCTTGTGATGAGCCATTTCGATGACGCCTCCATCGACTATGCGACTCCGGAGGTTCACACAGAATCTCACATCTTTTGGAGTAAATGTTTAACAAGTTTTGCGAAGCCACGATCTTTTTTATCTTGCAGATCTTCTGTTACAGTGCACGGTGGCTGACAGTGCCATAAGCAACCGAAAGAGCGATAAAAGCTACTCCTGCAGGTTTTCAACGTCATCGCCAACAAATTGCCTGAGACTGAGGACCTGAGCTGTACAGCGTTTTCCTGGTCTGAAACACGCATGTTCCTGTGTTATAACTGGCTCTACAAGATGAGTCAAACGAACCATCAACAGTCAGATTTTGTAATATGGGATAAGAAGGATCTTGGTCTATAGTTTTCTGGATCAGCTGACAATTTTGCAGGTTTAAAGATGGGAGTTACACGATATCTTCTCCAGGTTTTAGGGAAATTACAGTCTTTAATACAGTTGTTGGAAAGTGCCAAAATCTACTTCCTCACTTTAATGTCATCTACTCCTGCTGGTTTGCCAGCCTTACAGCTGTTTATGGCTATAGAAGTTCACCAGCGTTAGTTCCTCTGCCAGTACAACTTCCTAATCTAACTGACGTATAGGATGGACCAGTTTAACATTACTGGCAAGCTGTCGAGCAGTCTGCTTAGCTGTTACGTTTGCATGTTCCTTTCTAGTTGCTGGTCCACGACTCAGACGCTAAGAGACACCTAGGCTTTGGGGCTCCCCTTGCTCAGATCTATCTCCTCCACGAATTTCACAAAGCATCTTCCTTGTTCTTGGATATTGCTGTTAGTAAATCTTCTCCAGCCTGCAACGCTGCACGACTTTCTGACAATGGAAATGATTTAAGTACCAAAGAAAGGGCTGGCCAGGAAATGCAGTAAGTACAGGGCTGATATATGCCTCATTTGATATGCAGTCATACGTATACATGCGAGTGCTTAAAAGCATACTGCATGCAGTAAAATGAATATTCGAGGACTAGCAAGCTAGATATCAAATAGGTTTTCACCTACATGCTGTGTTTTGAAATTTGCACTTCTAAGCTGATTAGTATGTTCAAGTCTGTAATTGCGACATTCTTCATCTGTCTGTATAGAAAGAAGTGCCTCTATCCATATAACACGAAACATGTTCCTTAAATGACACACATCACCAATATCATACACTCCTGGAAATTGAAATAAGAACACCGTGAATTCATTGTCCCAGGAAGGGGAAACTTTATTGACACATTCCTGGGGTCAGATACATCACGTGATCACACTGACAGAACCACAGGTACATAGACACAGGCAACAGAGCATGCACAATGTCGGCACTAGTACAGTGTATATCCACCTTTCGCAGCAATGCAGGCTGCTATTCTCCCATGGAGACGATCGTAGAGATGCTGGATGTAGTCCTGTGGAACGGCTTGCCATGCCATTTCCACCTGGCGCCTCAGTTGGACCAGCGTTCGTGCTGGACGTGCAGACCGCGTGAGACGACGCTTCATCCAGTCCCAAACATGCTCAATGGGGGACATATCCGGAGATCTTGCTGGCCAGGGTAGTTGACTTACACCTTCTAGAGCACGTTGGGTGGCACGGGATACATGCGGACGTGCATTGTCCTGTTGGAACAGCAAGTTCCCTTGCCGGTCTAGGAATGGTAGAACGATGGGTTCGATGACGGTTTGGATGTACCGTGCACTATTCAGTGTCCCCTCGACGATCACCAGTGGTGTACGGCCAGTGTAAGAGATCGCTCCCCACACCATGATGCCGGGTGTTGGCCCTGTGTGCCTCGGTCGTATGCAGTCCTGATTGTGGCGCTCACCTGCACGGCGCCAAACACGCATACGACCATCATTGGCACCAAGAAAGAGGCGACTCTCATCGCTGAAGACGACACGTCTCCATTCGTCCCTTCATTCACGCCTGTCGCGACACCACTGGAGGCGGGCTGCACGATGTTGGGGCGTGAGCGGAAGACGACCTAACGGTGTGCGGGACCGTAGCCCAGCTTCATGGAGACGGTTGCGAATGGTCCTCGCCGATACCCCAGGAGCAACAGTGTCCCTAATTTGCTGGGAAATGGCGGTGCGGTCCCCTACGGCACTGCGTACGATCCTACGGTCTTGGCGTGCATCCGTGCGGCGCTGCGGTCCGGTCCCAGGTCGACGGGCACGTGCACCTTCCGCCGACCACTGGCGACAACATCGATGTACTGTGGAGACCTCACGCCCCACGTGTTGAGCAATTCGGCGGTACGTCCACCCGGCCTCCCGCATGCCCACTATACGCCCTCGCTCAGAGTCCGTCAACTGCACATACGGTTCACGTCCACGCTGTCGCGGCATGCTACCAGTGTTAAAGACTGCGATGGAGCTCCGTATGCCACGGCAAACTGGCTGACACTGACGGCGGCGGTGCACAAATGCTGCGCAGCTAGCGCCATTCGACGGCCAACACCGCGGTTCCTGGTGTGTCCGCTGTGCCGTGCGTGTGATCATTGCTTGTACAGCCCTCTCGCAGTGTCCGGAACAAGTATGGTGGGTCTGACACACCGGTGTCAATGTGTTCTTTTTTCCATTTCCAGGAGTGTATATTTGTAACTTGCCTAGGGTTGAAACTGGCCATTATTCTAATTTATACGCATTGCGAATTAAAGCAGTGAAATTGGCACACTTCGGTAGTTAAAATGGTTCCATCAGTTAGACAGAAAACTGAGTCTGTAGACCCATACATGCAGTGATCAACTGGAGAAGAACCGAAGGATGGGCAGAATACGTTGGACTGATAGATTGAAATACGAGGAGATGGAATTTTGTGAGAGCACACACAACTGCTGAGTATAAGAGACAGGAGAAGAAGAAGTTGGGTTGGACAGAAGGAAATGCTTTTAGAAACCGTCTTACAGGCAGAAGTGCAAGGCAAGAGGAGGCAAGGAAGAAAATGTGTTGGATCCTAGATGATGTGCTGGACGGCAACACAAACAGCCACAATAAGAAGGAGGCAGTGGATATCAGGAAATTGAGATGCAAAGGACGTGCTTACACAGCAGAAAACTTCAAAAATAATCAATATTTTATATCAGTGATTATGGCTCCCAGTACTTTAGAAATACTACGTAACATGATATACTACGCAATCCATACTGGGGCGGCTCATCTATAGCGATAGTAGCCATTCGCAGGGAAGATCTCTGATCAGTTCTTGTGTAACCGAAGGAAGACCTCCCACCAGGAGGAGAAGAGGTGGACTCCGGTGGCAACATACTGACGTGCGCAACGTACTCGGGGACTGACTCCTCACTGGCGGAACTGTGTACAATCAGGGGTTCGCAGTTGCTGTGAACATGTTGGCACCCATGTCAGCTGAAAATCTCGTGAAGTCAGCCGCTTGTCTTGGGGTGTGTTACGTTGACACCAAGACGCCGGTTGCAATTCAAACTGTAAGAGTAAATCCGTCTCATCTCAGGACTATGAATTTTAGTATGGTGAGAGCCCATTTTCAGCTACAGTAATTTTGTATTTGGTACACAAGCTTTGCATCCCAAGGCATCTTGGTTATCGTTCTAGTTAGCGGTTGATCTTCCTGGGGCTGACCTGAGCATGCACGCACTCGTTTGTTTCTTTACTGGGCTACTCCTGACCGCTTCAGTCCCATTCGTGACACGTGACGAACGTGGACTTACCATAACATTTACTATTGACAGTTTTGGCGTTTTATATTCATACTTCTGAGTGGCGTGGCTTATTAGTGTTGGTACATACTCTGCCTAGGAAGCTACATGAACGAATAAGTGCTCTAAATCTTTCTTGGCGTATGAATTTCTTGCGGTCGCCAAAGTTGCCCCATTCAATGGCGCTTGTGTTTTCTTGGTTTAGTGACACTAGGATTAATGCAGTTTTTGTGTTTCAGGGGAGCTAACAGTCATTTCATAGTTAGTACTGTACTGAATCCAAGAGTGAATCTGGAAGCTAGCTTTACTATATTGTCCCATGTGCACCCGAGTAGAACTATCTCCACAGCCAAATCGACAGAAAAATAAAAGGGAACAACAGATACCTTTGCGTTCTGTTTAACCCTTTATACACCACTGGACAGAGGTATCTCATGTCTTCGTAAAACCGCTAGTCAGCTTATTTCATGTATAGACTGTACTGTAATTTGTTTACTGCGTCAGAGTATGCGTTTGTTTGTCTCCTTCTGCTGCCTCAGGGGACTTAAGCTGATGTTCTCAGTGTGCGAATTCATGGTGTAGGCAGATATTAACTGTTAGTTCCGCTGACAGTGCATTTAACTTAATTTAGTTGCCTCAGGGCGGTACTATTTTAATTTCTCTGCCGTGCTGGCAGGTCCTGCTCTGCTATAGTATATAGTAGTGCTCACTGATAATTTTATAACTTCCCTAATAATCTGAATGACTGGTACGGAGCTGAATTTTTGATGGCTCCTGATTCTAAATACTTTTTCTGAAGCTATTTCTGTAAATCTTCGATAACTCCGTCGAGAAGCTGCTGTTGGTATACTACTGCATTTCTCGACAACTTAGTGTTTCAAAGTTGAAAATAACTTTCGTGTTTGCTGTGTCGTCCGAACGAGGCACAGCCAGGGCAAAAGCACCACAGGCGCAGAGGTGCGAGCTGGTGCCACTGCCATAGGGACTCGCCGCTAGCGCAAGTTCCACCAGCGCCACAGGCGGCGCTGAGGATGAAGATATCGACTTCGCCTCCGCCAATTGCCGGCAGTACAATCCGCAATGACTGGACGGCACTGGACAGAAGCCTACTCGGAAGACAGAAGAGTAGCTCTCGACTGATTTAGACATGGAACGTCGAATTAGTGAACTCATAGAAGTAAAACTTCCTGGCAGATTAAAACTGTGTGCCCGACCGAGACTCGAACTCGGGACCTTTGCCTTTCGCGGGCAAGTGCTCTACCATCTGAGCTACCGAGCCGCGAAAGGCAAACGTCCCGAGTTCGAGTCTCGGTCGGACACACAGTTTTAATCTGCCAGGAAGTTTCATATCAGCGCACACTCCGCTGCAGAGTGAAAATCTCATTCTGGAATCATAGAAGTAAACTTCATTATTCGACAAGTCACAAAGATAAGTAAACCTTTTTAACTCATTTGTGTGACTATGTTACTCTGTTGGAGTGTTGTGGAACCTCCATTCTCCTATCCTGTTACCTGACCCTGGGGTATAGCTGTGTAATAGTGGCAGGGAGAAATTGTCTAGCGGTGTACTGCACCAGAAGCCGTTTCACGAATTCACTAACTCGGCTTACCGAAACAGCAGTGGTAACTAGGCATCCACAGCAGTAGCGACGAGGGCCTTACAAAATGGCGACGAGGGTTTACAAAAGTGTTCACTGAGGGTCTCAACCGTACGTGAGTCCGTACTTGGTATATGTTTAATACTCGACTGGGCTTTGGCCGTGGATTTAACAGTGCTCAAAAAAAGGAAAATTAGCCTGCATGCAGGCAATGGCGTATTTGGATTAACTTATAGATCTATTATTGGTGGGGGTTCTTGTATTCAAGTGAACTACTCTGTAACTACCTGGTGGGGCGTGGGCCGCTAATTTTGTTGCTCAAGTTTATTATTATTATTGTTGTTATTGCTAACTCTTGCCCTGAAGTTACTAGTCGCAAATTGTTAATGTTGTCTTAATTTGTTTTGTATTTTGCCTTATGTACTGTCATAGTTTTACAATTGTTCAGTGCTTTTAAAAATTAGGAAATTTTACTTCATAGTTTTGTTAGTTAAATTTATGTTTAAAAGTAAGGTGACCATATTTTATAGACTCAAATTCGGGACATTAACATATTTCCTAGGCCCAAACCCGGGACACATTAAAAATTTTGCAAAATAGGCTGTATTTATTTATTTATTATATAAGAAGAAGGTTTCAATTAAATGTAACAAATAAGAAATATCAATTAAATTTGTTACAAAGAAAAAGCACATTTACATTTAATTAATACCTTCTAAGATGAATGAGTGTGATCAGGGCAACTGCATTTATCAGTGCTGTGAATTTTCTTTATCAAGTCTGTATTTTTCCCACCATAACTAAAACTAATAATAAAATATACCGATACAGGTGAAGTGAATGTCTAATACGGGACAAAGTAGGTCATGATCGTTAATTTCGGGGCAAACAGGTGTCCCGAATTACCTTTGAAAGAATTCGGGACAGACACACAAAAATGAGGACTCTCCCGAAAAAAACGGGACGGATGCTTGCCTTATTAAAAGTCATTATTTCTTCCACCTTTATTGTAGTCCTCAGCTGTCAAGAGATTGTTGTGTTTAGGAGACAATAAATTGTTATTTATCTAAATACGATTTAATTTGCCCAACACCGCAGCATTCTGCACCCAGCTGCCTGATGCTATAGTGGTAGCAGTGCATAGTTCAAGCTGAGTTAAATTTGAGTAATCCTCTGGAGTAGAAGGGAGAGAGAATTTTGCTGTGTATTGTATATTTTGATTTTGACTCCAAACAGTCGTCAAAACGGGCAAGGTGTTGGACCAGAGAGTAGTCTTGGCAATGTCCCATCTTGCAAAAGCCCAGTTGCAATGGGAGTTGGCCATGCAGTGCTTAGGGACCGAGTGCACCATGGCTGAGCTGGGTCACTCGGCCACTGGGCCGGCCGTACTCTTACCATGGCAGCTGACACAGTGGCTGAAGTAAGTGGTGCGTGCTCCATTCGTGGCAGCCTCTTGGTGGGTGTTATCACTGGGCAGTGTTCCTACCTGAGCGCAAGTATTTAAAATCCAAGCCCAGCTTAACCACTGGGAATCGAATCCTCAGATCCTAAACAGATATAAGTGAGGAAGTGGAGGATAAGGTTAACCATTTACAACTAAAAAATTGTTCAAATGGCTCTGAGAACTATGGGACTTAACATCTGTGGTCATCAGTCCCCTAGAACTTAGAACTACTTAAACCTAACTAACCTAAGGACATCACACACATCCATGCCCGAGGCAGGATTCGAACCTGCGACCGTAGCAGTCGCGCGGCATTTACAACTCAAAAGTGTCTCAATGAACTGGCAGGAAAATTCGAGACGTGAACAGTGCTATGTTCCTGGGTAGGTCAGTCAGTAGTACACATCCGAGCTTGTAGGATGGGGTCAGGTTGAGACTTGGGAGTTGTTTAACAAGTTACCCAACGCACTTTAGTCTGTGTTAAGGAATCATGAGCCTATCCAACTGAACAAGTGGTAGATTTGCTGTCGCAAGGGGAGTTGCGGGTCACTGACCCCGTGATATTGCAGGTTATTTAACTCATGACTTGTGGTAAAATACGTAGATCAGCGTCAGAAGGTCTTGGTACAGATGAATCGTAAGAAGTGTTTCGAAGTAGGTAGTTTGGGTAATTAGTGCGTCATGAGCCATGGTGCCTCATGATACATGTGGGGTCGTGCCCACTCGTGTAGGATGCCTAAAGGATGCTGCATTCTCGGAATGCTGAACACAACAATTCAAGCAAGACCCATTAATAGTTTTTATTACAATAAAGAAGATAGACAATACTTTGTATTACATGTACGTGACGCAAGCGATGGGAGACAGGAAAACAGTCAGTGTCGACACAAGTAACGGCTGTGGATCACTAATGACGGCCGCTCCTGTCGTGGTGCAGTCCCAGTCAGCGGGCTATTGGCTGACGTCGTCTCAGAGCCTTCTCTGCGCTTGTGTTCTTCATCTTCACGCCGGAACAACATACAAAAATTTTCTAACTTCATATCCGTCTAACTGAGTTAAACCTTTAACATACTTCTCAGTGAGTACATTTCGGCCAGGAGTTACGATATTATATGAAATTCTGGAAGCCGTTAGATATGCAACCAGCAACTCAGACATGGTGACGCATTGTCCGTCTTAGCCGTTGCATACTCAGTCATAGAGTCATAGACGAAATAGGAAGAAATTGTAACATGGTATATATATATATATATATATATATATATATATATATATATATATATATATATATATATATATTGGAATGGGAACCTGACGTAAAGGGTATCCAAATTGGTATCAAGAAAGAGAACCGAATTAAAGTCAAGTGCCTTGCTTTCGCTGACGATATTGCAATTATCACCAATAACAGAACAGAAGCGATTCACGTAGTGGAAAAACTACATGAAATTTCACAAAAAACCGGACTACAGATATCTTATGAAAAAACCCAATATATGGAAAGGCAGTCAGAAAATAAATCCCCTTTAATAACAAAATATGGTAAAATTGCACAAGTCTGCCATTTTAAATACCTCGGTGAAACTATACAGTGCTCAGGATTAAACCGAATTGCCAATGAACAGAGAATCACCAAGCTCCAGAAGGCCTACAAGCTAACATGGACGCATTACAACAAGAAGTGCATTTCGACAGACGCAAAATTAAGCCACTATACGACAGTGATTCTTCCAGAAGAAATCTATGCAGCTGAAACAATGGTGATTGATGGTCATTCAAAAATTAAGGAAATAGAAAAGCAGGAAAGAAAAATTCTCAGGAAGATTTACGGTCCAATCAACAAAAATGGCATTTGGATGAAGAGACCACAAAACGAACTCTATAGAAAGATCAACCATAGTAACAGATGAAATCAGAAAGCGCCGAGCCAAATTTTATACACACATCTACAGGATGGAAGACTCCAGAACAGCAAAGATATTATTCAATATTATAACAAGGAGTAAATGTGGCACAGAATGGCTGAAAGAAGTCCAGAGGGATCTACAGCAGATCAACATAAAAAATCTCGAAGATCGCACCGAGTGCCGGCATAAAATCACAAGTGTGAAGTTTGGGGAAAGAACATCGCGTCAGTCTGGTAAAAAATGGACAGAGGAACGGAAGAAGGAGCATTCTGAGAGGATGAGGAGGTTTTGGGAAGCAAAGAAGAAAAACATCCGAAGATGAAATAATGAATTCAAGTTCAATCGCTCTCCTGAAGGGGAACAATCGTTATAATAATAATATATATATATCGAGCTTCTTTCTACACTTGAAAAATCAAAATCACACTGCTGATACGATCGGAGATGCACTACAGATTCTGCACAGAATAACAGAAGCTTCTGCAATGAACATTTTTGAGGAATTACAGATTTGTATGTACACGAGAAACTACCCACAAAAAATATTAAACGAACATACAGTATTTAGACACATGTACTACCTTAAAAGCTTTGTTTATTTTTTAGAATACGAAAATGGATAAATCGGAAGTAACTTATGCAACAACCACAATTTTAATTGATAAAATGATATCGCTGTTCATCAGCTCAACCTTCGTAAACATATAGAGTCGTAAGCCTGGAACTGTCAAACTGCTGTCACGTCGTAATTGACATTTTATTTTCAACATCTTGACATCATTTACGATCTTACTAAAGCCGAGACAGTTACAAAACAATCCAGTAACGACTCAAAATGGACGTTACGTCAATCTACACGTGAGTACAAGATAGCTACTTTAATATGAACGACATTGGCATCCATACCTGTTCTCATCAAAATTGTAATTGCAGGTACTTGAAAACGGCGATTAAGCCGCAACAGTCTGTCGTAAATAAAGATTACTTATTATAAGCAGCTATTTGGTGCATGCAATCTAATAATCATGTCGTTATAAGACATGTATTACGCTGCTGGCCCTAAAGAAGAAAAAAAAAGTGAGTACAATTTCAGGAAAAGTGGACGATTTATTCAAGAGAAAGAGTTTCATCAACTGAGTGCAGAAGTACCGCAGTGACCTACCTCTGGCCCGTTTGCAGGCAGTTTTTCTACTTGGCATTGCTTGGTAGAGTTATTGGATGTGTTCTCGAGGAATGTCGTGCCATATTCTGTCCAATTGTCGCCTTAGATCGACAAAATCCCGAAATGCTTTGAGGGCCCCGCGATAAACACTCCGAACTTTCTCAAGCCGGGTGAGATCCGGAGACCTTGTTGGCCAAGCTGGGGTCTGGCAAACACGAAGATAAGAAATTGAAACCCTCGCCGTGTGTGGACGAGCATTATCTTGCTGAAATGTAAGCACACGATGGCTTCGCATGAAAGGCAACAAAACGGGGTGCAGAATATCGTTGACCTAGCCCTGTGCTGCAAGTCTGCCGCGCATGAAAACCGAAGGGGTCCCGCTGCGAAAAGGAATGACACCCCAGACCATCACTCCTGGTTGTCGGACGGTATGGCGCGAGGCGGTCAGGTTGTCACCCCACCGCTGTCCGGGACGCCTGGGATCCCAGTGACTGCAGTAGAATTGTTTTCAGTGGTGAGTCCCGCTTAGAGCTGAGCCCCGACGACAGAGATATTGAGCGCTTGTAAATAAGCACATCACGAATGGTGGAATGTCTGAGCCAGAGAAATCACGGAGATGCTGAATAACGTGAACTGGCAAAGGCTCGACGATACAAGCAAACTGTCCTGCGAAAGCTTACTTACAGAGTTTCTGGAATCGCTGTTAGGTAACTAGTACAGGAACATACAGTGTATCGCTCGCGTAGGGACATTAGGTACAAGATTAGGCTAATTACGGCAAACAAATTTAAGGCATCATTCGCTCCTCACACCATAGGAAAATGGAACCCATTACTTATAGCTCAGTGAAAACTAGGTTCTGCTCTTCAGTTTACAAGGCTTGCTGAGTACAGTTGTAGTTGATATTTGGTTTGTGGGGCGCTCAACTACGCGGTCATCAGCGCCCTTACGGAGTCCCAATCTAAAGACAGGCCAACCTGGTCACTTTCATAAATGATGATGCAATGATGAGGACAACTCAAACACTCAGTCCCAGAGCAGAGAAAATCCCCTACCCTTCCGGGAATCGAACCCAGGACGCCGTGATCCAGAGGTAGCGCCAATGAAAGTCTCCAAGCAAGAAATTCAAGCCAGGCACACCGTAAATTAATGGTGTCTGTCCCGTACGAGAAGTAAGAATTATTTATGCCCACTATACCTAATGATATTCCCATTAATTTTCCATTTACTAATAAATAACCTAGTGGATCTTCCGCGGATCTTTCTTTTGCCGCGATGTGATATTACACATCGTTCATGCCACACGTATAAAGAACACTGAGTAGTAGTGAAAAGTGCTTTCCATATTGAGTTGTCTTATAAAGAGTGCTGTGCACCAAGATATCCGCCGAATCTTTTGATTTGTTTATAAGTGTTACCATCAGCTTACAGATTTAGCGAGCGCGGTTGATATTCTTAGTAGTTACTTGTGTTGCATGCCAGAAAATGTACCGTAACCAATTTTTTCCTTTTATTGGTAAATTTTTCTCTCACTTTCCAATAGTAAGACACTTATGCCCCCTCCTACATATGTTCATTTATCCTTACGAAGTTAAAAACGGCAATGCGCTGTGCATGGTAATTGCAACCTGTGAAATGAATGAGACAAGCAGGTGGTTACACCAAAGGGAACTACCAAAACAGCTGGAGAAAACGTCTACAAAGAATGAGCTCAAAGAAGATCCCAAAACTAATGTATACTACCATCCCAACGTTACAAGATCGATGGATCGACCAATAAACATGGCGCGAGAACTTCTGGGCGGGACCATAGCAGGCCAAAAGCCTAACGCTTTGTCGGGAGGAGAAGAAGACATAAAATTAATAAAAGTCGTTAATAGTAATAATAATAATCATAATCTCTGATGGACAATGACGGTAGACCTCAATATTTCTAATATCTGTTTTTGGTTTTGAAGCAGACCAAGCGCTGTATCATGTGTGAGATACAGAGGCGGGCGAGTGCGCCGGGACTTACCCCAGTTCACTGCTAGTAGCGCCACGTCACCTTAACGCGTCTGCATGTAGCGCACGTGCATTGCAGCACAATTTAGTATGAAATTAAAAATCAAAATTTATGTTTAAATTATAGTTTAGTGTAATAATGTTCCAAATACCAAGTCTTGATGTTCTAAACTTAATAATTTACGGAAAAATGCCGTTTTAAGAGAAAAATCAGAGGCGCTAAATAATGACGCTAGGAAGCCAGAATTTGGTCAGAAGGTGCAGTTAGAAGTTATAAATAAGTGATGCTGGTTTCCATAACCATAAAACAAAAATTAACGCCAGAATCCACATTTTTCGTAAAAATCAGAGTCGCTAAATAAAGGACTTAGAAACTTGAAAATTTGTTTTATACTTCAGTACACCCCAAAAATAATAACAGAGAGTTCACGTTAATCTACCTCTTATAGTTTCTGAGTAATTAAATAAAAACTAATTTTGTGACTAAAATGTACCTAAGTGTTGTAGATAAAGTACTTGAAATTTTAATGATAGAGGATTTTGGTTAAACCAGATGATAAAATATATCAAATAATAGAGCTACACCAAGTTTACGACTTGTAACACAAATAGCAACTGATATAAGTCTTAGCAAAGGTATGGTTCAGAGGTAACAATCTACTTTTGGTTCCACTAAATAAATTCTATTGAGCAAAGTTTTCATTCTAGCGAGCTGACACTTTCTACGTGCTTTCAAACTGCTTATCTGTATACAAGAAAAAATTAAGAAGTTTCTGAAGTAAATGGTAACTATATTATTAAAGATTATGTTCCCGAGATAGCGGTCGTTTGTAGACTGCCGCCGTATGCAAATAGACTGAGACAACAGATGTTTTCTCGGCAGTCCGCACCGGCACCTTAGTAAATACAGCCCCTTGAAGCAGTAGGGAGGTTCACTTCGCTCTCAGACACTGCGAGGTTCACGCGAGTTAAACGTCTGCTCGCGCTCTGCCTCGGATGACGTCAGAGCCGAGCTGTGACAAGCGCGTATTTGGCACTGAAAACGGATAGTGAACTCGCGAGGACTGTACACCGTCCTGGATCGTTTATAACTCGGTAAAATAACTGTTAGTGTGCCGTCCGTGTGAAATTCAATTCCGCGTGGCAAGTGGTGAATTTATTTCCACTTTTATGACGAGCATTAATTTTTGAACATTTATTGCGAACTTTCAATTAAGTGATGTTAGTCAGGGCGAAAAGTAGCTAGGAAGTTACCGTAGAGGTCGCCTCTGAACTGCTAGAGGTGCTGTTTTCAATTGAACATAACGCAACTTGGAGTGTTGTTTGTGAGAAACTTTAATTAAATTAAATCTTGATTGGAACTTTAAACTTTTACTGAAGTCATAGTCCTGATCCCGCAAAGAAATGGGAAATGGACAGTTTTCTTTCAGTAGGCTGGACCGGAAAGTGGCCGTGCAGACTGGAAACTAAGGTCAGTATGTTTCCCTTCGCTTTCTGGCTGACCACCAAATTAGTTGCCAGGCTCACGTGATTAAAGACGACATCAAAACTTTAAACCAGTGAAGTAACTTACTCCCCGCCCCACAGGTTATAACTGGCTAACTGTTTCCAGATCCTTAACCTATACTGATGCACCGTTCAGGTACAGAGCGAGTTTGGCCATTCCAGTCATAGTGTGGGCAATTTGTATATTGAGTCATTAGTCTTCTGGGTGGTTGAGTGGTTTGATGTGGCCCGCTAGGAAATCCTCTCCTGAGTCAACCTTACATCCTACAGTAGCACTGGCAACCAGCGTCCTCAATTATTTCCTGGATGTCTTCAAATCTCTGCCTTCCTCTACAAAAATGGTTCAAATGGCTCTGAGCACTATGGGACTTACCTTCTGAGGTCATCAGGCCCCTAGAACGTAGAACTACTTAAACCTAACTAACCTAGGGACATCACACACATTCATGCCCGAGGCAGGATTCGAACGTGCGACTGTAGCGTTCGCGCGGTTCCAGACTGTAGCGCCTAAAACCGCTTGGCCACCCCGACCGGCCTTCCTCTACAGTTTCTATCATCTGCAGCTCCCTCTAATACTATGCAAGTTATTCCTTATTCCCTGATGTCTTGAGAGATGTCCTATCATGCAGTCGCCTCTTCTTGTCAGTGTTTTACATATATTTCTTTCCTCGCCGGTATTGTGGAGAACCTCCTCATTCCTTTCTCTACCAGTCCACCTAATTTTAAATATTCTTTTGTAGAGTCACATCTCAAATACGTCGTTTTTCATCTGGTTCTCCTATAGTCCATGTTTCAGTACTATATGATGCTGTGCCCCAAACATACTTTATTCCTCAAATTACAACCTGTGGTAGGAACTGGTAGTATTTTCTTGGCAAGGAAAGCCCTTTTTCCCAGTCCTAGTCAACTTTCTATCTCTGGTACCGCGGGCCGCGGAATTTTGAATCCCCGCCAGACGTCACGGACGTCGAAGACCCCTAGAGGTCTCTGCAGCATCGCGCCGTAAGCTGTGGCGGCGCGCGCCTCCTGGCCCGCATTTAGTATGGGGGCGCCACAGTGGAACACGTGGTCCCAGCGGCCAATAGCGGTGCCGCCGATAGAGTATTTAAGCGCCTGCCTCTCGCTCAGCCAGTCCTGCCTCCCACCAACTCCCCATCCATCCAGTCCCTCATCCCTCCTCCCAGGCAACACCCACCAAAAAATCTTCCAAACAGCCCAGTGGCGACCTCTCCTCTACTCCCTCATCCAAAAAGCCACTGCCCACCCCACCTCCTGCTGACCCAGCTATGGATACCACTCCACCTCCCTCCTCTCCAGCACCCTCCCTGTATACCTTTGTCCTAGCCAACCCTGATCCGAAATTCCTGGATGCCCAAATCCTCACCCTTGATATCTGGAAGTACATCCCCAGTGCACCCATCACCCAACTTATCCCTCGCAGAGACTCTGTTCTCATCAAGTCTCCCTCTCCATCCTTCCATACTGATCTCCTCCGGCACCTTCCCTGCATCACCTTTGGGCCCCACGCAACCCTTCACCCCATTCGTTACATCCTCCTCATCAGCCCCAACCGTCATCTGCCGACCCTCACCACCGTCATCACAAAACTCAGCCCTGTGGTCAGAGAGGCTGAGGTGTTGGCGGAACTGAATGCCCACCCCACCCTGGAAGTCCGCTCTGCCCGCCGTATTTATAACTCCTCTGGCCCTACTTTCCTCATGTGTATCCTTCCACTGCTAGCGTTGTCTTCTGTACAATGCCCACCTCACCCAAAACTGCAAGAACCCACCCACCTGCCCCCATTGTAAAGCCTCCCACTTCCTTAAACAGTGTCCCAACCTCGCCTCCCCACGGTCCTGCAACACCTGCAATGAACCTCACCCCACCTATTCCTCTAAATGCAAAGCCAAGCCCCTCCCACCAACCCTGAACTCACTGTCCCTGTTCGCCCCACTGACCCACCCATCCATCCTAACAATTCCCTCCGCCCTCCCCCTACAGCAGAAGACATCATCCGGTTCCTCACCATCGTCCTACAGAACATCCACCCCTTCCAGCACCCCCACACACTCCAGCAGATTTCCCTTGCCGCCTGCTCTGTTTTCCACTTAAACACCTACGCCACATACTCCCATATCCAGGCCCACTTTACCTTCACCCACCTAGACACCCTCGTTTAAGCCCCTCTCTCCCCTTCCCGCACCCTTCCCACCCCCAACCTCATGGCACGTCCACAGTATCGTCTCCTCTACCACACCATTCGCTCCCTCCCTGCAAACAAATATCTCTTCATGCATACCCTCTCCCAGCACCAGGTTGACTCCTTCATCCTTAATGAAACCTTCCTCCAACCCCACCATGTTGTCCACACCTCCCATTATCTCCTTCACCGCACTGACAATCCCCTTCCCTAGCCCGAGGCAGGGTCGCTATAGGCCACCTCAGGCATCTCCCTGTCCGGCCACAACCCCTCCTCAATGACCTGACCTAACACCTTCTCCTCAGCCTATTTTTCCCCTCCCTCACCGTCACCTGTGCCATTATCTATATCCGCCCCGCAGCTCCTCTCCCCTTTGACTTCATTTCCCATGTTGACCATACCTTCTCCACCTATGTGATCACCACTGACCTCAATATCCACAGCCATGACACTGCCACCCTTCGGCAGTGGCATCAGTTCCTTGCCACCCTCCATGGTGACCCACAGCACACCCGTCTTGAAAGTAACTCCACCCCCGATGTTATCCTCGCTTCCCCCAACCTCCTTGGTCGCATCGCTGTTGATGTCCTTGATCCCGTCAGTAGTCACCATCTCCCTGTCTCCCTCACCATCTCCTCTACCCTTCCCGCCACTGCAGCCACCCGCCCAACTGCCCCTTCGAAGTCCATGACTACCACCGTGCCAATTGGGATGCCTACCGGGAATCCATTGCCTTACAGGTCGAAAGCCTCCCTCTTAACTTTCACCACCCTGATGACATCACCTATGCCTCTTCCTTCCTTCAGAAGACCATCACTGACGCTATGGAGGCTCATGTCCCTACCAAACTCATCCACCCTCACCACCCTACGCTTCCGCCACAGGCCATCCTTCTTCTGTGTGAATCCCGCAGGCTCTACCGCTCCTTCCTCTGCACTCGTGACCTAGATACTCTCACCCGCCACCGGCAATTACAGCGACATATCCGGAACCTCCTTACAGCACAGAATCGCCCTTCACTGGCGCCAGACATGCACACGCCTCAACTCCACCCTCCCTGTCAACTCCTCCAAGTACTGGTCAGCCTTCCACCGCCTTACTGGTAGCCATCCCAACCCGCATTACCAAATCTTCCATGACGATCAATCCTTTCCTGACAACCTCAGTAAGGCTAACCATTTTGCTTCCCACCTATCTGAGGTCTTCTCCATTCTTGACGATCCCCATTTTGATTACTCCCTCATCCCCACCGTCCTTGACCGCACTGACACCTCTGTCCCCCCCGCTCGCCCCTAGCTTCCAGTACTTGGATCGGTTACCCCCCTCAGACATCAACACTCCCATCACCACACAAGACATCACACTGGTCCTCCGCTCCAAACGCAACACCACCCCTGGTCATGATGGCGTCACCTACCGTCACCTCAAGGAATCCCCTCCATCCGTCCTGTCTGTCCTTGCTACCCTGTACAATGTCCTCCACTGGATTTTACCCTGACCTATGGAAGACTTCCCATGTCCTGCTGTTCCCTAAACCTAACAAACCCCCCTCTGATACCACTTCCTATCGTCCAATCTGCCTCACTTCCGTGTTCAGTAAGGAATTCGAGGCCATCCTCTTTTGCCGTATTCACCGCCACCTTAACCAGCACCGCCTCCTTCCTCTTACCCAATGTGGCTTCCAGCCTTCCTTCTCTGCCAACGACCAGCTCCTTAACCTTACCAATCTTCTTTCCCTCCAACTTAACTCCCGTCCCTCTGCTATCTTTGTTTCCCTTGATCTCCAGAACGCCTATGACCATACCTGGCATCCCGGGCTCCTCTTCTCAGACCTATGCTCTCCCCATCAACTTCGTCCGTCTCGTTGCTTCCTTCCTCCCATCGTCCCTCCTATGTGACTATCCACAATTCCAACTCCCGTACTTTCTACCCCTCTGCCGGCGTGCCCCAAGGTTCTGTCCTTTCCCCTCTCCTCTGTCTCCTGTACACTGCTGATATGCCCAAACCTCCCCCTCCTGTTCATCTCCTCCAGTTCTCTGATGACACAGCCTTCCTAGCCCTTTATCCTACCCTTCAACAGTCCCAACGTACCCTCCAAACCCACCCTGAACAATTCACCGCTTGGTGCAACCAGTGGTTCCTCTGTGTTAATCCCTCCGAGACCCAGGCGATCATCATAGGCCGCACCACCCGCTCCTTCTGCCTCCATGATTTCTACCTCACCATGTATGGCCGTCCTATCCACCTCACTCCTACCCTCAAATACCTTGGCCTCACACTCGACCACCACCTCACCTGGACTCCCCATCTCCTTACCATCCAAAACAAAGCTCACAACCGCCTCCTGAAACTCCTGTCTGGCCGGACATGGGGTCTGCATCCTTCCACCATCCTTCACACCTACAAATCCATGATCTGCCCCATCCTTTGTTATGCCAGCGTCGCTTGGATTTCCGCCCCTCCCCAGTTCTATAAAGCCCTCCAAATCCTTGAAGGCCATGCGCTCCGCCTCGCCTTCCGCATCCACCTTCCGTCCCCCATGCGCATCCTCTACGACCTCGTCCCCTTTCCGCACCTTCTCCCTTTCCTCGAACACATTTACACACTATATATTGTCCGCCGCCTTGATCCCCCTCACCCCTGGTGTCTCCCTTCCTCTCCACCCCCAACCAGTTGCCGTACCTTTACCGTTGTGTCCCTCCCTCTCCCAATCTCCACACCCTCCATCTCCTTTCCCAATACAACTTCCACCGTCTACCCCTCCCGGGTGATGAACTTCGCCCTGACATCTACCCTTCCTACCAACTCTAACCCCCTCTTCCTGCCTCCTCCTCAGGGCTCCCTCTCTTCCCCCTCCCTCCTCCTGAGCGGCTTCCCCCTCCTACTCCCCCTCCATCTCTTGTGCCTCCTTTCAGTGTCTCTGCGCTCCCTCCTGCCCTGTCTTCCCTTTTCCTCCCCCCCCCCCCCCCCACGTGTCTCCTGGCTCTTCGTGAACCAATGGTTGCCCCTCCTCTCTTCATCCCGCCGCTTCCCCAGCTGCCCCATGCTCTCCCCTCCTTTTCCATCCTCTCTGACCTTTCCCTTGGCAGGTCCCACCTGGCAGTTTTATTCTTCGTCGTGTGTGCTCCAAGTGGGTTTTAAGTGTGTTGTTTCAGAGTGTTTTTAATACTGTGGCCAACTTTTAACCTGTGCATGCGCATTCAGTGTCTTCTCTGTGTTTTAAGAATCGCCAACTGTGTTTTTTAACTTTCTGGTGACTTTTTTAACTGTCCCCCATGAACGTCTCCACGTCAGTGTATTTTTACCTCCATTTTCTCCCCTTACTCTGTTTTAACTTCCCCTTTTTTTATCTCCTTATGTATGTATCACTTTATTCTTGTTTTAGTTGTCGTGTCACTCGGCTGAAGAGCGGCGGATTGTGCCGCTGACAGCCCTCCCCTGCCCATATGTGGCAGGGGAATGAAATCACAATAAAGAAAAGAAAAGGTTCAGCCAGTCAGTCTAACCTTGTGTTACATCTCTGGACACATTGCCTCGCCTTAGATAGCTTATTTACTTTCTTGTTTTGTATACGAGTGGATGTGGTTGTTAGGTTTTCTTGTGACTCTGTTGTTTCGATCTTGTTCTTGTTCGTTCTGTCCTCCGTTGGTCGTGTCCATCCTCTCCCATTGTGTTGTTGTTCACAGACTGCTCCGTGGGTCACACCGCGCTTTCCGTCACTTCAACCCTGCGACCATTCCGTTCGCCATTACAACATGTGCTCCCTGCCGCCGTTGGATAAGCAGCTGCAGCAGCAAGTCGTATACTCCTAGCTCATTCATTTGTTACATAGTTTAATTCTTAATTTCTTTGCGTGTTTTTGGTACTTGCATTGTTTAAATCATAAATTTCGGGCGTATTATAGTATTTGAGAGTTGTAGCATCGCGTTTTAGTACCTGAATAGTGTAAATTCGCGTAGTCGTCTGTCTTCTGTTTTTGTTTTGAACGGCCAGTGTCGGTTGGTCACAGTCAGTGTGCTCCCTGCCGCCGTTGGATAAGCAGCTGCAGCAGCAAGTCATATACTCCTAGCTCACTCATTTGTTACATAGTTTAATTCTTAATTTCTTTGCGTGTTTTTGGTACTTGCATTGTTTAATTCATAAATTTCGGGCGTATTATAGTATTTGAGAGTTGTAGCATCGCGTTTTAGTACCTGAATAGTGTAAAATCGCGTAGTCTCCTTCCGCCACCGAGCAGTGTGTCAGCAGTGCACAAGTGACTGCATTACTGCATGTACTAGGCAATCTTGTATTTTAATAACCGTTTAAATTTTGTGTCGATTTGTTTGCGCTCTCTGTAGATTAGTTCAGACGTTCTTTGCACAAGTTTTTAGCATGGATAGGGACTGCAACTGCTGTGTTCGGATGCAGGCTGAGTTGGCATCCCTTCGCTCCCAGCTTCAGGCAGTGTTGGCTTCGGTCACACAGCTTGAGGCTGTTGCCAATGGGCATCACTGTGGGGGTCTGGATGGGGGTTTGTCGGGGACGACCAGCTTGTCCCACGCATCCCCCGATCGGACTACGACTGTGGTTTCCCGGGATACTGCCCACATTGAGGCTGATCCCTCACCTGTGGTAGAGTGGGAGGTCGTCTCAAGGTGTGGCAGGGGGCGAAAGACATTCCGCGGAGGGCTGAGCGGAAGGCCTCTCCAGTTTGTCCGACGAACCGGTTTCAGGCTCTGTCTCAGGCTGATGCTGATCTTCGGCCTGACATGGCTGCTTGTCCTGTTCCAGAGGTTGTCCCTCAGTCTGCAAGATCTGGGCGGTCGCAGAGGATGGGCTTACTGTAGTTGGGAGCTCCAACGTCAAGCGCGTAATAGGGCCCCTTAGGGATATGGCAGCAAGGGAGGGGAAGAAAACCAAAGTGCACTCCGTGTGCATACCGGAGGGAGTCATTCCAGATGTGGAAAGGGTCCTTCCGGATGCCATGAAGGGTACAGGGTGCACCCATCTGCAGGTGGTCGCTCATGTCGGCACCAATGATGTGTGTCGCTATGGATCGGAGGAAATCCTCTCTGGCTTCCAGCGGCTATCTGATTTGGTGAAGACTGCCAGTCTCGCTAGCGGGATGAAAGCAGAGCTCACCATCTGCAGCATCGTCGACAGGACTGACTGCGGACCTTTGGTACAGAGCCGAGTGGAGGGTCTGAATCAGAGGCTGAGACGGTTCTGCGACCGTGTGGGCTGCAGATTCCTCGACTTGCGCCATAGGGTGGTGGGGTTTCGGGTTCCGCTGGATAGGTCAGGAGTCCACTACACGCAACAAGCGGCTACACGGGTAGCAGGGGTTGTGTGGCGTGGGCTGGGCGGTTTTTTAGGTTAGATGGCCTCGGGCAAGTACAGAAAGGGCAACAGCCTCAACGGGTGCGGGGCAAAGTCAGGACATGCGGGGAGTAAGCAGCAATCGTTATTGTAATTGTAAACTGTCGAAGCTGCGTTGGTAAAGTACCGGAACTTCAAGCGCTGATAGAAAGCACCGAGGCTGAAATCGTTATAGGTACAGAAAGCTGGCTGAAGCCAGAAATAAATTCTGCCGAAATTTTTACAATCGTACAGACGGTGTTTAGAAAGGATAGATTGCATGAAACCGGTGGTGGTGTGTTCGTTGCTGTTAGTAGTAGTTTATCTTGTAGTGAAGTAGAAGTGGATAGTTCCTGTGAATTATTATGGGTGGAGGTTACACTCAACAACCGAGCTAGGTTAATAATTGGCTCCTTTTACCGACCCCCCGACTCAGCAGCATTAGTGGCAGAACAGCTAATAGAAAATTTGGAATACATTTCACATAAATTTTCTCAGCATGTTATAGTCCTAAAGAACGGGTGGTAGGGACAGAGCATCGAGTGACATTATACTGAGTGCACTATCCGAAAATTACCTCGAGCAATTAAACAGAGAACCGACTCGTGGAGATAACATCTTGGACCTACTGATAACAAACAGACCCGAACTTTTCGACTCTGTAAGCGCAGAACAGGGAATCAGTGATCATAAGGCCGTTGCAGAGTCCCTGAATATGGAAGTTAATAGGAATATAAAAAAAGGGAGGAAGGTTTATCTGTTTAGCAAGAGTAATAGAAGGCAGATTTCAGGCTACCTAACAGATCAAAACGAAAATTTCTGTTCCGACACTGACAATGTTGAGTGTTTATGGAAAAAGTTCAAGGCAATCGTAAAATGCGTTTTAGACAGGTACGTGTCGAGTAAAACTGTGAGGGACGGGAAAAACCCACCGTGGTACAACAACAAAGTTAGGAAATTACTGCGAAAGCAAAGAGAGCTTCACTCCAAATTTAAACGCAGCCAAAACCTCTCAGACAAACAGAAGATAAACGATGTCAAAGTTAGCGTAAGGAGGGCTATGCGTGAAGCGTTTAGTGAATTCGAAAGTAAAATACTAGGTACCGACTTGACAGAAAATCCTAGGAAGTTCTGGTCTTACGTTAAATCAGTAAGTGGCTCGAAACAGCATGTCCAGACACTCCGGGATGATGATGGCATTGAAACAGAGGATGACAAGCGTAAAGCTGAAATACTAAACACCTTTTTCCAAAGCTGTTTCACAGAGGAAGACCGCACTGCAGTTCCTTCTCTAAATCCTCGCACAAACGAAAAAATGGCTGACATCGAAATAAGTGTCCAAGGAATAGAAAAGCAACTGGAATCACTCAACAGAGGAAAGTCCAATGGACCTGACGGGATACCAATTCGATTCTACACAGAGTACGCGAAAGAACTTGCCCCCCTTCTAACAGCCGTGTACCGCAAGTCTCTAGAGGAACGGAAGGTTCCAAATGATTGGAAAAGAGCACAGGTAGTCCCAGTCTTCAAGAAGAGTCGTCGAGCTGATGCGCAAAACTATAGACCTATATCTCTGACGTCGATCTGTTGTAGAATTTTAGAACATGTGTTTTGCTCGAGTATCATGTCGTTTTTGGAAACTCAGAATCTACTATGTAGGAATCAACATGGATTCCGGAAACAGCGATCGTGTGAGACCCAACTCGCTCTATTTGTTCATGAGACCCAGAAAATATTAGATACAGGCTCCCAGGTAGATGCTATTTTTCTTGACTTCCGGAAGGCGTTCGATACAGTTCCGCACTGTCGCCTTATAAACAAAGTAAGAGCCTACGGAATATCAGACCAGCTGTGTGGCTGGATTGAAGAGTTTTTAGCAAACAGAACACAGCATGTTGTTATCAACGGAGAGACGTCTACAGACGTTAAAGTAACCTCTGGCGTGCCACAGGGGAGTGTTATGGGACCATTGCTTTTCACAATATATATAAATGACCTAGTAGATAGTGTCGGAAGTTCCATGCGGCTTTTCGCGGATGATGCTATAGTATACAGAGAAGTTGCAGCATTAGAAAATTGTAGCGAAATGCAGGAAGATCTGCAGCGGATAGGCACTTGGTGCAGGGAGTGGCAACTGACCCTTAACATAGACAAATGTAATGTATTGAGAATACATAGAAAGAAGGATCCTTTATTGTATGATTATATGATAGCGGAACAAACACTGGTAGCAGTTACTTCTGTAAAATATCTGGGAGTATGCGTGCGGAACGATTTGAAGTGGAATGATCATATAAAATTAATTGTTGGTAAGGCGGGTACCAGGTTGAGATTCATTGGGAGAGTCCTTAGAAAATGTAGTCCATCAACAAAGGAGGTGGCTTACAAAACACTCGTTCGACCTATACTTGAGTATTGCTCATCAGTGTGGGATCCGTACCAGATCGGGTTGACGGAGGAGATTGAGAAGATCCAAAGAAGAGCGGCGCGTTTCGTCACAGGGTTATTTGGTAACCGTGATAGCGTTACGGAGATGTTTAACAAACTCAAGTGGCAGACTCTGCAAGAGAGGCGCTCTGCATCGCGGTGTAGCTTGCTCGCCAGGTTTCGAGAGGGTGCGTTTCTGGATGAGGTATCGAATATATTGCTTCCCCCTACTTATACCTCCCGAGGAGATCACGAATGTAAAATTAGAGAGATTAGAGCGCGCACAGAGGCTTTCAGACAGTCGTTCTTCCCGTGAACCATACGCGACTGGAACAGGAAAGGGAGGTAATGACAGTGGCACGTAAAGTGCCCTCCGCCACACACCGTTGGGTGGCTTGCGGAGTACAAATGTAGATGTAGATGTAGATTTTGGCGATGAGGTAAACGGTGGTCGTTGTTGCTATGGAGGCGAAGTTGGTCTGTCTGCTGGAGCAACAGCAGCAGCTCATGCAGCAGCAGCAGCTCCAGTTAGACATCTTACAAAAGTCGCTGCAGTTGCTAACGGACAAAGTCGATGCCCGGAACACGTTACCACAACAGCTTAGGAGTCCTCAGATTTCCGATGCTTTCCCACGCCCGCCGTCCTTTCCACCATTTAATGACGCTAACGAAGACTGGGAAACCTACTTACATCGGCTGAAACAACATATCACAGCTTTTAAAGTCACGGACGACTCCTTGCAGCGGTCGTTGTTTTTGTCTTGGGCCTCCCAGGACACGTTCTTTCTTCTCCACAAGTTAGCATCGTTGTCCGACCGTGTGGCTCTCTCTTTCCAGGAGATCTGCCTTTTGCTGACAAACTATTATTCCCAGCGCTACCACGTGGTCGCCTCCCAGCTGGAGTTCCACCAGTACCATAAACAGCCTGGTCAATCGTATCGTTCCTGGGTCACCGACTTGCAGGGTCTCAGCAGTCGATGCGATTTTACGTGCACCAGTCAGCAGTGTAAGGCTTCGTATGCGGACTCCCTGATCCGGGATGTGGTGGTTCAGCTGGCTCCCGCTCCTGAGGTCCGTACTGCGGCCTTGAAACTCGACAACCCATCATTGGAAGAGATTCTCCGCATTGGCCACTCCTTTGAAATTTCTCAAGCGGCTAACGGGCGTCTTATGGCGCGACCGCAGGCGGCGGCGATCGTGGCGTCACGGCGGGTTCGGCCCTCGCGACGTCGACGTGGCTCGGCCGACAGGCTGCCATCGCCGTCGGGACTCCTCGTTGTCCAACATTTCTAGGGCATCGGCGCCTCCGCTCGCCCCTCGTCGCCTGTTGCGTGGCCCACTTCCGTCTCGCCCACAGTGCTTTACTGCACATTCGCGGGCTGATTGTCCCCACCGCTGGAAAACGAGCACGCTGTGTAACAAGGAGGGCCACATCCGATCGGTTTGTCGTAGTCGCTCGAGTCGCTCCAGTCCTGCCCCTCCTGGGCCTCAAGATACCGTCCATGCTCTGCAATCGGTCGTCCCACAGGATGACTGGGCAGCGCAGAAGCTTCTCCTCACGCTTTTTCACTGAGGATGTCAGTTTTCAGGACGACACTGGGGCCACCGTCTCCCTGATTAATATGGCGACACATACATGGCTGGTTTCTCCTGCGCTGTTGCCTCCCTCTCGCCGTTTGGCCGCCTACAGAAACGGTTCCATTCCCCTTCGTAGGCAGTTCGTCGTCCAGGCGACGTGCAAGCGTGTTCCGCGGCTCCTTACCCTCTTCGTCGTCGACCATCCGTCAGCTTCGAATATTTTTGGCATGGATGAGATTCAACTGTTCGGCTTTTTAATTTCCGACGAAGTTAAGGTCGTTTCCACGGCTGTTCCCTTTCATGACTTGGACGATCTGTGCTCCGCTTTTGCGTCAGTGTTTGCACCGGATCTCGGCTGTGCTTCCAGCTTTCAGGCACACATCACTCTACGACCGGATGTGCAGCCTCGCTTTTTCCGGGCCCGGCCCCTTCCGGTGGCCTTACGGCCGGCGGTCAAGCACGAACTTGATCGGCTCCAGGCCGCTGGCGTGCTGGAGCCTGTAACTTACAGTGCATGGGCGACGCCACTGGTGGTCATATGGAAACCCAATGGGTCCCTTCGGCTGTGTGCGGACGTCGGCGCTACAGTCAATGCTCAGTCCCTCGTTTTACCCTATTCCCTGACAGGAGGAACTTCTTGCCAGGCGTTAAGTTATAGATCGCAAAGTTATTAAGCAGGAAACACGTGCAAGTTAGCCAGGGGCCGGTGCCAGAGAGAGAGAGAGAGAGAGAGAGAGAGAGAGAGAGAGAGAGAGAGAGACTGCAGCTTCGAGCTGACCACTTAGGTGTCAGTCAGCAGTGAACAATGGATGTCACCTGGTTCGAAAGCTCATCTGTAGTAGTTGGCTTTGGGTCACAGTTACCCGCATTTCACCATATCCCACACATTTTCGATTGACTACAAGTCTGGCGATGTGGAGGGCCTAGGGCAAAAGGTTGAAATCCTGTGGCACGAAGAAGGCATGCTTTCATGCAAGAAACCGTATAACTGTCATTCGCGTTGCTCACGCTGATCACAGAGCACTGGACGTGCACCACCTGTGATTTGTGGTTGGATCCAACAGCACCCCACGCCATAAGACCTTGAGCTGGTGCTGTATCTCTTGTGCGAATACGATCACTGTGATTCTGCTCCCTCTGTCTGCGGTGAACCAAATTCGGCCATCATTTTCAGTCAATCTGAAAACACTATGTGATGCTGTACCTATACCCAGAGACGTCGTTCCATACACTCTGTCTAGCACATTCGTCAAATGTAGGCGGAGAAGTGGACGACACGAACCTAACCCATTCCGCAATAAAAGGCGACGGACTGTCACCCCTGGTGTACGATGTGTCAGACTGTTCCACTGTTGCGCCAGAGACGAGGACGACACAGATATGTCCTGCTCTGTGGAGTCGATCATCTCGGGGGGTGATCTGACCGATCTCGTCGTGTTCTAAGGCGGTCTGAGAGAAATTCAGCACACACCTCTTGCACTGCCAAAGGGATTAGCTATACACGAGTAGCAGTTTCCCGCATGGATGCATCACATTCCCTCATGCCATTAATGCACCCACTTTCAAACTCACTGATTTGACGATACGGTTCGCGCATACGCCTGCGAGGCACCGAGCAGGTCTGCTCAGGTCACACTGGCTCATTACCTTCGGTTTCCAGCGAAAATGAGAGCCGCAGGCACATGTTACCGGTAGGTGGTGTTTCGCCGTGGGTCGACGCGGCTCAGATGCTAATGTATATGTCCTAGGAATGTGAACGTCCTATCTCCAGTCGTTCAACGTGTTCTGTTTTTTTTCTGGACTTGGGTATACATTGCACCTAACATACGGAGATCGGATGAAAATGGATGGCACACGACAAGACATACAACTAACTCTTTGACGAATCTGGACCAATGGGTACGCTAGACATAACAGTGGACATTGTTTCAGGAACAGTTCAAGAAAAATAAGCAAGAGAGGTCGTGCAGATCCAATTATCACATTAAGACACAGACTTTTAGTGCGAAAACCATCAAGGACTTTCGGTCGCGCTGGGAGCAGCGACTGGGTGGAAGTTGGGAAATAATTATAAACACAACAAGGAAAGAAGTAAGTGGACGAGGGAACAGACTAGAAAACATAGTGGTAATGAAGTTCAAATAGATATACGTTGCCTGTCGAACGTGCTGTCACAATGTTTTCATGTAAATAATTATTTTGGGATGAAATATACGCTGTAAAGAGCTTTTGTTATACGATGGATGGTTTTTAAAAGTATATCTTACCGCATTTCAGTGTTACAAAGCGGATTTAAAGTGACACTCTTAGTTGATAGACCTTTTAACATTTATACTCTCTTGATTCTTAGTTTCGAGGCGCTTGACTGATGTGCAAAACTGAAGGCTATTCCAAATTGTCTGTCCTGGATTCCGGCTTCTTATTCGCTCACAATACACGTTGTATACCTCACTGCAAGTTGATCGTGTGTAAAACTCCGCTGAATGATGTTAAGAAGTAACGAAATAGGCACTGGTCCCCATAAATTACTACCGATCATGTAAGTCTGACGTTTGATTTTAAGCGAAATAAATCTGCATTGTTATACTTGAGCTCTTCTTATCAATTTAAGTTCTCATAACGTTTATAATCTCAAGCACATTTCAGATGCGTTTCACCCTGTGCAACAAATAATAAAAAATTTGAATTGTCAGATCACCCCCCCGAGATGGATCAAGGAATTTCTTTGCTAGATCCCGATGGGTAAGAAAGACATGGGTGAAGACGTAATTTAGAATGGTTTGTTGGCGTCAGATGAAGTCCACGAATAACGAAGATGGCGCTGGTAATAGAACTGCATCTGGTATCCTCCTTCAAATCACTAGAGACGTTTAGAGAAAGGCGTTCTCTGCAACTCACTATTTGTGGTACATGATACCAAGGTCTCTTCTAAGGCAACTGCATTAGCAAAATTTCATTTCTTCTTTTCCATTCTGCACGAGATTATCCAGGTTTCATAGGGCTACACCCTTATTGGGCAATGCTGTTACGAAGTAGAAGTAGGCGTGGCTGCCGTCGACGCCACAAACTGCCTGAGCTGAAATTCCACTGACGTGGTGCGTGCCACTTTGGCGACAGTATCGTGGTGTGATCGCCAGTTGCTGTTGCCTATCAACTGGTAATGTCAACCGTCTTGTACAGAACGATGAGAAATTTTCCAGTTTGCATTAAAACTTCATATATCCATAATCTTCGTCCACTTTCATACAGATTCGGTCAAGTTAGCAGTAATTTCCTGGACGTATGGGTGCTCTTCATTGAGTCATGTCATCAGTGAACCTACAATTGCCGTGCACCTGTTTCCTGTCGAAAGTCAATTTTTGTGTTTGTCAATGGATGGATGAAACAAGAAAAGAGATGGAGCACTTCTTTGTTACAAATGTTTATTTATTTTAATGAAGTCAGTTTTACGAGAGTTACTCGCATATAATACCAGATCTTTTAAACGGTATTAATATAAATAAAGCAAAGTGATCTATGATGTACATCTGTGAAGGTGTTACGGTCGTCACGTAGACCAACCATTCGTGTCTACTTACTTCTTAAGAGGCCGATGCTTCTTCGCTAGCCCATAGCTTTGCCCCGGAGGGCCACACTATACCTCCTGGAGAATCAACTCCACCGTTTCTGCTTTTAATTAAATTACCATTTGGCTTTGTGGGAAATTTGTTCAGTCTTGTAAATTCTTAGACAACACCTGTTTCCAGTGACATCCAAAACATCCATCGTCTTCGCAGTAGACTATGTAACAGATTCTCAGTGTAGACGGTGAACATACAAGCATCTCGTTGAAAGCATAATTTTAGTTTCCATCGAAATTTTGTTTGCGTAATGAATTTCCAAAGTATTTCTGTTGTTTTATTATGCAAACAAGAAAGGTTTAAGAAATCCAAATCAGCTCCAGATATTTGAAAAGGGAAAAGAAAGTACCACGTATAAACATTATAGAAAGACATACACTGTTTAATTAAAAGAAAAGTTAATTCAAAATCGTCACCGATTTCGTTTATTTTGAAAGCTTAAAAAGCTAAAAACATTATGAAAACATTGATTTAAACTGTTGCCAGTTGGTTCGTAAGTAAGCTTCCAATTACTTCCTCACAAAATTTAATGCACGATGAAAACATTGTTATTATTACTCAGTTGTTATGCAGTATTTTTTCCGCATTATGGATTCTAGAAAATAATTCCCACCAAAAGCTCAATGAGTGGTGTTTGTGCTACACAATACAGACTTTACACCTCGTAATATTTCTCTTAGAAGTAAAGAAAGAATCAGTCTCGAATTCGCTTATATAGCAGCCCTTTACAAAGGAATTAACTGTAAAGCAGCTGCTTTCATTGCTAAAGAACAAAAAGTTGTAAAAATTGAGTTATAGTTTCTGCGTCATTTGAATATCATAATAAACTACAAAATATCCCTCTTTCCCCGTGATCAACGTTGAAATATGTTCAAAGTGAAATAACAACAGACTGTCGACTCCTTTGTCTGCAGCTGCTTGCTCCTGTCGCTGGCACTCGTCGCTTCGGCGCCATAATGGAGTGACCTCACACAAGGGACGTGCCTGCTCTTGGCGACCGCTTCATTTCTGCGCTTTGCTGGCAGCGAAAATCTGTGAGTACACACTGCCATTGCCTGACTAACTGCCACATTACCTTCTCTTTGTGCCGCAAGCCGTATTTCATGTGTGCCTGATGAATTTCTCATTAACTTGAGGGAACCGAGCTGGAGAGATTCAGAAACGAAAACTGTCCGGGTGACCTCCTCATGAATCTCTCTTCTCTGACTACAGTCGGTGGTCACACAACTGTGGACAGGTCTCTGATAACGTCGTGTCGTGGCACGGGATACCTCAGTGCGCGTTCTGGGATACGTACAAAGGGATTCACGATCGTCATCTCTAATGTTCACATGTCAAATTTCAAACCACCAATTAAATTTTTGTTTGTCACTCAAGGGGGACATATTTCTCTGAATTAAGCGTCTTCAAATCTTTGAAATAATACTTTTTTTTTTGAAGATATGAAATTTGTTTGAATGAACTGCAGATATTTTAAAAGTTTTACAACTATTTTGTAATGGTTTTATTTATCGTACATACAACGACCATATTTGCAGGAACGATTCACATGGTAGCCGAATTTAAACTACACATAAAAATGTTTTATAAAATTTGGAGACAACTTAATCTCAAAAGATCATTAGGAAACTGTTCGAAGAGTGTCCTAACAACAGAAAAGTATTGCTCGGCTTAACCGTAGGCTCCAAGAAACTCCGCAGATACCGCAATGTCGCGTAGATGTGCTAGGGGGTGTTACCACAGTGATACGCCTCGGACATGAAAAATAGCACCTGCATGTCAAATTTTAGAAATATTCTGTTGTGTGCCAGTTCAAGCTGATAGTGTTAAACTGTACACGTTCAGTTCTGTGTTTATATTAAACAAAGTACGGCACAAATATATAGCACATTAAAATATAGAAACTGTATCAACGTAATGCTAAAGTTTGTAAGGAAAAATTTAAGTAAGATATAATGACAGTTATACTGTGCGAGTGTGTAGAGCACAATGCGGTCACCGGGGCGTGTTGCTGGTACAAAGGATGATGTGAAACCTCAGAATGGCCGTGTGCTCACATATAATTTACACTTAGGTGGGTGAATTGAGCTATATCCTTATTATCTCAACTGCTTCTAGTTGGTAAAGTTTTCCCCTTTCTTGGCTGCATATTGGCTACAGATAGCACTACTGCGTGGCTATGACCTTAGTTCAGCACATAGTTCCTAAATCTACACTACTGGCAATTAAAATTGCTACACCAAGAAGAAATGCAGGTGATAAACTGGTATTCATTCGACAAATATATTATACTAGAACTGACATGTGATTACATTTTCACGCAATTTCTGTGCATAGATCCTGAGAAATCAGTACCCAGAACAACAACCTCTGGCCGTAATAACGGCCTTGATACGCCTGGACATTGAGTCAAACAGAGCTTGGATGGCGTGTACAGGTACAGCTGCTCACGAAGCTTCAACACGATACCACAGTTCATCAAGAGTAGTGACTGACGCATTGTGACGATCCAGTTGCTCTGCCACCATTGACCAGACGTTTTCAGTGGGTGAGAGATCTGGAGAATGTGCTGGCCAGGGCAGCAGTAGAACATTTTCTGTGTCCAGAAAGGCCCGTAACGGACCTGCAACATGCGGTCGTGCATTGTCCTGCTGAAATGTAGTGTTTCCCAGGGATAGAATGAAGGGTAGAGCCACGAGTCGTAACACATCTGGAATGTAACGTCCACTGTTCAAAGTGCCGTCAATGCGAACAAGAGGTGACCGAGACATGTAACCAATGGCATCCCATACCATCACACTGGGGGATACTCCAGTATGGCGATGACGAATACACGTTTCCAATGTGCGTTCACCGCGATGTCGCCAAACACGGATGCGACCATCATGATGCTGTAAACAGAACCTGGATTCATCCGAAAAAAAAGACGTTTTGTCATTCGTCGTTGAGCACATCATCGCAGGCGCTCCTGTCTGTGATGCAGCGTCAAGGTTAACCGCAGCCATGGTCTCCGAGCTGGTAGTCCATGTTGCTGCAAACGTCGTCGAACTGTTCGTGCAATTGGTGGTTGTCGTGCAAACGTCCCCATCTGTTGACTCATGGATCGAGACGGGGCTGCACGATCCGTTACAGCCATGCGGATAAGATGCCTGTCATCTCGACTGCTAGTGATACGAGGCCGTTGGAATCCAGCACGGCTTTCCATATTCTGCTAACAGTCATTGGATCTCTACCAACGTGAGCAGCAATGCCGCGATACGATAAACCGCAATCGCGATAGGCTACAATCCGACCTTTATCAAAGTCTGTAACGCGATGGTACGCATTTCTCCTCCTTACACAAGGCATCACAACAACGTTTGACCAGGCAACGCCGGTCAACTGCTGTTAGTGTATGAGAAATCGGATGGAAACTTTCCTCATGTCAGCACGTTGTAGATGTCGCCACCGGCACCAACCTTGTGTGAATGCTCTGAAAAGGTAGTCATTTGCATATCACAGCATCTTGTTCCTGTTGGTTAAATTTGGCGTCTGTAGCACGTCATCTTCGTGGTGTAGCAATTTTAATGGCCAGTAGTGTATGTTCGGTCTGCGTAATTACTGTAGGCCTACCTGTCTGACCAACATACAATTTGTTACAGTTAATGCTAGTGATCTTGTAAAAACCGCTACTAGAGAGCAGATCTGATTCATCCTGGCTGGAGGCTCTTTCTAGGTATATCTTCTCTCATCTATTGCAGCCACCTCAATTCAGTGCAGTGAAGTTTTACAGAAATACTTTGGATACCACTGTCATAATATAATTCCACAGAAAAGGCGCTTTTCTTTAAACAAATCCCTTGTCTAGGTGCACTCTGGCTAATTCTTTTCTTGTACATATATAATATTTTACTGTGCAACGATAACTGGATATCTATGTGCGTATGTCACTGTCACAGTGTCAGACGGTGTATGGTGGCTATAATTTCACACCTTAAAAACACTCATCCACATACTTTGCCATGAACTACAACCACAATTACATATCATTTGATAGGCTGTACATCGTATAAATGAATATTTAAAGGAGACTCACATCGTCACATACACCTTGTAAATAATTGTTAACGCATATTGCATGAAAAGTGATGGAGTTTCTTTACTATAAAAACGACGCAATGAATGATTGCCTATACTAGTAGAGGTTGGAACGCCAGTGGAAATGAAATGGCAGGCGGAACTATAGCCCTGGTTCGAAGGCCCACACATGTGTGTTGGTCCTGCTTAAGCACAGGAAGCAGCAAGACGGACGTCGTAGCACCTAAGTGCTGGAGCACAGTAGAGTCGCGATCGGCCAGTGCTGTAGCCGAACCGGAAGGATTATACTTTGAAAACTACGAAAATCTTGGACGCACATGAGAGGAACGAAGAAGTAGCACCTCGGAAACCACGGAAGATGGGTTATTTCCAAGGATATTCATTCAGAAGCGTACCGTTGTACGAGTATAGGTTTTTCCTCGCAAATACTCCGCGCTGGACCACAAAAGACTAAAATAAGATTGATCGGCGTTCGGAAGAATCTGTATAGGGGGAGAATATTCCGTGGTTTCGGGAATATGATTCGTTTTCGGAAGTACGATGGTGGGGGGCCGAGCCTCGCTGGGAGGCCAGCGGTGGAGAGGTCATCTTGTTGTGAGCGCCCGTGTGTCACGATTGCTCGATATCAGCTTTGTTCGTAGAGATGGAGATGCTGTGTTTGCTCTCAGGAGAGTTTATAGCTAGAACAGTTAGGCACTGTACTGTTGCAAACCTATACTATCTGGACTTCACCTCAGGATTGGAAGTCATCGTGGAGTTCGCAGTGTTGAGAGCACTTCCTCTGCCTATACTTATTTTGAGACGTTATCTGAACTCCATCCTTGTGGCTGGGAGTTCGTATTTCTTGTCTGTGGAACACAGAGAGGAGAAGACAGTATTACAGTATATTAGTCAGAGGACCGCCTTCTGCCGCCCTAGTGTTTGAAAGGGTTTATTTGTGGCTGTAGTTCTTCCATCGATGCAGACATGTACGATAACCAGCACTCCGATGCACCAGACGCACTACATACAGTGATATCACAAATTGCTCCTTAGTGTATTTCCACTGAGGTTCCACACCACTGTAGATCACCTTTGGTATGTAGATGATGTCAGTCATTTTGCGTTATTGATATTAGACCGCGCAGTCATAATAAGAAGCAGAGTTGGGCAATTGATTAGTAATTTTATTTAGGAAATGCAAAGTTTGTAATCTAATTTTTTTTAATCTACAATAAATATATAACCAGGAACAATGTTTATCATTTAGTAGGATTAGTTGCCTTCATTATACATTTATGTTTAGATTGTAATTTATAGAATCAAGAGATCCTAAGATCTGCTTCACAGGGTAGTCATACAGGGCCAAATCTTCATTTAGCTTTTATTATTCTCCATTGTGAACATTCATTTTACACTCGCCTGCAGTAGCATCTTGGATATGGCGACCCTGCCAGGATCCTACTTAGACTCTTATGACAGAAGTCATAAAGTAGTTTGAAACCGCATAAATTTTTAAATTTTTTTCCCATTTAATGTTTAGGTGTTATTGATAGTGATCACCAGCTTGCATGTATAGTTTTCAGTGGTAAAGTCACACGATGACATTAAAAATAATCATTGTGTATTTCAATGTGTTTCTTTTCAGAGGCCTTGTGCTTCATACCACTGACTGCAGTTTCCTGATTTATGTTATGTAATGTGTCAGTGCATTTTGTTTTATTGTAACGACACTGCTCATTCACGATGTTGCCATTAGTTTAGCTTCTTTGTTATAGATATTTATCTTACATGCCATAACATAATAAATGTGGGTACTGTAAACTGAGTGTAGCCCATGTTAACTAGGGCGAAAGTGCGCCTAGTAGCACAACAGAACATTAGTTGTAACAGTATAGAATTGGCAGGTACATATGGTAGTCAAGAGAACCTATTGGATGAGAAAGAGTGAGTTACATTAGCAGCACAAAGCACTGGTGATGAGAAAACAAATCCAAGAGAATTTTTTGAGGATGATAGACACAGTCAAGCTTGTGGCCGGCAATCTGATAGCAAAGATGAGGAACAGCAACACACTGAGGCAATCGTAAAGATATTTGAATATAATGTAGTGTAGGGATGCAGCCTACTCACGCCATATAGAATTCATACAGGGTGTTTTGGGTGCGCCATTCTGTACGTCGTCTTTCCACTGTAAGCGTGTGCTGTTCACAACGTGCAAGTGTGCTGTAGACAACATGGTTTATTCCTTACAACAGAGGATTTTTCTGGTGTTGGAATTCCACCGCCTAGAAAACAGTGTTGTTGCAACAAGACGAAGTTTTCAACGGAGGTTTAATGTAACCAAACGACCGAAAAGCGATACAATAAAGGATCTGTTTGAAAAATTTCAACGGACTGGGACCGTGACGGATGAACGTGCTGGAAAGGTAGGGCGACCGCGTACGGCAACCACAGACGGCAACGTGCAGCTAGTGCAGCAGGTGATCCGACAGCGGCCTCGGGTTTCCGTTCGCCGTGTTGCAGCTGCGGTCCAAATGACGCCAACGTCCACGTATCGTCTCATGCGCCAGAGTTTACACCTCTATCCATACAAAATTCAAACGCGGCAACCCCTCAGCGCCGCTACCATTGCTGCACGAGAGACATTTGCTAACGATATAGTGCACAGGATTGATGACGGCAATATGCATGTGGGCAGCATGTGATTTACTGACGAAGCTTATTTTTACCTGGACGGGTTCGTCAATAAACAGAACTGGCGCATATGGGGAACCGAAAAGCCCCATGTTGCAGTCCCATCGTCCCTGCATCCTCAAAAAGTACTGGTCTGGGCCGCCATTTCTTCCAAAGCAATCATTGGCCCATTTTTCAGATCCGAAACGATTACTGCATCACGGTATCTGGACATTCTTCGTGAATTTGTGGCGGTACAAACTGCCTTAGACGACACTGCGAACACCTCGTGGTTTATGCAAGATGGTGCCCGGCCACATCGCACGGCCGACGTTTTTAATTTCCTGAATGAATATTTCGATGATCGTGTGATTGCTTTGGGCTATCCGAAACATACAGGAGGCGGCGTGGATTGGCCTCCCTATTCGCCAGACATGAACCCCTGTGACTTCTTTCTGTGGGGACACTTGAAACACCAGGTGTACCGCCAGAATCCAGAAACAATTGAACAGCTGAAGCAGTACATCTCATCTGCATGTGAAGCCATTCCGCCAGACACGTTGCAAAGGTTTCGGGTAATTTCATTCAGAGACTACGCCACATTATTGCTACGCATGGTGGATATGTGGAAAATATCGTACTATAGAGTTTCCCAGACCGCAGCGCCATCTGTTGTTGAAAATTGTAACTACTGTAATTTCGAAAGTTTGTCCGCCTGAAAATGTACTGTTGTCCCAAGCATATTGCAACAAACGGTGTATTTCTATCGCTGCTCGTTTAGTTTTTATTGCCGTTTCAAATATACCGGTCATTTTTGAAACACCCTGCTTACCACTGTGTGCCAGCCTAGTCTGCTGTAACTATCAATGACGTCACAAATGTTGCACAATGTCTTAAAAGTAAAGTAAATAATCTGAAAAGTTAATAGCATGTCAGGAGTGATGCTAAAATGATAAAGTGTTAAGTTTCAATTTAGTAAATTTAACAGTTTTAGAGATTTGGATGTTTTACGTAAAAATCATTGGCGCAACAGGAAGGAGCTAGAAACTTCAAAATTTATATTCTGATTCCTTTTTCATTGTGATTTAATGGAAACAGCATGCTGAATCTCACAAAGTAATATTTTGGTTGAAATTCATGATTTTCTGTTTTTGTGTCCTAAAAGTATGGAAGCAAGATAGATTAAGTAAGTGATTATATAAAGCAACGATGTTTAGATTTAGGTAGAATGGAGATATGCTGTAATAACAAAGATGTGAAAAGATTCCAAAAGGTAGCTATAAAACTATAGCTGTACCGTCTCTCCAAAGGGCGATTTCAGTGCTCATGTATTGCGTACAGTGCAACTAAAATAATTCGCCAGAAATATTTAACCTAGCCACAACAGAATTTTATTATAGATATTACCTTTCTGCTGATTCAACCATTAAATTGAGAGCTTCATCGGCCTTCAGCAAATGAAGCAATTAATTATTTAGTACCTTGAAGTGGTGCTCTACTAGCCCCAGCGGCTAGTCAGGAAGGCAAATAAGAGCGCTGCGAGCTGGATGCAGCCTTCAGTTCTCTTCTAGACTCGTATCAGTGCAGACTCCGTGCTGAAGGCCGCGTCGCGTCTGTGGTGTTGCAAGGAACAGCTTTGGATGCCGTATCACGTAGCTCGGTATGCACATAACAATGAGTTCGCATTGTGGTAAAGTTTTAATTGCGGGATTTATTCTCAGTTTGTGTATGTCGAATTTTCACGTGTCGCCGCAGGACAGAACATCTACCAATACTAGCGTGGCGTTTGATGAGTATTAACATAAAATTTTGGCGAGCATTCACTTTTGAACATTTACATCGATAACGATTATTGAAATAATGGTTCAAATGGCTCTGAGCACTATGGGGCTTAACTTCTGAGGTCATCACTCCCTTAGAACCTAGAACTATTTAAATCTAACTATCCTAAGGACATCACACACATCCAGGCAGGATTCAAACCTGCGACCGTAGCGGTCGCGCGGCTCCAGAGCGTAGTGCGTAGAACCGCTCGGCCACTCCGACCGGCCGATTATTGAACAGTTTCGTTATCTAGGGATAATAGGATCCACGCAATAACCTCTGAACAGCTCTGATAGTACAAGAGCTGATAGTAGCATTGCTTTTGTCTGCAGCTTTACACTTTATCGTTTTCAGAATATAGTAAAAATTAAACTGCATTTTCTATGAATCCCACACATCATCCCAAATCCTCAGCTTAATGAACTTCAGTGATCAATAACTTTATTTCTCCATCAGAGTGAGCACAGTGAAGTTTAATTACAGGCATCACATTTTTGCTAATCACTTTCTGGTTGCCAACATTGTAGTTAGAGAGCCTGTGTGGAGAATGGCAACAATAGGAAAATTTCCACCTACTACCCCACATATGGTGCTAATCGCCAGAAAAAATACTGTTAAACTGACTGAAATTGATTTTAAGTATTCGGATTCGGGAATGAAATGCGACACACAACTGAACAGTGGAACAGTGATAAACGGTATTATGTGCGCACACTGATGACGCAACTGGATTAACGATGTCTTCGGATTACAACGCATGTTGATTGACGAAGCTGGCGCTGAATGCAGCTGTGCCGCCGTCATCACTACAGCGGGTCCCTCCCCACCGCAGCCGGAGCCGCGCCTGCTGTTGCGGGCCACGCACGCCCGCACAGCAGCTGCCGTGCTGCCGTCTGCAGTTCAACGCGCTGTGCCACATCACTAAATTAAGCTGTTAAACTTTTTACTAACCTTCACTAAAAGACTGTCGGAGATGGAACAGCCAAAAGAATCTGAAGTTAAAATTAAATCAGAACCAATGTCTGATGAAGAAAGTGCAAATCCAGACAACAGTTCAAATGTAAATCTGCTTGACAATAGTGATGTTAAAGCGAAATCCGAACCATTGTTTCCTGACAATAATGTGAAAAGAGGCAATGATTCAATAATAGAAACCCCTGTAGTAATGCAGAAACCAGAGATTGTTAATTTACTGGATGATAGTTTCTCTGATAATTTAAAAATGAAACATTCATCAGAGGCGGTAATGTTTAAAAAGGGGAAGTTGGATACAACAGATCAATCAGATGTTTCATTTAGTTTTGATGATTCTGGTATTGGGTCTAGTTTTTCGTCACCTGAGCGTGATAAGAAACCAGCTAAAGAGCGACCCAAAGATACTGGCCAATTGATTTAAATGTAATATTGCAGGCAATATCAGCCAGTAATGCTAAAATGACAGCTGAATTAAAATCGGATATAACTGAGGTAAATAACACGTTTGTGGCCAGACAAACTAATTTTAATAAACTGTTTGATTTAATGGACAATACATTCAAGGCTAGCTGCAATAAGTTGAAAGAGGATTTTAAAGGTGAGCTCAAAGCAGATGTGGACAGTTTGAATTATAATATTGATTCCAACCACGCTGACATTAAGGAAAAGGTTGCTCAGCAATTATCTGAGTTGCATAAAACGGTTAAGTCCGAAGTTGACGAGGTTCCCAAAGACTTCCAAAAGGAAGATGCGAAATAGAACAAAAGTTAACAGGAAAGGTAGAGGCGGAATCTGAACTGTGCTCAGATAGATTTAAAGATGTTAATGTAAAAGTGAAAGTATGTCCAGCAGAGGTAGAAGCAATTAACGCTTATACTACTCATGTTGCTCTAAGAGTATGCAATGTTGAAATGGAAGTAGAAAGTGTTAGCACTAACATTGCTAAAATTGAGAGTAAAGTAGCTTCTGTGGCTTCTGGTGTACAACAAGTTGTAGCTGCAAACGCCGCTTTTATCGGGTGTCGGCAGTTCTTATGGTTCGATCCAGACAAAAATATCCATCTGCTAGATTTCTGGAATGATTTTGAAGATATGTTTCCTTCAATTTGCTCTGAACACGAGAGAATTTCATTTATTACAAGACATTTGGCAGGTGATGCCATGCGTTGGTCAGCCGAGGTTATGTTGAAGTGTAGCACAGAAGCGGAATTTAAGACAGCTTTCTGAGCCATGGGAGGGGAACAAGGGGGAAACAAATGGCAGCATCAAAATTTTTCTTTTAACAGGGTGCTTTATTGGAGTGAACAGTTACACTAATTCTCAGTCTTTCAAAATCAGCTTTAGTTCTTTAAGGCAAGCAGCTGCGATTAATCAAAACAACAAACACTTTTAATACAGCAGCAAAGGGCAAGCTGGGAAGACAATGAAATTTAAATAACAACTCTCCACAAATATAGCTTCACAGGTAAGATTAAATTTATGATTGTTAATTTAAAAAAAAAAAAACTTTCAACGTATATCCCTTAATGCCTTTACTAAAACAATAAGTGATAGGCCTAACGAGAACCTGCAATCCACCCCAACATTTCCATAGATCATAGACACAAGTTGCACAATTTAACAACAAGGATTTCCAAGATGAAATTTTCCCAAAACGTAAAAGATAAATCATTACACTAAAATGCTGCATCAGTTATCAACATAAAAATTCACAAGGAGCCGAAGGCTAGTTTTAACATTTCGGATATCGCAGCAGTAGGCAAGATAAAATTAGCTCAGTTAACAAAATACAATTACACCAAAACTCAAATACAAGTTAAAATTTAACACACACGGCGACAACCGCCAACTTACAATAGTTCAAAACATTATTCAATCTCATAGGTGCGCAGATGTCATTACCAAGGGGAGTGTGAGAACCAACTTGAAGCAACTATAACATGGCATAGACCAAGTTACCGATTCGGCAGTCTATGCAGAGAAGTCGGCAAGGAACGCTAAACAAGTCAGGAAACGATCAGCGTCGCCCACATACACACTCGCACACGGGCACAGAGGAGCCAACCTTAAGCCAGGGAGATAGGACAGGCAGGGTGAAAAAAAAAAAATGGTTGAAATGGCTCTGAGCACTATGGGACTTAACATCTATGGTCATCAGTCCCCTAGAACTTAGAACTACTTAAACCTAACTAAGGACATCACACAACACCCACTCATCACGAGGCAGAGAAAATCCCTGACCCCGCCGAGAAACGAACCCGGGAACCCGGGCGCGGGAAGCGAGAACGCTACCGCACGACCACGAGCTGCGGACAAAAACAATTAGTCACGGGGCTCACCGAACCACTGGACGGGAACTACCAAAATTCACTCACCTTAAACTTTACATACGACGCCCGGGCGAGGAAACGGGAAATCGCACGGGCACAGGCCAGCAAAAAACCCAGACAAACACACAGAATCCCATAAATTCCAAAACATAATTTAATCAATTGTCCCCCAAAACCCCGGAACTTGGCACAAGAGAAATTACAGGCCACAGAATCCAAAGGTACTCTGTTGTTGTTGTTGTGGTCTTCAGTCCTGAGACTGGTTTGATGCAGCTCGCCATGCTACTCTATCCTGTGCAAGCTTCTTCATCTCCCAGTACCTACTGCAACCTACATCCTTCTGAATCTGCTTAGTGTATTCATCTCTTGGTCTCCCACTACGATTTTTACCCTCCACGCTGCCCTCCAATACTAAATTGGTGATCCCTTGATGCCTCAGTACATGTCCTACCAACCGATCCCTTCTTCTGGTCAAGTTATGCCACAAACTTCTCTTCTCCCCAATCCTATTCAATACTTCCTCATTAGTTATGTGATCTACCCATCTAATCTTCAGCATTTTTCTGTAGCACCACATTTCGAAAGCTTCTATTCTCTTCTTGTCCAAACTATTTACCGTCCATGTTTCACTTCCATACATGGCTACACTCCATACAAATAGTTTCAGAAATGACTTACTGACGCTTAAATCTATACTCGATGTTAACAAATTTCTCTTCTTCAGAAACGCTTTCCTTGCCATTGATAGTCTACATTTTATATCCTCTCTACTTCGACCATCATCAGTTATTTTGCTTCCCAAATAGCAAAACTCCTTTACTGCTTTAAGTGTCTCATTTCCTAATCTAATACTCTCAACATCACCCGACTTAATTCGATTACATTCCATTATCCTCGTTTTGCTTTTGTTGATGTTCATATTATATCCTCCCTTCAAGACACCATCCAATCCGTTCAACTGCTCTTCCAAGTCCTTTGCTGTCTCTGACAGAATTACAATGTCATCGGCGAACCTCAAAGTTTTTATTTCTTCTCCATGGATTTTAATACGTACTCCGAATTTTTCTTTTGTTTCCTTTACTGCTTGCTCAATATACAGATTGAATAACATCGGGGAGAGGCTACAACCCTGTCTTACTCCGTTCCCAACCACTGCTTCCCTTTCATGTCCCTCAACTCTTATAACTGCCATCTGGTTTCTGTACAAATTGTAAATAGCCTTTCGCTCCCTGTATTTTACCCCTGCCACCTTTAGAATGTGAAAGAGAGTATTCCAGTCAACATTGTCAAAAGCTTTCTCCAAGTCTACAAATGCTAGAAACGTAGGTTTTCCCTTCCTTAATGTTTCTTCTAAGATAAGTCGTAAGGTCAGTATTGCCTCACGTGTTCCAGTATTTCTACGGAATTGAAACTGATCTTCCCCGATGTCGGCTTCTACCTGTTTTTCCATTCGTCTGTAAAGAATTCGCATTAGTATTTTGCAGCTGTGGCTTATTAAACTGATTGATCGGTAATTTTCACATCTGTCAACACCTGCTTTCTTTGGGATTGGAATTATTATATTCTTCTTGAAATCTGAGGGTATTTCGCCTGTTTCATACATCTTACTCACCAGATGGTAGAGTTTTGTCAGGACTGGCTCTCCCAAGGCCGTCAGTAGTTCCAATGGAATGTTGTCTACTCCGGGGGTCTTGTTTCGACTCAGGTCTTTGAGTGCTCTGTCAAACTCTTCACGCAGTATCATATCTCCCATTTCATCTTCATCTACATCCTCTTCCATTTCCATAATATTGTCCTCAAGTACATCACCTTTGTATATACCCTCTATATACTCCTTCCACCTTTCTGCTTTCCCTTCTTTGCTTAGAACTGGGTTTCCATCAGAGCTCTTGATTTTCATACAAGTGGTTCTCTTATCTCCAAAGGTCTCTTTAATTTTCCTGTAGGCAGTATCTATCCTACCCCTAGTGAGATAAGCCTGTACATCCTTACATTTGTCCTCTAGCCATCCCTGCTTAGCCATTTTGCACTTCCTGTCGATATCATTTTTGAGACGTTTGTATTCCTTTTTGCCTGCTTCATTTACTGCATTTTTATATTTTCTCCTTTCATCAATTAAATTCAATATTTCTTCTGTTACCCAAGGGTTTCTACTAGCCCTCGTCTTTTTACCTACTTGATCCTCTGCTGCCTTCACTACTTGATCCCTCAAAGCTACTCTGCAGAAGAGTAAAGAGGAAAAAGGTTAAACAACGTTCTGCAATGGCACCATAGAACGCCAAGAAAAACACACTAAGTAAGGGACATCACTCCACAGAATGCCGAGAAACGCGAACAATGTGGTTTGCCCACGTGTCCGATACAATCATAACAACGAAGATAATCTTCTTAGCCATAGCACGCTGAAACACACAAACAGCACCATACTTCCGAGGACGGAAAAGTACTCTCCTGTAAATTATATACAGGAGCAGCACAGCCACAAGCTTCTGCCAAGGCGCGGTCCGGGGAAATCGCCGCAAGAAAGATGATGCAGCACGAGTATGGTCACCCAGACCTCAGCAATGAGCAGTCAGACAGGGCAGGAAGGCCGGTAACCAGGCGACGACTCCAACCACCGACCCGGGGAGCAGCAAGTAGCACCAGCCCCGGCCAGCGACAGCGCGGAGGGAGCCACCGTCCGACGCAAAAGGCAGTGCTCGCGCCCAAGCTTGACTGCCCGCGCACACAACACGTCACTAGTGATGGGGAGCTCGTGAATGAGTCGTTCAAATGAACGCTTCACTCCTGTGGAGTGTGAACTAACCACTCAATTTCAATGAACTGGTACTTCAAACTCTTCACAGATAGCACACTCCACACTTTTTTCTAGTTCACTCACTCTCTTCTCCTCTCCCTCTCCCACTACATCGGCGCTACGTAACTCATTCTCCCTTCACTTCAGTCCTCCCTCTGCTGCCTGTTGACGAATCGCGCGGGGTTTCTGGGGAAAGATAGGTTTACGAGGGGTTGGGGAGGTGAGGGGTGAGGGGAAGGCAGCGTCAGCTGCTAAGTGCAGTGCTGACATTACTCGTGACTATTTGTGTGTTTATACTTCGCGTCTACGGGTAGCCTACCGTTGGCAGCGCTTGCAGACAAATGAATATTAAAGATATAAACGAAGGGGCTGGCTGTGTGAGCACGCACAGCCAACATGAAAATAAAAGGTTTGTTAATAACACTGAAAGAGGGATTTTACCTGAAATCGTACCAGTGACTACAGGTGACAGTTTACGTTTTGAATCTGGAGGGTTATTACTCTCAACAAAAATAAAATCTACAGGAAAACTTGTGAATCATTACTTAACGTAGGTATATAGACTGTGACAGTTGTAAACATACTCATTCTATTTTGGATTAAATTTTACAAGGAACTTAAAATTGGACTGCATTTCGTTGGTAGCCCTATTTTTCAGTTCATGAATACAACAAATAATATTTCATTTGGCAGATAAGACTTTTTTGGACGCTTCATGAGAAAATTTCGAGCAAGATTAAATGTAATACCTTCTTTATATGTGACAGGCTTCTCTGTTTATCTTTCCTTTGTCCCCTTCGACCATGCTCTATTTAAGTTAACTCAGACGCTGTAAGAGCGTTAAACGTTGCGTGCACGTTACTGCATAGTTCGGCCATCTGCTGGTAAAATTATGAAGTATTACGAAGCTTCATTGTACGAGCGAGGCGAAGCGAGCGTAGCAGCGGCTGAGCGGCGAACTGGGCAACTTCGACAGGCTTCCGTACTTCACGAATGAACTACTTCACTTGAACGCTTCACGGCAAAGAGTGAAATGAATGAAGTAGTTCACTGGAATGAACGAGTTCGACCCATGTCTACACGCCACCATGCAGAGACGACGCCATGCGCCGCCAGGAGGCGCCCCGAAACGGAGAAAGAAACACAACTCGGAGGCCCAACGATCGAGAATCGATCGGGAATACCGCCGCCACGGCACACTTTCATTAATGAATACTTGTCTAGTCATAAGCAGAATGAGGTGTTGAAAGAATTTTGGAGTGGGAAACATTTCAATGCAGGCAGGGAATCTATCAAAGAGTTTGCCAGGTCTTGGTTTTCACGTCTGTCACATTTGACGGAAAAACTGAAACCTGAAAACGTAATACTAGGTCTTGAAGATAAATTGCCATGGTATTGGCAAACTAGAATCATATCCGCCCCTAGAGACGATCTTGACCGTTTCATTGAATATTTGGAACGTGTAAAGCGTGTTGCTGCCAATGAGGAGCAGGCACGTAATAACAGAAATAGTAATAGCACTAATGGTAGTTTTCAGAATGAGCAGAATGACAATATAAACATCCGAACAGTAGGTGTTCGCCATCCTAAGAAACGTAGGAAATGGAGAAATAATAACCATAACCAACAACGGCAACCTGACGATAGTAATTTTGTTCGTAACGAAAATGTGCAGGTGAACAGCAGAGTTGAAAGCAATGCTGTTCCACTTAACAACAATGGCAGTAAGGGAAACAGCAGTCGGCAGAGGCAGGAAAACTAGTTCCGGTCTATGAGGACACTGACGCTCACCAGGGGTTACATTTCCTAAGCCAGTAATTACAGCGATTGGTAAGACAGATCAAAACACTCAAACCGAGCATTCGGATGAGTCGGTAGCATCCAATGATACAGCAGAAATATTAAACCACTCACACTATTTAGTTGATACCTTGTTAGTGACGCTTTCTAAGTGGGAAGAGCAAGAGAAGGCGCAGCAACGTAATGTTAGGGAAGAGCTAAAAACTACTGAGTTGTTAGGTGAAGAAGCAGAAGGAATTCGTGCTGATATTTACGATGAGAATGATGTGCTCTTATCTGAAGTGCCTGTTCAGGGTGTTGATACTATGCTGATAGATTTAGGGCAGGAGGTAAGTAAAAATGTAGAGGGTAGCCTGTTATGGGTCGATAAACCCAGTGACTGTGACCAGTTGTCACTTGTGAAGGAAACCGACGATAATAATGAAAGTGGTTTGGTTGTAATTAGTGTTGTATCCGGTCTGTAGGCGCAGAGTCACTCCGACCACAATAATTTGGGTCACGTTCAGCAAACTAAATGTAATGAAGTCGTGCGGTGTTTTGATTTGAAATTAGTAGACCGACTGGAAAAGGCAGCAGAAAATGTGGTTCGGGAAACCCCTACACACCTTGATCTAAATGTAATGAAGACAGATGTCGATCACTTCAACTCGAGACAAATCCAAAAGGAACTGTTGGATGAATTTGAGGAACCAGCTGTACAACCTAGAATAAGCCACCCTATAATACTAGTACATATATTAGGTATCAATGTACGTTGTCTCTTAGACAGTGGCAGTGAGGTGAATGCGTTGTCTTAATCCTTCTTTGATGCATTACCTAGTAAAGATAAGCTTACAGTAATGAGGGTATCAGGACTGAGAATAATTGGTACTACTGGCAAGGTGTAAAAAACGGTAAAGCAAAAAGCTTTGCTGCCCTTTAATATTAATGGTAAAGTAATTGATCATCCATGTTTAATAGTAAACAATCTTAATATCGAGGTTCTCATTGGCATAGATTTCTTATCAAAGTATTAGGGTGATGTTGACTTTTAAAAGAACCAGTTAAAAATGGTCTTGCCAATAACAGGAGTAATTACGTTACCATTTATTAACAAGCACATAGTAACTAATGATGAGACTTGGGAGCTGCCTATACGAGTTCTGAAAAATACACTCCTGGAAATTGAAATAAGGACACCGTGAATTCATTGTCCCAGGAAGGGGAAACTTTATTGACACATTCCTGGGGTCAGATACATCACATGATCACACTGACAGAACCACAGGCACATAGACACAGGCAACAGAGCATGCACAATGTCGGCACTAGTACAGTGTATATCCACCTTTCGCAGCAATGCAGGCTGCTATTCTCCCATGGAGACGATCGTAGAGATGCTGGATGTAGTCCTGTGGAACGGCTTGCCATGCCATTTCCACCTGGCGCCTAAGTTGGACCAGCGTTCGTGCTGGACGTGCAGACCGCGTGAGACGACGCTTCATCCAGTCCCAAACATGCTCAATGGGGGACAGATCCGGAGATCTTGCTGGCCAGGGTAGTTGACTTACACCTTCTAGAGCACGTTGGGTGGCACGGGATACATGCGGACGTGCATTGTCCTGTTGGAACAGCAAGTTGCCTTGCCGGTCTAGGAATGGTAGAACGATGGGTTCGATGACGGTTTGGATGTACCGTGCACTATTCAGTGTCCCCTCGACGATCACCAGTGGTGTACGGCCAGTGTAGGAGATCGCTCCCCACACCATGATGCCGGGTGTTGGCCCTGTGTGCCTCGGTCGTATGCAGTCCTGATTGTGGCGCTCACCTGCACGGCACCAAACACGCATACGACCATCATTGGCACCAAAGCAGAAGCGACTCTCATCGCTGAAGACGACACGTCTCCATTCGTCCCTCCATTCACGCCTGTTGCGACACAACTGGAGGCGGGCTGCACGATGTTGGGGCGTGAGCGGAAGACGGCCTAACGGTGTGCGGGACCGTAGCCCAGCTTCATGGAGACGGTTGCGAATGGTCCTCGCCGATACCCCAGGAGCAACAGTGTCCCTAATTTGCTGGGAAGTGGCGGTGCGGTCCCCTACGGCACTGCGTAGGATCCTACGGTCTTGGCGTGCATCCGTGCGTCGCTGCGGTCCGGTCCCAGGTCGACGGGCACGTGTACCTTCCACCGACCACTGGCGACAACATCGATGGAGACCTCACGCCCCACGTGTTGAGCAATTCGGCGGTACGTCCACCCGGCCTCCCGCATGCCCACTATACGCCCTCGCTCAAAGTCCGTCAACTGCACATACGGTTCACGTCCACGCTGTCGCGGCATGCTACCAGTGTTAAAGACTGCGATGGAGCTCCGTATGCCACGGCAAACTGGCTGACACTGACGGCGGCGGTGCACAAATGCTGCGCAGCTAGCGCCATTCGACGGCCAACACCGCGGTTCCTGGTGTGTCCGCTGTGCCGTGCGTGTGATCATTGCTTGTACAGCCGTCTCGCAGTGTCCGGAGCAAGTATGGTAGGTCTGACACACCGGTGTCAATGTGTTCTTTTTTCCATTTCCAGGAGTGTAGAATGTATTGGAACGAAGATGTTGATCTTAGTAAAGGTAGGTTGAAGACAGCAGAACAAGAAGCAATTATATTGGAAAAAATAGTAACTAAATTACAAGACATTGACAAGATCTCAGCTAGAAAGAAGAACTGAGGCACATTTTAAAAAAGCATCACAAGGTATTTTCAAATTGACCTGGCGTGGTCAAGGGCTATGAATGTCAATTGAAGGTAAAACCTGGCCAAGTATTCTTCAGGAAGCCATACAAAATACATGTATCTCGGAAGGAGGCGGTTACAAATGAAATACAGAGAATGTTAGAGTGGGGATTGATTGAAAAAGTGCTCAGTGAGAACAATAATCTTCTTGTTGTTGTACCAAAAATAGACAGGAGTGTCAAATTGGTCTTGGACGCTTGTTGGTTGAATAAAATAGTGATTAGGGAAAGTGACAGACCGCAGAACATGGACGAGTTGTTGCAAAAGTTCCGTGGAGATAAATTCTTGTCGTCTGTGGACATCACGTGTGGGTACTGGAATTTGCCATTGGCGGAATGTTCAAGGAAGCACACATCTTTCTTGTACGAAGGAGTTTGTTATCAATACCGTGTGGTCCCTTTCGGACTTAACATCTCTTTTTGTGCCTTCGTACGTGTGATGTGCAATGTATTAGGACCAGCCTTAATTAATAAAATCACGGTCTATGTAGATGATACTCGACTAGCAACCCCCATTTGGGAAGAGCATACAGTTTTGTTAGAAGAAGTGTTAGAAGCTATTGAGAGAGGTGGAATGAAACTAAAGATTGCCTTTAAACAGGAGGTAGGTTTCTTGGGATATATGATAAGTGGAGAAGGTATTTTGCCCGACACAGGCAAGCTAGCGCTCATTGAAAAATTTCAGGCTCCCAGAAACAAGAAGCAGTTGAAATCGATGTTCAGTCTTTTCGGCTTCTATAGGCGTTTTGTAAGTGATCAGGCTTTTAATGCGCCCTGTCTTCACCTCCTGTTGCAAAAGAATACTCCTTGGGTTTGGACAGCAGAATGCCAACAGGCGTTCGAGGAGCGTAAACAATCTTTAATTAATAGTACTATTTTACATCACCTTAACTTTGAAAAACCATTTTGTATGTCTGTGGATGCAAGAGGCTATGGTATAGCCGTGGAGGTGTTCCAAGTAGAAATGGAGAACGAACAAGAAGTGCACAGAACTATCGCTTTTGCAAGCCGATCTCTACAAGCAGCAGAGAGAAATTATGGCATTTCAGAATTGGAAGCATTGGCCATTGTATTTGGGATGCAGAAGTTTGAGCAGTATTTACTGGGTCATAAGATAATTGTTTATACTGAGCATAAGGCGTTGACCTTTTTAAAGACCTGTAAGCTCAGGAATGCACGTTTGGTAAGATGGTCATAGTATCACCAGCAGTTTGACCTTGAGGTTAGATATATCCCAGGAAAAGACAATCTGGTAGCTGATGGGTTATCTAGAAGTGCGGAGCTCTGTGATGACGCGGGAATTACAGCAACAGACATAAGTGAAATACAAATGTTTGCGTTGCATGAAGTAAAGGAAGAGAATGCATTAAAAAAGGTAATTAAGAACTTGAGACGTGAGCAGAATGCAGATGACCAGCTGAAGTTAGTAAAGATTTATTTATGAGATGCGAACTATCCTAAAGTTTCGCAATATTACTCTTTGCATAAACAAATTCTGTTTAGGAGGAAAATGGTAGGTGTTTCAGAGTGGAAGCTGTGCTCTCCCTCACAACGTGTGGACTTACTAATCGACTATGTGCACCTGAGGTATGGACACGACGGTGCAAAGAAGTGCATTGCTAAATTGAAAGAGAAAGTTGTGTTTGACAACATGTACCGCCGTGTTGCCAAGCGTCTAGCATCTTCTGTAGTGTGCCAGAAAGTCCGTACTGCTAACACCAGAATACAAGGGGATATGCATTCAGTAGAGCCAACTGAAACCCTAGATTTACTGGCTTGTGATCTGTTCGGACCTCTTCCTGCTTCGAGAGGCGTATGCACCCATGTTTTTGTCGTTGTAGATGGGTTTAGCAAATACGTTAAGCTATGCCAAATTAAAAGAGCGAATGCAAAGACGCTGGTAGAAAAATTGGAAAAAGATTTCTTCGTAAATGTTGTCGTTCCGAAGAGTATGCTGTCAGACAATGGGACTCAATTTGCATCTGATAGATTTAAAGAATGTCTGGATAAGGCTGGAGTGAAACATCTGAAAATATCTGCGTAATTCCCTCAAGTAAATATGAGTGAACATATTACGCGCCTCAAGTAAACTTGAGTGAATTGAATAGGCTTTGCAGGACTTATTGTGCTCGGAAACACTCAAGCTGGGCAGAGCACATTAAGTATTTTGAGAATGTGATTATCAACATAAGGCATGATGCAACTGGTTTTGCACCTTGCGAATTGATGTTTGCCCAAGAACCGCATCATGTGATTGCGGATATGGTGAAATTCCCTCTTCTAACGCATATATCCACCGACGAGAAAAAGTTAAAGGTTAGGGTAAATATAAGGAAACGAGCATTGGAAAGGAGAAAGCGCCATGACGCGAAAGTTGTACCTGCCAGTTTTGAGATAGGTCAGTTGGTCCTTATCAGAACCAAGGAAAAGTATAAGAACATTAATCCAGAAACAAAAAAAATTCGTGTTCGTATACTAAGTATCTTTCAGGATTATAGGAAAACCGCATGAAAATGCGTATAGGCTGGAGTACCCGATGAGTAAAAAAGTATTAGGTCTCAGAAACGTGATCGGCCTAAAGAAATTCATAGGTAGTGAATGAATTCTGTAGGGAGGAGGTTGTTCTGTAACCTCTACGCAGTGTGGCAGCTGTGCGGTCCCAGCTGTGTGAGATCGTCTTTCCCCCCTTTTCAGGTCTCCTTCATTCTTCATCTTTTCTATCCCCAAGATTTCGATTTCTTCTCCCCATAACAAATTTTGCAAATATTGCCAGTAACAAACCATGAGTTCTGCAACCATTCTATCCACCTATTAATGAAGAAACTACAGGATGTGACAAACCTAATATTGACAAGTAAACAATAGAGAGATATGAAGTAATGAAGACGTAAATGTATCTCAGTAACAAGTATGTATATATACATTTTAGGAAGAACCTTGGTAATATTATATTGGAAATGGTTACACAGTAATATTAAAAAGATATGCAAATTCGTTTGTAAGTAGAAGCTGAAGTGGCAATGAGACCTACTGTCTGCATTAGAGCCAAGTAGTAAACAGTAGAAGAGATTGCTTAGTGTTATGGAATATATGCAGATAAGTTGTAATGATGAACTCACCTTGTATAGCAAGAAATGGCAATAATAATGGAATTGAACAGTGTTTGTGGTTATATGAAGGACACGCCCTTGAAGTATTTATGAGGTTGGAGCTGGCCATTATTTTGGTGTAGTGTGTGCTAGGACATGCCTACACGTATGAATGGTATGAGTTGGATGCGTGAATGCGGCCATAGGTACCCTTATCTTAGATGAGACAAAGCAGATCATGGTGTCCTATAGGTTTAAGGAATTTAGCATAACTCATATCCATGATTAATTAATGCACTTTAGTGGTAGTCGAGAGAGACTACCTGTGGTTTCGGCATCCGATCGAGTGGAAATGGATTGCCATGTGAGCAAACTGATCAGCTCCAGTGCACCATAGAAATGAAACCAATGTGCTATCCTGTCCTTTAAATTGTTAATAGAGTGAGTATTACATAGGTACATAACTAGTGACGTAATTGAATAACATAAATACAGACGTGAAACATTATTAATAGCTCAGCATAATGAAACTTCAATGAAATGTGGAAATGACACTGCAGCAAAGGACAAATAAGTTAATTTAGTAATCGACTAATCATAGTGTGCTTTGAACACTCAGGAATTGTACTCCTATTACCACAAGTTACTCAAATGTACAGAGAAGCTAAGAATGACAACTAATAATTAAGAATACTCTTACTGTCTCTAAGAACGAGGCAGTTGACGATGAGTCAGCCTGTAAATAAATACAGATGTGTCGGGAATGTACCGAGCATTGGTTCAGCGTTCTGGCCCAGAAATAATAATTTGAGATTTAAAGGTTTCATGATTGTATGCCTTGGGCATAAAATTTTCCTTAGTATATGATTAACGGTGTATTGAGCCATTTGTTTACCGATTTAATTACGGTAAACTAACCGTTCTGTTAACTTTGTTTCAGTAACGCGTTGAGAGGTAAAATGTATATATCCCCATTTCATTGTGACCCTCCCTTAGCTATTAAGTGAACGGAGTCTGAGGCACTCTTTTGTTTGTTCTTCAGGACAAACCAGATAATGGTAGCCTGGTAGCTGTGTGAAAGCGTGGAGTGACTTGGACACAGCTCACAGTGACCACTCCCCTTTCCCCATTGTAGTATAGAGTGGACGTGAAGGACGCACGCCATAGCAACTTCCCCCTCCACCCTTGTGAATCGAGATGCAGAACGCCAGCCAATGTGGCTACAACAACGTATGTAAAAGTGGAAGTGTTACGATTCGTGAAATTCTCTTTCAAGTGTAAGACTGCAAGATTTCACTATTTATTTATGTAACAAGAATAACCATGTCATTTTCTTTGTAGCGACTGTAACGCTTTTTGAGATTTGGACGTTTTACGTAAAAATCATCGGCCGCAGCTCGTGGTCGTGCGGTAGCGATCTCGCTTCCCACGCCCGGGTTCCCGGGTTCGATTCCCGGCGGGGTCAGGGATTTTCTCTGCCTCGTGATGCCTGGGTGTTGTGTGATGTAGTTAGGTTTAAGTAGTTCTAAGTTCTAGGGGACTGATGACCATAGCTGTCAAGTTCCATAGTGCTCAGAGCCATTTGAACCATTTTAAAAATCATCAGCGCATAAGGAAGGAGCTAGAAACTTCAAAATTTATATTCGGATTCCTTTTTCATTGTGATTTAATGGAAACAGCACACAAAGTAATATTTTGGTTAAAATTCATGATTTTATTTTTTTGTTCCCTAAAAGTATGGAAGCAAGATAGATTAAGTAAGCTATTTACATTTAGGTAGAATGGAGATAGGCTGTAATAAGAAAGATGTGAGAAGTTTCCAAAAAGCAGCTATAAAACTATAGCTGTAGCGTCTCTCCTTCTATTGCGTGCGGTGCAACTGAATAAATTCTCTCGCCAAAAGTATTTAACCTAGCCACATCAGAATTTTATTATTGATACATAGCTAAGAGCTGATTGCACCATTAAATTGAGAGCTGCATCGGCCTTCAGCAAATGAAGCAATTAATTATTTAGTACCTAGAAGTGGTGCTCTACTAGCCCCAGCGGCTAGTCAGGAAGGCAAATTTCGTCGGCTGCGCTTTCGGCGGTCCACACCGTGGCTGTATAAATAAGACCGGTGCGAGCTGGATGCAGGCCCCATCCCTCCAAAACCCAAGCCCTTATCATCTGCCGACGCCGTATTCCCATTCGGCTCCCTCAGGTGGCGGTCCTTGGTACCCCAGTCCCCTGGACTCGTACTGCAAAGTACTTGGGTGTTACCCTGGACCAACGCCTCACCTGGCGCCCCCACATCGACGAGGTGCGTCGTAAGGCAATGGGGCGGCTACGCCTGCTCTACCCTCTCATCAACCCAGCCTCTTCCCTCCCCACGCACCTTGCTGTTAGACTGTACACCTCCCTTGTTCGCCCCATCCTTGGGGCAATGCTGCCCCCACCCACCTCCGCCGACTCCAAACCGTCCAGAACCGGGCTCTCCGGCGTGCCCTCCGCCTCCCCTTCGACTTCCCCTCCCACGAGCTCCACCTCCTGGCTGAAGTGCCGCTCCTTCGTACCCGCATCCTCTCCGCCGCCCACTCCTTTTACCACAAAACCCGTCACTCTCCTAATCCCTTAATCCTTTCCCTGGGCACCCGTGTTCACCGCCTAGCCACCACTCGATGGCCCGACCTTTTATTTCGCCCCCCATGACTTCGCCTGCACCAGGCACCTCATCTCATGCCGACTACCTCCCTCACGCCATAGATTATTCCCACCAACATGCCATGTCTTTCGCTCCCCAAACATGATCCCCCTTCCCCCCACGCTACCCCCAATGTTGGCCTAATCATGATAGGCCCTTCCTTTTTCCACTTCTTCAACTGTCACCCTCTGACTTCTTTCTCTTCCCCCCCCCCCCCCCCCCTCTTCGCCATTTCAAGACTGACTGCCGCCGCCATCGCGTCGCCGCTACGAAGCAGAAGAGGCCAGGATAATGGCCGTTCGCTTTCACTCACTCTCACTGTTCCTCCTTCTGTCCTTTCTTCTGTAACTACTCGTAATTCCCGGCCAGTCAATTGGGCCGTTCGTTTTCCTTTTCTCTCACTGTCCCTCTCACTATCCTTTTATCTTTCTTTTTAAAAAAACAAAAAACAAAAAAAACAAAAAAAACACCAGCACAACTGTCAAGTAACAGCCACCACTACCAAGTCATCACTCATCCTCACCACACCATGCAAGAAGGCGAAGCGCAGCACGCGCTACAACCTCGTCCCCAGCAGAGGGTTCAGCCCTCAGTCATGTGCGTCTGGATGCAGGCCCCAGTTCTCTTGTAGACTCGTATCGGCGCACACTTCGTGTCGGAAGGCGCGTCGCGTCTCTGCAGTTGCAAAGAATAGACTTGGATGCCGTATCACGTAACTCGGTATGCACATAACAATGAGTTCGCATTGTGGTAAAGTTTTAATCATGGAACGTCCTCAGTGATTTATCCTTAGTTTATGTATGTCGAATTTTCACGTGTCGCCGCAGGACGGAACTCCTACCATTGCTAGCGTGGCGTTTGATGAGTATGAACATCAGATTTTGGCGAGCATTGAACAGTTTCGTTATCTGGGGATAATAGGATCCACACAATAGACTCTGAACAGCTCTGATCTACATCTACATCTACATTTATACTCCGCAAGCCACCCAACGGTGTGTGGCGGAGGGCACTTTACATGCCACTGTCATTACCTCCCTTTCCTGTTCCAGTCGCGTATGGTTCGATGGAAGGACGATGCCGGAAAGCCTCCATGCGCGCTCTAATCTCTCTAATTTTGCATTCGTGATCTCCTCGGGAGGTATAAGTAGGGGGAAGCAATATATTCGATACCTCATCCAGAAAGGCACCCTCTCGAAACACCGCGATGCATAGCGCCTCTCTTGCAGAGTCTGCCACTTGAGTTTGTTAAACATCTCCGTAACGCTATCACGCTTACCAGATAACCCTGTGACCAAACGCGCCGCTCTTCTTTGAGTCATCTCTATCTCCTCTGTCAACCCGACCTGGTACGGATCCCACACTGATGAGCAATAGTCAAGAATAGGTCGAATAAGTTTTTGTAAGCCACCTCCTTTGGCGATGGACTACATTTCCTAAGGACTCTCCCAATGAATCTCAACCTAGCACCCGCCTTACCAACAATTAATTTTATATGATTACACTTCAAACCGTTCCGTACGCATACTCTCAGATATTTTACAGATGTAACATCTGCCAGTGTTTGTTCTGCTATCATATAATCAAACAATAAAGGATTCTTCTTTCTATGTATTCGCAATACATTACATTTGTCTATGTTAAGGGTCAGTTGCCACCCCCTGCAGCAAGTGCCTATCCGCTGCAGATCTTCCTGCATTTCACTGCAGTTTTCTAATGCTGCAATTTCTCTGTATACTACAGCATTATCCGCGAAAAGATGCATGGACACTGTCTACTAGTTCACTTAAATATATTGTGAAAATCAATGGTCCCATAATATTCCCCTGTGGCACGTCAGAGGTTACTTTAACGTCTGCTGTGTTCTGTTTGCTAAAAACTCTTCAATCAAGCCACACAGCTGGTCTGATATTCCGTAGGCTCTTACTTCGTTTATCAGGCGACAGTGCGGAACTGTATAGAACGCCTTTCGGAAGCCAAGGAAAATGGGATCTACCTGGGAGCCTGTATCTAATATTTCCTGGGTCTCATGAACAAATAAAGCGAGTTGGGTATCACACGATCGCTGTTTCCGGAACCCATGTTGATTCCTACAGAGTAATTCTGGGTTTCCAGAAATGACATGATACGAGAGCAAAAAACATGTTCTAAAATTCTACAACAGATCTATGTCAGAGATATAGGCCTGTAGTTTTGCTCATCTTCTCGACGTCCCTTCTTGAAAACTGGAACTACCTGTACTCTTTTCCAATCATTTGGAACCTTCCGTTCCTCTAGAGACTTGTGGTACGCGGCTGTTAGAAGGGGGCAGGTTCTTTCGCCTACTCCGTGTAGAATCGAATTGGTATCCCGTCAGGTCCAGTGGACTTTCCTCTGTTGAGTGATTTCAGTTGCTGTTCTATTCCTTGGACACTTATTTCGATGTCAGCCTTTTTTTAGTTCGTGTGAGGATTTAGAGAAGGAACTGCAGTACGGTCTTCCTCTGTGAAACAGCTTTGGAAAGAGCTGATAGTAGCATTGCTTGGGTAAACTTTTGTCTGGAACTTTACGCTTTATTGTTTTCAGAATATAGTGAAAATTGTTATAGTTGGTTGCCAATATTGTAGTTAGAGAGCCTGTGTGAAAACGGCAACAATAGGAAAATTTCTACACGCTGCCACACAGTAGGGAGTCCAAGTGAATGCAGCAACTAAGAATTGTGGTAGATCTCCGTCTCTGGCATCGTCATGAGGCAGCATATCATGGGCCCGCGGTAATGGCTTTTTTGATTACCAAGAAATGGAAAGGGAAAAGGGGAGAAGACCACCTAAGAGTAGAGGAATAGAAAGCACAAGAAGAGAGAAGATTTACATAACACAGGTGTGATGGACATCCTTACATACCTGAAAGCAATGGGAAGTGAAATGGGAAATAAAATTTAAAACGTTAGTCCTGAAATGCAGAAGGTCAACTCAGAAATGGGAAATAAAATTCAAAACGTTAGTGCTGAAATGCAGGAGGTCAGCTCAGAGATGGGAAGTCAAATACAAAAGGTTAGTATTGAAATGGGAAGTAAAATTCAAAACGTTAGTGCTGAAATGGGAAGTAAAATTCGAAACGTTAGTGTCGAAATTCAGTCAATAAAACATGAGACAAGGGATGTGAGAAATGAGGTAGTGATGCTCCGAACAAAACTAGAAAGAGAGATTGTGGAGGTCAGAAGAACCGCGAATGAGGCAGGATTACTAGCGAAGGGTGTAAAGCGGATTGCTATTGAAACATTAGATAAGACAGAAAATACGACAGAGATAGGTAGATGTGCATTAACTAAGTTGTAGAGGCGCGTGAAACAAGTAGAAATAACGCAGCTGCAAAAGACAGAAATTGCACCAAACATGGCACTGACCGAGGATATCTCCCTATTTAAACAGCACATAGCGAACTTAAAGCAATTATCTCAGGAAGTCAGGTCACAACCAAGGCAAAAATCACCTCTCAGATTAGAAGCAGTAGGCGATTTGGAAACAACAGAAACCGAAAGAGCCAGTTCAAGCTCTACACGATCATGTCCAAGCCTAGACTATACTAGAATGTGCTTGAATGTAAGAGTTGCCGTCCACTACAGACTAAAAGCGTATCTACAGAGCAACGAAATATCGTTAGAGATGTGGCCCCCGTGTTCACACAGGGCACGACTGGATCGCAAATTGCGAATACGGAGAACAGTAATGAAATATTTCATACGCATAATTGTTATCCGATAAAGCGCACCACGGAACATTTTTCGAGTGAGGAAACGGGTCAGGGAATCGAAGAGGGGATGCCCAACGTAACGGTAGACAGGGAACAATAGCGCCAAGTGAGAATGTGGCAGACCGAGTGGGAAGAAACTCTAATGAATTTTTCGATTTTCGGCATTTTATCTCTGTACGAAAATTTCACCACTACAAAGATGAGTGTAGTGTTTCACGCTCGAATATTTTCATTGGACAGTTTGATTTATCATTATCTTCTCACTGGCCTCTGATGTACAAACTGGACTTCGTATGTTCACATATCGAGGTAACATCGTCTGAATGCACGCAGAACATTGCCAAAACATGCACGTCACACGGAGAGTTTCTTGACTCATTTTTAAACAAATACTGGTCCAAGGAGACACAGGACAGGTTCAAACAGGAGATAATGATGAGTAGAGACTTGGAGAGTTCAGGGTTCCGTAGTCCGGTGGAGTTTTTCGAAAACTTGACCAAGAAGAGTCAATATTTGGACGACCCATGCACACCGGCTGAGACAAGATTGTGTTACATGAAGTTGTCAATTTGGTACCAGAAACGCTCGTCGGTCGATGTGGAAGTGATGTACAAGGATTCAAGATTATGCTACCAGAGTTACAGTTCACTTTCAACGAGCAACAGGCGCGAGAAAAGCGTTGGCAGAGAGACGTGCAGGGTGAAAGAAGTGGGAACAATACAGGAAGTAACAGAGGCCATACTTGAAAAAACAATGCAAATCGTCCGCCTCACCAAAACATGGACCAGACGGATCGTAGCGGGAATAACGGACGGTGGAGGAACTGTGGCAGAGAATATGGGCAACAAAATGGCCGGAGATGGGAGGCACAAAATAATGGCGCATCATGGGGCGACAATAGAGAAACTCATCAACGATGAGGATGCGGTGGAATGAACAACAACAGGAATCGGGAACAATCGACTGAAATTAGATCACCTAACGCTGGGAGAGTACGCCAAGATAACATTGAAAATGAACAATGACTTGGCCAGACGACGGGCACTAGAGAAAATGCCCCCGTAAACCATCTCGGATGTAATAATATAAATATTATAGAATATGAGGACATGACTGAGATATTACTTGAAGAAAAGGAAACGTTATCAAAACAGGACATCTATCCGGTGATAAAACTACAAATTGGACGAATTAGGGGTACTGTGGTAATAGATAGTGAAAGTAAACGATCTGCTGTTTATATAGGCTGTTAGCTAAATGCAAAGATTCAGTTGATCCACCGGTGCTCACAGTACAAGAAACAAAGGTACGATGTGCGTTAGTTGGAAAGGGTATGGAAATACCGCAACAAACACGTCTAGACTTTGATTGAGAAGGATACCATATGTCAGCAAATCTGTTCGTAATACCGAAACTAACAGCTGATATAACAATCGGTGTAGGTTTTCCTTCAGCGCAGGAAGCTATCATCGATCTAGGAAGAGGGGAGTTAACGTAGGGAAAGAGAATAAAATAAAAATCAGAAGGCAATAAAAGCTCAATTTCCGGCGAACTGTTTAAGACTACAATTCACGGGCCAACATGCAGTTCAGAGGGAAGAGTGGAAAAAAGATAATGACAATAGAGCAGAGTTCAAGTCAGAACGTGATCATATTAATGAAATCAACAGTAGGATTGATCTGAATCTTGATGATCTGGATAACATAGATAATAAGGACAGAAAAGGGTTGGAGCTTGCATCCAAAAATAACGCAGAGTTCTTTGTACCGAAAACCGGATGCATTAAGGGGTATCATTACAAATTTGAGGTAAAGAAACATAGACCATTTCGGGTACCTCCTTATGCCATCCCACGGTCATACGGGGAAAGGGTTCTAAGTGAACTACGAAGAATGGAGGACGAAGGTGTAATTGAGGCCGCAAGATCTGAGTACAATAGTCCACTATGCATAGTAGACAAAAAGGACTGTGGAATTCGACTGGTGTTAGACTCACAACAAATAAATACCATTATTGTGCCAGAGACGGATCGCGCTGAAAGGCTTGAGGAGCTGCTTCAAGGATTTCACGGGATTTCCGTGTTTTCCTCACTTTATTTTCGCTAGAGCTTTTGGCAGATAGAGCTCGATCCGGAATGCTGAAAATACACGGCCTTTATTGTCTTTGGAAGGTGTTTTCAATTCAAAAGGCTCTCGTTTGGATTGAATATATCTTCAGCTGCATTTATCAGGAGTTTTAGCAAAATAATGAGTGAAGACTTAAAAGAGAAGCTCGCGTGTTATATAGACGGTAAACTGATAGCAGAAAAGACCTAGAAGAGACATAACAAACTCTTAGAGGAAGAGTTAAGCAGTTTGAAAAAACATGGACCAGCAAATCATTCATTTGTGTATGTTTGTGGGTGCAGACGTGCACTTTATTGTTCACAGATGTTTACGATGACAGCCATGACAGAACTAAGAGCCATGAGATCGGACTATCTTGTGATACCCACGACAGTGTAGTAGGTAGACTACTACATACATCCTACTGGCCAGTAGTTTAAAAATTAGTTAACATGTAGTTCAACAAGTAGTTAACAAGTAGTGTAAGAAGTAGTTTAACAAATGGTTTAACAAGTAGTATTCTCTTCTTTGTAGTTTTCTTTTGTAATGTAAGCCAAGAGCATAAAAATGAGCAAGTGAAATTACATAGGATTTTTCACAGAATTTTAGAATTGTATAATGACCAATAGATAACCTCTTGAATAACTGATGTAACTGCTTGTTTTGCATATCAGTGGCTAAATGAAGCACATGTAATTTATTCCACTACCACTTTGAAAAGATTAGGATATTTCATATTTCTGGCCTCATGGTGTGGTTCATGGTGTGGGTTCCTGTAGTCATGTCCTAGTTCATGAACCACGGGCAACGTATGAGTGGCCAAGTAAGTGGTCCCGACAGTCGGGATACCAGTTACTTTGGAATAAGGCTGGGCATCTCGGACATATTCTGAGTCGTGGTCACCTTTGTGCTCATACGGCAAAGACTACCAAATCCACCGGTTAGTCCCTCAGCTGTTAGGGGTAAAACCCAATGGGACTCGGGGCAAGTAAGGCTAGCAACCTGCTTCCCTGGTACTTTAAATATGATGCTGGCGACAATCAGAGCAAAATGCCTCGGACCTTTGGAGGTGACGGAGTCCCACCTCTAACTGGCAAACCAGGGACTCCTAAGATACGACTTGGCAAACAAATGGTAATGAAATGGGGAGCTATTAATATCAATGGGGCTACTCTGGGAAGAAGGTACAGCTGGCAGAGGCCGCAAGTAAGATGGGGCTGCACGCTTTAGCTGTTAGTGACGTTCGGGTAAGGGGTGAGAAAGAAGAGGAAGTGGGAGAATACAAGGTCTACCTGTCAGGAGTCAAAGCAGGAATAGCACAATGGGGTGTAGGGCTTTACATCAGGAAAGAAATGGAACCCAGCGTAGTTGCAATAAGGTATGTAAACGAACGACTGATGTGGATAGATTTGACAGTGTCTAGCAAGAAAATTAGGATTGTCTCAGTATATTCGCATTGTGAAGGCACAGATCAAGATAAGATGGATAGTTTTTATGAGGCACACAGTGATGTAGTTGTTAGAGTAAAGGACAAGGACAGTGTTCTGCTCATGGGTGATTTTAACGCCAGGATTGGAAATCGAACAGAAGGGTATGAAAAGGTTATGGGTAAATTTGGAGAGGATATGGAGGCCAACAGGAACGGGAAACAACTCTTGGATTTCTGTGCCAGTATGGGCTTAGTAATCACAAACTCCTTTTTTAAACATAAGAACATTCACCGGTATACTTGGGAAGGCAGGGACACCAGATCTGTCATTGACTATATAATAACAGATCAGGAATTCAGGAAGGCTGTGAGGGACACACGTGTATTCAGGGGATTCTTTGATGACAATGATCATTATTTAATCTGCAGTGAAATTGGGATTGTGAGGCCGAAAGTGCAGGAGGTCAGGTCCATATGTAGGAGGATAAGAGTGGAGAAATCAGGCACAAATCAGGCACAAGTACATAACAGCGATCTCAGAAAGGTACCAGTTAGTTGAATGTAGTCAATTACAGTCATTGGAAAAGGAATGGACAAGGTACAGGGACACAGTACTAGAAGTGGCTAAAGAATGTCTTGGAACAGTACTGTGTAAAAGTAGGATGAAGCAAACAGCTTGGTGGAATGATACAGTCAAGGCAGCCTGTAAGAGGAAAAAGAAGGCGTATCAAAAATGGCTACATACCAGAACCCAGGTAGACAGAGAAAGTTATGTTGAAGAAAGAAACAAAGCCAAACAGATAATTGCAGCATCCAAGAAGAAATCGTGGGAAGACTTTGGAAAAAGGTTGGAGACTATGGGTCAAGCTGCTGGAAAACCATTCTGGAGTGTAATTAGCACTCTTCAAAAGGGAGGTAAGAAGGAAATGACAAGTATTTTGGACAGGTCAGGAAAACTGCTGGTGAATCCTGTGGATGCCTTGGGCAGATGGAGGGAATATTTTGAAGAGTTGCTCAATGTAGGTGAAAATGCGATCAGTAATGTTTCATATTTCGAGGTAGAATGGGATAGAAATGATGATGGAAATAGGATCACATTTGAGGAAGTGGAGAAAATGGTCAATAGATTGCAGTGCAATAAAGCGGCTGGGGTGGATGAAATTAAGTCGGAACTCATCAAATACAGTGGAATGTCAGGTCTTAAGTGGCTACACAGGATAATTGCAATGGCCTGGGAGTTGGGACAGGTTCCATCAGACTGGACAAAAGCAGTAATCACACCAATCTTTAAACATGGAAACAGAAAAGATTGTAACAACTACAGAGGTATCTCTTTAATCAGCGTTGTGGGTAAAATCTTCGCAGATATTGTTGAAAGGAAAGTGCGAGTATTAGTTGAGGACCAATTGGATGAAAATCAGTGTGGGTATAGGCCTCTTAGAGGTTGTCAGGACCAGATCTTTAGCTTACGGCAAATAATGGAGAAGTGTTATGAGTGGAAGAGGGAATTGTATCTATGCTTTATAGATCTAGAAAAGGCATATGACCGGGTTCCTAGGAGGAAGTTATTGTCTGTTCTACAAGATTATGGAATAGGAGGCAAACTTTTGCAAGCAATTAAAGGTCTTTACATGGATAGTCAGGCAGCAGTTAGAGTTGACGGTAAATTGAGTTCATGGTTCAGAGTAGTTTCAGGGGTAAGACAAGGCTGCAACTTGTCTCCACCGTTGTTCATATTATTTATGGATCATATGTTGAAAACAGTAGACTGGCTGGGTGAGATTAAGATATGTGAACACAAAATAAGCAGTCTTGCATATGCGGATGACCTAGTTGTGATGGCAGATTCGATTGTAAGTTTGCAAAGTAATATTTCAGAGCTAAATCAGAAATGTAAGGACTATGGTATGAAGATTAGCATCTCCAAAACGAAAGTAATGTCAGTGGGAAAGAAATATAAACGGATTGAGTGCCAAATAGGAGGAACAAAGTTAGAACAGGTGGACGGTTTCAAGTACTTAGGATGCACATTCTCACAGGATGGCAACATAGTGAAAGAACTGGAAGCGAGGTGTAGCAAAGCTAATGCAGTGAGCGCTCAGCTACGATCTACTCTCTTCTGCAAGAAGGAAGTCAGTACCAAGACTAAGTTATCTGTGCACCGTTCAATCTTTCGACCAACTTTGTTGTATGGGAGCGAAGGCTGGGTGGTTTCAGGTTACCTTATCATCAAGGTTGAGGTTACGGATATGAAAGTAGCTAGGATGATTGCAGGTACTAGTAGATGGGAACAATGGCAGGAGGGTGTCCACAATGAGGAAATCAAAGAAAAACTGGGAATGAACTCTATAGATGTAGCAGTCAGGGCGAACAGGCTTAGATGGTGGGGTCATGTTACACGCATGGGAGAAGCAAGGTTACCCAAGAGACTCATGGATTCAGCAGTAGAGGGTAGGAGGAGTCGGGGCAGACCGAGGAGAAGGTATCTGGATTCGGTTAAGAATGATTTTGAAGTAATAGGTTGAACATCAGAAGAGGCACCAATGTTAGCACTGAATAGGGGATCATGGAGGAACTGTATAAGGGGGGCTATGCTCCAGACTGAACGCTGAAGGCATAATCACTCTTAAATGATGATGATGATGATGATCTTGCCTCAACTTCTGTCTTAGGGATGGATGAATGACAGCGAACGTGGGCCTTAAGTCTAAGGAGAGGTGGAAACTGCCATTTTTTGAAAGAGACTAAAAATTTTGTAAGGTTAGTTAAATTTCTTTTGCTATTGTATATTCCAAATGTGATGTCTCGGAACAAGGTTAAAAACATAAGGGATAGACACATTATAATAAACACGTAATAAGTAAATTTATGGCAGTAAACCCATGAATGAATGCAGAATGACTGTAGAAGAGCATATCATGATTCAAGTGTTCCTCTGCCCTCGTATTCTTACTAGTTCGCTTGTACAGACAATTGATGGTTATATGATTTTGTACTGAATTAGATAATATTATAAGAATTATCTCATCCTAGTACAAAATAGTTCGTTAGGTGGAGGTATTATAAGGTGGCTATAATTTGACACCTTACAAGCACTCATCCACATACTTTGCCGTGAACTACAACCACAATTACATATCATTTGATAGGCTGTACATCGTATATATGAATATTTAAAGGGAACTGACATTGTCACGTACATCTTGTAAATAATTCTTAACTCTCATTGCATGAAAGGTGATGGAGTGTCTTTATTGTAAAAACGGGGTAGTGAATGATTGCCTATACTAGTAGAGGTTGGAACGCCACTGGAAATGAAATAGCAGGCGGAACTATAGCCCGGGGTCGAAGGCCCACACATGTGTGTTGGTCCTGCTTAAACATAGGAAGCAGAAAGACGGACGTCATAGCACGTAAGTGCTGGAGCTCAATAGAGTCGCGACCGGCTCGTGTTGTAACCGAACCGGAAGGATTATACTTTGGAAACTACGAAAATCTTGGACGCACATGAGAGGAATGAAGAAGTGGCACATCGGAAACCACACAAGATGGGTTATTTCCAAGGATTTTTACTCAGAAGCGTACCATTGTACGAGTATAGGTTTTTCCTCGCAAACTTTCCGCGATGGACGACAAAAGACTAAAATATGGATGGTCGGCGTTCGGAAGAATCTGTATGGAGGCGGAATATTCCGTGGTTTCGGGAATATGATTCGTTTTCGGAATTACGATGGTGGGGGGCCGAGCCTTGCTGGGAGGCCAGCGGTGGAGAGGTTATCTGATGTAAGCGACCGTGTGTGATGGTTGCTCGATATCAGCTTTGTTGGCTCAAATGGTTCAAATGGCTCTGAGCACTATGGGACTTAACATCTGAGGTCATCAGTCCCCTAGAACTTATAACTACTTAGACCTAACTAACCTAAGGACAGCACACAACACCCAGTCATCACGAGGCAGAGAAAATCCCTGACCCCGCCGGGAATCGAACCCGGGAACCCGGGCGTGGGAAGCGAGAGCGCTACCGCACGACCACGAGCTGCGGACTCAGCTTTGTTGGTAGACATGGAGATGCTGTCTTTGCTCTCAGGGGAGTTTATAGTTAGGGCAGTTAGGACCTGTACTGTTGCGAACCTACATGATTCTGGACTTCATCTCAGCGTTGGAAGTCGTCGTTGAGTGCGCAGTGTTCGGTAATTGAGAGCACTTCCTCTGCCTGTACTTACGTTGAGACGTTATCTGAACTCTGTCCTTATGGCTGGGAGTTCGCATTTCTTGTCTGTGGAACACAGAGAGGAGAAAACAGTATTAGAGTATATTATTCAGAGGACCGCCCTAGTGTCTGAAAGAGTTTATTTGTGGCTGTAGTTCTTGCATCGATGCAGATGTGTACGAGGACCAGCATGCCGACGCACCAGATGCAGTACGTACTGTGATATCGCAAATTGCTTCAGCTTATTAGGGCTATAAAGCTAAACAGCTGTGATATCGTTAGTGTATTTCCAGTGAGGCTCCACACCACCGTAGATCATCTTTGAAAGTAGTGTATTCTAGTGTTTGGTATGTAGATGATGTCAGTCATTCCGCGATATTGATGTTAGACCGCGCAGTCATAATAAGGGACAGAGTTGGACAACTGATTAGTTATTTTACTTAGGGAATGTAAACTTTGTACTCTAGAGTTAAAAAAAATCTACTATTATATAAGCAGGAACAACGTTTATCATTCAGTAGGATTAGTTGCCTTCATTATTCATTTATGTTTAGATTGTAATTTATGGAATTAAGAGATCCTAAGATCTGCTTCCGGAGGTAGTCAGACAAGGCCAAATCATCATTTAGCGTTTATTATTTTCCGTTGCGCACATTCATTTTACGCCCGCCTGACGTAGCATATTGTAACGTCTACAATGTCAACCGTAAGATTATTATTTGATAAAATAATTCTCAGACAATAGAGTAATTCTGTCGGTCCTGTGGCGGTAATAATGGAATATGACATACGAAATGTGATTCTCAATATAATACATAAATAATTGCAAAAGTACATTAACTAAATAAAGACAAACATTATTATTCATTAGACACTGCAGTCATAGCATAAAGTGGCCCGAAACTATGGCACCTCTAGCGAAGGCTAGGAATATAAAAATTTGACAAATGTCAGTTCTCTACACCGACAGAAACCAGAGACAACACCGAAGTACCTCTTTTACAAAGTTGTTGCCATGGGTCCATACCCACTCAGATCTCATTTCGAGACAAACGTCATGCATAAGTTAGTACAATATTTGTCAGTTTTTACTCTTTTTATGTGCATCTATACTACCTTCGAAAGTGAATGCCAAAGAGTACTTACAGTTGGCACACGTATTAGCATTTCTGCCCATTCCATTCCCGTGTGTAGCACGGGAGGAATAACTGCTTAAAGGTCACTGTGCACGCTAAGTAATCAGTCCACTCTAGTAACCATTATCACTATGGGAGGGATACGCACGGGGTTGCAACACATCCCGAGATACCTCTTTTAATACTGGTTGTCGAAACTCTGGAAGATGCCCTTCTAAAGCTAGTTGTCATGGTTCCTTGTGCGTCTGTCAGTTCTGGTTTGCTTCAGCATTTTCCTGACATTCTGTAGTGGTTTAACGAAATCTGTACCAAGTCTTGCTGTGTACAGTTCAATTCCACCACTTAGTGATGTTTAGTTTGAGTCTCACAGACATTAGCAATACTGTAGGGTGTGTCGTAGTAATGAGTGTAGAAAATTTTCGTTACATATCCCATCTCTAAATATTCTTCCACTGTAGTGATGTCTACCACCTGCTTAATCTTCATTGCAGACTATGTGATGTTTACATTTCATATTTCAACAAATTGTTACATCTAGATATTTGTATGGTGTGTCTGTCCTTTGGTATTGGAATAGTTTTACACTACATAATTCCGTTTTGTGAAGAATACAGTTTTACACTTCTGAACGCTTAAATCAATTTTAACCGCCTTCGTATCAATATCTTCAGCTTTCTTTCAGCAGTAATTAATCACTGATAGCTGCATAATCTGTAAATGTCTGAGGATATTATTAAAATGCTCGTAAAGGACATTAACATACAACATGAACAGATTAGTCTCAATGTTCTTCTATTGTGACAACCTAAAATTACTTCACGTCTGCTGATGACTCCCCGTCCGAGATAACAATCTCTGTCTTCTCTGCCTAAAAACCCTCAATCTACGTAATTCGATTGGTACCCCGTGTGGCCATATTTTCACTCAAAGTTTTCGGGCTGCACTTTTGTCAAATGCTTTTCTAAAGTCAATAGATAACAGATCTATCTGACTGACTTGAGTGAAAGCATTCAAAATATGAGAGTAAAGTGCAGTTGTATCTCGCATCACTATTGTTTCCTGAATGCATGGTCAAAAGGAAGAGGTTGTTCAATTTGAGATATTCTACTATTTTTGAGCTCAGACTATATTCTAACATTATATAACAAGTGGGCATGAACGTTGCTGACCCATGTTTTTGTTGAACACTTCTCTTGATGGATGTGACTTGAATTATCGTTCAGTCCAACTACTGGCCACAGTTGACTTGTTAAAGGGATCTGTGGTATACTATCGTTAAAAGAGAGGCAAATATGCTGTATAAATATACTGTATATGAGTGATGTATTATTGTCAGTTGAAATCGCTGAAACTGAACAAAGACCCCTGTCTCACTGAAATTACAGATTCCTTACACTGTTTGTATGTATATACATTTGTATATACTGGTGCGAGATTTAAAGTGGGTGCCCTGCTGCTGGAGTTTCCATTATAAAGTAACATTTAGGGGAGAGCTGCGTAAATTGTAAGGGTTCCTAATTTGTACCACTGCTATTAAATTCTTACCACTTGTACTATCCGACCTCTAGTGAGCTCAGCGTGAACTAACTCTTCGGGTCATATTGTCAGCTACGAGTTGGGTGTGTTGAGAAACAGGTCTTCTTGAGACTGCATTGGCGAAAATAGTTACTAAGTGACATGGTCGAAGTAGAGAGGATATAAAATGTAGACTGGCAATGGCAAGGAAAGCATTTCTGAAGAAGAGAAATTTGTTAACATCGAGTATAGATTCAAGTGTCAGGACGTCGTTTCTTAAAATATTTGTACGGAGTGTAGCCATGTATGGAAGTGAAACATGGACGGTAAATAGTTAGACAAGAAGAGAATATAAGCTTTCGAAATGTGGTGCTACAGAAGAATGCTGAAGATTAGATGGGTAGATCACATAACCAATGAGGTGGTATTGAATAGATTTGGAGAGAATACGAGTTTGTGGCACAACTTGACGAGAAGAAGGGACCGGTGGGTAGACATGTTCTGAGGCATCAAGGGATCACCAATTTAGTATTGGAGGGCAGCGTGGAGGGTAAAAATCGTAGAGGGAGACCAAGAGATGAATACACTCAGCAGATTCAGAAGGATGTAGGTTGCAGTAGGGACTGGGAGATGAAGAACCTTGCACAGGATAGAGTAGCATGGAGAGCTGCATCAAACCAGTCTCTGGAGTGAAGACCACAACAACAAGAAGATATTTACATTCAGCTACAACAGAATATATAAATATATATTATAGATTAAATGAATGTACAGGAATATACAATGCACCGAACCCAACAATTAAGATACATTCTGAAAATACAAACAAAAATGCAAACAGGTATCTAAAAGTGTTTTCTAATGAACGTGTAAACGAATTGGAGCGACAGTTTCTTAGATTCGAGAAAATGATCTTAGATTTAAGCATGTCGAATATAAGTAAACTTGCGTTCGAAACTGCAGAAGAAAACGAATTTACCCATAATTTCAGTTAAGTAGAAGCCATTGCAAGCCGCAAGTGGGTAGAAGGTCTCCACAAAGACATATGGCCGCATCGAAGGGAATTCCAAGAGTAATTACAAGGGGTGTCCAAGGACCCTGACGAGCATCACACGAGAAGAAGATTAATCGAACTAAATGACAACAAATTTAGAACTATAGCTCCACCCGTGAACTGGGAGTTTTTTGTAGTGTCCACGTGGAAGTCTCAATTGAAACTTATTCGTAAAACAGAGAAATGGCGCTTCAAGCAGTACGAGAAAGTTCGAATGGAAGAAATGATCAGATATCTTAAATCCAAACTTAGATTCATGCGAAGTGTGCAGGCGTAAGGACAGTAGTGAAAAAATTGTGTTCCGATGCCTGCAAATACTGATATAAGAACTAAAATGTGATTAGAACATTTTGTTGAAGCTCAGAGCGTTAGTTTTAAGGGTGGTATAATTTATGCAGTCCCTGCTACAAACTAGCAAAATGATTTGTAATTTGTACTACTTGCAGAAGTTTATAAAATTAAATATAGTGCGCCTATGTTTCTTAGAATTTACGTCCTCTAAGGCAAATATCAAGAACAACTTCCTACAATTGAGGATAGAATTGTTGAAATAATTTTGTAACCTACTATTTACGCTACGATAAATAAAAGCTCCAAAATATGACAGTTTAGGCATCTCTCCCCTAACACAGCCTGGATTGTTTCAAAGTGGAGGAGGGTCCCATTTGATAAAGAGCACTTTGAAAACGCTCATGTTTTTCATTTTTTTAAACACATTTAATTACACTCCTGGAAATGGAAAAAGGAACACATTGACACCGGTGTGTCAGACCCACCATATTTGCTCCGGACACTGCGAGAGGGCTGTACAAGCAATGATCACACGCACGGCACAGCGGACACACCAGGAACCGCGGTGTTGGCCGTCGAATGGCGCTAGCTGCGCAGCATTTGTGCACCGCCGCCGTCAGTGTCAGCCAGGTTGCCGTGGCATACGGAGCTCCATCGCAGTCTTTAGCACTGGTAGCATGCCGCGACAGCGTGGACGTATGTGCAGTTCACGGACTTTGAGCGAGGGCGTATAGTGGGCATGCGGGAGGCAGGGTGGACGTACCGCCGAATTGCTCAACACGTGGGGCGCGAGTTCTCCACAGTACATCGATGTTGTCGCCAGTGGTCGGCGGAAGGTGCACGTGCCCGTCGACCTGGGACCGGACCGCAGCGACGCACGGATGCACGCCAAGACCGTAGGATCCTACGCAGTGCCGTAGGGGACCACACCGCCACTTCCCAGCAAATTAGGGACACTGTTGCTCCTGGGGTATCAGCGAGGACCATTCGCAACCGTCTCCATGAAGCTGGGCTAATGTCCCGCACACCGTTAGGCCGTCTTCCGCTCACGCCCCAACATCGTGCAGCCCGCCTCCAGTGGTGTCGCGACAGGCGTGAATGGAGGGACGAATGGAGACTGGTGATCGTCGAGGGGACACTGAATAGTGCACGGTACATCCAAACCGTCATCGAACCCATCGTTCTACCATTCCTAGACCGGCAAGGGAACTTGCTGTTCCAACATGACAATGCACGTCCGTATGTATCCCGTGCCACCCAACGTGCTCTAGAAGGTGTAAGTCAACTACCCTGGCCAGCAAGATCTCCGGATCTGTCCCCCATTGAGCATGTTTGGGACTGGATGAAGCGTCGTCTCACGCGGTCTGCACGTCCAGCACGAACGCTGGTCCAACTGAGCGCCAGGTGGAAATGGCATGGCAAGCCGTTCCACAGGACTACATCCAGCATCTCTACGATCGTCTCCATGGGAGAATAGCAGCCTGCATTGCTGCGAAAGGTGGATACACACTGTACTAGTGCCGACATTGTGCATGCTCTGTTGCCTGTGTCTATGTGCCTGTGGTTCTGTCAGTGTGATCATGTGATGTATCTGACCCCAGGAATGTGTCAATAAAGTTTCCCCTTCCTGGGACAATGAATTCACGGTGTTCTTATTTCAATTTCCAGGAGTGTATTTTTTAATTTTATGTACACACTTTTCTTTTGGGACTCTTTCATGCAAATAGTATTTGAGGTATAAAATTAGGCAAGAAACGCTTTTCTTAAAGGGCATAACGTATATTCAAGACGGTAAATATATCTGAGAAGTACTCAAATGTGCAATTCCCTACTAGTTTTATGTACTGTACTTAAATTTACGACTTACCTGAAAGCACTCCAGAATTGCATCAATGCATTAAAGCATTCCAAGTTCCTCAACACAAACTCAAATTTTATTAATGTGTTCTTCATTTTATTAAGAGTCTTCAATTTCCTTAAGTAATCAAGAGCTTGTTTGAAAGTATTATTTCAACAGTCAACTTGAAACTATAGAAACCAATTTTATTTATAAAACAACACGGAATTCACAAATACTACGAGTTTAAGTTTTGAGATCTTAACACTGATTCAAGAATTGATTTCATCTACACCTCATAAATGAGTTTGTATTCATCCATGATGGTATTGTTATACAGTGGTTAATACCAATAAACTCCTCTCTGATGTATAATGCACTTGATCGGTTATTGGACGTTTATCTTCTTTTAGAAACGAACGAACTATAGAATATGCTGCCATTACGTACTTATTCCGCCTTCCACGAACCCCTCGCCATCGTTCCACATGGGAACCGTTTTTCATAACTGTGTACCGCTCCAGTGACCAAGCTGGGCGATATTTTGCCGTTTGGGTTACTAATCATCGATTGTTGAGCAAGTTTTTAAAGGAGTTTTGGCGATATTTTTGTTGATTTTTGTGACAGAGGCAGATCCAAGTGTATTTTTACGCAATGATTTTACTTTAATGTTGTTTGTATTGATGTTTACCTCGCCACCCCATTGTGAAATACTGAAACATTTCAAGTTCTACCAGTCTCTAGATAACGACTCCAGTGGTAACATTAAATTGCTATAGATAGGCAATTACACTGTTCCATTAGTGCATATGTATTTTTAGCTTACCACAGTGCTAATAGACGAATCAAAATCGGATTTCTCTCTTCATTCTTGTTACAAACTTATTCATATTTAGAAACCATGACAACAGCACTGAGCACAAAAACGAGAAACGGTAGCACTTACATTAAATTCAGCTGGAAGTAAGAACTGAAATAATTACCAAAACAACAACTGAGCTCAAGTAAGGCCGACAATGTGCTGTAGCTGGTCTTGGTAAAGTAGGGACAGGCAATAGCCGATAGTGCTATCCATAGTTTAAATCTATCGATGGCATTTTTGACTATCGGTAGTGCATATCCCGTTCCGTCATATGATTGAAGACCAAAAAATCTTTCAGTTTTATTACACGTCAACTAGGTCGTGCGTAATTTCACTTAGGCGGTTTCGGGGAAGGGGGCAGTCCGGACACCGGAATATACCCCCCCCCCCCCCTGTTGGCTACGTCCTTGATTAATATTCGAGTCCAGGATATCTGCTTTTCCTTTGATACGCTCAATTTCACGTTCCGTTCACAATAACTTAGACTGCCGACATGCCAATGATAAAACTCCACTATTTCTCAAGCTCTCAGGTTAACTGTAATGTGATTAGTGATACCACAGTTTTATATTGTTTGTAGCAGTGATATTTTTCATGTCTGGTGCAAAGTGATATCAAAAGTGTGCGAGAGTTTTTTTCTGGTCATGTGTTGTTTTTTTTATCTTTGCCGTAAGACTATAGAGTCTCCTAGTTTTTGTTACTTCTCTGTTGTTTTTTTAGTTTCTCCTCATTGCGAGTTTTTGCGAATATTTTTTCGTTAACACATTATACCGGACGGCTATGCAATTATTTGTTGTAGGCAAGTCGCCTACATAATTGGTGACCTCCGATTAAGGAACTTTAAACCTTTCCATTAGCTACGTCGAACATTAACTGCAAAAGCAATGAACGATGGCGGCAAACGATACGGTTCGATAACGGAAGAAACGCATAGGCTTCAGAATGAGATAGAAACTTTACAGTTGTATATTTCGGAAGATATGAACTTCAAGCATATACCGGACCAAAGGAATGACGTTGGTTCAACAACCATGGCACACACCAACAAGGCAACATCATCGGAAACTGGGACTACTGCAGCACAGCCACAGCAAGTAACAGCTATGGAACTACCCGCTGGTTTCAACGCTTCACCAACTCACCGGCTGCAATTACGAGCGCCCCCATTCATGCCTTATCAGCCACACACATGGTTCGTGATAATGGAAAATATATTTCTACAACAAAGAATAGTCAGTGATCACGAGAAGTTCACCTTGGTGATAAGTAATTTGGACCATCAACCCCCGGCTTTGATATCTGACATTATAGTGAACCCACCTACAGAAGGAGCATACTGTAGACTGAAAGAAGAATTAATTTCTCGGTGTGTGAAGTCAGTCGACTTCAGAGTCAAACAAGTACCGCACCAAGAGAAACGGGGAGATAGGACCCCGTCAGAATACTGGCGTCATTTACGCAGCCTGGTAGATAGATCGACAGTCTCTGATAGACTGTTACTCCACGTATGGCAACAACAGCTACCAACGCAAGTAATAACTACACTAGCTATATACGACGAAAGATCAGTTGAGAAACTGCTGCTCGCTGCGGACAGAATCTACGAGACGCACGAGCCTACTGCAACAGTCGCAATGACGTCGACAGATGCCTCGTACGGTAACTACCATTACCAGCAAGACCAACCTGACGATATAACAGTAAACTGTGCCGCGGTCGCCACGCGACAAACAACAAAAAGTTCAAACTAAATTAGAGATTTAAAAACTGCAATAGAGGATTTGCAAACGCAGCTACGCACGCTACAGCGACCACAAGTTATCTCAAGAGAGACCGGGCTGGGCGTGAAACACGAAGTCAACAAGAGGACGAGAGTAAGGTGTGTTGGTACCATAAACGTATTGGGAGAGATGCTACAAGACGTACATCACCGTGCGCCTACTCAGATAACCAAGGTATGTACAAAAACAGTGCAGTGTTTTCATGTCAGCGACAGCAATCGTCAATGCATATGCCTCCTGCTTCGAAAAGATTTTATGTATCAGACGTACTCACGGGTACAAGGCTTTTGGTGGATACAGGGTCAGACATTAGTTCGCTTCCTGTCAGCCATGCCCCACACAACGAAAAAGACATACGTTTGAAGGCAGTGAATAACTCGGTGATTAGCACGTACGGATGTAAAGTGTGTAAGATTGATGTGGGTTTTTCCAAACAGTTTACCTGATCTTTTGTGATAGCTGGTATATCAGAACCTATTTTGGGCGCTGATTTTCTGGCACATTTCGAGTTGGCGGTCGACTTACAAGGAAAACGTTTGTTAAATCTGACAGACAACAGTGCAATATCAAGCACTAAAGGGCATACAATTTGTGAGAAGTTACAGGTGATTGGCAGCTCTGTAGCCGAAAAGCTACATGACAAAGAGAAGAATCGGAGATGTTCTGACAGGCAGACCAAAGAAGTTAAACATAGTACGGTTCACTATATTCGTACTACGCTAGGACAACAAGTTTCACGACGAGCACGTAGATTCGCACCAGAGAGTTTGACAGAAACAAAGGCGATATTCGAGGAAATGTTACAGTCGGGAATAATTCGCCGGTCAGACAATCCGTGGTCTTCACCCCTACACTTAGTACGTAAGAAAGATGGATCATGGAGACCGTGTGGGGATTACCGAGCTTGGCCGGCGCGAAAATTTTTAGCGTCCTCGATTGCAAGAAAGCATACAACCAGATACCCGTGGCTCCAAGAGATGTTCAGAAGACAGCAATGATTACACCATTTGGATTATTCGAGTTTTTATTTATGCCTTTTGTCCTTAAGAACGCAGCACAGACTTGGCAGCGTTTTATCGACGATGTGATAAAAGGATTAACATTTTGCTTTGCTTATCTTGATGACGTCTCGGTTTTCTCTCCGGATAGTCAAACACATGAACAGCATCTGTGTCAACTTGGCAAGCGTCTATCTGACTACGGAGTCGTTTTAAACGAAAATAAATGCGTCATGCACAAGAACCAAGTCACTTTCCTCGGCCATACTGTGTCATCAGAAGGTATATTGCCTCTGCCAGAGAAGATCGCGGCGATACAGGCCCTTCCGAAACCGACAAACTACCAAGAGCTACGACGATATATGGCAGTAATAAATTTTTATAGATGTCACCTGCCAGCAACGGGTACCGTGCAAGCACCACTCACTGATGCACTCAAGGGACGCGACGCCAAAGATCGACGAATAGTTAAGTGGACACAAGAAATGGACAAAGCATTTGATGATCTTCAAGCAAGCCTCAGCAAAGCAGTGTTGCTCGCTCACCCAGTTCACTACGCGCAGCTAGCTACTGTTGTAGATGCGAGACAGTCAGCAATAGGGGCGGCGCTGCACCAGCGTGTAGAAGGGCAATGGCAACCACTACGGCTTTTCTCTAAAAAGTTACAGACTGCGCAACAGAAGTGGAACGCGTATGACAGAGAATTGTTCGCGATCTACGAAGCAATTCGATACTTCCGCCCACAAATAGAGGCTAGAGCAGTGACTGTGTTTACAGACCACAAACCCGTAACATCGGCTTTTAAAACTGCCAGTGATAAGTGCTCACCAAGATAGTTCCGTTATATTGAGCTCATAAGTCAGTCCACGACAGATATACGCCATTTAAGAGGCGCAGAAAATTTAGTGGCTGACTATTTTTCACGTATTTGCAGGATTTCAGAAATTAAAACTATGATAAACTTGCAGTGGAACAGACCAAGGATGCAGAGCTACGACAGCTGTTAAACGACCCGTCTAAAGGTCTGAAGTTCGAGCAAATTCTGGTGCCTAACTCCAAGCTGAAGTTTTGGTGCTACTTTTCTCAAGGCAGACCAAGACCATTCATTTCAGAGATATTGCGCAAGACGGCATTCGACAGTGCCCACACACTATCGCACCCAGGAGCCAACGCTGCAATCAAGCTGCTGACAGACCGCTATGTGTGGCCTTCTATGAAAAGAGAAGCGAGCCTTTGGGTACGTTCCTGCATTCCTTGTCAACAAAGTAAAGTAGGACGACATGTGCAGGCTGATATTGGAGATTTTCAAGGTACCTCTGCTAGATTCGCACACGTTCACATGGACCTGGTTGGTCCTCTCCCACAGTCAGAGGGTTACAGATATTTCATTACGGCCATAGATAGGTGCACAAGATGGGCAGAAGCAACTCCAATAGTCGATATTTCAGCCGAAACTACTGCGAAGACGTTTCTGTGCACGTGGGTTGCCCGTTTTGGATGCCCCCTTCATGTCACAACTGACCAAGGACGTCAGTTCGAATCTACGTTGTTCCTCGAGCAATCCAAAATGTGCTGTTTCCAACGCCACCACACGACTACCTATCACCCTGCCAGTAATGGTACGGTCGAACGATTGCACAGAACACTCAAAGCAGCATTGATGTGTCATCAAGAGAGATGGACGGAAGCATTACCATTAGTGTTGTTAGGCCTGCGGACAGCTCACAAACCCGATATTGGTGCATCAGTTGCCGAGATAGTTTACGGCGAGCCGCTACGGATTCCCGCAGATTATTTAGTACCAACCTCACTTCCTGGATCAGAGGGCCTCACACACTGGGTGCAGCAGCTAAAACGTCACTGCGCAAATATACGTTGCCCGACACCTTCTGGCCATAGCAACCGTAAGATGTTTGTACACAAAGACTTACACGATTGCTTTCACGTAATGTTGCGAACAGACTCAGTCAAATCGCCTTTACAACCACCATATACGGGCCCATTTCAGGTGCTGAGTAGAAATAAGCATACCGTGGACATAATGTACAATGGTGTTCCGACAAAGGTATCGATTGAACGTGTCAAGCCAGCATGGGTTTTACCCTCTCCGACCTTTGACACCACGCCTGTGCATCAACACATGATGGACGCAGAGCATACCGAAACACCGCTCAGTACATCGTCCGAGACAGGTGAATCACCACCACAAACAACAACGTCACCGCCCCCGAGGCACCCGACGCACACCAGAGCTGGACGTCGAATAAAATCCAAGTATCAAGATATCCCTGGAGCTCCGCACTTTAAGGGGGGCGGGGGGAGGGGGGGAAGGGGGCTGTGTGTCAGTGGTATGTCTGGTGCAAAGTGATATCAAAAGTGCGCGAGAGTTTTTTCCGGTCACGTGTTGTTCTTTTATCTTTGCCCTAAGTCTATAGAGTCTCCTAGTTTTTATTACTTCTCTATTGTTTTTTTTTTAGTTTCTTCCCATTGTGAGTTTTTGCGAATAAATATTTTTTCGTTAACACATTATACCGGACGGCTATGCAATTATTTGTTGTAGGCAAGTCGCCTACATGTTTCCGTAGTATTAGTGATAATTTGGGCCAATAACTCGTATTGCATATCTTTGTGCTTAAAGTTACGAAGTCACAAACGTTGTAGGCTTCAAGAACCGATCAATCAATCTAACAACGACTGTGTTATGAGAATTAGCTACTAATGGAGACCAACATGCTCTCGTGAGTGAGAAGAATCAATGAGCATACGTGTTACGTATTACATACATTACGTTCATCTCCTCATGTTTCTCATTTTTTCTTTGCCAACGTTTCCGTGTCATCCCGTGTGCTCAAAATTACTTTGTACCTGTACGTTCCACGTAGCTTTGGTAACACTTTAAGAGAAACCACTGAATATTCGAATAATCATAGCGGGAATGAACACCCCGTTTGTTAGGGCTTTCTCAAGTTACTTAAAAGAGATAACACGTAAGGTGTGTCTTCAAATCCCGTGAACTAGCGTCAGAGGAAAGGATATTCAGTGAAAGCACCTCAGTACACTGTCGGTAACGTTTATGAAACTACAGCGAATTTTATCTTTGCAATCGAGCAACGAAATGATGCTGTCTAGTGTGACCCTGGTAATTCCGCACTGTGATCGGAATGTTCCTTCATTTAATTGTTTCTATGTTTATTGGCGTTCAGTGCGCATAAGATACAAGCAGCACCATGTTACACACACTGTGCGTATGATGGTTAAACAGGAACTTCGGACCAAGGCGCAACAAGGAGGCTCAAGCGCGCCAACCACACAGATGGCCGTACCGTGCGTGAAACCTCACTCCTGGGCAATCTGTGAAGAGATCAGACGTGGTGCCTGCAGAGGGGTAGCAGCGTTTCCACTAGCTGCAGACCGAATGACCGACTGTTCTGACGTTCAAACATTAGGGAGCATGGTCTCGCTACGTTGACACCTTGTGATGTTACAAAATAAAAGTGATGTTGTTATTCAATGGAAAGTTGGAAATTGAGATTTATCTTACTGTTTTATCAATCACAATTGGCGTAAGAATCATGGATTGACCATTGTCACAAAACATTGCATTATGAGATGTGAATAGTTTTTACTTGCAGTTTCGCGTGGCTTGAGGCAGTCACAGCTAGCGTGCTATTGATTAAGAAATTGCGTTATCGTCTTTCTAATCACTTCATGATCGTAGATACGATCATACTCGGTTGTGAAGTTATTGTTATGACAAAACAATTTCCTAAGGGACCAGAAAGTTCTTAAGGGCGCAAAAACAACTGTAACATCACACAAAAGGGAAATTCAATATTAAAGCTGATGCAAGAAGACGATAAAACAGTTTTCTTTTTATCAATGTAACACACACATTGGACTGCTGATCTTGGTGTCTGTAATATTAGCAAAATGCATAATTAAAATGAAAATAATACTGAGGAGATAATAGGAATGAGCACTGCTAAATGATTCAGTATTCCCAGAACAAATATTTATTATAACTAAAACATATATATCGTACCTTAAGCTTGATACTACAATGACGGTAGATTTTTATGTCCGTATCATGTCCATTGAGCGCTCTTTTATATAGCCATTGTCTTCTTTGAGTCGCTCGTGCATCGTCACGGTAAGTTATAACAGTTCTTTACACTTCACTCAAACTTAGACATAACACGTTTTTATACATTTAGTAAAAATTAGATCAGACTGCCACAAATCTGCGTCCGTCTTACTTGAGAAAAACAGTACAAGTCTTTTTAGCGCTCAAGGCTTCATTTGTTCTGCAGCGAACAAAATAGTGAAGGATCGCATATCTATCCGTATTTTTCTTTTTATATTGCCGCCCAAAGACGACGAATTACATTATTTAGAAAATTCCACCGTCACCATGCGACGCCTCATTATACATTAATCAGTATTTATAAACAAGTATTTGCCTTCTGGCTGAAAGTATTAACTACTCGTATTTGCTGTTTTAATGAAGTCAAAAATAGCGAATATCACAACCTGTGGCACGGAAGAATGCATTGGGGAGCTACAGCCATTATACTCCCAAAAGATGTGCAGCTACAGCCTACGGCATGGTGTCACTATGGGAGCATTTTCTTGCGTAACATATTCAGGGTGTGAAATAGTCAGCCAACTGTGTCTCTGGATGGGTAATAGCGGAATATGGTCATGAGGAGAACTGGTCGAAAGGTGGATTGCTGCATCCGTTAACCAAACAGATACAAGTGTTGCACAGAAGTGTGTGAGCAGCGCGACAGAGCTGCGTGCGGCTCGCGTTCCTGCCGTTCATAACCTGGCGTCTTGTAGTAGCAGTAGGGGCGTCTCGTCTCCTCCTTGTGTTAATGGCGCCACTGAGTTTACCAGTTTTGTTTGTCCGCGAATGGCAGCAGCAGCGGTTATCGATAGCCAGTACTGTGGTACTCTCTGTGGTGCGACCGCTTGTATTTCCGGGTCGTCGTATGTCAGGCAGTTCGGCTTCGGACGGAGCAGCGAGGAGGTCCGTAGCGCGAGGAGCAGGCACTGCCGGACCGAGGGGCTGTAGCCGGCGACCGAACCCGGGACGTTTCGAGTCGAGTGAACCTTATCCAGTAGTGAAACCTCCACTGTTTGAGATCTCGCTGGTTTTTTGCTTGTTGCTGCTCCCAGGGTCGGTGAGACCAACTGCAACATGTGGAGTCTGGATAATTGTTTTCCTTGTCTACCTTGGTTATAGTTGTTCCTTCTGCCCTTTGGTGTTTTAAACACCGGATTCTGCAGACGCACTGTCATCTGTCACTTCGCACTCGCCTGAATTATTTCATCGTTGTACTGGTTATCTGGCGTTAGGTGGATTTGCTAACAACGTTGATCGGCGTTTAAACTGTCTCTAGTTTGCGTTGCCCTCCTCAGGTGAACATTACTCTTGGCTGCGGGTCTCACCGCTTACACAACTGTAGTGAACTTCCTCAGGTCGATCCAGGGAGCACTCCGTTTTACTTGGTCAAGTTGTCATAATTGTTTAAAATTTACCTTAATGTTTTAGTGTGTAATTGCCTCCAACTGTTATTTGTTTGTAACATTGCTTGTGGCCTTTAGCCGACAAATATTTTTCAATACTGTCTTAATAATGCCTTTAGCCGGCACTATAGCCTGTTACAGTTTGTTAAGGTTATTTAAAAATGTTTTGGTATTTTTAACGTGTAATTGCCTTCCTGACTTGTAATTCAGGTCTTCAGCCATTGAGTATTCTGAAATTGCTTGTGGCCTTTAGCCGACAAACAATTTTCAATTCTGTCTTTATAAAGCCTTCAGCACTCCCTATACCTTGTTACAGTTTATTAAGATTGTTAAAAAAGGTTTCAGCATTTCTAACGTGTAACTGCCCACTTTATTCGTAATTCAGCCATTCAGCCGTTGTGTATTCCGAAATTGCTTGTGCCCTTCAGCCGACAAATAAATTCCAATTCTTTCTTAATAAGGCCTTCAGCAATTGCTATAGCTTTTGTTACAGTTTTTGAGCGTTTTAGAAAAAAAATATCTTAGTATTTGTTAACGTGTAACTGCCTTCCTCACTTGTAATTCAGGCCTTCAGCTGTTGAGTATACTGAAGGTGTTTGTGGCCGTCAGCCGAAAAATAATTTTGAATTCTTACTTAATAAGGCCTGCAGCCGTCAGTGTAAAATCTTTTAAAATGAGTTTTAAATTGAGTTTTCGTTTAAGGCCATTAGGGGCCTTGAGGACACCACATTGAGGACACCATAGGCATTTTGGAGGGCACTCAGCCAAGTGGCAGTCAGTGAGTCATTGTGCGGCCACAGTTAATGCATTTAACCAACTGAATAGCGGATTTAGTGGCGTTAAGGTTGGAGGATCGTCATAAGAAATTAACCGCCGAACTGGCGTTTAGAACTTGATGGGGAAAGTACTGAGGGGTGGGACTTGCTATCTCCAGGGGTCGCGGGAGCCAGCCCGGGAGCGATGCTCTTGTGTCGTCCGAGGGAGTTAGATGCAGTGTTTGCTAAATTGCTTAATCCTTGGTGCACTTAAATCGAAACATCGCAGAATTAGTTATAGATCGAACCGAGCAAATTGAAAGTTTATTATGGTTGTTAGTTCGCCTTGAGCAACACGCTGCTCCCTTTGGCATTTCGCATCAAGTAGTTTTGTCGCTATTGTATCCGTTAGCTAGAGACGAATTGAGGCTGCTCGTAACCCTAGCCATAGCAGAGGGGTTTTCATTGACCTTGGAGGTTCGCAAACAGCTCGAGTGTCGCTATATTTGGCAGATGCGACAAGATAAAAAGGAGACACATCAGTATGTGGACAGAGTTAATACAGCCTGCTTGACCTCGTTGCTCGATTTGCCTGAACGGGATTTGGTTTCTTTTGTCCTGAGGGGAATGCTGGAGGCAGATAAGTCACACTTTGCTTTTCGTGATCGTCCTTCAACTTGGGAAGAACTTTGTGCCACCGTTGTAGCGACATCTGCGATACCGCTCGTGGACGATGCATGCCCTAAGGTTCAGCCCGTGGGCCTTGTCGAGGAAAACGCCTAATTATCTACTTCAGGTGAGGCTGCTAAAAGGGAACAGCGTCGTTGTTTCAGGTGTGGTCAGACTGGTCCTTTAGTTCGCCCTTGCGTTCAGCTGCACGCGCCCAGAGCCAATGAGTGACGCTGGGCTGTGGGATCGAGCCTTTAAACATAGGTGTACACGCGTCGCCGCCCCATCAATACCACCTTTGCCTTATATTTGTTCTCGCGTAGGTGGCGAACCTGTTTGTGCCCCTTTGGATTCTAGTAGCTTCTTTTCGCGGTTGAGCTTGGAATGGTTTCTTGAATTTGGTCATGTTATGAGACTTCCGTCGGTCCCTTCTCCAGTACAGAGATGTCGGGTTGCCAATGGCCAGATGTTGCAAGGTTGGGTCCGAGGGAGTATCTCGGTTGGGGATTTCCCCTGGCCCTTGTCTTTGGCCTTGGTTAAGGAGCTCCCGGTTGATTCGATTTTGGGATGCGATTTTATCGATAAAACTGGTCTTGTTTTGGATTATTCTGGTCACACCTTCTTCTTTAAGTTCGCTTCTGCTCAGAAGTTTGGGTTTTTTGAATGTCCTAAACATACAGTGCATCGAAATGCCGGTATGCTGACTGTTGATACTAATGTTAATAAGTTTGATCTCACCCACCTGTCAGTCACAGCAGGTCTCTGAATTAGGCGATTTGTTGGGGAGGTTCCCTGAGCTTCTCTTTGATAGACTGGGGGTTACTAATTTTCTTAACTAGCATATACGTCTCTCTGACGATATTCGTCAGGTAGTCCCCATATCGTCTCTCACCGCCTCAAATGAAGATACTAAGAGCAAAGGTATCTAAAATGCTTGAGCAAGGAGTTATTAGGCATTCCACATCTGCTTATGACTCTCCCATATTCGTTGCTCCTAATTATCAGGGGCGGTATCTTAGGCCTGTTGTTGACTACCGGTGGCTGAAGTTGTCCTTGAATTAGTTCCCTTACCTGATCTTCATACCTCTTTTACTTGGTTCGCCAGCGCTAATTGATTTACTGTGTTCGATTTGAATCAAGCCTATTATCAAACACCCTTAGCCAAAGAATGTAAGCACGTTTCTGCATTTTGTACTGATTGGAATCTGTTTAACAGAGTTTCGCATTGGTTTAGCCACTGGCGCAGAGGTTCTTACTCGTTTGCTGGATAATATTCTTGGGAACTTGACTTTATTCTGTGTTTATTTGTAAGAACTTAGTAATTTATAGCCGTTCGTTCCAGGAGCATTTGGATCACCTTCAGCAAGTTTTTGCTAGATAGTGGGGAGTCGGTTTAAGTGTTAAACCCAGTAAGTTGACATTACCCAGGTAGCAGGTATCTTTCTTATGTCACCTAGTTTCAGGCCAGAGCATTTGCATTGACCAGGAGAGAGTAAGGCATTGAGACCTCTGCCGCCACCTACTAATAACCGTGGGAACGCCATATTAATAGGCATGGCGAATTATTTTAGGCGTTTTAACCTAATTTTGCTCAGCTGGCGGCTCCTTTAAATGAATTCCTCCGGAGAGGGGTGCGTTTTGGATGGGGACCTGCCCAAGAAGCCGCGTTTGAGCATATTAAGTCATCTACAGCCAATTCTTCTGTTCTCGGAGCGCGGCATTTCAATGAAAAATTTATTGTGCAAACTGTTGCGAAGTCTGGCGGATCGAAGCAGGGACTCCAGATGGCAGTGCTGAAGAAGGGACCCACCGCCCCTTATTTCGTCAGGAGGCCGAGCAAGTTCAAGAGCATCGAGGGGCAGTGCAGAGTGATAGAGCGGTATTCGGTAACATTGCTTTATTCAGCTAATTTACAGTACTCGATGGTGAGGCGTAGTGTCGGCGTGCCGCCAGCCAATGTCCTGCGATTACAGCCGGCTCAGCAGACTCCTGTTACGCCGACGCCGCCGCTGTCGTCACCGAGGCCGCCCGCCGATGGAAGTCGGCCGCCGCCCGCCAAGGCGTTGCGATGGCGCCGCGCTGCTGCCCGCCATTCCGGAGGCTGCTGCAGCCCCTGGTCCCCGCCGCCCTCCGCCCCGTTTGGGCTGCTCTGTCCGGCCGTGGGACGAAGGTGGACGTCCTGGTCACCCGTGGCCACCGCCGCTGCCAGGACAGGTCTGGACTCGGCCCCGCGCCCTCCGGGACGCTGTGCAGCAACTTGGCGCTAGTGGCGCTTGCGAGATGGCAACAACCACCGCCGTCTCTGGCGCTGTCGCAGTGCTGCTGCGCCTCCCGCAGCGTGCTCATCACCCAGACCCGGGAACAGCAGCTGGGAAGCGAATGTGGCCATAGACTGGAACCGAGCCCATCCTGGACCCGCTGCAGACCGCTGTCACTGCCCTCTTTCAGGCAGACCGTGCGATCTCCAAGTTCCAGGTAGCCATTCCGTCCCCCCCCCCCCCCCCCCCCCAAGTGTTGTGTCCCCGGAGGCGGAATTGCGCCCGAACAAATACATAGAAATAAAGTACAAGTTTATGTCGAATAATTATAACATTGCTGCCAGGCTGGCCCCTATAAGTGTAGACCAGCACAGGTCCGTCCTGACGGTCGACTGACCCGGCACACTCTGTCAAGCTAAAATTCCCCGTCTATTTATATTGGTTCCTTCCTCGCTTCTGGTGTTAGAGAGAGACAGAAACTATGGCAGCGATAAATTCCCTCACATCAGCCATTTACTAATCGCCACTCCTGGCTCTGGCCTAGTGCTCCACCTCATACAACCAATAACTTTGAGCAACGCTGCACTTTCCTGCCTCGTTGTTGCTCCACTCAAAACAAATCGTACGTGCAATACCGCCGTCATGGCTCTGCACCCACGAGTGCCATGTTTACCTTGGCTTGCCTGCTGGTTGTCGTCCGTTACCACACTCTGACACTGGCCCCAGATTTCATCGCCCAGCCGCGCCTTCATTGAATTCCGAAAAAATTTCCCTTTCCCTCGACTACGACCGACACTAGCGCAGCAAAACAGACGCATCTCAAAATGGCTCTGAGCACTATGCGACTTAATTTCTGAGGTCATCAGTCGCCTAGAACTTAGAACTAATTAAACCTAACTAACCTAAGGACATCACACACATCCATGCCCGAGGCAGGATTCGAACCTGCGACCGTAGCGGTCGCGCGGCTCCAGACTGCAGTGCCTAGAACCGCACGGCTACTCCGGCCGGCACAGACGCATCTATTCCGGCAATTTCCGCCGTCCTCCTCCAGGAGTTCCAGGGTAAAAGGCATCCACAAGCGTACGCATCTAGTCGGTTAACTAGTGCCGAACATTCTGCGTACGACTGTGAGGCATTAGCCGTCTTGTTTGCGCTGGGGAAGCATCGCTTTCACGTTGAGCATAGAATGTTTCAGCTAGAAACCGACAATCTAGCCTTATGCTGGGTATTTTTTTTTTTTTTAGCCAGGACACGTAAAACTGGCCGTATCGCCAGGTGGGCAGTACGCATTTAAGCGTTTCAATTCGAGGTTAAACATATAAAGGGGACTGATAATCTGCTCGCGGACGTCCTCAACCGTATGTTCACTGAACATCCACCTAGTGAGCGCGTCCAAGAAACGGAGGAAGGCGATATTAGTTGCGTTGTGTGCTTGGTGATGTTACCGAGCAACAGAATCAGCACCCCGCTTTGGGACTAGTTATAGAACGCCTATGGGCTGGGGAAAGTTTGGATGGATACGTAATCAGGAAGAGCATTTTGTGTAAAAGGGTGGTACGTGCCAAGGAGTTGAAAATCTGTCTACCAGCCAGCCTGGTGAGTCCCGTTTTCCATTACTTTCACAATTCGTTGATTGTCAGGCACTTAGGAACCTATACGACCTATCATAAAATCAAGCAACATCTGACTTGGCCATCTATGAACCGAGACCTTAGAGAGATGGTTTCTCAGTGTCGGTTATGTCTGGTGGCCAAACCTATGAACGCTCTTCAGCAGGGTTTCTTGAGTTCTGAGCACGAATCCTGCCCCATGCACAAACTCTGTATCGATTATGTGGGACCCTTACCTCGCACCAAGAGAGGCTATCGGTATGTAATGGTTATTATTGACGCGTTTTCGAGGTTTACCTGGCTTCTTCCGAGTCGTAACGTGACTGTTGCTACCACTATCTCGTACTTAACTAATGTTTTTAGTGTTTTTTGACCCCCTAAGCAAATCGTTAGTGATAATGCGCCGGCCTTTCTTTCGGCTCCCTTCACAGCCTTCTGTTTTCAAAACGGTGTTAAGCACGTGACTACCACAGCGTACTCCGCAGGGCTCCTTTGCGGAGAGGGCCAATCGTAATCTCAAATCCGCATTGATTATTTTCCATCAGAAGTGGGACTCCAGTCTCCCTTGTCTTAGCTTCGCCTTCAATACCGCCAGCCGTGAGGCTTTGCATGCTACTGCGGCCTCCTTGATTTTGCTTACCCTGTTAATTCCCCCCTGTCGAACTTATGGTAAATTCAAGTTCTAGTTCCTGCAGATATTACCCCGCAGATCGTCAAAGAAGACTGGAATCGTGCCAGCCGCAATATCCTCAGGGCCCACAACAAACAAGCTGAGCGCTATAACTGTAATCGACGGGTCTCTAGGGGTAAGCCAAGAAACCAGGTATATGTCCGTTATTTTCCCGGGAGGGAGTTGTGTTTTGGAAACCTTGGTAAATTCGCACCCCATTTCCTGGGTCCCTATACTATTATGCGTATGTTGGACCCAGTTAATCTTCTGGTTAAGGATAACCGCACCGGTAAGCAATACCGGGTCCATCATAGTCAAGTTAAGTTTGGTTAGGCTACTAGTTGGGTTACCCACCGGGTTGATGTTTAAGAGGGGAGGGGGGGGGTGGGGGGAGGTTGAGCCGTGCGCGGCACGCGTTATTGCCGTTCACAACTTGGCGTCTTGTAATAGCAATAGGGGCATTTCGTTTCATTCTTGTGTTAATGGCGCCACTGAGTTTGCTAATATTGTTTGTCTGCGAGTGGCAGCAGCAGCGGTTATCGACAGCCAATACTGTGGCACTATCTTAGGTGTGGCCACTGGTATTTCCAGTTCGCCGTGTGAGTCAGGCAGTTCGGCTTCGGATGGAGCAGCGGGGAGTTCCACAGAGCGAGAGAAGGCCGGCTGGTGGAGTGCAGGCACTGCCGGGCCGAGGGGCTGTAGCCGGCGACCGAACCCAGGACGTTTGAAGTTGAGTGAACCTTATGCAGTAGTGAAACCTCCACTGTTTGAGATCTCGCTGTTGTTTGCTTGTTGCTGCTCCCAGGGTCGGTGCGACCAACCGCAACACGTGGGGTCTGTCAGGTTGGCACAAGACATCAGCCGCCTTCTGCTGCTTGATATTAGTTTGAATTTGGTTTTGGTATTGCTGAAGTGCAACCAGCGGTATGTTACTGCCTAGTGGCCGCTAACGCCCCAGTTACCTGCCCTGGAGGTTAGCGTAATTTGCGGCCGTGTACTTTTCCTCGTCATGCCGATGCTGCGCGGCATGGCGTGTAATTTGACAGCTTCTTTGATTGGGGTATGGATAATTGTTTTCCTTGTGTACCTTGGTTATAGTTGTTCCTTCTGCTTTTTGGTGTTTTAAACACCGGAATCTGCAGACGCAGTGCCATCTGTCACTTCGCCCTCGCCTGAATTATTTCATCGTTGTACTGATTACCTGGCATTTGGTGGATATGCTAAGAAGATCGATCGGCGTTTAAACCGTCTCTAGTTTGCGTCGCCCTCCTCAGGTGAACATCACTCTTGGCTGCGGGTCTCACCGCTTGCACAGCTGTGGTGAACTTCCTCAGGTCGATCCAGGGAGCACTGTCTGTGGATCACTCCGTCTTACTTGCTCAAGTTGTCACAATTGTTTAAAATTTACCTTAATGTTAAAACGCATAATTGCCTTCCTCACTTGTAATTCAGGCCTTCAGCTGTTAATTGTTTGTAACATTGCTTGTGGCCTTCAGCCGACAAATAATTTTGAATTCTTCTTTAGTAAGGCCTTCAGCCGTCAGTGCAGTAAAATCTTTTAAAATGATTGATGAAAAGTATTTCCTCAAATAAAATGTATGCCTTTACTGTAGCCCACAGTTGCTGATCACGGCCCCATTCACAATCGTTGCCTTATCCTGCCTCCCCCTGACTACCAGGTTCCAGTGGTAATTAGTGAAATGTAGGTGAAAAAGTAAGTGTGAGTTTCATAATTAGGAATCGGACTTTTTTATTGTAGCATGTGATAGACGAGTAATACTTCTGTGGTAACAGACTCCATAAACGATAAGTAACAATGCATGTAAAATACAAGCAAAGTTCAGTTGATTCTGATAACACCCTACCAGGTATCAGTGCTGGTTATTGGAACGACAATTTCCGTCCCATGCCGATGGTGGGCGCACGGAATCCGGCGGACCCAGTGAAGCACGCCCGCTGAGCCACGGCTCCAGCCGCTCGCCGCCTTGAGCGCCCCCCGCTGCTGCAGTGTAAGGGCGGCTCCCACTCACAGCCACTTCACAACGCGGGGCTGTGCAGACACCGCCTAGTCGCCACACAGATATCATCACTTACGCTTCAGTGCAGGAACACTCTTCCTCGTTCACATTGCGATAGCTGATCTCTACTTCTTGTTGCATCATATGTAGGAAGTTTTCATGTACACTCCTGGAAATGGAAAAAAGAACACATTGACACCGGTGTTTCAGACCCACCATACTTGCTCCGGACACTGCGAGAGGGCCGTACAAGCAATGATCACACGCACGGCACAGCGGACACACCAGGAACCGCGGTCTTGGCCGTCGAATGGCGCTAGCTGCGCAGCATTTGTGCACCGCCGCCGTCAGTGTCAGCCAGTTTGCCGTGGCATACGGAGCTCCATCGCAGTCTTTAACACTGGTAGCATGCCGCGACAGCGTGGACGTGAACCGTATGTGCAGTTGACGGACTTTGAACGAGGACGTATAGTGGGCATGCGGGAGGCCGGGTGGACGTACCGCCGAATTGCTCAACACGTGGGGCGTGAGGTCTCCACAGTACATCGATGTTGTCGCCAGTGGTCGGCGGAAGGTGCACGTGCCCGTCGACCTGGGACCGGACCGCAGCGCCGCACGGATGCACGCCAAGACCGTAGGATCGTACGCAGTGCCGTAGGGGACCGCACCGCCACTTCCCAGCAAATTAGGGACACTGTTGCTCCTGGGGTATCGGCGAGGACCATTCGCAACCGTCTCCATGAAGCTGGGCTACGGTCCCGCACACCGTTAGGCCGTCTTCCGCTCACGCCCCAACATCGTGCAGCCCGCCTCCAGTGGTGTCGCGACAGGCGTGAATGGAGGGACGAATGGAGACGTGTCGTCTTCAGCGATGAGAGTCGCTTCTGCCTTGGTGCCAATGATGGTCGTATGCGTGTTTGGCGCCGTGCAGGTGAGCGCCACAATCAGGACTGCATACGACCGAGGCACACAGGGCCAACACCCGGCATCATGGTGTGGGGAGCGATCTCCTACACTGGCCGTACACCACTGGTGATCGTCGAGGGGACACTGAATAGTGCACGGTACATCCAAAGCGTCATCGAACCCATCGTTCTACCATTCCTAGACCGGCAAGGGAACTTGCTGTTCCAACAGGACAATGCACGTCCGCATGTATCCCGTGCCACCCAACGTGCTCTAGAAGGTGTAAGTCAACTACCCTGGCCAGCAAGATCTCCGGATCTGTCCCCCATTGAGCATGTTTGGGACTGGATGAAGCGTCGTCTCACGCGGTCTGCACGTCCAGCACGAACACTGGTCCAACTGAGGCGCCAGGTGGAAATGGCATGGCAAGCCGTTCCACAGGACTACATCCAGCATCTCTACGATCGTCTCCATGGGAGAATAGCAGCCTGCATTGCTGCGAAAGGTGTATATACACTGTACTAGTGCCGACATTGTGCATGCTCTGTTGCCTGTGTCTATGTGCCTGTGGTTCTGTCAGTGTGATCATGTGATGTATCTGACCCCAGGAATGTGTCAATAAAGTTTCCCCTTCCTGGGACAATGAATTCACGGTGTTCTTATTTCAATTTCCAGGAGTGTATGATGACAGTTTTCGTACCACTCTGTAGTCCACCTCTCCCTACTGTTATGTACAAAGTCCTACACAACAGCGACTGACATGGCCTTACCTATATTTCAGAGCTACTGATTCATTAAAATTGATATGCAATGAGACAAACAGGCAACTGAGGTTGGTCAACAACTGGAAGTCCTTCCACTCTTGTGTCTGTCTTCCTCTTCATTTTCATATACGTATCACACATCACTCATGCCATCGTTGGTCATCTCTGGTAATTTATTCACTCCATAACTCTCTCTGTTATTGTTCTAACCATGTTATCGAATCTTAAAAAGTGTCTGACGAGTTTGTGTCTTTTCCTGAATTCTTCTCTGAACCTCTTCATTGGTAACCTCCCGCTTATCTTCAGCACTTTCCGTGGCGCCAAATTACTAGGGCTTCATGCCGTTTTCCCTCGCTTTTACCTGATCTTCAAGTTTCACACACATATAGGGCCACACTATAGAAAAATACTTTCATGAACCGTTGTGATCGTCCAGACTGATGACCTTGCTTTTTTTCAGCTGTATTTTGCTCCTAATTTCTTTCATTTCTCAATCACTCCATGTGATCCTGCTTCCGAAATACCTAAATTCATCTACAACTTCTAACTCCTGTCATCCACTGCTCATTCTTAGAGGTTTACGTTCTTCTTCAGTACTGGAAACCATCAGTTAAGTCTTCCATTTGTTTAGTCTCATACCATACCCGTTACAGAAAAATCCTTTCCACTGGGCCGGCTACCCTCTCTGGATCTCCTTTTGTCCTCGTTCTTAAATGGATATTTTTTTATGTTTATAACACTGCCGATATTTTTATTACAAGAGAGGTTCATCTGTCCGAAAATTCCTTCTACACAGATGCCTACGTTAGCGATTCACTTGAGAAACTTAGTTCCTCTTGAAGTGAAACATTCAATCTGCAAAAGCGGGGATGGAAAGCATCAAATTCCAGGTGGGAGGATCACGGGACTGAAGAGGTTCCTCGACAATAGTGCTGTAAGACCACGGACAGCACAGTCTCTTCCGAGCGTTGTTTCTCTTGAGCTGCCCCTCTGGGGAGAGGGAGCAGCAGCCTGCCACCAGCCCTCGCCCTTCCCCCTTCCACAGGACGTTATATCCCTCCCTGCCCGGCGCGGCCCGGCGTGGCTGCCGAGGCGGAAGACTCGCTGACTACGCGCAGCGCCGCGGAAGCTGCCCGGCTGCCTCCTAGGCTAGCTGCGAGCCCGCACGGGATACCGGCGAGATAGGCGGCGACCCCATTACAGCGGGCCGTACATTGAAATGTCAAGTGACTGAGCTAAGACCCGGGGCAGCGAACGCGAACCAGTGATAAAGAGATCAGGAATTCTTTCCAAGTAGCAGGTCTCTGCGTCGTGAGATGCCCTTTTAATCAATGCGATCAAAGCAAAATTGAAGCCTCGTTTCATTCAGGCTGATATTTTGTGCAAGATATTTCGTGCAGACGTGCAAGGCAGTTACAACGGTCTACCATCTGAACGCGGAAACTGTCGTGAACGACTGCTAGCTTCACTTATAGGAGAAACAGAAAAGATTTTAATTGCACTGAGTGAGACAATGTTTACCTGGTATAAAGACGTAAAACGGGGGCCACCGTTAATAGTTTATTAACTACTAGCATTGAAATCGCTGATTGTTTAAAGAATCGAATTCCCGTGCGTAAAACACTAGTTAGTGTGGTCTGCGTCATTTGCACTCTGTTTTAAGAAAAGATAGTTTTTCGGGCATCTCAATCTTTATATCTCAATCTTTATATCTCAATCTTTATACAGTGATATACGGTAATTTTGTAGATATGCTTAAATGGGGACTGTTTACAAAATCTATTGCTAATAGAGTTAATAGCAGAGAAATAATAAATCACTACATACTGCTCGATACTGAACTTTTACTGAATGGACACCGATAATGTTGTAGTAACTCAGAAGTTTTTGTTCTTTCGATTATTTTTTGTACGCATCTCGGGGGGGGGGGGGGGGGGGAAATTACTAAAGAGAAAAAGTTTCTAAAAGATACGAAAATATGTCTAAATGTAATTGGAAGTCAGTAAGTGCTCTCAATCTGAAATAGTGGATGAGTATAGTGTGGGTAATTTTCGCGCCAGGAGTTACAGTGCCTCAAGACATACACACAGTTTCTACAAGATTACACCTCTTAGCGAGTGGATCGTGACAATATTTTAAATTGTTATATCTGGTTTGATTACATGATATTTACGTGAGCTACAGAAATCATACATCTGTTTCCCCCAGAAGCTCTGTGATAGCCAACGTGCCACTGGGAGCAGGTTGCTGTTCTAACAGGTTAGTAATACAGATGTCACATCTGTGAAACCGAACACGAGGTGTGAAGTAACTCTACTCAAGCTCTTACAGTACTTGTTACTAACAAGAAAATAAATTTTGGTTGAGGATACACAATATGTAGAAACCTATATTATGAACAAAGCTATATAATGATTTCGTAGTTCCTCATCAAAAGTTTCCTGCTGTTATTTCACCCAGATACGCAGAACATAACGAACAAGCCTAAGTTTACAGGTCTGAACAAAGAAGATTGCAACGAGAAGAACACAGACAGCCATTTCGTAATCCTACATATTTAAGGTCTTTCAGATTGTATTTATAAGGATAGTAGGTAGCTAGCACATTGTTACATACTGGGTGATATCTCAAACTGTATTCCTTGTGTGAGTCACTACTTAAAAAAGTAGTTAGTAAGGATAGTAAGTATTGTAAGGAAAGTAAGTAAGTATTTTAACGAAAACTAATATGCAAGTTTCTCACCAAAAACACCACGATAGCCAACTTTGCAATCCGTGATCAGATGACAACGTCGCTGAGTAATCACTGCTGTGTGACCACCAGGCAAATATACACTAGCCACACCCGTAACCCACAAGCTGACAGACGGCTGCTTCCCGCCCTCTGCCTCGTGCAGCGCTGCTCGCCGCTGCTGCACGCTGCACGCTGCATGCTGCACGCTGCTCGCCGCTGCTGCACGCTGCACGCTGCATGCTGCACGCTGCTCGCCGCTGCTGCACGCTGCACGCTCCCCCACGTCGCGCTCCCCTAATGGCTGATGAAGTGTTGGCAGAAGAGCCAACACTGTGTTGCTAGAGGAGGCCGAAATGCACGCGTTTAATTACACGCTGACTGGCGTGAGGTCTGGAACAGTTAAGGGAATTAATAGTAGCAAATAAAGTACGTAGTTGATATAATACTTAACTTTAATCCACAATTGGTGTACATCGCTCTTGACGGTACATGTTATAATCTCAATATCAAATGCTATGGCGCCTTGCTAGGTCGTAGCTGAAGGCTATGCTAACTATCGTCTCGGCAAATGAGAGCGTAATTGTCAGTGATCCATCTCTGGCTAAGTCGGCTGTACAACTGGGGCGAGTGCTAGTACGTCTCACTAGACCTGCCGTGTGGCGGCACTCGGTCTGCCATCACTGACAGTGGCGACACGCGGGTCCGTCGTATACTAGCGGACCGCGGCCGATTTAGAAGCTACCACCTAGCAAGTGTGGTGTCTGGCGGTGACACCACAGCTGAGTTGTGTCAGCGGCACCAGGCAGCAGCGCCGTGGTGGTTGTCCTGTTTCTCCGTTGTTTAATTTTAAAATTCCGACACGAGGCCTTCTATACCTAAACACACAAGCATTTCGTAGGGTTCAAATGGCTCTGAGCACTATGGGACTTAACTGCAGTGGTCATCAGTCCCCTAGAACTTAGAACTACTTAAACCTAACTAACCTAAGGACATCACACACATCCATGCCCGAGGCAGGATTCGAACCTGCCACCGCAGCAGTCGCGCGGTTCCAGACTGTAGCGCCTAGAACCGCTCGGCCACTCCGGCCGGCCATTTCGTAAGGCAGGATAGCATAACGATGAAGCAATACACTTATCGAGCAGGCAATAAAAAACCCGCAGCATGACGAGGTACATGTGAGTATATAAATAAAGATTCAATTTTAGTATTACAAGTATTAGACAGTAATTACTTTGGAAATAACGCTAAGCTCACAAGAATTCTTTTACGCAAGTATTGGACAATGAGCATCGTTATTACGAGAATAACAAGAGATTGTTTACAATTTAAAATATTGCCGTTACATTGGAGTTTACTGTATCACAAAACATCATTTACAACGATGTGTGAGCTGTAACATACGTGAATATGTGAACCCAATGGTTGCCGCATTGTTCGTCATACGAGGTTGGACAAAAATTACGATAACACAGTCAGAAATGCACACCTGAACACACGTGCACGTGCTAGCCGAGCATGCAGGTTGTGCTGTTGTATATGTCCCCAGTGTCCCCAGCATGCTACAAGGGTCAATTGTCTTCAAAACACTGTCTAGTATGTATGGGTGTCGGTGTGTGAGTTTAGAGGTTATGAGCGCTCAACAGCAGGTTATCAGCGCTCTTACACTTATTAAAACAAGCTAATGTGGCTAAAATCGCGAAGATTACTACATACTCATGCACTCGAAACGACCACACAATTACTCTGTTACAATGCGCTAAAACAATGGAGAAAGATTAAAAGTAGCTATACATGAGATTAAAACACAAGTAAAACGACAAAGGAGCTAAGAGAAAGACTTAGGCCATTGTGACTGGCTAACTACTGACAAAATTAGGGTAAGCCAGTCACCCTTCAACAGATTAAAGCCATTTCCCTAAAATCTTCTGAACAATGTTTGACAATCCATAAAACTTTAAAACTCGAACCACATTCGTTTGGATCTTACTTAAAATAGAGGGCAGATTCATCGGTAAATTCGCCTGGCCCTCTGGTTCGAAAATAAAACAAAGTCCAACAGAATGTTCCGCACAGTGATCAGTACGCCACAAGCACCACTCACTGGACGGCCCTCTCGCTGTAGCCAGAAGCCACGCGTCACAGGGCTGTGGCCCACCTGAAGACGAGTGGGGAGGAACTCTTCCCGTCGACATGGCTGGAAGGAGATACACCACAGTCACATTGTGTGCTTTGTAACGCCGGAAATGCATATCCTCCTATTTCCATCTATTGTACTATAAATTTGTTTCTCTTATTTTTGTTACCTGAATATATGACATTTCTGTGTCTTTACATATTGTAATTGTTTTACTATTTGTATATATATATTTATGCATTTATGTCGATGTATAATTGGTTTGTTTCGTAAATATTATTTGTATTTTTACGCTGGGTCTTGCCTAGGAAAAACTGCTATCGAACGATTACATCGATAGGTCGTGTGAAGAATCAAAGTGTGTAGGATCTCTGGTAGTGTTAACTCTGTTGCGTGGAGCGCGGGCAGAGAGGAGTCTAGCTGGAGTAGCGAGTGGAGCAGGTGTGTTGTGTGAAGCTCCCGCGAGTTGCCGTGCTTTCGGGGTTTGGCAGCATGTAATTGCGCTCGACTTGCGATGATAGTTTCTGACATGGTGTCGCGGACGGGAAGCATTAGCTGGCGCACATCAAGAGCCCGTTTCGTCTGGTGACCGTGTCGAGAAGAAGGCGCGCTAACATCCAGCTTCTGCAACAGCGACGGCCGACAATGAGTGACTGTCGCCACCTCCTCGATCGACGGCTTCAAACCTTCAATCAACCAACAAGGAAGACAGGAAGCACGTAAAGTTTTAGAACTGTATGGCAGACCTCAGCTTTTCAAACTTTTAAAATTGTTGCATCACAAAATTACAGCAACTTAGCATGAACGTTTGTTGCTCATTGTCCCAATTGCATTACCAAGCAGGGTCCCTTCCTTTTCCGGAATGAACCCGAGTGTCGTTGAAATTCAAACGCCAGAATCATTCCATTTCACTACTTTAATTTCAAAGTTCAGTTAAAGTATTCATAGCTGGCTACAATACTTAGATTACACAAGCACAAATTAAGAGTGCTAGTTTTGTTACCATATTTTAGCTTACCTGTGACAGCAGCTCAGCTTGGTACGTACTAAATTTTACTGTTGTTAATTGTTCAGAATCATTTAATTCAAGTTCAAAGTTAAATCTCTTATTTCTAAATTGCGTAGATTCAAATAGCTTTTGAAATGATTGTTGAGGTAGTCCAAGACTAACCGTATTTTACTGAATTTCGATGTGCTTCAGAAAGAAAGCTCACTATTAACTTCAGTCACTAAATTAACTTTCGATTTTCCGGTTTTATTAATTCTTTTGCTAAATTAAGTCAGAGTGTAGCGAAATTTATTACTTCTGACATACTTTCAGTTTTCACACTACACTTGTCAATCTTCAGTTGCCACGCTTCTAGTGCTAATTATATGTGTAATAATCTTTCTTTTTCAGTTACTATAGTAACTGTCCTTAGGACTGGCGACCGTAATTTCCCCCAAATCTCAAATATCTAATTACCGCTAGTTGATTGTCAACGTAACGGCCGCACATTTATTTTCTTTATTAACTTTACCCCTATTTCAAAATTAATTTCCACCAGTTTCATTAGCATTTTTCCTTTCATTTAGATGTAACCCTTTCCTCCCTCTTTACCGACAAATTAACCTCGGTGACGATTGCTTTTCCCAAATTTCCATTAGGTACACGCGGTTTAATTTTTCACTGTCATTAAGGTCGATAAGTGAGGGGGAGGTTACAGCTTCACCAGACGGAGATTACTGTCTGCCTCTTCCAGCCACACATCCTCCCATCGACGCAAGATTCTGGAGATCAACAACGAAGCTATAGCATGCACTAGGATGGCACACCGAAACACCTGAGGATCACGACACGCCTCCTTGGCTACTAGATCCGCCCTTGCAATACCCATGTGCTCCGGTACCCACTAGAAAGACATCTCCTTCAGCAGTCGTAGTTGGAGGAGGATATCCTGCGTGGTACAAATCTCATAGGAAGTGATGGCCACTCAGAGAATCTGAACAGACAAGAAATTTAGCACTGGAAGAACGTCTCAACTGCTCCAATACCTGAAAGATCGCATATAATTCTGCATCGAAGACAGTAAAATCTTGAGGCAGTCGTACCTTGAGAACACGATTTGGGAAGACAAGAGAGCAACCAACTGACGGCCCCTGTTTAGACCCACCTGTAAAGTTAGCTACGTAGTTGTGGTGCCCTTTAAATGTCAGAAAATATTGCATTAAAAACAGAACCACGAGTTCAACCTCTCCTACACTGCAACAAATCTAAATTTGCTGTCGGCCTGTGCTACCCAAGACAGCAGAACGTTAAAACCCTGGATTTGGGGTTGTACTTGCTTTATGAGTGACTCCAGCACATGCTGCATGCAGATCCCAAATGGCACTGTTGTTTGTGGACAGCTGGAGAAAAGGCGTTGCAAAGGCGGACGAACAACAAACAGTATGGTATGTGGGTGAAGACGCAGCTGTCAGGAACTGACATGCCTGATGACCCATGAGGAGCTGCTGCCAGGTGGTGAGTGGTAGTTCGCCAGCCTCAGCACAGATAATAGGTATGGGATTTGTTCTATGAGCACCCGTGACAAGCTCAATCCCCTCAAGGTGAACAGTGTCAATGATATTCAAATAGGAAAGCCTCACATATCCCAACAACATGCGCTCGTAATCCAGCTGTAAACGCGCGAAAGTCCCATAAAACTAGAGAATACGAGTCCTGTCCGCTCTCGAAGACCTGCCACTAAAGCCCTTTATGACGCTAAGCGCCTTGAGAGTTCTGGTTTCCAGGTGACACCTTTGTGCAATCACGACAACTTGAACTCAAAAATGAGTCCCACTAACCTCACTGAGTCTCTGAAACGTAGAATGTCGTCAATGCAAATCAAGTAAATTGAAAATACCACGAGATCGATTAAAATGAACACACACACAAGCGTAGACTTATCTGTGCAGAACACATCACAGACGTGATAAAGTTTAGTCTGGAACCGCGTGACCGCTACGGTCGCAGGTTCGAATCCTGCCTCGGGCATGGATGTGTGTGATGTCCTTAGGTTAGTTAGGTTAAAGTAGTTCTAAGTTCTAGGGGACTGATGACCTTAGAAGTTAAGTCCCATAGTGTTCAGAGCCATTTGAACCATTTGATAAAGTTTATGGCTGTGGCAAAGAGGGTATCACCTAAAACACTGTCCTTATGGATATCATTCTCCTGCTCAAAATGATTGGACAGCATGTCACCAACTCGGATCCTAAAGAAATGTTGAGACAGGAAAGACCATAGGAAGATGGAGAGGTTGCCACGAAAGCCTCACTGACGCAGTTGTGTGAGAATACTGTGTCACCAAGTAGTACTGCATACCATACTGCTATCAAAGAATCTGCTGAAACAGTTGTCTTTAGTAGGAAAGCCTGCTGAATAGCCGTCCCTAGTGGAGTCAAGTTGTCGGCAGTGGACTGAACGCTCCGGAACCCACAGCGCGTGGCTAAGGAGTTGTATGGTCTCTAACAACTACACCGCTCGCTCCAGGGTCGTTCCTACACAGCTTGTTAAGGCGATACTCCTGTAACTACCAGGACATGTGCGGTCCGTTCCTGGTTTGAAGAGAGGTATCAGGATTGCCTCCCGCCACAAACACGAATTTAGGAAATTTCCGCTCTGCCATATAAGATTAGAGCATATCCTTTGACACTGCTTGCAAACGTCGAAGCATGCAATACCAGATTTGGTTGTGACTGGGTGTAGTGTCACAAGTCTCATACAACGCCGATTCCAGCTCCAGCACGGAGAAAGGGGAGTTGTAGAACTCAGAACTGATGGAACCGAGGTTGAATTTGCCCCTCTCGACAGCTGCACGGTAGCTATGAAACGCTGAATCCTGGCTTGCATCGGCAGTAGATTTTGCAAAATGCTCGGCCAACATCCATGCAATGTCTCTTGGTATTCAGAATGAGATTTTCACTCTGCAGCGGAGTGTGCGCTGATATGAAACTTCCTGGCAGATTAAAACTGTGTGCCCGACCGAGACTCGAACTCGGGACCTTTGCCTTTCGCGGGCAAGTGCTCTACCAATGGTCCCGAGTTCGAGTCTCGGTCGGGCACACAGTTTTAATCTGCCAGGAAGTTTCTCTTGGTATTGTTTGCAGACATCCCTATCTTGGCACTGCTACTGTTTGTAATCGATTTTGTTTACCGGAAATCCTGCAGATGGATTCCAATACTTTAGTCGAACGAGTGCAACGGTTGACAGAGTCAGGGAACGCTAGCCATGAACTCTTTTCCTCTCCTTAATGATGCGTCGATTCTTGGCTCTCACAGATCGAAAGGCTGTGAGATTGTCTACTGTTGGGCGGCATTTAAAAGGGCGAAAAGCTGCATTCCTATCCGGATTGCTGAACGGCACTTACCACTCCACCAAGGTATAGGTCACCTCCCAAGATGACCTGAGGCTTCGAGATAGGTAAGTTAGTATAATGATGGATCACTCATGTGATGTTGTCCATCCACTCCTCCACTCCTGGACACTGTCATGGTGTTGGAAGCCGGCCAGTTGACTGAACAGCATTCAGTTAGCCCTGCTGACCGTCCATTTTGGTGATATCAGTTCCAGCAATCCACCCAGTAGGTGAATGTCGACTCGTAAGCGGTCACTGGAACGAAGGTCGTCAACGACTTCCAACTGGGCAGAGTCCATGAGGGATAGACAGCAGAGAGATACGTCTATGGCTGAGAGTAGCGCACTAGCAGCACAGAAATGAATGTGAGTACCAGTTTTTAGGATGTGCAGCTCTTGAGAGTTCAGGAGGCTCTCTGAAATCCTTGGTCTCCCTCTACGATTGTTACCCTCCACGCTGCCCTCCAGTACTAAATTAGTGATCCATTGATGCCTCAGATCATGTCTTACCAACCGATACCTTCTTCGAGTAAGGTTGCGCCACAAATTTTCTTCTCCGTAATTCTAATCAGTACCTCCTCATTAATTATGTGACCTATTTATATAATCTTCAGCATTTTCTGTAGCACCACATTTCAAAAGCAGCTATTCTCTTCTTGTCTAAACTATTTATCGTCCATGTTTCACATCCATGCATAGCCACACTCTATACAAATGCTTTCAGAAAAGACTTACTGACACTTAAATCTATACTCGATGTTCACAAATTTCTCTTCGTTAGAAACGCTTTCCTTGCCATTGCTAGTCTGCATTTTATATCCTCTCAACTTCGACCATAATCAGTTATTTTGCTCCCCAAATAGCAAACCTCATCTACTACTTTAAGTGTCTCATGACCTAATCTAATTCCCTTAGCATCACCCGATTTAATTCGACTACATTCCACTATCCTAATTTCCCTTTTGGTTATGTTCATCTTATATCCTCCTTTCAAGACACTGTCCATTCCGTTCAAATGCTCCTAAAGGTCCATTGCTGTCTCTGACAGAATTACAATGTCATCCACAAACCTCAAAGTTTTTACCTCTTCTCCATGGATTTTAATTCCTCCTCCGAATTTTTCTTTTGTTTCCTTTACTACTTGCTCAATATACAGATTGAATAACATCGGGGATAGGCTACAACCCTGTCTCACTCCCTTCCCAACCACTGCTTCCCTTTCATACCCCTCGACTCTTATAACTGCCATCTGGTTTCTGTACAAATTCTAAATTGCCTTTCGCTCCTTGTATTTGACCCCTGCCACATTCAGAATTTGCAGGAGAGTATTACAGTCAACATTGTCGAAAGCTTTCTCTAAGTCTACAAATGCTAGAAACGTAGATTTGCCTTTTCTTAATCTATGTTCTAAGATAAGTCGCAGGGTCAGTATTGCCTCACGTGTTCCAACATTTCTACGTAATCCAAACTGATCTTCCCCGAGGTCGACTTCTACTAGTTTTTCCATTCGTCAGTAAAGAATTAGTGTCATTATTTTGCAGCTGTGGCTGATTAAACTGATAGTTCAGTAATTTCACATCTGTCAACACATGCTTTCTTTAGGATTGGAATTATTCTTCTTGAAGTCTGAGGGTATTTCGCCTGTCTCATACATCTTGCTCACCAGATGGTAGAGTTTTGTCAGGACTGGCTCTCCCAAAGCTATCATTAGTTCTAATGGAATGTTGTCTACTCCCGGGACCTTGTTTCGACTTAGGTCTTTCAGTGCTCTGTCAAACTCTTCATGCAGTATCATATCACCCATTTCATCTTCGTCTACGTCTCCTTCCATTTCCATAATATTGTCCTCAAGAACATCGCCCATGTATAGACCCTCTATATACTCCTTCCACCTTTCTGCTTTCCCTTCTTTGCTTAGAACTGGGTTTCCATCTGAACTCTTGATATTCATGGAAGTGGTTCTCTTTTCGCCATTGGTCTCTTTAATTTTCTTGTAGGTACTATCTATCTAGTGATATATGCCTCTACATCCTTACATTTGCCCTCTAGCCGTCCCTGCTTAATTATTTTGCACTACCTATCGATCTCTTTTTGAGACGTTTGTATTCATTTTTGCGTGCTTCATTTACTGCATTTTTATATTTTCTCCTTTCATCAATTAAATTCAATATTTCTTCTGCTACTCAAGGATTTCTAATAGCCCTCGTCTGTTTACCTACTTTATCCTCTGCTGCCTACTTTATCCTCTGCACTTTTTCATCTCTCAAAGCTACGCATTCTTCTTCTACTGTATTTCTTTCCCCCGTTCTTGTCAGTCGTTCCCTAATGCTCTCTCTGAAACTCTATACAGCCTCTGGTTCTTTCACTTTATCCAGGTCCCATCTCCTTAAATTCTCACCTTTTTGCAGTTTTAATCTACAGTTCATAACCCATAGATTGCGGTCAGAGGCCCATCTACCTCTGGAAATGTCTTACAATTTAAAACCTGGTTCCTAAATCACTGATTAACTATTATATAATCTCTCCTAAATCTTCCACTGTCTCCAGGCCTCTTCCATGTATACAACCTTCTTTCATGATTCTTGAACCAAGGGTTAGCTATGATTAAGTTATGCTTTGTGCAAAATTCTACCAGGTAACTTCCTCTTTCATTCCTTACCCCATTCCATATTCCGCTACTACTTTTCCTTCTCTTCTTTTCCTACTATCGAATTCCAGTCACTCATGACTATTAAATCTTTCTCTCCCTTCACTGTATGAATAATTTCGTTTATCTCATCATACATGTCATCAATCTCTTCGTATCTGCGGAGCTAGTTGGCATATAAACTTCTACTGCTGTGGTGTGTGTGGGCTTCCTCTCTATCTTTGCTAGAATAATTCTTTCACTATGCTGTTTGTTGTAGCTTACTGGCACTCCTATTTTCTATTCATTATTAACCTACTCCCTCATTACTCCTATTTGATCTTGTATTTATAACCTTGTATTCACCTGACCAAAAGTCTTGTTCCTCCTGCCACCGAACTTCACTAATTCCCACTATATCTAACTTTAACCTATCCATTTCCCTTTTTAAATTTTCTAACCTACCTGCCCGATTAAGGGATCTGGCATTCCACGCTCCGATCCGTAGAACGCCAGTTTCCTTTCTTCTGATAACGACATCCTCTTGAGTAGTCCATGCCCGGAGATCCGAATGGGGGATTATTTTACCTCCGGAATATTTTACCCAAGAGGACGCCATTATCATTTAACCATACAGTAAAGCTGCATTCCCTCAGGAAAAATTACGGCTGTAGTTTCCCCTTGCTTTCATCCGTTCGCAGTACCAGCACAGCAAGGCCGTTTTGGTTAATGTTACAAGGGCAGATCACCCAATCATCCACTAGTTGCCCCTGCAACTAGTGAAAAGGCTGCTGCCCCTCTTCAGGAACCACACGTTTGTCTGGCCTCTCAACAGATACCCCTCCCTTGTAGTTGCACCTACTGTACGACTATCTGTAACGGTGAGGCACGCAAGCCTCCTCACCAACGGCAATGTCCATGGTTCATGGGGGGCGAAGGTAAATACAGCAAGCAAACAGTAAACTTCCAACATGCTTGAATTTCAACTGCAACTGCAACTGGATCTGCAACTGCAACAAGGCCAATAGCCACGGAGAGAACAGAGGAGTGGTGTGCGTTATTTGTAAACACAGAAACCACTACCTTCGCTCTATCCCCAGTCAGGTCGTCCTTGCGATAGTATGTATAGCCCTAGAGGATAGGGGTATCAGATACTTTAAAATGCGTTTGTTGCAAACACATGCGTAGATTGCAATCCAGAGCTTGGAGGTCCTTGTCCTGAAGCCATTAACGTTACACTGAAGGATGGGACCCATTTATGACGGGGGCAGCACTTTCATCCTGACTTTCTGCCTCGGAGGGGAGCATGCAGCAGGTGGAAGTCTAGGGGGGAGATGATTGACCCACTCTGACATCAAGGACCACCGCCTGTAAAGACGAATGGAGAGGGACGTCAGAGAGGGTGATGTCTACATTGGCAGGCTGTTTACTTCCTAATTACATCTGCGGTGGACGTTTTGTCTTTGAGTTTTTCTGTAGACAAGCTTTGCAGCTACAACCACTGCTGTGGTTGTGGCAGCACTGGATGGCGTACCAGACTGAACCTTCCGAGGGGTAGGGAGCTCCACAATGTCAGCAACCATGGCTTTTTCTGAAGTTCAGGGGCTCTGGGGTGAGGGGCAGGCGTCGAAGAGACTGCAGCAGCACAAGTGCACAGACAGACACAGGTATTAGTGCTGACCTCCATTTGTGAAGCAGCGTTGACTTTCTGCACTAGCTGTTTAACAGCTGAAGTATAGGAGGTAGCAAACGTTGAGAGCAGTATGGCTTTATACACTTTTTGTCCTCATTGCATGGAATGCACTTTGTAGTCTTAAGCTCCTGTGTCTTTTATTCTCCTAGACACATGCTGCAGTTCTGACTGAAGACAGGGTGAGCCCCAGAGCAATACACACACTTCAAAGGAGACAAACAAGCAATTCTTTGTGGACGGCCTTACCACATTTGCACTAGTGGCTTCCCTCTTACACCCAAGTACTGACATTTGAAACAGCACACTGTGTTGGGGACATAAGACCACACACTGAGACGAAGGAAGCATGACTTAATTTACTCTGGAAATTTTGCACTACTGAATGTCATGATAAAGGAGTCGGATTTAATAAAATCCCCACTCACTCCCTTCATGGCGTTCTTCACATCGACCATACCTTCTGCAGCCCACTGAAGTTGCAATTCCTCCTTGCGAATATTTGCAGTTTCCACTATCAGTGACCCTTTGCGCAAACGCTTTACTGGTTTTAAGGAGACACACATTCCCACTAAACAGAAGGGCGAAACCTTCTCAAAACTACCTTCTTTTCGTTTCACTACTAAAAAGACATTCTGGTGACCCAGAGGCCCACATGCCTGAGGAAGCCTTACGGAACTGAGGTGCGGCAGGTTACCCAGAGGTTGCCCGCTAACGACTCTTCCACTCAACACCTCATCGGCGCGCAGTACACCTTGAGACTGAGGGTTTCTTTTGTCCCGGTCCGGGCTGTCGCGTCAAGATCTCCATTAACTATGACACACAACACTCCACCGTCGCGCCGCACGGTGGGCGCTGAATCATGCTCATGGTGACAGAGTACTAGCAGCGCTTTCTAGCACCCAGCTCAGAAACCACAGGGTCGCCAAGCCCCTACCCGCCAAACGAATGTTGGGCCTTCCAGGGCCTGTGTAGTTATGAGCACATTATGCTGGAGCTATATGAATCCGAACGTGGGCAAATTGTTGGTACTGACATAGTGGGTGCTTCCGCAACAAACGGAAAGCCGGCCTTTGTAGCCGAGCGGTTCTAGGCGTTTCAGTTTGGAACCGCTCGACCGCTACGGTCGCAGGTTCTAATCCTGCCTCGGGCATGGATGTGTGTGATGTCCTTAGGTTAGTTAGGTTTAAGTAGTTCTAAGTTCTAGGGGACTGATGACCTCAGATGTTAAGTCCCATAGTGCTCAACGCCATTTGAACCATTTGAACAAACGGAAAACAAGCGTTTGGAGTTTCAAGGTGCACATTATCGAAGATTTAAACTTCATTTGGGGAAGTGGAACAGCATCAACTGCTAAGTCACAATGCGGACGAAAGTGTGTTATGTGGTCGTGATAGTTGTGGACAATTCTGATGAAAAATAAGGCGCTGGTAGCAGTAAAAGACACTGCAGAACTGAATGTCGCTTTCACGAATCCTGTAAGCACCAAAACAACACGAAGCGAGTTCCATTAGCAAGAAACTGCAGCTCGAGCCTGGATTTGAAAGCCATTGATCAGTCATGCAAATGCCCATGACAGGAAAGCGTAGTGCCTCTGCCGTAAAACATTGACTACGGAACAGTGGGAGAATGTCGTCCGGTCGGATGAATCTTGTTTCACACTGTTTCCAGCTTCTGGCTTCGTTTACGGAGGAAGAGTTCGGTGGTGATCTGTGCAGCCGCGTCGTGGTCTTACACGGGCTCCACGAGGTTGCACTACTTCCAAGCATTTTGTGACAATTTTGATTGATCAGGCCCATTACTTGATACAGTTTTTGTTCCCCAATAGTGATGCTGTGTTCCAACACGACCCAGATCGCATCGTCCAGGTCTGGTTTTGCGAGCATGGGGCTGAATTGTGGCATCCACCCTCACTACGAAATTAGCGTATCTCGATATTATTGAGCCTTTGTGGCCTCCTTTCGACAGTGGATTGCGTGGTCGCTATCGACCTCCATCGTCGTAACGTGAGTCTGTCACTAGTTTGCGTGAAGAACGGTATAACATTGCGTTGAATACCATACAATGCATTCGTATATCCATCTCGAGACGACTGGAAGCTTTTTCGAATGCCAGCAGATTTCAAGCGCTGTATCAGCCGAAGTAATGTGTTGTGTTTATCGTGTTTCCATTTTGTTGCCCATAACCTTTATACCAGCCTGAGGTTTCATTAATTGTACCGGTTTATGACGTGTATCTTTGAGTCCATCTTTTCAGATATGGAGTGGATATTCTCTGAAACAGTTTTAATACGTAAGTCGTTGTGAAAGGTTTTGTTTCTATTCAAACGATTGAGCATTTAATATTATTCACAATGTCTTATTTTGAACAATCCAACGGTTGTTGATATGCATAGGCACTGCATATTCCGACATGGAGCAGGCATACAGCATCACTGGTCGTATTATCTACTTATACAAGAATACACTTTTTTGGTCGCAGGACTTTTATCCACGTTTGCTTTGACCTGCCTTTCCGTAAGCAGTAGTGCAGCCTGTTGGAGTTTGTCAAGTATGTTCCGTACGTTATCGTCGGTATAATATATCCTTGTATCATCAGCAAAGGAAGGTTTACTGGATGCAAGTTTGTACTGTCAACTAAATATATGTTTATCAGGGTCGATCCCAAAACGGAACCTTGTGGTAGCTAGCTCGTACAGGGAAGGCAGACGAAGTAACATCACCAATGAATGTACCAATATTACGACCTTTAAGACACGATCAAATTAATGTGACATCATGTCGTGAGAATTTTAATGTTATAGTCTTGTAGAATAAAACATTGTGCCATAATCCATCAAAGGCTTCACCAGTGTGCAGGTATGTGACTGCCGTTGATTTAGCATCTTTGTAGCCACTTTTGATTGCTTCCACTCGCCTCAACAACTGAAGTGGAGCTGAACGTTTTGAACGAAATTCAAACGCGGCATGTGATAGGAATGATCGGTCGTAGCACGTCTGCGCAGTCGAAGTAGTACGATATGTTCAGCTACTTTCGAAGCAGATAATAAGAGACTAACAGGCCTGCCAATTTTGGAATATCGATGGTGTTTGGGTGGTTTGGGTATAGCAACTACCTCAGCATTTTTACGCTGACTGAAAAAATGCGTTGGTTTTGACCATGGGTTGACTGCGGTGACCAATAATGTTCAGACAGTGGGAGACTAGTTTCTCAGTGTCTGCAGCAGTCGTGTTACATGCGGGAATTTGTAATGTGCCGGAAGGCACTGCGAAAATGGGTCCTACGTTTCACCATCGTGCCTTCCAACGAGCACCGAACCCTCCCAGCTCACTACCCTGACCGTTACCTAGATAGTCAAATCCTTCTCCTATGGCACGTGTAATTAGCCTTCTCATCACAGTTGGTGAGAGTAGTGGTGGCCAAGCGTGATTGATATTACGGACTGAAAGGGGCAGCACAATTTTATTTGAGAGTCGAATATAGATTCAACTAAACAGATGTTTTGATTCATAGAGACTCGAGAATACCTTCGGCCGGAGTTGTGAAATGAGGGGAAAAAGTGGTGTTTCTGTAGCTATATTCACGATTGAGTGACCGGAAACAGAACCCGGCTAGTAAGGAAAAACCACACACAAGAAATCGTGGGACATGTGTGAATGTAAAAATTCAAGATGAAGTATTCATAGTGAGGACACCCAACTGAATAAAGATTACCTAGAAGATGGTGTAGAGGTTGGGATGAGGTCGCACTTGCGAAACTTGCCATCGTAATTTCAACGTATCTACGTAACTGCGCGACTACTGACAAATAAGATTGTAAATTGTTTTGCTTTGCAGAACAGGGAGCCTTGCCAGAACTTATCACGTCTTAGGTTTGAGGTAAACTGCTACAATGCATCTAAGATGCAGGCCTCTGTGGGCTTCAGGATGACTGTACCAACTGCAGAACACACCTGTTGTCTTTAGAAAAACAAAATATCAAAACTAGACAGACAAGTAGCGTTCAGTCCCATATAAAAGATAGGCAGCCAAAGAAAACAGGCGACTCTCAGGACAGAGGATACTTCTCAGAGCCAATATAACTGAGTTAATTTTCACAGGTTTGGGAGGGCTGCTCAGACCTATTACTTTGCCAGACAGTGACGTCTTCCAACAGCTGAAGCCACATTTATGGTGTATTATTGATGTGTGAGGTGTTGTTCAGGTTCGCACACGTGCTAACTTCCAGTAGAACACGCCTTATTTGAGAGAATTATTCTTAATGAAATGGAATAACGCTCGGCAAAATCTATGGAAAAATATATCTGTACTGAATGCATCGTTAACAGCTGTTTAACATCTCTCGACTAACCTCATAATATACTTACATTCCTTACTTAATTTGGATTTCTATATTGTGTCTGGGCTCAGAACCTTCCTGTGCTCTACTTACTGTAATTATTTTTTTGTTAAATTCAGTCACTCATATAGAATGTGGCATCACAATAACCACTGGGAAAATTATTCAAGAAATCAGATTGAGGCTCATTGCTTTACTACAGAAGCCCTTTTTAGTCAAGGAACTATTGTTCGTTTATTATACAAACATAATCAACCACAACAAAAATGGAAATAATTTATTCGTCCATCAAAAAATTTACAATAAAGTACAAACATACACTCCTTGAAATGGAAAAAAGAACACATTGACACCGGTGTGTCAGACCCACCATACTTGCTCCGGACACTGCGAGAGGGTTGTACAAGCAATGATCACACGCACGGCACAGCGGACACACCAGGAACCGCGGTGTTGGCCGTCGAATGGCGCTAGCTGCGCAGCATTTGTGCACCGCCGCCGTCAGTGTCAGCCAGTTTGCCGTGGCATACGGAGCTCCATCGCGGTCTTTAACACTGGTAGCATGCCGCGACAGCGTGGACGTGAACCGTATGTGCAGTTGACGGACTTTGAGCGAGGGCGTATAGTGGGCATGCGGGAGGCCGGGTGGATGTACCGCCGAATTGCTCAACACGTGGGGCGTGAGGTCTCCACAGTACATCGATGTTGTCGCCAGTGGTCGGCGGAAGGTGCACGTGCCCGTCGACCTGGGACCGGACCGCAGCGACGCACGGATGCACGCCAAGACCGTAGGATCCTACGCAGTGCCGTAGGGGACCGCACCGCCACTTCCCAGCAAATTAGGGGCACTGTTGCTCCTGTGGTATCGGCGAGGACCTTTCGCAACCGTCTCCATGAAGCTGGGCTACGGTCCCGCACACCGTTAGGCCGTCTTCCGCTCACGCCCCAACATCGTGCAGCCCGCCTCCAGTGGTGTCGCGACAGGCGTGAATGGAGGGACGAATGGAGAAGTGTCGTCTTCAGCGATGAGAGTCGCTTCTGCCTTGGTGCCAATGATGGTCGTATGCGTGTTTGGCGCCGTGCAGGTGAGCGCCACAATCAGGACTGCATACGACCGAGGCACACAGGGCCAACACCCGGCATCATGGTGTGGGGAGCGATCTCCTACACTGGCCGTACACCACTGGTGATCGTCGAGGGGACACTGAATAGTGCACGGTACATCCAAACCGTCATCGAACCCATCGTTCTACCATTCCTAGACCGGCAAGGGAACTTGCTGTTCCAACAGGACAATGCACGTCCGCATGTATCCCGTGCCACGCAACGTGCTCTAGAAGGTGTAAGTCAACTACCCTGGCCAGCAAGATCTCCGGATCTGTCCCCCATTGAGCATGTTTGGGACTGGATGAAGCGTCGTCTCACGCGGTCTGCACGTCCAGCACGAACGCTGGTCCAACTGAGGCGCCAGGTGGAAATGGCATGGCAAGCCGTTCCACAGGACTACATCCAGCATCTCTACGATCGTCTCCATGGGAGAATAGCAGCCTGCATTGCTGCGAAAGGTGGATATACACTGTACTAGTGCCGACATTGTGCATGCTCTGTTGCCTGTGTCTATGTGCCTGTGGTTCTGTCAGTGTGATCATGTGATGTATCTGACCCCAGGAATGTGTCAATAAAGTTTCCCCTTCCTGGGACAATGAATTCACGGTGTTCTTATTTCAGTTTCCAGGAGTGTAGATACAACAGAAACTCAAAAAAAGGAGCTGAGATCTCAGACCACATATAGGTACAGGTGGCGCTATGGAATACATATTAACGAGCGAGGTGGCGCAGTGGTTAGCACGCTGGACTCACATTCAGGAAGATGACAGTTCAAACCCGCTTCCAGCCATTGTGACTTAGGTTTTCCGTGATTTCACCAAATCGCTTCACACAAATACCGGGGTGGTTCTTTTGAGAGGGCACAGCCGCCTTCCTTTCCCATCCGTCTCTAATCCAAAGGGACAGATTTCCTCATTGTTTGCTCCCCTCCCCCAAATCAACCAGCACGTATATTGGGCGTTCATATGGAGTAAAGGCGACTGGGTAAGAGGAAACACTCGCATCATCGTCGTTCTTGTGAAAGTCAAGACGGGTGGGCAGCAGGTTGGACATCCTTCGGACACGACGTGTTGCATCAGCTGAGCAGCGTCACAAAATCTCTCAGTCGGGGATCAACCTTCCCGCCTGTAGCCCGGACCCTAAAGAGGAACATTTGCCTAAGCTGAGAGTGCTCTTGGCCTACTCAACAGTAGCGGGGCTTCTGATTCATTGAGAAAGATACCCTTCCGTCTCTCCACGTCCACTTTTATGCAGAGCAGTGCAGGTATAAACTAACTGACCCATTTTGGCCTACATATTTCCTTCATGGCGATCACGTGATCGTCACGTGATTTTGAAGGTCATGCATCAGTCATTGATCTTGAGCTCACATACTTATGGGTATGCTTTGCCTTCAACTACCTAGTTTCAACTACATTTCAAGAAATCGCTATGCAAAAGACACATGAAAATAATAGATTTTATTTTATAAATTTTGGCAAATTAAAAATAAGAAAAATATTTTTCTCTAGAAACTTTCCTCCAAATTTCTTGACGCCTCTCAGCTACACTCCTCTCCACCGCTGGCCTCCCAGCAAGGCTCGGCTCCCCACCATCGTAATTCCGAAAACGAATCATATTCCCGAAACCACGGAATATTCTCCCTCCATACAGATTCTTCCGAACGCCGACCAACCTTATTTTAGTCTTTTGTGGTCCAGCGCGGAATATTTGCGAGGAAAAACCTATACTCGTACAATGGTACGCTTCTGAATGAATATCCTTGGAAATAACCCATCTTCCGTGGTTTCCGAGGTGCCACTTCTTCGTTCCTCCCATGTGCGCCCAAGATTTTCGTAGTTTCCAAAGTATAATCCTTCCGGTTCGGCCACAGCACTGGCCTATCGCGACTCTACTGTGCTCCAGCACTTTGGTGCTATGACGTCCGTCTTGCTGCTTCCTGTGTTTAAGCAGGACCAACACACATGTGTGGGCCTTCGACCCGGGGCTATAGTTCCGCCTGCCATTTTATTTCCACTGGCGTTCCAACCTCTACTAGTATAGGCAATCATTCATTGCGTCGTTTTTATAGTAAAGACACTCCATCACTTTTCATGCAATATGCGTTAACAATTACACTCCTGGAAATTGAAAAAAGAACACATTGACACCGGTGTGTCAGACCCACCATATTTGCTCCGGACACTGCGAGAGGGCTGTACAAGCAATGATCACACGCACGGCACAGCGGACACACCAGGAACCGCGGTGTTGGCCGTCGAATGGCGCTAGCTGCGCAGCATTTGTGCACCGCCGCCGTCAGTGTCAGCCAGTTTGCCGTGGCATACGGAGCTCCATCGCAGTCTTTAACACTGGTAGCATGCCGCGACAGCGTGGACGTGAACCGTATGTGCAGTTGACGGACTTTGAGCGAGGGCGTATAGTGGGCATGCGGGAGGCCGGGTGGACGTACCGCCGAATTGCTCAACACGTGGGGCGTGAGGTCTCCACAGTACATCGATGTTGTCGCCAGTGGTCGGCGGAAGGTGCACGTGCCCGTCGACCTGGGACCGGACCGCAGCGACGCACGGATGCACGCCAAGACCGTAGGATCCTTCGCAGTGCCGTAGGGGACCGCACCGCCACTTCTCAGCAAATTAGGGACACTGTTGCTCCTGGCGTATCGGCGAGGACCATTCGCAACCGTCTCCATGAAGCTGGGCTACGGTCCCGCACACCGTTAGGCCGTCTTCCGCTCACGCCCCAACATCGTGCAGCCTGCCTCTAGTGGTGTCGCGACAGGCGTGAATGGAGAGACGAATGGAGACGTGTCGTCTTCAGCGATGAGAGTCGCTTCTGCCTTGGTGCCAATGATGGTCGTATGCGTGTTTGGCGCCGTGCAGGTGAGCGCCACAATCAGGACTGCATACGACCGAGGCACACAGGGCCAACACCCGGCATCATGGTGTGGGGAGCGATCTCCTACACTGGCCGTACACCACTGGTGATCGTCGAGGGGACACTGAATAGTGCACGGTACATCCAAACCGTCATCGAACCCATCGTTCTACCATTCCTAGATCGGCAAGGGAACTATCTGATTCAACAGGACAATGCACGTCCGCATGTGTCCCGTGCCACCCAACGTGCTCTAGAAGGTGTAAGTCAACTACCCTGGCCAGCAAGATCTCCGGATCTGTCCCCCATTGAGCATGTTTGGGACTGGATGAAGCGTCGTCTCACGCGGTCTGCACGTCCAGCACGAACGCTGGTCCAACTGAGGCGCCAGGTGGAAATGGAATGGCAAGCCGTTCCACAGGACTACATCCAGCATCTCTACGATCGTCTCCATGGGAGAATAGCAGCCTGCATTGCTGCGAAAGGTGGATATACACTGTACTAGTGCCGACATTGTGCTGTTGCCTGTGTCTATGTGCCTGTGGTTCTGTCAGTGTGATCATGTGATGTATCTGACCCCAGGAATGTGTCAATAAAGTTTCCCCTTCCTGGGACAATGAATTCACGGTGTTCTTATTTCAATTTCCAGGAGTGTATTAGGTGGTTATTGTGGCAACTGTTGGAGAACTGGCACAATCTTATTATTGGCAATGGTAACATAAATTACATCGAAAATGGTACACTGCTTAACAAAGAGTATTTAAATGTGCTTACATCTGTTACCATGGAAGCGATTGGCCGCTTTTATTCAGAAATGTATGTCTGAGTGAAGCTATTCATGTACGTCCACTACAAAATAAAAGCAGTGAATAGTGGAGGGAGTGCGAATGAGAACAGTGGCATATTTAAACTAACAAAATACAAGTTTCATTAAACCTGCAGTTACTACAACTAGTGATAAATCTTATACAAAAATGATAAACACTAATTGTATAAGTAATTGTGTTTGATAGGCAAAGCGTATATAGAGGTGGAAGCTACACCAACTCCCCCCTGAATTATGCCCTTTTACAACGCAATCTGATTTCATTTACATGAATCCACTGAGGCCCAGTTCTATTCAAATGAAATCGCCTTGGATCGATTATACCACAAACTATGGTTCACATGAGGACAGCGATCTATGAATATCATTTAACAAACCTATGCCAGTGCAGCGGTGCCATACTCTTTCACCTTGGTTGGGGTGTCAGCAGAAAACGGCGCGCTGTGGGCGAGGAGCAGTCTGCGCGACAGCTGTAATGTTCCGACAAGTCCACGAAAATAAGCTAACTACTCGGTCCGGCGTTTTGACTGTCAGAATGCAGGAAGCTTCCGTATCAGAGTCCTGAAATTCCGACAGATTTAGTGCGAGATGCACCCGTTTGCTGGTCTTGCTGAACCAATTTGACTGACAGGCACAACCGTGCCGACTCAGGACGAATAAGTTCACTCTCGTGACACACGCATGTCCTAGATGATATGCACTTGCACTGTCGGTACAGGTGGAAAGTGCCACAGGCTCGTAGTCCACCACAAGACACAAACCGCAGTTCTCACCCAGTAGGGAACGACTTGAAGCTCTCCACCAGGGGAGGACTAGAAGACGAAGTCAAAGAACCACCGACACTTCCCACTGAGCCTTGGCATGGTAGCAAAACATAACCGCTCCCACACTCCAGCAACCAATCGAACTATCCTTTACTCCCTGAATCTCCTCTCGTGACTGTTCTGTTAGCAAAGTAGCCACAGCACTGCAGTCCCCACACTAGGGGAGCAACATTCTACCCTGCGTATCCTGAGAGGAGTCAATGAGGCACTCCAAATCTTTCTCCTGTTTAAAAACGAAAATTTTAGAGTAGGGAGGCATCGTTCTCAGGGTACACATCGTCTTACCCACTCGTCTCGTATAGGGTGCCCAAGGCATGTTGCGTTCTCGGAATGCTATACAACAACTCAAGAAAATAACGTTAGTAGTTTTATTTCAAATAAGAAGAATGACAATACTTAAGTTCGAATTAACAATGACGTCGCAAGCGATGGTATATACCAGAAGTCAGGGGTTTACAAAATAGTACGAATGCCTGTGAGAAACAGTATATTGGTCAAACTGGCCGAAACTTTCAGACACGTTTCAAAGAACATACTACTGGTACTGCTCGTACCAAATCAATATTTGGTCAACATCTTGATGGATACAATCATTCTGAGGGTTGCATTTCTAACAATTTGAAAATGTTACATACTGTGCCAAAAGGACCACTGCTAAATACTTTACAAGTAATTGAAATCTTTTCACTTCACAAAAGTAATCCAATATCTGTTTTAAACGAACAACTTCAGATCAAAGACAAACATTTCTTTGAGCTTTTCGATGACATGCTTTAGAATGTTTACTCGTCTGTCCTTTGTTTTTTAAAATTATCAAGACTTTTAGGATATATTTTATCTTTACATTGTAATTTAATTTCGCCAAACATTATTTTATGACTGACTATCTGCTTTAGAAATTTTGCTTATATGTTTTTAGACTGCATATTGCTAATTCGCATCCTTTTATTTTTGACACTATGGCTCCTAATATTGTAATTTTAAATTCCTTCCATTTTCATTATTTTTATTTGTTTATAAGACTGGCATATAACTTAAGGAATAGCAATGCTTTTTAAAAATTGTCACATGTGATTTACATACCAACTTCATAGACAATACTTCATATATACGGACAACTACTTCGTATCGTATTTGTGCAGCTGAAACGTCCCCTTAGAACAATTGTACATGACTGTGCTTAAACTGACACACAATATTTTTAGCGCAACGCAATCTGACTTTCAAAAATCTCTACTAAAGAATGGCCCTGACTAACATTAACCCATACCTTTCACAAATCACTTACCTCACCAAAAATCTTCGTTACTCGAACTACTGCAATACAGCGAGCGCCACTACTGCCAGCTAAAGAAAAGATTCAAACTACTGAAGGCACTAACTACTGATGGGCATAGTTAGCAAATGAAAGATTTTAATAGATAACAAACACTGTATTTACCTTAATAATCATAATATATATAGCAGTTCATGCACAAATTTCAAATCTCCGCCATTTCTCTCCCCACATCCACCACTGCTGGCGGCTCACCTCCAACTGCGCAACGCTACGCGCTGTTCACATCCAGCTGCCGCTGCCCAACACTACAATGGCAGACAACAATGCAAACTAGCCACAGACTGCACACAGCACAGCCAGTGATTTTCATACAGAGCGCTACGTAACGTTGCCAATAAGAAAACATAAACAGCCTACTTACATAGCCCCCATGCTCCCCACAAAAAATTTTACAAATTGTTTTGGGCAGTGGGCAATACATATTTGTTAAAATTTTTCATAATCGTAATTATAATAACAAAGAAATCAAATGCACACACTTATTGATAAAAATGTTGGTCAAAAGCTAAAATTTTCTCACAGTCCATAAAGACAGTCCAGATTGTTCATCACTGTAAAATTGCAATGTTTTTCTCAAAGTCTGAGCAGTAAAAGAAATTGCACACAGAAGTAGTGGATTTCCATGCAGTCTTGAAGAAGTAGTGTTGTCCTTCCAACGGAAAGACAGTGCTGACTCTTGACATGCTGACAAGCAATGGGCCACAACAGAGCAAACCCACAGCAGAGTCAGTCGAAGTTTTGAAGAATATTGGTAGGTAGGTCACCGCAGAGCAGACCCACTGTAGTCCTGGTAGAGATTATGGTATTGGTGGGCCACCAGAGGTGCAGACCCACTGCAATCCTTGTAGAAATAATGGTACTGGTGAGTCAGCAAAGGTGTAGACCCACTGTAGTCCTTGTAGAAATAATGGTATTGGTGGGCCATCAAAGATGCAGACCCACTGTAGTCCTTGTAGAGATGGCCAGCAGCCATCTGCTGTGACTGTGCAGGTGCACAATCACCATTGAAGAGTCTTGCGGATAATAGAGCAAGTCCATAACCACCACTGTGATTTTCATACAGAGCGCTACGTAACGTTGCCAATAAGAAAACATAAACAGCCTACTTACACAGCATGTAGTATACATGTCAGCTAAAATTATTGCAGCCTACTCATTGAAAATCGTTTCAATAAAGACATGTCGCTGCTCAATAGCACATCGTCTGACGTGACAGTCTTCGCCATTCCACTTTCGTCTGTCCACTAGCGTCTGTCCTCACCATGGCAACCACTAGTTCGCCTATCGACTTTACAACAACTTCAGTGGAAAGAAGCCTGCTGCCTCATCTTTGGGACGGCGTCCAACTTCACCATGGCAACCAGTAGTTCCAAATGGTTCACTAACAGGCCTTGTGAGGGCCTATGTACTGCAAAACTGAAGTTCATTTATCCTACATATTTAAATATTTTTAACGCTTCTTAATCGACAATAGCTGTCTAATAAGCTAAATTTAGTGTGTATGTATTTTTAATTCTTGACAATGTTCTTTTAACTAAGAAATTTTAAATTGTAATTCGACTTATAACTCATTGGTTAGTAATGACATCATGCCGTCAGAAGTGGGTGGAGCCTCCATTATATATAGTAAGACGTGCATTGGTTTCTCCAGTAGTGATTCTCCAACAGAAAGAGGTTCCTACTCAATGGTAATTCATCGTTTTATAGCTTTATAACTTTACGTATTTTCTTTAATGTATGTAGCCCTCTAATTAAAGCTTTGTACACAACTTGTAGGTCTGAAGATGACCACAGTAGTGATCTAAACCGGTCACCTTGGTAAATAAATCGTGATCAAGACTGTTTTTAGTAGTAAATATTTGTAAGACGTTGATCACTGCCTCTGCCGAAATGTATTCAAAAGTAATAAACATTTTATTAGTTATTGTATCGCATTTATAAAGTGCCGTGACATGCGTCTGTGAGAAAATATTACATCCACTGTGACTAAAGAAAATGGGATGGCCAGACAGCAGGCTACAAAATACAACTACATAATCAATAGTGTTTTTGACTCTGCAGAAGACAGTTTAAGCGTGTTAAAAGCCAATAAACAATATCTGCAAGTTGCTCCACTGTACTCCGTACCAGACGCTTCTGTGTTGCGTCAGCTATCGGATGGCATACAAAACAGTTGCTGTGACGATTTAACATTGTTCTGCAATTTGCGTACTGGGACACAAAAAAATAAAAAAAATGAAAAGAAAAGACTACGAAAGCTATCTGGTGTAGACGCTAATTACCAGACAATCAAGACAGAGAACAGAATATGAGCTTTCTATTGTTTTAATTATATGGAAATTGTTAGCACATACTCCAACAAAGGTGATACACTTGTTACACAGAACTGCTGCATTACAAATGGAGAAACATATTTTTCTCAATCTAGAACAATTTTCTCCACAATATCGGCAAATGAAGATATTGCCAACTTAGGACTTTTTCCATAGGCCCTAAGAAAAGTTACGAATGTATCGCAGAAACTTACAACGTACCGTACTAAAGAAATTAGTCCTTGAAGTACAGTTAATGTGTTGTGTGAACGCGAAAGAAAATAGGAAATGGAGGAGACCAAAGTATTTTCCGTAACAGAAGAATAGAAAACTGCTATGGTATAAAGAAGGAATCATTGCATAAGTGCAGGTGAGACTCATGTCACTTTAAATGCAATACATTGAAAAACTGGGCGTGATTTGGGAGTGCAAACTCACTATTTACTGCGTATAAAGTGGCCTCAGGTTGGTGTAGTCACAGAAATCAATGAATCCAAGGGGGTTTGCCATATTAGTGGATAGTGCTTACAAACAGCCAATCCCATTTGGATCTCCTTAAAAGGACGGATATGTATGTGGACTGAACATTTTTCATCTAGCAATATAAAAACCATGTGAGACCTGAATATGTCCTGGCGAATGTAACATTCAAAGGAGTTACGGGAAACCAGCCCAGTGATTTCAACAACAACCACCAATGCATCGACAACACAGTGCTCAGAATCGGTGCCGCAGAAGCTTCGCAGCGGTAGAGTCAGACTCAAATATGCGTTGTCGTTTTTGCTGAGGTGTCGTGATCAAAATCTTGTTCAAACGTTTTCCAAAGTTCTCCTGCTTTCAATCGCATCGTGCTATGCGCTGGCCTGGCTCTTGCTCGGGAAAGGATCCATTACACTCGTCGACAGTTGGATTTTGATTCCAGGGAACTTTTCTGACATGATTTAATATTTGCCTCAAAATTGTTGGCTATTTTTTGCGATTGGCTGGACGGTGCTCTACACACACACACACACACACACACACACACACACACACACACACACACACATACAAACACACAAACACACACACACATGCATACACGCACACCCTGTAAACACTAGCGCCACGACACAAACAAAGATGACGGACGGTGAAAGTTACTAAACAATAGCCCACTGTTTTTGGATAGGTAGAGAGCAAGGTTTGATCATAAACCTCCACCTCTATTTGTAAGTTTACTTGATAATTTAACTTCAGTTCCTTCCTTAATTGCCCTATCCCAACAGATGGAAGTTCATACCAGAATATCCATCTTCTTTTATTCCATAGGATTACCGGTGCCGAGACAATATTTTGCAGAACCCAATTTCTTCGACTGTGGTAAGCATGTGGGACGCTAATGCTCTATACACCGACTGTAAACACTCTTGACAGTCCGAGCGATTAATGACATGTCACATCTGCAAGGATTACGATGGAAGCCCATCTAAGCAAATCTAGACCCTAACATAAGGTGGATGTTGGAAAAGACATTTCACACCATATTTCTGCAAAATACAACTATTCTTTTTCGAAATGCTCCCTGCGTAAATCAGAAAGACCATAGACATTGGTGCCATTTCGGTAATGTCATCACTCATCCAGTGCGCATTTGGTCGATTGCGGAACATACGTCTGATCGGCTTTCACTTTATAAAGTAAGAAGTAGCCAGTCACGCTGAGCTGCTTGGTGACAACTGTCAGCCTGTAGATGTAAGTCAGGGTGAGTAGGCTTCCTGTAAACAGTATTTTTTTTTTTTTGGGTTTATGGCGCAAAACTGCTATGGCCATTAGCGCCCGGTCTGTGACTTAGGAAGCAGTAAAAAACCGAAAACGGAAACCAGCAGCAATGGGAACGAAAGTCATAAAATTGGAGAAACTAAAAGCAGAAGGAAGGCTTAAAAATCCACTACAGAAGGGGGTTGGTTGTCCCAAAAAAACTTCAAATGACTGACGTCATTTCACTGGCACGAATGAACTCTAGAATGCGATCGGCCGAGCGCGTGTCATCTGCTAAAATTGACGATATATAAGGCGACAGCTGTAGACGGGAGCGTAACGGATTAAAATAGGGGCACTCAATTAAAAGGTGTCTTACCGTCCACAGCTGAGAGCAGTGGGGACAGAGTGGGGGAGGATCGCCGCTTAAAAGATGTCGATGGCTAAAAAGACAGTGCCCTATCCGGAGTCTAGTTAAAATTACCTCCTCCCGACGACGCGTTCGGGAGGAAGAGGTCCAAGCACAAGGAAGAGTTTTCACGTCCCGCAATTTATTTTGGGGAAGTGTCGACCATTGCGCGTGCCATAAATGAACAACACGACGACATAAAACGCTCCGGAGATCGGCGACGGGAATCGATTGAATTGCTGGCCGAAGAAGAGAGACTCCAGCCTTGGCTGCAATATCGGCCGCCTCATTCCCGCAGATACCAACGTGTCCCGGGACCCAGAGGAACGCCACCGAGACGCCCCCCAGGTGGAGCAAGCGCAGACAGTCCTGAATCCGGTGAACCGGAGGGTGCACAGGGTAAAGAGCTTGGAGACTGAGGAGAGAGCTGAGACAATCTGAGCAGATAACGTACTGTATACGCCGATGGCGGCGGATGTAGTGGACAGCCTGGAGAACAGCGTAAAGCTCCGCAGTATAAACCGAACACTGGTCGGGAAGCCGAAAGTGATTTGGGGTGTCGCCAACAATATAGGCACTCCCTACACCTAACGATGTTTTCGAGCCGTCTGTGTAAATAAATGTGGCGTCCGTCATTTGTGCACATAGAGCAGCAAATGCCCGACGATAAACAAGTGAAGGGGTACCATCCTTGGGAAATCGACAAAGGTCTCGGAGCAGGCAGATCCGGGGACGGAGCCAAGGCGGTGCTGTACCCCAAGTTGTCAAGAAGGTTTTAGGAAAGCGGAAGGAAAGAGAATGGAGCAGTTGACGAAAGCGGACTCCCGGTGGTAGTAGGGAGGAGGGGCGGCCTGCATACCCTACATCAAAGGAGGCGTCGAAAAAAATGTCATGGGCTGGATTAGCAGGCATGGAAGACAGATGGCTTGCATAACGACTCAGAAGGACTGCTCGCCGATTGGACAGCGGAGGTTCAGCAGTCTCAGCATAAAGGCTTTCCACAGGGCTGGTGTAAAAAGCTCCAGACACTAAACGTAATCCACGGTGGTGGATAGAGTCGAGACGCCGAAGAATAGACGGCCGAGCAGAGGAGCGCGATAGAGGCGGAGAAGGACCACTCGGTCCGCTCCCCAGGAGGTGCGATTCAGGACACGGAGGGTGTTGAGGGATCACAGACAGCGAGCCGAAAGATAGGAGGACCAGCACAGTTTTCTGTCAAACATAAGACCCAAGAATTAAGCGACGTCTGAAGACGGAAGGTTGACAGGACCTAGATGTAAGGAGGGCGGAAGAAACTCCTTACGTCGCCAAAAATTAACACAAACGGTCTTACTGGGAGAAAAACGGAAGCCGGTGTCGATGCTCCAGGAGTGGAGGTGATCGAGACATCCTTGAAGACGTCGTTCAAGGAGGCTGGTCCGTTGAGAGCTGTAGTAGATCGCAAAATCGTCCACAAAGAGGGAGCCCGAGACATCAGGAAGGAGACAATCCATAATTGGATTGATGGCAATGGCAAACAGTACAACACTCTGCACAGAGCCGTGGGGTACCCCGTTTTCTTGGGAGAAAGTACGGGAGAGAGTAGTGTTCACCCGCACCCTAAATGTGCGCTCTGCCATAAATTCGCGAAGAAAAAGGGGCAGCCGACCTCGAAAGCCTCAAGAGAACAGTATGCGGAGGATACCTGTCCTCCAACAGGTATCGTATGCTCTCTCCAGATCAAAAAATATTGCTACTGTTTGGCGTTTCCGGAGAAAATTATTCATGATATAAGTGGAGAGAGCAACAAGATGGTCAACTGCACAACGATGCTTTCGGAATCCGCATTGGGCAGGTGTTAAAAGACTGCGGGATTCCAGCCACCAAGCTAAACGGTAATTCACCATACGCTCCAAAACCTTACAGACACTACTCGTGAGAGAAATGGGGCGATAGCTTCGTCAGACCGAGAAACAACAAGGAACTGTGGCAACGATGGAAGAACCGTCTGTGGCTGAGACTCAGTATACTTACACTTGTGAGCAGACATAGTGGAAGGTGAGGAAACCATTGCGGAAGAATCCCCCATGATTACCGGCGTCTCCAATGGCGCGCTCCTCCCTTGTGGGGCCCTCTCTGAGGGCACTCCCGCCTTAGGTGATTTTTCACACCTCAGGTCACACCTCCCGACAAACGGACGGAGGGAGCAATCGGCACTTTCGGAAGGTATCAGCTCGGGTATCACCCCTCCCTGGGCCTGGCCGTTACCAGGGGATACGTACGTGTCCTACCTGTCTACCCAGGGCGGGGAATTACGCGTTACCCCGTCACCGGCTACGCACAAAAATGCGTTGGTAGGCCTTCAGACACGCACAGGGAGGAAGAAAGAGAAAGGAAAGGAAAGAAGAGAGGTCTCAAACGCCGCAGCGGAGAAAAGGGTAAAGAGAAGAGGTAAGGCAAAGAGAAGGACAAAGGAAGGAAGAAGACAGACAAGCAAAGAAGGCAAAGAATGCGTTACATTTTCGAGCGTCCGTCGACGTAGGCACAAACCATACTCCCAGATGGGGAGAAAGGGAAGGAAAGAGCCAGAGGTGAGGGGAGGAGGGGCGAAGATGGGGGATGGGGAAGGATGCGGAAAGGGAAGGTATGCAGCCCGGAAAGGAAGGAAGGCCACATTAGCTCGGGGTCCCGTGCTCGCTACGCACGTATCCACAAAAGAGTTGTGGACCCCCTGGGGGGCTGTAAACAGGATGTCCGAACGTAACATCAGCCTTCCTCCTGACCAACACACCACGAAAAGGATGCAGCCATGCGTTTCCACCTCAATCGCGGAACGAATATTCGGCTGGATTGAATTCAGGTACTCTACTAAATCGTTCAGATTCTGAGTACCACGAGGCCCAACGACGAAAGCGTCGTCTACATATCAGAAAACCCGCCAACTCCAAGACACGATTCTCGAAGTCTTTCACGTACAAATTTGCAATCAGAGGTGACAAACGGCTTCCCATCGCAACTCCGTCTTCTCGTAGACCTGGTCCGTGAGTGAAAAGTACGTAGAAGGTAACACATGTCGAAATAGGTTCGTTAATGCAATACCAAAGGTAGCCTGAATTTAATGAAACTATAATGTTCCAGAAACCTTCTCACGTCTCCAACATCTATGATGTATATGCGCAGACTGAAGCGACGAATGTAAATATGTGCCGACGCCGAGATTCCAACTCAGGTCCCCTGCTCACTAGACACATCGGCTAACCACTACGCCACCCTGGCACAGTGATGCATTTGGTCAAGGCACCTATGCCTGGGTTCCAGGCACGATCTCCCATTTCGTACAATGCTGAGGTGCTGATTCAATGTAGCCGGAGAGTCTCTGCAATGGTTTTAGTTTTAGGAGAAATGCCAAGCGGGCTGAGGCGTGAACGGGAATTTGCAATGAGGAGGGAGACGTGGCGGGGTGGTCCACAATGTTGTGCCACGCCACTGTGCGGCCTGGTGAGCAGGCGGCCCGTATTCAGATGACGACCTCGGTACAGATTTTCATTTGCAACATCAGTCTGCATACATCACTCATTCAAATGCATTCCTTCTAATCAACGTAAGAAATACGCCGAGTCTTCAATGTGATGCACACACAGACGAACTAGCTGGCTCAAAAGAGTAGCAAGGTGATTTGCTACCCAATATATCGAAGCACCAATGCTACTCACAGTACTACGAAGAGGAATCCCTTCTTTGTGGATCTTCGGAATACCACATTACGAAAGGAGAGCAGCACAATAGGTACTAAGAGCCTTCATAGTCTCCTACGACAAGGAACATTTCTTCAGAAGGCTGTTTTCATCTCTAAAATTTTGTGGGATCACCAATCCTGCGATAAGTTGAATTAGATAGTAAAGAATGCATCATTTGAACGTATTCCTACTTGTCAAGAACAACTGTAGCTTTCACTTTGTCAATGTGTAAAATAACAATAGCCAGATGAACTGTGAGTGAACGTAAGGCAGGCCTCTCTGCTACTCTTGGGTGGACGTGTCCCAGTCAGCACACGACATGCCTCACTCCCAGCCTCCTTTACGGCTTCTGGAGGTAGTTTGGCCTGTGCAACAGAACTAGTGAAATCAACCAACCGATGCTCCACAACCACGCTAGCCCTTTGTTTATTATTGGTTATGCCCTGAGAGATGGTATAATACTTCGCGTCGCTACTTCTGCATTCTACCGACCCCCACTAAATCGATAGAGTGATTTTCTGCACTAAAACCTTAATAATGAGTGTGTCTAAGCGGATAGAGATATTTGAGAAGTATATCAGGGACTTCAATTTTGGTCGTCCTACCATCTTTCTCTCAGAGCGGATGATTGAATTATATCGCAAATGTATACACTCCAGTGTACCTATCCTGCCATTTTTATGGTCATGACAGCGGTGGAAAGACACCGAGCATCGCTGGGAATCATCATCGAACATTTTGTCTCTAACAAAAGTTGCTCCCCATGACGTGATAAATTACTGCTAGGCTTTTGATGAAAGCCTTTGAAACATCTTGTACAGGTAAAGCATTATGTTGTGGGAATGCACCCGTATAGAGGACTGCCCTTGGTATATATGAGAAAGGGGCTACTTTGCCAAGAGTAATTTCTCTGGTTATTTCTTGGCTGTCAGGCACTAGTTCGCTGATTATAATTCACGTATGTTTTCAGTCTGACACTTTACACCAATATTCTGTTACGTTACTTGTACTGTAAGTTGTGGCAGCATAATTTCTTCGTTGCAAATAAATATATAATGAAATTATCGCAGGTATGCTGTTCCGTACCGGTGATTTTAACTCAAAGTTTAGGGACATTGCAAGACTCAGAATGTCCCTCGCCTCAAATAGCCCTGTCAGTACACTAAGCTTAAAAACAGCGGGAAGGAGTGAGAGAAAACGAAAATAAACACTATAGAACAAATATTGTCGACAGTCGTGGCCTGTCACACAAAGATCAAAATCAGTTGAACGTTAGCTACAAGTGAATCTTCGTCCAAAGTAAAAATCTAGCAATTCAATTAGAGCAATGGGTATGCAGGAAATCAGTGGATTCCGTTCACGTACGTTTTCTACTTTCCAGTTGGTGGGTACCTTTTCACCTTAAATATTTTTAGAGAGACTCGCGTTTGTTTAGGATCCATAAGTACGGAGTACTTTACAGTGCTCTGGAGGAGGAAGTATGTTTCGAAAGCCTGAGTCGCGAATTTGTGGCGTGCTTCTATTTTGTGGGACAGATCTGATAGAACCGTTCTGGGTTTCCAAAATTCTTGTACATATGTCCTCAAAAACGTACTAAAGGCTAGTGTGTTTGTTGTACTTACATGAGACCCAGGTCAAGGATCGGGATTAATTCAAGGAAAACACGCGTTATTTAATAACAGTTCTGTCATAAGCCCGCTAAAAGTTACCAACATTCTTCCCAAATTCATACAACTAGTTAATGTTTTTAAATTACTACCATCATGCATAAGGGCATTTGCACTATACATAAAATTACAAACGATACTCGAAGAGCATCTCATTTGTGCAGTACGGCGGTGGCCCAATTACAAACAGTCAGCCGATTAAATAAATCTGCGGCGGCACTCTGTACGTGCGACTAGCACCACAACCGTGGGCTAATCCCACAACACGACTTGAATATAAGTTCAACAGACGTTAAATAACAGATACTAAAACGAATACCTCTCCACTGCAACAGTAAGCTCCGGACCTGCTCCACCGGCCGCTGTGGCGCTTCAGTCTGGAACCGCGTGACCGCTACGGTCGCAGGTTCGAATCTTGCCTCGGTCATGGATGTGCGTGATGTCCTTAGGTTAGTCAGGTTTAAGTAGTTCCAAGTTGTAGGGGACTGATGACCTCAGATGTTAAGTCTCATAGTGATCAGAGCCATCATCAGGACTGCTCCAAGGCAAGAAATTAGACACAAGCACATATGATGCTTGTATGCAAAGTCCGTTAGCGGCCCCCTCACTAGGAGGTACACGATGACGTGAAACTCTCCCTTTACTAACAATACTAGGCAGCGTAAGCCAAACGATGACACTCTCGAGTCATAAAACAATGCCATTGTGCACCCACATAGACGAGATACAACCAAGCAAGTCAAACGCTAGCCACGTGTAAAAATCGAAGCAAGCAGTAATACTTCACCCATTAGCCACAAGGCTATTACACTTAAGGGGCTCCGGAACGCCCTATACTTGAAATGTTAAAATAACGCTTATAAATTACATCTTTCCTCACAAAGTATTTGAGGTAGGAAGTTGAACTTTTTACAGATTATTTATTGGAATATGGGCTACAACTTAACACAGGGATTTTACAAAATTTTAGTTCAGTTATTAAAGATGATTTTTTTTTTCATTTCTAATGAAAATTCACAACATTTTTTTTGCAATTTTTTATTTATATATTCAAAAATATACAGTTTTTTGGAAGTGGCTGTGTTAAATTATGCAGAAGGTACTGTGTAACATTTACTGAAAGTTTGAAACAAATATGTTTGGAAGATCCTTAGAAAACATGTAATTAGTATGAGAAAATAAAAGTTTTGGGAATCGAGCGACAAAGATTGGATTAACTTTTTAGTGCATTCCAGGTCCGTAGGATGGATTATCTTCATCCTCTGCAAACTCCTCCTCCAGCTTCCTCTTGTTCCTCCTCCTGTTTACTCTTGCTTGTATTTGTAGACTCTTTACAGCCCTGTCTGCAGCCCGAAGGCGTTCCTTGTCTAAAGCAAGTTAGGTTCACTCACTTGGTTATCGTCTTTATTGTTTACAGTAATAACACATACCTTTGGCTTTCCAACATTTCTTCTTTTCTTAAAAGCCTTCAGAGGATTTCTAATAACTTTTACTCATTATTATACTTCAACAAAACAGAGACTCAAGAAACGTAATTAATTACGAATATTTTCGAGATAACGACAGAGTAAATAAACATGAAACAATCGACAATCACACCAGCGATATATATTGAACCATCACAGGTTAGCCACAACACATACTTTATCTCACATCACTAAAATGTACCTGATGAACACGGACGTTAATAATAACACCATTTGACAGCAGTTTAACAGCGCCACAGTGGGTCACGCCCATGTAGAACACATTTCAAAAAAAAAAAAAATTAAACATAGTTGTAGTCTTCGGAATTGAATAAATTTTATATCTATTAAAAGGTAATAGTCTGCAGATTCAGAAAACGCAAAAAAGTAAAAATTGAACTTTTCATGATTTTGAGCCTTTCCGGAGCCCCTTAAATCAATTTAAGTTCTTAAATAACCTGTCGGTCCACTATACACCATTAAGGTGATAATGACAATTAAATTCTTATTTTTTCAAAGAAATCAAGAGACTTCCTGGCACAGTTTGCCCAAGGACCTTACATTAACAGAAATACCGAGTAAATTACTTCCCCAAAATCACTAAACCCACGTCAATCCGACGACATCTCCGCCTCGGCACGGTACCAAAAGAATGACAAGAAGCTACTCAACCTGAGGCCGGAACGGGGGATCGCGGAAGCGGGTGCGGCCTGTCAGTACCCAGGTCTCACGCGGTGACGGGAAGGCTGCCGAAGGCGAAGGAAAACGCATTCCTAACCCGGACCAGCAGAACAGTAACGCGTCAACCATTGCCCACACAAGGCTGTCATCACATACCAAACAACGAATAGCAAACCAGTTTGATAGAAATTAACATACACAGCAATACTTAAAAGGGCAATTAACGATTATTTTCAAGGAAACCGTTAAAATTGCTACGTCGTCCGAACAAGAAGACAGAAGAGCATCTCTCGCCCACTTGGTTAAAGACCATCGTCCAGGGCTGACAGACAGCGGACGTCGAACTAGTGAACTCTTAGAAGTTGTTGCAAATTGCAGTTGCTATTTCCTGTGAGGTTTAGCTACGATTATTTTCACTTAGCCACTGAGGGCCTTTTTTATGTTATATTATGTACAATGTTGCAAAGTTGATTATTCGACAGGTCACAAACATAACAAAACCTTTTAAACTCAGTACCAACAGTGGCAACTCTGCCTCCACAGCAGTAGCGACGAGGCCTTTACAGAACTGGCGACGAGGATTTACAGAAAAAAAAAAAAAAAACTTCAGTGTAGGAGCGGCCCGCTCATAAATATTGTAAGTCAAGCTTCCTAGAAACAATGTAGAAAGTCATTTAAGGTTAACCACATAATAATGAAACAAGATTAAATAGGTCAAAGTATATCTTTGCTGAGGCCTGTTATTGCCTAATAGACACTGTAATTTGGATATGCACCAAATGGCAGATGGCCGGTTAAATTGTACACTTCTAACGCCAAGCGTTCCTCAACATGGAAGAACAGTTTGTCCAAATACAAGCACACTTACACACATGACACACACATGTGTACCTTTAGGCTGAGCACACACAACTTAAGTAATAGGCCAACTCCAGTAACTCGTCACAGGAAGGGCCATAAGGGCTACAACAAACAGCAATCAAATACTCGGTGGTAATAAACAATGATTTCAAATAGCAGACTAACTTTGCAAATACTAGCTTGCGCTCGGAAAAACATCCAAACTGACAAACGGAGCCACAAAAGGGGCCACTGAAAGGTACAGAAGTAGCGAATTCCTGGCCAGGTCACACCGCGTCAGAATTAACAATCTTTAAGTGCGGTACGTACTGAACAGTCGTCACACATAATTTCGAGTAAATGCCAGGGAGACGAATATGCTTAGCGCTCCAGGTAGGCACCGGATAAAACTGCCCTGCTGCTCCTAGTTGCTAACTAGTTGTTCAATACATCTCGCCATATTTAGCGCACCACAATTGACTGACGCACTCCGTATGCAGGTTGTACGCGGTGAGGGGCGCTCATTGCCCGCTAATCTCGCAGGTGGCAACGATCAACGCTGCAACAAAGCGCGGGCGCCCGTAGCCCAACGATCGGCGATTTGCCAGGACGCGGAGTACTCAGGCAACCCGCCCAGCCCCGCGTACCTCACACTAGAGTTGGGCAACACGATTCTTTTTTCCGATTCGATTCTTACGATTCAATCTCACATTGCGAATCGATTCCTACGATTCGTTCACGATTCGTTCTAGTCTGCGATGGCACGATTCTTACGGAATGCAAAAAGTTCTACATCTTACTCACAGATGGCAGGACATGTTCGAAATTGTCAATGGGGTTAGAATCGAACTCTGTCATAATAAGATAGGCCAGAAATAGTTTATTTATGAGTAAACATGCATATGACGTTACAAGTGTGATTCTCGATTTATACGTGTAATGCCTTAATTGATGAAAGGTCACGTTTGATTTGATTGCATCTATTGTTTTATTTCAGTATGCCAAGAAAGAGGAGTCGATTTGTGCGAAAGGTGGTGCAAAATTGCGTGGTATGCCAGTTTGGTTGTGTGGCTTGAACGTATCTAACTACAGACGTCTGTTTTATAGTAACAAAATCTAGCAGCGAGGCAGACGTGGTTTGGCTCATATCATCCTATGTTTTTCTGTGCTAAGATGTCTTTCCAAGTCCATCATTTCTTCTAAATACTAAGCATAGGTATTTTGCTTTTAATTTGTCTGAGAACTTGCCTCTGTCACTACTATTTACGTGAGAAGACGACATAATTCTAAACAGTAGGATTCAATCGCATACAGCGACATTACTTGACTAAAATTTAATGTGAATCTGAACACGATAACATTCGAAAACTCGAACTTGAAATTATTAATTAAAAAGCTCTTGTTTAAAAACGGTATTACACGGCGATCCTTCGAGAAAGGTAGGCCTATTGGTTAGAGGGTCTATTTTCTCTCTTTTTTTTCCGCGAGTAATATTACGGCCCACGAACTTCGTTTATTCGTTCCGAGCTTCCTTTGTTCACACGCATCCTCCACTTGACTGCCGTCTGACGGTCGTAATCATTCGGCACAACTCTGCAATCTGCATGATTCAGAAGTTGCCTTCGAAGCATAGCGTACTAAGAATCGATGAATCGTTGGAACTTGGAATCGTCACGACTCGGAAACACGCAATCGTTCTTACGATTCTTTTGAACGACGATTCGTCCTTATCACGATTCGATTCTTACGATTCTTTATTTAGAGTCGTTCAAATGAACGACTCATTCACGAATCGCCACAACTCTACCACACACCAGTACACAGCCCCAGGAGGAACACTACACCCAGCAAAGATGATACGACGGTGGCGAATCGATGGAACGCGCACAAGTGTCCCCGGTAGGATCTCGTGCGCCATCACAGAAGACGACACGTCTCGAGAAGATACTGTCAGATACACGAAGATGAAAACTAAATTCGTGTATTTCCACTGTGTGTGACAGCATAAAATGCTGCACGACTTGTGTTACAGTTCATAGCTGACTGATTCATTGCACTAAGTTTTTCTGAAGTTTAATTTATTTCTTTAGTATTGTGAGTTTGTCCTTTCCATCCCTTTGCAATATACACTGATGTAAATAAATCGCAACATCAATAAGTAATTAATGCAGAGTAATGAAATTTCGGGAATACATTTTTCTAGGTAACATATTCAAGTGGGTAACCTTGCAAGATTTCAGGTTAATGTAAGCCTGAGATAAGCCATTGCAAATATGAGATGCTGGTACTTTTTAAAAACTTGTGAACCACTAGAATGCTCAATGCGTCCAGACGCGCATGCGTTGTGATGTACAGGTGTCAGTTTGTGGGATGGAGATCCAAACTTGATCCGCTTGGTCGGTCAATAGAGGGGCAGTTAATGCTTTTCGTGGATGACTTTGGAGTTGTCGTCCGATGATGCCCCATTTGTGGTCGACTGAAGACAGATCTGATGATCGAGCAGGCCGAGGCGACATGTTGCCATGCCATAGAGCATGTCGTGTCGCAACAGCGGTATGTGAGTGAGCTTCAGCCTGCTGGAAAACACATCCTGCAATGCTGTTCATAATTGGCAGTACAGTAGATTGAGTCATGAGACTGACATACAGATGTGCAGTCGCGGTGCGTGGGATAACCACGACTTGCTCCTGCTGTCATACGGTCATACGAAATCGCATCCCAGACTGTAACTGCCGGTGTAGGTCCACCGTGCCCAGCATACAGACATGATGGTTCCAGACCCTCAGCTGGCCTCCTAACTAACAAAAAAGGTTCAAATGGCTCTCAGCACTATGGGACTTAACTTCGAAGGTCATCAGTCCCCTAGAACTTAGAACTACGTAAACCTAACTAACCTAAGGACATCACACACATCCATGCCCGAGGCAGGATTCGAACCTGCGACCGTACCAGTCGCGCGGTTCCAAACTGTAGCGCCTTTAACCGCTTGGCCACTCCGGCCGGCTCCCTAACTAACACACGCCCATCACGCACCCAGGCATAATCAGCTTTCATCAAAAAACAGAGCAAACCTCAATTCTGCCCTCCCGTGTGCTACTCAAGTCGCACATGGCAGTGGCTTGGGGTCAGTGGTTAACCTTAAGCTGTCTTTATAAAATAACAGGCTTATAACAGTCGGCCGTGTCTCTGTGGCGAGAGCTGCTGCTCAGACTGCTGCTGCAGGTGCAGTGCGATGCGCCACAGCCACACGCCGAAGACGATGGCATTCCTGCTCCGTAGTGCCACGTGAAAGCCCGGAGCCCGCTGCGAACAGTCACGTGCAGTCGCTACATTCCCGGCAAGTCTTTCGCAGAAGGAATATAAAGCTTCTTGTAGCGCTATTACACGACCTCTTTCAAACTCTGGCATTCTTTACTACATCAACTCACCACGTCCAATATCGAAGGTAACTAACGTTGACGATGATTACAGCGTGCATTGAAAGCAAACGCTACTAGCGCTACTCTTATGCTACTGGTGCGAAATATGAATAGACGTGAAAACAAGCTAAACAACTTTCGTTTACGTCCCGCAACGCCCTCTTGGCGCTGCCATCGTTTTCTGTCAGTGTATTACGGTTACTCGAAAATGAAAATATTTTTTTATGTTGTGTGGGTGTAGATATCAGAAATTTAATGACGAGGCATGGATGGAGACACTCAGAGAGATAGGACCTTTGCAGTTGTGTGTAAGTCAGAAAGAAGGGGCAATATTTTGTGTACACATTGTAATATTAGTAATTTTCGCCTCACAAACATTAATATACGCTCAATAGTAAATGCCTGATGGCCTAAAGTTATCGAACAATTGTAAAGTAAAAGAAATGAACCATCGCATAGCAGCGACAGAGTCTATTATTCTTTATCTTTGCCGTTCTTGCGCGGTGTCTGTAAATCTCTATGTACATGTATCGATTAATGGTATAAAAAAGAATTCTGTTGTTTCAAGACAAATGAGGCTTTTGGCGCCTCACCTTTTACTGTTTTTGTATTCTATGAAAGGCGGACTCGGACTTGCTGCATTCCACAACTGTATTTTATATTTTATGTGAAAATATTGAGTGAATATGCTAATTGTTATTTTTTCCAATCAGAAAACATGTAGTTTCTTGTAACTGATATCGAGCAGACAGCGTCAAGAGGACATTTTGACTGTTATGTATAAAGTATTTAACCAGAATGGTCATCTATTGTAATTTAATATGAAAAGGTACGTAGCATTAAAAAAAAGTGTGTTAAAGATAAGTGTGCTTATTTTAGTAAATTAACCTTGATGATTCCATCTCCTTATTTACCTGAATGATAGTTATTTTGTGTTACTTCATCACCAGAAATTACGATCACGCTGATGGGCCGAACGCAGCATGAGGCAGAAGGAACATTATCGTTTTCCTATTATTTCTGAGCCAACTTTTTGTGTAGTGTTGCATTTCTTTTAAAGTCTATAAATCTTCTGGACCCTTAGTGTTGATCCGGGTATGACTACATCGCGACGATAAAAATGCACAGAAATGATAATGTTTCTTCCGAACGATCTCAAATATATATATCAATATGCTGCTCTTATTCAGATATTTAATGCTCAACGTATGTTATTATAATAGTGTAATCAATCCCTGATTCTGTTGCCAAGTGGCCCACCAAAATAAACACGTTTTCGACATATTTCAAAAAAAAAAAAAAACAGTTCTTCTTCTTTTCGTCCCCCAAGAGCAACGCTACAACATGTGAGAAGAAATATAATGATTTTGCAGGGGTAGAAAATTATCCAGTGTGTGTGTGTGTGTGTGTGTGTGTGTGTGTGTGTGTGTGTTTGTGTGCGAGTGTGCCGTGTGTGTCTGCGCGCACGTGTATGTGTGTGCGTACGTCAATTCATGTCAAGCTTATATTATTTTGTTTCTTTTTCGGAAATAGCTGCGTATTCACGTGAAGCTTACGTAATTTTTTGAGAAACATTTGCATCGCTTTGAATTTACGCAGTTTAAGTATTTGACTTCCTCGTTTTAATACTGCACTTACGAAATATAGAGATATGCATGTATTTGTGTGTACTAAATTCTAATGGAATTATATTTATACGTACCGGTATTTTATCCATATACATTTGACTTTGTCGCGTATTCTAATCAAGGTTATGTAATTTTTTTCGGAAATACTGCATGTCTTCGAACTTGGAACCAATTCAAATGAAGCTTATGTAATTTCACAGCTGCATTTTTATTGGCTGCCTCATTTTAATACTTCGCTCTGACTGATTGGAGAGGTGTAGGGGGATGAGGGAAGGGGAAAGAGGGAGGGGAAAGGGGGAGGTGAAAGGGGAGGGAGGGCGTACAAAGCATAACTGGACTGTGTTGCATCTCCTATAAATTTATCACCACAACCAACATGAATTTCTTAAACTTTCCAAGTGGTCCCATCTTGCTCTATTTAAAAGTCCCTCCATCACCATATTGCCTTTTCGAATTTCTAACCATTGCTATCTTGATGACGTCATGTGTTTGATGCCATCCGCCCCTGCATATAAGCAACCTGCACTAAAACCTGCACTTGTGAAGGTCATTTAAGAGCAAAGCGAGCCAGAGGCCTAACAGATATACTACTGGTACACCACTGCCGTTGTTTCCATTATACGTATAATAGTTTTATCTAACCATTTCTATAATATATATGTTATATTTCCCAATATGGTTTTGTATTTGATCTCTGAGGATGTATCCTTTAACTTTCTTCAGAAACTTCATTTCAGCTAACTCAATTCATCTTTTGTCTTTGTTTCTTCGTGCCCAACATTCAGTTCTATGTATTGTAATAGGCGTAGCCATTAGTCTGTAAAAATTTTATCCTTCCCTGTCTTGTCACTTAGTGTTATATGTACTGTGACACATAACATTTCAGACTTATTTCATTTATCATGATTATCATTATTTTATCTTTTGAGATGTTACATACCAGCATTCACCATTCTGCCTGTTAGTATAATGTTGCTTCGTGTGAATTACAGTTACAGACATCCAGCCACGCTACAAGCAGGTGAGCAGGAACTCGACTCCTCATTTGTTCTCTGTGCTTATTCATGAAACTTCGTGAAATTAACTACGTGTTGCACATCCTTAAATTTTGGAGTACAGAGTATTTCCACTTCAACACAAGTTGGGTGAACAATCGTCTTGACTCTAAAAGGTCCCGCATAAAAAGTGAAGAATTTTCTGCACAGATATTGGTGCTTCCTTGACAAACGATGCCTTCTGACTAAGACTTTTTGACAAACAGCTTAAAATCCCTTATTCTCCCCCTGTGGTGCTGCTTTCTCTTCCGAGCTTGTCCCTCAATCCAATCAGTCACAGATGACGCTATTTCCTGTTCTTGCACACTTTGGGATATTGTCTTTCTTCCCTGAGTCGGTTGGATGGTGACTTGTTCTTAAGCACAAGAGTCGGAGACATTGCAGTAGACATATGGGGCAGACTATTTACGACCATTTGAAAGTCTTGGAGATACAGGTTGCCCCTATGATGCTGTTTGTTGCAATAGATGGGGCACAGCACTACTATTTCCTCAGTAGCTCTCTCTCGCGGTTTCGCACTCGGATGACAATGAGACGCGAATACCAGGGTAATTCCCTTTGGTCACAGCATTTTCCTTCCAATTCTGTGAATGAAATTATTCGATGTAATCTTTTCTACGCGACCGACCTCCTTAATAAAATTGATTATGAGCGCCTTAGCGACTGAACGTACTGTCACAAATCTCAAAGGGATGAACATGATGGGGCGAACAGAGTGTGACCGCCACTAGGACGTACCGAAACCCATCTTCCATAAGAGCCATTGGTCCATTGTGACTAATTCCTTTAGCCTAGTTGCTGCAGCACGGTACAGCTCGGTCTTGTGCGACATCGTAGGAAGTTTTACCAACTGAAAGCCTTGCGTGATGTGAGAACTCTTCATATCCTTCTGTCCATGTTAGAAAAATATGTCAATTCCCTTAATTTCGGAAAATACTTTCTTGGATCTAAGTGTACGTGGCTTAGATGCACAGCCAGACAAATCTGTGCATCAATTCCTCTGATATGCACAGCACCCACTCGTCACTTGCATTAGCTCTCCTTCGGAGCAGGATTCCATTCTTTACCTTGTAGACGCGTGACTGTGTTAGAACTGCTTATCCTTCAAATCCTTCAAGATGGAAACACTTTCTTGTTCCTTCGAAATATTCGTAAGTGTGAACACAACGAAGCTCATAAATGAGACCGACATATCCACGTAGTCGTCTCTCAAGTCGTCAGGACCTTCAGACGTGAGGGGCTCTCGACAGAGCATCGGCAACCGTGTCTTATTTATCCGGGATGTAATTTATAGTGAACTGAAATTCCTGGGGAACTAATGCCCATTTTACTTAGCCTTACATGTGACAATTTTGTTGACATAATGAACTGCGGCACCTAATGGTCGTTGCAGATCTTCATCATCCTCCCAGAGAGAAAATGCAGAAAGCGCGTGAATGCCCAGACGGTTTGCGACAGCCTCTAGCTCACTCGCGAAATAATTTCTTTCGGCTTTGTTTAACAATGAACTGACGAACGTGATCGTCTTCTGAATGACTTGCCTATCTCGCTCTTCTTCTTGGAACAGATCCACGCCGAGCCCAACCTGACAATGGTCCATAGTGATACAGAAACCCTTATTTAAATATAGGTTGGCGATAATGGGTGTCTTTAACAGCGCATACTTTGGCTGCTCGAGCTCTCACTGGGCGTTGTCACTGCACTCCCACACAGCATTCTGCCCTGTGAGGCGACACAGCTCTGGTTTCTTCACACCATTTACAACAAATCGTTTGCAGTAGGTCATGAGCCCAAGACACGCACCTACTTGGCGCTTTGTCCTTGTAACAGGGCATTCAAATGGCTCTGAGCACTATGCGACTTAACTTCTGAGGTCATCAGTCGCCTAGAACTAATTAAACCTAACTAACCTAAGGACATCACACACATCCAAGCCCGAGGCAGGATTCGAACCTGCGACCGTAGCGGTCGCTCGGTTCCAGACTGTAGCGCCTAGAACCGCACGGCCACTCCGGCCGGCTAACAGGGCATTCACTTATTGCAGTTAACAAAATGTAGCGAGTGGAATTCCCAACGGGCACAAAATGTGTCTGAGAAATTTCGCGTCGGAGGAACCAAAGTCTGACTCAGACAAGTTCATTATTACACCATTTGTTCTAAATACTTCAAGCAATTGCTGTAACATTTCATAACATGTCTCCCACGATTTTCCCCCAGTAAGGACATCATCTACGTAGACAGTGATCGTTACCTTAAGGTATATAGGAATAATCTGGCCCTCATCCCTAATGAAAGCCAGAGGTGACACGTTGAGCCCAAAGGACAGCTTACGAAATTGATAACAACGACCGAAATTCGAAAAGGGTCGTACACTCCCTGCGCTTGGGGTGAAGTTTAATTTTCTAGGAACAAGCCCCGAAGTCCGATAGAGAGAGCACTTTCACTCCATAAAAGCATTCTACTTTGCTCTTCGATGATCTCGGATTGGGCCATCTCTGTCTCAGCGACGTCGTTTACTTCCTGCACATCCAAAACCGAGCCAACTCAACCACCCTTCTATTCCACACAATGGATAAGACAGTTCTATAGGGATCCTGCTGGTTCAATGACTTCTTGTTACAGTACCGATTGGATTTCAGCCTCAAACCTTTCACAGTACTGCGGAATTTGTTAGGTATGAGCAGTGAACTTACGATGTTCAGTGACCCGAAATCCGTACAGAAAATTAGAAGCTGTGCCCAGTGTTTCTGAAAAGACAGTTATTTGAGAATACAGGATGTCCCGCACTTGTTCTCTGTGCAAAGTATCGACGTTGTGAGCTAACTTATCTGTACTGTCTACGGTTTCCCTGTCTGATCTGTCGACGCTAAAGTTCTCTATCTCCGTTGTCTCTTGACACACAGACCCGATACTGCCCACATCTAGAGTTCTCGTGAAGCCAGAATAGCCATCAAATTTCAAATCCTTCACGACACCAGCCAGTTAAACCTCTATTAGTCTCTTATTCAGATTGATAACTGTCGAATAACGCCTAAGGAAACCTGGGCCAAAGACCATGTCCACCGTCAATGACGGAACGATTAGAAAGTGTGTTCTGAATTCCAAAGACTGGCTTACAATTGGGATTCCAGCTTGCCCACCAACTGTAACACTTTTCCCGTTAACACACACACCAATAACTACTGTTCACACACTCTTTGAAAGCCTTTTTTTCTAAAGACGAATGCATGACTACCTGTGTTCATCCTTCTCATTACTATCAATTACTTCCTCCTCTTCCTTCAAACGGGTTTCCCTAATATCATCAAAATTTATGTACAAAACGTATTGTGATCTCCGACTATGGCAGAGATCCCTTTCTACTGCCGTTTCTAGTAAGCTATTAGGGCGCCGCGGTCTTCCATTTCTCCGAACATGATGTATGTGGCCTATCTCTTGAACAGCAGACTGTCTCTCTATAAATTCCTCTCCGTGAATTTGCTTAGACTGGTTATCATTTCTTTGACTATTCGCCCTATCCTGTGCCGATTTCCCAACTCAATCATTGTTACGCCTCGAATAGTACAGTGCTGTCCTCTTTGCATCTCATTTCTGTGATGAGAATCGCCGTATTGATTATTAAGAGGGGGTTATGGCGGATATGGCTCAGTGTTACGTTCGTATCCCAAATCCTGTGGAAGAGACTAAACACCAAAACTGTCTTTAATATTAATATTACGGTCCACAATTCCTGTCTATAGATAATGTGGCAGTTTCGGCAAACAGATTCCAATTAACCCAGGAGGGTCACATGGCGCATCGAGTTGGTGTACCAAGTCCTTAAAATGAAAGATTGGTTTCCGATACCAAGAATCACTGAGTTTGGCCAGGTCCTGCGTGCTCTTTGACCAATATTCGGCCAGGAGGGCTGCACGAAATTCTGCATACGTCTTGCAGTCCTGGATAAGTATACGCATTCGTGCCACTGCGTCTGTTCATGTGCGACGTTCCTCTCTAACGATGGATTCCAATACGGGGTAAATGTAGGCTACTGTCAAATTATGTATTAAACGCAGGAGGACGAAATTGTTCATCTGATCGGGAAAAAAGGAGCATTTTTGAACTGCGAGAAAGTGCCTCCGATTTTCGTCATCTGTTAATTCACTGACGCATTCGTTCGGAACATCGCTTTTAACTGACATCGGACACTCCATCCTCGCCAGTCTCTCTTCAGATTCCCGGACTTCATCTCACTCACAGCGTCTCCTTTCTACTGCATCTGAGTCACGTGAACCGTCTTTGTTTTTCAAATTTCGCGATTGTTCACGAGATGTCTCTTGTTGATAACGACTTGGTTTTCCTGAAACTGCAGCGAGGACTGCTGCTGCCCCTGCTACTTTGACCGGTCGTGTCCTGTCTGTACCAGCGTCCTCACACGCTGATAACTGCTCTAGTGTAGCCGCTAGCACGTCTATTTGACTGGGCATTTTCGTCAGGGAGCCACCCATGTGGTTTAAGTTCTGTTCGTTTCGAGCGACTTGCTAACAAATTTCGGGCAGCACCTCTGCTCTTCATTGACCTCGGTCACGACTACCTGCACAACAGCATTTCTGAGGGCAAAGAACAAGAGAGAAAGTTGTTCTTCGCCCGTTCATAGAAATTTGCCGTGCTGGTAAACTTAGAACTTCGTTAACCGATTTGCACAGGACCAGAGCAGGGTGAGAGGAAAAACTGATACTTATCACAGTCATTGAAACAAGAGACCGAACACGTTGTTCGCCTTAAAACAGAGCGGCGTAATGAATGTAGCTTACGACACTCGTGGAAAAGACTTCATCCACTCGGAAAGAGTTTGGTGCAAAGAATTCACGACTGTTGTGGAGCTCTGATTACGAGATAACGAATGGGACGCCAGCAAGCTGTTGCATCGTGTCTGACCACCACCACCTAAAGAGAAGGCCGCGGCGCGCTCTTGTGACGTCACGCGAAGCGGGCCAGGGTTGGATTGGCGCTGCGCTTAACGAATCGAGACGCACGGCCTGCAAATCTTTGTCAAACGGTTTTACAGAACCTATTCCGTAAAAAATAATTAATTTCTGAAATACTTTTAGCTTTATATGGCAGTTTCATGATGAAGTGCCAATCATTTCGATAATGGTCATAACTATTGTGGTATTTCACAGATGAGTATCAAATTTGAGAACGTTGCCATCAAAAATAGAGGTCGCTATGAATTTCTGTTTTGATGCATATTACACATTCTATTGCTGAGTATGAAATACAGATGAGGTTTTGAAATTTTCGTAAAACTTTGGATCAATATCTGCTTCCAATCTCGAAAAAATTGAGCATCTGCAGCAACTTCACTTACGATCGCAACGCGTGGGAATGAAATATTCAAACGCCTGTCATATCTCGTAAACCGCTGGAGATAACGAAACGAGATCTTGGCAAATGATACCACGCAAACAGGAGAGTACTTTGCCGAATGGTTAAAATAAGTAACTTTCTCAATCGCGATATAGCAGAAACTATAGTTTATAATTCTTTTTTACCGGTAATGTAATTGCATAAGACTTATCAATAGCCAGTGAAAACGTACGAGTGCGGAATGTAAATAATATTGCGATATACATGATAAAACAAGGTACATTTGTGAAAAATGCACTGTGATAAAGTACATTCTTTCTGGACCAGACAATTATTATTTACACTCACTTGAAAAATTCTGCACTAATACAGTGTATAATATTAAATTCCTCTGCCTTCAGTATCCTAAACAAATATTGTGTAGCTGTTTATAGAGCTCCCTCAGGAAAGCTGAGTACATTCCCCAAGCAAACAATCACTTTTAACTCACCTCACAAAAACAATTATGCGTTGTTATTGTAATGTAAATTTTCTTTTCTGTAAAAATATGGCAGATTTTGAGCATAAGTCAACAGTGAAAATCTACAAACCTTCAGCAGACATTTGCAGCAGTTGGAATGAGACAATGTGTCAAGCTAAAAACGTGAATAATAAATTTAACCTATTTCTAGATTAATTTGTTCCATTGTTTGACACATCGAAAAATAACACAGATATGCTTCATACAGAGAGATCGCTTTTTAAACATGAAAACAGCAGTTTCAACATTCGTTAGCACTCATGCTAACTAATGCGAGAGTGAAAAACAACACCCACTCACAAATAGAGAATAAAACGTATCGGTAATGCGTAACAAAATACGAACTGGAGAGAAATTTAAACACGAATAAAAAGTAACACGAGCCACAAATTTATATTTCGTTTTCAAAATCAAAATAAAGCCACTTGATAACGAATACTAGGCCTACTTACTGCGAACTTTTGCTCACAATTTTAGTCTAATGTATCCAAAATGCAAGATATTCCACCAGAAAAAATAACAATTGTACTAGGTATATAGTTTTTACATACCTTCGTGTGCTCAGTGGGTTGGAAATTGTCCCGATGAATCGCTGAAAGACATTTCCAACGCAGATTCGCATCTTTCGGGAAGGAAAACAACATTACTTTCGGTCGAGTTCCGTAATTCCCACGACACCTTGGCACACAGCACTTGTAAACCACGTTCACAGTAGCTTCACTACAGGCAAACACCGTAATCGCTAGTTTTAAGCACGAATATAGCACTCGATCCAACAAACGTGTAGATAAACAAACGCTTCGAAACACAACACGGTGGCCTGCTTGGAGTGACGTCACGACCTGCTATGAATTTCGCGCCGCGGCCCAGTCTCTAGGTGGTGGTGGTCTGACCGCCTGCGCCTCGTGGCGCAGCTGCACAGCGCGTCCCCACCTCCAGCGCGCACCTCCTGCAGCTCTCCCCGACTCCAGCTGTCTTCTTCAGTCCACTACACCCGCGGTAGGACGCACTTTCTGGTGAACCTTCAAGCCAATCACAGCTCCAGTTTCCGAGTGCAACTCGACTACCTAATAGGCTCGCGTCCAAAGCGCGACCTATGTCGCTTTAACGGACAGACTGTCTAGAAAGATCCCGAAGCTTCTGCCGTGAACTTCCAGCAAACACACTCCTGCGAAACCTGAGAGTAAGATCGCTCCACCTACGTTCCCCAACTCACCTATGCCAAGACACAGAGGGCTGGCACCATACCTCTCCTTGATTTCCCCCTCCTCGCTCCCCCTCCTGTCCAGTGTCCTCCACTCCTAAACGTGGAAAGAGCAGAAGATTCCCGTCAGCCCACAGCAAAGTTAACAGAACGGATCTCGTGCAAAACAGGGAGCGTTCGCGATATAGAGGCTGCTGATCGTAAAGGGAAAGTTAGGATTAAAACAAAACACATGCCCCACAATTCACGTCTCCTGGACATTGGTCTGCGTATCTAGTGGACAGGCTGTACCGTAATGAAAGCTATTCTCAAATAAACTTACATCTTTCAGTCCGTTATGTTCAATTTGTGTTGTAATTAAGGAAACATAACTGGAGAGAGTGGGAAAATAAATTCTTCAGCGCTTCATATATTACTGACATCATCCTCATATCCGTATCTAATATCGCAAGTTGTGAAACCTGTTCAGTTGGCTGTTCTTCTAGTACTGTTTTTGAGCGAACAGTGAATTTTCCTTTGAAGGCCCTTGTTTTAGTTTTATCTACACTTTTAGTGAAGTCTTTAAATGATTGTTCTCATATACTTGATTTACACGAAGAATTGTGACATGCACATCACTTTCCGCTTTCTGAATAAGTACAGGGTCATCGGTCAAGGGCACGGTATTTCTCTTTGTGTATCCTCGTATTAATCTCAAACGTTATTCAACTTCCCGTTTCCCCTGTGTAACGACGACATCTGATGATCTATGGAATACAGTAGGTGAAAGACTACACCCTTGCCTCAGTCAAGTGTCGATGTGTAACTGTCCTGTCTTCTCTTTCCCTGTGATTATTATAATTTCTGTGTGTTGGTGACAGATATGCAAAATTAATGTTCTTCGCAGGTCTGAAACTTTCCCAACGTATAGTCAAATTTTGTTCCACTTGTGATTTAGACGCGTCATACCAGATTTCTGCGACCGATTCGGTTGCTGTTGCATGCATTTCTCGAGTGTGTTGCTTGGTTACAGCCTGTGTTCTCCAAACGCTACGATTGTGACGCGAGCCCTGCTGTTTGCCTACATTTCCCTGATTAACCTGCGTGTATCACTGCACTGATTGATTCCTCTTTCACCCTGTAAATAGGACTAAGTACGATGCATTCAAGGCAGCACGGAGCGTAATCTCTTTCTTGGTACATTGTCTCGCTAGAGGATATGGTGCACAGATAAGGTGTTCCTCCATAAACTCGTCCGTGACGGGGGGCCCTAAAGCGCCGCCTACCGCCGCCGCACTCGGCAGTTCGCAGCGACGCACCGTAAACAACAGCAGTACCTGCCGGCATCTGCGTCTGTTAAGCACGGAGCGCTTTCCTTTGTCCTGCTATAATGTTTGCTGCACTGGGAACCACCGCAATTACGCCGGCACTAATTCTGCTGCGAGAAAATTACTTTCTTTCCAGCAGCAGCTGTTCCACTTTCAGTCGGGAACTGATCCCCGCACAGAAGGGGATTTGCTGCCACTTCCGCTTCTGGCAGCTGTGGATCTTGCTTCTTCGTGGTTCGTTATACAACTGTTTCATTACAAATTTCGTAAAATTAGCACAAAGAAGGAAAAAGATTTACTCGTCAAAATGTTTTCTATTTATAAATTCCTTTTCCTCTCAAGGAAAAAGCAGAACCTAATCTATAAGAGAAACTTCATCCTTTTTCCTCTCCTCTACGGGAAGTGATGCTGTTAGTGGGCAACCGTCAAGGTGACTTCCTAAATGAGCTGTTGGCAGATTAGTTGTCAGAGGTGCAACTACTTTGCCCAGTTACAGAAAATTAAAAGTTTTCTATCTGGGCAGAGCAGTGCTGCGTACACGCGGTAAAATATTTCAGACTGTGTGTGGGTTACATTATTAGGAACAGCACACTCCGCTCGGTGCCAAAAGATAAACGAAAATATTCTCGCATCAAATTACAACACGAAGCCTGGCTGCCTCATCTTCATCAGGAACAGCCGACAGCTGCAGTGCTACGAAAGATGAGACTCGCTGTGGTAGCAGCGGCCACGACAAACCCTTTGACGCGCACAGCAGCTGTTCCTGGAAAAATGTCCACCCGCAGCTGGAGAGTGTTGTGACTTGGCAAGGCAGCCAAGCCACTATGATTGGTAGCCGAAAGGCACGCGTTAAGCTCACGCAGGCTGGCGTGAGGTCTGGAACAGTTAAAGGAGTTGAGTCTAGTAAAAATAATACGTAGCTGCTGGAATACTTAACTTTAATCAATAATTGGTGAACATCGGTCTGACGGTACAGGCATCACAAGATAAATAGCAATTGATAATGGCGCCTTCCTAGATCGTAGCAAATGACGTAGCTGAAGGCTATGCTAACTATCGTCTCGGCAAATGAGAGCGTAATGTGTCAGTGAACCATCTCTAGCAAAGTCGGCTGTACAACTGGAGCGACTGCTAGGAAGTATCTCTAGACCTGCCGTGTGGCGGCGCTCGGTCTGCAATCACTGACAGTGGCGACGCGCGGGTCCGTCGTATACTAGCGGACCGCGGCCGATTTAAAGGCTACCACCTAGCAAGTGTGGTGTCTGGCGGTGACACCACAGAGAGACTTTTTGAATGATCAGACACCAGTACTAACAACACATTCTGAAATGGATTTCAATGTTTTACAAAAGGTGCAGACACTTCAGATGTCTGAAGAGACGAATCTGTGCTACCTCGCGCATATTGTCCCAATTTCAAACCACTTCACCGAAAGTATACGACGAGTTCTATGTTGATTTCTAATGAGAGGCAACGTATTCAAAATAAAGTTCCGAGACTGTCTTTATCGAAGGGTGGTCTCAATTTCATAAACGTGTGCCGGTGATGCAAGATTCCTCTTTAGCCGTATGCTAAAAGACTATTGCCACACAGAATTCGAGCTGAATCGTAAACCTAACAGCTACATAGAGACCATACAGTATGGCGCCCACTAAAAACCTTCGGTTTTCTGCCAGTATCTCGAGCTCAGGCATTCTTGACCGAATATATTAATGGATACCATCTCGAAGATAAATGCATTAACATCTGGAGAACCGTCCACAACCGAAATTTACCATCGTTTCTAGAATAAAAATAGTGTACCATTGAGAACAAAATCACGACAAACCAGAAAAAGAAAAGAACTCGTCTGCGCCTCACATCAGTATACGTGAGTTTTCTGCGGGTGTGTCCCCTACTTGTGGGGACGCCGCCACGTTATCTGCGTAGTAGCGTCGCAAACTGTCAGCCGTTAGCCGAGATAATCCAGATTATGTGAACCTGAAGGATCTAATTACTCCAGCAAAGCTCTGATATCAGTGCGGCAACGTGAATTACTGCACCCTCACCGACTTACGTAATACGGAACCCTTACGCCAACTCCGACGATTATTACTCATACATTGAATACGAGGATCATAGCGTAAGAAGTCAAGAAGAATGTTAAGTAACGTGCGGTAGCATCCTGCAACTCTCTAATGATGTTACTGTATTAAGAAAAACAAATGTGCGCATTACGTCCTGACTCTGCATAAGTTTGAAGTTCGTGGTCGTGGAGCTAGACATGCTATGTGTTATTTCTTGCAGGTTATGGTATACTAGAATATCATGGCACATGCTTTGTTAAGTGTAGGTGCAATATTCCATGGTTGTGGGTACGTGAATAGACGCAATTGCAGCAACTAGACAATCAAGCAACTACACACACTCCAAGTGCGGAAATGACACACTCTCAAAGTGAATGTGTGGTTAGACATGACAGGTCTATGGACCGTTATGCTCGCAGAGAGAAAAATTACCCGAAATGAATAACTCCAACTTTGGAAACTTTACTGGAGCCATAATCCGTACAGGATGGGATTCAAGGATCAGCTGGTTTTCAGGAGGATGCGGCAGCTTCCCATTTTACCTTAGCTGCACAGATTTTCCAGGTAGATGGATCCGGCTCTCAAGGGCTTTGGTGCCCTCGATCTCCTTACCTGACACAATTAGACTTCTTTATGAAGGCACGAGTGCGCCAAGTGAGGATTAACAGCATAGCAAAACTGAAACAATGAATTAAAGCCACAGCTGATCAGATATTTCCAGCTATGTTCAACTAAGTGTTTCAGTCTGCTGAAGAGAGCTGGCAGCGTCACAGAAATGTTCGCCCTGTACTGACTGTCCCTGTGGAAGAAGACTAGTGTCATAGGTTAAAACATTACTAGGTGGACTCCACATCACATTTGTATCCCACTGCTTAGTACACACACAGCGAATATTCTCATAATTGATATCTATGTGTTTCTTCAAAAATTTAAACTCTTACAAAAAGAGAGTTATGGAAATATTGGCAAAAGGCAGAATGAGGAAGCTTGCACATTTCTTCCTAATGAATATAAAAAAAAAAACAAGTTCCTTTGTAGAACATATTATCTGATGTTCACTGCGAATGTAAAGATGAGTAATTGTTGAGAGAGTAACAGGTAGATTTTAAAACACATTTGTGTGCTTTTCTCTTGAAACAAGGCCGTCTGAATAGTTTTAGCCTTTTAGATGTGACCGTTTCCACTACACACAGTATCTGATTTTGTGGACTTCGATACAGTGCTAACCCCGCGCGCTACGATCAAAATCCCCAAACGCACGAGTAGGTAGTGAAAGAGACTGCAGATTATGGTTTATGGACACGAGGCAATATGCAAAACTATTAATTTAATCACGGTACGTACACATAGAGAGAAAACGTACGTGGAAATATGTTTCGAAGACATGCAACTAGCAGCAGACGATTCTGAACACAAATCAATGTGATACATTGTGTGGCAGTCTGTAAAGACACTCGACGTCTTTTGATAACACGGTGGATGGTTTTACACAAGAATCACCCGTCTAACGCACACTTACAACATTTGTTCGAGGCCCTTTAAGGAGGAATAATCACGTAACTCAAGATGTAACCTCCTCTCTATATTTGTTTCTATCTGGAATTTCGCCCACCTTTACCCCCCACTCTATAAAATCTACGTATTACCAAAAACTATGACCCTACAAACTGTTATTCAACTTACATTCATTTGCTAACCTTTGACTAAACAGAACCTAATTTGAAATGAACTGTAATGCAACTTGTCTTTATGTTAAATGCGTAACTGAAGTAAAACAATTACCTAATCAAAATGTCCACATACCTCGCGTCTTGGTAACATTGTTGCAGATGTCTCGAAAGCACAGAGGACCGATACGAGTGACTTTGGTAACACCACGATGTCGCTTGCAGCGCCTCTCTTGGTATCGTGACTGTATCGGTTTGACCCCAGACGATTGGAAAACCGTGGCCTGGTCAGATGAGTCCCGATATCGGTTGGTGAGGGCTGACTGGTAGGGTCCGAGTGCAGCACAGACCCGACGAAGCCGTGGACCCAAGTTGTCAACAACGCACTGTTCAGGATTGTGATGGCTCCATAATTGTGTAGGCTGTTTTCCCATGGAATGGACCGGGTCCTCTGGTACCGATGAACAGATCATCGACGGGAAATGGTTATGTTCGACTGCTTGGAGACCACTGCAGCCATTCATGGAGTCCATGTTCCCAAACAACGATGGAACGTTTAAGGATGACAATGCGCCGTGTCAGAGGTCCACAATTGTTCGCAAATTGTGGGACATAATCGAGAGTTCCGTTCGTGCACAAAATCCTTCTCTGCCAGGTTTTTTTTTTTCAGTTATGGACGGCTACAGGGTGAGCATGGCTCAGAATTTCTGCAAGGGACTTCCAGCGATCTGTCGATTCCACTCCCCGTGTAGCTGCTGCACTGAGCAGGGCAAAAGACGTCCGACACGACACTGCGAGGTACCCCGTGACTTCTACCACCTCGGTGTCAGTGTCCGTCACTGCAGAATACGACAAAATGATTCCCAGTACCTCCTCAGCCAATAGCGGCTTCTGAGGAATGCCAGGCCATTTGGCCCTTTGTGTCAGCGCTGATCCCTAATTAACTGCCTGACATGCGGTATCACAGAAACTATCAGTACGTGGTGCTAGCCGGTAACAGCCAATGAACTGATTAATTCGTTTTCGCATAGTAAAAATGATCTAATGTAAACATAAATCTACAAGAATATTAAATGTATGGTGGCAAAATCTCGCCGCCTAACACTATGATGCAGTTTCCGACGTTTATAGGTTGCATATTTTTAAATATGTATAAAATGTAAATACATGTATGTATCTGTAGTAACGTATAAAGACAGACGCATTACGTTGTTTCCAAAAATCTCAAAAAATTCTTGAACTGTTTGCTTCAAAATTAATACAACAGTCAAATATACGTTCAGATGGACCTGACTACATTATTATTGAATTATATGTGGTTTATAAATGTGTATACAACATATGATAGGGAATTTTGTTTGCAAGAATCTCCATACGTTCTTGACCACGTTACTTCAAATTTTTACAGTATACTTTAATAAATGATAAGACAGACATGGGCTATTTACCTTTACTTATATACGATATGTGTTTCAGAGCTGTAGCATACCGTATGTATTCGGTAGTGAGTAACGAATAATTTGACTGGCTCGAAGTACTGAATCGTTATCATAAATATATTTATTTGCGAGCGTCTATCGATACGGTCTCTTTAACGGAAACTAATAAGCAGCATGCGTATATTGGAATGCGGCAACGGCGAAAGCAATAGGAATCGTACGGATACGAATTGTACGGCGTTGCCACTCGACTCGGCATGCAGAATGGAACTTGTTACCGCTCTCTGAATTCGGCTCGGCTCACTCGTTTCTACTCGGCCGTCTTCGGAATATTTAAGAATGCGTCCGCATCGGCTGAGTAGTTGCCGTTTAGGGAATATGGTTTGCGTTGTACAAGCTTTAGAGTCGTGTAAATTTAGTTTCATTTAAAATTTAAAATACTGTTTTTGAAATCGGAATATTCTGTTTTAATATTTACTCTAGGGTGAGTAATTCATACAGACCCGCTGGGCGAATTTTAAGTATGTAGCTCTACGATTTAGATGGTTATTATTTATTGTAAGATGTTCTACATCTTACTTCTTATTTCGAGTTTGCAGATTAATCATACATGACTCTGAGATCCGGCTTTAATCCAAACACACGTTTTTGTTTTGTTTTTTGCCTGCAAATGTTTCAATTTAGTGGTTATTATTTTTTATCTAATCTAGTATAAAAAATATTGTATAAAAAGTATAAAACATGTCATCTTCAAATGTGATGCTTTTTCACTCGTGTAGACATTAACAATTAAAATAACGTCACAAAAAAACAGCACAACAGTCCCACGGTTTGCAAATGCAGCGCTGCAACTACGATGGATCACGTGCTACAACTGTGACCGGTCTTACGGGCGGCGATGGAAACAGCCGATAGTCGCCACGAAATATTGCGACCGGTTCCGACATGCATGAGCGAACTTCGGGTCAAGCCCCCCCTCCCCCCCCCCCCCCTCAAAGGTAGAGTGCGGAAACAGTACTTAGCACTCTTAGCACGGCCGGGCGCTGTGGCCGACCGGTTCTAGGCGCTTTGGTGTGGAACCGCACGACCGCTACGGTCGCAGGTTCGAATCCTGCCTCGGGCATGGATGTGTGTGATGTCCTTAGGTTAGTTACGTTTAAGTAGTTCTAAGTTCTAGGGGACTGATGACCGCAGATATTAAGTCCCATAGTGCTCAGAGCAATATTTGAACTCTTAGCACTTTTACCTACCTGTGACCCTTGTGTCAATCAGGAAGACTGTTTAACAGTTCTGTAGTGTTTCTTTTCAGTGCAGTTTACAATGGACAAGAAAAGAAGTTAACTGTGGAACTTTTTTTACCGAAGCTGTCGATGATAAAGCAAAGTGTGATCTTTGCCGTACCTCATGTTCCATGAAAAGTGTTTCCACATAAAATTTAAACAAAATCTTATAAAACAATATTAAACGAGACCATAGTTACAATTTCACCGGATCGGTTATAGGCCACCAGATCCTAAGAAGACCGAAAATTTTCTTCTGAAATGCCAGTTTCGTCTGCATCAAGATCTGAAGTTCCTTCGTTAGATCCTCAGCCTCAACAAAAACAAACAACTATTTCCACATTTATCAAAAAACCCTTAAGTGTTGCGAGAGAAAAAAAATAGTTAGTTTGTAATACTGTAATTAAGGATTTGCAACCGTTTTCTCTGACTGAAGATGTTCGCTTCAAAACTTTAATTGAGTGGTTGAAGCCCAACTATAAATTACCATCAAGGTATATACTGAGCACAACATTACTGGATGCTCAGTATGTAAGAGTGCATAATAAGCTAAACGACGAATCTGGTGATGGGTCTCGCGTTTCCATCAATACCGATGGTTCGAGGACTCGGCTAACGAAGTCCTGTCGGGCAGAGACAGTACACTACTTCGTAAACTGGAAACTGAAGTCCGTATTATTAGAATATTTTGGATGTAAAGAGTGGTATACAGCTGACTACATTAGAATGAAATTATGTAATTTACTACGTAAGTGGGAAGTACAATATAAAATATTTGTCTGTGTTGCAGGTAATACCCCTAATATGAGAGCAGCAGATCGCTTGGCGGGCTGTGAACATCTGCCTTGTTTCGCGCACACATTTAAGAGCAATGGAAATATTGTAAAAAAAAAACATCGCAGAGCACTTCAATAGAAGCCCATTGTCTACAAAAAAATTAACCTCAATGAAGAGCAGTTTAAGCCTGGAGGAAAACCTTTGAAACTGAAAATGGACGTTGGCACTAGGCTGAACAACGCGTTGGACTTGCTGGAAAGGATTTGTGTTGTGCAAGAACCTCTTGAAGCGGGGCTTCGACTTCTTTACTATCCTGTGGAAAGTCTCCTTGAAACTGAATGGCAAGCCGTACCAGCAGCTGTTAAAATTTTAAAGCGTTTTAAACAGCTTACAGAAGAAATGTCCAAGCAAACACAAGTGTCTGTTTCAAAGGTGCTAGCAGCCACAGACAGTGTAGCGGGGATATTTGACAACTTGCATACTAACTTAAATACGGAAATAGCAAAGAACTTTCTGCTTAAGCTAATTACCGAATTTAATAACCAATTTAAAAACTGCGTAGACATCTGGTTCTTTCTGAAGCGTCCCTGTTAGATCCAAGACTTACGAGAGTTGCTTTTAAAGACGAACCGCTTACGAGTAAGCCAAAACTCATTTAGGAAAAAGTATTTACTGAAGGACACCACTTGACATAGAGTTGACTGAGTCCATATAGTCCGTTCCTTAGGCCGGCCGCGGTGGTCTAGCGGTTCTGGCGCTGCAGTCCGGAACCGCGGGACTGCTACGGTCGCAGGTTCGAATCCTGCCTCGGGCATGGGTGTGTGTGATGTCCTTACGTTAGTTAGGTTTAAGTAGTTCTAAGTTCTAGGGGACTTATGACCTAAGATGTTGAGTCCCATAGTGCTCAGAGCCATTTGAACCATCCGTTCCTTATGACAAAGAGGACTCAATTCAGAAAGAACTTGATGCGAAGGCAACGTCAAACTCTACATAATCTGTTACCAGCATAATTTCAATCAGGAAATACTGGAAGATAAGTTATTAAGTAGGCACGAGCGTCCTTTAAAGTGGTGGCAGGCTCTATCCTGAGCTGTGATGCTTAGCAAAAAAATACTGATCTGTCATGGCTACTTTCATAAGAGAGGCCATTCTCAAAATCAGGTCAAATATTGTGTGATACGCGAAGTTCCCTGAAGCCGAAATGCATGGAAAAAATTTTAAACTTTAACCAAAGGCTTCTGTAAGAAACAATTTTTAAACAATATGTATTTTTGACTGATTATTATTATATAGCCTACATATGTTGGTTATAGAAAAAAGACTTCCCAACTGAAGTAAAACCGTAGACAAGCAATTCAGCATTCCGGGTTCAATACGTATCGCATTGACCGCCTTCTTCCAAGTTACCGATGACGGATTTACAGTATTTTCATATAGTATATAATTGAAATATATTTACGTAAGTCAGCCCAACCGAGGCCAAAACTTGATAGTGGCGCCCCTCCTCATCTTCAAGCGTTTGATATACGACGTCAAAATTTTAAAAAATCGTTTTTTCAAAAATATTTTCATTTTGTAGCACATATCTTCCTGAAGAGTTTGTTATATAAAACATACAAGAGGAGCTACTTTTGAAAACGCATTGTGTCCCAAAAAGTAAATTTTTCTGGAGACGCAAAAGATGTATACGGCAAAAAGTATTAGATTAATTTTTACGTATTTTACACAAAATACTGAGGTAGGGCTGTTGATCAAATTGTGTTTAATACAAGGAAAATGATTTTTATACTTCCAAACTATGAGCACTTTAGTGATGGACAAAATACGTTTTGTTGTGTTCTGTTGGACAATCTGCCTTTTGATGTAAATTATTTTGGACATAATGCGTTTCGATTAGTTTTCAGTGAGATAGAACTGGTAAAAATACTTTTTTATTGTTTGAAAATACATTTTTTAGCATCCAGTAAAACACTTTAACACCAGATGTAGGAACAAAAACAAAAATGTCCTCCACTTACAATAATAAAGTTCACAATATTTTTCCCAAAAGAGCTCCTCTTCTAAACAATCACAATAGTATCCTGGGCAATAAATTCGTTACATGGAAGGCTGATAGTCTGAGTGAAAATTCGAGTATTTCGTTTTCTCTCCAGTTGTTTCCATATCTGAGGCTTAGTACTTTTTCCATATAATCTTTCTTTTGTTGTTTGAACCTCATCAGTTGATATCTGATAGTTTGTTCAAGTTGTATCCACGTTTACGTAATGGCAAAAAGCGCTTTGAAGGAGCATCATAATAGTACGTGATGTTCGTTTTGATTTACACATCAGTTACCCTTTCACCTACCATATAGTTCCTCAAATGGATTCTTTTTAGATCACTGATCCCATCTACAGGCCTCAAAATTGTACTTAATTCCTTGACATCAAATATTTCCCAGTCTTTCCCTAAAGTCTTAGTTCCACCCACTTCTGCATAAACATCCTGGTACGTGTTCGGATTCAATACCCTTGAAATTTTAGGAAGTTTCTCTCCTACTCGTCCAAATACTCAGTCAGGAGGTAAAAAGGAAGTGGAAAGCAGAGAAGTACTCAGTCACATACACTGGAGATTCTTTGAATAACTAGAAAGCAGTTTCATGAATAATGAGCTGATTTTTGTTTTTAGCAGCACATCAATCTGCGAACAATTTGAGAAATGTGACAGATGTGTCAATGGTCAATTTCTTTACGAAATTGGTGATGGCCAGGGAAATTTCTTGTGACCTTCTGCCTGCCTGCGTTTCATTCCAAAAGTAAAATATAGGTTCTGTACCTGCCACATTTGTCACACAAATGGAGTACAGAGATATCTGTCTTGCGTAGTATGCCTCACCAATAGATAATTTTGGGAGAGGTTGTATCTGCTGTAAATCAAAGGCAAATATCAGGCTACAGTCATACATTTGCTTCATTAATTTTTGAAAAACTCTAGCTCTTAATTTATGTGACCCTAGCTCAATCATTAGCTTATTCTTTGTGTTGATGTCTGTATCAATTTTCATTTGTTGATACATTCTGCGGCAGAAGTTACAGATAGCACTTGCTGGAAATCCGAAACCCAGATTAAACTTTGTATTAAATATTTTCGTAAAAAATGTTTTCTTCACTTTCAGACCAGGTGTGACTGAACTGTTATACACGAGGAAAAGTCTATTTACACTCAGGTCACTTGGCAAATAAAAGCGCTGGGTCGTACTTCTGGAGTAGTGACTCTCCCTTGCTTGTAATATGAAATGAATTCAGTTACCTTTTTCCTTTTTTCTTTATGGTCTCCTCCTTTGTTGTCAAGCACCCCTTCACCTGTTTCAAGACCATAAGCGATGGTATTCGCTCTTATTTGACCAATGACAAAAAGCTTCCCAAAGAAAGCATCACACGCAGGAACCCTACCACATTTTGAGTAAACATGAAAAGCATTAAAGGTAGCAGTAATAATGTTATTCTTCTAACAAATTATATCAGGATAATAATTATAAATTTGACGATTTTTATTTACATGATACTGCACTGTTAGAGCAGTTGATTTACTTTTCGGATCACTTTGTACTCTCCTGCGCTTAGGACTGCTCACATTTGAGAATACTGGTAAGTATAAATAGATTAATTTGTATGGCTTTGCAATAACAATAATTTTATTACTCTTTACTCTTTCCTGTTTTCATACACTAATTCCCTTTCTGATTTGCTCTTCATTCTTTTTCTCGTTCTACGATTCATTTCCTCTCCAACAGCCACACTTTCACTCGCTATAATGTTCTCCATTTTTGCACAACAACGTTTTTACGTCTGACTTCTGTAAGTCTAACAGACAGATTGATAAACGTTTATACACAACGATGTTGTAATACTGAAAACGAATTTTAACTGGTCGTTCTTGGCCAGTTAAAGTGTTTCGCTGTAGTCCACCAGTCTTACATTGTAGCCAAAATAGCTTAATAAAACAAAATAAAGGCAACTGATGGACTTCATGCAGTTTGATTCAATCATACTAGAGGTCAAAATGCTATTTGTTGCATCTGCTACTTTTCAGTGCTCTTTCTGAAGGTGTTAAAATGCATTTGGACGCAATCTGATTGCAGGAGTGTGTAGAGCGGGAAATAAAATACCGGATGTCACATCAAACTCAATTATTACTTGTTCGTACGACACGGTGACTGTACAACTGGCTCTTAGTAATATAGCTTTCTGGCTAAGATTTTCTGTCAAAATTTCATTTCCTTGGATACACTGAGAAAACATGAAATCTTTCTTACCTGTTCCTCCAATTCGTCGTTTATTTATACTCTGCTAGTCTGGATCCATGGATTTCGCCAATAATTATAAAGACGCTTATCAGTGGCACATCCAGTCAAACACAATAAACTAACAGCGATGGCATTCACCCGTTGGGGTTCATTCGGCTCAGCTCGTATAGCCACGTCCCCTTTTCTCTGCGGGAAAGATTTTTGTTTTTACAAGTGACAGTGTTCCCCTGGCAGAGACGTCCGTGTTCACGCTGTGCGTGACGTCACAAAATGGCGACGGGTCTGAATTTCAGACAGACGTAAGTGCCCTACCCTTCCCTCATATTACATTGTTTGAAAGTAATTGTGTGCGTATTTTCTGCTAATATGCAGGACATAAGTGGGAGTGTTTTAGCTTTCTTAACACTGTCAGTTTTTGTGTATGAATTAGCTGTGAATTAGTGGTTGCAGAAGGATTCACAGCTGCTCTATAAAGGCAATATCATTTAAAATAGTTCTTAGTTACAAGGTTACGGAAAGGTTTTGATAGCTACATAATCCACAACTTTAGTAATTAAATTACTTTCTTCCATGACAGGTTCTATAGAGACTAGTGGTGGGTCAGTCTCTCACTCACTCTCTCTCTCTCTCTCTCTCTCTCTCTCTCTGTGCGTGTGTGTGTGTGTGTGTGTGTGTGTGTGTGTGTGTGTGTGTGTGTGTGTGTTTTATCTTTCTAGTGAATTCGTGAATATGTAGCACCCACAAGATTTCTCAGATTCATGTTACCAAACCATAACATTTGTTTTATCACCATTATTAATTTCTAACATTTGGGAACATTACAATATCAAATATGTTTACTATAACATGAACAAGTTAACTTATTTCCTCTTCCAGCTGCTTTTAGTCGTTCTCTTGAATTTATTGCCATGATGCATAGGTGAATATTCCACACTGTTCCATGTTCCACACTCATGAATATCTCTCTCTCTCTCTTTACCATGAGAGGGTTGTTGTGTTTTTAAAGCAGGACACTAATTTTCTATAGTACATATAGCAGTTTTGATAAATCTGTTGTGAAGTATAAATACCTGATTTTACACTTCCCATTACTTATTCATTCGTATTTACAGGTTTTCCATGTCCACTTTCGGAAAGATGATGTTCTTTGGGAAACACAAAATTGAAATGAAAGCTCAGAACAAATATTATGTTCCCCCCCCCCCCCCATTCCAAAAGCCACATTTGAAGCCAAACTGTCCTCACTACTTATTACAAAAGACAGCAGACATGAAGGGCCATAGGAGAAAAAGTGTAAGCTAGAAAATGAACAACCAGCAGCAGCACTACAGTATACTTTGACTACTAAAAAAGACTACGATGAAGCTTTCAGCTTCAGTTCTTTAGAAGAGTTACTGTTTCTTGCCAAAAAGTTGAATACCCTATGAGTGGAGTGTAACAGAAAGGAAGAGTGAGTTTATGTATTTTTTGAAGATCACAAGATACCCAGAATCACTGATCAACACTTAAGAATTTCATTCTCCAAGAAACATTAGACATAGATTCTGGGTGCTCACAAAGTTGCATAGAGAACATAGTACAGTTAGTGACAGAGAATTTAGTAATGCTAAGAAATTAAATGGAGGAGTGTGAAAAGGAAATGCTGGAATTTATATTTGAACAAATTAGGCTTATAAATGTAAAAAATTTTAATCGTAAATTTAGTTCCACATTCATGATATTTTGTTGGTTATTGTTTCCTATTTCTTCTGATGCCTATAAGTTTGTACGTAGCAGTTCATTACTGAAAATGCCACATACATTTACTCTACATAGAATCTGCATCAGATTTAATGCCTATAAGTTTGTATGTAGCAGTTCATTACTGAAAATGGCACATAAATTTACTCTACATAGAATCTGCATCAGATTTAATGTAAACTCATCACATGAAAACGTTGGGGCAAATAACTTCCTACCTTATGCAAAACAGTAATTTCAGTATTTGAATTTCAGTGATGTTAAAGTTGTTTTGAACGCTGATGGAATTCATATAAACTCTTACATGGATTACAAAGGAGAAAGCATATTGGGCATGTATAATTCAGTACATGCTGCAAATTCAGCATTTGTGTTTATGTTGCAGAGTGTAAGGACTGATTACAGAGATGTCGTTCACATCGTACCAGTGTAAAGCACTTCTGCTCAGTTGTTACATGAAGTGTTATTAGCCATAATAAATGGTATTCAACTTATTGGCTATAGGACGTTAGTGTTGCAACTGACAACAACAAGATTAATAACAAAACAGTGGCAGTGATTTCTGTGGAGAAAGTTATTAATATAGTTTTTTAACATCTATGTAATCCTGATTTTCCAATTTTCTTTGTACTCGACCTAGTTCACATCTTGAAGTGTAAAAGGAATGTGTGGCTGTATCAGAAAAATTAAGACAGGGATATGTTCTATCCTCAGTTTCCAGTCAGAGAGGAACTGGAACAAGGTAAGTTTTCTGTAGTTTCTTTTAAAACACTAAAAGAACTTAATGACATAGATTCCAGTTTCATGTTTAAATGTGGTCATACACTTATTATGAACGAAATCATTTTCCCTACAACATATAGAAACGTAGGATGAAGATGGTGTGGCAAATATTTAATCGGCATATTTCAGAGGGCCATGGCGTAGTTAGCAGTAAATTTAATTTGTATGTAACATGGGTCATCAGCAGCTCAGGACATTAGAATAATAACAGGATAGTTTGAGGCAATGACTGTCAAATCAGTGTTTAAGGGAAACACAAGCAGAACCCATCTATGGTTCCTTTGACAGCTGGTAGTGTCTCTATGATATTTTGCAATCTTTTATAGACTGGCTCGATGTGTGGAAAGCTAAATATCTGCCAAGTGGAGTACAAGAGATACATTTTTTGCCATTACAGGAATTCATCCTAACTGCACTGAAGAGCTAGATATGAAGTGTTCACTGACAGCCAAGCTTCAAACTGATGTGCTTGCGTGGCGTTCTGGGAAATACAGACAGCTGGCAGGTTCATGGTGTAATGTTTCAGTGACACTGGTTTACGAAGGAAAAAGAAGCTTCGCATTCAAAGTGTAACGCTTCTGCTTTTAAGCTCTACTACCCCTGGCAACATCACGGTAAGGACCATTAAAATTTTTATACACTCCTGGAAATGGAAAAAAGAACACATTGACACCGGTGTGTCAGACCCACCATACTTGCTCCGGACACTGCGAGAACGCTGCACAAGCAATGATCACACGCACGGCACAGCGGACACACCAGGAACCGCGGTGTTGGCCGTCGAATGGCGCTAGCTGCGCAGCATTTGTGCACCGCCGCCGTCAGTGTCAGCCAGTTTGCCGTGGCATACGGAGCTCCATCGCAGTCTTTAACACTGGTAGCATGCCGCGACAGCGTGGACGTGAACCGTATGTGCAGTTGACGGACTTTGAGCGAGGGCGTATAGTGGGCATGCGGGAGGCCGGGTGGACGTACCGCCGAATTGCTCAACACGTGGGGCGTGAGGTCTCCACAGTACATCGATGTTGTCGCCAGTGGTCGGCGGAAGGTGCACGTGCCCGTCGACCTGGGACCGGACCGCAGCGACGCACGGATGCACGCCAAGACCGTAGGATCCTACGCAGTGCCATAGGGGACCGCACCGCCACTTCCCAGCAAATTAGGGACACTGTTGCTCCTGGGGTATCGGCGAGGACCATTCGCAACCGTCTCCATGAAGCTGGGCTACGGTCCCGCACACCGTTAGGCCGTCTTCCGCTCACGCCCCAACATCGTGCAGCCCGCCTCCAGTGGTGTCGCGACAGGCGTGAATGGAGGGACGAATGGAGACGTGTCGTCTTCAGCGATGAGAGTCGCTTCTGCCTTGGTGCCAATGATGGTCGTATGCGTGTTTGGCGCCGTGCAGGTGAGCGCCACAATCAGGACTGCATACGACCGAGGCACACAGGGCCAACACCTGGCATCATGGTGTGGGGAGCGATCTCCTACACTGGCCGTACACCACTGGCGATCGTCGAGGGGACACTGAATAGTGCACGGTACATCCAAACCGTCATCGAACCCATCGTTCTACCATTCCTAGACCGGCAAGGGAACTTGCTGTTCCAACAGGACAATGCACGTCCGCATGTATCCCGTGCCACCCAACGTGCTCTAGAAGGTGTAAGTCAACTACCCTGGCCAGCAAGATCTCCGGATCTGTCCCCCATTGAGCATGTTTGGGACTGGATGAAGCGTCGTCTCACGCGGTCTGCACGTCCAGCACGAACGCTGGTCCAACTGAGGCGCCAGGTGGAAAAGGCATGGCAAGCCGTTCCACAGGACTACATCCAGCATCTCTACGATCGTCTCCATGGGAGAATAGCAGCCTACATTGCTGCGAAGGGTGGATATACACTGTACTAGTGCCGACATTGTGCATGCTCTGTTGCCTGTGTCTATGCGCCTGTGGTTCTGTCAGTGTGATCATGTGATGTATCTGACCCCAGGAATGTGTCAATAAAGTTTCCCCTCCCCGGGACAATGAATTCACGGTGTTCTTATTTCAATTTCCAGGAGTGTATTTTCAGAGGTTGAGGAGACAGACTCTGTAGGGAATAGTCCAATAAGACATGTCGAAACGTACCCTGAAATTTTTTACACAGGAATAAGTGCAGTAAAAATTTTAGCAGCTAGGAGGCACTGCAAGAATTATAAAAATAGCTGAAAACTGCCAAATTCGTAGCGCACCAGGCGGCGATAGAAATGTACAGCACTACTGGTTCTGTAGCAGCTGTAGCAGCTCAGCATGTGTAACTAGGTACACACGCACCCGAGGTCGGCGGTACATATGGAAACAGGAAACACGACACAACCCGACAGCAATTTGTGAAGAACGTTTCAGATTACCGTTCGTTGATAGTTTCTCTGACACTGCAGCACACAATTTTCTGGTCTTTACCAGATTACGGCTAAATTAATCTAGCCATATTCAGGAGCATAAAATTACTATAACATGCCAGAGTAAGGCACAGTCAACATTAAAGTTAAAAGCTATAGTACCGTGGTACCATGTCGGATTAAAACTACTTATCTGAAGTCCTGCCTCGGCATATCTTCACTAAGCGGTCGGTTGGCAGCTGCAGCTACGTTGGCACGTATTTATTCGAGATGGTACCACGGTACTATAACTTTTAATTTTTTAATGTTGACTGTGCCTTACTCTGGCATGTTATAGCAATTTTATGCTCCTGAAGAAGGCTAGATTAATTTAGCCGTAACCTGGTAAAGACCAGAAAATTTGCGCAACTGAGGCTGATTCTTCACAATATTAGTCTATCACAGTTGCTGACGGGGCTGCAATATGCTAAAAATTCTTAAACTACAACACACAGTTAGTATTCTCTCGAATTAGCCACTCACGTAACATCTATTCCAGGTTATCAGTTGCTTTTTGCAGAACTGGTAAATATTGACAATACAGATAAAGCTGAATTTATATTTATTGTGCTTTTGTAAGACATGCCTGCTAATAGTACCTTTTTTTCCTTCCAGTTTCACAGTAATGTGGTATCCAGTTAACGTTCCCAGTTAAGCAGTGATGAAATATGAAGAAGCTGGTTTCCAGCCGAAATCAAGTGCTTCTCCTGAGGAGGTATGTATGTGTCATTTTTTAGTTGATTTCCTTGACATTCATTCGAATGATATCGACATTTCTTTTGAAATTGTGGATACGTTAGAAGAAACAGGAAACAACAGTGATGATTCCATGGATTGTGGTTCAGACGACGTCAGTTGTGCCAGTAACATTTCTGAAGAAAAATACCTCCCAAGCCCAAGAAAAACACGTACTGCAACAACTTCCGACGACAACGAAAAGGCAATGAAATATTGGTTAAACGAAGGAGGGAAAAAACGCTTGAAGTTACGCAGTGCACAGGCGTTTTCGTTTGGTAAAATCTGGGTGTGGGTTATATAAATGGAAGAATGAATTGCAGGAAGTTAGAAATACGCGCCAAACGGAAACCAGAAACTATATGAATGAAAAATTGTTCCAAAGATTTAGAACTGCTCCTGAAAGGCTATGCACAGTTACCGATGGAGACCTACGTGACTGGACCCTACGAATTGCATCTGACATAAACATTGCTAATTTCCAGGTTTCGTCAACCTGGCTACGGAGGTTCAAGATATCGTGCAGAGTAGGAAGTCGCAAAATTACCAAGTTTACATCACATAAATGCGTAGAGCAGCTGCCAGTGATAGACAATGCTATAGAGAAATCCATAGCTGACGTAAAGACGAAACTTGTTGTTATCCCCACAACTGCTGTTTATAACGCTGATCAGTCAGTTTTCGTGAAAGAACTGCGTGCTCACCGCATTTTATCATTTGGGGGTGAAAAAAAGACGGAACCAGCTCCCGAATCAATGAATACAATGACACCTTCATATACGACAATGCCACTAATAAGTATGAGTGGTTTACTGATTCTACAGCTGTATATCGGTCTTCAGAAACGGCAAAGCAAATTAAAACCAAAAATAAAAAATGGACTGTTTAGCTGCAAAAATCTTGTAATCGACGTATCAAAATCTGAGAAAGTGGGAAACAATAGTTTTCAATATTTCGTTCGAAACGTATTCCTACTAGTTGCAGAATCTAATTCACTGTTTTTGTTGAATTCATGGTCTGAACGTAATGAAACTTCTGTTTTTGTGTAGGACGACGGAGAATCTGTAGATTTAATGTGGTTTCCGCCTGGAACTACCAGTGCGATTAAACCTCTCGATATGGAATTTTTTCGACAGCAACGGAAAGCATTTTTCAGGAAATTATGAGACTATATAATTTCCAGTACCTCTCTCTCATTTCAGATTTATCAGCAGAACAGTATTCTTAAGCTCCAGTCATTTGTGCATTAACAATTTTCTTCGCCACGCCCGGTATGCAGCGCAATATGCAGAACAACGGTCGGGACCATTACTGACTCCATGTCAGTTCTAAGTAATACTAGTGGTTACTGTGAAGTGCCTAACTGCATCAATTTTTCCTATGTTTTTATCATTCAATAGACACTTCGCATTTTTGTGATAATTACAGTGAATAAACAGTTCCACTGGGAGTTAAATGTACGTACAACAGTCAAACATTGTTATAAGGAAAGGCCTACAGGAATTATAAAATGTAGTACAGAAAGACGCATTTCATTTAAACCAATTACAAGTCCTCATTGATGGAATCCGTCTATGACATGAAACACTGCCATGATTTTATTTTCTCTGCTAGCCACTTTTATCAGAATTACATGTAAGACAGTTTAACTGTCGATATGAAGTTATTAAAAAAATGTTTGCGTGGTTTAAGCCAGGTTTTCACCAGAGAAAACAAGCACGAGAAAAAGAGAATTCTGTCTTGTGTACCGGGTAGGCCTCTTCCGCGTCTTTCAACTGGACGCCACTGCAGCTATTTACGTGTTCCTAACCTCCCCCAGATACCAAATCTGAAAATGGAGACTTGCAGTTTAACGTGGAATCCGAATCACATCTCTTTCGTGGCCACTCCAACACCTGTGAGAAGTGAATGCTCAGTTAAAAAATCATAGTAAGAAAGTTGTGATCTAAACGGGATTTGATCGCGCACTCTCTGCTTTGCCACCAGACCATTCTTGTTTTAGAAAAAAAAAAAGAATATGACCACTAGCCCTTGCACGTGTAGTGGCTGTGTCACTTCTTGAGATGTCCCTCGACGTCGGCAGTTAGTGTTGTGTTTATGAATTTCCCCTCAGTGGTAATGAAAAACTTACCAGTAACATTCTGGACCAGGGTGAAGGACAGATGGAGAAGCAATTCCCTGTAAGGTGCACGGCCTCCACGCTTGTCACGCTTCATACAAATTGAGACACTTGAATTCTTCCTTCTCTGCGCCGTATAGCATACTCCGTCAAGAACAGTGCCCTCGCTATGTAAAATAATCCTCTCTGTATAGCAAAGTTTAGCATTCTGGCTATAACGAGGTGGACTTGTACCGTGTACGCCGAGTATTAGTTACAAACACCAATAATACAGCGTTCATAGGCAAGGTTCACAGCCTCGTGTTCTCTTCCCTCTAGTATAAACGATCCAACCCATATACAAGTGAATGATACCGAACTTCCAGCAAATGCTCATTCCCACGTGTTCGCTTTCATTCGCTCCACTGTAAACCACGCTCTAGGTGCTTGAAATTGTTGTCACACGGCGCTGCGTGAGTGATTCTCCGAGAAGCGCGCTAGGGGGCAGGGTGGTACGAAACGCTCTTACAAGCTGTTCTTCGTGCGGCAAAAATGTGTAACTTCAAAATTTTTCACAAAATACTTGCAAGGCCTCTTAGCAGCTAGAATTTCGATAGTGCATTTCTTTCGTGTTCTTCTTCCCGTGCTATACATTTCAGGGTAGGTTTTGACATGTCTTATTAGACGATTCCCTTGTTAGAAGTCAGTGTAAATGAGAAAGTCATATTGTCATTAACAGACATTACATCTTGCACGCTATTGTTTTCACGCAGTAATCAACGCGCTGAAATGTGGGATTTCTCTTAGTGAAATTGTTATTGATAAAGAGTTGCCTATAAACGAACATTTTAGTTTAATACAGCGACTTGATTATGGAGGATTAAAATATCCATCGTACGCTGTTTTTAAGATCGTTGTTTGTACTTATGTTGTCATAAACGATGTTTTCTTTCCTGCAGCAACCAACGTGCTGCTGCATGTGCAACATCACTTGCTACTATCAGAGACACTGATACTGAATTATTTGATGGGTTCTGCTCCAAGGGACATTCATCTAACACAATAATGGAAAATGTTGTTTGGGTTGGTGTCATCATATTTTTGAATAACTATTGTAAAACAATTAATCGCAACAAAATTTCTAAGAATGCCAAGCAAACACTGCAAAGTCTTTCTAATTAATTTTTCCACTTCACATAAATGAAACTTAATATGTGAAACTGTCCTTTTGTATTTGCCATAGTTATTACATGTAGCGATGAAACACTCTATTTCAAACATGTATTGTTATGTCATTGGTGCAGACTGATAAATGAATAATTTCCAATTGTAATGTTTCCTGCATTTCACTTTGGATTGGAAATGAAATTTGCATTGAAAATCGGTGATTTGATGCTATCTATAACATAATGTGCTGCGAATACATAGAAAGATAGATCCCTTATCACTTAGCTACAAAATAGCAGGTCAGCAACTGGAAGCAGTTAATTCCATAAATTATCTGGGAGTACACATTAGGAGTGATTTAAAATGGAATGATCATATAAAATTGATCGTAAAGCAGATGACAGCCTGAGATTCATTGGAAGAATCCTAAGGAAATGCAATCCGAAAACAAAGGAAGTAGGTTACAGTACGCTTGTTCGCCCACTGCTTGAATACTGCTCAGCAGTTTGGGATCCGTACCAGATAGGGTTGATAGAAAAGATAGAGAAGATCCAACGGAGAGCAGCGCGCTTCGTTACAGGATCATTTAGTAAACGCGAAAGCGTTACGGAGATGATAGATAAACTCCAGTGAAAGACTCTGCAGGAGAGACGCTCAGTAGCTCGGTACGGGCTTTTGTTAAAGTTTCGAGAACATACCTTCACCGAAGAGTCAAGCAGTATATTGCTCCCTCCTACGTATATCTCGGAAAGAGACCATGAGGATAAAATCAGAGAGATTAGAGCCCACACAGAAGCATACCGACAATCCTTCTTTCCACGAACAATACGAGACTGGAATAGAAGGGAGAACCGACAGAGGTACTCAGGGTACCCTCCGCCACACACCGTCAGGTGGCTTGCGGAGTATGGATGTAGCTGTAGATGTAGATTAATTTGAAAATATATACTGAACTACAGTTAGCCTGCAGAAAAAAGCGAATTCGCCGGAATTTATGAAGTAGGCCTGTCATAACATTCTGGCAACAATAAACATACTTATCTTGAACAAGTGGGACATTTGAATGGAGACGTGTTTCTGTAGTGGAAGCTTCACGAACTGTGTAGAATAATAACTTCAGCATCTGCAATTATTCTTCTTTTAGTCGTCTTAAGATTACTGCAATTTAAAAGGAGTTTCTCACTAGACTAGTTTCGCTTGTATTTAAAAATCATCGTCTGTGTTCGCTGGTGTTTTCTTACTTTACATGTTTTGAAGTCCACTGCTTGTCCTGCGCTGTTAACGCAAGTTAGACCTGCAGAAAAAAAAGAAACATGGTTGCACCTTTACTTCAGCGATTTCTCGGCTTTCACAAACTCGCTTTTTCTGATGTGGCGATTTTTTACTCTTGACTTTAGTAAATTTCACAGAAATTGTTTTCGTGGAAATGGAATTGTAGTTTAACTTGTTCCACACTCAGTGCTTGTGCGCTAAGTACGAAATAAAAAAACAGGGCACTTTAAAACATGTAGACAAGAGGAAGAGCACAAGAAGATGCTTTATAGATATATGCTAAACGCTCCTGCCGGAAACTTCTTTTAAACTGTAGTAAACTTAAGACGGGAAATTTTTCAAATAAAAGCAAAATGAGTATGATGAAAACTTGCTCTTAAATAGTGATAAGCTTAAGACGAGAAACAGAACAATAGTTTGTACATAATAATTTCTTCGGAAGATTCCCATGTAAACAGAAGTTCCATGCAGACGTACTCAGCGATAGCTTACGAGGCAAGCCGGCCTCAGAGTTCGAAATGCCACGGACCACGCGCGTGACGTCACTGACGGGCCCATCGGCTTTCTTTCTCCAGGGGGTTCTGCACGTATACTATTTATGCCCTCAAAAATAAACTTATGGTTCATTCAGAAACCAGCTTAGAATGTGTCCAAGAATGTTCGAAAACCAGCAGGAATGCATTTCAAAAACATATGAACTATCGATAGACTAACGTGCTCTGGATGCTAGGGACATTGCGAAACAAGGCTTCTTCCTTGGACAATGTGAATTTGGCGACCCTGAAATTGCCGCCCGGGACAGATAGCCGGGATTACTCCCTCCCTCCCCCCCACCACCACCACCCCACACTCCGTCCTCCGATCTGGCCTTGACATAAGTTCGTAATTGGTATCGTGCTTTGAAATAAAGCACGAAACACCCTTTTTCGTTTATTTTCTTGATTGAAGAATTGAGAATATTATTTTTATTTTGCTTACCAGGTATTTAAAATACATGTGTAATATCTTGCAACTGTAAAAATTTGTCTTTAACTTCAACCTCAAATAATTTAAAACTTATCGCTTTCTTGTTTTTTTTTATTATTATTTCATAATGAAACCGGCTTCAAGCACGTTCAAGATATAAAATACATCAAAGTATCAAAATGTAATCGTATGAATGCGATTGGATTCCGTAAGAGTTTTACTACATCGTCGGTAACGAGTACTGTTGCTTTCAGCAACGAATTCATAGGGATACACATTTTTCGTTACTTTTACAACTCTAGTACTTTTTAAACGAAATTGGTAAAAATTGTTTGCAAAACTCTTGATTTACTTCATATTTACAAGCATATTTCTACTTCATATTTATTTTTACTTCCGTCTTTAATTCCCTCCCGAAGGGTGAGCGCGGGAACATAGACGACTAACTGTTATTTGATACAAATAGGTACACGCGTTTTCTGTTAAAACGGACTCGGAGAAAGAAACTGCAGTGCAGTGCTGTGAAAATGTGTGGTTTCGTTTACTTCGCCGCAGTCAGTTATATAAACGACAGCAGGGCCTTTAAACGGTTTGTCAAATTGCATTTCCTATGCATAGTTTTCGTCGTAATATGTAATTCCAGACAGAAAATGTATACTCAGAAATATTCTGTTTGTTTTCTTCCTCGCAGTCGCTTTTAACAGAAATCAGGCAAGTTGTTTTATGGCTTACCGGCTTGTGATTACAAAGCTACTACGGAATCTGAATGATCCGAAAATTCTTAATCCTATCCGTTCGCAGATTAAAATTATGTAAAACGCTGTCACTGAAGATGCTATCCTCACAGACCTACAACTGGAGAAATCTCTGGCATAAGCTTTATACCAATGATCCCCGTATACTAATCTCCCCAAGTGATTTACTCATTAACTCGAGCAACTTCAATTCCCAAACACCGGTTCATTTGCTGTGACAACAAACAAAGTTTAAGGTCAGAGCGAGGAGAAGAAGAGGAAGTGGACGAAGAGGGACGGAGAAAATGGGCACAGTAAGGGTGAAGGAGAAAACAGACAGAAGAGGGGAAATGAGAAAATGGACTGAGAGGGGGTGCGGGGCGATGGAGGTGGCGAACTGGGACATGGGGTAGGAAGAGGGGATGGACAAAGAGAGACGGGGGAAGGACGTCAGGGCGTATATCCAACTCCTACACATATTTCGCAATTACGAAGCACTGCCGGATTCGCTAATGTACATATATAAAACGACGTCTTGATCGATTTCTGTGAAGGGATTTAATAGGTAATCGCAAGGAAAATGTTGAGAAAGGCTGGCGGAATGTCATCAACAGTGATACGTCGAAGCTCAGGCGTTCTCTTTGTGCGTCATCGTGAAGTTGCAGCGTACCAAATGACCTAACGATTCTCAGACGTCCCCTGCGAGTAATGTGGGTAAATTACACAAAAAAGTGACGTGCGCTTGTTAAAATTCATCAACACCGGCGCCATTTTCCGCTGCTGTCACCGTACTGCGAATCGCTTAGCGGCTCTTTCATCTAAATCCTCTGTCAAATTTATGGCCGGTGCGCTGCCATTGTCACTGTCGATTATCGTGAATAATTATGGCTGCCCGCTGTGAAATTTGGTGCGCGTCACGTCGGCAGCTGTCGCTGACATTTATACTGGCGCCGGCGCTCGCCGGGGACGTGCTCGACATTTGATTTCGCTTCAGGATTCTGATCCGCCAATCGCGATATCCCTTTGCTTCCTTTTTTCCTTCGTCAGCGCTTTTGAGAACACATCTAGGCGCTAGTTACAGCGAGCGCTCCGAGTGGTCCCACAAAGTACAGGGTTATTACAAATGATTGAAGCGATTTCACAGCTCTACAATAACTTTATTATTTGAGATATTTTCAAAATTCTTTGCACACACATACAAAAACTCAAAAAGTTTTTTTAGGCATTCACAAATGTTCGATATGTGCCCCTTTAGTGATTCGGCAGACATCAAGCCGATAATCAAGTTCCTCCCACACTCGGCGCAGCATGTCCCCATCAATGAGATCGAAAGCATCGTTGATGCGAGCTCGCAGTTCTGGCACGTTTCTTGGTAGAGGAGGTTTAAACACTGAATCTTTCACATAACCCCACAGAAAGAAATCGCGTGGGGTTAAGTCGGGAGAGCGTGGACGCCATGGCATGAATTGCTGATCATGATCTCCACCACGACCGATCCATCGGTTTTCCAATCTCCTGTTTAAGAAATGCCGTACATCATGATGGAAGTGCGGTGGAGCACCATCCTGTTGAAAGATGAAGTCGGCGCTGTCGGTCTCCAGTTGTGGCATGAGCCAATTTTCCGCGAGCTACGCGTGAAACTTGCCCGCACGCGTTCAACCGTTTCTTCGCTCACTGCAGGCCGACCAATTGATTTCCCCTTACAGAGGCATCCAGAAGCTTTAAACTGCGCATACCATCGCCGGATGGAGTTAGGTGGATCTTTGTTGAACTTCGTCCTGAAGTGTCGTTGCACTGTTATGACTGACTGATGTGAGTGCATTTCAAGCACGACATACGCTTTCTCGGCTCCTGTCGCCATTTTGTCTCACTGCGCTCTCGAGTGCTCTGACGGCAGAAACTTGAAGTGCGGCTTCGGCCGAACAAAACTTTATGAGTTTTTCTACGTAGCTGTAGTGTGTCGTGACCGTATGTCAATCAATGGAGCTACAGTGAATTTATGAAATCGCTTCAATCATTTGTAATAGCCCTGTACATGTTTTGTCTACCCGCTGAAGCTTAAATAAATGAGAAGTTGGTGTTTCTGGTTCAATTGTACCTAATTATTTCCCTGCACTGTGTTCAGCTGAATCAAAGCATTCAAATTAATAACTGTGGTCTCCTTGAGCCATGATCCTTTGGATGTGTTTGTATCACTGTGTCTTCCTTTGTCACGTCGTGTTCTGTGTGATACGCGGGTGAAGTCTGTTCCCTGTGTGTCGTGTAGCACTGAGTGCGATACAGTGAGCTAGGTTCCTTCAACATGAAGTCGTCCAATAAACCGTTCAGTAGTACGTCTGCCAGCGCCCTCAACACAAGTTGTTAGTCGGCGGAATCCACATCGACAGAACTCTCAAGTTATGCGGCCCAGGTACCCTGATATACAGATAACTGTCGGTTAAAACGGTTAAGACATCTGGAATATCGTGTCGTTATCTGAACTCCAGACTACAGCACTTTCAATGAAGAATGGTTCAAACGGCTTTCAGCACTTTGGGACATAACATCTGAGGTCATCAGCCCCCTAGAACTTAGAACTACTTAAACCTAACTAAACTAAGGACATCAGACACATCGATGCCTGAGGCAGGATTCGAACCTGCGACCGTAGCAGTAGCGCTGTTCCGGACTGAAGCGCCTAGAACCGCTCGGCCACCTCGTCCGGCCCGATGAATTGTTTTACTCAACAAAGATGGGGAAAAAATATTTGATTATTGTATCGAAGCCGAACGATATCACAACTACGGAGATTGGGCTTTTTTCGAAGGACTGGCAAAATGTATCTCAAAAGTACTTCAAAAAGAAGACGCCAAGGCCGAAACGAAAACTTCATTATTTATCGATTTTGCACGTGCACCTAAAAGAAGCGGTAACAACGGTCTACCTGAGTCAGTAAATGAAGTCGTAGTTTGACGATATTGGTTTCGCAAACAGAATGAACTTATTGAGAGTATTAATAACAACACGTCTACGAAAACGTTATTCAGTAACAAGCCATGTAAATCAAAAAAAGTAAGTAGAAATCGTTTTGTGTTTACTGATGACTGGATTGGGTTAGTATTGTCAGCAGTGTCACTGCAAAAGTACTCTCAGACGATTATGACCACTGGAAATTTAGGCGTTGCTGTTACAACCGGTGTAATTAAAAGTGAGCTTCTCGACATGAAAGCAGAAATTATCACTGATAGAATATTTACAGCGAAAAGATGAATAAATAAACAAAAGCATTTTCACCGAAACGGGACTTCTGTGTCGTCATTGGAGAAACGTATGTTGTAAAATGTCGTGGGAGATCAACATCGAAACAAGAAAGAAGTTATATTCTATAAGAGCAAAAAAATCATGACATTTTAAAAGTAAGGGCCCAGTGGTGAGATTAAAGATATCGAACAAAACAGAATCTCAAAAGCCTTCAGTGCAGTTTTTAATAGAAGTGACTGGTATGCTTATTCGAATGTTGTGGAGTGGCAGTTGTTGTTGTTTATAGGTCCCCTAACTCTGACTTCAGAGCATTTCTGCTCATGCTAGAGAGGGTTCTGACTTCAGTATAAATTTTGTATATGATGGTGCAAGAAAAAGGATGTTGGTAGATCTCCTAAATTCATATTATCTGATGCAAACTGTTTTTTACAACTAGGGTGCAGGGGAACAGTAGCACAGTCATAGACAAAATTTTCTTCATTCTTCATTACTAGATGGGTATTCTGTTAGTGAAAGGGTGTATGGCCTCTCAGACCATGATGCGCAAATGTTAAAACTGAAAGGCTTTTCTATTCAAACAAATGTCATATAATTACAAACTATGTAGGAAAGTTAATCCAACAGCAATAGAGAGTTTTTTAAACTATGTCAAGGAACAAGTTTGGCAGGATGTTTATAGTGCTGATAACATAAACAACAAATATAATGCTTTTTTAACACATTTCTCATGCTCTTTGAGAGTTGCTTTCCATTAGAACGTTCTAAGCAGGGTATTAGCAGTAATAGGCAGCCAGAGTGGCTGACAAGTGGGATAAGGATATCATGTCGAACAAAGCGGGAATTATATCAAAATGTTAGAAGCAGTCATAATCAAGCTACAGAAGCACCTTACAAACGGTATTATAAAATGCTTAAAAATGTTATTAGGAAGGCAAAGAATATGTGGTATGCAAATAGAGTAGCTAATTCACAGCATAAAATTAAAATTATTGGTCAGTTGTGAAGGGGGTATCTAGTCAGCAGCATAAGGTCGTTGATAGAAATTTAGTCCATAGGAAAAATATTGCTGTTACTGATAAATCAGATATGTGTACAGTATTTAACAACAGTCATTTTCTGATCATTGCTGGTGAATTAAATAAAAATTTAGTTTCTACAGGGAATCGTATAAATTTCTTGGTGAATGCGTTTCCGGGATTGATGTGTGAAACACTCCTCTGTGATACAGACAAGTTGGGGATTGAGTCAATAATTAAATCACTGAAGATTAAGGACTCTCATGGTTATGATGGAGTGCGTAGCAGCATATTAGCCCAGTACTTAGCCATATTTGTAGTTTTTCCTTTAGTAATGGTCAGTTTCCTGAACGATAAAAGTACTCATTAGTAAAGCCTCTCTATAAAAAGGGAGAAAGGGATAATGTAGATAATTTTAGACCTATTTCTATGCCATAAGTGTTTTCTAAAGTTATGGAAAACGCTGTGTATCTAAGGATAACTGATCATTTTATATCACACGATTTGTTATCAAATGTACAGTTCGGCTTTAGAAGTCGTTTAACAACTGAAAATGCTATATTCTCTTTTCTCTGTGAGGTACTGGATGGGTGAATGAAAAGGTTTCGAGCTCTAGGCGTATTTTTCGATTTAACTAAAGCATCTGATTACGTTGATCACAAAATATTGTTCCAGAAGTTGGACCATTATTGAATACGGGGAGTAGCTCACTATTGGTTCATCTCTTACTTGAGCAACAGACAGAAAAAGGTCATTATTCACAATGTTGAGAATGGCTGTGATGTGGGGTATGAGTGGGATACAGCCAAGTGGGGGGTGCTCCAGGGATCAGTGTTGGGGCCACTCCTGTTCCTCATTCATGTAAATGATATGCCCTCTAGTTTTATGAGCAAGTCTAAAATATTTGTGTTTGCTGATAAGACTAGCTTAGTAGTAAAGGATGATGTGTCCAACATTAGCTCGATTTCAAATAGTGCAGTTCATGACCCAAGTTCATGGTTTGTAGCTTAATCGCGGTCAGACTCAGTTTTTACAGTTTCAATTTAAAAAAAAAAAAAAAACCCTGATGTTATAATTTCACAGAATGGCAATACGATTAGTGAAACTGAACAGTTCAAATTTATGTGTGTTTACATAAATAGTAACTTCAGACTTAATGCTACCAATTTTATTATTCGAACGGTATCTGCAGTGAGTGATCGTTCGATAAGAAAATTGGTCTGCTTTGCTTATTTTCATTCGCTTATGTCGTATGGTATTATATTTTGGCGTAAATCTTCCCATTGTAAAAGGATGTTTTTGGTTCAGGAACGGGCGATTCGGGCAATATATATATACCTTACTGTCATTTCTTGTTACCAATATTAGCTTATTCCCAAGAGTAAGCAGCATTCACTCAATTAGTACTCGGTGGAAATCAAACCTGCATTTGGATTGGACTTCCTTAACTCTTGTGCAGAAGGGTGTTGAATATGCTGGTGCATCCATTTTCGATGAGCTATCACTCGAATTCAAAAATCTTAGCAGTAATCCACTCGCTTTCAAGTGAAAACTGAAGAGTTTCCTCGTGAGTCACTCCTATTCTGTCGAGGAGTTCCCTGAAAAAGTTAGCTGATTCTTGTTGTGTTGTTGATTGCGTTAACTTGAACTTATCGTTGACTTTTTTCTGGTTCATAAACATTTTATTTTTATCTGTTATTACTGTGATGTTGTAATTTCATGTAGTGACACGTTCCACGACCTTGGAGACTTGCTCCTCAGTTTCGTCCTACGGAACTTGACGTGTAAGTAAATACAAAAAATAAAACGAGGGAAATGAAGAAAAAGGAAGTCTGATCCTATGTCAAGAGAAGACTCACATGTTGTGTACGACTTTGTACAGAAATGTTAGGGAGAAGTTGGCTACAGAGTGGTGTGGGAACTGTCATTGTAGAAAAGCGGGACAGGAGGAGAAATGACTAGCGAACAAATTAACACAACAATCAGAGGACTTACCTAACGTGTATTTGTGCAAGAATACGAAGAAGAAGAAGCGAGCAGTAGAGTTCAGCTCTCAAGGTCAACAAGGGAGAGGCTTTCTGTACTAAAACATGAAGTTTGATCCGCAACTGGGCGGCGTCTAAGTGAGTTTATGTTGCGAAAAGTCTGCAAGCGTGAGTGGGCTGTCTGGCTGCCCGCAGCCGCTCTACATGGCAGCAGCACAGGGCATCCGTGGTGTGGAGCTGCAGAGGTATGACTGGGCGTGCGCTGCTGGCTGCTCCGTATCCCGCGCAACTGCTGTCAGCATCTAAAGGAAACTTGCAGTTGCCAAGACGCCAGTAGAGTGGCATCGATAAATGGTTCCACATCAAAAGACAGCTCAATTAGAGGAAGAAGCTGATAATCCTAAACTTGTTTCACAATAAGATGTGAAGCGAGAGGATTAGAAGTTTAGACCAATCAGAAGTTTTGACGACTGTGAGAGTTATTATTCTGCTGGAACTTCAGACCAAATGGAGGTCTCAACAACTGTGGAGGAAAACTTTTCCAGACCTGATAGAGAATATTGGGAACATGCTGCGGATGATAAAATACAAGCTTTTGAAAACAACGATGCCTGAGAAGCGGTCAGTCTTCCAGAAAGTGCTTGTGTTGTTCATTGTAAATGGCTAAGAAAGAAGAAATAATATTACAGAAACGGAAGAGGAAGTAAAGATGGTAAGTATGATACTACCAAAGAATTTGGAAAAGCACTGAAGGACTTTAGTCGAAATAAGGCTCATGGAGTAGACAGATTTCCCTCTGAATTCCGAGAGACAGAAATGATACAACTATTTCATCGGGCGTACAACGTAAAAAGGGGTGACAAAAGTTGTGGGAGACCTCGTTCAGCCTGGCCCAGTGCAGCAGCTCCACGTGGCACGGACTCACTGAGTCGTTCGAAGTCCCCTGCAGAAACACTGAGCCGTGCTGAGTCTACAGCCGTCCACAACTGCAAAAATGTTGACGGTGCACGATGTTATGCACGAACTGACCACTCGCTTACGTACCACAAATGTTCGATGGAATTCATCTTGGGGGATCTGAGTGGCCACAACATTAGGCCGAATTCTCCCATGTGTTGTTCAAACCACTTGTGAACAATTGTCAACCAGTGACATGCCAACGACGCTTGGAAACATGAAGTTCATGACTGTCTGCAAATGGTATCCAAGTAGCTGAAGTAGCAGAACGTAACTGCGTCCAGCCAATGATAGGTTCAGTTGGATCAGACGCCCCTTTCCATTCCATGTAAACACAGCCCACACCACCAGCTTGCAGTGCGCCTTGTTGACAATTCGGGTGCATGGCTTCGTGGGGTCTGCGCCACACGCGAACCCCACCGGCAGCTCTTACCAACTGAAATCTTTACTCGTCTGACCAGGCCACAGTTTTGCTGTGGTCTGTATTTCAACTGATATAGTCACGAGCCCAAGACAGGAGCTGCTGGCGATGTCGTGCTGTTTCCAAAGGCAAGTGTGTTGGTCACCCGCTGCCATTTTCGCCAAATATCGCCCCACCGTCCAAACGGATACTTTCATGGTATGTCCCACACTGATTTCTGCAGTTATTTCATAAAATGTTACTTGTCTTAGAACTGACAACTCTACGCGAAAGTCCCTGCTCTCGGTCGTTAAGCGAAGTCCGTCGGCCTGTCGTTGCCTGTGGTGAGAAGTAATGCCTGAAATTTGGTACTCTCGGTTCACTCTTTTTATTTATTTATTTATTTATTTATTTATTTATTTATTGTTCCGTGGGACCACAGTAAGGAGAGGTCTCCATGGTCATGGAACGAGTCAATACATGAAATTATAACACGATTGTAGAAACAGATAAAATGAAATATAAGAAACATATTCAGGCGACACGTCGTTAGATTAAATAAAGAAAATCAAGAATGTAACACTGGAATTTGCTTAATTTTTAGCTCTTCCAGGAGCTCCTCGACAGAATAGAAGGAGTGAGCCATGAGGAAACTCTTCAGTTTAGACTTAAAAGCGTTTGGGCTACTGCTAAGATTTTTGAGTTCTTGTGGTAGCTTATTGAAAATGGATGCAGCAGAATACTGCACTCCTTTCTGCACAAGATTCAAGGAAGTGCATTCCACATGCAGATTTGATTTCTGCCTAGTATTAATTGAGTGAAAGCTGCTAACTCTTGGGAATAAGCTAATATTGCTAACAGCAAACGACATTAAAGAAAATATATACTGTGAGGGCAATGTCAGAATTCCCAGACTATTGAATAGGGGTCGACAAGAGGTTCTAGAACTTACACCACACATAGCTCGAACAGCCCGTTTTTGAGCCAAAAATACCCTATTTGAATCAGCAGAATTACTCCAAAAAATAATACCATATGACATAAGCGTATGAAAATATGCGATGTAGACTACTTTTCGTGTTGAAATGTCACTTATTTCAGATACTGTTCTAATGGTAAATAAAGCGGCATTTAGTTTCTGAACAAGATCCTGAACATGGGCTTTCCACAACAGCTTACTATCTATCCGTACGCCTAGGAACTTCAACTGTTCCGTCTCGCTTATAACATGCCCATTCTGTCTGATTAAAATATCAGTTCTCGTTGAATTGTGAGTTAGAAACTGTGAAAACTGAGTCTTACTGTGATATAGCATCAAATTATTTTCCACAAGCCACGAACGTATTTCATGAACTACATTATTTGATAATGTTTCAATATTACACACAAGATCCTTCACTACCAAGCTGGTGTCATCAGCAAACAGAAATATTTTTGAATCACCTGTAATACTAGAAGGCATATCATTTATATAAATAAGAAACAGCAGTGGCCCCAGCACCGATCCTTGGGGAACGTCCCATTTAACATTCCCCCATTGGAACTGAACATCATTACCACTCTCAATATTGCGGAGAATTACCTTCTGCTTTCTGTTCTTAAAGTAAGAGGCGAACCAATTGTAAGCTACTCCCCTTACTCCATAATGTTCCAACTTCTGCAGTAATATTTTGTGGTCAACACAGTCGAAAGCCTTCGTTAAATCAAAGAAAACACCTAACGTTCGCAACCTTTTATTTAATCCGTCCAAAACCTCACAGAGAAAAGAGACTATAGCATTTTCAGTTGTTAAGCCATTTCTAAAACCAAACTTTACATTTGACAGCAAATTATGTGAATTTAAATGCTGCAGTAACCTTGTATATACAACCCTCTCGATAACTTTAGCAAACACCGATGGCATTGAAATAGGTCTATAATTGTCAACATTATCCCTGTCTCCCTTTTTATAAAGTGGCTTCACTACCGAGTACTTTAATCGGTCAGGAAACCGACCACTCCTAAAGGAAAAGTTACAGATATGGCTAAGTACTGGGCTAACATACATGGAACAATACTTCAGTATTCTGCTAGATACTCCGTCATATCCATGAGACTTCTTGGTCTCTAGTGATTTAATTATTAACTCAATCTCCCTCTTGTCAGTATCATGGAGGAGCATTTCAGGTAACAGTCTCGGAACACTTTTTTCTACGAGCGCTATATGATTCCCTGTTGGGACTAGGTTTCTATTTAGTTCACCTGCAATATTCAGAAAGTGATTATTAAATACTGTACATATATATGCTACTTATCAGTAACACGGACATTCCCACTACGCACTGATTCTATATTCTCGACCTGTCTCTGCAGACCAGCCACTTCCTTTACGACTGACCATATGATTTTAATTTTATCCTGAGACTTAGCTATTCTATCTGCATACCACATACTTTTTGCCTTCCTATTAACTTTTTTAAGCACCTTACAATACTGTTTGTAATGGGCTACTGCATTTAGATTGTGACTGTTTCTAACGTTTTGATATAATTGCCACTTTGTTCTACAAGATATTCTTATACCGTTAGTCAGCCACCCAGGCTGCCTGTTTGTGCTAGTACCCTGTTTTGAACGTTCTAACGGAAAGCAACTTTCAAAGAGCACGAGAAAAGTCTTGAGGAAAGCATTATATTTATCGTCTACTGTATCAGCACTATAAACATCTTGCCACTCTTGTTCCTTGATAAGGTTTACAAAGGTCTCTACAGCAACTGGATTAGCTTTCCTAAACAGCTTATGACTATATTTAACACGTCTTGCAGCATAAAAATCTTTTAAAGTTAAAATTTGCGCATCATGATCTGAAAGGCCATTCACCTTTTTGTTAACAGAATGCCCTTCTAGTAATGAGGAATGAACAAAAATGTTGTCTATGGTTTTTCCACTGTTCCCTTGCACTCTCGTTGGAAAGAATACGGTTTGCATAAGATTATATGAATTAAGGAGGTCTACCAGCATCCTTTTCCTTGCACAATCACTTATACAATTTATATTGAAGTCACCACATATACCGTGACACCGTGGATCTCGGAACATTGAATTCCCCCCACGATTTCCTAAATGCAACGTCCCATGGGTCCAGCTCCAGCTACCGTGCCGCGTTCTACGTCTGTTAATTGTCATCGTGCAGCCATAATGACGTCGGAAACCTTTGACATGAGTTACCTGAGTACAACCGACAGCTGTGCCACCGTACTGCCTGTATACTTTGCGCCCGCGATACTACCGCTATCCCACGACCTTTGTCAACACAGTGTGCATGAGACAGGCGAAATCCCCTCAGACTTCAGCTACATCTACATCCCGCAATCCACCATACGGTGCGTGGCGGAGGGTACCTCGTACCACAACTAGTATCTTCTCTCCCTGTTCCACCCCCAAACAGAACGAGGGAAAAATGACTGCCTATATGCCTCTGTACTAGCCCTAATCTCTCTTATCTTTGTCGTCTTTCCGCGAAATGTAAGTTGGCGGCCGTAAAATTATACTGCAGTCAGCCTCAAATGCTGTTTCTCTAAATTTCCTCAATATCTATTCACGAAAAGAACGCCTCCTTTCCTCCAGAGACTCCCACCCGAGTTCCTGAAGCATTTCCGTAACACTTGCGTGATGATCAAACCTGCAGCCCACCTCTGAATTGCTTCTATGTCCTCCCTCAACCCGACTTGATAGGGATTCCAAACGCTCGAGCAGTACTCAAGAATAGGTCGTATTAGTGTTTTACAAGCAGTCTCCTTTACAGATGAACCACATCTTCCCAAAATTCTACCAACGAACCGAAGACGACTATCCGCCTTCCCCACAACTGCCATTACATGCTTGCCCCACTTCATATCGCTCTGCAATGTTACGCTCAAATATTTAATCGACGTGGCTGCGTCAAGCGCTACACTACTAACGGAGTACTCAAACATTACGGGATTCTTTTTCCTATTCATCTGCATTAATTTACATTTCTCTATATTTAGAATTAGCTGCCATTCCTTACACCAATCACAAGTCCTGTCCAAGTCATCTTGCATCCTCCTACAGTCACTCAACGACGACACCTTCCCGTACACCACAGCATCATCAGCAAACAGCCGCACACTGCTATCCACCCTATCCAAAAGATCATTTATATAGATAGAAAACAACAGCGGACCTACCACACTTCCCTGGGGCACTCCAGATGATATCCTCACCTCCGATGAACACTCCCAATCGAGGACAACGTACTGGGTTCTATTACTTAAGAAGTCTTCGAGCCATTCACATACTTGGGAACCAATCCCATATGCTCGCACCTTATTTAGGAATCTGCAGTGGGGCACCGAGTCAAACGCTTTCCGGAAGTCAAGTAATATGGCATCCGTCTGATACCCTTCATCCACGGTTCGCAAGATATCATGTGAAAAAAGGGCGAGATGCGTTTCGCAAAAGCGATGCTTTCTAAAGCCGTGCTGATGCATGGACAGCAACTTCTCTGTCCCAAGGAAATTCATTATATTCGAACTGAGAATATGTTCGAGAATCCTGCAACAAATCGATGTTCAGGATATTGGTCTGTAATTTTGAGGATCCGTCCTTCTACCCTTCTTATATACAGGCGTCACCTGCGCTTTTTTCCAGTCGCTCGGGACTTTAGGTGGGGCAATACATTCGCGATAAATGCAAGCTAAGTAAGGAGTCAGTGCAGTACAGTACTCACTGTAAAACCGAATTGGAATCCCATCAGGACCTGAAGATTTATTTATTTTCAACCCATTCAGGAGCTACAATGTAGACTGATAATTCCATTTCCAGAAACGGCAGATGGCGACAGACGATAACCGAACTATTAGTTTAATAAGTCATTCTTGCAAAATACTGACATAAATTATTTATGCAAGAACAGGGAAATTGGTAGAATCCGCTTTTGTAGAAGAAGATCAGTTAAGGTTCCGGTGAAATGTACAGTAGATACATTTGAGAACATACCGACCGCACGACTAATATTAGAAGATAGAGGGAAAGGCAAACCTACTTTCACGTATTTCTAGATTGAGAAAAAGCGTTGGACACTGTACACTGGGATACATTCTTTGGAATTTTGAAGGTAGTAAATATCAAATACAGTGAGCAATGGTTATTAGCAACTTGTACAGAAATCAAATCGTAATCGCGAGTCTACAGTATGTAATGTGTCAGACAAATCCAACACCTTCCATGAAAACCCCGACATGATAAGCAAATCCAGTAGTATGTCACATAGCTCCGAATAAATCGTGACATTAAATTAACCAAAGTAATACGAATAACGAGTGAGCAAATGGAATACCACAGACTAACACAAGAATGCCTAAATGAATGTCATACCTTCCCACCGTGAGACAGACGCAGTTCCAAGGGGAGAAACGAGAACAGAAGCCGAGAGCAGAACCGTGTTAAGCTGGAAGGCCCTACGATAAGGGACGGACACCCACGTCGGCAGCTAACCGCTAGGACCACACCCTAGCCGCAAGTTTTAGCGTGAGACTTTTTCGCGTCTCTGTTACGTCATGACCACCCCCGAGCCCATGTTAAAAGCTAGAGCCCTCCAGAAGAACTCAAAAAGGGCCACCCCTGCCGCATGTTTTAGCGTGAGACTTTTTCGCGTCTCTGTTACGTTGCAAACTTTAAAAACATTGCCCCACCACGAAAAGTATAACGTTTCTCACTGGATAGACAGAATTTTTGTAGGCGGAGCTTAAGGTTAACATTGAGACACTGATTGGTCAGATGAAAACACAACCAGATAGTTTTTTTAAACTAACTTTGGTAAATTGTAGTAAGGAGAAGTTAGGAAAGTGTTGCTTCCGAGACGGCTAGGTGAGCGGAGCTGTGCTGCCCGCTGCCCCCTGACGAACACCGACAAGGTAATGAACGCACGCGATGCCGCATAACAGCACATAAAGGTTCACTCAGAACTGCAGAAGTCTCATCTGTTACACCCCCTTTTTGCGTAATACTAGTGTCGATCGTCAATTAAAGCTCATGGTGTTCACATTTGTCACTTGAAGTAAAAATCTGAAACGCGATGATTTTTCTGTTATATAGTTATTGAGAAGCCACATCAGCCACTGTAATTTTCGACAAGTTAGATAAGTAATTAAAGATAATTGAGGGTCACTGTAGACCATTTTGATAGTTTTCACTTTTGTGAAACTTAATTTAAACCTATATTATAGATGTGATATGGCATAGGTCATCCTTCGACCCATTGTAGAACTTGGAAACCCATTCAGGGAATATTCGTTCACATTTTTGTTGAACGCAGTTGGTTTTTACCATCCTGTATTAAAACATTGCCTTTTATCAATAGTGCAATTTATAAACAATGTTTTGTGAGTAGAATAAAATTTCCAATGGTAAACTTAACTGCTTTTTCGACGTTATTTTACCAGCAAACTATAAATAGGAAAGCCTTGAACCTCTTCCACCAAATTTAGTTAGTATTAAGATTCTTTTACAGGGAGTGCAGTGGAGATAAGCTGAAATCATTAAGTATTTGATTATATCATCGCTAGCTCACTGAACTCTTCTGAATTCTACATGTCATGTGTGGTCTGACGTCTCCTTACCAGCAACAGGTCCCAGGTTCAAACTAGTCAATTCCCTAAAAAAACACGCTCAGAGCGTCGTTGCGCGAAAGTGGTAGGGAGACACGATATAGAACAAACAGACACCACGCAGAATGTTAGGAGGAGTGGGAAAGGCAGTGAAGCAGCGTTGTAGCGTGGCCGCATATTGTTCAACCTGTACAACGTGCAAGCAGTAAAGGACACCAAAAAAAATTGGTGTACGAATTAAAGGTCAGGCAGAATAAATAAGAACTTGTACGTTCCCCAGTAACATTGTAATTCGGTCAGAGACAGCAAAGTGCTTGGCAGAGCAAATTACGGGAATTGATAGTGCCTTGGAAAGAGGTAGTGAGATGTACACCAGTAAAAGTAGGACGTAGGTATTGGAATGCAGTCGAATTAAATCAGGTGATGGCGAGAAAATTACTACAGGAAATGAAAAACTAAAAGTAGTAAATGAAATTTGCTATTTCGGCATGCAAATAATTGATGCTGTTCGAAACAGAGAACATATGAAATGCAGACTGGCTGCAGCAGAAAAGGAATTTACTAATATCGAATATTAATTTAAGGGTCAGGAAGTATTTTCTGAGGGTATTGAGTGTACCCCTGTACCGAAGTGAAAGTTGGGACTACAAACAGGTCTGTCAAGAAGACTATAGAAACTTTCGAAATTCCGTACTGCAGAAGAATTTTGAATATAAGACGAGTATTGTGTCGAAATGGGGAGAAGATTTGTGGCACAACATAACTAAAAGAAGGGATAGACTCACGGATACTTCTAGAGACATCCAGGACTCGTCTGCTCTGTAATGCAGGAATTGTTGACGGTGTTTAACGGATGAATACAGCAATAAGGTTCAAAATTATGTAGGTTGCCGCAGTTATTCGGAGATAAAGAGGCTTGCGCAGGATAGACTAGCTCGGAGAGCTGCATCAGTCCGTTCTTCCAACTGAAGACGACACCATAGCAACAAAAGTATCAGCAGCTGACGCCCAGCGCTAATGCTCCGCCCCAGTGCCAGTCATTGCGGCCAGTGGCGTGCGACGAGCTGAGGTTCGGCTCCTGCAGGGCGCGGTGCGGGAGGGAGCGGCCCTGGGTGGTGTGCTCGCTCGCCAGCTGTTGCTTATCGCCACTGAACAGGCGAATCTGGTGCTGAGCTGAGTGGCCTCTACCCGCTGCTGGAATCACTGACATCCGGCGGCTCAGCTGCCGTCCACTCGTCATTCTGACGGTGGTAATCCTCCGTGTATCGAGATACAGTACCCCACTCACACCTACAAATGCACGGATATTTTGCAAACCTTCGTGAAATGCACGACAGAGGGTACTTCCTACGGTAGGACGTAAGTACGAGGTGCGGCTAGAAAAAAACCGGACTGATGCTGGAAAAAACATTTATTTACAATTATTTACAATTTCATGTTATCTCCTTCAATGTACTCTCCTCCTCGGTCTCTACACCGCTCCATACGAATTTTCCAGTGTTCATAGCAATGCTGCAGATCATTTTCGGTAAGTCCATACATTACTTCCGTCGCTTTTTCTTTTACTGCTTCAACAGTCTCAAATCTAGTTCCTTTCAAAGCTGACTTGACTTTAGGGAAAAGAAAAAAGTCACAGGGGGCCAAATCAGGTGAGTAGGGTGGATGATCTAAGATGGGAATGTTGTGTTTTGCCAAAACCGTCTTCACTGACAACGCACTGTGAACTGGGGCATTGTCTTGGTGAAGGATCCATGACTTTTTTCTCCACAAATCGTTCCGTTTTCTCCGTACTCGCTCACGTAGGGTAGCCAGGACGCTAATGTAGTAATGCTGATTCACTGTTTGTCCCTCTGGTACCCAATCAATGTGCACAATCCCTTTGATGTCAAAAAAACAATCATCATTGCCTTGAATTTCGATTTTGACATTCGTGCTTTTTATTGTCGTGGAGAACCAGGAGTTTTCCAATGCATCGATTGGCGTTTAGTTTCGGGATCGTAAGTAAAAAACCACGATTCATCGCAAGTAATAACATTTTGTAAGAAGGTGGGATCACTTTCAATGTTTTCCAGGATGTCAGAACAAATCATTCTTCGGCGTTCCTTCTGTTCAATTGTGAGACACTTTGGAACCATTTTTGAACACACTTTGTTCATGTTGAAACTTTCATGAAGAATCTGCCTAACACTTTCCTTGTCAACTCCTGTTAACTCAGACACTGCTCTGATTGTTAAACGGCGATCTTGTCGAACAAGTTTACCGATTTTTTCAATGTTTGCATCAGTTTTTGCTGACAATGGTCTGCCAGTGCGAGTGTCATCACTGGTGTCTTCGCGGCCATCTTTAAATCGTTTAAACCACTCAAACACTTGTGTTCGCGATAAACAATCATCGCCGTACACTTGTTGTAACATTACAAACGTTTCACTTGCAGAATTTCCTAGTTTGAAACAAAATTTGATGTTAACACGCTGTTCTTTCTGTACACTCAACATTTTCCGACGCACAGACAAAACGTCAACTACTTAAAACAGACGCCACGGGCAGACTGAGTGCAGGAGGCAGATGAAACTCGAGCAGTAGACGGAGCGAGAGTCACGTGACAGGCCACGCGACTTTCAGCCTTATTGCATTCGTTTTATTGTTTCACCAGTACTAGTCCGGTTTTTTTTCTAGCCACACCTCGTATTAGTTTCTTCTCGCAACATTCGCTTATGGGGCGCGGATAGGATGATGGCTGATAGGCCTTTGTGCGCGCAGTAATCAGTGTAGCCTTGTCGCCGAGGGGCAGGAGGTTGCAGTGTTTCCTAAATTCTTCACCTAATACGGCTTCTTGAAAAATAGCATTTCGCAGAACAGTTTCTGACTGTAACCGTCTGCCAACTCATGATTTGCTAGCATTGTAGCTAAGCTCTCCCACGAATCAAACGCAACTGCGAACATGGTTGCTACCATTCTTGCTCCTCTTCCATTAATCAGAGTTAGCGGTGTTTGGTATCGTTTGCACGTGATTGAGCGATATTCTAATGTTAGATGCACTACACTCTTGTAAATAGTCTTTTTACTAGACTGTATTTTCGCATTACCTACGAGGGAACTAAAGTCGGCCAACTGCTTTACTATCAATTGAGACAATGCTATTATTCAGTTCTATATCTCTACAGATCGTAACACCGACGTATTTGTATGAGTTCATTATTTACAAGTACAATTCAGTGATACTGTAGCCAGAGAAAACTAGGTTTCTGTATTTTGTAAAGGGGACAATTTCACATTTTTGCATATTTAAATCAATAATTCAACCGCTCTGAAACCTTGGGTATTTGAGGAGTTTTTCTGAGTGAGAATTTCAATACAAATATTTATATCGGTTGCCAAATAACTACTATTGCTATTTGCTATTAGCACTATCTACGATACATATCCGTGTAGCACACCTGAAGTTTGTTTTACCTCCGTGAACGACTTAGCATTCAAGATAAGGTTCTGAGTCCTCCCGACCGAGAAATCTTCAGTCCAGTCGTACGTTTTCTTCTCTGACCATACTTTGATTAATAAACGTTTATATGAGTCAAACGCTTCTTAAAGACGAAACAACCACACCTCACTGCCTTGATACATGGCTTTCAAGATGTAATATGAGAAATGTACAAGTTGGGTTTCACATTCGGAATCCATGCTGGCTGGGAAGGAGGAAGTAATTTTGTTTCAGATATTTTGTTACATCTGAGCTCAAAATATGAGACTCTACAAGACGGTTCCACGTAAAATGTCTGTATTCTTCCAACCTCAGAGAAACTCAGTCTGACAAAAAAAAAGCGAAATATCCAGGACGTGAGGAGGAAAAGAAATGAAACTTCACTGGTTGAGATGGTGTGTGATATTATAGCAGTGATAAGGAAATCGAGTCTGATCTTGCCAGTATGAGGCGACTTAGCAGCATGGCGCTACAGTCCCTCTGGCCTGGATGTAGGCAATGATTCGACTGGAAGGTGTCATAAAACCATTGTATCCCCCCTGAGGCAAGTTCACCCCCAATTCTTGTAGCTGGTCCGTGATATGCAGGATAGTGACACTCTGATAGACTAGACATTTACGCTCGTCCCTTACGTATTCCACTGTGCACAACTCTGGGGATGCTTCTGGCCATGTGAACTCCTCATCATGTAAGCAGTTCATACAGATACTTTCCATGTGTGGACGAGCATTGTCCTGTTGAAAAATGGCACCACGTTAGTGTCACGTGAGATGTAATACGTGACATTAGAAGGTGTACCATCTTACTGTCAGAGGTCCCTCCATTAATACCACCAGTGATGTGAAGTCATATCCACGCCATGATGCTGCTAGTAATACCACTGTGTCTCTTCAAAACACTGGAAGAATCGGACCCCTCACAAGACGGCCCCCATACTCGCCAATGGTGGTCATCATGCTGAACAGTGCAAAATCGTGATTCATCGCTGAACACAGTGCGACCCCATTGTCCAGCAGTCCATGCTTCCAGGTCACGGCACAATTCCCAATGCAGCTATTGATGTTGTGACATTAACAGCAGCCTACTCATGGGTGGTAATTCCCTAGTCCGGCTGCAGCTAGCCTCCGACCCGACCAACAGCGCGATACGACACAGAAGGTTGCAAGGAGTGCAGGATTTATTGTTGGGTGCCAGGCGCAGGTGAGCAGTGGTCACAGTGTGCCCGGCGCACAGTTCTGCAGGCCTCCCTTGTGGTGGTCTGAGCGTGTGTGACCCCACGCCCCCACGCCGTCCACCATCAGGTTTCTGTCATGTCTGAATGCCTCAGTTACATTTATACTGCACGGCCAGACATGCTGGTCGTATGAAGATCCACAGTGAGGCCCCGTTCAAGCTCTATCAGGTCCGATAACAGACGAGTTCGTAATTTTTCGCTGTACTCGCCAGCTGCAGACAAACAGCAGCTGTGAAATCGCTCGTCTGGCCCAGCGACGCAGTAGCCTCTCTTAGGTGTCCCCGCCTCGAGGTGCAGAGAATAGTCTACTACTCACTGTGTCGGTAGCATGTCGTCACCCCCTTTGCCCCCCCCCCCCCCTTCTAACACTGTTAAGGATAATTTAAGTTGGGACGTCTCTCTTCATGTAATAATAGATGATGAATGCAGCTAGCCGCTAACTTTGTGTAATGTCTTGTCTGTATAGACGTGTATCTGTTGCCTTTAAGATCCTTTCACCTTCACACATAAATCTATACAATAAAGTAAGGGCCTCCCCTTTTTTCCGGCTGATCCGTGAGAAGACAGGCGAAAAGTTAGACTAATGGGGGATTATTAGTAATTTCTCTATTTTCATTCACTCTCTCTCTCTCTCTCTCCTTTATCTATATACGGTTTTTAATATAATATTTCATTACGTGAAATCAGCCAAATAGAATCTTTGGTGGAGCCCTTCGTCTTGGTATTCAGCGGCTGGCCTGCTGTAAGAGATCTTTACATTTATTATTACTGTTAAGCACTGCATTCAGTCGGGAGAATCAATCGTTCGGACAATTTGTTCCTTTCAGGAAAGATTGCGAATTCCAGATGTGTACGAAGCCTTTTTGGACGATTTAACACAGACTCGGTGATTTCAGGCTCTCTTCGACACAGGTGAAACTTCCCCACTAATTACAGGGCCAACGCGATCATCAAATGATTCAGACAAAGCACTCATTCGTTCCTTCACTCCAGAACAAAAAAGTCGCAAACCTTATTTATGAAGGAAATTGTGTATTCAATCCATCTCCATTACATGTCCAGATCTCCGGTAATTCCAAGTCTTAATTATTTTCCGTTTACAGCCTCTTTCTCTTCAAACAAACCGCTAGTGGCACAAATGTTAATGGCTCGCTTTAGCGAGAAGAAAAGCAAATATGAATCTCTCAGAAACACGTCAATCCTTCAACAGATACTACAGAAGCTGTCCTCGTTACCACTCTAACAACCATGGAGAATACATATATGCATCTCTGTTATTTCAAAGAATAAACGCACTCGAAAATACTTTGGCGTCGACGAGCTGTGGCCGCATATATTACTAGAAAATCAGATCAGATACTTTTCCAAAGTGAATGAATGTGGATGGTTTGATTGGCAATGATTAACTGGTGCGTGGTAAAGGGTATTTTCTGTGGGGACATTACATCCTCTCTCTCTCTCCCTCGCGCTCTTTCTGTGTCTCACAACAGCACTGCTATCTAGCTATCTAATTCAACGAGTCACGAGTGCTTTGCAGACGCTTTCCCACGCCTGCTTATCACAAAGCCACCCACACCCTCTAAAGGTAAGCGATTTTCCACGGTCGGTCTAAACGCAGAACGGAACGTCTATTTGTAGTCGCCTCAGCAAAGGAATGAATGCTTAATTGTTTTTGTGGTCCTCAGTCTGAAGAATGTTCCGATGCAGCTAGTCTCTCCTGTGTCATTCTTATAATGTCTGTATAGCTAATGAAATAAAGGGCGCTCATACCTGGGTTGAAGGAACGGGGGGCTTGCGCCACTCTCCATCCCTAGCTCTCAGGGAAACGAAAAATATAGAGTAGTCTGGTGTTTTTCTTTCACGAAAATGATTTAAAAGTTGGTGTTACTCAGGTTTTTAATGGAGTTGTAACTGGAATTTTTCTGTGGCTATTTACAAGTCGCCGTTTGTCTTCAACAATAATAAAAGTATTCCACTCACCCAGGTGTAGCCCGTCCCCCCTCCAGCTCGCCCAACAAATCATCGTATTGGCTCTTTGACTGCATATTATAACCTGTTTGCACTTAATTACTGTAGTCATTCGTCAGTCTCGCTCCACGGTTTTTACCCCCTCACATTTACCCCACAACCACATCTACAGTTTCTTGAGGACTCAGGATGTGTCCTGTTAAGCGATCCCTCGTTTAGTCGAGCTGTACCACAAGTTTATTTTCTCGTGGCTTCCATGCAGTACCTCCTCATTGGCTATCAGATCTACCCATCCAGTCACCACTAGCATCACGTTTCGAAAGCTTCTCTTCTCTTCTTATCTCATCTGTTTACCGTCGACGTTTCACTAACGTACAAGGCTCCATGCGAGACAAAAATCTTGCAGCAAACCGCTCAAGTAGATCAGATGCACTCGATTTCTTGTCCGCCAATAGTCGTAACCTATCGCGTGGAAGGAGTAACCCGCCATAACATGTAGGACTATAAATACAGCGATGTATGCATTGATAATAAAAATATAATGAGATAGTTATTGTTAAGCTCATTAGTAACGAAATGATGCGAGGAAAGAGACAGACAGTAAATCAATAGATTCGAACATCAGAAAGATATATATACGTGGCCGGCTGTTTCCTGGACGCGCTGTCATTGAAAAGACACATCAGGCATTCGTGTCTCCGCACACAAGAAATACGGAGTGTCACTTAGTCGTAAGGCACTGTTTGGAAACGAGTGGCTGTCTGCCATTTGAAATCTCCCCATCGACAGCTGTCGTTCGGCAGGAGAGCTCCCAACAGAGCACACCGTTGTTGAGCACAGACCTCAACCCCGTTCCTGGCGCCAGTAGCGGCGAGACTGGCAGCTGCTTTGGTCTCTGGCGCTGGGCAAATGCTGGCGCCAGTGATAAGGCCGCTGGCAATGTGCCGTTCTCGTCCCCGTAACGACCTGCCGGCGGCAAAATGTAGCGGAAGGGAAGGCGGTGGGGGGGGGGGGGGGGCGGAGGGCCCAGAGCAGGCGGCCGCCGTGGCCGCACCGGACCCAGACTCGGCTTCCCTAGTCACCCCCTCGTCAGGTGTTTCGACGTAAGACGTTGAACTTCTGTGTAGTGGACCTGGTTAAACTAAAAGGACAGAGGTTCAAATAGATAAGAAAGACATGGCGTAGTAGAAATCCTTGGTTAACTCAGAAGATACTACATTTAATTGACAGAAAGAGAAAAGAAAAAAGATATAAAAAGTGAAGCAGATGAAAGGGAAAGCTGACGTATCAGGATGAAACTGACAGAAAGGGCAAAATGGCTAAGCAACAGTGGCTAGAGGACAAGTGCGAGGCTGTAGAAGCATGCCAAACAAGGGGAAAGAGAGGTGCAGCTTACAGGGGAATTAAAGAGAGAGCTCTATGAATACCAAGAGCTCAGATGGCAAGCCAGTACTCTGCAAAGGAGGGAATGATTAAATCTGGGCGGAATATACAGAAAGGTTGCACAAAGGAAATGAAATGAGGTGTGGCGCATCAAGGTAGGTCAGCAGCGCCAACAGTGGGCGGGGGAGGGAACCTGCAGGGCGCCAGCCGCGCCTGGCAGCTGCAGGTGCGAATCGCGTGAGACGGCCTCCACTCTGGTCAGGCACGCTTGCCTTCAATCACTTGCAACTTCGAGCTACGCAAATTAATGTAAGCTCTGTTTTCAAACCTATCCAAATGACACTTTATACAAAGTTTCTGTCAATAATTTCTTTAATCTGCGTGAATCTCGGTATGTGACAAACACATTTCCAAAGTTACGAGAAATTACCTGTAATTCTAAATTTTGGACTTCAATGTAACCTGAAATGTTAATCAAGAAAGCAACCAATAGTGTATGTGTAAACAGAGCAGCGCAAGTTACTTCTCAGAGCAACATTATTTTTGGTAGTAACAAGTTTTCTTTTGTTTCACATGTGTTATTATTTTAATTTTTCCACTTTAAATTTCATCATATCGCCAATTCCTTATTTTCTGTAATGTGTGAGAATGATCATTTTTGTATCCCGCCTGGAAGGTGGCGCGTGGGTCTGCTCCTGATAGCTGACAGTGAGGCCGAATGAAGGAAGCGAGTAGGAGTAGGTGAGGTTAAGCACGTCGGTACTCCAAATAAAGTGAAAGAGGTTTTGACTGGTGCATGAATACATATACACTCCTGGAAATTGAAATAAGAACACCGTGAATTCATTGTCCCAGGAAGGGGAAACTTTATTGACACATTCCTGGGGTCAGATACATCACATGATCACACTGACAGAACCACAGGCACATAGACACAGGCAACAGAGCATGCACAATGTCGGCACTAGTACAGTGTATATCCACCTTTCGCAGCAATGCAGGCTGCTATTCTCCCATGGAGACGATCGTAGAGATGTTGGATGTAGTCCTGTGGAACGGCTTGCCATGCCATTTCCACCTGGCGCCTCAGTTGGACCAGCGTTCGTGCTGGACGTGCAGACCGCGTGAGACGACGCTTCATCCAGTCCCAAACATGCTCAATGGGGGACAGATCCGGAGATCTTGCTGGCCAGGGTAGTTGACTTACACCTTCTAGAGCACGTTGGGTGGCACGGGATACATGCGGACGTGCATTGTCCTGTTGGAACAGCAAGTTCCCTTGCCGGTCTAGGAATGGTAGAACGATGGGTTCGATGACGGTTTGGATGTACCGTGCACTGTTCAGTGTCCCCTCGACGATCACCAGTGGTGTACGGCCAGTGTAGGAGATCGCTCCCCACACCATGATGCCGGGTGTTGGCCCTGTGTGCCTCGGTCGTATGCAGTCCTGATTGTGGCGCTCATCTGCAAGGCGCCAAACACGCATACGACCATCATTGGCACCTAGGCAGAAGCGACTCTCATCGCTGAAGACGACACGTCTCCATTCGTCCCTCCTTTCACGCCTGTCGCGACACCACTGGAGGCGGGCTGCACGATGTTGGGGCGTGAGCGGAAGACGGCCTAACGGTGTGCGAGACCGTAGCCCAGCTTCATGGAGACGGTTGCGAATGGTCCTCGCCGATACCCCAGGAGCAACAGTGTCCCTAATTTGCTGGGAAGTGGCGGTGCGGTCCCCTACGGCACTGCGTAGGATCCTACGGTCTTGGCGTGCATCCGTGCGTCGCTGCGGTCCGGTCCCAGGTCGACGGGCACGTGCACCTTCCGCCGACCACTGGCGACAACATCGATGTACTGTGGAGACCTCACGCCCCACGTGTTGAGCAATTCGGCGGTACGTCCACCCGGCCTCCCGCATGCCCACTATACGCCCTCGCTCAAAGTCCGTCAACTGCACATACGGTTCACGGCCACGCTGTCGCGGCATGCTACCAGTGTTAAAGACTGCGATGGAGCTCCGTATGCCACGGCAAACTGGCTGACACTGACGGCGGCGGTGCACAAATGCTGCGCAGCTAGCGCCATTCGACGGCCAACACCGCGGTTCCTGGTGTGTCCGCTGTGCCGTGCGTGTGATCATTGCTTGTACAGCCCTCTCGCAGTGTCCGGAGCAAGTATGGTGGGTCTGACACACCGGTGTCAATGTGTTCTTTTTTCCATTTCCAGGAGTGTATATAAATGTAAAAGTAACTTTATACAAATGAGCACGTAGGTGTGCAGCCACAGTCCAGCTAAGAAAGCCTCAATAGCTAATGCGATGGTAGTCGGCCGTCTGCTCTTCATGAACCGGGCGAAAGTGGAGCGGCGTTCCTGGAGCTGCGCAGCGTCGGCTAGAGGGCGCTGTCGTCGACGAAGATGGTCCGCTCTCGTAGTGCCAACCTACGGTGTGGCATCGGAACTAGCGATACCACAATAAGTATGAGAGCTCTCTGTGTGTAGTAGCTGAATAAATGTAATGTAATGGGTCAGCATGTGTAAGTGTGTGTGTGTGTGTGTGTGTGTGTGTGTGTGTGTGTGTGTGTGTGTATGTGTGTCGGAGTGTGGCAACACATTGCTTGTACTACGTGTATGTATGAACCACACGCATAGATCATGTTTGATTTCTATATTCAGCCAGTATATTCCGGTTGGAGGACGAGCGTTTTTACGAGGGCTGTCCAGAAAGTAAGTTCCGACAGATCGCGAAATGGAAACCACAGCGAAAATCAGAAATGTTTTACTTGTAACAGTTAGCTACACCTTCCAGCAACTTCTCTACGTAGTCGCTGTTCTGACTTACACATTTGTCATAGCCTTGTACTAATGTTCCAATACCCTCATCGTAGAAGGTAACCGCCAGTGCTTTCCGCCAATTCTCTACGCTGGCCTACAGCTCGTTGTCTGTGCCAAAATGTTGTCTTCATAGCCAGCGGTTCATGTGAGCAGAAATGAAACTCAGAGGAAGACAATTACGGGCTGTATTGTGGGTAATCAAACATGTCCAATTGAAAACGATGCCGGAGCATCTCCGATGCCCCTGCAGCATGCGGCTGATAATTGTCTTGAAGAAGAAACCGCACGACAGTTATGTAATGATGGCTGCATAGCTTCAGGCGAAATTTCTCACCAGGCTCTCGTACTTGGCGGGAGACAATATTTTCTAGACATCCTTACGCGCTGACTGTGTGCTCAGAAATGAGAAGAGCGACGTGATGTTGTCTAGGGTCATACTAGAGACACTGCCCAACAAATCTGTGCAAAGCTTTATCGGATTTTCATAGTCGTTTCCATTTCGCAACCGATCAGAACATACTTTCTGGACACCCATCATAATTTTAGCTCGTTCGTATCTGGATCGAGACAGTACAATGAATTAAAGTAATTAATATTAAATAGAGATCAATTAAGGTTACGGATTGGTAAACATGTTTCACACAGACTCTCGACGCTTGAGCATGGCTTTTTTTTGTTACAGTCCGTTCGTGTATTCTTAACAGTGTTTCTTCTCTCTGTGTTTTCACTAAAATCGGACTTCGTAATAAGACAGCACCCGAAGGCGACCGTGGATCGAGTTCGACGACTTTTTGCTTAGAAGTACCGAATCTTTTGCCATGCCAAGTCTTCCAACAATCTTACAAGACTAAAGATACAAAATAAAACATACACACGTTAGTAATAACAGTATGTTCTGAAACAAAACGTAGTTAAATTACGACATTTATATTCTGACTTGCAGTATACAATTAAGATTGCCGTTTCGTTGCAACTAGTGAATGTATTAATAAAATAATTTAGTATTAGTGGCGGTGTCCCAAAACACGTCCGATCTGGACAAGGCCTAGAAAAAAAAGGTGCCTCTCATTCCACCAATATCCTGACGATCAAAAATCTTCAAATGTTTCCAGCGGCTGCGTACAATATTTATACAGCCATGGGCTATATCTATGGCTCAAATTATTTCTTTATTTCATTACTTGTAATTACGTTTTCTAGTGATAAAAGCTCATCATGCAAATGTGCCTTTAAACTGCCCCCTGACTTGCGGGACGAAAGGACACACCTGCAGGCGAGCAACTCACTCTAAAGCAAATTGCATACAAAGTCTACAAATACGCATACATATCATATATACACACTCGTAGCACAGTTAATATTCTTGCACTGGTTACACTGTTTATTTATACTAGTGTCACCGTTTTGCCCTAGGTCGTACATCGCCTAATAGAAGATTGGTGGATTCCCATTCCACGGCATAAGTTCGTGAAGGCCTGGAAACAGGACCTCGGCCGGCACGATGCTGGCGTCTGTCCTCTTTTAGACCAGGTGAGAGTGTCCGCCATTTCGGAGAACATTTCGCTCGCTGAGGACCCGTGCAATTCCTCCACCCGTCGAGTGGTATCCATCGTTTTGGAGCAAAGTGACCGCAGGTGCAGTAGTGAACCGCTTCCTGCTATTCAGACTTGCAGAGATGCAGATATACAGAGACGGAGCGCAGTAAATGTCAATTTGCAATGCACTCAAAAGTGTCAGTGCTCTTCACTATGACAGGTTTTTCACGTGCTCTGTTTATCAAGAGATATACAAATATTCGTACACAAGTGGTTGTGACGTAGAACAATGTCCGTTGACAAGTCTTTACACAAACAATTCGTAAGACGACTTTACATTAACAGTTTGTAAACAAATTTCAAACATAAATAGTTCATTACGTCTATACACATAGGAATATATCACGAATACTCTTCCTCAATTATGCAGTTTTGCAACGTTTCCTCGTAGTTGCAAGTTCAGCGACATATAGTAAAACGCCCACAAATAGTTTCAGGTTATGCAGGTCTTGTAACGTTTCACATATAGGCACATGTAACGACCACAGATAGCACGTACAAGTGACCATATCATTTAGCTTTACCCAACTACAGATAAATACATAGAAACATGTTACATATAGGTTTTTAGATAGGTACAGAAACATACAAACATATTACATATTGGCTTTACATAAACATAGAAACATATTTCTCTTGTCTTCACACATGTATGATTGGTCACATAGAAATATTTGTCATATAGCTTTACATTAGTTTACAATATTTACAGTATTTACAATCATTACAAGTTTAGAACCACGTTTTGCTTTTTCAGATGATGTCACCTGAAACAGAGGGAGATTAGACACGACATCCCACAGCAGCAATAAGACCAAGCGCACAACTAGAAACAAGCCAATAACAAAAGCAATGAACTAACATTAAACACAAAACATACTCGCGACACGAGAGTAAGTTTTCAGTGTAAACATGGCCTTAGCTATTCGTAAGCGTGTATGTACAATGATGAGATGCCTATCCAATCAGTTTCAAGGTGAAAGTGTAAGGATGCAGAATTATTGACTATCAGCCATTTAGTAGTCGAAGGCCGACGATGCATGTAGTCAGCCTCGTAGGCTGAAGATATATCCTCTTCACAACTTTATAAAAGTTAATATAAAATTTGACATAAAATTTCAAGTTTCTCTGTAAGTTTTCGGCGTACACGAATCTCTTCTTTCTCCTTTTTTTGCTGACAGGAACAGCTGAAATACAACGTAGCTTCTCTGTAGAAGTACTGTGAGGTACGTGTATTTAATAGTTGCGTATAACTTAATCATGATACACAGAAGTGTTTACTGTTGAGCATGGTATACTCCAAGATCACGGTGAGCACATAGTCCAATAATTCTGTTTGTTTTAGGATGCTGCATCAGATATGCACTAGGATGTGGAATGCTGACAATAATATATGAACCGTCGCACAGCAGACGCCACTTCGCGATGCGCCCCTGAAGAGCAGACAACTTATCGTGAGTACGCGAAAGCACTAGCATACTGACTTTTAATTCCTGCTTTCTCTTGACACTGTGTGTATAAGTTTTGTTCCTAATTTTGGTTTCTGCAGATAGTGTCACACATACTTCCCTTACCTTTCCGTCGTGTGTTGTTTGTTGAAAAGAAAGTTTTGGTAACGGCTTTGTCCAATCGTTGTCTTCTTTGCAATTGAACATGAGCTCATTAGGAGTGTACGGAGTTTCATAAACATTGAGGTTGTTGTATACCTCTTCAAATAAAGACAAATACTTTAACCAATTGGTATGTTTGGTAGAAATGTAGGTTCTCATCAATCTGTTAATTTCACGGAACACACGCCAGTGGGACTACACTGGGACTATAACTTGAGATAGAAATACTCTTAATACTATTGTCTTTGAAAAGTGTACGCCACTTTAACCCAGTACAGTATGCAGCATTGACGGATAAAATAGCTTTTGGTTTTCCAACGTGAAGAATGTCGTCACAGAAGAAACGATGAATGATGGCAGTGGTCGTAGCAGATCTTACAGTATACAGTTTAACATGCCTGAGGAATAAATCGTAAAATGCAAGAATATATTCACACCACTACTGTTTGTGGGATGTGGACCACTTATATCATTACTTACAAAATCTAGAGGTTTAGTGGGTAGAATATAATGCAAATCAGTCTTCATAGACAAGTTCAGCAGGTTAGACTTTTGACAAATTGCACATGCTTTGAGTACAGTGTGAATCTTACATCTCATATTACTAGGCACTTCTTGGTACCATAATGACCCCAAACAAAATGTGTGTGCCAAATTAGGTTGCGTTCAGAATCGTTAGGAATACAAATACACCAAGAAGTGGCTTCAGGATGACGGCGATAAAATAACATATCATTATGTATCAAATATCGGTTGGACAGAAGATTTCTGCGACGTTGACATATTTCTACATAAGTCGATATAATACTGGTGATATAGCTTATCCTGCTTAAGAAGTATTCAGTAATCATTCACATTCTCCAGGTCTGAGTTACACTCATTCAAGCCTTGAGGCATACGAGACAAAGTGTCGGCAATGATGTTGTCTTTACCATTATTATATACAATTTCAAAGGAATAGATTTGGAAAGATAAAGTCCAGCGTGATAATCTGGGATGTACAAGCTTACAAGTTAACAGAAATGTGACAGCTTGTGGTCAGTATAAATTTTAAACTGCTTACTATGCAAATAATAATTGAATTTCTTAAAGGCCCACACAATAGAGACTGCTTCAATTTCAGTGGTAGAGTAAGTGCGTTCATATTCATTAAGTAATCAGGTGGAAAAACCAATAATTTTCATATGTTCTTGTTCTCCATTCTTTACTACTTGAAACAAACAACAGCCTAAGACATAGGATGAGGCGTCACATGTCATAAAAAATCTAAATTAAAATCAGGGTGATCCAAAATGTTTGCTTTAACCAAAGCATGCTTAATACTATCAAAGTATCTCTGAAACCGGTCAGACCATACCCATATCTGATTATTTTTGATAAGTTCCATGGATTTTTGCTGTTTAAAAGTTGGTGTGGTAAAAATCGTCTAAAGAAAGAACAAAGTCCAAGGAAAGATTTCAGTTGCTTTCCAGTCTGTGGACTAGGAAATCTCCTGATTGCGTCGAACTTACCTGGGTCAGGTCTTATACCTTGAGCATTAATAATATGTCCAAGATACTTAATTTCACTACAAGCAAATTTCGACTTTTTGAGAGTATCTGTCACTCCAGCTCGTGAGAATTAATGCATAATCTTTTGCAAAGTAAAAATGTATCCAGACTAAGTCTTACTAGCTATGAGCAGGTCATCAATGTAGTGAGTAACGAATCTGGCGTGATTGCAACTTGCCAGAACGAATTGATCAGATATATCGTAGAAAAACACTTAGAATCTAAAAATTTCTGCAGTTGCTCCTCTAAATTCTTAGATTTCGTGCGAACAGGTAAAATAATCTCATTAATTGCACGAGCATCCAAAACAACTCTGATATTCCCATTGGGTTTCATTACAACAAGTAAAGGGCAACAGTAAGGTGACCTGGAAGGTTCGACGATTTTCTACTCTTAACATTTGTTTCAACTCGTGCCACACAGCAGTTTGTTGGGGTAGTGCCACATTATAGGTTTTTTGAAAGAAAATCCGGTGAGTCTTAACTTCTATTTTATAAACATATGTGTTGATCACACCAGGTCGTTTGCTAAATACTTGTATATACTCAGACAAAACATCATAAAGTTCATTACGTTCATCATGTGTGACAGCTGTGGTCTCTGATAACTTATTACTAATTAAAGTTTTCAAGGCCTCTGTCTCGGCATCAGGGGCGTTTGTCTGTGTGGCAGCATCATCAGTGTCCTGTATTAAATGGATCTTGTATCCTGTGTAGTATTTATCGTGCTTCAGAGTCCTGGTACCCAGGTCAATTGAAACTTCACTGCCCTTATCCCTTAGTATACACTTCCGTTGGGAGAAGTCAATAGTGCTGTCCTTCTCGTACAATATGTCTACACCTAAAATACAATTAGTGACCAGGTTTTGGACGACGAGGAAGACCGTTGTACGATTCCATTAACTACCTTGACTGTCACAAATACTTATTTTTTAATCCTAGAAGACTTATTGTCTACGGCAGTTAAAAATTTACGGTTCTGGCCAGAATACTCTGGTACGGGATCAAACTCACACATTTCCTTGTAAAAATCGTAGGACAAGATAGTAACAGCCACTCCTGTGTACAGAATAATAGTGGTGGTAATACCACCCACAACACCAGTAGTTGAGGCCAAAGCAATTTCATTGGATGATGAACAACACTGTGTGATCTCTTGTAACAGTTCATCAGACAAGTTTTCGTCATGATTATACCTTACGAATAAATATGGTTGCTATATACAACTGTCAGGTACATGATCGTTGTGTCGTTTGCACAGTTGGTGTGTGAAACAATAAGTTTAAATGGAAGTCGCCTCCCAAATCTTCCACAGCCACGACCTGGGGCACAGTTGTGACTGTTTTTAGTTTCATGTCGTCACATTTGAAGTGGGTGCAGGCACAGATGGAGGTGGAGTATCACTAGTTACTTAGATAATACACTCCTGGAAATGGAAAAAAGAACACATTGACACCGGTGTGTCAGACCCACCATACTTGCTCCGGACACTGCGAGAGGGCTGTACAAGCAATGATCACACGCACGGCACAGCGGACACACCAGGAACCGCGGTGTTGGCCGTCGAATGGCGCTAGCTGCGCAGCATTTGTGCACCGCCGCCGTCAGTGTCAGCCAGTTTGCCGTGGCATACGGAGCTCCATCGCAGTCTTTAACACTGGTAGCATGCCGCGACAGCGTGGACGTGAACCGAATGTGCAGTTGACGGACTTTGAGCGAGGGCGTATAGTGGGCATGCGGGAGGCCGGGTGGACGTACCGCCGAATTGCTCAACACGTGGGGCGTGAGGTCTCCACAGTACATCGATGTTGTCGCCAGTGGTCGGTGGAAGGTGCACGTGCCCGTCGACCTGGGACCGGACCGCAGCGACGCACGGATGCACGCCAAGACCGTAGGATCCTACGCAGTGCCGTAGGGGACCGCACCGCCACTTCCCAGCAAATTAGGGACACTGTTGCTCCTGGGGTATCGGCGAGGACCATTCGCAACCGTCTCCATGAAGCTGGGCTACGGTCCCGCACACCTTTAGGCCGTCTTCCGCTCATGCCCCAACATCGTGCAGCCCGCCTCCAGTGGTGTCGCGACAGGCGTGAATGGAGGGACGAATGGAGACGTGTCGTCTTCAGCGATGAGAGTCGCTTCTGCCTTGGTGCCAATGATGGTCGTATGCGTGTTTGGCGCCGTGCAGGTGAGCGCCACAATCAGGACTGCATACGACCGAGGCACACAGGGCCAACACCCGGTATCATGGTGTGGGGAGCGATCTCCTACACTGGCCGTACACCACTGGTGATCGTCGAGGGGACACTGAATAGTGCACGGTACATCCAAACCGTCATCGAACCCATCATTCTACCATTCCTAGACCGGCAAGGGAACTTGCTGTTCCAACAGGACAATGCACGTCCGCATGTATCCCGTGCCACCCAACGTGCTCTAGAAGGTGTAAGTCAACTACCCTGGCCAGCAAGATCTCCGGATCTGTCCCCCATTGAGCATGTTTGGGACTGGATGAAGCGTCGTCTCACGCGGTCTGCACGTCCAGCACGAACGCTGGTCCAACTGAGGCGCCAGGTGGAAATGGCATGGCAAGCCGTTCCACAGGACTACATCCAGCATCTCTACGATCGTCTCCATGGGAGAATAGCAGCCTGCATTGCTGCGAAAGGTGGATATACACTGTACTAGTGCCGACATTGTGCATGCTCTGTTGCCTGTGTCTATGTGCCTGTGGTTCTGTCAGTGTGATCATGTGATGTATCTGACCCCAGGAATGTGTCAATAAAGTTTCCCCTTCCTGGGACAATGAATTCACGGTGTTCTTATTTCAATTTCCAGGAGTGTATTTACATTAGGGTATCGTTTATTCCAGTCTTCAAACTGTGCCGGTCGCTGCGTTTGCATGTTTTGACTCACCTGCTGGTTCGTAGATGCATTCCAGTTTTGAGTTTGCATTTGTGGCGGCGGCAGTTGCCACTGGCTTGTGTTATTGTTTTACTGCGATCGTGTAGCAGTGTTTTGGTACTGAGCAGCGTAGTTGTTGTCACTCTAGCTCTGTTGCTGGTTTGGTGGGGATTGATAGTTTTTTTTCCTCTTAAAATTTATGTTACCAATCTGATAATTATTATTTCCACTGTAGTTGTTGTTGTTGCGCCGTCTCTTATTGCGGTTGCCACCACTACAATAAGAAGTGTTGTAATTACTGTTTGCACTGTGTTGAGCGTGTTAGTTCTGTTGTCTATATACATTTGCCACGTGGAGCGGTTGATTTTGTTGGCTTGCGTGTCCGACAGCAGCCAGCGTGCTGGAATTGGATTGGCTAGCCAGCGTATCTTGCACGGCGCTGGTGTAAAAATCGTAGCATTTGTTTTGCTGTACGGAACGCTGGTCCTCATAAAGACTCGAGCACTGAGGAAATACTCAGCGTCGTTGCTGGTATGTGTAGAAGTTTTGCTTTGATATTAAACGGCAGTCTTGCCTGCACTGCGCGGAGAATATCGAACACTGAAACTGGCTCGTCAAGGAAATGTTACATATTTAAATATTTTCTCAAAATATCGGCGCAAATTGCTGTGCTTAAGACTGACCCACAATCTGTCTACAAAGTCTTACCTGTACAGATTGTGATAAAAATTTAGATAAACAAGCTCTCTCAAATTGTTCGTATGTGACGCATCTGTCGGTTTCATTATACGCCCACACAGCTGCGTCGCCTTGGACGTAGCTCACAACATTAGATATACTCTTGCGGTCAATCCACCTACCAGGAAATGTATTTCTGAAGGTTCTAAGAAAGGTGACAAGATGTACGGCTCTTTCTTCAGGTATGAACGGCTGAAATTTCCTGTGTTTTATGAGCCTCTCCTCTTCCTTGGCATTATAGTAATGTTTAGTTTCAGAATGAGTACCGTAAGGTTCAACTGGCGAATGCTATTGATAATTATCACGACTACAGTGCAGTGTGTCATGTCGAGGTGTGTATTGTTGTTGTTGTGAGTACATAGTGTGCGGTGTGTACGGGTCATAAATATACTTGTATTCGTTGCCATACTGTGTTTTGGTTGCTATTACCGTCATTGCACACTGGTTGTACGTAATTGTCAAACCTGATTACGCGTTTGTTGTTATTTATAAACTCCGCGACAGTATCGTGGACAATAGCAAGCAACTTTTTTTGTAAGCACTCGTTAAAATTTTGTCTTTTTGCTCTGTTCAACTGTGAAATTCTATATTGATGCATGAGAAATGGTTGTCAGTGCGTAGTCTTACTTTATCAGAAACCTGTTTGTCAACTGTGTCAACCTTGTTTTCGACATCGACAATACGCGATTTGATATCATCATGCACTGCCGGGTAAGATTTAATCTGTGTAACTACAGACTCGCATGTTTTACTGAAATTGGTTACTTGAGCTTGGATATCTGTCACATCTTTATTTGTGTTTTCTTCTTGTAATGTAAGCTCTCAAATTTCACGTTGAGGTCGGACAATTGTCCATTCAGTCTATTATTTATCTCCTCCACATGGCTACACAGACGTTTTAAGTGCAGCTATTTCTGGTTTAATTTCATCATATAGCGTTTTCATCTCGTCATGAGCTGTTTCCAAAGTGGTGCGTACAGACGTCATTGTTGATAGATGCGTGCGTCAATGTCCTGTTTATGTAGTGTCATTTGATTCTGAATGGATTCCACCTGATTTTCATTCTGAGTCATCGTGTGTTTTTGTTCGTTCATATGTTTCATAATAGCATCGAACATACTGGCAATACTAGTGATGTGCAACTGTTTCGCCCCCGTCACGTCTTTAAACATGACATCAGACACCAAAATGGGTTCCGAACTAGATTTAGGCATATTACCAGTGGACGGTCTGTTTTCTAAATTTACGTCACCAGAGTAGTCAATAATATGCCGTTCGTTAGTATTCGAGTCAACCATAACGTTACTTTCATTATTTAATGGCATGTCGCAGTCGGATTGCGTCTGTCTTTGCAGTCGCTGGTTCTCCATCTTTGCTAATTGTCTTCTCGGCAATACCATGCCACACGTAATGTACGACACAATAAAAATTTAAACTCATATGTGTAATCAGAATAAATGTAAAAATTAATCTCGCTGTGCGACAGTGTCTGAACAAGAAAATAATTGTCTTAAGTAATGGTAGAATTTTGAACACTAATGGCTGCACGCCATATTACGTCGCACAGAACTAAAGTCGGCCATATTGTGAACTGATAAAACTGTATTATTGCACTGTACGAATAACGAAAATAATTTTGGAAACCGCGCTATAGCTTAAAATCACTACTACGAAAATGGAAAATTCTGATATATCTACCAAGCAAGCTACGATAATACACACAAAGGGCGTGTGTAAGATTGCTGATGTAAAGATGCGGTGCCTTACCTTGTATCCGCGATTGCAGAGAAATTTCAGGTGTCGATGTACAATACAGTAATTCGTCTTACTTCAGTGTATTCCAATGGTCAATAATAGGGTGTTGTATCGAGTTTGTAGTATCGAATAAACAGGTAATAAAAGGAAGGCAATATAGTACAAATAACAATGCGTCCACATACCAAGTCGCCAATTTATTTTTAAATAATTCGTATCTGGATCGAGACAATACAATGAAGTAAAGTAATTAATATGAAATAGAGATCAATTAAGTTTACGGATTGGTAAGAATATCTTTCATGCAAACTTTCGGCGTTTGAGCATGGATTTTTTTGTTACGGTCCGTTCATGTATTTTTAACCGTGTTTCTTCTCTCCGTGTTTTCACTAAAATCGGACTTCGTAATAAGACAGCACACGAAGACGACAGTGGATCGAGCTGGACGACTTTTTGCTTAGAAGTACGGAATATTTTGCCATGCCAAGTCTTCCAACAATCTTCCAAGACTACAGATACAAAATAAAACACACACAGGTTAGTAACAACAGTATATTCTTAAATAAAACACAAATTTCGACACTTACATTGAGACTTTCATTATGCAATTACAACTGCCGTTATTCATAAAATATTGTAGTATTAATGGCGGTGTCCCAAAATACGACCGATCTGGGCAAGATTTGAAAAACAAAAGGTGCCTATCATTTCGCCAATAATCTGCCGATCAAAAATCTTCAAATGCTTCCAGCGCCTGCGTACAATATTTATGCAGCCGTGGGCTATATCTATGGCTCAAATTATTTCTTTATTCCATTACTTATAACTACGTTTTCTGCTAATAAAAGCTCAGCTTGAAAATGCGCCACTAAACGTTCTTGTTTTCGGTCTCTCTAGATTTTTGTGGGATATTTATGTTATAATGACGACGAACGAATCGTCGCCAGTGTGAATGACTGGTGGCCAATGCTAAATAGAAACACACAAATCTCTTCTTCGCATATACAGCAGGTTTGTCGATGAAGTCGCTAAAGAACTGGCTGCATGGCCTGGGTCAACAACGACTAAAATAATTAGAAGTTGTTGGGGCAGTGAAGGGGTGAGGGACGTTTGTATGTGTGAATGTGAACCGACAACCATAGCGCTGCCCGTCAACCGACGAACGGCAAAAGAGGAATCCCACGGCGAATCGGAGCGCGTGGCGCCAAGTTTCCGAAGTTTAAACACGGTGCGTTGTCGACCTACGAAACATTAGTAATTTGTGTACCTGCTGGCATTAGCTATCCAGGATTAAAATTTCGTGACACAGTTTTTCTCCACCCGATATGGTAGATACAAGTCCGATACGTTTGAGGGTGTTATGGCGACATAACAGACGATTAAGAAGAAGGAGAAATGTATGGTTTATGCATGATGGAGCTCCAGATAGAAGAGGTTTGAAGCATTTTATGTAAATCACTTGTGCTGTCAATTCTACAGTATTATTGTAGTGTTTGGATTCCATACCAAGGTGGTGCTGGAAAAGGGAGAAATAATTCTAGAACACAAACACACGTTCCTAAGACTACACAGTTCTACACTTATACATGCTATAATATTAAAGCAATGTAGTTTCAGATATATTAGTTGTGGGGAATGCAACACTGTTAATACCCCAAAGCAGAGAGTATATTTTCAGCACCTGACATTAATTCACCCTACAATTTTTCTACTCCACTCACTATGATGAGAAACTGTAAGATGACGAAAACTACTACCCTCTAGGCCAGAGAAAAAGAAGATACATTCTTAGTGAAGCATGCACTATATAGCTTTCAGGAGGTGTATAACACTCACTTTTCACATCCAATTACGGTTAAGAAATTATGCTACGCTCGCACCAGTCCTATAAATTGATCGTCAGCAACGAAAAATGCATGAAACAACGACATTTTATGAGGAAGTAGACATATGAATAGCAGCAGGGTTTGACACGTGAAGTTACATGCATGGTGCACTAACTCCATGAACAGAACGCAGACTCTTCCACACACGACATCTGACAAACAACTGAACACAGGGATTGCAGTACCTCAAACTGCAGTACCTCACCAATCCTTTGTCACTAACTTAGAATCACTGCATTTATGAAACTGATGTCTCGATTTATGTCCAAGATGTGACAGAGGCTGCTGAAATAGGTTTTCCATCGGTTGGGTGGACATGATTAATCAAACATACGTTGAAAGACCTCTGCTGGCTGTGGTACGGACAGGTTTGATGTTAACGATTGAAGGTAGAAAGCACTATAAGCCACACACTGAACAAGCAATTGCATAGAAGTCGAACACAGGTTATGCCACACAACTGATACATTCCGAGAGAACAACGGAAAGCATGGTTAAATGTGTTATGAATGACCTGCCGCAACATCTCCCTCTCGTCATACTTCGTTACTGCCACTCCCGACCGATTACTCTATCTACTTTCCATTAGTCTTTAAAGCAAATTCATGTCAGTTTAGAGGCACAAGGTTCTCTTTTTACAGAAAGCAACTTGTATGTATCCCTATTACCTCAATAGACATACAGTAGAATGTTGTTAACAAACCATACAACAACTGTTCTGTAAGGTACTCGTTAGCTGACACCGTATGGTCACAACCATACTCAGAAACATATTATAACTGCGGTTTGTTAGAGTTTAGCAGATATAAACACTTTTACACAGGATCAAACATGTGATCCATTCTGTAGTTGCATAATGCAGTCCACAAAATGATAATACAATGCTGTTTAGCTAAGGACACTTTATAAAAATATACAAGGTAGGTGCCCATAACATTGGGTTCACACCTGTTCTTGTGATCTGACACATATAAATTTATTCCTCTACATTTGGTGGTCATCCACCTTAAACATTCTGTTACAGCTGTCTTATTGCTGTGCACGAAAAATGATTGTTTCCCTGGCTCCCAGTGCTTCCATGTCACCTTTTTCTCGTATTTCTCTTGCTGACGCATATTCGTTCTGATGTATAAGAATTTTCCTGTACGAATAAGACATGTAAGAACTCCCTCATTGTCCTTCCGTTTCCCCACAAATGTAATTTATACATGTTGTTGTTGTTGTTGTTGTTGTTGTGGTCTTCAGTCCTGAGACTGGTTTGATGCAGCTCTCCATGCTACTCTATCTTGTGCAAGCTTCTTCATCTCACAGTACCTACTGCAACCTACATCCTTCTGAATCTGCTTAGTCTATTCGTCTCTTGGTCTCCCTCTACGATTTTTACCCTCCACACTGACCTCCAATACTAAACTGGTGATCCCTTGATGCTTCAGAACATGTCCTACCAACCGATCCCTTCTTCCAGTCAAGTTGTGCCACAAACTTCTCTTCTCCCCAATCCTATTCAACACTTCCTCATTAGTTATGTGATCCACCCATCTAATCTTCAGCATTCTTCTGTAGCACCACATTTCGAAAGCTTCTATTCTCTTTTTGTCCAAAATATTTATCGTCCATGTTTCACTTCCACACATGGCTACACTCCATACAAATACTTTCAGAAACGACTTCCTAACACTTAAATCTATACTCGATGTTAACAAATTTTTCTTCTTCAGAAATGCTTTCCTTGCCATTGCCAGTCTACATTTTATATCCTCTCTACTTCGACCATCATCAGTTATTTTGCTCCCCAAATAGCAAAACTCCTTTACTACTTTAAGTGTCTCACTTTCTAATCTAATTCCCTCAGCATCACCTGACTTAATTCCACTACATTCCATTATCCTCGTTTTGCTTTTGTTGATATTCATCTTATACCCTCCTTTCAAGACACTGTCCATTCCGTTCAACTGCTCTTCCAAGTCCTTTGCTGTCTCTGACAGAATTACAATGTCATCTGCGAACCTCAAAGTTTTTATTTCTTCTCCATGGAAGTTAATACCGACTCCAAATTTTTCTTTTGTCTCCCTCACTGCTTGCTCAATATGCAGATTGAATAACATCGGGGAGAGGCTACAACCCTGTCTCACTCCCTTCCCAACCACTGCTTCCCTTTCATGCCCTCAACTCTTATAACTGCCATCTGGTTTCTGTACAAATTTTAAATAGCTTTTCGCTCCCTGAATTTTACCTCTGCCACATTCAGAATTTGAAAGAGAGTATTCCAGTCAACATTGTCAAAAGCTTTCTCTAAGTATACAAATGCTAGAAACGTAGGTTTGCCTTTCCTTAATCTAGCTTCCAAGATAAGTCGTAGGGTCAGGATTGCCTCGCGTGTTCGGATATTTCTACGGAATCCAAACTGATCTTCCCCGAGGTCGGCTTCTACCAGTTTTTCCATTCGTCTGTAAAGAATTCGCGTTAGTATTTTGCAGCCGTGACTTATTAAACTGGTAGTTCGGTAATTTTCGCATCTGTCAACACCTGCTTTCTTTGGTATTGGAATTATTATATTCTTCTTGAAGTCTGAGGGTATTTTTCTTCTGATCTCTTTCTCGCCAGTAACGCGTGGTGGATCCCTGAGTCCTGGCCATACGGCATAGTGGATCCAGTTTAGAACACTATCCCACCCGTAATGCATGGTAGATCCACCTTCGAACCCTATGCTGACCATAATGCGCAGTGGATTCACCCTCAAACACTATCCCTGACATAATGCAATCTCTATCCTGAAAAAAGCCCCAATCAACTTTGTGCAATGAGGGTCCCCCAACGTGAAACCGATACAGGCACAAACACAGGCAGAAAAAGAGCGCAGTTTTGCTGGGTGGTGACAGTTGCACTACATTTACAAGCAGATGTAGAATACGTGATGAGACGTGATGTCATGATTACACGAGCAGAAGTGACATAAACTAGGAAAAGTTACCGAATTTGACGGAAAATAGGTCTAAATTGAGGGAAAATACTCCAAATGCGGGGAAACTGAAGGACAATGTCTGTTTGATGCAGGAAATTACATGTACATGGTAAAAATGAATGTGACAATAACAAGAATACGACAAAAAGTTGACATGGAATCACCGGGAACCAGAGAAACAGCCATATTTCATACACAGCAATAAGACGGCTGCCGTAGAAAGTTTGACGTGGATCCTCACCAAATGTAGAGTGATAAAAATACATACGAGGTCTGCTCAAAAAATTCTGGAACACGTGTAATTTTGCGCCAATGGTGTGTTGCAGCGGAATGAGGTTGGCATGCCTGAATTCACCAGTGTTTATGTGTAACTGCTGGAAGTTTCATTGTTGTATGTCCGTTTGTTACTGTTCTGCGCTGTACTGAGTAGAGCCTTGTGCCTCACAGTTCGCGAATTTCGAGATGGAAGAGTTAGAGAAGCAACGCGTCTGCTTTAAATTTTGCGTGAAAGTCGAGAAAACGTTTACAGAGGCGCATCAAATGGTGCAGGAAGCCTACGACTATGAGTTTTTAAGACGTACTCTGTGTTACGAATGGTTCACACGGTTCAAAAATGCCGGACGGAGGTTAAAGACGGCCCTCGTTCAGGATGCCCTTCGACGTCTACCGGCGACGCTCATGTCAGAGACGCCAATTGAATTGTGCGTGCCAGTCCGAGATAGTGCAGCAGAGCGTAACATTTCACTTGTGTCATGTCATGAAATCCTGACAGAGCATCTAGGAATAAATCGTGGTGCCGCCAAGTTCTTCCCACTACTCTTGCGTCAAGACAAGAAAAACCGCCTGGCAAGTTCTGAAGAGCTTCCGCATCGCGCAAATGAGAGCGAGGTGTTCCTTAAGGGAATCGTAGCTGATGATACGACGTGGGTCTACGGTTATGAAGTTGCGACCGAGGTGCAGTCTCCACAATGCTTCGGAAAAGGTTCTCAAAGACCGAAAAAAGCTTACGAGCTCAGGTCAAATGTCAAAGCCATGCTGATAGTTTTCTTTTACTTTCAAGGATTAGTTCATCATGAATTCGTGCCACAGGGACAGAGTGTTAATCGATGGTACTGTGGGGACTTGTTGCGACGTCTGCGAATAAATGTGAGGTGGAAACAGCCTGAAATGTATGTATCACAATACAGCTGCTGTGCCGTTCACAATAAATCTTCGAATGTGCCACCGTCAGTTCAGTGCATGTTTGCACTCTGGGGAGAACATGTAGTGCCGATTTTACGAGTGCTGTATGCCATCTCTAATGAGAGAAGCAGCGTCCATGACGCGACGAAGCGGCTCATTTCACGTATTCAACATTTGTTTGCTCACCACAGACTTCATCCAGTTATAAACAATATTCTAGTGGCGTGAGATCTACTTACGATCTTGCTGGCCAATTAATAATACTGCCGTGACCAATCCGTTGAGTAGGGTAAGACACAATCGCGCAAGCTACTATCCCAAAAACCAGTGTACATTAGATGCGTTGTACCTCCGAAGCCAGTCGGACCCGTGTGCAGTGTTTCGCTTCCAGTGAGCGTTCGTGTCAAATCCTCGACTACTGAGTAGTCCCTGTGGGACAGCATGCATCACTGTTTGCTTCACTGATGAAAGTCCGTGGCCGTATTTTAAGGTTTTTCGTAAAATAACAACTCAGATGGTGCTAAGGAACACTTTGATTTCCATTACCGGTTACGGTGCTTGACTAGGCTTGAGTGTTGTGCCTTGCAACCCGTCTCAGGCTTCGGGATCTTGCCAGTTCTGTAACTGAAGTTCAGTATAATTTCTCAATCAAAATTGAAATGATAGCATTCGCTACTCAAGTCGTTCTCTAAAATTACAGACTCTTATTTCCGAAAACTAAGGTCTTCCAAGTGCGAAAATCTGTTCAAAGATCGTTATGCTCTTGTACGTTAGAACAAAGATTCTGTTCCAATTTGAAAGTGTTCCAAAAGAGAAAATATTACCGTTACTGTGTGTAATAGTCTCTGTGCTACGTTATTACTGTACTACACACCAATAATCAAAAAGTGGAGACAACTTTTGATGAATTACGCTGTAAGATAAAAAAGAATACGACGCACCACATAGAAATCATCCGAAAGGGACGGAAATCGGTATATGTGATGTGCAAGTGAAAACAAAAGATTGATTACAATTTCAGAAAACATGGATGTTTGTTGAAGAGAAAGATCTTCACAAGCCGTGGATGGCCAGCGTATACCAGATTCAACGCCAGTGTGAAAAGACATACACTGAACAAACAGTGCGCACCCTCGAAGGTCGTTGCCGAGAACACCAGAGGCACACTCAGCGGTTGAATTCCAATAAGTCAGTGGTCGCAGAGCACTGTTTGTCCGACAGTCACGCGACGGAGTACAAACGTACCAGGATCTCAGCACAGACTTCCAAATACTGGGACAGCGTCATTAGGGAGGCCACAGAGATTAGCACCAGGGACTGTCTCATCAACCGAGACTGCAGCTATAATCTTAGCAAGGCTTGGGGACCAGCACAAAGTTAAGAAGACGCTGAGCAAACAAAACGACGTACAGAGGACGCACTTGAGCGCCATCACAGACGCCGACGCCGACGCCAGCGTCTCCGCGACCGCCGACGTGGCAGCAGGTGTCACACGGCTCGCCTGATTGCCGAAATATTGTGGCCACTCGACAATACCAACCGGCTGTGCGCACGTGGTCTCTTCGATCAACAAATACGCAGGGAGAAACTGGTGAAATGTTTAACATTATTCTCTGCAAGAGTCAGTACATTGCTTCTGTAAAGACCGCGAAGGTACCGTTAGAAAGATTTGAGCTCACACGGAGACTTACCAGCAATTGACCTTCCTTCACTCACCTTATGTGCAACTGGGACACGAAAGAGGATAAGCGACAGTCCTACACACAGTAACCTATGACGTGCATTGCAAAGTGGTTTATGGAGTAAAGTTAACAGAGGAGAAGTAGGAGGCTCCCCAGCACATCTACTCGCTCAGTCCCTGTGAAACAAAGCATTGGCAGAAAGGGTTTGGCGTCTCAAAGTGTTTGGCTTCCATTGCTGACAATTTCTATTCAAATTTCAAGCGGCGACTAGGATCGAAGTCAAGACCGAGCAGGTTCAGTAAAATACCGGTAAACTCCAGATTCCTTAGACAACGCAACTCCCACGCATAAAGGACCTTAAAACTATTGGTTACTTTACAGATGAGTTAACGTATCAAATGTTTGACGTTAAACTTCTAAGCGACAAAAAGTTTAGAAAATATTTGAGATTATGTTTAAAGTTTGTTGAAAGTCTATAAGTGCTCTCATTACGAAACACTGCACGAATATACACTCCTGGAAATGGAAAAAAGAACACATTGACACCGGTGTGTCAGACCCACCATACTTGCTCCGGACACTGCGAGAGGGCTGTACAAGCAATGATCACACGCACGGCACAGCGGACACACCAGGAACCGCGATGTTGGCCGTCGAATGGCGCTAGCTGTGCAGCATTTGTGCACCGCCGCCGTCAGTGTCAGCCAGTTTGCCGTGGCATACGGAGCTCCATCGCAGTCTTTAACAATGGTAGCATGCCGCGACAGCGTGGACGTGAACCGTATGTGCAGTTGACGGACTTTGAGCGAGGGCGTATAGTGGGCATGCGGGAGGCCGGGTGGACGTACCGCCGAATTGCTCAACACGTGGGGCGTGAGGTCTCCACAGTACATCGATGTTGTCGCCAGTGGTCGGCGGAAGGTGCACGTGCCCGTCGACCTGGGACCGGACCGCAGCGACGCACGGATGCACGCCAAGACCGTAGGATCCTACGCAGTGCCGTAGGGGACCGCACCGCCACTCCCCAGCAAATTAGGGACACTGTTGCTCCTGGGGTATCGGCGAGGACCATTCGCAACCGTCTCCATGAAGCTGGGCTACGGTCCCGCACACCGTTAGGCCGTCTTCCGCTCACGCCCCAACATCGTGCAGCCCGCCTCCAGTGGTGTCGCGACAGGAGTGAATGGAGGGACGAATGGAGACGTGTCGTCTTCAGCGATGAGAGTCGCTTCTGCCTTGGTGCCAATGATGGTCGTATGCGTGTTTGGCGCCGTGCAGGTGAGCGCCACAATCAGGACTGCATACGACCGAGGCACACAGGGCCAACACCCGGCATCATGGTGTGGGGAGCGATCTCCTACACTGGCCGTACACCACTGGTGATCGTCGAGGGGACACTGAATAGTGCACGGTACATCCAAACCGTCGTCGAACCCATCGTTCTACCATTCCTAGACCGGCAAGGGAACTTGCTGTTCCAACAGGACAGTGCACGTCCGCATGTATCCCGTGCCACCCAACGTGCTCTAGAAGGTGTAAGTCAACTACCCTGGCCAGCAAGATCTCCGGATTTGTCCCCCATTCAGCATGTTTGGGACTGGATGAAGCGTCGTCTCACGCGGTCTGCACGTCCAGCACGAACGCTGGTCCAACTGAGGCGCCAGGTGGAAATGGCATGGCAAGCCGTTCCACAGGACTACATCCAGCATCTCTACGATCGTCTCCATGGGAGAATAGCAGCCTGCATTGCTGCGAAAGGTGGATATACACTGTACTAGTGCCGACATTGTGCATGCTCTGTTGCCTGTGTCTATGTGCCTGTGGTTCTGTCAGTGTGATCATGTGATGTATCTGACCCCAGGAATGTGTCAATAAAGTTTCCCCTTCCTGGGACAATGAATTCACGGTGTTCTTATTTCAATTTCCAGGAGTGTAGTATGGGTAATTTGCGCTACATTTCAAGCAAAAACAAGTTTCTAAGGTATCTTAATGTTTAACGTTATATATCCTGAAGTGCTTGTTGTACAATTTTGCAGGCATATTCAGTGATATATGTAGCTTCTGTCTGTAAAGTGTGTTGCGAATTGAGTTAGTAGTAAAGAAGCAATAAACGGAAAAGTCACTGAACTATTACTGCACGCCATTTTAGCAGAAGCTAGTTTTTCCCATATCTACATGTCTGTGACGTCATATCTCCTAAATTACGCGTCGCAGGATCATATGATTTTGCTGGCACGTGGATACAGTGGACTGTACTGTGTTCAAAGTAGAGTCGATAGTAAGGAACTAATGTCTGAAGCTGAAGATGGCCAGAATGTAGCAAGCGATAAACTTTAACCGTTTCGTCATTTTATAGTGGGTGTAAGCAGGAAAGAGTTTCGTAAAGGTTTGAAATTATGTGCAAAGTCTCCTGGGAGTCGTTAAGTGCTAGTCGACGTATTTGGTCACCATCAGTGACGCTCCTTCGAAACAAGCTTGCAGTTTCTATCTGTATTACTTTTATTGTTGCGTTAAACTTTTAACATAAGATCTTACTTCTTATAAGTACGTTATGATAGAATTTTAAAGTTTTAAATTCGATCAATAATTATGTGAAACATAGGAAATCAAATTTTTTAACCCTGGAAACCGTTGGATAGGCAACCTGTAATTTCTGCTTATTTCTGGCTTCGGACATAGACGCACGGGTGGTTGGTTGGTCGGTTTGTTGGTTGATCCGGGGGTGGGGACCCTGGAACTATCTCGACTTTCACGTGGAGCTATTTAGGGAAATCACGGAAAACCTAAATCAGGATGGCCGGACGCGGGTTTGAAGTTTGAACCGTCGTTGTCCCAAATGCGAATCCAGGAGACGCATAGTAATATGGAGTCTATGACGCTAACCGCAGAACACCGTGATACACAACAATTCAAGTGCTGAAAAATTAAGGAAAAAAACGGTATATTGTGGCACCGTGTATCGACGAGCAAGTACATTTTTGGATGCCTCTGAGTTGTAAAATAATGTTTTAAATGCGCATCGACGTCTACGTTTGCAGTAAAGGTGAAACACAGAGGAAACCTAGACATTATTCCCGGGTGGATTTTGGGCACGAGCGGTTGCTGCTACCAAGGACTGATGGCCTCACGGTTACACTCTGCGCCTTGTACAGTTGTACGTGACAGCTTCACAACTGTTACAATGTATTAGTTCGGTGTATAACATCGTAGCGTTCTTGTTTTGCATGATGATACTCTGGATGTCATGGATTTATTTATCGATTGTCATTTTGTAGTTGTATTTCACTGTTGCTATTTCAGTTTACATGTTCCAATTTTGTAATTTGGAGATAGTGAGTGGGGCTGTCTACGCTAGAAAATGTAGTCGCAAGCAGAGAAATCGGAACATTTTAGACAAACACTGACATACCTCCCAATATCGTATCGCACCCCTTTGTATCCGGCGTGGAGCAGCAGTTCGATGTGGCGTGGACTAAACAAGACTTTGGAAGTGTCGTCGGTGCAGGATTTTGTGCACGGGCTGACTTATCGGTTACGTCCTGTCAATGTTCTGTGGGGTTCATGTCGGCAGAACTGGGTGGTCATACAATTCGCTCGAATCGCTTTCAGCGTTGTTCAGACCAGTCGCGTGCAGCTGAGGCCCCGTGGCACTGACATCCACAAAAATTCCATCGTTATATAAAATGACGTCCACGAACGGCTGCATATGGTCTCGCAGTAGCCGAACAACCATAGACCCATAGGGAACAGTCCATTCCGTATAAACACATCCCACACCATTATGGATGTTGCTCACTACTTTGTCCACAGCTCCAAATGGTCCAAATGGCTCTGAGCACTATGGGACAACTTCTGAGGTCATCAGTCCCCTAGAACCTGAGGACATCACACACATCCATGCCCGAGGCAGAATTCGAACCTACGACCGTAGCGGTCGCGCGGTTCCAGATTGTAGCGCCTAGAACCGCTCGGCCACTCCGGCCGGCCCACGGCTCCGTGAGGCTTGCGGTACACTCTAACCCTACCATGAGCTCCTACCATCTGCAGTCGGTCTCGTCTGAACTGGCCACAGTTTTCCAGTCTTCTAGGGTGCTTCTGATGTGGCCACAAGACCCGGGAGAGGCGCTGCAGGCGATGTCGCACTGTTAGCGTCGATCGTCTGCTGACTCATCCCATAACCCCACATTCCGCGGCAGCGCATACCTTCGTCGTACGTCCCACACTGACTTCTGCTGCTATTTCACGCAGTGTTGCTTGGCTTTAGCAGTGACAACTCTACCCAAACATCGCTCTCTCAGTTGTTAAATAAACGCCGTCGGCCACTGCGTTGTCCACAGTGAGACGTAACGCCTACAATTTGGTATTCTCGGCACACACTTAACACTGTGGATCTCAGGATGTTGAATTCCCTAACGATTTCCCAAATGGAATTTCTCAAGCGTGTGGCTTCAACTACGACTTGTATTCGGAGTCCGTTAATTCCTGTCGTGCGGCATTAATCACGTCGGAGTCCTCTTCACGTCTCCACCAGTGCACTGCCATCCTGATTTAGGTTTTCCGTGATTTCCCTAAATCACTCCAGGCAAATGCCGGGATGGTTCCTCTGAAAGGGCACGGCCGACTTCGTTCCCAATCCTTCCCTAATCCGATGAGACCGATGACCACGCTGTCTGGTCTCCTTCCCCAAACCAACCAACCGACCAACCAGTGCACTGCCCTTTTACACCTCTTGCACGCCATACTACCGCCATCTGTATGAGTGTGTATCACAGTCTCATGGCTTCCATCACCTCAGTCTATTCTTCTGTTTAAGTTCAGTAGAGGGGTGACAGCAGCGGAAGCAGCCAGAAACATTTGCACCGTGTATGGGGAAATGCCATTGGGCAGAGTTTGACAAGGAGATGGTTTTCTAGTTTTAAGGAGTATGGTTTTGACATTAGGGACTCTTTACGTTCAAGAAGACCTTCGAGGTTTGATGAGGATCTTTTAAAAGCGTTAATCCTCAATGATCCAAAAAATGGTTCAAATGCCTCTGAGCACTATGGGACTTAACTGCTGAGGTCATCAGTCCCCTAGAACTTAGAACTACTTAAACATAACTAACCTAAGGACATCACAAACATCCATGCCCGAGGCAGGATGTAGCGCCTAGAACCGCTCGGCCACTCTGGCCGGCTCAATGATCCATGTCAACATAATCGAGAACTGACAGATGTGGTGAACCGTGATCATTGCACCACCGTGTGACATTCGCACGCAATGGAGAACGTTACAAAATCGGGTTTCGAGATACCGCATGCTCAAAGACAAAATCACAAAAATCTTCGTCTGGCCAGACGTGCATGTATGCTTGCCGACACTGGTCACGATAAATGGTGTCTTTATACTAACACGAAAGAAATAAGGGCATGGCTGCCGGCCGCTGCAACCGACCGGTTCTAGGCGCTTCAGTCCGGAACTGCACTGCTGCTACGGTCGCAGGTTTGAGTCCTACCTCGGGCACGGATGTTTCTAAGTGTAGGGGACCGATGACCTCAGATGATAAGTCCCATAGTGCTCAGAGCCATTTTGAACGCAATGGCTGAGCCCAAATAAAGACCAACTTCCCATACAAACGGCTTCCCAGAATTGTAACCATTACTACTGACATTTATTGTCAAAAACTGCGACGTATTGTTGACGCAGTCCAACAATAACGGCCAGGAAAACTGGGTGAAGTGGTGCTACTCCACGAAAAAGCCAGCCCACATTCTGCTAGACTGACAAAAAACACTACGCAGGAGTTGTGTCTGGAAGACACTCCGCACCCACATTATTCAACTGATCTTGTTCCCTCAGATTTTCGTCTTTTCCGCTCTCTGTCCAACAGCTTTCAAGGAACTTCCTTCCCGGGTGAAATATTCCCTCAGAACGTGGCTCGAAGAGTTCTTCGCCTTAGAACCACGTGTTTTCTACAGGCACGGAACCGAAAAGTTACCGCAGCGTTGGCAAAGTGTTGTAAATAGTGAATGGGAAGATATTATTGACGAGTTAAGTCTATGTAAAGTGTACCTGTTGTGTGTATTATTAAACGCTTCGATCTTATGCGCCAACCTAATAATTGCCGGATGGCCATTACGCATACGCCGACAGATACTGTTCAACGCCAATACGAGTACATTTGGCTGCCTTTAGTCTGCCACGTGCGACCGTTCTAAATACAGTATAGTTTCGATCGTCCTTAGTGTACTTCCATATTTGTATTGCTATAGCGCAGTTAGTTCAGATTGAAACTATGACGAATACTACTACTTCAAAACTGAATGTCAGAAAACTGAAGACCAGTAGTCAGCACATAACGTTTTAAGATTTATGGAAGATATCCCCTCTCAGGGAAGGAACATTCCGGTGAGGGAATTTGAGCTGAGAGCCCAAGTAGCTGCAGGCGCTTCGAGTAACACTATGCAGAAATTAAAGCGGAAAGCATGCTGTCGGAAACTGACGGGGTAAGGAAATCTGTAGCTCGAAATAAGTAACATTAACGCAAAACAATCACAAGCATCGATAGTTTTGACGGGGACGTTGTTAGGAGAACTGTTTACATCTTTTATGTGACCGAAAAAACGTGTGTCTACAGTGGAAGGAAGTGAACAGAAGTTGAAAGAAGCTGTAGACTTTCAAGGTAGCGCCACTAGCGTAAGATGGCTATTAAAGAAAAAATGTCAAACAGGTTCATATTTTTAGAGGGAAGTGACATCCAGAAAACAAAATTTGTGAGGAAAAGCGAGACGTTGTTTATGTTGATGAACGTTTCATTTTATTGTCACACGTAAGTGGGATATCATGGACTAATAATACAACTCACGGTCTCCTCAAGCCTGTATCGAGGGACAATAATAACTCAGACAGGCAATGAAATTCCTGATTCCTAATGCGCTCGCCATGTGGAAGTCAAATCAAGCTACAGGAGATTACCAAAGGCACGTGAACCAACAAAACGGTGAAAAGTAGTACACAGAAAAGGTGATTCCCAATTCAAAACGTAACTGTTCTAATTCTCGACAATGCTTAATATCACAAATTACAATAAACGTATCTCCATCATCTAATTCTGCCAAAGACGACATCAGAAAGTAGCTAAAAAAGGGAACGTGTCTCATTCTCAGCTGACATGCTGAAACCTTCTCTACATCAGCTTGTTCGAAGAACCAAGCAAACGGCCGTCGAGTATTCCATCGGTAAGATCCTACGAAGTGATGGTCACGTTGTTTTGCGCCTTCCTCTTTACCACCAGAAATTAAATCCAACAGAAAAATTTGGCCATTTATGAAAGGCTGGTTAGCTTTTAGGAAAGTTCTCTGCAACGTAATAACTGTGAATCATTAGTGAGAGGAAAAATTTAATTCAGAGGCTAAAGAAGATTGGATTTCGCTGTGTGAAAACGCTGTACATGCAGCAAGATATGTTTTTCGACGACGAAACAGTTATAATAGATACATGGCGTCGATAGTGACAGCGAAAGTGATTACGGTGGTAGAAGTAACTGTAGTGGGCTGACAAGACAGCCAGTCCACAGTGACGGGTAACCGAAAGCACGCGTACACACACACCGGCTGGCGTGAGTTCTGGAACAGGATACTTTGTGAATGCTATAGAGAAAAGTATGCAGCTCCTCGGATACTTAACTTTATTCCATCATTGTTGTACATCGCTCTTGACGATACAAATGAGAATTTAATTACAAGCACTGTAAGGCTAATGGCGCCTTGCTAGGTCGTAGTCATGGACTTAGCTGAAGGCTATTCTAACTGTCTCTCGGCAAATGAGAGAAAGGCTTCGTCAGTGTAGTCGCTAGCAAAGTCGTCGTACAACTGGGGCGAGTGCTAGTCCGTCTTTCTAGACCTGCGGTGACACCACAGTAACTGCGGTCCGTGATAGTGAATGGAGTTGAGTACCTGCAGTCAGTGTATTGTGTTTAATGTCCGGATGTTTTCGGCGAGCTCCGCTGCAGTTCTCCCGTGACGTCACCGACGCTACCTGCCTGTGAAGGCAGCGCACAGCAGGTGGCCGCCCCAGCCAGCGCAGTCCGCCCTGGCGTCACAGCAGCCGTGGGCAGCTAAGCAGGCGGCGGACCCACACACTGGCACGGGGGCCGGCTGCTTCCCTTCGGAAAACAAGAGGCGGACAGAAAGAGTGAGAGAAGGTGCAAAGGCTGCAAGGAACCAGTGATCTGAGCAGCCTTTCGCTTAACTCCACAGTCTTCAGCCAGGTTCATTTGCCACTTTCGTGCACGTGAAATTCTAAATGGACGTATACCGCGCTGTTGATAGCAGGATGAAAACCGAAGCAGCCTACAGATCAAACGAAAGACACGTTCCAAAGTAAAGTTAAAATTTTCCTTAACCAAAAGGTCTGTAGTGTGCACTGGCAGTTCCAGTACATGTAGGAAACTAACTTTAACGCTGCAGATCGGACAGGACAAATGAGAGCAATAGAAATAGTTACTAAGGATAGGGAGCGAAATAAATGGGTAAGAGAGCGCAAATTTGTGAAACAGAAATGGATGTAGCCAAAATAAGTCAAAAGAAATCTGTGCTTCTTTACTCCTGTTACGAATCGAGGTATATGACTACCTAATGAGTAATGGATACATACAAACACCAGACTGACTTCAATACCTGAAGCATGTTACACATCTGACTATCTGATTGCCTTTAATTTTGAAGTTATACGGCAGGCTATATGAGAGACCGTGCCTATCGCTTAAGGATGAACAGTTTTGGCACACAAACTTTAACTGCCTAATATTACTCTACTGAAAATATAGGTTTTGTGTTGATAAAAGTTCATTCTTATGGCTGCCCTATGAATGCCAAAGTATCCTTTTCAAATACAATGAGAGACAATCACATCGCGTTACATATTGCCAAAGTCCAATCGCGACACATTCCAAGTCCACTGAAATGTTGTCACAAGCTATTCTGATGACACAACGACGTATCTAACTACGTAATTGTTTGACCGGCACGGCTGACGCGAACACTGGTTATTGCCACTCTATATGCTGATACCCAGTTTTAATAAAAGTAAATTTTTCCCATCAATCAGTATAATTATGTTGCTTTACCTGTGGCGAGGGCGACACACTCGTCCGGTATCTCATCCATTCATACGCCGCCCACTGCGCACTTTCAATACTAACGACTCCACTGAGCAACAGTGTCACTGACGAAGCGCTCTGAACGCTTCGACCTCGAAAATCGATCTTTGTCTCTACAAGTGTCGTGTTTGAGTCCACAACGAATAGCTCTGAGTAACAGATCGAGGATTGCTTATGAACTGAAAATAGAAAATGTGAAGAAAGTTTGGACGATACTTAAATGATAGTGGACAAAGGTTTGTGACGGTGGAGACTCCCCACAGTTTTTATGTCAGGTGACAGTTACTCTTAGGTCTTTTATTATTCACTGCATTAGTCCAGCGTCGATACCGTTCTTAAGCGCTGTAATAAAGTTCATCTTTCTTTGCAGCACTCTTTCATCTCCTCCAACTGAGTCTGAAAGGTAATACACTCTTGTGAAAATTAGAACTGCTACTGGTCACACAAATTGTTGTGTACATATACATTCCACTGATGTTAGTCATTCCAAATAGGAAATTTGTGGTAAGGTGTCGTGGGACCAAACTGCTGAGGTCACCGGTCCTAGGCTTACACCCTAATTAATGTAACTTAACCTAACTTACGCTAAGGACAACACACACACCCATGGCCGAGGGAGGACTCGAACCTCCGACGGGGGGAGCCGCACGAACCGTGGCAAGGCGCCGCTGACCGCGCTCCTACCCCGCGCGGCTATTTTATTTATTTAACCTGATCAGATTAGGGCCATCAGGCCCTCTCTTACATCGGACCAGTGTTTCACACATGCAGCATTTCACACATCAGAGTTACATCATGACAATACTTTAAATAAGAAAATTAGATTACTCTAGTCACAATATGAATAAAGAATAATGACTAAGACCTAATAAAGTAAGTACTGGCAGTATATTTTACGACAGGTGCTATACATACAAATTATGATAAAAGTAATAATAGTTACAGTAAAAAAATTAAATAATAATGATAAACATGAGAAAAATTGGCAATAGTAATGAAAATTTGTGCAGATGTACATTAATATCTTGGTGTGTAAAGTAAATGTTTACTAGTATAGCGAGTTTTGGGGGAGGGAGACTTAAGGAGGGAGAAAGAGGGAAGTAATGAGGTGAAGTGCATTCGTGTACAAAGTAAATCATTACTGTTGCTTAAGTAGATACGTCATTAACTGTTTTTTGAAGCTGGACATGTTTTTAAGTTCTCTAACATACCGAGGGAGGTTATTCCAGAGTCGGGTTCCCGCTACTGTAAAGGACTTGGAGAAGGCGACTGAGCGATGCAGTGGAACAGAGAGGATTTTATTATGAAGGGAACGTGTGTTTCTGTCATGCTGTTCAGACATAAGCGTTAAGGACGAGGAGAGATATGAGGGACAGAGTACATTTATAAGGCAGTAGATGAGACAGAGTGTATGGAAATCTCTGCGTTTGTCTGCACGCAGCCAGGACAATTTTGCATTTGCTGGTGAAATGTGATCAAAAAGTCGAATGTCACAGATATATCGGACACAGGCGTTCATGACCAGTTCCAGACGTCGCGAGTTTTCCTGAGAGAGGCCTTGTAGGATAATATCGCTGTAATCAATGATTGGGAATACAAGCGTTTGTACTAATTTCTTTTTCAGATCGAAAGGGAAGAGTTTTTTATATTTTTGTAGGACATGGAGGGATGCTGATGCTTTTTCTGCACACTGCAGTTACGTGCTCTGTCCAATTTAGATTTTCATCTATTATTACTCCCAAACTCTTTGCTGAGGGAGAGAAGTTAATATTTGTTCCATTTAGGATAAGAGATGGTACGGATTCCCGATGTTTTGGGCTAATGAGCTTAGAGTGACCAACAAGTACCGCTTGGGTTTTAGATGGGTTTAGTTTTAGTCATATGTCCTGTGCCCATTTTGATAGTGCATCGAGATCAGTATTGAAGTTTTCAATAGCTTTCTTCAGGTTGTTTGGTTCCGCACTTAGATACAACTGAAGGTCATCAGCATACATATGATATTTGCAATAAGTCAGAACCGATGACACATCATTGACATACAGAGAGAAGAGTATGGGACCTAGTACTGAGCCTTGGGGAACGCCTGACACTACCTGCCGCCATTGTGATTTTATATTCCCGGACAGGACGCGTTGCTGACGAGATGTCATGTATGAGCTAGTCATTCCTATTCCAGCTACATCAGTAAATGCTGTAAGAGTTAAAATGATTGCCTCTTTGCCTCTGCAGCAGCCCAGCCCACATACGCGACAAATGTTAAAGGCAGGAAAATATCTCTTTCTCATTACTCATTCAGTCAATAAGCGTAAGGCCGGAGTTTCTGCCCTATTATCTTCACTGTTACAAGTATTGGTTGTTATCTCGTTTTCTCTTGCTGTTCGCATAATTAGCTGCTGATATAGTACGCCACGGCGCTCGTTGCTACAAGTATTGAGCAAGACATTCACTCTTCGCATGTTGTTTGCTGAGTACCTGAAATTACTTCTGAGCAAGTCCACAATTTGAAAACATGCTTTCAGAGTCCTCAATTGCGTAGGTAACTATAAAATCCAGTAGCTTCGCGCACAAAATTTAGCTCAATAGAAAAGTGTGTGGCTTTAACGTTCCAAGGTGTCGCTTGGGTCTGTAGGTTGGTCACACACCTGTAGCTAATTGAAATATTTCTAGTTGTTGCCAAACATTAGTTAAATTTCACGAATGATAAGCGTGATGGAGAATAGTTGTCCTCGATTCAGTGTTGTTATAACTTAACTTAGTAAATGAAACCCTTAACTCCAGATCAGGTAATGTGACGACAGATTGACTGGCCTTTCTCTTTATGAAAAGTTCGGCCATTAGTTACAGTTGCACTTATTTCGTAGAGTAATCTAAAGATCTGACCAGTGGCAAGTCTCACGAGCTCTCCAAGCTACAAACAATTTGTCAAAACATTCCACTATTCAAACCATACGTAACGTACCATAATAAATACATACTGAGCATGGCGCCTCTCTTCGCCGGTCCGTTTCCCGCGTCACAGGGTTGCCTGAGCATGTTGTTGCATTTAAAACAGTGTAATTAGATATCACGGTCTCATGCACTTAGCATTTATTGTAAGGAAAACACAAATAGAAATTAACATAGCCTATTCATAAGGAGCGTCTTTTCGCGCTCTTTTCAGTGATGATTTCAAAAACGTGTAACTTACATCAACTTCAATGTCTTGCTTTTTTAATAACTGACAAATTAATATTTAATCAATTAATAATAAATCAAGCGAAGAACCACCCGTACGACTTACTGGAAAGCAGGAAAATGTTATGGGTACAGCGTGCTGCTTCCATAATGAGTTTCCTTGTGAAGAAATTGTCGTTCTAAGACATATGCGTAATCGGCTGTAATAAAAATTTGTTATAATTTAGGCTGCGTGTTAGTTTGTAAAGCAAGACAACCGGCAAGTACAGCTGATTCCCTTAACTTCCGTCCGCCACACTGACTATGATGACTATCACTCAAGGCATTTGTGAGATACCAATTTTGAAAAGGTATTCTAACAACTTTCTTCTAATCGAGCCGACGTTGTTTCTGAAATTTCTTTATCACAAATATAATTCAAGTGGGAATTCATACGCTGTTTATATTTCTGATAGAACGATTTTGTGCTTTATTACTTATGTTCTGAGCTACTGGCTGCAGTAACTTCCCGTACAGGTTGTAAAGTCCGTCTTATTACTGGTGCACGAAATTCATGTTCAGTTCTTCTACATAAATAAGTTTCAATGTGACTACACCTTTTCTAAGTATGTCCTCTGTGAGCATCTGCCTAAATATCCTAGGAACACTACTACTGTCTGCTTGAATGATTCTCAATGTCACCGTAAATAACGGTCTTTCTGTATGCCAAACCTTTGATTGCTGTACTTCCTCCAAAGTGATTCAGTGTTAACTACTTCAGTTGACCTATTCGCTGCAAGCGTCATTCCTGCCACTTCCGTGTCTAGTAACTTGACACACACATAATCATACTTACATCTGGTACAAATATGAAATCACAATAATAGTTATGTAAATATTTAGAAAATTAAAAATAATATGTATGAATTTAAGTATAATAGTTATAATAATTTATTATAATAAAATAAATACAGTTAAATAAAATTTTCATCGGTATATTTAGCATGTCTTTTACAGTACAGAACAATGAATGAATTAATGTGAATCATTGAAATTAGTGATCCACTCCTGTACAGGATTAAAGATTGGAAGGAAGTTATAAATTCAACTGTCTGTTAACAGAGTTTTATTTAGTGTACGGAATCGTATCAGAGAGCCACTGGTCCCATTAAAATATACTTTTTGATCTAAAGTAGCGTAAGCGGACATATTTGCAAACTCTTTTGAATATTACGCTACCTATTGCCGTTGATGTAGAAAATTCAGCTGCCGCTGTCTATGGGTTTTGTGCAACCCGCAGCATCACCAAACACCACCTTATATATTATGTTAACCGCTATGAGCAAACTAATAGTACTACAGAATATATGCATAGGATCTGTTTATATGACATGTAACGCAGTTAAATATTGTGATGGCACACGTTTTCGCTGCAGACCACGTTTTTCGAGTTTTTCGAGAGAAACTCGTTTAAAGGGAACCTTTGTATGTTTTTGTTGAATAACTCGAAAAGTACGGCCTCTTGCGAAAACGTATCCCAGAATAAAATTTAATTTTATTAAATTTTCTGCAAAAGACTCCTGTTCATTTTCTGTCTGCTTGTGGCAATTAAGAGAACATGAACATCTTATGCGTACTGTTTGAAGGAGTTACAGATTGTGTAACATCCATAGGTATGGGCAGCTTATTCACCCTGCATATATCCTATGTACTATTCATTTGAGACACATTCTCTAATCTTCATTGTCCTTTACATATTTCAACTATTAGTTGTCGACCGCATGTGAAGTTCTGTTGTGAGATAAATATCTGCTGGGGTACAGAAAGCAATGTCCATTGTCAGACATATGTGACTTGCTTGCTCACCTGGGACCTTCTGCAGCAATCGATGATGGTCGGAGCCTTAACTAGTCAGATATCGTGGACGAGGTGAGAATTGAGAATATAACGGTGAGATATCTTGTAAATAATGAACTGATTGAGAAAAATTCAAACAATTCCACTGCTGTTTCGTTGTGGCGTCATGCCCTGAATGGATAGCTGATGGATCTTGCGAGGACATTTCTAGTGGTGTTGTTGTTGTTGTTGTTGTGGTCTTCGGTCCAGAGACTGGTTTGATGCAGCTCTCCATGCTACTCTATCCTGCGCAAGCTTCTTCATCTGCCAGTACCTACTGCAACCTACATCCTTCTGAATCTGCTTAGTGAATTCATCTCTTGGCCTCCCTCTACAATTTTTACCCTCCACGCTGCCCTCCAGTATTAAATTGGTGATCCCTTGATGCCTCAGAACATGTCCTACCAACCGATCCCTTCTTCTAGTCAAGTTGTGCCAAAAACTCCTCCTCTCCCCAATTCTATTCAATACCTCCTCATTAGTTATGCAATCTACCCATCTAATCTTCAGCATTCTTCTGTAGCACCACATTTCGAAAGCTTCTATTCTCTCCTTGTCCAAACTATTTATCGTCCATGTTTCACTTCAGAACATGGCTACACTCCATACAAATACTTTCAGAAACGACTTCCTGACACTTAAATCAATACTCGTTGTTAACAAATTTTTCTTCTACAGAAACGCTTTCCTTGCCATTGCCAGTCTACATTTGGTATCCTCTCTACTTCGACCATCATCAGTTATTTTGCTCCCCAAATAGCAACTCCTTTACTACTTTAAGTGTCTCATTTCCTAGTCTAATTCCCTCAGCAACACCTGACTTAATTCGTCTACATTCCATTATCCTCGTTTTGATTTTGTTGATGTTCATCTTATACCCTCCTTTCAAGACACTGTCCATTCCGTTCAACTGCTCTTCCAAGTCTTTTGCTGTCTCTGACAAAATTACAATGTCATCGGCGCACTTCAAAGTTTTTATTTCTTCTCCATGGATTTTGATAGCTACTCCGAACTTTTCTTTTCTTTCTTTTACTGCTTGCTCAATATACAGATTGCATAGGCTACAACCCTGTCTCACTCCCTTCCCAACCACAGTTTCCCTTTCATGTCCCTCGACTCTTATAACTGCCATCTGGTTTCTGTACAAATTGTAAATAGCCTTTCGCTCCCTGTATTTTATCCCTGCCACCTTCAGAATTTGAAAGAGAATATTCCAGTCAACATTGTCAAAAGCTTTCTCTAAGTCTACAAATGCTAGAAACGTAGGTTTACCTTTCATTAATCTTTCTTCTAAGATACGTCGTAGGGTCAGTATTGTCTCACGTGTTCCAACATTTCTACGGAATCCAAACTGATCTTCCCCGAGATCGGCTTCTACCAGGTTTTCCATTCGTCTGTAAAGAATTCGCATTAGTATTTTGCAGCTGTGACTTATTAAACTGATAGTTCGGTAATTTTCACATCTGTGAATACCTGCTTTTTTGGGATTGGAATTATTATATTCTTCTTGAAGTCTGAGGGAATTTCGCCTGTGTCATACATCTTGCTCACCAGATGGTAGAGTTTTGTCAGGACTGGCTCTCCCAAGGCTGTCAGTAGTTCTAATGGAATGTTGTCTACTCCCGGAGCCTTGTTGCGACTCAGGTCTTTCAGTGCTCTGTCAAACTCTTCATGTAGTATCGTATCTCCCATTTCATCTTCATCTACATCCACTTCCATTTCCATAATATTGTCCTCAAGGACATCGCCCCTGTATAGACCCTCTATATACTCTTTCCTCCTTTCTGCTTTTTCTTCTTTGCTTAGAACTGTGTTTCCATCTGAGCTCTTGATATTCATACAAGTAGTTCTCTTTTCTCCAAAGGTCTCTTTAATTTTCCTGTAGGCAGTATCGATCTTACCCCTAGTGATGTACTCCTCTACATCCTTACATTTGTCCTCTTGCCATTCCTGCTTAGCCATTTTGCACTTCTTGTCGATCTCATTTTTGAGACGTTTGTATTCCTTTTTGCCTGCTTCATTTACTGCATTTTTATAATTTCTCCTTTCATCAATTAAATTCAGTATCTCTTCTGTTACCCAAGGATTTCTATTAGCCCTCGTCTTTTTACCTACTTGATCCTCTGCTGCCTTCACTAATTCGTCTCTCCAAGCTATCCATTCTTCTACTGTATTTCTTTCCCCCATTCTCGTCAGTCGTTCCCTAATGCTCTCCCTGAAATGTATGGTTCTGTCAGTTTATCCAGGTCCCATCTCCTTAAATTCCCACGTTTTGCAGTTTCTTCAGTTTTAATCTACAGTTCATAACCAATAGATTGTGGTCAGAGTCCACATTGACCCTGGAAATGTCTTGCAATTTAAAACCTCGTTCCTCAATCTCTGTCTTACCATTATATAATCTAACTGACACCTTCCAGTATCTCCAGGTTTCTTCTATGTATACAGCCTTCTTTCATGATTCTTGAACCAAGTGTTAGCTATGATTAAAATATGCTCTCTGTAAAATTCAAAATTCTACCAGGCGGCTTCCTCTTTCTTTCCGTAGCCCCATTCCATATTCACTTTCACTTTTCAAAGCAGAGTTCTTACCACTGGTACGTTTCACAATCTCTTCTCAGCCAAAATTAATCCAGTAACCGTTCTGTACCATGATTCCGCGAATACACTGCACACAATTGTTTCGTATTGACAGCTGATTTCGATGTGTTGATACTTCTGTTCTTCTGCGTAGGTCTCTTTCTGAATTTTGGATTCTTGTTATCATACCTCTTACGTCTCCTTTCTTGTAGTCTTACCATCTTGTTGTCCTCTTCCTCATTAATAATCACAAAGTAGCCTATATTTTCGAAATTTACACTGTAGCAACGGTGCTACAATAATTCACTTGCAGCTTCTGCATTCCGCTCAAACTACTTCGCTGTCTCAATAATGTCACTTTCTTTTCCATGTTACACTTTAGGACTTTTACTGCAAAGAAACCGGTACCCTTGTGCAAAAGTCCACTTGTTTTCGCTACTAAAACGATACATCCCGTCCAAGCATCGTCATGTTAGTGAGTCCCAGCAATAAGTGATTACCTCTCGTATGTCACTTTCTCCTTAACAAAACTTGCCACGGATAAACCTTTTTCTACTGGACCGAAGGTTTACTTTACAAATAAACTGTATGCAGTCAATGAGATTTAAAACATTACGATAAATGTGTAGGATCGATTAAAATTCATTTACACTTAAATATGAAAACATTAAAAAAATAAAGGAAGCACAAAATACATACAACAATCATGACATACGTACTTAGAGGAAGAGTACATTGATGGCCTGTTTGGGGAAAGGGGGGAGGGGGAGCGGGCATGTTGCATTATGTGACACAAGGAGAAATACTGGAGTCAATATGGAAGACGTAGGGGATCCACCATTACAGTCAGAATATGAATGAGCTCTGGAAGACCTGAGATAAAATAAGGCAGAAGGGTAGCTAAGATTCCACCGAAATTTCTAAAATCAGTGACGGAAGTTGCAACAAAGTGATTATTCATGTTAGCATGTAAAACCTATAAGACCATCAAGCTTTCGGAAAAATATCATCCCACAGTTCCGTAGATATCAAGGGAAGATAAGTAGAAAAAGTATCACAAAATCAGCTCATGCATCCAAACTGCTGGCAAGAATAATAGGCTATACAGAAGAACGAAAAAGAAAATTGAGGATCTGTTAGATGAAAATGAGTTTAGATTTAGGAAACATAAAGGCATCAGAGACACAGTTCTTAAGTTACGCTTGATAATGGATACAAGACAGAAGAAAAATCAACACACGCTCGTGCAATTTGTCGACCTAGAAAAAGCTATCAACTATGTAAAATGATGCAAGACGTTCGAAATTCTCATAAATATGTGGGTAAGCTATGGGGAAAGACGGGTAATACACTACAAGAATCAAGAGGGAACAATAAGACTGGAAGAACAAGAACGTAGTTTTCGGATTAAAATAGGTGTACGAATGGGATGCAGTCTTTCTCCCCTACTATTAAATTTATATATTGAAGGAGCAGCGATGGAAATAACAGAAAATTCCGGGAGTGATATTACAATTCAGGGTGAAAGGGTATCAGTGATAACATTGGTTGATGGGATTGCTCTGCTCACTGACAGCAAAGAAGAACTATAGGACCAGTTGAATGGAATCAAAAGTCCAATGGGTATAGAACTTCGGAAAATGGCGAAAGTAATGAGAAACAACAGATATTAGAGTAGCTAGAAACTTTACATCAAAATTGGTGAGTGTGAAGTAGAAGAAGTTAAGGAATTCTACTAACTTGGAAGCAATGTAATCTACGACGGACGAAGGAAGGAGGACATAAAAAACAGACTTGCAAAGGCAATGCGGCCATTGCTGGCTAAATGAATTTTGCTAGTATCATAAGCCTTAATCTCTGAAAATATTCTTTTGGAGTGTGGTAGTGAATCGTTGACTGTAGTAAAAGATAGTCGAAGTAGTTGAGATTTGGTGCTACAGAAGGACGTTGAAAACTGCGTGAGTTGATAAGATAAGGAATGAGGTGGTTCTCCGCAGAACGACAAAAGCAACGCATGGAAAACACTGACAAGACGACGGGACAGATCTATGGGACGTGTGTTAAAACATTAGAGAATAACATCCGTGACAATAGAGAGAGAGCCTCAGAGAGTAAAAACTGTTCTGGAAGGCAGAGAATGGAAAACATCCAACTAATAACTGAGGACACGGGGTGGCAGTGCTGCTTTGAACTGAAGAGGTCGGCGCAGGAGAGGTATACGTGGCGGGCTGCATCTGACCAGACAGAAGACTGGTGGCTCGCAAAATACATTCTTTTTATTAATTCCTTTAACTCCTTATGTGGAGCATAGGGCTACAAAAAAGGATAGCCATCTTGTTCTGTCTTCTGCTAGTATCTTCACTTCTTCCCATCCTATTGCTTGCTGATGGCCTTCTGCTTCAACTGACCGTCTCCATGTCATTTTGGGCCTGCCTCCTCTCCGTCGTCCTTGCGGGATCCAGTCAAGTGCTTCTCTCGCAATATGTTGGTTTGAGAGTATCTCCTAACCATCTCCACTTCTTGCTTCTGATTTGCAGCTCGGTTGGCTTCTGGTTTGTTCTTTCCCAAAGAGTTTCGTTAGAGATGACAACATTTGGCCACCGTGTCCCGAGGATGTTCCTTAGGTATCTGTTGTGAGGGGTTACTGGTCCCCCATCGGGCGCCTCCCAGTTGGCGGATAGGGGAACGCTCACCAGATATGGTGGGTACCGGGGAAATAAAGTAGTCGGTGCGGACCAAAACCGGTAGCTGCTGCCTTGGAGAGGCAGAGGACCCTCAAAGGCTAAGGGAGACAACCCCGACAGAAAACTCCTGTGAGCTTCATTGCAGTCAAGGAAGCAGCCCTCCCATCAAGGGGATGCCAATATCATTGAGGACCAAATTGAAGATATTTGAAAGTAATGTAAAATCTGTACTCTTTTATGGATGGGAAACATGGAAAGTGACAAAAAAGTTAATCCACAAGCTGCAGACAAAACACATACTTAATCATTAAAACAGACTGTGTTATTTTCTGTGAAATATCCGTTATATGTTGGTGAACACAATGAAAGAGTCTGAACTTCTCCAGTAAGTTGTATTGTCGCTCCAAAAGCAGGCGCAGACTAAACAGATTCAAGTGCACACATAAACGAACGAATCTTAAATGATTCTACTAGAAAGATTGCCTACACTGCGCTCTCCGTTCTGTTCTTCAGTATTTCTGCACAGTATTATGAGATCCTTAAATACATTGCTCAGCAAAATTTAAGGACAAAGTGTCGTAACGTATTATCTAATAGGTGGAAATGTATAAAGGTGCAAGAGCGCGCTGCCAGAGTTCTCCCAGTTTTCCCCATGGCGTGAGCTCAGCGCCAAGTAGGACAGGCGGCGGAACGGGCAGTGAGTGTCAGTCAACGGTCAGGTACGGTACATGGTGGTGGCTTCCATTACAACACGGTCCGGAAACAACATCTGAATGACTTTACGCGGGGAAACCTCTACGGGAATCTGTAGAAGGTAGAAGTATTACGAATATAACCCAGGAGTTTGCTATTGCTTACAGCATTGTTTCAGGTGCGTGGGGAGATTCCCAAACTAATGGCATTGCTGTCCGAAGGGGAGGAGGCGGTCTTCCACAGTCTACTACAGCAGTGGATGACCGCTGTGTTGTGCAACAGGCAAGGAGAGATCCAGGAGGTGTAATTACAACCACATTTAGCAGCACTGCAAGGCACACCCCACAGTGGCACGGCGACTGCATGGAGGTACTCTGTTTACCCGACAACCGGGACGTTGTGTACCGCTGACACCCGCATGATTTTTATGGTGGTCCAGAGGTTATGGGATGGTGATACGTAATGTTGCATACTGACCACCGGTCTAATATAGTATTACTGTCTACGTGCGCCTTTCCGAGGATGCATTCGGTCCTGACTTCATTTCTATAGGTGACAATGCAGGACCACGTCAAACATCAGAGGAAAAGATCTCTTGGAACGAGAGGGTAGTGGGTCTCTCTGTTGTCCCTACTTATATCCTATCGAGCACGTGAGGGACGCGTCATACCAGTTCTTTCTACACTGACGGAAAAAAATAGTACGCCTAGAAAGACAACATCGATTTTGTTCCGACACAGCATATGCCACCTCGGGACAGAAGACGTACTGGTAACGGTTTCACCGTCGCCCACCATGAGATTGCGTGGTGGCACAGCTACCAGAGAGCCATGTGTGTCTGTCCCTTGATAGGAAATGCTGACAGACAGAAGGCTCAGTGGAGTCCAAAGGTATGAAGCAAGCAGGCAGCCAGAAGGTTTGGGTTGGGTTGTTTGGGGAAGGAGACCAGACAGCGAGGTCATCGGTCTCATCGGATTAGGGAAGGACGGGGAAGGACGTCGGCTAGAGGAACCATCCCGGCATTTGCCTGGAGTGATTGAGGGAAATCACGGAAAACCTAAATCAGGATGGCCGGACGTGGGATTGTACCGTCGTCCTCCCGAATGCGAGTCCAGTGTCTGAGAAGGTTTGAACGAGGTCAAATTGTGGTCTCCGTTTCGGAGAACTGCCACACAAGTTGGACGTGCTGCGTCAGTTGTGCAACCGTGCCAAAGCCGACCGTAACCATGGCGACCCTGCGAAAACGCTGGACAAAGGCACAAGGAAAAGGAGTGGACAAGAAGAATGGACACGATGAGGGACATTTGTTAAGGCATCAGAAATTAACTTCCATGGGGCTAGACAGAGCTGTAGACGGTAAAAACTACAGAGGAAGACAGAGACCAGAATACATCCAGCCTATAATTGAGGTCGTAGGTTCAAAGTCTGGCACAGGAGAGAAATTTGTGGCGGGCCGCAATTAACTAGTCAGAAGAGTAATGAAAAAAATAAAAATAAAAAATAAAAAAAGACGGTGGTCCTCACGTTTTGCTCACCAGTGTAATGCTATATTACAGGGTTGACAGGCGACATTAGAAAAATTGGAAGGAAGAAACCTTACGTTTTTCGTTGCGGCCAGATATTTTCACGAAATTGCTATTGTTTACATTTTCTTTTAAGTGCCAAAACATTTCGTTGAGTCCAACCCACATAGGAAGATGTAACGGTAATGAAATGAAATGTCGTATTGCTAGGGCCTCCGTACGAGTGGACCGGTCGCCTGGTGCAAGTCTTTTTAGTTGACGCCACTTTTGCGACTTGCGTGTCGAATAACGACAGTAATAAAGTAAGAGAAATCAGAACACGCACGGAAAAATTTAGGCGTTCATTTTCCTAACGTGCTATTCGCGCGAGAGTCGAAATGGCGAGAAATTTTCTGAAAACGGTTCTGCAAACCCTCTGCAAAAATTGTAGCTGTGATTACAGAGTAATCGTGCAGGTGTGGAGTTATGTGGTTGCCTTTTGTAGAGTGGGGCAGTGGTTTGCAGATCTGTTACCTCGTTACTATTTGACAAAGTTCCACACATGAAACGCCGTTGAAATCTTTGAAAGCTGTTCATGGATTAACTCAATGAAATCACCAGATATGATGAGTAATCCGTGCATTAAAATGCATAATAGATAAGTAATACCTCGGACGTGCCTTACTGAAAGCTGTCTCGCTTTGTATGCCTGCAACGTGAAATAAGTGCAGTGATAACTCTGTCCGCTCTGATTTGTAAAACGTAGTCTCCGTCTGCGACCTACGTAACTTGTAAGAAAAGGTATTTACATTTTTTATTCGTTTAGAACTTCAGCGGAGAATGACATAAATGTTAATTAGAACTACGACAGCTCTACTTCAGGTACGTTTATTACTGCAGAACTTTTGTTCTAAATGAGCACCTTAAAGTGCCGCCTAAACTTCAGCAACGTTCTTCGTAACTCATTCTAACACGACTGCAGAAATTTGCCGGTGTGGCACGACTCCACCACTGCTCGTCTTTCTCCAGTTGACAGGCAGACGCAGTTCCTAACTTCGGCACGTTTCTCATTTGCCCTCTTCCACAAGCCAACTATTTAGCTGTGAGGACAGACGGAGCAGTACTCTGTGAACAAAGTTAGGAGGAGCCGTGCAAACTATGGAAAATAGGGAATCAGAAGTAGCAGAAGTAATACGGTAGAAGTAAGACGCGGATTAGTGCTACTCCCCATTCAGTTGTTGTGCCTATACCCCCGCCGGCGAAACATTGCACTGGACAGTTCGCTTTTTGTGTAGTTAGGTTGGCTATACTGTAATAGCGATGTTGCAACAGCAGCCTCTATACACACAACAGACGATACAGTTTTCCGTCCCGTTTCGTAAATGCAAGCGATTGAGCAATTACAGTGTATATAAAAACTCGTTTTTAGTTGCACTACAATGACAGGAAGTAAGCAACCGTATAATAATGCATGTAAAAGCATAACAATGCGCACCAATTCGATAACGGAGCAAAGAAATACAAAAAACAAGCATCTGACGACTGGTACTTTAAAATCAATAATGTACGTAGTTTACAAAATAAATAATAACCGAAATTGCAATAAATAACCAATATTATTAATTTCTCACTCACCAATTTACAGCGATAATGGCGCAATTCCATCCAGCTCGCCATCGTCACTGTTGTCCGATTCATCGCCAAAACCGTCTTCATCGTCGTCATCGGCAAGACAAATCATTAATTGTTCATGGCCACTGATAATGCCTTCTATTGTCTGTGCTGCTCGTATAAGCTTCTCGACGTGCTCTACTTTTTTTCTCCATGAGGCTGCATCCACAGTCACAAGAGCTTCACGCAACAGCTTTTCCACCTCTGTTATTGTAAAGGACTTGTTGTTGTTCCTTACATACATTTTTACATCAATCCATATTAACTCAATAGGGTTGAAATGGCAGTGATATGGTGGCAGCCTTATTACAATATGACCCTGCTCCTTGGCAATTTCGTCTACTACATATGTAGGTGTCGTAGGCTTATTTTCTTTAACAAGAGAATATAACAGAACCTTTGTCATACTCATATCCGCTGCAATATTTCGAGCCTGTAACCACTGCACCATGACTTCTTTCCGATCATTTGTGGTTGGGGCTTTGTTCTGTATCACCGAATGATATGGAGCATTGTCCATTACAATTGTTGTAGGGACAGGAAATTGTTTTAAAAGGTTCCTGAACCACTCAACAAACCGTGTGTGATCCATATCTTCATGGTAATCACCAGTCTTTTTTGATCTAAAAACTAAAAGTGCGTCAGGGACAAAACCACTGGAGGAGCCTGCATGGACCACAATTAATCTAGCTCCTCTTCCCGTCGGCTGATGGCCGCTACTGCTGGGTGTGTTATCCGTCCAGCATTTACTGACAGCTTCCCCGGCATTAACCCACGTTTCCTCTAGCCAAATTATGGAATGAATGTCTCTGCCCACAATTTTGTGCAAGAAAATGCTACGAGCGGTAACAATATGTGCCCTCTCTAACAGTACTTTGCGTCCGTCTAGCGTTTTGTAACGGAAACCCATGTTTTTTAGCACAATTTTTTGTGATGTTTTACCACCCCTGAAGAGTTCACTTTCTTTTAAAGAGATTAATAACTTAGCTACAGTCGGATACTCTTTTCTGCTGTAGTAAGCATAAACATGCCTACGAATTGCATCAGTCTGGAAAGAATCTGAATCTGTGATAGGACTAGGTCGGGGTTGATAAAAATGTATTATTTGATCCAGACAGCTCGGAATCATTACGGCTCACTTCAGTATCTTCCAAGTTTTGTAGTAATACTCCTTTACTTACTACGGTTCTTACACTAATACCAAGAGTTTTCGACGTACGTTCCACCACTTTGTCGGCAGGAATTGATGGCTGTCCATAAATGCTTACGTAGTTTTTCTCCTGCTCGTAAAACTCACGAGTTCTGCGTAGTAACTCCAGTGCCTGGCTGTTTAGCGGCACCCCTCGACGCAAAGGATTGTCACTAGGTGAACGAAGTCTTTTCGGTGGCATTTTCCAAGTATGTACACTCACAACGTAACAAAAGTCACAACGATATAGCACACAGTGCAACGAAAACACGCGGTAAACAACATACAATTCACGTTGTATACACATTCACTAAACAAAGCCGGCAACGCGGGAACTTTGACGTCACAGCACGTGAGTACAGCAGTGCTCACTGCGCTGTGATTGGTTGGCGCCCCACGCTGAACGCCTAGCGCCTATCGTTCTTCACTTGTTACTCTGTTACGCTGCCAACTTCATACGCAAACGTCAAGCGCAATGTTTCAGCGGCCCGGGTATAAGGAGGTCAGCAGGGGTGCGGTTGGGACGGCCGCAGTCCTATAAGCAGGCAGTGCTAGTCGCCGCAGACGCTGCGTGTGTGTGTGTGGGGGGGGGGGGGGGGGGAAGAAAGCGGGGAAAGCAGAGGCTCTGCTCGCAGCGTCTACGGCGCGCCTGCTGCTGTGTTGCGGCACTCTGCTTGCACGGCGAGTGGCCGCGGCAGGGCAGGGCAGGGCAGGGCAGGGCAGAGGCAGCGGCGGCCGCGTTCACCTGTGCAGCTGCAGGCGCAGAGGCGAGCAGCCCGGGCCGAGGCAGTGTGGGTGAGGCCCCGCAGGCGCAGCGCGTACCTGAAGGTCATCATACTCACCAAAATCATCCGCACATTTATCAGTAGACATTACAATGGGCTGCATCCATCCTTCGCCTTTATGGCGGCTTGACCTCTGTTAATATCATCCTGGGCAACGCCGGGGACTCAGTAGGTTTTATAGTAAAATGGAAACGTACTAACAGTCAAATGTCAAGGTTGGAAGGCAGCGAGCGAACTACGAACCAATGTCCGATAAAATTAGTCTGATACGCCTGGAGGTGCACGAGAAAGACATCTTCCATGAACCCCACTACCATTCACGTATGTATTCAATGGAATCGCTAAATATTTTCGTGGAGATTAATTGTTTAAACGATACCGAGCTAGGCCCAAGTAAGTGGACAATGTTGCGAGCCCGTGCATCTGTAATACTTAACACAAAGTGGAAAGAAATTTCTGAATACTGAAATTGTAGTCAAACAACATGTGTTATCACTGCTTTTACTATTTAAATTAACATGGCCGGCCTGGGTGCCCGAGCGGATCTAGGCGGTACAGTCTCGAACCGCGCGACCGCTACCGTCGCAGGTTCGAATGCTGCCTCGGGCATGGGTGTGTGTGATGGCCTTAGGTTAGTTAGGTTTAAGTAGTTCTAAGTTCTAGGGGACTGATGACCTCGGACGTTAAGTCCCGTAGTGCTCAGAGCCACTTGAACCATAAATTAACGTGAGGACAACCAGCTACAATATTTTGACATCATGAAATAAACCTGGCCAACAACGAATTTGTACCATTAACTGATAAAATTATTTGATAGACATCTAGGGTGGCACTACCCCACCAACAGCAGGTGAACGAATGAATGGAAAGATACTGCATATGAATGACAATCACGGAATTTAGCCTCTGAGGCTACCTGCGTGAATGGTTACCCACGTCTGGCCGCAATTTTATATCGAGATCCTACCACCACAATTAGACCAAGATGCGAGCTGGCGAGCTGCGCGAACAACTACGTATATGGAATGACGGTTGCCGATGGAGTACAACCCGTGTTGTGGTCACGCCTAAACTTGACCAAGGTGTCGAAGCCCCGCAGTGCAGGTACATCTTAATAACAGAGACAGACTGCAGCTGCATGACGATCGATGCGCCGCCATCGTGAGTTGCGAGACACCCAGGAGTGCTTCATCTCCGACATCCCTCTGGCTCTGACGCTCATTATCATCATCAGCAGCAGAACACTTTCTACGTCCGGAGTGAGCACGAAAAGTACTTAATGCTAGCCAAGACTTGGGACGACTTCACTCCAAGAGTGTCCACCGTGTGATCCCTGAAACCATTCTCACTTTAGTGCTCCGAGTTCAGTGTTATAATTTCCTGCACCTGACCCGACAACCGGAGGACTCAATCCGATACTAATGCAAAGTTTAGTAACAAAATCACTCTTCCGACCTACGATCATTTACAGAATGAACCGACACGCGCTATTCCTATGCACCGAGAAACACGCTGCCCAAACTTTACCCAGTCTAGCAGACAGAGCGTCGGCTTCTGCCCCCACAGAAAACAACGCTTCACCAAAATCGGCTCCTCATGAAACATAAAAGGATGCCATTTGGATAAATCGTTATTTAACGAGCACCCCAGGAATTCCCGCTCTTTTATGGAAAAACAGCCTTCGCGTTCTCCATCAGCAGAGTACATCCTCTGAATACAGCATCTATCGCGACTCATTCATCTCGAAACACTATCAGGCCTGGCCGCAACTCAGTCGTCATGCTTTCCATTTCTTGAGTTGGGCGCGTACCGACCAACACGATTCACGTGTGCAGCAGCAGCGGCCACCGCCGGTGTCGTCCTGGCGCCACGTAAAGCGCCGCGTGGCCAGCAGAGTTGGCTCCGGCGCCACGGGTTTCCACCTGCGATAAAAGTTTCTCCCGCAGGCCTGCCACCAGGTGAAACTGTCTGCCTGCTCCTGGCAACTGTTCCAATTGCTCACACAGAGACCATGAACCAGCCAATCAATGGGCGTTATTAAGACATGCAGTGTCCACAACAGAATTGAAAAACCTGGGAAAGGAAGAGCTGCGGTGACATGACTTACGGATTGCATAACCACTCATCGACCCCATGAATGCGTTTAATTTGTCCCAAATGAGTACGCCGGTGTTCAGAAATGAGGAGGCAGCCCGGCATCAGGCAAAAACCTCCCAAAGCCATTACTTGTAAATCATGCTGTTTTCCCTCATGCGGAAAATCGGCTGAAACTGGCATTGCTTCATGTACAGTTACTGTAATTTTGCATCATAACATCCCTCAACTGGAATGTTTGGTTTTGCATTAACGTTAGATTACACGATACCAATAACAACACACAAAACTGACTAATTCCCATAGTGCTCAGAGCCATTTGAACCATTTTTGATAATCTCTGAGGTCATCAGTCCTCTAGAACTTAGAACTACTTAAATATAACTAACCTAAGGACATGACACACATCCATGCCCGAGGCAGGATTCGAACCTGCGACCGTAGTGGTAGCGCTGTGGGGCGGCTGGTAGTAATTATTTTGTTTTACTAATGTTTTGTATAATGTAGAAAAGATGCATTTCCCTGCCGATTAACCATATGTGGTTCGGCGGGTAGAATTATTGTTATTTAAATGTTCCTATTATTTATGCTGTTGTTTTGCCGTTCTCAACACTGGCTCTCTAACTACAATTTTGGCGACCAGAAAGTGATTAGCAAAACATGAAGCCTGTAATTAGAATTCCTAGTGCCTACTTCACCTGAGAAATACACTTATAGCTACAGCTTATAGCTCTGAGGTTCAAAAATGGCTCAAATGGCTCTGAGCACTATGGGACTTAACATCTGTGGTCATCAGTCCCCTAGAACTTAGAACTACTGAAACCTAACTAACCTAAGGACATCACACACATCCATGCCCGAGGCAGGATTCGAACCTGCGACCGTAGCAGTCGCGCGGTTCCGGACTGAGCGCCTAGAACCGCTAGACCACCTCGGCCGGCGCTAGCTCTGAGGAATTAGGAGATTGTCTGGGATTCATAATCAAAAACGATCGTGAAGAAAAATCTTCTCTGTATTCTGAAAGTCACAGATGGAAAAAAAAGAATCCACACAACCTGACTAACAGAGCAGTTCAGAGTCTAATGCGCTGATGCAACTATAACTGTCCAAATTAAATGTTTCAATGAATGCTCGCCATAATTTGATGATAATGTTCATCAAACGCCACGCTAAATAATGGTAGAATGTCTGTCTCGCGACGGCACGTTAAAATACGACATATGCAAACTGAAGACAGATCATTAAAGTCATCCCCAAATTAACACTTCACTCGAAAACGATTTCATGGTTACGCATATCCCGAGTAACTTAATACGGCATCCGAGGCTGTTTATAGCAATGATACCGACGCGACGCGACTCCTGGCACAGATGGTGTGCTAATCTGCGTCTGCAGAGAACTGGGGCCTTCCTGCTTTTTATATATAAAGCCGCGGTGCAGGCGGCTAAGGGAACGCCTGATCAAATCGGCTCTCCCAACTAGCCGCTGGGCTAGTAATGCACCACTTTATGTTATTGAATAAATCATCGCTTCCTTTGCTGATGGCAGATGAAGCTCTCAATTTAAATGCGCAATCAGCACACACGTAAATAATCATAATAAAAGGCTGATGTGGCTAAGTCAATTACTTTCGGCGAGAGAATTAAATTAATTACACTACACGCAGTAGACGAGCTCTGAACTTGCCCTTTGAAGATACGCTATCGCTATAGTTTTATAGTTATTGAGTTGAAATTTCTCACATCTTTATGATTATAGCGGATCTCCATTCTACTTAAATTTAAACATTCTAGCCTTATTTATTAGCCTACGTAATCTATCTTGCTTCCTTAATTTTTAATACAAATACCAGAAAATAATGAATTTCAACTAAAATCTTAATTTGTGAGATCCAAAGTACTGTCTCTATTAAATTATTATGAAAAAGGAATCTAAATATAAATTTTTAAGTCTCTAGCTCTTTTCTGTTGCGCCAATGATTTTTACAGAAAAACGTCCAAATTTCGAAAATGGTTAAAGTTATTGAACTGACACTCAACACATATTGATTTAGTATTACTCCTGATATGGTAGAACCGTTTCAGGATATTTACTTGATTTTTAAAGGATTGCGCAACATTTATGACGTCAGCGCTAGTTACAGCGGGCTGGCTGGCACACAATGGAAAAACTGATATGAATTTTATACGGCGTGAGTAGGTTGCTTCCCTACAGCGCGGTTCCAGACTGTAGCGCCTAGAACGGCTCGGCCACATGGGCCGGCAAACCCACTATCCACATCAGGGAAAACAACATAAAAACAGCTATAAAAACAAACAGAAATGAAGCAATAGCTTTGAAATTCACTACATGAAAACTAACGCTGAATCTAATTGTCAGAATGAATTACATAAATGCGATTTGATATATGTTTTGTCGTTGTGGTCTTCAGCAAAGAGACTGTTTTGATGCAGCTCTCCATGCTACTCTATCCTGTGCAAGCTTCTTCATCTTCCATTGCCTACTGCAACCTACATCCTCCTGAAGCTGTTTAGTGTATTCATCTCTTGGTCTCCCTCCCCACTGCCCTCCAATACAAAATTGGTAATCCCTTGATGCTTCGGGATATCTCCTACCAAACGATCCCTTCTTCTAGTCAAGTGGTGCCAAAAACTCCTCTTCTCCCCAATTCTGTTCAATACCTCCTCATTAGTTATGCGATATATCCATCTAATCTTCAGCATTCTTCTGTAACACCACATTTCAAAAGCTCCTATTCTCTTCTTGTCCAAACTATTTATTGTCCATGTTTCACTTCCATACATGGCTACACTCCAAACAAATGCTTTCAGAAACGATTCCCTAACACTTAAATCTATACTCGATGTTAACAAATTTCTCTTATTCAGAAACGCTTTCCCTTGCCATTGCCAGTCTACATTTTATATCCTCTCTACTTCGGCCATAATTAGTTTTTTTTTTCTCCCCAAATAGCGAAACTCATTTACTACTTTAAGCGACTCATTTCCTAATCTAATTCCTTCAGCATCACCCAATTTAATTCGAATACATTCCATTATCTCCGTTTTGCTTCTGTTGATGTTCATCTTTTATCCTCCTTTCAAGACACTGTACATTCCGTTAAACTGCTCGTCCAAGTCCTTTGCTGTCTCTGATAGAATTACAATCTCAACGGCGAACCTCAAAGTTTTTGTTTCTTCTCCATGGATTTTAGTACCTACTTCGAATATTTCTTTTCTTTTCCTTTACTGCTTGCTCAATAAACAGACTGAAAAACATCGGGGAGAGGATACAAGCTTGTCTCACTCCCTTCCCAACCACTGCTTCTCTTTCATGCCCTTCGACGCTTATAAATGCCATCAGGCTTCTGTACAAATTGTAAATAGCCTTTCGCTCCTTGTATTTTACCCCTGTCACCTTCATAATTTGAAAGAAAGTATTCCAGTTAACATAGTCAAAAGCTTCCTCTAAGTCTACAAATGCTAGAAACGTAGGTTTGCCTTTCCTTAATCTATTTTCTAAGATACGTCGTGGGGTCAGTATTGGCTCACGTGTTTCAACATTTCTACGGAATCCAAAATGATCTTGCCCGAGATCGGCTTCTACCAGTTTTTCCGTTCGTCTGTAAAGAAGCCATGGCTTATTAAACTGATAGTTCGGTAATTTTCACATCTGTCAACACCTGCTTTCTATGGGATTGGAATTATTATATTCTTCATGAAGTCTGAGGGTATTTCGCCTGTCTCATACATCTTGCTCACCAGATGGTAGAGTTTTGTCAGGACTGGCTCTCCCAAGGCTATCAGTAGTTCTAATGGAATGTTTTCTACTCCCGGGACCTTGTTTTGACTGAGGTCTTTCAGTGCTCTGTGAAACCCTTCGTGCAGTATCGTATCTCTCATTTCATCTTCATCTACATCCTCTTCCATTTCCATAATATGGTCCTCAAGGACATCGCCCTTGTATAGACCCTCTATATACTCCTTTCATCTTTCTGCTTTCCCTTTTTTGCTTAGAACTGGGTCTCCACCTGAGCTCTTGATATTCATGCAAGTGGTCCTCTTTTCACCATTGGTCTCTTTAATTTTCCTGTAGTTATCATCTATCTTACCGCTAGCGATATACGCCTCTAGCCATCCCTGCTTAGCCATTTTGCACTTCCTGTCGATCTCATTTTTGACACGTTTGTATTCCTTTTGGCCTGCTTCATTTACTGCATTTTTCTATTTTTTCCTTTCATCAATTAAATTCAGTATTTGTTCTCTTACCCAAGGATATCTATTAGCCCTCGTCTTTTTACCTACTTGATGCTCTGCTGCCTTCACTATTTCGACTCTCCAAGCTACCCATTCTTCTTCTACTGTATTTCTCTCCCGCATTCTGGTCAGTCGTTCCCTAATGCTCCCCCTGAAACCTACGGTTCTGTCAGTTTATCAGGGTCCCATCTCCTTAAATTCCCACCTTTTTGCAGTTTCTTCAGTTTTAATCTACAGTTCATAACCAATAGATTGTGGTCAGAGTCCCCATCTGCCCCCGGAAATGTCTTACAACTTAAGACCTGGTTCCTAAATCTCTGTCTTACCATTATATAATCTGTCTGAAACCTTCCAGTATATCCAGGCTTCTTCCATGTATACAACCTACTTTCATGATTCTTGAACCAACTGTTAGCTATTATTAAATTATGCTCTGTGCAACATTCTACCAGGCTCCTTCCTTTTTCATTCCTTAGCCCTATTCCACATTCACCTACTACGTTTCATTCTCTTCCTTTTCCTACTATCGAATCCAGTCACCCATGACTATTAAATTTTTGTCTCCCTTTGCTATCTGATTTATTTCTTTTATCTCATCATATATGTCATCAATCTCTTCGTTATCTGCGGAGCTAGTTGGCATATAAACTTGTACTACTGTGGTAGGTGTGGGCTTCGTATCTACCTTGGCCACAACAATGCATTCACTATTTTGTTTGTAGTAGCTTACCCGTATTACTATTTTTTTTATTCATTATTAAACCTACTCCTGCATTACCCGTATTTGATTTTGTATTTATAACGCTGTATTCACCTGTCCAGAAGTCTTGTCCCTCCTACCACCGAACTGCACTAATTCCCACTATATCTAACTTTAACCTATCCATTTCCCTTTTTATATTTTCTAATCTACCTGCCCGATTAATGGATCTGACATTCCACGCATCGCTAGTTTTCTTTCTCCTGATAACAATGTCCTCCTGAGTAGTCCCCATCCGGAGATCCGAATGGGGGACTGTTTTACCTCCGGAATATTTTACCCAAGAGGACGACATCATCATTTAAAAAAACAGCTAAGCTGTATGCCCTCAGGAAAAATGACGACTGTAGTTTCCCCTTGCTGTCAGCCGTTCGCAGTACCAGCACAGTAAGGCCGTTTTGGTTAGTGTTACAAGGCCAGATCAGTCAATCATCCAGACTGTTGCCCCTACAACTACTGAAAAGGCTGCTGCCCCTCTTCAGGAACCACACGTTTGTGTGGCCTCTCAACAGATACCCCTCCGTTGTGGTTACACCTACGGTACGGGTATCTGTATCGCTGAGGCAGGCAAGCGTCCCTACCAACGGCAAGGTCCGTGGTTCATTGGGGGGGATTTGATATATAACTGACCATTTTGTTATCAAGAAGGTGGACAAGGCAGAATAAATAAAATCTGTACATCTGAATGCACTCACATCCAGTACTGTAGACGCGAGGAGTGCGCAGTCTGACTGGGTATCTGTGCAAGCCAACCAGATCTTCAGACTAATGCGTCTCTCAGAATACTCTTTCGACATCGCGTCTCTTCATTACCACTGAAGTGCTGCCTGTTCACCTTTCCGTGTATGGCAAAGTTGCAAAACACAACATTTGCTCCCTTTCTGTGTTACGTCAGAGCTTCACGATAATTGTGGTACCGCTCTTCTGGAGGATCTCCATCACGTGCTGTAGTCCGAAAGATGGGATTTCTGACACATTATGGGCGAAATCCTGTGGATAAGAATGCTAAAAACAGTGCTGCATGCAATTATCTGTGTGATAGCAGCTGGATGCGTATATGTACACAGCCATGTGCATTGATTTATTGATTTCCCGAACGTAGCATCAATTAACCTGAAAGTTTACTTTTTTTATACGCAGAAAAAAAAACATCCAAGTTCTCCCGGCCTTGAGGCCATACAACGAAAGCGTTATTGTTTGTAGAAATGGTAAGATTTGAGGCATGTGTGAGCATATGCCCAGGGGTCTTTCGCGGAGAGAGTTAACCGAAATCTGAAGTCCACGTTGACTATTTATCATCAGAAAACCACTAGTAAATGGGACTGCAGTCTTCGCTGGCTGTTTTGCCTTTAATACCGCCAGTCATGAAGCCGTGGGTGGTACGCCCGCCTCCTTGATCTTTTCCTATCTGGTTTTTCCCTCTTTTAAACTTGTGGGGAGTCAAAGATCTTATTCCAGCCGATATTAGTCCTCGTGTTATTAAGGAAAAGTGGAACCGGGCCAGACGCAATATACTCAGGGCCCATAATAAACTATCTGAGCGTTATAATCGCAATCGAGAAATCTTTAAGGGCAGGCCAGGGGATCAAATTTATGTCCGCAATTTCCTGGGGAAACAGGTGCGTGGTGGGAATCTTAGTAAATTTACTCCTCATTTTCTGAGGCCTTGCAGTATCATACATATTTTAGGCCTAGTAAATTTGTTGGTCAAGGAGAACAGTTCAGGTAAGCAGTATCGGGTTCACCTTAGCCAAGTTAAGTTCAGGTACCTCGGGCGTTGAATTAGCCCCTTCCTGTGTTAAGTTTGAGGAGGCGGAAGGGGGGGGGGGGGGGGGGTAGGTTGAGCCGTGGCTGGCTTACGCTATGCACTGCATTCAACCTTCGTAGCTATTCTGTGTTAAGTATTCCTCGGTTATCACGATTATGCTGTTATCCTCTCTCTCCCCGAGTGGCAGTAGCGGTGTGTATCGATATTCGCATCGTGGACTATCTTTGACCTGGCGCTTATAGTTTTCGGCTGGGCGGTGTGCGACCAGTCGGTCGGTTGGCGTGGAGCAGAGAGGAATTCTCCGCGGGACGTAGTTTGGCCGGGGCTGCTGGCGGTTTCTACGCGTGTCGAAGTGTGTATCGCTGTTCCCATTGCTACGAGGTCCGTGGCTCACCGACCCTGGACACGAAAGTTGCGTTTTGATTTAATCTACCAGCAAATCACGTCTGTTCACATTGTGTCGTTTGGAGTTCGTTGTCGGCTGTTGGGACATTCCCACGACCAACAGTATGAGTTTCAAGTTGGAAAATTCTAGCCACCTTCTGGTGTAGTTTCACTGTATTTGGTTATTTGAATTGAAGTGCACCAACGGAATCTTCTGCCTTGTGGCAGTTAACGTTCCGGTTACCTGTCCTTGCCATTGACGCAAGTTTCAGGCAATGTAGTTTCCTTATCATGTTGTTGCTGACCAGCACGGTGTGTATTTTGACAGCTCCATGTATGATTGGTTGTGGGTGCCAATATCTTCTACATTGTTCCATTGAACCCTCTGTTGTTCCCTGATCGGATGAGGTGGAAGTTATCCTGTCAGTGGGTCCGTTGACTGTTGGTCGGTTGGGTTGTCGTCGGATCGTTAATGGTTGGTCCGACTGCCTGTCTCACCTAAGCGAGTGTTAGTGTTTGAATTCCAGGCCAAACCTCGAACATCTGAGCGCCCTTAGTGTAGTGCCTTCTTTTATTTGTTTCTTGTTGTTTGTACTTGTATGGCTTATAGACGATTTTTTTAAAATCAAGGTTGTTTTGCCCTTAAGGAGTAAGATTTAGGCCTTCAGCCTAATTTAAAGAACTGTTTCACGTGAGACCTTTGACATCTTGGACCTTCAGCCGAGTTTGAATTGTTTTACTCTTAAGGTCTTCAGCCTAAATTACAGAACTGTTTTAAGATAAGGCTTTGCCTTTTAAATTTCTGTTTTGGTTGAGTTTTTCCTAATTAAGAACTGTTTTACCTAAGGCCTCTTTTTAAAAAAAAAATTGTTTAGCCCTAAATGTTGGGCTTTCAGCCAATTTTGAATTCAAATTGTTTGCTTTCAAAATCTCAGATTCTTTGGGCCTTCAGCCTAAATAAAGAACTGTTGTGACATAAGGCTTGCCTTTTTAAATTTCTGATTATCCTTGCGTTTTAATTAATTGGTCTTCAGCAGTTTCTAAATTAAAGTGGCTTTCAGCCGGTAATTAAGTTCCAAAGATTAAAGTTGTGTGTTTAAAAAACAACTGTTTTGGGGCTCTTGTAATGTTTGATTATGTAATAGAGTTGTATGTTCGAGTGTAACTGACAGCACCTTATTTTGGCCCCTTTCCACAATTTAAACTACCTGTCCTGTCCTGGGGGTTAAGCTGGGCGTCTCAGTGTGATCTCACTACAAATTTCTCCATAATGCTATGGCTATTCCTGGTGTCACGGGAGATCTCACACCCACACCTTCCAGCTGCCATTAATAATGTCATTCGCTCTGTAAGTTGGCAGCAGTACCAGAAAAAATCTCTCGGATGCATTCTGGTGAGCAGACACTTTGGTTCAAATGGCTCTGAGCACTATGGGACTTAACTGCTGAGGTCATCAGTCCCCTAGAACTCAGAACGACTTAAACCTAACTAACCTAAGGACATCACACACATCCATGCCCGAGGCAGGATTCGAATCTGCGACCGTAGCGGTCATGCGGCTGTAGACTGTAGCGCCTAGAACCGCTCGGCCACTCCGGTCGGCAGCAGACACTTTGTTTTACAAATCAACAGCAGGTCGTCCTTGACGAATGGAATGTCTCTCACCAGTTTCACGATCTTCTACGAGTTCATCATGTGGTATACACAGTGCCCCACTAACAGTTTGTGTAGTTCTGCCATACGTGTATCCAGTCTGTAAACTGGCTACCAGATAGTGTTTACTGTTGGACATTTCCACAGTCGTTCTGGTGTATTTTGGGAATCCTATACAGGCGAAGATCAACTTAAGGTGTAGCTACTTCATCCTTTCATGTAGGATAAACAGAGTTATGCAGAACAACGTTGGCTTCCTTCGCAAGAACCAATGTCACATTTTTCGAGAGTTGCTCTTTTGCTGCCGGCCGCTGTGGTCGAGCGGTTCTAGGCGCTTCACTCCTTAACCACGTGGCTGCTACGGTCGCAGGTCCGAATCCTGCGTCGGGCACGGATGTGTGTGATGTCCTTATGTTAGTTAGGTTTAAGTAGTTGTAAGTCTAGGGGACTGATGATCTCAGATGTTAAGTCTCATAGTGCTTAGAGCCATTTGAACTTTTTTTTTTTTTTGCTATTTTGCTGTATTGATTTTAAATCTTTTGATAATATCTGGATCCACGCAACACATCAGCGTTGCCTTTGTCCACCGATGATATGGCAGTGTGTGTATTCTCTCGCAGGGATCTGATAAACATTTGGACATTAGGATCACCCTTATTTCTTCATTTAATTTACGGACAGATCTTGAATGGCCTATTACACACCGCCGATGGCTTCTTGAGTGGGTCATGAATTTTGTGCCTTTTGACATCACTCGTGTTGTTGCTGTATATAGTTCCTTGCCTGTAGGATTAACAATGGTTCTGTGAGGGAGAGAGATGTACAACCCTGTCAATTTGTCATATTTGCTTCGTTACGTCATAGTGTCCCGTCTTTTATGCGTCTCGCTCTCAGTGTTTCAAGTAGTATCCAACTACTCCCATGCATGTGTGCAATTTAATTGGCGATGTGCAAATAATGCGTAAGTTTTGCAGGGAAAGGAACTTACAAAGAATGTTACATTGTCTGTGATGAAGGAAATCGTTCATCTTCTGAGGAAGTCCGACTGACCGTAGGATAACACAACGAAAAGCTAAGGCTGTAACACCCAATCACTTTTACGAGCTTCGGGAAGCACATAAGCTACCACGAGAAGATTATTAGTTCTGAACACCTCCGCACATGTACTTTTAACTGTCTGGAAAATAATATTGATAATACACTACTACCAGCCATGGATGTGGGAGTAGGCTGGAAGGGAAATAACATGTAAAAGTAACCGAAATCGACTGATATTTCTGTTTGATACACAGTGTAATTGATGCAAATCCTGGTAAAAACATCCCTGACTTGGGGCAGAGACGGGCAGTTGATAATACATAAAATAATCGTAATCAGGCCAAGTCTCAGAATCAGTTAACATAATCTAAACACCAAGCAGAAATATCAACTTGACTAAACCCGCCCCTCGATCAATACATCAAAACTATATAAAGTATCTGTCGGTAAACTCTTTGATCTGTTGTGCACACTTGCGAAGTTGTTTTGGTTGCACGAGAATTGTCGGAATCGGACGCTTTAGTCCTTTCCAACTAAAGCTCTTGTGTCAGACCAAAAAATTAGAATTAATGACGTTCGACTTTTCCAGCCAAAAGAGATTTCGCCAAACCATTGAGAGAATAGAGGAAATCGTTAAAGTTATTGGAAAATAGGGACCTGAATATTCCTGACCATGTAACTGGCCGCAGTGCAGGACCGTGGAAATTCTACCGGAAAGGTGTGACGGAAAGTAGTGACGTAACGGTTAACAAGAAGCACATGTGCTGACGAGGGTTTCAGTGTTTGCATCCCGGTTAACTTTCAGAGATCTGAGCGTCAAAGGTTTCTTAAATATTCTGTACACCTTTCTTCACTGGGTAGGCACGTTGTTCTGGATTTGGCAGGGTCACTGGTAGAGGGTCGCCAGACGCCTTTTCTGTTGCCACCCCTTAAAGGGTAACAAAGTAATAACTTCACAAATTTATCTGATGTAAAATACGCAGTACATTGCGTTGCTTCATTTGACTGTTTCACTTCAGTTTCCACTTCATGCATTATTTTCTAGTTCCAATATCCCGAACAGGAATATATCATTGTAATTTAGATACCGTGTGGGGTATGCTAGTCCCCCATCTGTCGCCTCCCCAGGTGGCGGATAGGGGAATGCTCTCTTGATATGGAGAGTACCGAGGAAATAAAGTACCCGGGGTGGACCAAAACTAGCACGAGCGGGAGAGGCTAGCTCAGCCGCGGTGAAGGCAACCCTCCTAGGGGTAGAGTACCCCAAAATCAAGACTCCTGGTCCCCCAGGTTGGGGGTTCTGCAGAGGGCTACCAACCCACTCATGTCATCATCATCATCATCATCATTTAAGACTGATTATGCCTTTCAGCGTTCAGTCTGGAGCATAGCCCCCTTATAAAATTCCTCCATGATCCCCTATTCAGTGCTAACATTGGTGCCTCTTCTGATGTTAAACCTACTACTTCAAAATCATTCGCAACCGAATCCAGGTGCCTTCTCCTTGGTCTACCCCGACTCCTCCTACCCTCTACTGCTGAACCCATGAGTCTCTTGGGTAACCTTGCTTCTCCCATGCGTGTAACATGACCCCACCATCTAAGCCTGTTCGCCCTGACTGCTACATCTATAGAGTTCATTCCCAGTTTTTCTTTGATTTCCTCATTGTGGACACCCTCCTGCCATTGTTCCCATCTACTAGTACCTGCAATCATCTTAGCTACTTTCATATCCGTAACCTCAACCTTGTTGATAAGGTAACCTGAATCAACCCAGCTTTCGCTCCCATACAACAAAGTTGCTCGAAAGATTGAACGGTGCACAGATAACTTAGTCTTGGTACTGACTTCCTTCTTGCAGAAGAGAATAGATCGTAGCTGAGCGCTCACTGCATTAGCTTTGCTACACCTCGCTTCCATTTCTTTCGCTATGTTGCCATCCTGTGAGAATATGCATCCTAAGTACTTGAAACCGTCCACCTGTTCTAATTTTGTTCCTCGTATTTGGCACTCTATCCGTTTATATTTCTTTCCCACTGACATTACTTTCGTTTTGGAGATGCTAATCTTCATACCATAGTCCTTACATTTCAGATTCAGCTCTGGAATATTACTTTGCAAACTTTCAATGGAATCTGCCATCACAACTAGGTCATCCGCATATGCAAGACTGCTTATTTTGTGTTCACATATCTTAATCTCTCCCAGCCAGTCTGTTGTTTTCAACATATGATCCATAAATAATATGAACAACAGTGGAGACAGGTTGCAGCCTTGTCGTACCCCTGAAACTACTCTGAACCATGAGCTCAATTTACCATCAACTCTAACTGCTGCCTGACTATCCATGTAAAGACCTTTAATTGCTTGCAAAAGTTTGCCTCCTATTCCATAATCTCGTAGAACAGACAATAACTTCCTCCTAGGAACCCGGTCATATGCCTTTTCTAGATCTATAAAGCATAGATACAATTCCCTGTTCCACTCGTAACACTTCTCCATTATTTGCCGTAAGCTAAAGATCTGGTCCTGACAACCTCTAAGAGGCCTAAACCCACACTGGTTTTCATCCAATTGGTCCTCAACTAATACTCACACTTTCCTTTCAACAATACCTGAGAAGATTTTACCCACAACGCTGATTAAAGAGATACCTCTGTAGTTGTTACAATCTTTTCTGTTTCCATGTTTAAAGATTGGTGTGATTCCTGCTTTTATCCAGTCTGATGGAACCTGTCCCGACTCCCAGGCCATTTCAATTATCCTGTGTAGCCATATAAGACCTGACATTCCACTGTATTTGATGAGTTCCGACTTAATTTCATCCACCCCAGCTGCTTTATTGCACTGCAATCTATTGACCATTTTCTCCACTTCCTCAAATGTGATCCTATTTCCATCATCATTCCTGTCCCATTCTACCTCGAAATCTGAAACATTACTGATCGTATTTTCACATACATTGAGCAACTCGTCAAAATATTCCCTCCATCTGCCCAAGGCATCCACAGGATTCACCAGCAGTTTTCCTGACCTGTCCAAAATACTTGTCATTTCCTTCTTACCTCCCTTTCGAAGACTGCTAATTACACTCCAGAATGGTTTTCCAGCAGCTTGACCCATAGTCTCCAACCTGTTTCCAAAGTCTTCCCAAGATTTCTTCTTCGGTGCTGCAATTATCTGTTTGGCTTTGTTTCTTTCTTCAACATAATTTTCTCTGTCTACCTGAGTTCTAGTATGTAGCCATTTTTGATACGCCTTCTTTTTCCTTTTACAGGCTGCCTTGACTGTGTCATTCCACCAAGCTGTTTGCTTCATCCTACTTTTACACACTACTGTTCCAAGACATTCTTTAGCCACTTCTAGTACTGTGTCCCTGTACCTTGTCCATTCCTTTTCCAATGACTGTAATTGACTGCATTCAACTAACTGGTACCTTTCTGAGATCGCTGTTATGTACTTGTGCCTCATTTCCTTGTCCTGAAGTTTCTCCACTCTTATCCTCCTACATATGGACCTGACCTCCTGCACTTTCGGCCTCACAATCCCAATTTCACTGCAGATTAAATAATGATCAGTGTCATCAAAGAATCCCCTGAATACACGTGTGTCCCTCACAGCCTTCCTGAATTCCTGATCTGTTATTATATAGTCAATGACAGATCTGGTTCCCCTGCCTTCCCAAGTATACCGGTGAATGTTCTTATGTTTAAAAAAGGAGTTTGTGATTACTGAGCCCATACTGGCACAGAAATCCAAGAGTTGTTTCCCGTTCCTGTTGGCCTCCATATCCTCTCCAAATTTACCCTTAATCTTTTCATACCCTTCTGTTCGATTTCCAATCCTGGCATTAAAATCACCCATGAGCAGAACACTGTCCTTGTCCTTTACTCTATCAACTACATCACTGAGTGCCTCATAAAAACTATCCATCTTATCTTGATCTGTCCCTTCACACATGCGAATATACTGACACAACCCTAATTTTCTTGCATCTACGCCGGGTTCCATTTCTTTCCTGATGTAAAGCCCTACACCACATTGTGCTATTCCTGCTTTGACTCCTGACAGGTAGACCTTGTATTCTCCCACTTCCTCTTCTTTCTCACCCCGAACCCGAATGTCACTAACAGCTAAAATGTCCAGCCCCATCTTCCTTGCAGCCTCTGCCAGCTCTACCTTCTTCCCAGAGTAGCCCCCATTGACATTAATAGCTCCCCATCTCATTACCATTTGTTTGCCAATTCTTATCTTAGGAGTCTCTGGTTTGTTAGTTAGAGGTGGGACTCCGTCACCTCCAAAGGTCCGAGGCATTTTGCTCTGATTGTTGCCAGCATCATATTTAAAGTACCAGGGAAGCAGGTTGCTAGCCTTACTTGCCCCGAGTCCCATTGGGTTTTACCCCTAACGGTTGAAGGACTAACCGGTGGATTTGGTAGTCTTTACCGTATGAGCACAAAGGTGACCACGACTCAGAATATGTCCGAGATGCCCAGCCTTATTCCAAAGTAACTGGTATCCCGACTGTCGGGACCACTTACTTGGCCACTCATACGTTGCCCGTGGTTCATGAACTAGGACATGACTACAGGAACCCACACCATGAACCCACTCATGTAAAAAAAAAAAACGAAACTGTCAGGATACTCAATGCCAGCCTCGGAAACAGGACAGGATTTACTGAACAAAAACTGGCAAAGCTACAAGGATATCTCTTTTGAATCATGGAATATTAGAAGCCTGTATCGTCATGGAATCGCTCAAATACTAGCAAACGAATTAAGAAAATATAGAGTGCAACTGGTAGCTCTCCAAGAAGTAAGGTGGCAGGGAACAGGTTCACTGAAAATAGCAGACGGGACTATAATGTACGGAGACTGCGGTCAGCGCCATGAATTTGGAATCGGTTTCTACATTCATAAGTCAATAGATAACTCAGTAAGGGAGTTCACACATGTGAATAACCGTATATCATACATAACTATTCAGACGCAGTGGTTAGATATTACATTTCTAAATGCACGCGCACCCACCTGGAACAAACGTACAACTTATTAAGTAGGCACAATGTGAAAATAGTGTTAGGAGATTTTAACGCCAAAGTAGGAAAGGAAGAAATCTACAAGCCAACCATCGGAAATTTTAGCTTACACGAGGAAAGTTCAGAGAATGGGGTTAGGTTAGATGGCCTCGGGCAAGTACAGAAAGGGCAACAGCCTCAACGGGTGCGGGGCAAAGTCAGAACATGCGGGGACCAAGCAGCAATCGGTATTGTAGTTGTAAACTGTCGAAGCTGCGTTGGTAAAGTACCGGAACTTCAAGCGCTGATAGAAAGCACTGAAGCCGAAATCGTTATAGGTACAGAAAGCTGGCTGAAGCCAGAGATAAATTCTGCCGAAATTTTTACAAAGGTACAGACGGTGTTTAGAAAGGATAGATTGCATGCAACCGGTGGTGGAGTGTTCGTCGCTGTTAGTAGTAGTTTATCCTGTAGTGAAGTAGAAGTGGATAGTTCCTGTGAATTATTATGGGTGGAGGTTACACTCAACAACCGAGCTAGGTTAATAATTGGCTCCTTTTACCGACCCCCCGACTCAGCAGCATTAGTGGCAGAACAACTGAGAGAAAATTTGGAATACATTTCACATAAATTTTCTCAGCATGTTATAGTCTTAGGTGGAGATTTCAATTTACCAGATATAGACTGGGACACTCAGATGTTTAGGACGGGTGGTAGGGACAGAGCATCGAGTGACATTATACTGAGTGCACTATCCGAAAATTACCTCGAGCAATTAAACAGAGAACCGACTCGTGGAGATAACATCTTGGACCTACTGGTAACAAACAGACCCGAACTTTTCGACTCTGTAAGTGCAGAACAGGGAATCAGTGATCATAAGGCCGTTGCAGCATCCCTGAATTTGGAAGTTAATAGGAATGTAAAAAAAGGGCGGAAGGTTTATCTGTTTAGCAAGAGTAATAGAAGGCAGATTTCAGACTACCTAAAAGATCAAAACGAAAATTTCTGTTCCGACACTGACAATGTTGAGTGTTTATGGAAAAAGTTCAAGGCAATCGTAAAATGCGTTTTAGACAGGTACGTGCCGAGTAAAACTGTGAGGGACGGGAAAAACCCACCGTGGTACAACAACAAAGTTAGGAAACTACTGCGAAAGCAAAGAGAGCTTCACTGCAAGTTTAAACGCAGCCAAAACCTCTCAGACAAACAGAAGCTAAACGATGTCAAAGTTAGCGTAAGGAGGGCTATGCGTGAAGCGTTCGGTGAATTCGAAAGTAAAATTCTATGTACCGACTTGACAGAAAATCCTAGGAAGTTCTGGTCTTACGTTAAATCAGTAAGTGGCTCGAAACAGCATATCCAGACACTCCGGGATGATGATGGCATTGAAACAGAGGATGACAAGCGTAAAGCTGAAATACTAAACACCTTTTTCCAAAGCTGTTTCACAGAGGAAGACCGCACTGCAGTTCCTTCTCTAAATCCTCGCACAAACGAAAAAATGGCTGACATCGAAATAAGTGTCCAAGGAATAGAAAAGCAACTGGAATCACTCAACAGAGGAAAGTCCACTGGACCTGACGGGATACCAATTCGATTCTACACAGAGTACGCGAAAGAACTTGCCCCCCTTCTAACAGCCGTGTACCGCAAGTCTCTAGAGGAACGGAAGGTTCCAAATGATTGGAAAAGAGCACAGGTAGTCCCAGTCTTCAAGAAGGGTCGTCGAGCAGATGCGCAAAACTATAGACCTATATCTCTGACGTCGATCTGTTGTAGAATTTTAGAACATGTTTTTTGCTCGAGTATCATGTCGTTTTTGGAAACTCAGAATCTACTCTGTAGGAATCAACATGGATTCCGGAAACAGCGATCGTGTGAGACCCAACTCGCTTTATTTGTTCATGAGACCCAGAAAATATTAGATACAGGCTCCCAGGTAGATGCTATTTTTCTTGACTTCCGGAAGGCGTTCGATACAGTTCCGCACTGTCGCCTGATAAACAAAGTAAGAGCCTACGGAATATCAGACCAGCTGTGTGGCTGGATTGAAGAGTTTTTAGCAAACAGAACGTAGCATGTTGTTATCAACGGAGAGACGTCTACAGACGTTAAAGTAACCTCTGGTGTGCCACAGGGGAGTGTTATGGGACCATTGCTTTTCACAATATATATAAATGACCTAGTAGATAGTGTCGGAAGTTCCATGCGGCTTTTCGCGGATGATGCTGTAGTATACAGAGAAGTTGCAGCATTAGAAAATTGTAGCGAAATGCAGGAAGATCTGCAGCGGATAGGCACTTGGTGCAGGGAGTGGCAACTGACCCTTAACATAGACAAATGTAATGTATTGCGAATACGTAGAAAGAAGGATCCTTTATTGTATGATTATATGATAGCGGAACAAACACTGGTAGCAGTTACTTCTGTAAAATATCTGGGAGTATGCGTGCGGAACGATTTGAAGTGGAATGATCATATAAAATTAATTGTTGGTAAGGCGGGTACCAGGTTGAGATTCATTGGGAGAGTCCTTAGAAAATGTAGTCCATCAACAAAGGAGGTGGCTTACAAAACACTCGTTCGACCTATACTTGAGTATTGCTCATCAGTGTGGGATCCGTACCAGATCGGGTTGACGGAGGAGATAGAGAAGATTCAAAGAAGAGCGGCGCGTTTCGTCACAGGGTTATTTGGTAACCGTGATAGCGTTACGGAGATGTTTAACAAACTCAAGTGGCGGACTCTGCAAGAGAGGCGCTCTGCTTCGCGGTGTAGCTTGCTCGCCAGGTTTCGAGAGGGTGCGTTTCTGGATGAGGTATCGAATATATTGCTTCCCCCTACTTATACCTCCCGAGGAGATCACGAATGTAAAATTAGAGAGATTAGAGCGCGCACAGAGGCTTTCAGACAGTCGTTCTTCCCGCGAACCATACGCGACTGGAACAGGAAAGGGAGGTAATGACAGTGGCACGTAAAGTGCCCTCCGCCACACACCGTTGGGTGGCTTGCGGAGTATAAATGTAGATGTAGATGTAGATGTAGACTTATAAACTTGGCAATGACAAATGGCCTCACGATAAGCAGCACAAAATTTCAACATAAACGCATTCATTTAGGAACACGGATATCACCAGATGGAAAGGTAGTCAATCAAACAGATCATGTAGCTATCCAGAAACGATTCCAAAACAGCATTAAAGATGTCACAACCTTTAGGGGAACGGATTGTGACACAGACCACATGTTAATAATATCAAAAATGAAAGTGAAACTCAAAAGGAAAGTAAATAGAAATAGAGAAAAAAAATGGCTCTGAGCACTATGGGACTCAACTGCTGTGGTCATAAGTCCCCTAGAACTTAGAACTACTTAAACCTAACTAACCTAAGGACAGCACACAACACCCAGCCATCACGAGGCAGAGAAAATCCCTGACCCCGCCGGGAATCGAACCCGGGAACCCGGGCGTGGGAAGCGAGAACGCTACCGCACGACCACGAGATGCGGGCAGAAATAGAGAAGTTACAAGATATAACATAGGAAACCTGGCGAAAGTAGATATAAAATAAAATTTTACAAAAGAAATTAAAAGCAACCTAACAAAACCGAGACTGACCAATGCAGAAACACAGGATGTCGAAAGCAGATGGAGACACCTGAAGGGCTGTATTCAAGAAGCAGCTTCCAAAACCATAGGTGAAAGAAAACGACCTAATAAAATGTGGTTTAACACAGTGTCAATAAAAAGTGCTGGAAAGAAGAAATGCGAGAAATGCATGGATTAAAGAAAGGGACAATATGACATTGAAGGAAAGATTCTATAAACTCCGCCAAGAAACGCAAAGAACCCTAAGACAAGAGAAAAGGGAATACTATAACAATATGATCAGAGAAGCAGAGGATGATTTCCAACATCACAAGACAAGGCAGATGTATACAAAATATAAAAAAATCCTTTGGTAAATTCAATAAAAGGGAACAGTTTATAAAGGATCAGTTTGGGAAAAATATTGACCAACAAAAGTGACATACAAAACAGATTATGTCTTTTCACAACTTCTCAGCTGCAATGAGCCACACTCTTACTTTAAATTGGAAGAACCTGATACAATTGATACAGCTGATACAGTTACTACCCCATCAGTAAACGAAATACAGCAAGCAATAAAGAAATTAAAAAATAACAAGGCTTGCGGCGAGGACAAGATATACGCTGAGTTATTAAAGAATGGAGGCCCACAACTGGAATTAGAAATACAGGCGTTAATGGAAACAATTTGGAAGACGGAAACCATTCCTGGAGATTGGAAAACTGCAATTGTGTGCCCCATATTTAATAAGAATGATCCACTAGTTTGTGATAACTACAGAGGAATTGCCTTACTGGATGTCACCTAAAAAATCTTATCCAGCTGGCTATTAAACAAGCTGATACCAATAACAGAAGAACTGACTGGGGACTACCAGTGCGGTTTCCGCAGAAACAGATCCACATTAGATCACTTATTCACCCGAAGACAAGAAACTGAGAAGGCGTGGGAGTTCAATGTAGATGTCCACATATTATTCGTAATTTTAAAAAGGCCTATGATAGCATACACCGACAGACACTCCTAAATATAATGAAGGAATTTAAAATACCACCAAAATTACTTAGATTAGTTAAAATGTGTATAGATTAAACTTTATGTCCCATAAAGACACCGGTAGGAGAAACTGAAGATTTTAAGGTGTACACTGGACTGCCATTTCACCTATTTTATTTAACCTTGTCCTAGAGAAGATTGATAGAGAATTTTCTAAGACCATTCCACAAGGGATCCAGCTACAGGATGTGAACATTGCAAGACTTACCTATGCAGATGATGTAGCACTAATAAGTAGTTCCAAAAGAGAATTAATCAGGATGATGCAAAATTACTACAAAATTGCTGAGAAAGCAGGATTACACGTTAATGAAGAAAAGACAGAATACCTACCCATAAGTAAAAAAACCAGAAAAGATGCACCTCTGACTGTACATGAATTCAATTTCGAGACTGTTGACCACTTCAAGTACCTAGGAAGTATTTTTAGTAATAACAACAGAACATATATAGAAATAGATGCCCGTTTATCAACAACAAACAAGACACTTTTTAGTTTCATCAAAATTCTAAGAAAAAGATCACTTAGCGGTAACTTCAAAACCCGCTTATATCAATCGACCATTATACCTGTGCTGTTATATGGATGTAAATCATTAATATTTAGAAACAAAACTGAAGAAAAACTGTTAATATTCGAAAGAAAAGCACTAAGGAAAATTTTTGGACCTGTATAAGACGAAAATAACATGGGATGGAGAATAAGAAGAAATGAAGAATTAAGAGGGCTGAACAAACACCGTAACATCGTCGAAGTGCTCAAGAGGAAAAGGTTGAATTGGGCAGGCCATATAGCAAGAATGACAGACTATCTAGAATGGCATTCAGCAGAACAATAGGTGGAACGAGAAGAAGAGGGAGACCCAGAATGAGATGGCGGGATGACATTCGGGAGGACACAATGGGGATGAACAGCAGCAGCAACTGGACAAACAGCGCATTGGACAGGCAGAAGTGGAAGAGGCTCATACAGCAGGCGTATGGTCGATAAGGCCCTTGCCACATGTAAAGTAAAAAAAGTAAAAGTAAAAAAATTTAGATATTAGCCTATCGGTCAACTTATTCTGCTGATAGTCTAGCGATGACTAATTACTTTTATTACATGGAGTTGTATGTTGTTTCAGGCTTCGAATTAAATGCATTTATGTTTGTAAGCTTACGAAATATGTTAAAAGACCCTAAAATAGACACACGTGATAAAAACACACATTTCTGAAATATAAAATTGGTTTTTAAATTATGCATAGGAACAATAACCACTCAAGAATGTTAACGTAATTATAATGTATTTCGTGACAGATATATACAGGGTGAGTCACCTAACATTACCGCTGGATATAGTTCGTAAACCACATCAAATACTGACGAATCGATTCCACAGACCGAACCTGAGGAGAGGGGATAGTGTAATTGGTTAATACAAACCATAAAAAAATGCACGGAAGTATGTTTTTTAACACAAACCTACGTTTTTTTTTTTCAATGGAACCCCGTTAGTTTTGTTAGCACATCTGAACATATAAACAAATACGTTATAAGTGCCGGTTGTTGCATTGTAAAATGTTAATTACATCCGGAGATATTGTAACCTAAAGTTGAAATTTTCGATCAAGCAGTGCAAATAAATGTGTTCCACACAACTGAAAATTATTAGTGACAAGGTAAAGTGGTAAATTTTCACGAACTCTGGAGGTCAGGTGGTTTGATAACGAAACTGGAAGGCTGCGTCGTGACTTAGGCAAGCATCCGACTCTCAGAGGGTCGCCGTATTGAGTTCCTTATCCGCCAGCTGGGCTCGGATGATGAGCGGCGAAACTCGGCGACCAGGTTATGAACGAAGCCACGGGCTGAGGCGCGCCGCGCCGCACGCCGCCGCTCTGCTCGCAAAGCCCCGGTGCGCGCCCTGCGCCACAGAGTTACGGCCGAGGCGTGACGCGGGCCACGCGGGGATTGCCAGAGAGCGGCGTTGCCGGCGCCGCCTCGTACATTCTGGGGCGGCCAGGAGGCGGCGGCCAGCTCGTACGCAAGGCCTGTCAGTGGGGCCAGATGTAGTGTCCACACACTGCTGGAGAAGACAGCAACTGAAATTCTGGTAGCGAAGCAAGATGCGGAAATGTTGCGTTTTTCAAATGTTCCTTTAGTAAGAAAAATCCAGGAATAACAGCCCAGTATAATTCTGGAGCCACTCCAAACGTTAGTGATCTTGATACTAGCGGTTCTGCTATTGTGAAACAGCTGATATCGCTAAAATTGGACAAAGCTCCTACCCCTATTAGATTCTATACCGAATTTGTGGCTCAGTTAGCAATTTTCTTAACTGTACTCTACCTTACATGTCTTGACTAAAAAATTGTAACCAGTGGCAGGAAGAAAGCACCCGTCTAAAACATGGGTAGCAGACACCATCCAGAAAAATTCCATCTAATATTTTGTGACCTGACGTCCCTTTGCTATTAAAGAAAGTGATCCGCCAAAGTACCGTCTAATGCCTTGCGAAACACTCCCTTGCTATTAAAGAGAGAAATGATGCTGGTTAGTTGTGTCTGTATCTCTCCACCAATGAATCGTGCTAATTATACTGTTCACAAGAGAGTTAAAAAACGCTAATTCCCGGCGCAGTGCTGGGGTCACCCACTCCTGGGATCGAAACCCCTATTATTTCGTCAGGACTGAGGCCGAAGAACCTATATGAACGCATCACACACAACGAAACAAGGTTAAACATTACTCCTTTACAGAATGAGATTTTCACTCTGCAGTGGAGTGTGCGCTGATATGAAACTTCCTGCAGATTATAACTGTGTGCCAGGAGGTTTCATTACTCCTTTTATTCCTCAGAACAGATATTAGGACAGGATCTTCCGTGGCGGCTGGTGGCTTCATAAGCCGGAGTGGCCCACACGCCATTTTGAGAGAAAGGTGTCCCTCTCCGGTCATTGCCGGTGTTGTCCCATCACATGGACCACACTGTCAGATGGACCACACTGTCAGATGGACCACACTGTCAGATGGACCATACTGTCAGATGGACCACACTGTCAGATGGACCACACTGTCAGATGGACCACACTGTCAGATGGACCATACTGTCAGATGGACCATACTGTCAGATGGACCATACTGTCAGATGGACCATACTGTCAGATGGACCATACTGTCAGATGGACCACACTGTCAGATGGTGTGATGTCGTGTTGAATGCTGATTGTGACAAAGCTGCTGAAGTTTAGTTCAGTTGTTGCCCTGAACTGGAATAATATTAGTGGCCTTGTGGGCTAAAATGCAACGCCAACTTCACTACCGGATGCTGGTTTGTTTTATTCCGCGGCTACAAATCACTGGTCATCACATCAGGCAGCAAGAATATCACCAGTACTGCAACAACCTCGTACAAGATGTTGCAATATTACACGCAGAGAACTGAGTACGGATGACATGAACGTAATCAATCCTGCTGACAGGGGTGGAGTAGTTATAGCATCGAAGAGCAGCTTTGTTGTAGGTCACCATTTGTAATGACCGAATCAGTGTTGCTCATTGCTAGTCAGGGGTTTTCAGCTTTGCTGTTTTGGTTTAATTAGTTTGTTTCAGTGGATAGCTCGTGTTGATAGTTCGCTTGAGCAATGCCTGGTTGTAAGGAAATACTAAGGGAACGGGAGAGAGAATTTTTTTTATGTTGTTGCGCAAACACTCTCCTACACTTTAATAAAATTCTTTGTAATTTTTATTGTTTCCTTGTCTACTAGTTATCTACCTTATATTTCTTACATTTACGCTGAACGTTCAGTTTCTTCGATGACAAAAGAAATCTGCTTCTTTGGGTATGTTTATAAATAACTTTTCGGCTACCAGACACAATTTTCTTTTATTCATATTTGTAAGATGGGAAGAACTATGCCCCTTCATGAAGTCATTAAAGATCACCTAACTCACATTGAGTGAACAGTAGAGCTGAACAAAAATGACTGACAAGGCACAATGCATCTTGTAGAGGGTATAATATGGATGTATTGGAATAATTAATGTCGGGTGCTGGTTTTAAAGTAATTCACACAACATGAAAAACTTTGTAGAAATGCGTCGATTTACTGGAGGCTAGTTTATCCCAGGGAAGTATACAGAGTGACCGTGGTCAGCTGGCAGGGGAGTGGAGAAGGGAAGCGACAATGGGCAGCTTAGGGCGGCTCTAGCTCTGAGAAAGCGGTAACGGGGCGCGGCCTCCAGCTGCCTTAAGATGAGTGACAGTGAGTGGGTGGTTGACCCCATGCTGGTGTTCCGGGAAGCAAAATGGTTCAAATGGCTCTGAGCACTATGGGACTTAACATCTGAGGTCATCAGTCCCCTAGAACTTAGAACTACTTGAACCTAACTAACCTCAGGACATCACACACATCCATGCCCGAGGCAGGATTTGAACCTGCGACCGTAGCAGTCCCGCGGTTCTGGACTGCGTGCCTAGAACCGTTAGACCACCACGGCCGGCACTGGGAAGCAGACGGAGAACTTGTATGCCTGTTGATATATGTCCATCTTCCAATTTTCAGTGAAGCATGCGAGAAAGCCGCGCAAGGCTACGGTTTAGTGGTCAACATAGGTCAAAATATGCGTGTTCGTGACTATAGTAACTTCACGCTGAATTCACGGTCCCCAGAGCCTGAAGTAAATCAGGTGAAGAGCGACAGAATGAAATATGCAGGCCTCTGATGGGAACGTAGGACCAAGGAATTTGAAGTACTCTCCTGGGAATCAGAATTCCGGAAAAACTGATGTTTGTGCAGACACTAACCTTGTGGATGGCCTGGGAGGAGCTAAATAGCAGAAGTTGAGAGGAAGGGAAATTTTGTGGGAATTTGTTCACTTCCCAGAGCAGGCATTGGTCGGTACTGGGGAGCAACGCATAATTAAAGCGACTTACGCTGCAATTGGCACAAGTGATTTTGCTGGAGGGGAAACCGAGGCGAAGAGCGGACTGGGAGAAGTCTCTGTAGTGGTCTTCTGTCCCCAGCTTGCCTAGAGTGCGGACGTGGCGTTCTTTACTCAGCTTGTCTGAGAAAGAGTGAGCATCTCTGCAGTTTAGAACTTAGCAAATGTAACGATTGAGCTTGGAGATATGAAGTTTTGCTTCAGCTATGTACTGAGCAAGATAGCTAGGAGTGAATAGACGAACGCAGCCTTGCACCACCATGAGGTCGGCCGACGTCTGCACAACGACGCCGCTCCGCCACGCTGTATTATGTGATATTGCGCCCTCTCCGGCCACTGATTAATTTGTTAGATCACGTCGGCAAAGTTTCCATGGGGGTTTCACGGGCCGTGTAGTGCAGAATTCTTCTCCCACTTCATATTAGGCCTGGGTCAGTCGATAGGAATTACTCTTGAGTTATCGCGCTTTACTCCACGCAAACGCAATTTATTACCACTGCCTGTTAGGAGAGTCACGTAATTTGATGATTGAAGGTCGTGAGTTAAAAAATAAATCTGTGCTAATCGACTGCATCTGTATTCAATCAGGTAGTGGAAATCCCAAATCACTTTCTTAATTAATTTTATGTTCAACATTTGCATCTGAATATAACATCAATGTGCACCCCTTTTAATTAAAAGGGATCAATTATGAATCAATTAATGTCAACACTGCCACCGCAGTTCAATCAGGAGTCACAGGGCCTTATTACTTTCTTTGCGTTATCCAACATTGCGGCAGTTTTGCACTCTCTGTTGATCTGTTAGTCAATTACCTGGGGTGAACACACACCAAAACCAGATAAGTGACGGGTGGGGTGTTACATATTTTACACCATGCATTTTGGGAAATGGTGCCAATTTTCAAGTGTGTATTCTCCTTGTACTATGCTAGTTTCAAGTAATTTTTCGATGGGTCAGGCGCTGCTATGTTTTGTTGACTTTACTGAAATATACAAAAAAAACGCGCAATTTTTAGTTGGTTATCGACTTTAAAAGTACTTAATGGCAAAATTTGGAAGACAATTTTCTCATGTTACATTTGTGTACAGCCTTACACATAACATCAAAGACAACTTTCAGGGAACAATATACACTCCTGGAAATGGAAAAAGGAACACATTGACACCGGTGTGTCAGACCCACCATACTTGCTCCGGACACTGCGAGAGGGCTGTACAAGCAATGATCACACGCACGGCACAGCGGACACACCAGGAACCGCGGTGTTCGCCGTCGAATGGCGCTAGCTGCGCAGCATTTGTGCACCGCCGCCGTCAGTGTCAGCCAGTTTGCCGTGGCATACGGAGCTCCATCGCAGTCTTTAACACTGGTAGCATGCCGCGACAGCGTGGACGTGAACCGTATGTGCAGTTGACGGACTTTGAGCGAGGGCGTATAGTGGGCATGCGGGAGGCCGGGTGGACGTACCGCCGAATTGCTCAACACGTGGGACGTGAGGTCTCCACAGTACATCGATGTTGTCGCCAGGGGTCGGCGGAAGGTGCACATGCCCGTCGACCTGGGACCGGACCGCAGCGACGCACGGATGCACGCCAAGACCGTAGGATCCTACGCAGTGCCGTAGGGGACCGCACCGCCACTTCCCAGCAAATTAGGGACACTGTTGCTCCTGGGGTATCGGCGAGGACCATTCGCAACCGTCTCCATGAAGCTGGGCTACGGTCCCGCACACCGTTAGGCCGTCTTCCGCTCACGCCCCAACATCGTGCAGCCCGCCTCCAGTGGTGTCGCGACAGGCATGAATGGAGGGACGAATGGAGACGTGTCGTCTTCAGCGATGAGAGTCGCTTCTGCCTTGGTGCCAATGATGGTCGTATGCGTGTTTGGCGCCATGCAGGTGAGCGCCACAATCAGGACTGCATACGACCGAGGCACACAGGGCCAACACCCGGCATCATGGTGTGGGGAGCGATCTCCTACACTGGCCGTACACCACTGGTGATCGTCGAGGGGACACTGAATAGTGCACGGTACATCCAAACCGTCATCGAACCCATCGTTCTACCATTCCTAGACCGGCAAGGGAACTTGCTGTTCCAACAGGACAATGCACGTCCGCATGTATCCCGTGCCACCCAACGTGCTCTAGAAGGTGTAAGTCAACTACCCTGGCCAGCAAGATCTCCGGATCTGTCCCCCATTGAGCATGTTTGGGAATAGATGAAGCGTCGTCTCACGCGGTCTGCACGTCCAGCACGAACGCTGGTCCAACTGAGGCGCCAGGTGGAAATGGCATGGCAAGCCGTTCCACAGGACTACATCCAGCATCTCTACGATCGTCTCCATGGGAGAATAGCAGCCTGCATTGCTGCGAAAGGTGGATATACACTGTACTAGTGCCGACATTGTGCATGCTCTGTTACCTATGTCTATGTGCCTGTGGTTCTGTCAGTGTGATCATGTGATGTATCTGACCCAGGAATGTGTCAATAAAGTTTCCCCTTCCTGGGACAATGAATTCACTGTGTTCTTATTTCAATTTCCAGGAGTATACATCGTGAATAACATACATAAAGAAACAGATGCTTTAACAATATACATAGAAATAAGCACCATTGTTAAAAATAATCCATATTGTTCAGATAAGTACCTTCTGTACAAAAACATATCATACTCTGTAGAAGACGTTGACATTGTTTCTGCCAGCTACATCTAAAAACATATTTGTAACTCTTTGTTTATGTTAGTTGTTCTCGGCGTTTACTGTGCAGTGAAAGTTATGTGAGATTTTCAACATGTATGAGACTCTGCAGGAATGAACCATAAGAAAATAGTAAGAGTTCTTCCAAATTTTGTCACAAACTACATATAAAAATCGAGAACCAACTAAAAATAGCCTGTTTGTTTATATATTGCGCTTAAGTTAGAAAAACAAAGCAGAACCTGACACATCGAAAATATTATATAAAAATGGGATAGCGCAAAGAGGAAACACGCTTGAAAATGGCAATAATTTCCCGAAAAGCATCGTTTAAAATTTGAATGAAAGAAAATCGTGACTGTTAGCAGGAAAGTTATTTATAAACAAACCCATTGTTTTCAGAGTCGCAGGCTTTCAAACAACCATTTGTAGAGGACACGATCAAATCTGAACCTACTTTGACATTAACGTATTAGTTTGCTGCTTTACACATTGTTACTGTGAACATGCCAGCTGAACTCTCTAGGAGATACAGAGAGCTGCTAGCAAAATCTTGTGTGGCTGTCGGTATTAATACACCCACTCCATGCGAAACGAGACAAAAAAGTCATCAGTAAATATGTGGGCATTTGTCCTTCCGTACAAGATCCTCTCCTAACCACTGCAGAACAGAATTACAGATCATCTTGGTAGACAGACTTCAAGAACATCGTCAGATAGAAGACGATTAACAGGGACGATTTTGTGGTGGTATTCGTTGATTTTGAAGAAGTGCATTACTCAGTTGACCGTGAGTCATTATTTAATGATCTGGAATAAATCTGGTGTGCACGACACATCCAGAAATCTGATTAAACAACGTTTGATCGAAACGGCGTCAAAGTGAAATTGGTCTGCGAGATCTTGATCCAATTTCAAACCCGAGCTGGAGTCAGACAGATTGATGGATCTGGTCTAATACTTTCTAAGTGTATTGTGAAAATGGTCATTCGAGAATGGAGGAAGAGACTGAGGCAAGAAGAAGGGAATGAAGACTGCTTCAAACTAGAATAACAACTAAACAGGTGTACGCTGATTGTCTGGCCACTGCTGACATAGACGTATACTTACAACAATAGTAACTCATCAATCACAAAGATTCATCGACTGACAGAGATAACTGAGAAAGTAGTATTACAGGTCTCCTTTGAGAAGACAACATACATGACATATAGTGACAGGCCAGAATAGATTATTTTAAACCAAGGGAAGATTAATCGCATGAAGAAATTTAGATATTGTAATGGAATAATTCAACAGAACAGCTTTGAACAGATGGCGAATAATCTTATATCAGGAAATTAACTTCATCCTATTACCTGACGAAAAACGTCTCTAAGAAGTAATCACTGAGTACTGCAGCCAAGTGGAAACACTATGGTATTGTTGTCAAAACGGATCGACAACAAAAGAGATTCTGAATTTATTTATTTTATTTTTTTTTTTTTTTTGTGAGTGGCACAGGAAGAGTACTTGATAAATGGACGTTGTGTTTCTATTATGATGGCATGAAAATGATACTTACAGAAATACGGAACCAACGAATTACCATTGACATACAATGGAAAAATAGTGATTACAGTTGTGAGAATTTGTGTTTCAGGTTAAATACCTCATTAAAAATACTGCTTAGAATTAGATATCTCAAGTGTCACTCACAGAGGAAAATAGTGTGAATAACCTTACCATTATGCATCATCATGTTGGATGACTAAAAAACAAGTTAACTGCTTATCTATTTACACTATATAATACGTCAAAAGAAAATTGATTTATAATGTCTGGCTGAGCACCATGTGAATACACACACCTCACGTTAAACACAAAAGACTAGAATTCGTTGGTCAATGCACGGAACAAGGGAAAGTTCTGAAGTATGTAAAAAATAAATTCATGTTCAATATTATTGATATAAGTGGTTTCTTCTTAGATCAATAACTGAAAGCATATTCCTTTTAATTGCTGCTGTTTTTATAATCAACGGAAGAAAAGATTCCAATACCTCCAACAGAAGAGTATGGGTATATATTGTTAAAGATTATGGATCTCTATGTATTTGTAACCAGTGACGTATTAGATGTGTAATTATTATTCCACTAACTGAGGAGATTTCAGTTTGTATATAACATGTTAAAGTTATCAAGTAAAATCACTCCTGGAGCAGGCCAATATGCTTACATACAAAGAGAAAAAGAATATTTGCTGATAGATAGCTCTGAGAAACTGTACATTCAGCCGTCACCTGATCAATTAAACTGTAAAGAAATGGACGAACGAAGAAATATATGTAAAAAAAAATTTGGGTTAATTTCAGTGTGTAACCAGAAGGACTGTGAAGTAAAATTAGTATCTGACAATCACGTATGTAGAAATTGTGCCAAGAAAATTATTTCATTAGAGAGAAGTTCATGGAATAGTTTAAGTACTGGTGAGCGGTTATGGGAAATACTTAAGGAGGAAGACATGACCGTTTTGTGCAGCACGTATCCATCTAAGGATATTAAATTAAGTGGTGTGGGAACAACGAAATTTCAGAAAAACTGTAAAGTACACACATCACACCTTATATTCAATCAGACAAAGTGATCCAGATGACCTACACCAGGGGAGATGTAATACAAAATGTACAAAAGAACTAAGATTGCTGTGACGAAAAAATCAGTAGTTTAGATATACAATATGAATTGCATCACCCCCAACTTAGACGACTTACGAATAGTGGATAAGCGATAGGAAGAGATTGATAAATTCATAGATAAAGAACTTCTTGAATTAGAACTGGAAAAGAAGGTCCAAACTTATTCCATTGTTACATACATTAGCATAAATAACTTACTTTTGTTATTGTATTGCTATACCGCGCAACTGCTGTAAGTGTGTGCACAGTAAACTGTTTGCTGAGCCTGTAGATGGGGACTGCCATTGGTCTGTTTGTGTCAACACGACTGTAGTCCAGCCACCTGAAATAAAAGGAATACCCTTATGATCAGCAGAGAGGCACAAGGATATGGTCACATATGAACGACATCTGAGCAACAAGGTTGTCAGAGTGGTAATAACGAATAGCCGTTAAGATGTAAATAATCTTCACGGGTTTGCCGCCGCCGAATGACAATTTCCAACAAGTGGATTTTCACAGCGTCATCCGGCGGCAAACTCGTGAAGACAATTAACAATATATCCGCCTGGAAAGCTTGAAGAATCAGACGTTAAGATGTTTTCCATCAGGTGTAGTATAAGAGAAAATTTACGTAAAAACTTTGTAACTATAGTTTAATAGGTTTAGCAGCACTTTAGATAGTGCACATTGATGTAATTTTTTTTTGTGGGAGGGGGGGGGGGGACGTGCTGCGATCTTAAAAAATTTTCGTAACTTTAATCGCCAGGTCCTGATGGGATTCCAATTCGGTTCTACAGAGAGTACTCTACTGCATTGGCTCCTTACTTAGCTTGCATTTATCGCGAATCTCTTGCCCAACGTAAAATCCCGAGCGACTGGAAAAAAGCGCAGGTGACGCCTGTATATAAGAAGGGTGGATCGTCAAAATTACAGACCAATATCCTTAACATCGGTTTGTTACAGGATTCTCAAACATATTCTCAGTTCGAATATAATGAATTTCCTTGAGACAGAGAGGTTGCTGTCAATGCATCACCACGGCTTTAGAAAGCATCGCTCCTGCGAAACGCAACTCGCCCTTTTTTCACATGATATCTTGCGAACCATGGATGAAGGGTATCAGACGGATGCCATATTCCTTGACTTCCGGAAAGCGTTTGGCTCGGTGCCCCACTGCAGTCTCCTAACTAAGTTACGAGCAAATGGGATTAGTTCCCAAGTATGTGAATGGCTCGAAGACTTCTTAAGTAATAGAACCCAGTAGGTTGTCCTCGATGGTTAGTGTTGTGAGAGTATCATCTACATAAATCATATTTTGGATAGGGTGGATAGCAATGTGAGGCTGTTTGCTGATGATGCTGTGGTGTACGGGAAGGTGTCGTCGTTGAGTGTTTGTAGGAGGATACAAGATGACTCGGACAGAATTTGTGATTGGTGTAGAGAATGGCAGCTAACTCTAAATATAGATAAATGTAAATTAATGCAGATGAATAGGAAAAAGAATCCTGTAATGTTTTAATACTCCGTTAGTAGTGTAGCGCTTGACACAGTCACGTCAATTAAATATTTGGGCGTAACATTGCAGAGCGATATGAAGTGGGACAAGCATGTAATGGTAGTTGTGGGGAAGGCGGATAGTCGTCTTCGGTTCATTGGAAGAATTTTAGGAAGATGTGGTTCATCTGTAAAGGAGACCGCTTATAAAACACTAATACGACCTATTCTTGTGTACTGCTCGAGCGTTTGGGATCCCTGTCAGGTCGGATTGAGGGAGGAAATAGAAGCAATTCAGAGGCGGGCTGCTAGATTTGTTACTGGTAGGTTTGATCATCACGCGAGTGTTACGGAAATGCTTCAGGAACTCGGGTGGGAGTCTCTAGAGGAAAGGCCGCGTTCTTTTCGTGAATCGCTACTAAGGAACTTTAGAGAACCAGTTTTGAGGCTGACTGCAGTACAATTTTACTGCCGCCAACTTACATTTCGCGAAAAGACCACAAAGATAAGATAAGACGGATTAGGGCTCGTACAGAGGCATAGAGGCAGTCATTTTTCCCTCGTTCTGATGCTAGTTGTAGTACGAGGTACCCTCCGCCACGCACCGTATAGTGGATTGCGGAGTATGTATGTAGATGTAGATGTACATGTCAGATCGTAACGAGAATAGTGCGCACGGTTACATGGTCAGGCCAATCTGCCAATGTCACAGATAGAGACAAACAGGATATCGGGAGAAGATAACGTTTCCCGAAGCAGAAACGCAGCAGGCATTATGCTTGACACCTCGCCAAAGGCGCCGAGGGACAAGGTCAGTGGAAAAAGAGAAAGGGTTTCGACGTCCCTGATGGAAGCATCTCAAATGGAATTTAAGAGGACAATTGAACATTAAGGTGATCACATGTCGAGGGATGGTTGCAAGGGAATGTTCCAGATACTGAAGAGGGCTGTATGTACCTAGAATGGATTAAGAGGAAGGAAAGAAAAGCTTAGCCAGCAGCAGATGAGTGAGCCAGTGGTCAGTTTCAGTATCGAGCATCCAGAGGGCAGTGACGCTCCGCAGCAGCGCCTGGTGGAGCAGCGGGCATTTCAGCTACTAGGATACTGTGACAAACAGCAGCTGCAAGCTAAGTAGCGTTTTACAGTATTCATTGGAATAATGCTGAAGAGAGGCTGCCTGTTTCTGTCTCAAAAAGTTAGAACAGAGGAGTTTCAGTGAACAGCAGGAACAAGTCACTGCTTGATACTTGTCTCATGTAGGGTAGGCCAAGTGGCTCTTGAGTACTAGTGAATTAGTTCAAAGTACTAATGACTGGTTTTGGAAATACGCCATTAAGTTCCTAGTCAACCTGTACACACATACGAGAATGTAATAAAAATATTCGGGGAACATAACTCGAAACCCTTCAAAGAAAGACCAATCTGTTCTCTCAGAACTTTTCTGAGTTAATTTAGAAAACCTGTATTCGATGAAGAGTCTGCGATCATTCTGCTGGAATCATCATGTATTTCGCTTAGAGATTACGACACGTCCAGAGACATATGGGCAGTGAGAGACAAAGACAGTATTTTTCCGTCGCTGAGTATGAGAACAGAAAAGGATTATTAGTGTTCTGTACCTTCTGCTATCCACTGCACTCTGGCATGTTGTTGTTAATGTACAATTATACAGTAATATCTAAGTTTTTGCTATGCGATATCTGTTTCACAGAAATGAGATGGAATAGTCATGAACCAACTCCAGGTCCTGCTGTTTCCATACTCGCATAACCTTTATCTAGCTGCGACTCAAAGTAATCTCTTCATACGTCCACCACTGCGCAAAATAATTTTTTCAGTGCATTATCTGTAACGAGAGACGACGTTACGACGTTGCCCTGAACAGAGAAAACGTTCGAAACGAAATTACACGTCCCAACTAAATGAGAAAGATTCCACTGCGCAAAAAACTAAAAAAGATCAAATAAAAATGCACGAGGCACACCGGATACTGAAGCATAAGGACTTAATCCGCTTATCAAAAGCGGCAGGGGACTCAGAATGGGGCTCCAGTTTGGAGTGAAATTAAAATTTAACGTATTTGATTTATTCCGCCATCTGTGGAGTTAATTCGATGGATATCGATACCTGTAGGCTATTGTCCGCTGTCGATAATGTTGCGCGCCGCGTGAGCTGCCAACCGCGTAACGGATAACAAGTATCTGCACAGGCCGTGAAATCAGATTATCTGTCTGTCACTCAAGTACAGATCATGGAGTATCGCGTTGAGTAAAAGAGAAAAAATGACTACGGTACAGCCCCAAAGAAACCTTAAAATTGAGTGCATCTACTGACCTGCCGAACAGACACAATATTTACTTCTGGCATTGACCGTCGCCAGTACGGGAACCCGCCTTAATGCGCCTCGAAGTAGAAGGCGTACTGAGAATGACGTAACAAACCTAAAACAAACACATTCGATTTTCTGAATGTATGGTCTGTTAACTCTTCCTGATTAAAACTGTGTTCCTGATACGAATTCGAACATAGAATCCTACCCTTCGCAGCCGTACTCTTACCAACTGACTTTCAGGACTTATTGTAGCGTATAACTGTGACCCCCCCCCCCCCATGAACCATGGACCTTGCCGTTGGTGGGGAGGCTTGCGTGCCTCAGCGATACAGATGGCCGTACCGTAGGTACAACCACAACGAAGGGGTATCTGTTGAGAGGCCAGACAAACGTGTGGTTCCTGAAGAAGGGCTGTAGCATTTTCAGTAGTAGCAAGGGCAACAGTCTGGATGATTGACTGATCTGGCCTTGTAACAATAACCAAAACGGCGTTGCTGTGCTGGTACTGCGAACGGCTGAAAGCAAGGGGAAACTACGGCCGTAATTTTTCCCGAGGGCATGCAGCTTTACTGTATGATTAAATGATGATGGCGTCCTCTTGGGTAAAATATTCCGGAGGTAAAATAGTCCCCCATTCGGATCTCCGGGCGGGGACTACTCAAGAGGATGTTGTTATCAGAAGAAAGAAAACTGGCGTCCTACGGATCGGAGCGTGGAATGTCAGATCCCTTAATCGGGCAGGTAGGTTAGAAAATTTAAAAAGGGAAATGGATAGGTTAAAGTTAGATACAGTGGGAATTAGTGAAGTTCGGTGGCAGGAGGAACAAAACTTCTGGTCAGGTGAATACAGGGTTATAAATACAAAATCAAATAGGGGTAATAGGGGTAATGCAGGAGTAGGTTTAATAATGAATAAGAAAAATAGGAATGCTGCTAAGCTACTACAAACAGCATAGTGAATGCATTATTGTGGCCAAGATAGACACGAAGCCCATGCCTACTACAGTAGTACAAGTTTATATGCCAAATAGCTCTGCAGATGACGAAGAAATTGAAGAAATATATGATGATATAAAAGAAATTATTCAGATAGTGAAGGGAGACGAAAATTTAATAGTCATGGGTGACTGGAATTCGAGTGTAGGAAAAGGGAGAGAAGGAAACGTAGTAGGTGAATATGGATTGGGGCAAAGAAATGAAAGAGGAAGCCGCCTGGTAGAATTTTGCACAGAGCATAACTTAATTATAGCTAACACTTGGTTTAAGTATCATGATAGAAGATTGTATACATGGAAGAACCCTGGAGATACTAAAAGGTATCAGATAGATTATATAATGGTAAGACAGAGATTTAGGAACCAGGTTTTAAATTGTAAGACATTTCCAGGGGCAGATGTGGACTCTGACCACAATCTATTGGTTATGACCTGTAGATTAAAACTGAAGAAACTGCAAAAAGGTGGGAATTTAAGGAGATGGGACCTGGATAAATTGAAAGAACCAGAGGTTGTACAGAGTTTTAGGGAGAGCATAAGGGAACAATTAACAGGAATTGGGGAAAGAAATACAGTAGAAGAAGAATGGGTAGCTTTGAGGGATGAAGTAGTGAAGGCAGCAGAGGATCAAGTAGGTAAAAAGACCAGGGCTCTTAGAAATCCTTGGGTAACAGAAGAAACATTGAATTTAATTGATGAAAGGAGAAAATAGAAAAATGCAGTTAATGAAGCAGGCAAAAAGGAATACAAACCTCTCAAATATGAGATCGACAGGAAGTGCAAAATGGCTAAGCAGGGATGGCTAGAGGACAAATGTAAGGATGTAGAGGCTTATCTCACTAGGGGTAAGATAGATACTGCCTACAGGAAAATTAAAGAGACCTTTGGAGATAAGAGAACCACTTGTATGAACATCAAGAGCTCAGATGGAAACCCAGTTCTAAGCAAAGAAGGGAAAGCAGAAAGGTGGAAGGAGTATATAGAGGGTCTACACAAGGGCAATGTACTTGAGGACCATATTATGGAAATGGAAGAGGATGTAGATGAAGATGAAATGGGAGATACGATACTGCGTGAAGAGTTTGACAGAGCACTGAAAGACCTGAGTCGAAACAAGGCCCCCGGAGTAGACAACATTCCATTGAAACAACTGACGGCCTTGGGAGAGCCAGTCCTGATAAAACTCTACCATCTGGTGAGCAAGATGTATGAAACAGGCGAAATACCCTCAGACTTCAAGAAGAATATAATAATTCCAATCCCAAAGAAAACAGGTGTTGACAGATGTGAAAATTACCGAACAATCAGTTTAATAAGCCACAGCTGCAAAATACTAACACGAATTCTTTACAGACGAATGGAAAAACTAGTAGAAACCGACCTCGGGGAAGATCAGTTTGGATTCCGTAGAAATACTGGAACACGTGAGGCAATACTGACCTTACGACTTATCTTAGAAGAAAGATTAAGGAAAGGCAAACCTACGTTTCTAGCATTTGTAGACTTAGAGAAAGTTTTTGACAATGTTGACTGGAATACTCTCTTTCAAATTCTAAAGGTGGCAGGGGTGAAATACAGGGAGCGAAAGGCTATTTACAATTTGTACAGAAACCAGATGGCAGTTATAAGAGTCGAGGGACATGAAAGGGAAGCAGTGGTTGGGAAGGGAGTGAGACAGGGTTGTAGCCTCTCCCCGATGTTATTCAATCTGTATATTGAGCAAACAGTAAAGGAAACAAAAGAAAAATTCGGAGTAGGTATAAAAATCCATGGAGAAGAAATAAAAACCTTGAGGTTTGCCGATGACATTGTAATTCTGTCAGAGACAGCAAAGGACCTGGAAGAGCAGTTGAACGGAATGGACAGTATCTTGAAAGGAGGATATAAGATGAACATCAACAAAAGCAAAACGAGGATAATGGAATGTAGTCGAATTAAGTCGGGTGATGCTGAGGGAATTAGATAAGGAAATGAGACACTTAAAGTAGTAAAGGAGTTTTGCTATTTGGGGAGCAAAATAACTGATGATGGTCGAAGTAGAGAGGATATAAAGTGTAGACTGGCAATGGCAAGGATACTTTAAGTATCTCATTTCCTAATCTAATTCCCTCAACATCACCCGACTTAATTCGACTACAATCCATTATCCTCGTTTTGCTTTTGTTGATGTTCATCTTATACCCTCCTGTCAAGACACTGTCCATTCCATTCAACTGCTCTTCTAAGTCCTGTGCTGTCTCTGACAGAATTACAATGTCATCGGCGAACCTCAAAGTTTTTATTTCTTCTCCATAGATTTTAATACCTACTCCGAATTTTTCTTTTGTTTCCTTTACTGCTTGCTCAATATACAGATTGAATAACATCGGGGAGAGGCTACAACCCTGTCTTACTCCCTTCCCAACCACAGCTTCCCTTTCATGTCCCTCGACTCTTATAACTGCCATCTGGTTTCTGTACAAATTGTAAATAGCCTTTCGCTCCTTGTATTTTACCCCTGCCGCCTTTAGAATTTGAAAGGGAGTATTCCAGTCACCATTGTCAAAAGCTTTCTCTAAGTCTACAAATGCTAGAAACGTAGGTTTGCCTTTCCTTAATCTTTCTTCTAAGATAAGTCGTAAGGTCAGTATTGCCTCACGTGTTCCAGTATTTCTATGGAATCCAAACTGATCTTCCCCTATGTCGGCTTCTACTAGTTTTTCCATTCGTCTGTAAAGAATTCGTGTTAATATTTTGCAGCTGTGGCTTATTAAACTGATTGTTCGGTAATTTTCGCATCTATCAACACCTGTTTTCTTTGGGATTGGAATTATTATAGTCTTTTTGGAGTCTGAGGGTATTTCGCCTGTTTCATACATCTTGCTCACCAGATGGTAGAGTTTTGTCAGGACTGACTCTCCCAAGGTCGTCAGTAGTTCTAATGGAATGTTGTGTACTCCCAGGGCCTTGTTTCGCCTCAGGTCTTTCAGTGCTCTGTCAAACTCTTCATGCAGTATCGTATCTCCCATTTCATCTTCATCTACATGCTCTTCCATTTCCAAAATATTGTCCTCAAGTACATCGCCCTTGTATAGACCCTCTATATACTCCTTCCACCTTTCTGCTTTCCCTTCTTTGCTTAGAAATGGGTTTCCATCTGAGCTCTTGATGTTAATGCAAGTGGTTCTCTTATCTCCGAATTTCTCTTTAATTTTCCTGTAGGCAGTATCAATCTTACCCCTAGTGAGATAAGCCTCTACATCCTTACATTTGTCCTCTAGCCATCCCTGCTTAGCCATTTTGCACTTCCTGTCGATCTCATTTTTGAGACGTTTGTATTCCTTTTTGCCTGCTTCATTAACTGCATTTTTATATTTTCTCCTTTCATCAATTAAATTCAATGTTTCTTCTGTTACCCAAGGATTTCTACTAGCCCTCATCTTTTTACCTACTTGATCCTCTGCTGCCTTCACTACTTCATCCCTCAACGCTACCCATTGTTCTTCTACTGTATTTCTTTCCCCCATTCCTGCCATTTGTTCCCTTATGCTCTCCCTGAAACTCTCTACAACCTCTGGTTCTGTCAGTTTATCCAGGTCCCACGTCCTTAAATTGCCACCTTTTTGCAGTTTCTTCAGTTTTAATCTACAGGTCATAACCAATAGATTGTGGTCAGAATCCACATCTGCCCCTGGAAATGTCTTACAATTTAAAACCTGGTTCCTAAATCTCTGTCTTACCATTATATAATCTATCTGATACCTTTTAGTATCTCCAGGGTTCTTCCATGTATACAACCTTCTATCATGATTCTTAAACCAAGTGTTAGCTATGATTAAGTTGTGCTCTATGAAAATTCTACCAGGCGGCTTCCTCTTTCATTTCTTAGCCCGAATCCATATTCACCTACTACGTTTCCTTCTCTCCCTTTTCCTACACTCGAATTCCAGTCACCCATGACTATTAAATTTTCGTCTCCCTTCACTATCTGAATAATTTCTTTTATTTCATCATACATTTCTTCAATTTCTTCGTCATCTGCAGAGCTATTTGGCATATAAACTTGTACTACTGTAGTAGGTGTAGGCTTCGTATCTATCTTGGCCACAATAATGCGTTTACTATGCTGTTTGTAGTAGCTTACCCGCATTCCTATTTTCCTATTCATTATTAAACCTACTCCTGCATTACCCCTATTTGATTTTGTATTTATAACCCTGTATTCACCTGACCAAAAGTCTTGTTCCTCCTGCCACCGAACTTCACTAATTCCCACTATATCTAACTTTAACCTATCCATTTCCCTTTTTAAATTTTCTAACCTACCTGCCCGATTAAGGGATCTGACATTCCACGCTCCGATCCGTAGAACGCCAGATTTCTTTCTCCTGATAATGACAACGTCTTGAGTAGTCCCCGCCCGTAGATCCGAATGGGGGACTATTTTACCTCCGGAATATTTTACCCAAGAGGACGCCATCATCATTTAATCATACAGTAAAGCTGCGTGCCCTCGGGAAAAATTGCGGTTGTAGTTTCCCCTTGCTTTCAGCCGTTCGCAGTACCAGCACAGCCAGGCCGTTTTGGTTATTGTTACAATGCCAGATCAGTCAATCATCCAGACTGTTGCCCTTGCAACTACTGAAAAGGCTGCTGCCCCTCTTCAGGAACCACACGTTTGTCTGGCCTCACAGCAGATACCCCTCCGTTGTGGTTGTACCTACCGTACGGCTATCTGTATCGCTGAGGCACGCAAGCCTCCCCACCAACGGCAAGGTCCATGGTTCATGGTGTGGGGGGGGGGGGGGGGGGGGACTCGTAGAGATATCAAAGAAAAATGCAAAATCTTAAATGTTAGTCGCCGATGGATGAATATGTGACACTGTAGCGCAATTTAACAGCGCAGCTAGCGTATGTAGTAAATAGGGGTCGTCGTATCGACACGAGGGCGTAATGTCTTTGCAAATCTCATTCCGTCCACTCAGTTGGACAGTAACTATACCTTGCTGACAGCTGAAAAATATACGCAGATGTCGGCATTTGAGACAGGGCGTGTAGCTGCAGTCAGAGAAGTCGGTTCGAGTAATCGGCGTATCGCTCGTCATTTGAACTGGGGCAGTGCGGCCGTGCGACGATGTTGTCAGGCGTGGGTGGACCGTGGCGGAGTGCAGCGTCAGGAAGGGAGCCGTCGGCCCACAGAAGCGACGGAACGTGACCACCGAACAGCAGCCAGAGGCGCACTCACAGCTCTGGATTCGTCTTTATCATCGATCCGACGAGTAACTGGTGTTTTAGTGAGCACAAAGGCCGTTAACAGACGGCTCACAGAAAGGGGGATGAGCTGACAGCGCCCCTTCTGCCAACTACCATTGACCACCACCATCAAGACCGTTTACTGTGTTGTCAGGCATACTCGACCTGAAATCTCATTGGCTGCAGTATAATTGTCTTCCGTGACCAATTCCGATTCGATCTGACCCCCGAAGACCAAGGATGGCGTTCTCTGGAGACGCCCTGGATGGCTGTGGGATAGCAGACTGTCTTCTGCCACACCATTTCACAGCAGGACTACTCTGGTTGTCCATTGTGGGCAGGACCCTCCAACCAGTCAGGGATTCTGAATCTAAAGCACCGATTGGACAGAATTTCACCTCAGGATGATATCCAACAATTCTCTCAATCAATGCCAGGCTGAATAACATCTTGCGTAAGGGCCAGAGACAGTCCAATACTTTACTGACGTGATCAGTTTGTGAAGCTCTTTCTCTTGAATAACTCATCCAGTTTTTCTGAAACTGTAATAATTTATTTGTCAGTATATGTGCATCACATCTATCAATTTCCGTCCCACTCAGATAGTTCCTTTGTGATGCGTCGCGTTTTTCCACTTCTCTTAGAGTGTATTGCAGTTGATTGTTGTAGATTTAAACATGACCAGTCCCATTCCATCAGAAATATTGATACCCACCTTCGTAGATCCACTGTGGGTGTGCAGTGACTCCCCTCGGTGCAGCCCACTTTCTAAATGCCAACAATTCCTGAATGGACTTAAGCTATCAGTACATAATTAATAATGGGAGTGGTAGAATAGTTTTCTGGTCACTCATTAATTCATCACTAATAACTAGAACATATCTACACGGCTTTAAAGTGTGCTGTCAAAAACACACAGAAGCAAGAAGCCACATTTACTAATTCAATCGCATTAGGTCAGTGACATCATCCCAGGGATTAAGAACTTCTCCGCCATTGTTTATAGCAACATATTTCACATAAAGTTTGATTTACGAATTGGAAATAACTACTCACTTAGTAAACTTGCAATAATTCCGCTATATAAACAGGAGCTCAGTGAAATTCTGGGAAAGTACAGCCTATAACTGAAAAAGCGAGCAGCGCATGTGGTGGACGAATTCACGTACACAAAGATGAGTAAAAATGAGTTTCCCTCCAGCATTGTAGTGGAGTGTCCAGAAATCTATGTGGATTCTGTCCATGCGCTTCCCAAGGGTTGGGATTATTACTGTTCTATGTAGTGTTAATGCACTTTATGGAAAATAAACTCTCCTAGACACGTCTGGACAGTTCGTCACCAGGCGATCACAAGGCGAGCTGCGGAAGGTTCGGCATAACTTTGAGACGTAGTACGGTAGACAGAATGGGGTACTTTCGCCCGCTCTTCACTTTGCAGACCTATGAAGGAAGGAAGTGCACGGCGACAATCTGGGGACCTACCCACCCACCTACCCTCCGTCACACTTCTAACCTTCACCCCCGTCCTGCCACAGTGTTACACCGTAAGAACACAGTGTATGCCTTTATAGAATTTTACTGCACTTCTTAGATGTTGTACACACTTTAATGGTATAAAACTGATGTTTATTTTTAAATGAAGTGGGTTAACAATAACCATTAAAGTACTATTTTTAATAACTTGCAATTTTTTCATCCGTTGTAACAGGGACGCGCTGCCGCCACTGTACAGAAATTTCCGACTACACGAATTTTTTCCCTAGTCGAAATTTCTTGATCTTGTTAAACTGGGCTATGAAATTAGGCGGCGCCTTCTCCATTGCTGCCGGCCGTCGTGGCCGAGTGGTTCTAGGCGCTACAGTCTGAAACCGCGCGACTGCTACGGTCGTAGGTTCGAATCCTGCTTCGGGCATGGATGTGTGTGATGTCCTTAGGTTAGTTAGGTTTAAGTAGTTCTAAGTTCTAGGGGACTGATGACCTCAGATGTTAAGTCCCATAGGGCTCTGAGCCATTTGAACCTTTTTTTTTTTTTTTTCTCCATTGCTGCCGAGCTGTCCACAGGAATAAGTGTGCATCATGACGCGGCACTGAAGCGACACTGGAACATTAGTGTCGGAGGAAAAACTGCTGAAGAGGAGGGAGAGTATCTGACGTGGACTACTGAAAAATATCTGCGTGCCGGATTAGAGATGCTCTCGCAGCGCCACGATTCACAGTGGCTTAGCGATAGTAAAACAGGCATTTCGTTTTGCAAGAGACATGATGAAAACGGAAGATAGGAACTGTTAACTTCTGACTGTTGTGGCTCCTCTCTAGTAAAATTCGTCAAAAAGTTGTGCGACTGTTTGATTTTGCGGAGGTGCCGTTTGTTGTTGCCCATCTGCTACAATACCAAAAGCTACGACCGTCATTGTTAATGACTACTTTCAGTTTCACAACTAACTCTGTGCCGAATTATTTATAATCATTATATTTGCAGTAAAGTCGTGCGTTTCAGGTGAATGAGGTTGTCACGAAAGAGCTCTACAAGAATTAATTTAGAAATTTCTGTTGAAAACTGCCTCAACGTGCAGTTTGCCCAACAAAAGAAAGACTATGTTAAAGTAATGCTTAACTCTATAAGAATTAAATATTGTATGTTAATACCTCTTCTTGTAAGCCGAAAATTTCAGTTATTTTAGTGCAGCGACACGTTTGATTAGATTCCTAATCAAAACGTTATTTATTGAATGTTGTCTAGCTATTATCTGAAATGGCTGCGGTTCTTACTTTTACACTGTCTTGACGAAACTCATGGCATACCTCGTAATATCGTGTGGGACCCCCTCTTGCCATGCATAGTTGAGCAACTCGACGTGACATGGACTCAGCAAGTCGTTGGAAATTCTCCTGCAGAAATACTGAACCATGCTGCTTTATAGCCGTCCATAATTGCGAAAGTGTTACCGGTGCAGGACTTTGTGCACGAACTGACTGAGCCGCGCACGGATCGCGTTTATCCCATTTATTGTTTGTCATCTTCTATTACGGTACTGCCACCTCGTTTTCTTGTTCCATTTACTGGCGTCACTAACTTCCTGCCTTACTTGCCCGTGAGCGGCAGCAGCAGCGCGTATCGTTAAGTGCTGTGTGGTGCCGGCGCCGGTGGTCTAGCGGTTCTGGCGCTGCAGTCCGGAACCGCGGGACTGCTACAGTCGCAGGTTCGAATCCTGCCTCGGGCATGTGTGTGTGTGATGTCCTTAGGTTAGTTAGGTTTAAGTAGTTCTAAGTTCTAGGGGACTTATGACGTAAGATGTTGAGTCCCATAGTGCTCAGAGCCATTTGAACCATTTTTTTTTTTTTTTTTTTTTTTTTTTTTTTGCTCTGTGGTACCATCTCTGGAGCGACCGATAGTATTTCCAGGTCTTCGTGTGTCTGGCAGTCAGTTCGGGACGGACCAGCAGTGCAGTCGGGGCGCAGCAGCAGGGAAGTCGGGGAGACGGAGCGCCGACAGCCAGTGCTGGCCGACACACGTGAACTTGTCCGACGGAGGGAGACTGGAGGGACGACCGTCGGTTGGTCGTCTAATCACCGACGTATGTTTGGTCCTTTCACCGTTTCCGGGCCTGAGGAGTTGGTCGGTTGGCGTGGAGCAGCGATGAAATCTCCGAGGCGCCTAGTTTGGCCGGGCCCGTTGGCAGCCTCTATGCGGTGTCGGAGTGTGTGGCGCTGTTCCCATTGCTACGAGGTTCGTGGCTCACCGATCCTGGACACGAAAGTTGAGTTTTGACTCAATCAACCAGCAAGTCACCACTGTTCACATTGTGTCGTTTGGAGTTCGTTGTCGACTGTTGGGATATTCCCGCGAGCAACAACGTCCGTTTTCAAGTTGGCAAATTTTAGGCACCCTCCGGTGGAGTTTAACTGTACTCGGTTATTTGAATTGAAGTGCACCAGAGGAATCTTCTGCCTTGTGGCCGTTAACGTTCCGGTTACCTGCCCTGGCCGTTGACGTAAATTCAGGAGGTCTATTTTCTTCATCGTGTTGTCCGTGTCCAGCACTGCGTGTAGTTTCACAGCTCAATGTACAGGGCTATTACAAATCATTGAAGCGATTTCATAAATTCACTGTAGCTCCATTCATTGGAATATGGTCACGACACACTACAGATACGTAGAAAAACTCATAAAGTTTTTTCGGCTGAAGCCGCACTTCAGGTTTCTGCCGTCAGAGCGCTCGAGAGCGCAGTGAGACAAAATGGCGACAGGAGCCGAGAGAGCGTATGTCGTGCTTGATATGCACCCACATCAGTCAGTCATAACAGTGCAACGACACTTCAGGACGACGTTCAACAAAGATCCACCAACTGCTAACTCCATTCGGCGATGGTACGCGCAGTTTCAAGCTTCTGGATGCCTCTGTGAGGGGAAATCAACGGGTCGGCCTGCAGTGAGCGAAGAAACGGTTGAACGCGTGCGGGCAAGTTTGACGCGTAGCCCGCAGAAAATTGGCTCATGCCAGAACTGGAGACCGACAGCGCCGACTTCATCTTGCAACAGGATGGTGCTCCACCGCACTTCCATCGTGATATTCGGCATTTCTTAAACAGGAGATTGGAAAACCGATGTATCGGTCGTGGTGGAGAACATGATCAGCAATTCATGTCATGGCCTCCACGCTCTCCCGACTGAACCCCATGGGATTTCTTTCTGTGGGGTTATGTGAAAGATTCAGTGTTTAAACCTCCTCTACCAAGAAACGTGCCAGAACTGCGAGCTCGCATCAACGATGCTTTCGAACTCATTGATGGGGACATGCTGCGCCGAGTGTGGGAGGAACTTGATTATCGGCTTGATGTCTGCCGAATCACTAAAGGGGCACATATCGAACATTTGTGAATGCCTAAAAAAACTTTTTGAGATTTTGTATGTGTGTGCAAAGCATTGTGTAAATATCTCAAACAATAAAGTTGTTGTAGAGCTGTGAAATCGCTTCAGTCATTTGTAATAACCCTGTATAATTGGCTGTGAACGCCAATACCTTCTACGTTGTTCCACTGAACTCCATGTTGTGTACTGTTCGGGTGAAGAGGAGGTTATCTTGGTGGGCTCGTTGACTGTCTGTCGGTTGGGTTGTCGTCAGATCGACACTGGTTGGGCCGACTGCCTGTCTCAGCTAAGCGAGTGTCAGTGTCTGAACTCCAGGCCGACCCTCAGAACTTGTGAGCGCCTTCGGGTGTGCTGCCTTTTCCCGTCTGTTCCTGTTATTTTTACTTGTATGGCTCCTAGCAGATTTTTAAATCAAGGTTGTTTTTCCCTTAAGGCGTCAGATGGTTTGGGACTTCAGCCTAATTTAAGGAATGTTTTATGTAAAGCCTTTGGCATTTTTAAAATTAATGTTATTGATCCTTAAGTGTTGAGCCTTCAGCCCATTTTGAATTTAAGTTGTTTGCTCTTAAAGTGTCAGATTCTTTGGGCTTACTGCCTAATTAAGGAACTATTTTAAGATAAGGTTTGCCTTTTTAATTTGTGATTTTGGTTGAGCTTTAAGTTATTGGCTTTCAGCCGTTTTTAAATTAAAGTGGTATTGCCCTTAAGGCATGAGATTGTACGGCGCATTCAGCCGCTAGTTAAGTTGTAAGTAGGCTGTTTATGTTTTCTTATTGGCAACGTTACGTAGCGCTCTATATGAAAATCACTGGCTGTGCTGTGTGCAGTCTGTGGCTAGTTTGCATTGTTGTCTGCCATTGTAGTGTTGGGCAGCGGCAGCTGGATGTGAACAGCGCGTAGCGTTGTGCAGTTGGAGGTGAGCCGCCAGCAGTGATGGATGTGGGGAGAGAGATGGCGGAGTTTTGTAATTTGTCATGAACTGCTATATATATATTATGACTATTAAGGTAAATACATTGTTTGTTCTCTATTAATATCTTTCATTTGCTAACTATCCCTATCAGTAGTTAGTGCCTTCTGTAGTTTGAATCTTTTATTTAGCTGGCAATAGTGGCGCTCGCTGTATTGCAGTAGTTCGAGTAATGAAGATTTTTGTGAGGTAAGTGATTTCTGAAAGGTATAGTTTAATGTTACTCAGGGCCATTCTTTTGCAGGGATCTTTGATAGTCAGATTGCGTTGCGCTAAAAAAATATTGTGCCAGTTTAGCCACAGTCGTGTACAATTGTTCTATGGGGACGTTTCAAAGTTCCAAAACTAAAGCTGTGTCTTTTTAAAAAAAAATTGTTGAGTCTTGTAATGTTTGATCAAATAGAAGGTTGTTGTTCGAGCGTAACTGACAGCCGCTTATTTTTCCTGCTTTCCACAACTTTCCACTACCTGTCCTGTGCTGCGGGTTTAGCAATGCGTCTCATTGACCTCTCGATTATGTCCCATAACTCTTCGATGGCATTCATGTCAGGCGATCTAGGTCGCCAAGCCATTCGCTCGAATTGTCTAGAATGTTCTCCAAAAGAGTGGCTTATAGTTGTTGCCCAGTGTCATGGTGCACAGTCATCCATTAAAATTCCGTCGCAGATGAGAGCAAGCGTTCCTGAAGTAGCCGAACACAGACTAGTTGCCCTGGTCCAACTGAACCGATCATTCCCTGGAAATAGCTACTACATGTGAACACAGCCCACACCATTATGGAGTCACTACCAGCTTGCCTTGTTGACGACTTGGGTCCATGGCTACGTGGGCTCTGAGCCACACACGAACCCTACCAGTGGCTCTTATCAACGGAAGCCGGGACCCGTCTGACCAAGCCAGGGTTCTCCAGTGGTGTAAGAGTGCAACCGATGTTGTCGCGAGCCCACGTGAGGCGCTGCAGGCCGTGCCGTGCTGTCAGCAAAGGCACTCGCGTTCGTCGTCTGCTGCCATCACCCATTAACGCCGGATTTCGCCGTACTGACCTAACGGATACGTTCGCAATACGTCCCAGACTGATTTCTGCGGGTACTTCGGGCAGTGCTGCTTGTCTGTTAGCACAGAAAACTCTACGCAGACGCCGCTGCTCTATGTCGTTAAGTGAGGTCGTCGACCTGTGCGTTTCTCGTGGTGGGAGATAATGCCTGAAATTTGGTACTGTCGACAACCGTCGTTCGCCCATAGCCACGTCGCAAACTTTTTCGCACCAGTCATATGCGTACAAATGACAGCCGTGCCTTTTATACCTGCGTCCGCCATACAACCGCCACCTGTATGCTCGCATATCGCTATCTCATCACTCTGCCAGCTCAGAGTTTTATTACGTTATCACACAACAGTGCACAAAAACAGTATAAAATTATCCCCTCCAAAAAACATATAAAACAAAGAAATCAAATTTTGTAAAACTTTCATCCTAAAAGTGCAATTTAAACACATGTTTTTACAGCGCATATACCCTCCTATTTACTCAGACTGCAGCATTATCATTGCAAATGAGAAGTATCAGTCAGACGTGAAAAACCGAAACACATTCACTTTGACATTCACGTTAGCAAAACTGCACTTCATTGATATATATACACAGGGTGTTTCAAAAATGACCGGTATATTTGAAACGGCAATAAAAAATAAACGAGCAGCGGTAGAAATACACCGTTTGTTGCAATATGCTTGGGACAACAGTACATTTTCAGGCGGACAAACTTTCGAAATTACAGTAGTTACAATTTTCAACAACAGATGGCGCTGCAAGTGATGTGAAAGATATAGAAGGCAACACAGTCTGTGGGTGCGCCATTCTGTACATCGTCTTTCCGCTGTAAGCGTGTGCTGTTCACAACGTGCAAGTCTGCTGTAGACAACATGGTTTATTCCTTAGAACAGAGGATTTTTCTGGTGTTGGAATTCCACCGCCTAGAACACAGTGTTGTTGCAACAAGACGAAGTTTTCAACGGAGGTTTAATGTAACCAAAGGACCGAAAAGCGATACAATAAAGGATCTGTTTGAAAAATTTCAGCGGACTGGGAACGTGACGGATGAACGTGCTGGAAAGGTAGGGCGATCGCGTACGGCAACCACAGAGGGCAACGCGCAGCTAGTGCAGCAGGTGATCCGACAGCGGCCTCGGGTTTCCGTTCGCTGTGTTGCAGCTGCGGTCCAAATGACGCCAACGTCCACGTATCGTCTCGTGCGCCAGAGTTTACACCTCTATCCGTACAAAATTCAAACGCGGCAACCCCTCAGCGCCGCTACCATTGCTGCACGAGAGACATTCGCTAACGATATAATGCACAGGATTGATGACGGCGATATGCATGTGGGCAGCATTTGGTTTACTGACGAAGCTTATTTTTACCTGGACGGCTTCATCAATAAACAGAACTGGCGCATATGGGGAACCGAAAAGCCCCATGTTGCAGTCCCATCGTCCCTGCATCCTCAAAAAGTACTGGTCTGGGCCGCCATTTCTTCCAAAGGAATCATTGGCCCATTTTTCAGATCCGAAACGATTACTGTATCACGCTATCTGGACATCATTCGTGAATTTGTGGCGGTACAAACTGCCTTAGACGACACTGCGAACACCTCGTGGTTTATGCAAGATGGTGCCCGGCCACATCGCACGGCCGACGTCTTTAATTTCCTGAATGAATATTTCGATGATCGTGTGATTGCTTTGGGCTATCCGAAATATACAGCAGGCGGCGTGGATTGGCCTCCCTATTCGCCAGACATGAACCCCTGTGACTTCTTTCTGTGGGGACACTTTAAAGACCAGGTGTACCGCCAGAATCCAGAAACAATTGAACAGCTGAAGCAGTACATCTCATCTGCATGTGAAGCCATTCCGCCAGACACGTTGTCAAAGGTTTCGGGTAATTTCATTCAGAGACTATGCCATATTATTGCTACACATGGTGGATATGTGGAAAATATCGTACTATAGAGTTTCCCAGACCGCAGCGCCATCTGTTGTTGAAAATTGTAACTACTGTAATTTCGAAAGTTTGTCTGCCTGAAAATGTACTGTTGTCCCAAGCATATTGCAACAAACGGTGTATTTCTATCGCTGCTCGTTTAGTTTTTATTGCCGTTTCAAATATACCGGTCATTTTTGAAACACCCTGTATATATATATATATATATATATATATATATATATATATATATATACTTTTTTTTTTTGTCGTCGGTCTACTGACTGGTTTGATGCGGCCCGCCACGAATTCCTTTCCTGTGCTAACCTCTTCATCTCACAGTAGCACTTGCAACCTACGTCCTCAATTATTTGCTTGACGTATTCCAATCTCTGTCTTCCTCTACAGTTTTTGCCCTCTACAGCTCCCTCTAGTATCATGGAAGTCATTCCCTCATGTCTTAGCAGATGTCCTATCATCCTGTCCCTTCTCATTATCAGTGTTTTCCACATATTCCTTTCCTCTCCGATTCTGCGTAGAACCTCCTCATTTCTTACCTTATCAGTCCACCTTATTTTCAACATTCGTCTATGGCACCACATCTCAAATGCTTCGATTCTCTTCTGTTCCGGTTTTCCCACAGTCCATGTTTCACTACCATACAATGCTGTACTCCAGACGTACGTCCTCAGAAATTTCTTCCTCAAATTGAGGCCGGTATTTGATAATAGTAGACTTCTCTTGGCCAGAAATGCCTTTTTTGCCATAGCGAGTCTGCTTTTGATGTCCTCCTTGCTCCGTCCACCATTGTTTATTTTACTGCCTAGGTAGCAGAATTCCTTAACTTCACTGACTTCGTGACCATCAATCCTGATGTTAAGTTTCTCGCTGTTCTCATTTGTTCTACTTCTCATTACCTTCGGCTTTCTCCGATTTACTCTCAAATCATACTGTGTACTCATTAGACTGAAAGTGAAGAAGAATTAAATGATCTGCTGTACGGAATGAACACTCAGGATAGCAATGTCATCAGCGAATCGTATCATTGATATCCTTTCACTTTGTATTTTAATTCCACTCCTGAACCTTTCTTTTATTTCCATCATTGCTTCCTCGATGTACAGATTGAAGAGTAGGGGCGAAAGGCTACAGCCTTGTCTTACACCCTTCTTAATACGAGCTCTTCGTTCTTGATCGTCCACTCTTGGTTGTTGTACATATTGTATATGACCCGTCTCTCCCTATAGCTTACCCCTACTTTTTTCAGAATCTCGAACAGCTTGCACCATTTTATATTGTCGAACGCTTTTTCCAGGTCGACAAATCCTATGAAAGTGTCTTGATTTTTCTTTAGCCTTGCTTCCATTATTAGCCGTAACGTCATAATTGCCTCTCTCGTCCCTTTACTTTTCCTAAAGCCAAACTGATCGTCACCTAGCGCATTCTCAATTTTCTTTTCCATTCTTCTGTATATTATTCTTGTAAGCAGCTTCGATGCATGAGCTGTTAAGCTGATTGTGCGATAATTCTCGCACTTGTCAGCTCTTGCCGTCTTCGGAATTGCGTGGATGATGCTTTTCCGAAAGTCAGATGGCATATCGCCAGACTCATATATTCTACACACCAACGTGAATAGTCGTTTTGTTGCCACTTCCCCCAATGATTTTAGAAATTCTGATGGAATGTTATCTATCTCTTCTGCCTTATTTGACCGTAAGTCCTCCAAAGCTCTTTTAAATTCCGATTCTAATACTGGATCCCCTATCTCTTCTAAATCGACTCCTTCTATCACATCAGACAAATCTTCACCCTCATAGTGGCTTTCAATGTATTCTTTCCACCTATCTGCTCTCTCCTCTGCATTTAACAGTGGAATTCCCGTTGCACTCTTAATGTTACCACCGTTGCTTTTAATGTCACCAAAGGTTGTTTTGACTTTCCTGTATGCTGAGTCTGTCCTTCCGACAGTCATATCTTTTTCGATGTCTTCACATTTTTCCTGCAGCCATTTCGTCTTAGCTTCCTTGCACTTCCTATTTATTTCATTCCTCAGCGACTTGTATTTCTGTATTCCTGATTATCCCGGAACATGTTTGTACTTCATCCTCTCATCCATCAACTGAAGTATTTCTTCTGTTACCCATGGTTTCTTCGCAGCTACCTTCTTTGTACCTATGTTTTCCTTCCCAACTTCTGTGATGGCCCTTTTTAGAGATGTCCATTCCTCTTCAACTGTACTGCCTACTGCGCTATTCCTTATTGCTGTATCTATAGCGTTAGAGAACTTCAAACGTATCTCGTCATTCCTTAGTACTTCCGTATCCCATTTCTTTGCGTATTGATTTTTCCTGACTAATGTCTTGAACTTCAGCCTACTCTTCATCACTACTATATTGTGATCTGAGTCTATATCTGCTCCTGGGTACGCCTTGCAATCCAGTATCTGATTTCGGAATCTCTGTATGACCATGATGTAATCTAATTGAAATCTTCCCGTATCTCCTGGCCTTTTCCAAGTATACCTCCTCCTCTTGTGATTCTTGAACAGGGTATTCGCTATTACTAGCTGAAACTTGTTACAGAACTCAATTAGTCATTCTCCACTTTCATTCCTTGTCCCAAGCCCATATTCTCCTGTAACCTTTTCTTCTACTCCTTCCCCTACAACTGCATTCCAGTCGCCCATGGCTATTAGATTTTCGTCTCCTTTTACATACTGCATTACCCTTTCAATATCCTCATACACTTTCTCTATCTGTTCATCTTCAGCTTGTGACGTCGGCATGTATACCTGAACAATCGTTGTCGGTGTTGGTCTGCTGTCGATTCTGATTAGAACAACCCGGTCACTGAACTGTTCACAGTAACACACCCTCTGCCCTACCTTCCTATTCATAACGAATCCTACACCTGTTATACCATTTTCTGCTGCTGTTGATACTACCCGATACTCATCTGACCAGAAATCCTTGTCTTCCTTCCACTTCACTTCACTGACCCCTACTATATCTAGATTGAGCCTTTGCATTTCACTTTTCAGATTTTCTAGTTTCACTACCACGTTCAAGCTTCTGACATTCCACGCCCCGACTCGTAGAACGTTATCCTTTAGTTGATTATTTAATCTTTTTCTCATTGTAACCTCCCCCTTGGCAGTCCCCTCCTGGAGATCCGAATGGGGGACTATTCCGGAGAGATCATCATGACACTTCTTCAAATATAGGCCACATGTCCTGTGGATACACGTTACGTGTCTTTAATGCAGTGGTTTCTATTGCCTTCTGTATCCTCATGTCGCTGATCATTGCTGATTCTTCCGCCTTTAGGGGCAATTTCCCACCCCTAGGACAAGAGGGTGCCCTGAACCTCTATCCGCTCCTCCGCCCTCTTTGACAAGGCCGTCGGCAGAATGAGGCTGACTTCTTATGCCGGAAGTCTTCGGCCACCAATGCTGATTATTTATCAAAATTTAGGCAGTGGCGGGGATCTAACCCGGGACCGAAGGCGTTTTGATTATGAATCAAAGACGCTACCCCTAGACCACGTTTACAATTTATGTTCATATTTGAATATAAATAATTAGGAGAACGGAACCTAAGTAATCCAACGGCCTCGCAAGCGGAGCCCGTCACATCTAGCGAACGGGGTGCACTCAGCCCTTGTGAGTTGAAGTGTGGCGGCTCTGGTAACCAAAACTGACAACGGTGGAGGAACGGTGTGCTGACCACATGTACCTCCATATCCGCATCCAGGTACACCTATTGACAAGGGTGACACGGCTGTCGGTCGTTTCCTTTGTGCCTTTAGTAGCCTGTATGGACGGAGAGCAGAAAAAAATCTACGTTAAGTGCGATTAGCGGCAAAAGAAAAAAAATAGTTATTGCAGTTCCTTTGTGCAGGCAACCAGCTGGAATGTAACGTATCTTTTTGAATTCAAGTGGTTAAGCACTGACTAGACAATATTTCACGATTCTTATTATAATTCTCAATAAAGGAAAAGTCCAGGATAAAATACTGCATCCAGATAAAAAAACAGTGGTTTCATTTAAAGCACCACATTTTCTTAGTTGTGTACACTTGTTATGAAGTTACTGAGAGGTCAGTGCAAAACACTGTAACTAAGGTACAGCAGTTTTTCAGCATGTTACGCTAGCCATGGACACGTAGAAAAACGTTGCCGGCACCTCCAAATTCGTTAACGCGCAAATGGAGACCTGCTTAACCACACTGAAACACTTCGATAACAGTATTGTCAACTTCTACACACAGACGGTCCTCTTCATATTGCCTATTTAGAAATGTTTTCCTCTCCATCACACAGGTACCCACCTTCCTACTCCTACGTGACCAACATTTCCTCACTAGCAACAAATGATTATGTCAAAAGTGCTACAGTACCCTTTTGAGCAGTAGTAAAGTAATTGTCCTTTACCAAGGTTTTCCAATATAAAGCTTTAATTGGGCTGTTATACTTCATGGTAAAATGATTCCACATGTATAAAACCAAACGTGAATATGATAACTTACAAAAAATTAAACACATATTTGAAGAAGTTACATGGCTGACAGACAGATGCCTCTACAAACTTCTCAGGCAGTGCATATACACAGTGAATACACACAGTGAATATAGAAAAATTCAGGGAACAACACTAGCCTCTAAATGTGGAGAAACTAATAAAAAAATGTTTACGTGCATAGCCTTAGTGTTAAAAGCTAATTTCAGGAAAGTTGTGTAGTCCATCACTACAACAAACAAATCGAGATAATCTTTTATTATTAACAACAGAGGCATTTCATGTAAAGCGTTAATTATTGAAAAGCGTGTTTAAATTGTCGTGTATCTGTACTGAATACCGCATGGTCATTTAAATTTACAGGTGCTTTAATTTTGAATGAAAACTAGTCTTTTGAAACTTAAACAGCGAAACTGTGCAGGGTTTCGAGCACCTCACATTTGCTTTACCAGTATTAAAAAATGAAGTAAACTGACTCTCATACTTTGCACTTTATCATGTGTTTCCTATGAATCAGATTTAGAACGAATTGTAATCTATCTCACAGGATATTTTGTTTAAGATTTCTGAACTTTCCATTATTATTTAATAAGTGTTATTGTTATTTGCTTGCTTATATATGCATGCACAATTGCAGAGCTAAATGTGTGGAGAATAGTATTTTCACGCCCTCCTCCCCTCCCCACCAGCAGTCGTCCTTGCGGTGTAGGCATTGCAAACTGTAAATCACTGTCTGGTCCGTTACCCAGAACTGTTTACCGGTCGCCTGTCTGTTTTCGGGACATGCCGCTACGCATTTCACACATTCGTCATACGTGTACTGCACTCGGGGCCTGTTTAAGACCCGAGCGACACGACCATGCGCTTGGAGCGCCAAGCTAAGAGGGGCGCCAAAGAGTTTTATTTAATTATGACAAATAAATAAAGGCGCCAGCGCGCCTATACAGGAGCACAGGACGTGTCGCAATTAGCAGCAGCTGCTTGGGGAAAGAAGCTGAGAGGAGCACCCACGAGCAGGATTTGTAGTCGGTGCTGTAACAGTTAGCAGCGAAAATTATCACGGTGAAAGTGTAAGAGGAGAAAGGGGTGAGGGGGAGCTGCGAAATGATAAGTCGCTTGCGTGGGAAAATGCTCTAGAATCGGTCTTGTACGCGTCCTGTACTTAATTATTGCCGGCCGGTGTGGCCGTGCGGTTCTAGGCGCTTCCGTCTGGAACCGCGTGACCGCTACGGTCGCAGGTTCGAATCCTGCCTTGGGCATGGATGTGTGTGGTGTCCTTAGGTTAGTTAGGTTTAAGTAGTTCTAACTTCTAGGGGACTGATGACCACAGATATTAAGTCCCATTGTGCTCAGAGCCATTCGAACCATTTTTTGAACTTAATTATTATAACAAGCCCGCAACACTTCGATAGCCGCACAGTGGCACACTGATATTCGTCGTTCTATAGACCAGTAGGTGCCTTCTTTCTATTGGAGGCTGCCACCAGCAATTTAATGTCCTATGGAAATGAAGCGATTTATTTATTTACACTCCTGGAATTGGAAAAAAGAACACATTGACACCGGTGTGTCAGACTCACCATACTTGCTCCGGACACTGCGAGAGGGCTGTACAAGCAATGATCACACGCACGGCACAGCGGACACACCAGGAACCGCGGTGTTGGCCGTCGAATGGCGCTAGCTGCGCTGCATTCGTGCACCGCCGCCGTCAGTGTCAGCCAGTTTGCCGTGGCATACGGAGCTCCATCGCAGTCTTTAACACTGGTAGCATGCCGCGACAGCGTGGACGTGAACGGTATGTGCAGTTGACGGACTTTGAGCGAGGGTGTATAGTGGGCATGCGGGAGGCCGGGTGGACGTACCGCCGAATTGCTCAACACGTGGGGCGTGAGGTCTCCACAGTACATCGATGTTGTCGCCAGTGGTCGGCGGAAGGTGCACGTGCCCGTCGACCTGGGACCGGACCGCAGCGACGCACGGATGCACGCCAAGACCGTAGGATCCTACGCAGTGCCGTAGGGGACCGCACCGCCACTTCCCAGCAAATTAGGGACACTGTTGCTCCTGAAGTATCGGCGAGGACCATTCGCAACCGTCTCCATGAAGCTGGGCTACGGTCCCGCACACCGTTAGGCCGTCTTCCGCTCACGCCCCAACATCGTGCAGCCCGCCTCCAGTGGTGGCGCGACAGGCGTGAATGGAGGGACGAATGGAGACGTGTCGTCTTCAGCGATGAGAGTCGCTTCTGCCTTGGTGCCAATGATGGTCGTATGCGTGTTTGGCGCCGTGCAGGTGAGCGCCACAATCAGGACTGCATACGACCGAGGCACACAGGGCCCACACCCGGCATCATGGTGTGGGGAGCGATCTCCTACACTGGCCGTACACCACTGGTGATCGTCGAGGGGACACTGAATAGTGCACGGTACATCCAAACCGTCATCGAACCCATCGTTCTACCATTCCTAGACCGGCAAGGGAACTTGCTGTTCCAACAGGACAATGCACGTCCGCATGTATCCCGTGCCACCCAACGTGCTATAGAAGGTGTAAGTCAACTACCCTGGCCAGCAAGATCTCCGCATCTGTCCCCCATTGAGCATGTTTGGGACTGGATGAAGCGTCGTCTCACGCGGTCTGCACGTCCAGCACGAACGCTGGTCCAACTGAGGCGCCAGGTGGAAATGGCATGGCAAGCCGTTCCACAGGACTACATCCAGCATCTCTACGATCGTCTCCATGGGAGAATAGCAGCCTGCATTGCTGCGAAAGGTGGATATACACTGTACTAGTGCCGACATTGTGCATGCTCTGTTGCCTGTGTCTATGTGCCTGTGGTTCTGTCAGTGTGATCATGTGATGTATCTGACCCCAGGAATGTGTCAATAAAGTTTCCCCTTCCTGGGACAATGAATTCACGGTGTTCTTATTTCAATTTCGAGGAGTGTATTTATCTCCGTGCGTTTAGACCTGTGGTTTGCGTCCCACTGCGCTCCTCTTGGAGCAACCTGTGGGCCGAGTCAAAATCTAATTAGAAAATTCCGATCGATACTCAGCGGCGTGGCGCTGCGGGCTCACTCAAAACTTTCCCCTCCCATTTATTACGTCGCAGCAGCCGGCGGCCACCGAAGGCAGCCGGCGGCGCCCCCAGCTGACGTCGCTCGCCCAACTTAGAAATGTTGCTGGGCTGCAGATCACCGGCGGCAAACGAGCAACAGGCACGGAGGCCTGGCCTGCCGAGCTCCCTCCAAAGAGGAAGGACTGCGCTGCTTAGCGTTTCTCATTTCGTTAACAGTTCACCGCGTTCCCTCGGAATAATTTTTGTTGCTTAGGGCTTCAAGAGCCAGTTCATAATTTGCGCTTAAACTTTTTTCCTCTGTCGTTTAATACAGTTTTTGACTGTCTTCTCTTTAATACTGTGGCCTGTTTCCGACACCTTGCGATATTTGTTTCTTATTTTTGTCTACTGACACGGGCGTGGTAATCAGCTCTGTTCTGACACCGCTGTTTACTGTGGTTTCGATTAAGGGGTCGTTGTGACAGCTTAATCAGACTTCAGCCGCTGATATGGTGGAGCCGTTCCAACACAGTCTCGCAACATCGTGCTTTAAATACGACGACCAGGTGTGACTTAGCCGTGGGGAGTGTCTTAATTTCCGTGGTAGCAAATTTCTTGACGTGGAAAATTCTAACAGCCTCTAATTGCGCCAACCAAAACACCAAACTTTTTGATATGAATCGTTTCGGTACATTTCTGTCGAGGAGACTTGACAAAGTGAAATTCGGCACATTTTATGAACACTGAAAGAGAACCATAAGTCCCGCTTTCATTTAAGCTATTTGCAAATAGTGCCACAACTTTTTGTCAGAAACATCTTTATCGATTTATTTTTCTGCTTTGTTTTCTTCGCGGTAACCTTATTCCTACAGACTTACGTAAGCAAGAATGCGTGTGTTCCTTCTTCTTTTTCCTCTCCTTCTTCTTTTCCAGCGCTACACCCCGAGAAAGGCACGGCTCTTGTCGACCACCTGTCGCCGGCCTTCTCCACTTCTGTACTCCTAAATTTTCTCACATCTGTCCCCATATCGTCCAGCTATCGCAATATTTTTTCCTCGCTGGGTGGCTACCCTCTGGCACTCGCTGTTCTTGCAGTGCCCTAACCTCACCACTGTAACCTTCGTGCCTTTACCAGTCGTGATCGGCGAATTCTTATAGAGTTCGTGCAGTTCTGCACTGGTCCTAATTCTCTAAGCACCATTTGCAGATACTGCCGCACACATCTTGCGCAATACTTTGCATTCCCATGTATCCAAGGCATTTCTGACCTGTTGTGCTATTGTGCGCGGCTCGGATCCGTACATAACAATCGTTTGGTAGTCGTTTTGTAAACTGTAGTCTTCAGCTGCCTCGAAATGTTGGAGGATCGAAGCATATTAAGGAAGCTGTAATAGCATCTGTTAACTGCAGCTATTCTCGCCTTTATATCTTTTGGTACCTATTATCTTATGTAACAATCCCTCCCAAATACTTAACCTGATGTACTCTTTTAAACCCTCAAAACTGCTCACCATCTCTCCATCTTGTTTTGTTTCTGGTATAGATCATTTATTTACTTTCTTCCTTACTTAGGACAAAGCCAAGCGCAGCCCATTTGCATTAAAAAAGTACATAGTTTTCCAGCATATGTTCTTTATTTCTCCAAACCATGGTTTTACCTTCACCAAATGTCACATTCTGGGTTGCCCTATTGAAAGCAGTCCCATCTCTCTTGCTTAGCAGTTTTCGCACGAATGCCTCCAGAGCCGTGTTAAGTAATGTCAGTAATAAAGAATCTCCTTGCGGAAGTCCTTGAAAGATCAGAAAATTATTGTAATATTTTTACTATTAACTTTTATTTTGCAGTTTCTGTTACTTAGTCATTTTCAGGACTCTGATTAGCTTTGATGTCCTCAGCTACCATAATGCCTTAGAAAGGCGGTTTCTCTCGACACTCTAATAAGATGCTTTAAAATCCACACACATCTGGTACACCGTTACATTGTACACGCAAGAATTTTCCATTATTAATCTAAAGGCGAACACCTAATCTGCTGTTGCTATTTTCTTCCTCAAACCGCACTGGTGTTCCTTGATCGAGAATTCTGCAAATGGTCATAATTTCTTATCCAGTATCCTAGCCTGTATTTTATAGGCGGGATTCACCAGTGTTATTCATCTATAATTTTTCAATTAGTTCTTTCGCCCTTCTTATGAATTGTTCAGGTATGTTGGTGCTTTGTCGCTTCATATTTTCCGAACCAGTTCATGCAGTTTTTTTTTTAATATCTCTATACACTATAACTGAAATTTTGCTTAGTATCTTACCCTGCAGTTCTGCAGTTCCTGATCTCCTTAACAACTGCAGTCACTTATTCGAACGTTGGTTCCTCTTCATCATCATTGCCACCTGTTTGTTCCACCTGTTTCTCTTCTTCAATGTTCCTCCTCTTCAAGTTACTGAATTTTCCCAAACTTTAGCAGTTCTTTAAGATATTCTTCCCATCTCCCATGATTTTAGTTTCATCTAAGCTCAGCTTCCCTTCTTTACCCCTCCAAATCGTGTTCGAACACTGTCATCCTTGTTTCATTTCTTTTATTCTCTTCCAAATTGTTCTAGCAAGCTTTCCACTTCTACATTCCTCTTTATCTCTCAGTCTATTTTGCCATAATTCTTCTTTTTTTGCTTCTGCAAATAATTCTTGTTTTTGTGTCATTTCTTCATAATTTTGCCTGGCTGCCCGTTTATCTCTCTGGAACAACGTCTTCCTTGAGCTATTTCGTTCCTCAATAGTCGTCTGACAGTCATTATCGTACCACTCAATTTGTCTTACTCTATTTTCCAGTTCCACCTTAACTTCCATAGTTTTACATAACTCAAATTTTATCCGCCCCCATCTTCACACCACACGCCCTATTGTGAGTGCGCTCAGTCTCGCCATACTAATCAGGGTGCATCATAAAGATCAGCTAATAATAGAAATGGTTACCCACAATCGTGGAAGCTTTCTGGCCATAATAGGGCTCTACATTCTTCTACCTTTTTATGTTGTAGTAACTAAACACCAATACGTACGACCATGTCATTCCGTAGTTTGCCCTTGGACCCACCGTGCGTTGCATCGTTAGTCAGATCTCGGTAGATTAACTGTTGTACGCCTCACTTGGGTGAACTGATTATGAGCTCCGTCTCGTCCTCTGTATCCTGATAAATTAGACTGCTTCTGATATCTGTAAAATAATGAGGACCATGACATGTGAAATAATAAATCCTTGGTAGTCAACATGGTCCCTACCGCGCGCTATTGGACATTCCAGCTTCCGTGGTGTGCAGCAAGCGGTAGGGGTTTTAAAAACGTTTTTATTAGAGAGTCACAAACTTTAATTCAAATATTTTATAAGTAATTATTATTGTATGCATTAACATGTTTTAACTTTGTTTTATAAATATGATAAAGAGAGATTGCTTTTCCACTTTATAAATCACCATTAATGTGGAACCGGTTAGAAAATATTACTACTGTCAGAGATATAAACAAGGTTGACTACCCCTGTAATAAATCATCAGTATGATCACGCGATATTGTGATGAGTCTTCTCGCCATTTCCTCGTCCTGATCATTTTAATGGAATCCTGAAAGGGAGTGATACTGATCGTGAGCTCGATAGTATGATCTGTCCCTCGAAGGTCGAGTACGTGATAAAATGATTGATTTCTAATTCTCCGAAAGCTAATTGTGTGGACACGCCACACTGACCACAGCAGGAGGTATTAAAAACCTGACTGATCAGGATTTTAATGTTAACTTGTATTAGCAGTCCAAGTAGGCCGAAGACGGCGCCATTACCTCCTACTTTCAGATCTCTTTTCGAGTCAGGTGCAGCATACTCGTCACTGGAGAGCGGAGATGCTTGGTCGAGGCGGACGGCGCTAACGTCAAGTACAGTGCAAGCAACTATCTGCATCACACACAAACAGTTACCGAATTTCGTTGAAAGACATTTATACTGCAATGTTAGACTTATAAAATGAAAATGTGTATATGATGACGCGTTGATGGCGCACAATCGCCACATCACCAGACCATTTGCTTAAGATAGTCTGTTTATGCATCGTTAGTCAAGGAGTATACACAAATTGCTTCTAAATAAAAACGTAAGTAAACTTAGATAACATTATTATTATTAGTATAACCAAAATTACAGAGAATACCGAACTGCATACGTACGTGAAGACAGTCACGAGGAAAAATGTAAGAACAAGGAGACTCTATGTGCCTCAGTTACTTTGTAAAATATGAAACGAGATTACAAAAGTGATGTTAGAGATAAAATTATAAAATTGTTGCTATAGGTATTGATAAGTGAAGGAAGACTAATCCCTCACTTCGTAATTATTATATGTAATGTTCGTGACGTTCTCTTCCTGTTGAGACAGCACGCCTATCGTGTTTTTATCAGGTTCCGGGGTTGTTACCCATTGTGATGCTGAAATTTTTGAATAATCATTTTATTGACCTACTCAAGTCACGTATTCCATTAAAAGCTTGTCGATGGGCAGACACAACGACGGGGCACAGCCAGTGCTTGTATCTAACAAGAGTTCCCGAGACTAATTTCTCAGCTACTAACAGGGCTTACACGAGGGGAGCCTCTCAGCACCTCCGTAAGAGTAATTCGACGTTTGAGTTCACCATGGAAGAGAATATAGGTGGTACGATGCACTTTCTGTGTATGCTGTTCTTCAAGAAAGATATCAGCATATCCCACACCCTATACCGAAAACAACACACACACACACACACACACACACACACACACAGTCCACTATACTCATTACGCTTCAGATCTCTGTTCACGACAAAAGCGCTTTGTAAGAACATAGCAGATAGAGCGAGGAATAGCTGTGAACTGCAGCTTCTCATCACAGAATTGAACTGTACGTCTATGTCAGTACTCTGCAATCTACTGATAAGTGCGTGACAGAGGGTACTTCCAATTGCACCAGTTACTAGGGATTCCTCCCTTTCCATTCACGTCTGGAGCGCAGCCCTTTAGCCCCTGTACTCTCCGCAATTAATCTACTTTTGTCCCGGCGATCACTGTGGAAGTGATACTTGCTCTTCTCTTTGTGTAATGTTATCCCAAGTTTTACCTCCTATAGACCCTCTGAATATTCCCTCCATCTTCCAGCTTTCCCTTCCTAGCTTAGTACTGGCTCTAACTTTTCTACAAGAGTCTCTCCTATTGTTGGCATCTACCTCTGCCGTAGCTACGCATGCTTCGGCAGCCTTTTTATTTATTTTCCTTTCACCAAAAGAATTTACTATCGAGAAATTTCTAGTAGGCTGCCTTCTGTATTTCATTTCTCATAGCTACCCATTTGTCTTCTGTTATATTTCTTCTCACTGTTTCTAACCATCGTTGCCTAATGGCGTTACCCATCCTCTTCCCTCTGAAACTCTCAATAATCTCTGGCTCCTATTCATCCAGGTCTCATCTCCATAATTTTCTACCAAGACGATCGAATATTTCTCGACAAAGCCGTCTGGCGATTTTCGCCAAACACTGCCAGTATTTCAAGATCAACGCCTGCAGACGAAATAAATGCTTGCCTCAAATCATCGAATCTATGGCGCTATGTGAAGAAACTTCAGCTGACAAACATGAGAGTTGCATTGCTTAATGATACATCTGCTGAATATTTCTCCCAGCAATTGCTGACTATCGGTTGTGGTCGAGTACCTGTCGAAGAATCGAGCGGATTGGTTTCATTTCCTCATAATTTCTGTAACTTGGTGTCATCGAAAGACGAATTTATCAACAAAGTATGCCCAACCATCATTACTAACTACAAAAGTAATGAATGGTTGAGTGAGCGAACAATTTTAGCGGCTAAGAATAAAGATGTAGATGACCTAAGCTACATAATTCAGAACGAGATCATTGATAAAATGCATTCATTCAAATCTATTGACTGTGTAACAAATGAAGATGAAGCCACCAACTATCCAATTGAATTTCTAAACTCCTTGGATGTGCCTGGCTCACCACCGCACAATTTACGCCTAAAACCTGGATCCATAGTAATCATTCTTCGAAACATCAACCAACCAAAACTGTGCAACGGTACGCGTTTGGCGGTAAGTAAATTGAGGAACAATGTTATTTACGCGACGATATTCAAAGGAAAATTCGAAGGTGAGGGAGTTCTCATTCCCTGGATCCCGATGATCCCAACCGATCCGCCGTTTCAGTTTAGAAGACTTCAGTTTCCGATCCGCCTTGCATTCGCCACGACCATTAACAAATCACAAGGCCAATCCTTGAAAGTTTGTGGTTTAAATCTGGAATATCCATGTTTTTCACATGGTCAATTACAATTATATGTGGCATGTTCACGGGTCGGAAGACCATCTGCGTTGTTTGTTCTTGCGCCTGATAATAAAACAAAAAATGTCGTGTACCACAAAGTACTTAATTGAAGAGTGGAAGCTATGCACCAAAAAAACAAAGAATAAAGAATCATTAAAATACTTAAGTTTAATATTTTATTAGGAAATACAAATAAAAAAATTAACACCCAAAATCTGATTATTTATTGGCTTTAAGGCGGAACAGAGTTTGCCAGGTATAAGTACGTGGAATCGTGTAACATTCCTTCAGTGCGGACGGTATTTGCTTCGTGATACATTACCCGTGTTAAAATGGACCGTTTACCAATTGCGGGAAAGGTCGATATCATGTTGACGTATGGCTATTGTGATCAAATGCTCAACGGGCGTGTGCTATGTATGCTGCTCGGCACCCCGGACGACATCATCCAAGTGTCCGGATCGTTCGCCGGATACTTACGTTATTTAAGGAAACAGGAAGTGTTCAGCCACATGTGAAACGTCAACCACGACGTGCAACAAATGATGATGCCCCAAGGTGTTTTAGCTGCTGTCGCGGATAATCCGCACATCAGTAGCAGACAAATTGCGCGAGAATCGGGAATCTCAAAAACATCGGTGTTGAGAACGCTACATCGACATCGATTGCACCCGTACCATATTTCTATGCACTAGGAATTGCACAGCGACGACTTTGAACGTCGTGTACAGTTCTGCCACTGGGCATAAGAGAAATTACGGGACGGTGACAGATTTTTTTGCTCGCGTTCTATTTAGCGACGAAGAAGCGTCATTCATTAACAGCGGCAACGTGAACCGGCTGTATAATATGTATGCACTATCGGGCAACGGAAAATCGAAGATGGATGCGACAAGTGCAACATCAGCGACCTTGGCGCGTTAATGTATGGTGCGGCATTATGGAAGGAAGGACAATTGGCCTCCCATTTTACCGATGGCAACCTAAATGGTGCAATGTATGCTGATTTCCTACGTAATGTTCTACCGATGTTACTACAAGGTGTTTCTCTACATGACAGAATGGCAATGTACTTCCAACATGATGGATGTCCGGCACATAGCTCACGTGTAGTTGAAGCAGTATTTAATAGCATATTTCGTGACAGGTGGATTGTTCGTCGAAGCACCATACCATGGCCCGCACGTTCACCGGATCTGACGTCCCCAGATATCTTTCTGTGGGGAAAGTTGAAGGATATTTGCTATCGTGATCCACCGACAACGCCTGACAACATGCGTCAGCGCATTGCCAGTGCATTGTCAGTGCATGTGTGAACATTACGTAAGACGAACTGCTCGCTGTTGAGAGGAATGTCGTTACACGTATTGACAAATGCATTGAGGTTGACGGACACCATTTTGAGCATTTATTGCATTAATGTGGTATTTACAGGTGATCACACTGTAACAGAATGCGTTCGTCACCTCCGATATCGAAGCACTGTCCGCCTTTTTTCCTTCTGCAGACGAGACTTTCAGCGGTTATTTTACACTGATCACCATATTGCACCAAAACTAAACCTTGCAAAGTGCCATACATATCGTCAAATACAGAAAGGCTCTTACTCAATTATACTGCTCTCCCGGTGAGGACAGGAGCTTGAATATTGAGCTACAACAGGAACACGGTAGAGTGAACTCCAAGTGGTATATTTCAAGGGAAGAGTGTCACATACATTAACGTACATAAACGTATATAAATGTGTACTAACGTGTACTCATTTCCCCTCGGCACAATAGCGTTACTGTTTCTGCTCCGAAGCTGCTTCCTTGTTGCTTGCTCGCTCGCTTTTCTACGCACGTCTCCATACTCGGGTATTACAAGGACACACATATTTTCACCATAATATTATACCATTTACGCGGTACTTCTCGATATCAAGCACTAAGCAGCATTCGACCGATTGCTAGCGCAACATAATTCCCAAGATATAGACCGGAAATTATTTCTCTACAAACCCCAAACTTTAGCGATGTGCAACATTCATGTTTCCACTCTCGAATACCGATATCGGTGATGTAGATTATAGGGGTGATTTGGAATCTGTTACAAGCCAACTAAGGACTTTCTCATGTCTAGAGAACAGGCAAACGTGTCTTCCACATGCCAGATGCACACACTACCATCGATCTTCCTACAACTAAATAAAGGCGCGAAATGTTTAGAAGCAGTCAACCGAACAATTTACATGCAATAACGGCGGTGCAGCGCAAACACACCTCCATACACAATCTTCTCAAATTTCCACTCGATGGCGAAACACGTCCAACACATACTATGTATTAGTTCGCTATTCGGTCGTCAAGAGGACTGCAAAGTTAACTCACATACATTCCTACACTCCAACAGGCCTCTGCATTTGGACGACGACTGCTGCCGTTGACGAGAAACGTGAATCATTCCCACCACAGGTCATGCATACACGGAATCATTCTAGAAAACCGGTCACATATATGTTTTATCGTCATACTTACAATTAAATGTCACGATCGCGTTCTAAATTGAATGGCACTCGACAACGAATGAAGTATTGGAAATACACCCTGCTGTAGGCAGTGGCTCTGGGAATAGAAATATCACTACCAGTCTTATGACTTGACATACTTTTCCCTCTGCTATCACAGTACTCCAAGTCAAATCCATACACTCCTTACGACTGGACATAGTCATTTCCCTCCCAAAAATACATGCTTTATAAGCCTGATGCTCAAGCGTGAACCTATTACTCATCTCCTACTACTAGTAAATATAATAATTCGTCAATAACTCAGTGCCTACTACACTAAATAACGCTGAGGGAAAATCAGATCGGACGACATGTCTAATAAGTTCTTTTCTTGCGAGTGGTACCACTCTGTCTTAGAAAGATAGACTTAATCGGTCAAATGTTAAAAAAAAAAAAAAACAGATCGCAACAACTACTGTATGTTACTGCCACAAGCGGTCTTGGTTCTACAGGTGTGCAGTAGTATCCACGTTAAAAAGTTATATACGAGTACTTGCTTTATAAATCTATGTACGGCATCAACTCTGAATGAGGTGGTTTTTTCTCTAGACAAATACCGAGACGGTAATCGTAGGAATGTGTTTTATCAGACCAGCACGTAGCCCACTATGCAATTTCGTGATAAAATCGGTGAATTTTAAAAGTCATTCGGCCTAGGAACGCGGTATGTGACCGATATTTGCAACTCTCTCACGCCGCTAGATATTTATCCAGTATGTGTAACGTATTCTGTCTCGATACCATGTCAGAGGATCTGTTCTATATCCACTGAGCTAAAGGCGATTATTGACTGAGAAGGATCACAAACAGTAGTAAATCGTGTGCTTACTGATGACGCCGAGGGGTTCTAGGCGCTACAGTCTGGAACCGCGCGACCGCTACGGTCGCAGGTTCGAATCCTGCCTCGGGCAGTTAGGTTTTAGTTAGGTTTAAGTAGTTCTAAGTTCTAGGGACTAGTGACCTCAGCAGTTAAGTCCCATAGTGCTCAGAGCCATTTGATCCTTTCTTTTTTTTCTTTTTTTTGATTTTGAGGTCGTAAGAAATGTACACTAGATTTTGACACCTCTAGTGTTACGCTATGATGTCTGATTTGGAATCAGGTCCTCCCATTCAGCCACATACCTGCGCTGGATCACAGGCACAAGTGAACCATATTTCTGGCGCCCTCATATCTCGAAACGAGTCACCTTTCTCGAACCTATCTGCTAGAGTAAAAATCCAACATGGTCTTAGTCAGTCCCTACACATCTTACAACTGCTCCATTTCTATAGCTTTGCGCATGTGATCGTTCTATTATAAATCGGAACTGAGCTGAAGTCGTACAAAGCCATATCTACTACCTTCTGCAACCCGTCTAGAAAGAAAGCGAACTGAGTCAGTGCGACAGGACGATGTTTTGACCATCTTCGGCGGAAATGCTCGCATTGTGGTACGTTTCCAAACTACCTACAAGTACTACAGATCGTTAGGTGCGCTGGGACGAGTGAATTCGATGTTATTTTCGTAGACAGGTTCTGTTGGGCAAGAATTTGCGTACATACAAGGTGAGACATGAAGAAAGCGAGGGTTTACTATTTCTGGGGCAGTATAGAATTGCAGAGAGGTGGAGTCGGCTGTTATTTTTTTTACAAAGCCATGTGACAAGAATAAGATTGAGAACATTTTAGATGGCGAGTCGCGACGCAGACGTTTCGTGGGAACGCACAGCTGAACACAGGTTTTATGTTCCATTTGGAGGAACGTCCACATGTGTTAGGCATTGGCTCGGGGCTGTGACGGAGTGCGTGGGGTCAGAGCTGCGGCTCGGCTGCCTCACTTCACGGTCTGTTAAGTGCTTTGACAGATAATGGCCGCGTCGTCCATACGTGCGATCGCGTCATCATCGGTGTCTAGCGGATAGCACTTCCTCAGGTGTTGCATACAGGGTGTTTCAAAAATGACCTGTATATTTGAAACGGCAATAAAAATTAAACGAGCAGCGATAGAAATACACCGTTTGTTGCAATATTCTTGGGAGAACAGTACATTTTCAGGCAGACAAACTTTCGAAATTACAGTAGTTACAAATTTCAACAACACATGGCGCTGCGGTCTGGGAAACTCTATAGTACGATATTTTCCACATATCTACCATGCGTAGCAATAATATGGCGTAGTCTCTGAATGAAATTACCCGAAACCTTTGACAACATGTCTGGCGGAATGGCTTCACATGCAGATGAGATGTACTGCTTCAGCTGTTCAATTGTTTCTGGATTCTGGCGGTACACCTGGTCTTTCAAGTGTCCCCACAGAAAGAAATAACAGGGGTTCATGTCTGGCGAATAGGGAGGCCAATCCACGCCGCCTCCTGTATGTTTCGGATAGCCCAAAGCAATCACACGATCATCGAAATATTCATTCAGGAAATTAAAGACGTCGGCCGTGCGATGTGGCCGGGCACCATCTTGCATAAACCACGAGGTGTTCGCAGTGTCGTCTAAGGCAGTTTGTACCGCCACAAATTCACGAAGAATGTCCAGATAGCGTGATGCAGTAATCGTTTCGGATCTGAAAAATAGGCCAATGATTCCTTTGGAAGAAATGGCGGCCCAGACCAGTACTTTTTGAGGATGCAGAGACGATGGGACTGCAACATGGGGCTTTTCGGTTCCCCATATGCGCCAGTTCTGTTTATTGACGAAGCCGTCCAGGTAAAAATAAGCTTCGTCAGTAAACCAAATGCTGCCCACATGCATATCGCCGTCATCAATCCTGTGCACTATATTGTTAGCCGATGTCTCTCGTGCAGCAATGGTAGCGGCGGTGAGGGGTTGCCGCGTTTGAATTTTGTATGGATAGAGGTGTAAACTCTGGCGCATGAGACGATACGTGGACGTTGGCGTCATTTGGACCGCAGCTGCAACACGGCGAACGGAAACCCGAGGCCGCTGTTGGACCACCTGCTGCACTAGCTGCGCGTTGCCCTCTGTGGTTTCTGTGGTTGCCGCACGCGTTCGCCCTACCTTTCCAGCACGTTCATCCGTCACGTTCCCAGTCCGTTGAAATTTTTCAAACAGATCCTTTATTGTATCGGTTTTCGGTCCTTTGGTTACATTAAACCTCCGTTGAAAACTTCGTCTTGTTGCAACAACACTGTGTTCTAGGCGGTGGAATTCCAACACCAGGAAAATCCTCTGTTCTAAGGAATAAACCATGTTGTCCACAGCACACTTGCACGTTGTGAACAGCACACGCTTACAGCAGAAAGACGACGTACAGAATGGCGCACCCACAGACTGCATTGTCTTCTATGTCTCTCACATCACTTGCAGCGCCATCTGTTGTTGAAAATTGTAACTACTGTAATTTCGAAAGTTTGTCCGCCTGAAAATGTACTGTTGTCCCAAGCATATTGCAACAAACGGTGTATTTCTATCGCTGCTCGTTTAGTTTTTATTTCCGTTTCAAATACACCGGTCAGTTTTGAAACACCCTGTATGAACGCGGGTGCCGGCAACTCATGTTGCGGAGGCCGAGCAGGGGCTGTGCGCGGTCTGACATCTGACGGATGCGTCACTTATCGCTACTTGAAACGGCTCAAATGGCTGTGAGCACTATGGGACTTAACAACTTAGGTTTAAGTAGTTCTAAGTTCTAGGGGACTGATGACCAAACTAACCTAAGGACAGCACACAACACCCAGTCATCACGAGGCAGAGAAAATCCCTGACCCCGCCGGGAATCGAACCCAGGAACCCGGGCATGGGAAGCGAGAACGCTACCGCACGACCACGAGCTGCGGACTATCGCTACCTCCTGTGTTCTCTACTGACAGGGGGAGGTGGACTGTGCTTGGGCGCATTCATTGCATTATTTTGCGAGCGGCTCTGTAGGCCCTGCTATGCGCTATTTGGACAGTTGCGAGTACTGAGCGTGTGTACACATCAGTGTGAAGAATTATTTAGGGTAGTTTGCTATTGTGTACTGAAATTATGAGTTGCCTGCGTGTTTGTAGGCTGTGTAACATGGCCCCAGGCACATCAGGGTGGATCTTTTGTATCAGTGTGATAGATATACTCTATTTATTTTCATAGAACTTATTTAACGATAGAGTGCACTCCATCCTCACTCTACCCAGCAGCCCAGAGCAGGCTGAGTCGTTTTCCCACCATTTTCCCCTCACCATCTTGGTTCACATCACGAAAAGACGACAGCATCCTCTGCTGGTGGTACTGAGTATTACACCTCGTGGAGAACACACAGTTTGCCGCCATCATGGGTAACTGTACTTGCGTCATCAGCTTGTGTCACGACTGGAAGCAACACACGTGGGAACTCAAAATGGACAACTTTCTATTACGCACCAACGATGAATGGCGAATAGTTAAAAGTCTCAGACAGCAACAGCCCCCCAAAAGGGAAATTCGAGGACCCCATGGCCTCTTGTACGACTCACTGGCGCAGGCGGAGCTGTATGCGGATACATACCAACAACAGATGACTACGCCCCCCACGGAGGATGGAGATGATGCACTCCACCGTGCAGAGGAGGACACAGCGGCGGAATGGGAAGCTATTCGGGACGCCCCGACTAACGCGTTAGCAAACACACCTCACCTGGAGCAGATAGAATCAGCAATACGGAGTTGAAACACCTCCCGAGAAAGCCTGTTGTGCTTCTCACCCGGATAGTGAACAGCTGCCTCAGGACTGGATACTTCCCAGAGGCATGGAAGATTGCCAGAATAGTGCCAAGGATCTCTCACACCCTGACAGCTACAGACCAATAAGTTTACTGCCGACGCTGGAAAAGGTACTGGAACGTGTCCTACTGAAACGCATGCTGGACATCCTTGTGGCACACAACATCATCCGACCGGAGCAGTTTGGCTTCCAGGCGAAGCTATCGGCTGAGTTACAACTACTGCGCATCACGGAATCCATCCAAGACAATTTCAACAAGAAACGACACACTATTGGAGTCTTTCTCGATATAGAGAAGGCTTACGATAAAGTATGGCGACGCAACTTGATCGTCAAGCTCCGACGTACCACTCCCCTACCAGACTGCTATTTAAAACTTCTCGACAATTTTCTTCAGGATCGCAGATTATATGTTCGCATTGATGACAAGAATTCAACAACACGGCCTGTCCTTGAAGGACTTACACAAGGATCGGTCATCTCTCCACTGCTGTTTAATTTGTATATTAACGACCTCCCGACGGTGCCACATGTTACTGCCAGTTTCTATGCCGACGACACAGCGCTCCTGACTGCAGGCACCAGAATGGACCACCTCGTCACACGGATGCAGCGCCAACTAGGTTTAGTGGACCACTGGACCCACATGAACAAAATAACGGTCAATGCAGAGAAAACCAAAGTTATTGTCATCACACGTCGGAGACCCATCGTCAATGAACGCCTACGGATATCAGACCAGCCACTCCCCTGGGCAACAACTGTAAAATACCTGGGAGTGCATCTGGACGCCAAACTGTTGTATAGACATCACATTATGGAGAAGAAGACGTCTGGCCTCAAAATGCTGGGAGCTCTCCTCCCATTTCTGAACAGCTCATACCTCAGCCAACGCACGAAACTCCAGTTGTACCACGCCACAGTCGAACAATCTATTTTGTATGGATCGACCTCTTGGGGTACTACGTGTGCCACTAACTACAAGAAGTTACAGGTTGTACAAAGCAGATGCCTACGATGGATCACAGGAGCCCAATGGTGGATCCGAAATCATGACATTCATCGAGCCTTAAGCGAATCTTACCTCTCAGACAAGGTCAAGGAGAAGGCACGAACCTTATTTCGGAAGTTGGACATGATACGTGACAGTACACCACAACTCACCACAGTAGGTACGGTAGAACCCTTACGGAACCACAAATATAAAGTACCGAAGGCGATAGTATTTGAGCCTCCGTAAATGATATCCCTACGTAATTCTCCATAATTTAAGGACATATCGTCCTTTAGCACTTCTCCACACATGTTTTCAAACACACATCAAAAGCAGCGAGTTAAAGGACCCTTCTGTGTGCCCAAACTAAAGCTGAAAGAAGAATAAATAAATAAAGAGAAAATTTTTACCCCTTCCATTCCCTACAGAAGTAAAAATCAACGAAGTTGATCAGACTTCAGCACCACCACCCGCGACGAAATGTACTAAGCCAGTTGGGATCTGGAGTTCGTGGTGAAACCACTAGGTGGCGCCACCTTACATTACGGTACTTGCATCATCACCTGACGTCACTACAGTATCCTCTTGTGGCGTGGATATGAACTAAGTCAGTTGGGCTCTGGACTCAGAGGCAGCACCACCACCACCACCAAGTGTATTCGCCACTAATTCCTGGTGTACGATTTCGACAGTTGACGATTAGCAAGCAGAGTCTTTTAGATGGATTATTATTTTGAAAATTTAAGAGTGGTTTGGCTATGTGCACGTAAATTTATTGCATTATTTACGAGTGCTTCGCATGTCTATAGGTTGTGCAATGTGTTATTTTGACGGTTTACAATTAGCGAGCGTGGGTGTAGGGCGTTATAGATGAATTATGTATGCGTCGGTTGCTAGGAAGAGGCGGCGGTCTGGACCATGAAAAGTAGTTGAACCTAGGTAGTTGAATGTATAGTGAACACATTTTCTCATCTATATGAAGTCGAATCACGTGGCCAATAGGAGTGCAGGGGATGGGGAGGCACTAGGTCATGAATGAACACCACGCTGGTAGTGGCAAAATGTGGAACTTCTCATTTAATCGTTGAATATTGAAATTGTAAATTGAATTACTGAATATTATTAAAATTGAATTGGAATTAATTACTTAGGTAATTGATAGGTTAAATGCGCGATGTGGGTGTTACTTTAGTTAGCATATTTACAGAAGACTATGTCCGGCGCATGTATGGAGGTGGGGGCTGAGGGTGTGTGACGTAAGCGGTCAGACGCCCGCGAGCCGCTGGCGCAGCGCGTGTCTGGTTATAGCGCTTGCACGAGAGATAGAGAGAGAGAGAGAGAGAGAGAGAGAGAGAGAGAGAGAGAGAGAGAGAGAGAACAGACGATCTTGTGTCATCACGCAATGTCATGTTAGTGTCCTCTGGTGGCCACGATATGAAGTCAGCCACTTGAGCTCCAGAGCTCGTGGTGGATACATCGGGTGCAGCCATCTTCAATAATGGTACATGTGTGATCACCCGACTTCACGGAGGCGCCCTCTGGTGGCACCGCTATCAACTAACCCAGTTGGAGTCCAGACCCACTGACAAACACACATGCTTGAAACTGGTTAAGTAATAAATACAAGTCATTTTTCCCGTGATTTCCATGCTTAGTAGAGAGAGCTGGGGAGCGACACATTATCATGTTGGAATTTGAAAGTCACGCCATTTTTCTAGGGAAGGGGGGCGTGGCACTTTCCGGCCAAAATTCAAACTTCCCGCCAAAATCCGCGATCTTGAATGACGTCACGGCCGCCATCTTGATTGACGGTACTTTGTCCCAAAATCACCTTTGTTCCAATACTTATGATAAGAATACACACATGAATAAATGAAATATTGCAGTTAAATAAAATCGGCAGGTACTGTCTTAACGGCCTTTAATGATGAATACGCTAGCAGAAGTACCTTTCAGAATGAGGAAAACAATTATTGGTGTCGATGGTCGAGCAATTAAATAAAATATAAGTTGAATAACAGGGAAACAATAGATTCCTACTGCACGTAATTAGTTAAGAACAACAACATAGCTCGCGCAATATTCACTTCTAAATGCACATTACATCTCCACTGTAGAAGCCATGGAAATCTTACAAGTCGGCACTCCGAAGTATTTCTATCTGCCGCGACCGTGCGCAAACTGGTCCACTCCCCAAGTCTTTCCGCCGACTCCCCGTGTCCTGTCCAGAACTGCCCCCTGTCCTCTCTCTTCCCCACTTCCATTCCGGCTCGCCATCAGCAGGTGCTGTGATCGGCTGGAGCGCTCCCTCCGTGCCTCCAAGCCAACGTACACTCACAAACATATTTAAGCATATATGAAATACTAGATTTACATTTAAATACTTGAAATTAAATAAATATTCCAACAGTTGGACCATAAACACGCTCTAACACATGTTATTAGATACATAAACAAATGAAATAAACATATACCGAAGGAATAGAATGAAAGATAGGCCAGTTGCCTAATGTCTCTGTGCTTTCTAAAACACAGTAAATATTTAACCAATTTCTTCATGAATAGTATATATCAGATATAAACAAAGACATAGATGAATAAATATATTTATAAGCATGCTGCTACCGTTTATTCGTGTAACTGTGGAGTACTTACAGCCTGATGCGATCGATAGTAATCGGACACTTTGAACTCCAATAACGCATGTACTATTTAAGTTACATGCCTGTAATTCATACCAATTCAGGTTTACACTAATAGCTTTCTAAAACATAGATCGACCAAATCGGACGGACCGTTTAGATTTTGGAAATTCGTCCTTGCGTTTTACTTGTATAATTTATCGTCAGATACTAAACTTTAAAGTAATAAAGACATCGAAAACCTTATTACACCATCAGAATCGTCGTGCAAATAGTAGTAATGTACATGTTCCTTTTGAGGTATCGTGATTCATCTGGCTACTATTAATTTCTGTACTAACTGTGAAATGTCTGCCACTAAGGTTTCACGAAGTCCGCCATCTTTGGCCCTCCCAGCGCACAGCGCCACCGAGGAGCCGCCAGCCTCGTGCTCGGTGGACCTCGTCATCCGGCCGTTGTGAGGCAGCGCGTGGCTGCTGGCGAGCACGTGGCTGTGCCGCGCGGCGGCCGCCGGCTCTGGCCGTCCCACCTACATTTTGTTTCATAGTGTCGTTTTCCCTCTTCAAACTGAAATTCATAGCATTTGTTTTCTTCATGTTCAACGTCATGTTGGTACTTATTGACCATTGTAAACTTCCTGCAGTGTTGCGTTTGCTGTCTGTGCAAGGACTTCTCTCGTTTTCTCAGTGAATATAATACTGCTGACATTAGCAAAGAAAATCTTTCCCCGTGACAAACAGTGACGTTCCCACTAGTGTTAACCAGGACTAGCATTGGTTCTAAAATGATTCCCTGAGGAACTCCTATATTAATGTATTTTGGCTCAGATACGTGATGATTTGCGTAAACCGCACTTAAACGCCTCCAATTTATGACGACTGTCGTATATACTGTAGGTAACATTTGTCAGGTACCGTTTCTGTGTTTCTGTGTTCCCGCGACTTGTTGGAGAAGTCTGAAATTTGTTTTGCTATTAATCGATTGTCTATGCAGATATAGAGGGTGTTCGAAAGTCATAAAAGGTCGAAAATTCCACTTCCTGATGGGAGTCATTACATAATGTTTTGAATAGGAAGATGTCGGGAACGTCATCAAACGACACTACAGAGCGTCAAAGCTATAGCCTACGCCTTTAAATGTATGCATATAAATGGCGATTCCGTGATGATGTTAGAAGTTTCTAGGACGATGAAGAAAGAAAGATATATCAATGTGACGTGAGGGTCCCTATACCGGAAACGAACGAGGCGAATATTATAGGTGAAAACCGTTCTGATACCTCTAACAGTGGTATACATGCACTGGTACTGCTGTTGCTGACAGTGTAGGGTAGGCTACTTTCAGGGGTGGCAGTATTAACAAAAAGAAGAAAAAATTTCCAGTAAACACGGACTCTCAAATACATACCTCAGGAGCTATCAGAACTTTTTCATCTTCGCTACTTTGAAACATCTCTACAGCTCTTAAGATATGCATGTTAGAAAGTGTTATGTAAACATTGGCTCTGTTTTTATGCCATACTATCACTTCTGAAAGTTGCCTATCCTACAGTCTTAGCAGCAACAACACAGGGACATGTATTCGACTGTCAGAGGTATGAGAACGGTTTTCGCTTATAGCTTTCGACTCGTTGAGTTTACCGCAAATCGATACATTTATCTTTCTCCATGATCCTAGTAAGTTTGTATTATCATCACGGGATCAACCAGTATATACACACGTTTACAGGCTCCGTCACCTGTAACTTCGACGCTCTACAGCGCAGTTGCATGACGTTTCCAGAAATGGGCTCCTATCCACAATATTGTATAATCACTCCACTCTACAAGTCCGAGATGTTTGGATTACCATTCTTCATGTGTGATGAACTCAGGGTATTCGGAAACTTCCATTACAGATTATATGAACTTTGCCGTTTTACCTTTTAAGTTAAATATTGAAACCGAGATTATAGTACTAGGCTGGGTTTTTTATTTTCGCGAAATGTGCGAGACACAGCGCCACGCAACACCTGACAGCACAGCTCGGTGAGAGTGAGTCGCGAAGACTGAGCTGATGATGTTCGCCAGAACGAAACCGGTTGTGACGTAATAAACATCCGTTAAATACAGCTGCTGTGCCTTCTGTTAACCTTAGCATCTGAACTGACTCATCGATGAACTACCGCTACCACTACCACTTGATTTGCACGGGGTCCCGGGTTCGATTCCCGGCGGGGTCAGGGATTTTCACCTGCCTCGAGACGACTGGGTGTTTGTGTTGTCCTCATCATTTCATCATCATCCCGGAAAGTGGCGAAAGTGGCACTACCACTTGTCTCTGTGCACGGCTCTGTAAGAAGCCAGCAGCGAGCCGAGGTCCCAACTGAATCTGCACAGAAGCTACTACTCCCCTTGAAAATGCGATCTGCAGATGGAAACAAGCCGTTTGGGGGAGGGGGGTGGGGCAAAGGCGGCGAGTGAGACTTCTGCGGAGAGACGTTTCGACAGAGCCCAGATCTCTGGCTGGGAAAAGTTGTTTTTTGCAGATGGCTTAGGTGATAAACAGTTTGGCTGTGAGCTGGTGAACAACTGTGAATGCGAAAACGACAGTTGTAGTGGCACGTTTATCTGTAGCTTAGCCCCTGGTCGAGGTTAGGCTGAAAGATGCAATTTCTTTTGTGAGATGGCAGAGCCAACGAATATAAAAGCAATGTGATTATGCTGACCGGCTAGTCTGTAGCTTAGCCGAATATGCAGATTTGGTAGGTAGTTGACAGTTTCGTTGTGAATTGGCGAAGTCAATGGGGAAGCAAAAAATCACCTGAAGTGCCACGAGCTCCACTGTAGTGCCGCTACCAGGTTAACAGCAAAATTTGTAAGTAGGTGCATTGCAACATTGCATTGGGTGCCGCTGGCACAGGAGTGCAACCTGTCGATATTTGGGTTTGAGGCAACGAGCACGTAAAATTATTAAGAGTTGGGCTAGGCTAACTGACCATAACGTGCCAGTGCAATGGTAATGCTCGACACAGGTTAGGCGGTGAAAAAATGGCTCTGAGCACTATGGGACTCAACATCTTAGGTCATAAGTCCCCTAGAACTAAGAACTACTTAAACCTAACTAACCTAAGGACATCACACACATCCATGCCCGAGGCAGGATTTGAACCTGCGACCGTAGCAGTCCCGCGGTTCCGGACTGCAGCGCCAGAACCGCTAGACCACCGCGGCCGGCGTTAGGCGGTGACTCCAAGATTGGAGTTTGATGTTAGCAAAATGGTTCAAATGGCTCTGAGCACTATGGGACTTAACATCTATGGTCATCAGTCCCCTAGAACTTAGAACTACTTAAACCTAACTAACCTAAGGACATCACACACATCCATGCCCGAGGCAGGATTTGAACCTGCGACCGTAGCAGTCCCGCGGTTCCGGACTGCAGCGCCAGAACCGCTAGACCACCGCGGCCGGCGTTAGGCGGTGACTCCAAGATTGGAGTTTGATGTTAGCAAAATGGTTCAAATGGCTCTGAGCACTATGGGACTTAACATCTATGGTCATCAGTCCCCTAGAACTTAGAACTACTTAAACCTAACTAACCTAAGGACAGCACACAACACCCAGCCATCACGAGGCAGAGAAAATCCCTGACCCCGCCGGGAATCGAACACGGGAACCCGGGCGTGGGAAGCGAGAACGTTCCCGCACGACCACGAGATGCGGGCGATGTTAGCAATTATGTGATTAGTAGTGGTGTATATACACAAGAAGTGTGCTGCTATCTCGTATGCTACAAAATCAGGAGTTATTCGTATTCATTCACAGTCCAGCTGTACCAGCAGGACACAGAGGCTACGCCAGAAGAGACAATGACAGGCTGCATGCTTTCTGCCACCGGACTTGACGCCACAGTGCAGTGGGCCTGCCGTTCCGCTACATCAGCAGGCAGACTCGTTGCCTGGTCACAGCACTCGCTTTGTGACAATGTGGTGGGCGCGCTTCTCGCCGTTCTCCTCAGTCACCTGGCTGTGGCTACCTCTGCACTGTACCTGTGTGCACCTCTGACGTCAGTGCTGTGGTCCACTCAATACGGCCGCATATGTGAGCGTGATGAGGACCCCGGCACGGGTTGCAGCCCACCGGCCCACCCGTGTGGGGTGTCGTCGTGACGCACAACTATTGTTGGAAATAAAATGTTATTTCTAACAGCCGCTTCTTCCTGGTCCTCGAAAGCCTGACATCAAGTCTAACCTCTCGGCTACACGGCCTCGTGACAACACAGCCACCCGAAGCTTCACTCGGCGCTGACTGTACCGTACAAGTGACACTCTGCACAACAGACGAAAACTCGAAATGTGTTTATTCGGGAAATTAATTCTTCTGCGCTGTAATAGCCAGGAATATTTTAATAAGCGTCGCATTTCCGGCCATGCGAGTTTGCATTTTACATGAGACCCGATGTCAAATCTGCCAGAGACGGAGGAATGAGCCTCCAGTGCAACGCTTGATATGGTGCTTGCGTCGTACATGAAACTTTTAGTATTTCGAAGTTTAAATGGTAAGTTATTGCGTTGTAGTTAGGAATATGAACAGTTGTTAGTACTCAACAGAGCAATAAAATAATAAGAGTGAATTATTTCCAGAGAATACGTTTATTAACTCATTTTTACGCTTCTGGAGATGATTTCTGCAGTGGGGGACGCGACGGAAATGGTATTCACTAGCTGAAGGCAGAGTCGTCGACAGGAGATGATGTGTGCGTATTACGTCGAAGGCAAAGACGTTCCTAGAATTCGCCTTCGCGTCCCTTTTCCTGCCTTCTTCTCAGGTATCTTCCTTTCTACGTTTCCTTACTTCGAATTTCTTTTTCCATCGATCAGGATTCCACGTACTTAGCGCTAAGCTTCCAAAGGCCTGACGTACAACAGGAGCGATACATTTTAAATTGGTCCTTTTCAGTGATGCCACCTTGCGTAGCCCAGCAGCACAATATATTTCGTTGGGGAGCTCCTCTCGAGTAGAGCGAGGCAAACAACAGTTATAACGAGCGCACCCCCGTCAAGTGGTTTTTTGATTTACGTCCTGTTGTGCGGCCCTTACAGCCGGCTGGGGAGGGCCCTTCAACACACGTGCTTGCACTGGCGACGCGCGCCGCAGCGAAGAATAGGATGTTCTGCGCGCTCCGCGTCGTAAATAAATTTCCTTCCCATTTGAAGTGGGCGTGGATTCTGTATGCGCTGTTAGGGTTGTGCTAAACACACACACACACACACACACACACACACACACACACACACACACACACAGAGAGAGAGAGAGAGAGAGAGAGAGAGAGAGAGAGAGAGAGAGAGAGAGAGAGAGAGAGACAGAGAGCCACAAATCTCCAGCACGGACGCGTTTGCAACGAACAGAACAAAGCTCTCCCAGCGACGGTAAGCACCGAGCCAATTAAATCATGTTTCGTAACAATGCTTTGCATGATATCACCAGTTACAGAGATTTATATTTTCTCACTGGAAAATTTATTTCTCTCAAACTGACGATTTCTTATGAACCACGTCAGTGTTGCATTTCGCAGTACGAACACTGGCTCTACGGTTTAACAAGAGCATTTCCTCACACGCAGAACTTAGATTATATACAGCGTTTCAGTAAGTCGTGTGTGAAGAAATCAACAGCAACTACTGTGGTGTCACCGCCAGTCACCACACTGGCTAGGTGGTAGCTTTAAATCGGCCGCGGTCCATTAGTACAAGTCGGACCCGCGTGTCGCCACTGTCAGTAATTGCAGACCGAGCGCCACCACACGGCAGGTCTAGAGAGACGTATTAGCACTCGCCCCAGTTGTACGACGACTTTGCTAGCGACTACACTGACGAAGCCTTTCTCTCATTTGCCGAGAGATAGCTGAAGGCTATTCTAACTAAGTCCATGGCTACGACCTAGCAAGGGGCCATTAACCATATCTAGAGAGAGTCTCACTTGTATCCTCAAGAATGCTGTATACAAATGATGGGTTAAAGTTAAGTATTCCAGCAGCTACGTACTTTTCTTTATAGCATTATTTTACGTATCCTGTTTCACACCTAGCGCCACCTGCGTGAGTTCCCGTGTGCATTTCGGCCTCCTCTTGCAACACAGTGTTGGCTCTTCTGCCAACACTACAACTACCTTATGAGGTATTAGTTTTTATTGAATACTTGGTAAATTTTGTTACTGTTAAGAAGCTTTGCTCATACCTGAGCTCACTTCAAAGGAAACAGATAGGCAGGTGCAGTACAGCAGCAGTACTTATTTCCTTTTCCAGGAGTGTATTAACACAAGGAAGAATCTAAGAACACATTGACACCGGTGTGTCAGACCCACCATACTTGCTCCGGACACTGCGAGAGGGCTGTACAAGCAATGATCACACGCACGGCACAGCGGACACACCAGGAACCGCGGTGTTGGCCGTCGAATGGCGCTAGCTGCGCAGCATTTGTGCACCGCCGCCGTCAGTGTCAGCCAGTTTGCCGTGGCATACGGAGCTCCATCGCAGTCTTTAACACTGGTAGCATGCCGCGACAGCGTGGACGTGAACCGTATGTGCAGTTGACGGACTTTGAGCGAGGGCGTATAGTGGGCATGCGGGAGGCCGGATGGACGTACCGCCGAATTGCTCAACACGTGGGGCGTGAGGTCTCGACAGTACATCGATGTTGTCGCCAGTGGTCGGCGGAAGGTGCACGTGCCCGTCGACCTGGGACCGGACCGCAGCGACGCACGGATGCACGCCAAGACCGTAGGATCCTACGCAGTGCCGTAGGGGACCGCACCGCCACTTCCCAGCAAATTAGGGACACTGTTGCTCCTGGGGTATCGGCGAGGACCATTCGCAACCGTCTCCACGAAGCTGGGCTACGGTCCCGCACACCGTTAGGCCGTCTTCCGCTCACGCCCCAACATCGTGCAGCCCGCCTCCAGTGGTGTCGCGACAGGCGTGAATGGAGGGACGAATGGAGACGTGTCGTCTTCAGCGATGAGAGTCGCTTCTGCCTTGGTGCCAATGATGGTCGTATGCGTGTTTGGCGCCGTGCAGGTGAGCGCCACAATCAGGACTGCATACGACCGAGGCACACAGGGCCAACACCCGGCATCATGGTGTGGGGAGCGATCTCCTACACTGGCCGTACACCACTGGTGATCGTCGAGGGGACACTGAATAGTGCACGGTACATCCAAACCGTGATCGAACCCATCGTTCTACCATTCCTAGACCGGCAAGGGAACTTGCTGTTCCAACAGGACAATGCACGTCCGCATGTATCCCGTGCCACCCAACGTGCTCTAGAAGGTGTAAGTCAATTACCCTGGCCAGCAAGATCTCCGGATCTGTCCCCCATTGAGCATGTTTGGGACTGGATGAAGCGTCGTCTCACGCGGTCTGCACGTCCAGCACGAACGCTGGTCCAACTGAGGCGCCAGGTGGAAATGGCATGGCAAGCCGTTCCACAGGACTACATCCAGCGTCTCTACGATCGTCTCCATGGGAGAATAGCAGCCTGCATTGCTGCGAAAGGTGGATATACACTGTACTAGTGCCGACGTTGTGCATGCTCTGTTGCCTGTGTCTATGTGCCTGTGGTTCTGTCAGTGTGATCATGTGATGTATCTGACCCCAGGAATGTGTCAATAAAGTTTCCCCTTCCTGGGACAATGAATTCACGGTGTTCTTATTTCAATTTCCAGGAGTGTATTATGTGTACACCTGTGGGTAGGACTGCACCTGTTGCAGAAGGTGTGATTGGAATTGATCACTGTTCAGAAACAGTTGCAAGCTGTGCGGCGGAGCTGCGTGGCTTCAGGGTGCTACGGTGAGACGAGTCGGCTTTGAAGCACCTGCCACGACGACTGCGGCAACTCCAGTGTCTCTAGCAATGCATGAGAGAGACCTGGGATTACACAGAGGCTTCAGATACGTGAGACCTGGGCACTTGGCTCTAACCTGAGACACTGATCTACAGAAGGCGAATGTCGCTACTGGCCACACGGGTGGGGGAGAACTAGCTTGCAACCTAACGTGCTAAGAAAGTCACCTCAAAACGACGTAGTCCAGCGTTCGCGAAGTATGTCGATTATCAATTGGCGACTACAAATCGAGCTGACATAAAACTGGCCTGGTACTGCAGAGTTGTGTGTGTCTGTAGCTGCAGGATGTCGGAAACTTTTGTTTTTGGAGAATGTAGCTACTGACCGTGTTCTAGAACGGGAAGTAGACGTCTTCGGCAAACTGATGAGGCTGCTACTGAAGGAGGGGAGGTATATCTCGGTATCGAGAACGACATCCACGGATTCTCCAAGACGGAAGATATCACTCAACTTCTGAGTAAGGTAAGCATCCGTGGCTACGCCTGCTCAATAAGAAGAAGCGCGTATTGCTGCCGGTCTCCTTGAGGTGGTGTTAAACGTAACTGAAAATGTTCCCGAATTAGTAATTTTTTAAATCTGTAGCCTAAAAACATAGTTGTTACGTAGATTTATCTCCAGTGGCTGCACCTCCTTCAGCGACAGCCTCATCAGTTTCTCGAACGCGTCTACTTCCCGGTCTAGATCAAGCACAGTAACCATACTAGAAGAATTCTCCAAAACTAAATCATGTGACCTCCTGCAGTTGCAGACACACACAACTCTACAGCCCTAAGCATACGACTCTCCCGCCAGTTTTACGTCAGCCCGATTTGCAGTCGCCAACCGGCATATCGTCATACTTCGCGAACGCTGGACTTGGTCATTGTGACCTCACTTAGCTCGTTTGGGTGCAAGTGAGCTCTCCCCGTGGTTGTCCTTTCAGTCCGACTGGGGCAGTCGCAGAGAGTGGACCGCTGCTGCTGGGTGCGCCCTGCACTGCTGGAGGCTGAAGACTGTGACAGCCCTGTGGAGCGCGTACGCCTAGCAAAACCGTCGTGTCGCTGTTGTGACAACGATAAGCAATACCACACCGGCAAGGGCAGTCGCAGATGCAGCAGGAAAGGGAGGACGTCTAAACTGTGGGCAGACCGCTGAGGGACAACCCGTCATAGTCAACCGAGCGACAGAATGTCCAGATGATCGACGAACACAGAAGAACCTCAGAGCACGCCCGGAGTAACTCTTCTGAGTATGGCATCCCCAACGAGGATGACTTCTCCAATCGTCCGTACTGAAGATTGACCACAACGGACGAATGATCCCAGCGTCACTGACCAGGTCAACAGTAGTCTAGCAGAACCGTTTCCGCTCTTCTACATCCAATATATGGGTGAAGGCTGGATGGAGTTCCTGAGCTCAAAAATGGTTCAAATGGCTCTGAGCACTATGGGACTTAACATCTATGGTCATCAGTCCCCTAGAACTTAGAACTAGTTAAACCTAACTAACCTAAGGACAGCACACAACACCCAGCCATCACGAGGCAGAGAAAATCCCTGACCCCGCCGGGAATCGAACCCGGGAACCCAGGCGTGGGAAGTTCCTAAGCTCGCTCGAAGTCACCACAGAGTACGATATCAGCATCAAGTGCCTTAATAACGTTACGTTACAGGTGTTAATGGATTCTTTGTCAGGCTGTGAGCCTCTTCTCGACAAATACATCGTCCCAGCACCGGAGGAGACAGTTTAGAAGGTGAATACGACGACAGCTAAGGTGCTCCTTGGGACAATGCCTCGGATGTGTAATGAAGGAACGGTCTGCAGGGGACTACAACGTGCTGGATTCGGCGATGTTTCTGTCAAGGCGCGTAACCGAGTAAAGGACAAGAAACCGCAGCTGGTTTTCCGAAGTGTGGATACAGCTGAGAACCAGTGCCGAAGGAAGGAAGCTGGTCATGTCTGTGAGCTTACAAAGCTCGTAGGCCTTAATGTGCAGCTGGAGTCTCCTCCAGCGGGACTCGACACACAGGAGCGGGCAACAGGGAAGGAAACTGGCGAAGCAACGTCGACGCCGAAACCCGCTCCAGGGTGGAGGCTGGCTCCACTCCACTGCGCGAGCCTAACGAATAGCAGATGTTGGAGAAAGGTGCATATACGCAAGACAAGAAGACACCGTCAACTTCATTGCAGCACGCGAAGGCAGAATAACAAACACCGCAGAAACAAGCAACAGAGTGGGCGGCGCAAACAGAAGAACCTTCGCCACAACCCATACTGACGGACCAAAGTGTACGAATCAGCGAAGTAGGAGGGGAGGGAGGACAACAAATGAACCCCGAAAACACGTGCAGATGATGAAAATAGATGACGATATCGTCAAACATGGATCGATGCCGGAAGGCCGAATTGTAGTACATGGACCTACATGGTAGAAACCGGACAAGTGAGGTATCAACAAAAGTTCCAGCCACGGTTTTGTTGGACGTTCCCCTGGCCGTAAAGCGAATGTCAGGGATACAACCCCCTCTCCAGACCTGCAGAGATCCAAGGAAAACTTCACAGTTCGAGAAGGATAGTGAAAGAAAGAAACCCAACATAATCCCACCGCATTATTAGGAACAAATACCCATTACTAACTGAAAAATAACAGTATGACCGCTGTACCTGAAAAGGTAGTATCTCTGGAGTAATGGCACTGATTAGCGCTTCTACATGAGCGATCTTTTTTATTGATTTTAAGATTGTTCTTCGTTAAAAAAAAAAGGTAAGGTGAGGATGGAAAAACGAAACTGTGCAAGGGACAATCAAATGAAAGAGAGACAAGTGGAAAAAAGTGAAGTATTGTAATGTTTGTGGTTCTCTACTGAACCGTGATTGCACCGAAGCCTGCACCTCTTCGTGCGAAGCAAATCGGTGGCCACGAATGTCTTCCCTGAGGGCTCCAGAAGTACAGAAACCGCGTTGGGAGAGCTCGTGACTTTGTGGTGGATCCGTAAGGACTTCCCAGCGAAACTTCTGCAACGTAGTCTAAATAATCTCGGGAACATGTGGCCGGGCCATGTCCCGAAATAAAGTAACGCCAGGCAACATTCCTGGGTGTATGGACGTTGTCTTGCACAGCTCTACGTAGACACTTAGAAAAAAATAAGTTAACTGTTTATTATTTCGAGAGTAATCACGATAATTGTGAATACCTCTTGCTAACTGCCTTATTTTCATTTGACTGCCCCTAAGATAAACAATGTCCAAAGGTTTAGCATGTTCTGTGGCTTTTGACTTTGAGGTAGCTGGTTGGATTCAAGTTGGAAAAGAAACTCTTAACCCAGTATTCCACAAGCCAGGGCACGAGAAGTAATGATGTACGCCAATGTAATGAGTTAAATTATGAACCTGCCCTCACTGTCTACAGGTGCGAGGGAATCTGACGATGACGATGATGATGATGACGAATATGATGATGTCGATGCGTGCATCGTGTGGTAACTTTGAGTTTGATGCTCTTTTTGGTACCATTAGAGAAGATTAGGCTACGTATCAGCACAGTGTTTCACACTCCACTAATTTCCATACTTTAGAAGCAGGACACCGCGTTAGACAAACATTCTTACAGTCACCTAAAGTAAAGAGACAACTATAATACACCGTGTGGATAGGGGCCACTGATAGTTGAGGAAGAAAAATCATTCCACATAGGCGACTCAACATTCAACTCAGTGCCTCTCACCTAACAATGTCACATCAGTCTTTCATTTTTACCATTAGAATGTTGTTCCCTTTTCTCTAACCAATTTGTTTATTGGGCAATGTGATAAAATGGACAGACAAGCAACTTCAAAAAGTACTCTTAGCATTTAGTTCTGAGCCATGTGGGAGCCGCTGGTGCCAGTAACTCTCTTATCTAGTAGGTGCAGTAATGCGGTTTCTCTTTGGTTTTCCTCTTTGGGCGCTATTAAGGCGCGGCGCTTCCGGCTACGGCTCTCTCGGTTTCCCGCTCCGGGCCCCTAGTGGTGGTGGTGGTTGCCCGTTGGCTGGGCACGTGTTGTGTTGTGTTGGCGAGTCTCGGAGTGACCGCTACGGAGGAGCGGCGCTGGGTTTTTACGATGTGACGGCCTCCAGTGCACCGGCAGTGTGTGCACCTTGTACCACGTGACGCCGGATGCCTGTGTGCGCTATCCGCATTCTCGTCGTTTGCTGCTGCTAACAGTGGGCATCTGCTATTTCTTTCAACTTGTATTTTGTGATCAGTCTGATCGTAATTTGTCTTCACAGCCGGAAACAGTGATTTGCTTGTGATTATCCTCGCCGTGGCGGGAATAATGAACTCACTCTCGGTTCCGGTATATGTTGAGTGGTGACGTTAAGACTGTGAAAAACTGCTCAGTGACGGGATCACTAAGCGTGAGTACAGTGAAGGCTGCACAGGTCATTCTAGGATGGTGCGCAGGCCGTGTTTAGTGTTAATGAAAGCTGGTGGTTAAGGGTGGCAGGACTGGGCTACGGTTGTGGACGGGGCCTGAATCAGTTACTACTGGTTTGCTTTGCAATTTCACTCATTTATTTTAGTAAATAAATTTTGAAAACAACCCAACGAGGTCGCAATCAGAATTTTAAGGCAAGTAACCACTATCCCGGCTGAAGGCCTTTAATGCCCAAAATAGCAACTATTAAAAATTTTGGAATACATACAAAAATAAAGGCAGCAAATAATTTTTTAAAACCCAACGTGATCACAATCAGAATTTTAAAGGAAGTCGCCACGATCACAGCCGAAGGCCTTTCAACACCGAAATGGCGATTATAAAAAAAATTTGCTATGCAATTCGCCGTTTGACAGAATATTTTTTAAAAGTTAATTACAAAAAACAGCAGATCACCAAACAGGTGAGACAAATGATGGTAAGTTAATAGTACAATGGCAAAATAAAACACTAGGGCCAGCTACAGACGGTGCTCCAGGAATCGACCTCTGAATAGGTCACACCAAAAACATTTTCACGAGCGAAGAGAAAGGCAGCCAAGAGTTGCATTCAGATCACGAGAAGGTAACTCGGACTAGTGTCAGTCTAACGAGCGACTAATGATAATCTCACTGAGGCTACCTGATATGCAACAAAACAAATGCAAGATGTGAAGTTACGCTAAAACTGGAACCGGCGGTCTGGGCTCCGGCCGCAGAATACTTTGCTTAGAGCACCCGGAACGAGAAAGAATGACTCCCACTAAGGTAGAAGAACGCCACCCAACCTACAGACAAGAAGCTGTCAAACTTACACACCTCGCCAGTCAGTGGCGGCAAGGCGAGGAAACGTACACTGCCGTTACATACACTAACCCCTAGGGCAGGTAACTGGGGCGTTAGCGGCCACAAGACAGAAAAATACCGCTATTTGAACTTAACAATTCAAGAATCTGGAAATAGTAATTAGAAGCTCAGGACGGCTAATCAGACCCGCCTTCCCCAGGTACTAGAGATGGGGGATCCGCTCTTGAACTGATTCATAGAGTTGAATCTTTCAAAGGAGTGAACAATCAGTGATTCAGAAAAAAAGAACGGTAGCTCCAAACGTTTCACATGGCAGAGAGAGAGAGAGAGAGAGAGAGAGAGAGAGAGAGAGAGAGAGAGAGAGAGAGACGGAGCATATCAGCAGCGCCTCTGCTGGTCACAGCACAGTGCACGCCACACAACACAGCCAGCGCCGGCCTCTGCCCTGCTTCTACCTTGGCTGCCTGCATTGTGCAGTGCCCCATTGGATTTTGTGTTTCACATATGCCGTGCCGTCTCTGTGCGTCGTCTGCCGCATGCAGTGTCTGGCGCAGCTTAACTTCGCATCACACTCTGTCGGCGATCGTTTCAGTCGCGCGTCCTGCCCTCTGGGCAGTTGATGCGAGCAACAGGACAGAAAGCCACCTAGCGGATAACATAGGAACTACTTGCAACAACCTGCTCGCAAGGGAACGGACGATTTGTCTCTGAGCGGGTGAGTTCACCGCTCCCCCCACCCTCGGAACTCGCCCGCTCAATGCTCACCCCACCGTTCTCGACTCTAGCCAGAGTGTTGAGCCAAGCGACTCAGGTGTCACTCTGGTCTCTGCGGTCTTAGCTCACGCAGTAATACAGCTCGTGACTCGACCTGCTCGACTCAGTGCTTCTGCATCGGAGTTCGTCTCTACTGGATATTGTTCTTCGTAGTAATACCGCTATGTATATTACATTATTATGTTATGTATACATCATTTGTTTTTATTTTATTTTTGTTTAAACTGATCAGATTAGGTTCCTGACGACTCCTCTTACTATAGGATTTTTATTACGGACGCTCGAATTTACGCTTTAATTACGAGCGAACCGATAAATGTATCGCAAAATGTGATACACCAATATTTTCCTTGTTTTATTCTGCGTAAGGCTATATGCAGCACTTTCGTTTTACAGTCAAATTTATATATTTTTTTCTTATTCTGGTACGGATTTTGCGATTTTAGGCGTCTTCGAAAGGAAACGTTCACTTTAAAAATATATGGCTTGCGATGTATTTGTACGAGGTTAATGAAATTTTAATACATTATAGCCAAATATATTGTTAATGTAAATCTCAAGTTACAACATTTTCCGATCACCCAAAAATCCACGATAGTGCAAAATAAATCAATAATCAAAAACTTTGTCATATCGTGGAAATTTCAATAAACAATACAAAATTCTTACTCATTATCTGTGTTACTTCGAAATAGGATCAAATAAGATCAAAATACAGGTGTAGTACTGGAATAAACCAAGTTTAAAGGGAAATGTGCCTTCCATTTATTTTCTATTGTAAATCAGTGGTGAGTCATGAAAAAGAGCTAATTCGTTTCAGGGAGTGAACAGTTCTGATCCAATCTCTGAAAAGAACAGTTTTGCCCATCTCTACCAGGTACTCCTCTCGCTGCTTTCCGCCTCGGCGACACTGCGAGCAGCAACACGAACCCAAGTCCCTGGATAATCGCGAGATTTCACAAAGGTGGAGGTTTCTCTGCGCCAATTGCAACGCACTCAACTCAAACGTGCAGGATCCGGTTTCGACGAGGTGGCGCACCCTGGTGACCACTGCCCTTCGACCCGGCAGTCCACGCACTCCGCCAGCGGTCCCGGCGTGTTGTCGCTCTGCGCGGACCTCGCTGCTCCTGCGTCCCCAACCGAACTGCCACTCACACCTAGTGGAAAAGGACCGAGGCCGCTTCAAAGATAGGGCGACAGAACTGCATATCGATAAGCGCCGCTGCTGCCACCAGCGGAAGGCAACTCTTACGTAACCGAGTGGCGCCAGTGAACACGAGAAGAAGACAAACAACGCAACCGTGCCAACTAAACGTTACCGTCTGGCAGAAACCTACACACGGTACCAACGCGAGCCGCAGCGCGGCACAGTTAAAGCAGTGTGCTTGTAATGTTACTCGGTTATTTTACGATTTAATCTGTGGTATCCGTTTGAAGGGGGCCGTGAGTGCTGTAATATCAACCTCTAGCTCTGGGTTCGGCAGGCCGTTAACTTCTCCAGACCTTTCACTTGTTATTGGGGTCTGTCTGTAACAGTAAAGAATTATAAATTGTAAGTGGTCTTGCATGTGTTATGGGTATGAAAACTGGGGGGGGGGGGGGGGCATCACTCTGAAATAAGAGGGTTTGTGTTGTCTCCCTTGCCTGCCCTTAAAAACATGTTGCAGTGTACTACGAGCGGCGAAACAATCAGTTCCGAGTTGACCAATGCAGGGGGCGGCGCCTTGAGTGAAATGTGTTCGGACGGCGCTAGCTCGGCCAGCTACGTCTTGGTGGCGCTCGGCGCTACTTCACTGTATCGTGTCGCTGCTCGTCCCAGTACTTGACACAAGTTGATTATTCTCTCTTGTAATTATTTGGAGATTCCTCTCGTCAATGTGTTCGGGCTGCGCCAAGTTGCGTCCCCTGTGCCAGCTGTTCCGTGGAACTTAAACTGTCTGTTCTGCCTAAATATTGTTGTTGTTGTATTTGGAAGGGATTTCACGAGTCAGTTCAGTTCAATAAGTCACTATGTAACTGGTGGAATTCCGTTGGTCGCAACTGCATCAGAATGGAGAAACACTGCTCTTCTCTTGCTACTGGTGTTTCCCTCAGTGAGGACAAGGCGATATATGATAAAATATATGAATAAAGGATGGATGTCAGTGAGCTCATATTTTTCGTTTTTGCGCCATCTGTTAACTGGTTTTACGAGGGCTGTCCCAACCTCTTCATCTCAGATTAACACTGGCTTCCTATGTACTCAATTATATGTTGGGTATATTCCAATTTCTATCTCTACAGGGTTTGCCCTCTACAGTGATTCTAGAGGGAGGTTTAGTTATCCCGTAACACATGTTCTATTATCCTGTCACTTCTTGTGTTTCTCATATGTTCCTTTCTTCACTAATTCTTCGAAAAATTCCCTAGTTCCTTTTCTTACCACCGCGAAAGGTGACGCAGTGGTTAACACACTGGACTGCTATCATGCTGGAGGACGGCTCAAACCATCCACATTTCGGTTTTCCGAAATTTTCCTAAATAGCTCCAGATAAATGCCGGAATGCTTCCTTTAAAAGGGCATGGCCGATTTCCTTCCCCATCGAAACAATTCGAGCTTATGCTCCGTCTGTAGTGACCGCGTTGTCGACAGGTGGTGTAGGAAGGAAGAAAGGAAGAGGATTTAATATCCTAATTTTCAACGTTCTTCTGTAGCACCACTTCTGAAACTCTTCGATTCTCTTCTTTTCCGGTTTTCCCACAGTGCACGATCCACTTCCACACATCGCTGGGCTCTGGTTGTACACACAAATTTATTTTTCTAATTGATACTAGTACATTTCTCTTGGCGACAACTATTCTCTTTATCTGTCCTAATCTGCTCGTCATCTCCTCTTTTTTTCGTCCATCATGTGTTATTTTCTTTCCATGATAGCAGAATTCCATCTCTTCGTCATCTGCATGGTAAACAATTTCGATGTTACGTTTATCGCTAACCTCAGTTCTGCAACTGCTCTCTACTTCCGTCAGGCTGCTGTGAAGCCATATTCTGTACTCATTAGACTGTTCATTCCATGCAGCGTGTCCTATACTTCTAAGAGTAGCAATGTTATCACCGAATCTTACCAGTGATTTCCTTTGACCTTTCATTTGTGTCATAGCTGCTTCGACGTAGAAGTGGAACAGTAGGGCAGGAACTTCTACCCGTCTTATACACTTTTAAGCCGAGCACTTCATTATTGACATTCCAATCTTATTCTTCCCATTTGGTTGTTATGTACACTCCTGGAAATGGAAAAAAGAACACATTGACACCAGTGTGTCAGACCCACCATACTTGCTCCGGACACTGCGAGAGGGCTGTACAAGCAATGATCACACGCACGGCACAGCGGACACACCAGGAACGGCGGTGTTGGCCGTCGAATGGCGCTAGCTGCGCAGCATTTGTGCACCGCCGCCGTCAGTGTCAGCCAGTTTGCCGTGGCATACGGAGCTCCATCGCAGTCTTTAACACTGGTAGCATGCCGCGACAGCGTGGACGTGAACCGTATGTGCAGTTGACGGACTTTGAGCGAGGGCGTATAGTGGGCATGCGGGAGGCCGGGTGGACGTACTGCCGAATTGCTCAACACGTGGGGCGTGAGGTCTCCACAGTACATCGATGTTGTCGCCAGAGGTCGACCTGGGACCGGACCGCAGCGACGCACGGATGCACGCCAAGACCGTAGGATCCTACGCAGTGCCGTAGGGGACCGCACCGCCACTTCCCAGCAAATTAGGGACACTGTTGCTCCTGGGGTATCGGCGAGGACTATTCGCAACCGTCTCCATGAAGCTGGGCTACGGTCCCGCACACCGTTAGGCCGTCTTCCGCTCACGCCCCAACATCGTGCAGCCCGCCTCCAGTGGTGTCGCGACAGGCGTGAATGGAGGGACGAATGGAGACGTGTCGTCTTCAGCGATGAGAGTCGCTTCTGCCTTGGTGCCAATGATGGTCGTATGCGTGTTTGGCGCCGTGCAGGTGGGCGCCACAATCAGGACTGCATACGACCGAGGCACACAGGGCCAACACCCGGCATCATGGTGTGGGGAGCGATCTCCTACACTGGCCGTACACCACTGGTGATCGTCGAGGGGACACTGAATAGTGCACGGTACATCCAAACCGTCGTCGAACCCATCGTTCTACCATTCCTAGACCGGCAAGGGAACTTGCTGTCCCAACAGGACAATGCACGTCCGCACGTATCCCGTGCCACCCAACGTGCTCTAGAAGGTGTAAGTCAACTACCCTGGCCAGCAAGATCTCCGGATCTGTCCCCCATTGAGCATGTTTGGGACTGGATGAAGCGTCGTCTCACGCGGTCTGCACGTCCAGCACGAACGCTGGTCCAACTGAGGCGCCAGGTGGAAATGGCATGGCAAGCCGTTCCACAGGACTACATCCAGCATCTCTACGATCGTCTCCATGGGAGAATAGCAGCCTGCATTGCTGCGAAAGGTGGATATACACTGTAGTAGTGCCGACATTGTGCATGCTCTGTTGCCTGTGTCTATGTGCCTGTGGTTCTGTCAGTGTGATCATGTGATGTATCTGACCCCAGGAATGTGTCAATTAAGTTTCCCTTTCCTGGGACAATGAATTCACGGTGTTCTTATTTCAATTTCCAGGAGTGTATAAGCTATAGGGCAAGACGGATAATATACATTTTTCTCAGAATTTCGAACATTTCTGCTTTATTTTACATTGCCGGATGCTTTTCCCTGGTCCAAAAGTTCTGTTAGTCCTATGTCTTTATTTTTCTGAAGTCTTGCTTCGGTTTTCAAGCGCGACGTCAGCAATGTCTCCCTGGTGCCTTTGTCAATTTTCATTGGATTTTGTTGGGCGTATTCGACTTAACCTGAGTTATAGTCATGAAGACACAACCAACCTATTCTGACAGAAGCAGGCGATATCATTTCTTTTTCTCTTAATTAATTAGGTTCATACGGTATGGAATTTTCTCTGGGCAGTGTTTCAGAGCTACGTTGCTGGCGATGTTGGGAACCTAAACACGCAGGATTTCACGCAAGGAGGGCGGCTCCTTGCGTCTTGGGTAGACAGTTTCAGAAACGTTTTGACGGATTTTAGGGTGGCAGGGAAATGTTTGTGAGCTCTTACGAAATCTCAGAAATCTTTTATCGCCTGTTAAGAGGCCGAAGCCAGCAAAGAACACAGAGTAGCTTAAATCTTTTTTGGGGCAAGACTAACGTAGTGGTTAAGATCACAGTCTCTAAGGTAGAAGTGCGGCATTACTTTTCGATTAGGCTTACCGGAATCGGCTGGACAGCCTTACTAGCATCAGCAACTACATCACTCTCGCTGAAAACGTAGAATCACAATTACCGACTCTTGATCATGTTGCATTAAATCAGTTATTCTACGGGGGGGGGGGGGGGGGAGGGGCAGGTGATGTTATCAAAACTCCATTTCCCTGTCCTCTAACTTTCCCAAAGTATCGTCTTCTGTAATTTAATTTCATTGTAATTAATGTCATTTATCGCATACCAGTTACTTTAATGTGATGTTTTCTTGTTTAAATTTTGCAGATCAGACTACACAATGAACTTTGAATTTGCGTAGTTCATGTTTTTAATTCCATAGACAAATTCTTTCTGAATCAGTGGTTTATAATGAAAGTGTGTGAATATCCGTGAGCTGTGGCGGGGTTGTTGGCGTCGTCCTTCGAATTCCTGCCGCCACTCTGGTTTGAGGCCGCTGACATATTTGCTCGAGGCTGTTGCGGCGTGGCGAGTTGTGGAGTCCCTAAATCGCTTCAGGCAAATGCCGGGATGGTTCCTGTGAAAGGGCACGGCCGATTTCCTTTCCCATCCTTTCCTCACCCGAGCTTGCGCTCCGTCTCTAATGACCTCGTTGTCGACGGGACGTTAAACACTAATCTCCTTCCCCCCGAGTTGTGGAGTGGAAACGCAGCTGGGAGGGCGGTGTGAGAGAGAGGCCCACCGGCCGACTGAGGCGAGCGCCTGCCCGAGCGACTTCGGCCAGTGGTCGCTGCGCCGATCTGAACCCGTGGCCGGCTTGGAGTGCCGCCTTCGTGCACAGCCTGGCCACCCAGCTGTGGGACGTCGAGAGAGGACTGAAGCCAGCTCCACTGTGCTGAATTCTGGGCTCCTCTGAAGCTTCAACTTTGATTCGTGAACTTCAGTTACGGTTTGGATTTTGGGGTCTTAACTATTATTTTATCTTGATACCTGTGGGTCTCTTGCGATTTCTTAGTTGATTTATTTCACCACCAGTTGGTTCCTTGAACTGTGGCTCTTGTTTGCTTTTCCTGAGTCGATACTGACCTTGGTTACTTTTTAAGTCGATACTGTTTTCTGAGCCGGAGGAATAATGTGTTCCTTCTGTGCTGTGGATCGGAACCCCCCGTTTCCCCGTCCCCCGTCGTCACGCGGTACCTAGCTGGTTGGGTTTCAGTCGACCTCTCTGTCAAAGGTCTTCGAACACTAGGTAAGTACCTTTCTCTTGTAATACAGTTGGGTTCCGGTTTCGAGATACCTTCGGGCAATGCAGACATCATCGCTCTGTTAGTTGTATTGGCTTAGGAAATGGTTCAAATGGCTCTGAGCACTATGGGACTCCACTGCTTTGGTCATAAGTCCCCTAGAACTTAGAACTACTTAAACCTAACTAACCTAAGGACAGCACACAACACCCAGCCATCACGAGGCAGAGAAAATCCCTGACCCCGCCGGGAATCGAACCCGGGAACCCGGGCGTGGGAAGCGAGAACGCTACCGCACGACCACGAGATGCGGGCATTGGCTTAGGAGGTGCCTGGGTCTCAAAATCTGCAATTTCCGAGGCTATGTAACTGGGTTTGGCAGCCTAGTTTTCTTTCGGGCGTGTCGCCGTCGTTGTAGCGACGGTATCCTGCAGTGAGACGGTTATACCGTTTGGCCAGTTATTTCTGCTTTCACGAAAGTAACCTTTTTTGCCGGTCTGTACCCAACGAAAAGGGGCCTGGAAGACCGGTCCTCTCGTTGTAACCTTTCTTGGTCTTCCTATCTGGTATAATCTAGTGCTCCTTGCATTTAAGCCTTCTGCTGTACCCCTTGTGAGGAGGCAATTGAAACTCTAGGTTACTTAAGTGAAGCAGTTATTCGTGAAGGCCTTCTTATTTTCTATTTGGATATTTTACTTAACTGAAGCCGCTATTACTGATGGTCTGCCTGCCCCTCTTTAATTAAACTTCATAATTTCGGTTAGCTGAAACTTACTAATTGAGGACTACTTGTTTTTATTACCCTATTATTGAGCCGGCCGAAGTGGCCGTGCGGTTAAAGGCGCTGCAGTCTGGAACCGCAAGACCGCTACGGTCGCAGGTTCGAATCCTGCCTCGGGCATGGATGTGTGTGATGTCATTAAGTTGGTTAGTTCTATCTCTTCTGTTAATTCTACCTTCCAAAGTCCCGGTCATATGATGAATACCTATGAATCTCTCGACGAAATGTTTCGTAAGCTATCGTTTTCCCATACTTGTAGTGCCTGCAGAGTACGTGTTTTCGGTGCCTCAATCCCAACCAGTTCGAGTTATTTGTATCCTTTATTTTAATTTAATCCCTTTGTCTCGACGGGCGATAGGTGCTGGCAGCGGCGAATTTGTCGCTCTACTCCCAAAAAAAATTTCAGAATTACAAGTACAAACTGAGCAGTGCTAACTCCGAACTATGCGTTTCCTTGCTGACTATCTGTATTTGGTTTCCGCCATTTTTGCGGTTAGCCGTGGTTCTTCCTCCTGCTACGTGTGGCAGCAGCGATGTGTTTCGATATTTGCACCGTGTATCATCGTCAGTCTTGTGCATATAGTTTCCGGCTAGGGTGTGTGCGGGAGTCGGTCGGTTGGTTATGACCAGGGAGGATATCAGCGTCCGAAGCGGTCGGCTAAGTCCGCTGTCGGTCCCTGCGCAGTGTCGGAGTGTGTGGAGCCGTCCGACTGCTACGACCTCCATGGCTCACCGACCCAGGACGTCAAAGTTAAGTGCTGTCTTAAGTACCCAAGCCACGTCCGTTCGTGTTGTGTCGATCGTTTCGGTGGTTCGCTGTTGGGAAGCTTTTGCTGTGAGCAACACCGAGTGTTTGTAGTGGTGAAACCGAGCCGCCGTGCAGTGGAATTAGCTACATTTGTTCATTACAATTCAAGTGTACCAGAGGAATTTTCTACCTTGTGGTTGTTAGTATTCCGTTTACCTGCACTGGCCACTAACGTAGTTTCAGGTAGTCTCTTTCCTTACCTGTTGTCGCTATCCAATACTGTGTGTAGTTTTGACAGCTTAATAGATATTTCATTGTGGATAATCACGTCCGTAACAGTTTGGTACTCGAGTTCATGTACCGATTGGTGGCTAGCAAGTCGTTTGGTCGGTCGGTTCTTGACTGTCTCTCGGTTGGGTTACCGATGGATCGAGTGTAGTTGGGCCCACCACCCGTCTCATCTAAGTGAACGTTAATGTTTCGTCACACTAGCCTAACGGATACGTTCTTCGTACATCTCACGTCGACGTCTGCGGTTAGTTCAGGCTGTGTTGTTTGTCAGTCGCCGCTTTTCTCGGTCGGTAAGACCGTCGGCCACTGCGTTGTCCACGGTGAGAGGTAAAGCTTAAAATGTGGTATTCTCAGCACACTCCTGACATTCTGGACCTCGGAATATTCAGTTTCCGAAGCATTTCCGAAGTCGACTACACCATGCTTGTGGCTCCAGCCACCATTCCGCGTCGAAGGTCTGTTAATTCCAGTCGCGCGGCCATAATGACGCCGGGGATGTTTCCGCACGAACACCAGAGTTCACAAGACAGCTCCGCCGATGCACCGCCCTGTTATACCTCGCGTGCGCGATGCTTCGACCGTCTGTAAAAGTGCATCTAGCTATCCCACTGCTCTTGTCACATCAGTGCATTTCCTATTTTGAGAGTAGGTATAACTAAAGTTCGCGACGTATTAATTTATAAGTAAGTAAGTTGCGAACTACCAAGTGTTGTGGGGTTGTTTTGGGGAGGAGACCAGACAGCGAGGTCATCAGTCTCATTGGATTATAGAAGGATGGGGAAGGAAGTCAGCCGTGCCCTTTGAAAGGAACCATCCCGGAGTTTGCCTGGAGCGATTTAGGGAAATCACGGAAAACCTAAATCAGGACGGCCGGCCGTGGGATTGAACCGTCGTCCTCCCGAAGGCGAGTCCAGTGCGCTAATCTCGCTCGTTAACTACCAAGTGTAAAGTAAATTTCGTGCCCCTTCCTTTCAGATCTCTAAATGACAGTTCTTTCCGCATCACGAAGTTCTTTAACCCAATGTTCGATGCATTTCTGCACCCACTACCCACGCCCACGAGAATCCTCAGCATGTATTCTGAATTCTCTCATCTCCTCAGACATTTTGAACGTCAAAGGGTATCATGTCGTTCACTAACACCTCATACCATTGCCTTTCCCCATCACCACCAGCCTGTTACCTTGCCACGTTTGTACAAATGCAGTCCACAGCTGCTTAAGGCACCCTCTGTTGCACGGCCAGTTTCCCCGCCCTCACGCTGAACAACAGCAAGCCGGTGGTGCCGCGACAGCTGCCTGTTGGTAGGGAGGTTCAAATGGTTCAAATGGCTCTGAGCACTATGGGACTCAACTATTGAGGTCATCAGTCCCCTAGAACTTAGAAATATTTAAACCTAACTAACCTAAGGACATCACACACATCCATGCCTGAGGCAGGATTCGAACCTGCCACCGTAGCGGTCTCGCGGTTCCAAACTGTAGCGCCTAGAACCGCACGGCCACTCCGGCCAGCGTTGGTAGGGAGGGTCTAAGGGTCTTTGCTAAGCTTCCTCTTCCGTGAATCACCCTTCGCCGTCACCCGTCAAAGCATGAAACACTGACTAGGTTACGTGAGTTGTGTAGTCGTTGCTCATAAATGATCCCAGTAACTCATTCGTGCCGGATCAAGATGTCTATAGCGCTATTAGTCATTGTGCAACTATCAGTAAGTTATCAAGTCACAAAACATGCAAATATCGGTGTCAGGTCTCATTCCAATGACACTAAAAAATTATTTTGAAGGTTTCTCTTAAGTTTGAACGCTATGGACATTTACTCATTATGCGGTAGTGCAAAAATGTAGTTTCCAATGACTAATTTACCGTACTCGTGTTGTAGGAGCTGCACTAACAGCGAAAACCACGTGGGCCAGACTATTTACCAACAGGTTACTTATATATTACACTACTGGCCATTAAAATTTCTACACCTAGAAGAAATGCAGATGATAAACGGGTATTCATTGGAGAAATAAATTATACTAGAACTGACATGTGATTACATTTTCACGCAGTTTGGCCGCATAGATCCTGAGAAATCAGTACCCTGAACAACCACCTCTGGCCGTAATAACGGTCTTGATACGTCTGGACATTGAGTCAAAGAGAGTTTGGTCGGCGTGTACAGATACAGCTGCCCACGCAGCTTCAACAAGATATCACAGCTCATCAAGAGTAGTGACTGGCGTATTGTGACGAGCGAGTTGTTCGGCCACCATTGACCAGACGTTTCCAATTGGTGAGAGATCTGTAGAATGTGCTGGCAAGGGCAGCACTCTAACATTTTCTGTATCCAGAAAGGCCCGTGCAGGACCTGCAACATGCGGTCGTGCATTATCCTGCTGAAATGTAGGGTTTCGCAGGGATCGAATGAAGGGTAGAGCCACGGGTCGTAACATCTCAAATGTAACGTCCACTGTTCAAACTGGCGTCAATGGGAACAAGAGGTGGCCGAGACGTGTAACCAATGGCACCCCATACCATCACGCCGGGTGATACGCCAGTATGGCGATGACGAGTACACGCTTCCAATGTGCGTTCACCGCGATGTCGCCAATCACGGATGCGACCATCATGATGCTGTAAACAGAACCTGGATTAATCCGAAAAAATGACGTTTTGCTATTCGTGCACCCAGGTTCGTCGTTGAGTACACCATCGCAGGCGCTCCTGTCTGTGATGCAGCGTCAAGGGTAACCGCACCCACGGTCTCCGAGCTGATAGTCCATGCTGCTGCAAACGTCGTCGAACTGTTCGTGCAGATGGTTGTTGTCTTGCAAACGTCCCCATCTGTTGACTCAGTGATTGAGACGTGGCTGCACGATCCGTTACAACCATTCGGATAAGATGCCTCTCATCCCGACTGCTAGTGATACGAGACTGTTGGGATCCAGCACGGCTTTCCGTATTACCCTCCTGAACCCACCGATTCCATATTCTGCTAACAGTCATTGAATCTCGACCAACGCGAGCTGCAATGTCGCGATACGATAAACCGCAATTGCGATACGCCATTATCCGACCTTGAAAGGTGTCTACACTGAGCCACAGCGCCAGAGATCGCGCCAGAGAGTTTTGTTCCGCCGCCTCCACTGGCAGTGATTCTTGAGAAGTCGTGGTGGGCAGTTCTTGCCGAGAAGTTGTGGTGGACACTGCTTGTCGTGAAGTCAGAGTGGAGATGTGGTAGTAGGGAGTGTTTGTTCCATGTTTTATGCAGTTATTTGATGGGAGAGATAGCAGATGTTATTCTAATGGAGATATTGTAATGATCAGAGTGCATTTCGTCAATATATATGAAGGTAACAAAACACTATGTTCTTTTATTATTTCTGTGTCTCAAATAATGCATCATTACAGGTTCCATCAACAAAGCATCTGGCTTGTGTTCTTGTATTAGAGTGTAATTCTGGTTTTCTTGCGCAATTATAGTATTTCTAATTTTCTTTTATCACGTCAGTATAATTGGTATTTAAAAATTCTTGTCTTGTTGAAGAAGAACCGTGCCAGATGTGCGTTGAGTCATACTACCACATACAGAACAGCTACACTTGTGCTTTGTTGGGTTCGTAGATTTTATAGTTGCTGGGGACTTAATTAATTAACTGTGTTAACGAAAATTTTCTTTCATTGTTTGTTGTTATTCTATGCAGTCAGATTGCGTACTGAAACTAGTCAGGGCCAGCCGTTTACGAAACTGCGTAACCGGACAGACAGTAAAAAATATTTGCATAATAGATATCTAAATTAAGCCCCCCATGCACGTGGCGACCCTGCCAGGATCGTCCCTTGGAATCTTCTGATTGTAAAAATAGTAGACATTAGTATTGTTGTAGTAATTTGTAGTTTAGTAATTGTAGTCTATATTGCATGTGTAGATTTGGTGATTGTCATTCTTCTATTGTTCGTTAATCGTGTTTGAAGGAAGCATTTCGTGTGAATGATATTGTTGGAGATAAAGTGTCATTGTGACGAGTTTTGTATATTTTGTAAATGATTACGCGATCAATGAAAAAGGCGAAAATGATGAATAGTCAGAATAACGAAATGGTTGACATGGCGAACTCGCCAACACAGGACAACAGTATGATGAATAATGGTGTTGAAAACAATTTAATAAGTCGGGAAAATAGTCCGGAAACAGTTCAAAATTTTTCACAATCGAAAAATTCTCAGATTGCGTGGTTAACGACAGAAGAAATGGAGCAGTTGATGAGTGCAATATTAAATTTGGGATCTGAATTAAAAACACGGTTAGACTCGCAAATAGGAACAATTAGAACAGAGATGGGAACTTTGAGATCTGAATTAAAAACTGATATGGGAACAATGGAAACACGGTTAGATTCACGAATAGGGACATGTTTCAAAAACATGAAAGATGAATTAAAGAAAGAAATTAGAGAAGAAGTACAACCGATTTTGAATTCTCACAATAATAGATTAATTGCAGTAGAGATTAGACAAAGGGAACAGGATAGAGAACAGGAAGAAAGAGATCGCGTGATAGCACAAAAATTTTCAGAGCTAAATTTACAACGTGCAAAAGATAAGGAAGAAATATTTGAGAGAATCGAGGAATCCGTACCAAATGACAGGATAAATAACTTAACGCAACAGTATGAACAGTTAACTACTAAATGTGACAATACCGAAACCCGAGTCGCGACACTTACGGAAGACGTAAATAAACAGAAAGAACAAATAGGTGATTTATCGGAAAGAGTTGAGGAAATTTCAGACAAATTGACAAATCTTAGTTTAAATGGGGACAGAGATTCAGATGATACTGCTCCATTGCCATTTTCAGAAACCGAAGAGTATCAGAACATAAATAAGCATGTTGAAAATTACGGAAAATTTAATGAACGCTTTAAAAAGGAATCTGAGGCATTAGAAAAGCAAGTCAAACAAATTGAAAGCAAAATCGTAGGAAAGGACGGTAGAAGAATTTTGGAATCACCGATAGCAGCGGGTTTTGAAGAAAGTAATTTATTTCATTTACGAGAAGCAACAAGAGAGCGCCAGACGCGCGAACTTGACAATAATCGACATTGGGACTGGGACAGACGCGGTAGGTCTTCGTCGCCACGAGGAGAAAATTTTGACTTTAAACACTTTGACTGTTCGGAAATTTAAGATCTTCCGCAATTCTAAGAATGACATACATCCATGTTCATGGTTAGGTCAATTTACGTACGCACTTCCGCCAAACTTGCCACTAAGTCACAAACTGAAATTTATGTGCGGCTATTAAAGCCCTCAGGGGATTCACTACGCTAAGTGAATATGTGCCGTAGCGAGCATAGGGCCCCGAGATGTAGTGGTGCTATTTCCCTTTTAGTTTTCTGTACCGCTGCCTACTCTTACTATTCTTTGCATCTATCGAAACAACTCTTCTACTATCCATCTATCTAGACAGTAGGTAAAAAAATAACCGGATATGACTGTTTTACCCAAAAGTGACTTTGGAATTTACCGTTTGGACTTACTATATTTTCAGCAGCATTCATTTGTAGTTTAAACGAAATTTTACCTGTTTATCTTCGTGACAATATTACTTCATATGTTGACATTCTTATTGCTAAACGTTCTTGGAGTGAGCATAACAAAATTTTGGATTCATTATTACGTATTTTTGCACGAGTTGGCATTACAGTGAACTTCGAGAAATTTCACCTGAGAACGACCAAATTCAGATTTTTCGGTCACATTATTTCTACAGAAGGTATTCTTCCTGATCCAGAAAAACTTGACGCTATTCGTAATTATGCTGTTCCTACCACAAAACGTGATGTTCGTAGTTTCCTTGGTGTCTGTAATTTTCTTAGACGCTTTGTTAGATTGGACAATTTGGCCACACCTCGTTTATGTAAACTATCTGGAAAGAATTCTAATTGGTGTTGGGATGAGGAAGCTCAGTCAGAATTTGAACAACTCCGTGATGCTTTAGTTGCCACTCCACTTCTTTCACATCCGGATTTATCTAAAGATTTTTGTTTGGCGACGCACTCATCATACAAAGGCCTAGGTGCACATTTATTTCAAGAGACAGAAGAGGACGGCGTTGTAGTACAGAAAACTATTGCATTTGGAAGTCGTGTTCTCTCTAAATCAGAAAAGAATTATTCGATTACGGAACTTGAAGCTTTGGCTGTTGTTTGGGTTTTTACAAAATTTCGGACATTTTTGTTTGGCAGACATACTAAGGTTTACACCGATCATCGAGCTCTGGAATTTCTTATGTCAACAAAATTAACTCATGGCAGATTGTCACGATGGGCGTTGTACCTACAGGAATTTGATTTTAGTATTGTTTACATACAGGGATCTTCAAATATTGCTGATGCTTTATCACGTGCACCGATGTGTTTGAAACAAAGTGCTGAAGAGGATTGCAAAGAAAACAATTATTGTTTAATGTATATTCAAGGTGTTGCATTTGAGAACTTTACTTCGTCTTCGCTCCAGGACATCGCTAAGGAGCAAAATAAGGATCCAATCTGGAAGGACATTAAGGAGAAGTGGAGGAGAAAGGAAAGCATAGCGATTAGACAGCATTATTTAGTTCGCAATGACGTTCTTTCCAAACGAAAATCGGTCGACAACTATGTTTGGTTAGTTTGTATTCCTGATGAGTGGGTTAATAAGCTGATTTGGTATACGCATTTCAGTTACGCACACTTTGGTCCCAGAAAATGCTTTCGTAAATTACGGGAAAATTGCTACTTCAGTAATATGGAAAAACGTATTCGATCTGTTCTGGCCAAATGCAAATTATGTCAAAAGGCTAAGCCGCCAACAGTTTCTCACAGAGCACCGTTGTTTCCTATCATTCCAGCGAAATTAAAGGACATGGCTGCAGTCGATTTGTTCGGTCCAGTGGTTCGATCTACTAATGATTTTGCGTACATTTTCGTAGCAGTGGAGTTGACATCAAAATATGTGTGTTTTACACCGTTACGCAAAGCAACAGCTCGTTCAGTATCTAATGCTTTCATTAACCATTTTCTTAAAGAAGTGGGTCATGTTGATAAGGTTATATCAGATAATGGATCACAGTTTCGTTCTAAAATTTGGCTTCGTACTCTACAGCGTCGTAAAATTAAACCAATTTTCATTTCACTTTTTCACCCCCAATCTAACGCTTCAGAGAGATGGATGAAGGAAATCAAAAAATTGTGTCGTCTTTATTGTCATCAGAATCACAGAACATGTGATCAGTATCTTCATATTTTTCAAAACATTCTGAATGAACTTCCTAATGACTCAACTTCTTTACCGCCTATACTGATATTAAAAAACAAAGCACCGACAAATCGCATATCTGAAATCGTTCCTTTTCCGCCTTCACGGAAACTGCGGCATTCTGAAGTTGTGGACATGGCTCTGCAAAATATTGCATCTGCGGCTGCTAGAAGAGAGAAATCAGCTAAGCGTCCTGGTCGTTTAAAAACCTTGTCAGTTGGTCAAAAGGTATTAATTAAGTCTCATCGTTTGTGAGAAAGGAAAAGGCTTGTTTCGCAAATTTATTCTGCTTTATAACGGTCCATATAGAATTCGTAAAATTATTCATGATAACACTGTCGAAGTAGAAACTCTGAAATCACGACGCTCTAAGGGAATACATCATATATCTAACGTTAAACTTTTTGTGGAATGATATACTTTTGAAAAATTTTTGTGGAATGACATACTTTCGAGAAACCAACAGTTTACGTCAACATGCAGAGAATATAAGGATACCGCGCCGTGTTCGGCGGTGGCAGATACTCAAAGCAACAGTCAAGTCTGCGCGCCGCAAAGGGCAGTCGTTGACCGCAAACAATTGCTTCCTACGTCATGCGCCTACAGCTGATCGAGCGCTCAGTGCGAATGCACTGACAGCCGTAAACAATTACACAGTGTTTAATTTCTCCGACTAAATTCAGTATAAAGCTATAGTGACTTGATGAATTATGTTATTAACGTTCAGTATTTTTCAGGATACGGTTGTATAAAATATTTAAGAACTTCAGGTAAATTCTTTGTGTGTCCGACGTTAAGAGGACTTGCTATCGAGAAAATTTTCAGGAAGAATGTAATTTCGAAGAAGAAACTAATAAACTAAAAAGGTAACGATTAATTGAATTTATTTTGCAGGTAACATACTTCCACTTTGGTACGTACTTTAGACGTAATTTGCTGCTCACGATTACGTGATTCATACTTTGTGCTGATTTCATGTTCTATGAATTTACTTGTGAAGCGACGTGCTTGCGTACGTTAACTGATTTTGACAATGATTATTAATGAACTGAGTTGTAACTTGTGTATATTATGCATCGCTTGGCTGCACTGCTTTTTCACTGATGTCATATTTTTCTATTATGTGCCTGCTGTGCTTATTTATTTAAATTATAATTGTCACCTGATTAGTTGTGCTGATATGTATGTAAGTTATACTTTGTGATTTATCTGCTTGCGCCTTCATGTTTACTTATTAAGATGACATATGAACATTTACTTGCTTATGCTGATATGATGCTAATGACCTGTTTGCTGCTATGCGTATGGATTGCATATTTATACATTTCTGTTTGTTGTCATAACTACTCTTTAATTTGGTGTATAGAAATGCTGATATACTGTGTATAAACATAGTTTAGGTTACACTATTGTATTAACTATAGATTGTTCGCTTGGCAGAGCCTCGTTGTAAGAATTGTGCTGCATCCACTTGTTGACATTCTGTTCTCTACTGGTATATTTACTCGCTATTGCTTGTTTTGCTTACGCTCAGTGCCTTATATTTTTAAGATAGGAAAATAAACTGCTATAATTCGACGAACGACATTAGTACAAGAAACTTCATAGAAGTCACATGAGCTGAGGTTTTATGGAAGCTGTATGAATTTATGCTAATAGGAAGGAAGCTAACGACATGACATACCAACACAGTTATTACACTGCATTTTTCGTGAGCAATTGAAATAGGAAGTGACACTTGACACAAGAAATACTCCACATGTTTGCTTCCGTTTGCCATAATTCTTGAAGTGGTGTACACACTGTGAAATATTAGGATCATTCACACTCCGTAATCGTACTTAATTACTGAGAGTTATTCGAACTAAGTCTGTTAGAGGTCATGTATGCATTTCTTTTGTTTATAATTCATAATGAGTAGAAGATTTTGGTCAGATGGATTACACAGAGGTTGTGTGTTGACATTGTGTCTTCGGATTGTATGGGATGATGAGGGTTGCATTAGGATTTTATCTGTACTTGTCCGAGGAGACTGACTAGAGGAAAGAGTTGTTATGGAAGTGAAATGATATTGGCAATAAGGTTTATATGTATCGACGTATTGAAGAGGTATTATTGAGGTATTGAGATTATATGAAGTTGATGATTATTGGAGTTTTTGTGGATAAGAGGTAAGGTAAATGATATTGATGATAAGATTTATATGTATCAACGTAAGAGGTATTATTGAAGTATTGAGATTATGTGATGCTGATGATTATTGGAGTTTTGGTGGATAAGAGGTAAAGTAAGTGAGGTGCATATTTTTTTTTGTTGGTCTGTATGGAAGAAGGAGGTTGAAGATAGCAGACTAGAACACTAAAGTGGAAGGAAGATTGTCTACACACACTTGTTAAATCAATAAGCAGTACATATTTTTTTTTTTTTTTTTTTGGAGAGAGGAAGTAATTGCATATCTTGGCTCACTGACAGTTGTTCAGCAACCGTATATTTTTATTTGGCTTGGCAAACATTGGTCTTGACATGATGACTATGACGTTGACTAACTATTATTGACTGTTACACATTGCTGCCACTACTACTTGATACACATGATGAACATAAAATTTTGGACAGAATTCCATTTACACAGTTAACACTATTCAATTACACTTAATGTGGATGAAAGATGAGTGAGTGTGTTTTGTGTGTTTTCCTTTCCTAATCCTACCCACCTAACTCCTAAATATTATTTTATTTGTATGTAGTGGCTTGCACTGACACTCATAAATATTATAGGTTTACTGATATTTGAGTATTTGTAATAGTAATATGACAATTATCTGACATCATTTGTGTGTTTGTTATGATTTGTATGTTTAGTGTAAAATCATTTGTATGTGTATTCAAACTATTGTTCATGCTTGAACTGTCTGATTAGTGATGGTGAATATTATGAACTGTTACCTGCACTTTTCAACATGATGTGTGACACTTAGAAATGTTTAATTTCTGCTGATGAACTGTATGATTAGTGATAGTGAATATTATGGACTAATACTTGTACTTTTTCTACATGATTGGTGCCAATAGGACATGTTTACTTTCTACTTATAAACTCTGATGAACAGTGTGATAAGTGATAGTGAATATTATGGACTGCTGTCTGCACCTATTCAACACTACTGGGTGCCACTGATGAATTGCTTCTACTGAGAAATGTGACTTGTTGCTGTTTTTTTTTTTTTTTTTTTTTTTGTGGTTTTAGGGCGCAAAACTTCTATGGTCATTAGCGCCCAGCCCGTGACTTAAGACAGTAAAAAACCGAAATTTAAAACCAGCAGCAATGGGAACAAAGTCAGAAAATTGGAGAAACTAAAAATAGAATACTGCTTAAAAATCCACTACAGAAAGGGGGTGATTGTCCCCAAAAAAAGCTTCAAATGACTGACGTCATTTCACTGTCACTAATAAACTGTAGAACGCGGTCGGCGGAGCGCGTGTCATCTGCTAAAATCGACGATAGATCAGGCGATAGCTGTAGACGGGAGCGTAACGGATTAAAATAGGGGCATTCAATTAAAAGGTTTCTTACCGTCCACAGCTGAGAGCAGTGGGGACAGAGTGGGGGAGGATCGCCGCTTAAAAGATGTCGATGGCTAAAACGACAATGCCCTATCCGGAGTCTAGCTAAAATTACCTCCTCCCGACGACGCGTTCGGGAGGAAGAGGTCCAAGCGCAAGGAAGGGCTTTCACTTCCCGCAATTTATTACAGGGAAGTGCCGACCAATGGGCATGCCATAAGTGAGCAACATGGCGACATAAATCGTTCCGAAGATCGGTGAAGGGAAGCGACTGAATAGCTGGCCGAGGAAGAGAGACTGCGGCCTTGGCCGCTATATCGGCCGCCTCATTCCCACAGATACCAGCGTGTCCCGGGAGCCAGAGGAACGCCACCGAGACGCCCCTCAGGTGAAGCAAGCGCAGACAGTCCTGAATCCGGTGGACCAGAGGGTGCACAGGGTAAAGAGCTTGGAGACTGAGGAGAGAGCTGAGAGAATCTGAGCAGATAACGTACTGTATCCGCTGATGGCGGCGGATGTAGTGGACAGCCTGGAGAACAGCGTAAAGCTCCGCAGTATAAACCGAACACTGGTCGGGAAGCCGAAAGCGATTTGGGGTGTCGCCAACAATATAGGCACTCCCTACACCTAACGATGTTTTCGAGCCGTCGGTGTAAATAAATGTGGCGTCCGTCATTTCTGCACATAGAGCAGCAAATGCCAGACGATAAACAAGTGTAGGGGTACCATCCTTGGGAAATTGACAAAGGTCACGGAGCAGGCAGATCCGGGGACGGAGCCAAGGCGGTGCTGTACCCCAAGTTGTCAGGAAGGTTTTAGGAAAGCTGAAGGAAAGAGAATGGAGCAGTTGACGGAAGCGGACTCCCGGGGGTAGTAGGGAGGAGGGGCGGCCTGCATACCCTACATCAAAGGAGGCGTCGAAAAAAAGGTCGTGGGCTGGATTAGCAGGCATGGAAGAGAGATGGCTAGCATAACGACTCAGGAGGACTGCTCGTCGATTGGACAGCGGAGGTTCAGCAGTCTCAGCATAAAGGCTTTCCACAGGGCTAGTGTAAAAGCTCCAGACACTAAACGTAATCCACGGTGGTGGATAGAGTCGAGACGCCGAAGAATAGACGGCCGAGCAGAGGAGTAGACTATGCTTCCATAATCCAATTTCGAGCGCACTAAGGCGCGATAGAGGCGGAGAAGGACCACTCGGTCCGCTCCCCAGGAGGTACCATTCAGGACACGGAGGGTGTTAAGCGATCGCAGACAGCGAGCCGAAAGATAGGAAACGTGGGAGGACCAGCACAGTTTTCTGTCAAACATAAGACCCAAGAATTTAGCGACGTCTGAAAACGGAAGGTTGACAGGACCTAGATGTAAGGAGGGCGGAAGAAACTCCGTACGTCGCCAAAAATTGACACAAACGGTCTTACTGGGTGAAAAACGGAAGCCAGTTTCGATGCTCCACGAGTGGAGGCGATCGAGACATCCTTGAAGACGTCGTTCAAGAAGATCGCAAAATCGTCCACAAAGAGGGAGCCCGAGACATCAGGAGGGAGACAATCCATAATTGGATTTATGGCGATGGCAAACAGTACAACACTCAGCACGGATCCCTGGGGTACCCCGTTTTCTTGGGAGAAAGTACGGGAGAGAGTAGTGTTCACCCGCACCCGAAAAGTGCGCTCTGCCATAAATTCGCGAAGAAAAAGGGGCAGCCGGCCTCGAAAGCCCCAAGAGAACAGTGTGCGGAGGATGCCTGTCCTCCAACAGGTATCGTATGCTCTCTCCAGATCAAAAAATATTGCTACCGTTTGGCGTTGCCGGAGAAAATTGTTCATGATATAAGTGGAGAGAGCGACAAGATGGTCAACTGCAGAACGATGCTTCCGAAATCCGCATTGGGCTGGTGTTAAAAGGCTGCGGGATTCCAGCCACCAAGCTAAACGGTAATTCACCATACGCTCCAAAACCTTACAGACACTACTCGTGAGAGAAATGGGGCGATAGCTAGAGGGGAGATGTTTGTCCTTTCCAGGTTTCGGAACGGGAACGACAATAGCTTCCCGCCACCGTCTGGGAAAGGTGCTGCCGGTCCAAATTCGATTATAAAGGCGAAGGAGGTAACGCAGACTATGGGTGGATAAATGCAGCAACATTTGGACATGGATACCATCCGGTCCTGGAGCGGAGGAGCGAGAAGATGAGAGGGCATGTTGGAGTTCCCGCATGGAGAAAACAGTATTGTAGCTTTCGTGATTTTGGGAGGAGAAAGCAAGAGGTCGCACTTCCGCTGCACGTTTCTTCGGGAGAAACGCTGGCGGGTAATTTGAAGAGCTCGAAATCTCAGCAAAGTGCTGACCCAACGAGTTAGAAATTGCGACGGGGTCCACTAAGGTATCATGCGCGACAGTGAGCCCAGAAACCGGGGAGAAACTAGGCGCGCCTGAGAACCGTCGAAGCCGACTCCAAACTTCCGAGGAGGGAGTGAAGGTGTTAAATGAGCTAATAAAGAATTTCCAGCTTGCCTTCTTGCTATCGCGGATGACGCGACGGCATCGCGCACGGAGCTGCTTATAGCGGATACAGTTGGCCAAAGTAGGATGGTGACGGAAAATGCGAAGAGCACGCCGCCGCTCACGTATTGCGTCACGGCATGCCTCGTTCCACCAAGGAACTGGGGGGCGCCGGGGCAATTCGGAGGTGCGTGGTATTGAACGTTCCGCGGCTGTAAGGATAACGTCGGTAATGTGTGTGACCTCATCGTCGACGCTGGGAAAGCGACGGTCATCGAATGTCGCGAGAGACGAAAAAAGTGTCCAATCGGCTTGGGCAAACTTCCAGCGTCGCGGGCGCATATAAGGCAGTTGAGGCTGCAGTCTGAGGACACATGGAAAGTGGTCACTCGAGTGTGTATCATCAAGGGCAAACCATTCGAAGCGCCGAGCTAGCGGAACAGTACCGACCGCAAGGTCCAAATGAGATAAGGTTGTCGTGGAGGCAGACAAAAATGTGGGGACCCCAGTGTTGAGGCAAACTAGATCCGCTTGGTGGAAGACGTCTAGCAATACGGAGCCACGTGGACAAGGGTGTGGAGATCCCCAAAGCGGGTGGTGGGCATTGAAGTCCCCAACCAGCAAATAGGGGGGTGGAAGCTGACCAAGAAGATGAAGGAGATCAGCTCGTGCCATTGGTGTGGACGATGGAATGTATACAGTACAAAGAGAGAACGTGTATCCGGAAAGTGAAAGACGGACGGCGACAGCTTGGAAGGAAGTGTTTAAGGGGATTTGGTGATAATGGAGAGTATCACGGAGAAGAATCATGAGTCCTCCATGGGCTGGAGAGCCTTCAACAGAGGGGAGATCATATCGGACAGACTGAAAATGAGGGAGAACAAAGCGGTCATGGGGACGCAGCTTTGTTTCCTGAAGACAGAAGATGACCGGCGAGTAGGAGCGTAAGAGGACCGACAATTCATCCCGATTGGCTCGAATGCCGCGGATATTCCAGTGGATAATGGACATGGGGTGAAAAGAGAATGGAGGAATGGGACCAAAGTTGCTGTCAACTCAAAGACAGCTCGGAGCTAGCAACCGACAGCATGGAATGGCATTCAGCCGAAGGCAGAAGATCCTGATCCATAAGTTGGTCAGGAGCAGTCCCTGCCACCAGCGATCGGCCGGTTGACCGGCCACCAGCAGTGCGCCTCGGCGACACAGAAGATGGCCGAGGGCGATTTCCGCCAGGTGGTGCTGTAGAGGGGGCACGCCTTGGCGGAGAAGGAGAGGAACTGGGTTTCTTTGCAGCCTTCTTGGAAGAATGTTGTTTAGAGGAAGGAGGAACCGATGGTTGTGAAGCTGCGGTCCGTAAAAACTCTTCACGAGTATGCTCTTTTTTCGAAGACTTGGCGTCCGACTTTTGGGCTCGAGATGTAGCAGAACCCGACGAAGGGTGAGCCGTAGAGTGGGCAGGCGAAAGTGGTGAGGTTGAACGAGCGATCTTTGCGCTGGCCGATCTGACGACCGTGGTACTAAAGGTGAGGTCGCAAGTCTGCGTGGCCGCCTCCTTTGTTGGCCGAGGAGAAGCAAGGACAGTGCTGTATTTTCCTGTCTGAGGCACGGTGGGCTTGCGACTGGCGAATAATTTTCGAGCAGCAAAGGTCGACACCTTTTCCTTCACCCTTATTTCCTGGATGAGCTTCTCATCCTTAAAAACGGGGCAATCTCGAGAGGAAGCAGCGTGGGCACCCATACAGTTGATGCAGCGAGGGGATGGAGGTGGACAAGCACCCTCATGGGCATCCATGCCACACGTAACACATTTGGCTGGATTGGAACAGGACTGGCTGGTGTGATTGAACCGCTGACATCGATAGCAACGCGTAGGGTTTGGGACGTAAGGGCGAACGGAAATTATCTCATAGCCTGCTTTGATTTTCGATGGGAGTTGAACTGTGTCAAATGTCAAGAAGACAGTGCGGGTTGGAATGATGTTCGTGTCAACCCGTTTCATTACTCTATGAACTGCCGTTACGCCCTGGTCAGACAGATAGTGCTGAATTTCTTCGTCAGACAATCCATCGAGGGAGCGTGTATAAACGACTCCACGCGAGGAATTTAAGGTTCGGTGCGGTTCCACCCGGACAGGAAAGGTGTGGAGCAGAGAAGTACGCAGCAATTTTTGTGACTGGAGGGCACTGTGTGTTTCTAACAACAGGGTGCCATTCCGTAATCTGGAACAAGACTTTACAGGACCTGCTATTGCGTCGACTCCTTTCTGAATAATGAAAGGGTTGACCGTGGAGAAGTCGTGACCTTCATCAGACCGAGAAACAACAAGGAACTGTGGCAACGATGGAAGAATCGTCTGTGGCTGAGACTCAGTATGCTTACGTTTGTGACTAGACTTAGTGGAAGGTGAGGAAACCATTGCGGAAGAATCCCCCATGATTACCGGCGTCTCCGATGGCGCGCTCCTCCCTTGTGGGGGCCCTCTCTGAGGGCACTCCCGCCTTAGGTGATTGTTCACACCTCAGGTCACACCTCCCGACAAACGGACGGAGGGACCAATCGGCATGTTCGGAAGGTATCAGCTCGGGTAATCACCCCTCCCTGGGCCTGGCCGTTACCAGGGGGTACGTACGTGTCCTACCTGTCTACCCGGGGCGGGGAATTACGCGTTACCCCGTCACCGGCTACGCACGAAGGGCGTGGGTCGGCCTTCAGACACGCACAGGGAGGAAGAAAGAGAAAGGGAAGGGAAGGAAGAGAGGTCTCAAACGCCGCAGCGGAGAAAAGAGAAAGAGAAGAGGTAAGGAAAAGAGAAGGACAAAGGAAGGAAAAAGACAGAGAAGGACAAAGGAAGGAAGAAGACAGAGAAGGACAAAGGAAGGAAGAAGACAGAAGGACAAAGGAAGGAAGAAGACAGAGAAGGACAAAGGAAGGAAGAAGACAGAGAAGGACAAAGGAAGGAAGAAGACAGAGAAGGACAAAGGAAGGAAGAAGACATAAAAGCAAGGAAGGCAAGAAATGCAGTACATTTACGAGCGTCCGTCTCCGGACGTAGGCACAAACCATACTCCCAGATGGGGAGAAAGAAAGGAAAGAGCCAGAGGTGAGGGGAGGAGGGGCGAAGATAGGGATGGGGAAGGATGCGGAATGGGAAGGTATGCAGCCCGGAAAGGAAGGAAGGCCACATTAGCTCGGGGTCCCGTGCTCGCTACGCACGTATCCACAAAAGAGTTGTGGACCCCCTGGGGGGGACTTGTTGCTGTGTGTACCTCTTCAACATTGCTGGGTGCCACAGATGGAACGGTTTCTACTGAAATGGTGTTACTTCTTGCTGTCTGCACCTACTCAACATTGCTGGGTACCACTGATGAACTGCTTCTGGTGAAATGATGTCACCTGATGCTGTCTGCACCTGTTCCACAATGCTGGGTGCTACTGATGGACTGCTTTTTACTGAAATAATGTTACTTCTTGCTGTCTGCACCTACTCAACATTGCTGGGTCCCACTGATGGACTGCTTCTGCTGAAATGATGTCACCTGATGGTGTCTGCACCTGTTCCACAATGCTGGGTGTCACCGATGGACTGCTTCTACTGAGATGATGTCACTTGTTGCGGTAGCACCTGTTCAACATTGCTGGGTGCCACTGATGGACTGCTTCTACTGAAATGATGTCACCTGATGGTGTCTGCACCTACTCAACATTGCTGGGTGCCACTGAAGGACTGCTTCTACTGAGATGTCACTTGTTGCGGTAGCACCTGTTCAACATTGCTGGGTGCTACTGCTGGAACTGTCAACTACTTGTTGTGAAAGCATTTTATGTGAATATTTGTATAAACTGATTTTTTGTGTATTACTGTTCGTGAAAAGTTATGAGACTCTTACCTGCACATATTCGTCATTGCTGACGCTATCGGTTGAATTGCTTAACCACATGATATTTGTGTAAACTATTATGTAAAGTCATATGTGTAGAAGAATTTGTATTCCTTACTGTATTTTATATATTAGGCTATTGTAAGGTCAGTGCAAAGCCAAAATTTTATCTAGATATATGATATTTACGTATTAATATTATCTTTTATTTTTGTCTGTATTTTTGTGGACGAATTTGGTGGTATTTTCACCACCAATGCTGGCAAAAATACCATCAAATTCGAGCCCGTGGAGGAAGGGCATATGTTTTGTTCCGCCGCCTCCACTGGCAGTGATTCTTGAGAAGTCGTGGTGGGCAGTTCGTGCTTCGAAAACAAATGTATTAAACGTAAGATTTTTTATGGTTTTTTCTACACATTACCACTTCTGGCTTTTTCTTGTGTAATGTGGCTGCCAGAGCTCGGTTCGTTGCATATCTTAAGGTCCTAGGTCAACTACAAGGCAGCAAAAGCGGCCAAAAATTTTGTTTTCAAAAACTAAAACTTGACTTGGTGAGCTCCTTACTTGTCGACTGCAACAACTTAGATGCTTAAATTACGTACAGGGTGGTGCACCCGCGAGGCTCATCACGCGACTTTAACTGCCAGAAGATAAATGTAAACGTTTCCGAGAGAAATGCGTCCATTGTGACGATTTGCAGTTACGTCATTTCGAAAATAAATGTATTATACGTAAGATTTTCTGCGGTTTTTTCTACACATTACCACTTCTCGCTTTTTCTTGTGTAATGTGGCTCCCAGAGCTCGGTTCGTGCCTAATCTTAAGGTCCTAGGTCAACTACAAGGCGTATGACTTGTGATGTCTGCTAAATGGGACTAGAACCACCAAGCCTCAAAAGTTAGGGATCTGCTGGTGATCAGTAACCAGAAATACAGTGGAGACACTGTCAGAATTGTGTGTGACATAAAATTCTAGGTTATCAGTCATGAGGTAGGAGATGGTATAACAGTCTATTACTCCTTCCCCCTTCCATGATCCCTTGGATTATTTCACCAGGTCATAGCTGAGGGGTGTTCATTCCTGCAAACTATGCTGTATTTGTCACTGCCAGTATTCTTACACCAACCTTTAAACATCTGGCAACTATGATCTGCATTCCCACCCTGCTGACTTGCATTTCCTGGGAACCTTTGTTTGCTCCGTGACAATGGCTGTACATGGCGGCTGGCAGCCCTAGTGAATTCATATAATTGAGCTAAATTAAAACTCAAATATTTTGTGATTATTCACTTGAATCATTATGCAGTTTCCATAAATGTCACTTCAATAAACTTTCACATCCATCTGCTTGTCTCTGCACCTGATTTGTTACCTCCAATACTGTTTTAATTTAGCAACTTAATAATACAGAGATGAGCATTGCAGTGAGATGACATACTACTGCCATGTTTCAAGGTGTTTGACTTACACTCAAATTCAGTTGATGTAAAGTTATTGCACTGCTTAATTTTATTTATTTATTTATTTTTTGCAGCTCCCAAAAAAGATACGGCTAGAGGAGCTATTGGCAGGTGAGATTTGATTCCTTCAGCAGCTTAATTATACATTAAAAATAGCATGTAAATGTTTTCTTATGTGGTACTTTCTTTTTAATCTTCTTTGACTAATTCTTTATTGGTGGTATGCTAAATTATTTCAGTGAATCAGTTGTTCAAAATTATATTCTTTAACTTGACACTGGATGTTAATTATGTAGTGCATAATATTTAGTGTATAATTGGCCTTGTCATCATAACTGCAACAGATTGGTTACAGATGTTGCAGTTGTGTTAAAAATGTATATTGTGGTAGACTGTGAGGGAAATGTGATCAAAGATAAAAGACAAATTTTTAAGTACCAAACTGACATTTAAAAATAGCTCTCGATGAAGGTAAGCAATCATTGCCAATTGGCACACCACTATAAGCAGCAATGTTTAGACCCCACACACTTTATTCTGTAGTCATAGCACATATTTAGCTCATCATCTTGAGATAAATATATTTAAGTATACAACTGTCACTCAACATAGCTGAGATTCTTGAAGACGAAATATCTAATATTATCAGGGACTGGAACAAGTCAACCAGTGATTCGAAACCTGAACAATAAATAGTTTAGACAAGAAGAGAATAGAAGCTTTTGAAATGTGGTGCTACAGAAGAATGCTGAAGATCAGATGGGTAGATCACGTAACTAATGAAGTATTGAATAGGATTGGGGAGAAGGGAAGTTTGTGGCACAACTTGACCAGAAGAAGGGACCGGTTGGTAGGACATGTTTTGAGGCATCAAGGGATCACATATTTATCATTGGAGGGCAGCGTGGAGGGTAAAAATCATAAGAGGGAGACCAAAAGATGAATACACAAAGCAGTTTCAGGAGGAAGTAGGTTGCAGTAAGTAATGGGAGATGATGAAGCTTGCACAGGATAGGGTAGCATGGATAGCTGCATCAAACCAGACTCAGGACTGAAGACCACAAAAAAAACAAACAACAACAACAACAACAACAACAACAACGTAAATCTTTAAGCTTGGTAGCCCTTTAGGTGATTTTTTAAAATCCTATAGAAATTCTGGGTGTGTTTTTTAACAAAGCTGTTTCATGTGTCAAGAAGTTTACACTTCCCAAAAGACCATTTAGCACCCTTTATTATTCTTTCAGTTTCTTTCGTTTGCACTTCAAATTCGTCAAAGTGCTTAGTCGTCCAAGAACCTTTCATTTTTTCCTTTCTTTGGTTCTTTCTGCAACTGCATTTCATAGGTTTCATTCCACCAGGCTATCTTCATTTTTGTTGTTCTAATACATTCTTCACTGCCCTATTGATTGCTTTGGATAATTCTTCCCATTTTCCTGATTTTTCTATTTTAATTTGTTCTTGAAAATGTATTTTCTCTCTTGTGATGTTGAGCCTCTCTGTTATATTTTATCAATTTTTTCTGTCTCTTGTGGTTTTTAATAGGGAGAAATTACAGTTTAATTTATAATGTAATGATCAGAGAAATTCCCTGTTTCTTGTTACTTTCACATTCGTAATATATTCAGCGCGCACACACAATATATATATATATATATATATATATATATATATATATATATATATATATATATATATATATATATATATATATATATATATATATATATATATATATATATAGCCACTTGATCTCAATGCAGTGCCTCTAGTATTATATTTGGAGATATCCGCGTTTTTACTTTCCTTGGCAATTTTATGAAAGAAGTTGACAAACATCCTGAGCCATATTTGTTCCATCTCTTATGGGATGGATATTCTCTTAAAATACCCTAGTAGCATCACAAAAGTTGCTTCTGTAGCTTTTGATATTTTGTCTTCCAAAAGTTATCAAATGCTGCTACTTCACTTGTATTTTTCTTATCGTCATCATTAATTGGATTGTGGCAATTAAAAGGTATACTGTTTATTTCAATATCATTCAGAAAGACACACTTCTCACAGTGAAATGCAAAAATAGTCTTTGTATTCAAACTTTTTATGAATATAGAGGGCAGTACCAAGTACTGGCATAACTTTTATAATTTTCATTGCTGGTTTCTCCTCAAAAAAATTGTGGTTTTTTTAGATTCTGTATCATTTTTGTCGAAAATTGTTTCTTGTACTGCTAAAAATTGCATGTCATGCTTGTCTAAGAGAATTTGAAGTTCTTCCTGTCTACCAAATTTTAGTAGTGAGTTCACCTTCAAGGTGCCAGTGAAGAATTTCCTTTTGAACTTGAGTTTGGAAGACTACGATGGATGCTCTGACTCATCCTTCCTGCTGTCTTTGTTGTTGATGTTGATAATGTTGTTGATGATATTGATGATTATAAAGGTAAACAGATGAGTTTTAGGACTAACTCTTGCACGTACCAAGTGATTTGTATCTTTGATATACACCAGAAGGCGCCTCTGTCAGTATTCAATAAAATATCCCTGATTTCCAACAGTCGCTGTTTTCAAGTAACTAAAAAATTTTAATTTTTAATAATTCCTTTGAGCTAAATTATTTTGGGAACTTAAGAAAGCCAGTACATATAGAAAATTTCAGACTACCAGTTATCAGAATTTTAGTAAAGTGTGACAGTGTACAGGAATAAGTGGTGTCATGAAATAGTATATTAAGTAATTAATGGCTTTTGAACTATGTAAATAATGTATAATTAATTACTTATTCAGTGTCAGGAACAACTGGTCTACAAAACTGACTAGGTTGTTGTTCCTTAAAGTTAAATTATGACATATTTTTTCTTATTAATGAATGTACAGTATACTGAAATTGTATCTTACATGAACTAATTAACAAAACTGGAAAACAATGTCACAAAATTTTGAGGGTTGAAGAAAGTACAACTAGTGAACCAGAACTCCAGAGACACATGTCTAGATGTTGTTTAGCATTACCTAAATATTTTGGTATAAGGGACACACAGTCTACAGCAGCTTGTCACACAGTAAGAATGTAATTATAATTGATTTAGTTTGTTACCCATATCAATATTGCTTCCATGAAAAACTTTTACAAATATGGAAGAGTTTAAATATGCTAATATCAAAAATCAGAATGCAGGTTAATGCCACTGCACATAGATGAAATTGTGATGTGGTGGCCTTTGCAGTGGGAATAGCTCATCACAGTGTAATCATTCCACTGCATTCAGTGAACCCGTAAGAAAGTTGTGTATCGGCCAATTCTAAGTGAGCTATGTTATCCATAGTTCTGTGGGTCACTGTTCATGTAGAACTAATAGGATTGTTCTTCCACCCCTGAGACGGAACTGGGCAGTACTGAATGCAAGCTCAAAGATGATGAGTAAGATAGGCATTATGTTGCTATCAGTAACTACTGTTAATGGATGGAACAGATTTGTTTCCAAACACAAGACATGGCAGACAACATTGATATTTGTGGTGCTGTGCTGATGTATTCAGTACACATGAAGAGCTGAATCTGCACCTAGATCCATTAATCATTGGCCTAGTTCTTTGAAACCTTCACCAGAAACAGCATGAGAAAGACTTGTACCTTCAGCACACATGGCTACACACTTTGTTGTTTAATATGTTCAGTATCACAGAAATAGCTGTGTCAATGTGGGTTTTCTTACAAATGCATTGCTTTAAATGAGAAGTTCCTGACTGGAAACACAATGATGCAAAGCAGTATATGTACATAGTTGACTTGCTGTTTTCATCCACAACCAATCAAAATGTATTCCAAATTTCACTGTTCCGATCCTCACAATTTAATTCATCAGTGTGCATGTATTGTACCAGTATTTTCACAGCATTTTTTTTCTCATGCTGCAGGATTATTTGGACACAAATGCACAAATGAGAAGACGGGGATGGCTGTAGTTAAGCACTGTAGATACATCCAACATGTTTGGAATGAACGTTTATCCAGGGCTAACGAAAGAAATTTGACTTTTACTTGAATATGGCATTGAAACAATAGAATAGTGGCAGATGAAAATTTCTTCTGTACTGGGATTTGGACAGAGATTTTTCACTTTACATGAGTGGTCACCTTAATCACACTTGCTGTCAGAGCGTGTTTCCTATCTAACCCAAATATCCATATGACGGACACTACAGCATGTTGTACGCAGTATGTTATTCTTCTTTGCTTGCAGCTGTACTGTATTTCCGTAGAATAGCAGACAACATAGTGCATCTGGACTGAAAGGCAAATATGCCATTAGGCACCTGTGTTTATAATGGTATGGTGTCTGTGGTTGTGGATGTGGATGTGTGACCAAAAGAACAGGCACTATGTCTATTAATTACCTAGGTTCACCACATTTTCTGTGCTTGGCTATGACAAGTGGTGTGGGCAGACTATAAATTTAGCCTGTGGTCACTTAATCTTACATTTTGTGCTTGCTTGTTTAGTCGTGCAAGACTTCAACACCTGTCTTACTCCTCTGTCAACCACAGCTTCTGTTTCATGTCTTTTTCTCCTAACACTACAGCCAGGTGTGTTGCAGTGTAGCGATTTAGTCAAATGACAAATTATCTTCTATACATTTCTGAAACTCTTTTATAATTACTTTAAAATTCATAATGTCTTTGCTACATCACATTTTTATAAAAAGACATGCATCACCACTTACAAAATAGAAATAAATCTAATGACCAATATCTGTACATTTATGTATGACGAATTGTTTAATATCACTATTATCATACTGTAATCATAATATTAAAAGAAAGTAATTTCTTGTTAATAGGGCATAGGTCTGTGCATCACTCCTGTCTCTCTCTCTCTCTCTCTCTCTCTCTCTCTCTCTCTCTCTCTCTCTCTCTCTCTCTCTCTCTCTCTCTCTCTCTCTCTCTCTCTCTGTGTCTGTGTGTGGACATGCAATGAACATGGGTTTCTGTTTCTTAATAACGGCTGCTGAAATTGGCATATAAGGGTATTTTAACTTACAGAGCTGTACTGAGCCTACAACCAGTCATTGCAGGTATAATAGGTACACATCGTTAAAGCAGTAGATAAAGATTTTTAAAAGAAGTTTTCCTCTCCGTGTATTTACAGCTGGAGGTACTGGGCATAAGGCCAGTCAGCGTGACCAGGAACCGGAGGCTGGCCCCAGTACTAGGTCTCCAGATGCAGCATCACTAGGTGAGTAGCAGTAAGTGCCCACCGTCAGAGGTTGGTGTTCCTACTCTACACACTACGGACTCCAATGCATGAGGGCACATATTAGTGGACTGTAAGATGGGGTGTGCCCTCCTCCTCCTTTTTGATGGCTTGAACTCCTCTGGGGACGCTTTCATCCATCCTTCCTTGATAGTCAATACTGGAAAAGATGGAGATAGTGGACATCGGGTTTGGAGTGAAGCCACCTTTATATCTCATCCTTAAAATAAACCATTGCTTTCAGGCTGGAACATGGGCATACAGGCACACTTTAGAAATGTCACTGTCCATATATTATTTCCTCACAATTCCACTTCATGACAGCTGGCATTGTTGAACTGACTCAAACAGTCATTGTCTCTACAATCATCCTCTGCAGTAGACAGTACAGAGTACTGTCAAATATATGCTTATCCTTCTGCATTTAGCATTTTCTAAAGTGCAATATGGATAGAACAAGTTAACGAGGAGGACTAGCATATTGTATGACATGCCTCCTGTGCATGTCGTCGTTGGCACTAAGATGATGGCAGGTAAAGCTAACATAGGTTTTTACAAACTGATTCCAGCCATCAGATTGCCATGGAGGAGAGAATAATTTGTCACTTCACTCCAAAACCCTGGCTTCCAGTTGTCCTCTATCCAGCAGATATTGTTCATTAAATGTACTTCAGAATTGCTTAATATCAAGAACAGGAATGTGCAGTATTCAGAAGCTGCTCAGCCATTGTAATCAGGGCTGCTGAGAGAGAGGACCGGTCATGGAGTGTGATACATGGCTGGACTAACTAGAAATATAGCAACCCAATTTTATTGAAAATAAAGGTACTTGGTCTGGCTCTGGAAGCTTGCATAAGCTCAAAATTGATTTTCATTGTATTGTTATACTAACCCAATTTTATTGTTATTTTAAAGAAGGCTTGACATGAAACATGACAGTCTGAGGAATACTGGAGATACACAGAATGTGCTCATTGGTATAAAATACAGAGTAAATGTAATTTCTTACTAAACACTAACCACATCTCTACAATTGCAAACGGTTTATGCATGATGGTGTGAAGCTCCCTATGTTCGAAAAAGCTGTGTGTAAAAATTCAATTTTTGTGGGTCATGTCTCAGGTTATGTTGATCTATGAACTAATGGTCCTGTGTTTTGGATAGACATCACTCTAGTGACATTTTATATACCTCTAGGAAGATTTTTTTTTTGGTTGGGTTTAAGGGCGCTCAACTGCCAAGGTCATTAGCGCCCAGTCACTGTTGTTAGAGCACATGGAATCTGGTAAAACTCAAGGGGATGGAGGGGACACCAGAAGGACCTGACAAAGATGCAGATAAAATAAATAAAAAGATTAAATGTCTGGACAAGCCAGTTAAAGTTATAAAATGCAGAATACGAGCAGCTGCTCGAGCGTAATCAGCTAAAAGATCCGGTAAAGTAGATTTTTTTTTTTTTTTTTTGTGGTTTTAGGGCGCACAACTTCAATGGTCATTAGCGCCCTGACTACTCTAAAAATGCACCGCGAGCCACAAGTTGACAACAACAACTAAAAGGAAAAACACAATAAAAGACAGACCGACAGGCATAGGATTAAAAAACTTCATCAAATGTCCTTAGCGAGGTGTGTCAAATTGATAAAACAAAGAACATGAGCAGCTGCTCGTGGGTCATCCGCTAAAATGGCATCGAAAGTATTAGGCAGGTTAAGATCGAGGCGCAGTTGGTTAAGATCGGGACAGGACATTAAAATGTGTCTAACCGTCAGCAAGTGCCCACATGGGCAGAACGGCGCCGGCGCAGCCGTCAGCAGATGGCGATGGCTGACGGGCAGTGTCCAATCCTTAACCTTGCTAAAACGACCTCCTCCCGCCGAGAAGGGCGTGAGGAGGACGTCCAAGCCACGGGAAGAGGTTTTAAGGCCCGAAGCTTGTTGTCGGTAAGTGCAGCCCAATCGGCATGCCACAGCGACACAACGCGCCGACAAATGACCCTGCTAAAATCGGACGAAGGGACACAACAAGAAGCTGTCCGAGGCTGGAGGACCGCAGCCTTGGCCGCGGCATCTGCAGCTTCGTTCCCAGGGATACCGACATGGCCAGGAACCCACATAAAGCTAACCGGCGGACCGACGTCCACCAGCCGCTGAAGAGAGCGTTGGATCCGGTGTACAAAAGGGTGAACCGGGTACGGATCACTGAGGCTCTGGATGGCGCTCAGGGAATCTGAGCAGATGACATAAGCAGAATGTCGGTGGCGGCAGATGTAAAGAACAGCCTGGTAGAGGGCAAAGAGCTCAGCTGTGAAGACCGAACAATGGTCATGGAGCCGGTATTGGAAACTTTGTGCCCCGACTATAAAGGAACACCCGACCCCGTCATTGGTCTTAGAGCCATCTGTATAAATGAAAGTCATGTTGATGAACTTCGAACGAAGTTCCAAAAAACGGGAGTGGTAGACCGAACTGGGGGTGACCTCTTTTGGGAGCGAGCTGAGGTCAAGGTGAACGCGGACCTGAGCCTGGAGCCAAGGTGGCGTGTGGCTCTCGCCCACTCGAAAGGTTGCAGGGAGTGAAAAATTAAGGTGTTGAAGGAGGCGACGAAAGCGAACTCCAGGGGGTAGCAGGGCAGAGACATACAACCTATATTGACGGTCAAGAGAGTCGTCAAAAAAGGAACGATAAGACGGATGGTCGGGCATTGACAGTAGCCGACAGGCATACCGACAAAGCAGTATATCGCGCCGGTAAGTGAGTGGCAATTCGCCAGCGTCAGCATGAAGACTCTCTACGGGACTGGTATAAAATGCTCCGATCGCAAGTCCTAAACCCCGATGTTGTATGGAGTTGAGGCGGCGTAAGATGGATGGCCGTGCAGAGGAGTATACGAAGCTCCCATAATCCAGCTTGGAGCGGACGATCGACCGATATAGACGAAGTAGGACGGTTCGATCCGCTCCCCACGACATACCACTGAGAACACGGAGGACATTTAAAGAACGGGTACAACGGGCGGCCAAATATGACACATGTGGAGACCAGCTAAGTTTCCTGTCAAAGGTAAGGCCTAAAAATTTGGTTGTCTCCACGATTGGGAGAGCAACGGGACCAAGTCGTAAGGACGGTGGGAGAAACTCTTTGTAGCGCCAGAAGTTAATACAGACCGTCTTCTCGGCAGAAAAACGGAAGCCATTGGCGACACTCCAGGAGTAAAGACGGTCAAGAGAACGCTGAAGACAGCGCTCCAGGACACGTGTACGCTGCGCGCTGCAATAGATGGTAAAATCGTCCACAAAAAGGGAGCCTGATACATCAGGTGGGAGGCAATCCATTATTGGATTGATCGCGATGGCGAACAGAGCGACGCTCAAAACTGAGCCCTGTGGCACCCCATTCTCCTGGCGAAAGGTGTCGGACAGGACAGAACCCACACGTACCCTGAACTGTCGATCCATTAAAAAGGAACGAATAAAAAGAGGGAGGCGACCGCGAAGGCCCCATGTATGCATGGTGCGGAGAATGCCCGCCCTCCAACAGGTGTCGTAAGCCTTCTCCAAATCAAAGAACACAGCCGCGGTCGGGCGCTTCCGCAAGAAGTTATTCATAATGAAGGTCGACAAGGTAACCAGATGGTCAACAGCAGAGCGGCGCCTACGAAATCCACATTGTACATTTGTAAGTAGGCGTCGAGACTCAAGCAGCCAAACCAATCGAGAGTTAACCATTCGCTCCATCACTTTACAGACACAGCTGGTAAGTGAGATAGGTCGATAACTGGAAGGCAAGTGCTTGTCCTTCCCCGGCTTAGGAATCGGGACAACAATAGACTCGCGCCAGCATGCGGGAACATGTCCCTCAATCCAGATGCGATTGTATGTACGAAGAAGAAAACCTTTACCCGCAGGAGAAAGGTTCTTCAGCATCTGAATATGAATAGAATCAGGCCCTGGAGCGGAGGACCGTGATCGGCCAAGTGCGGTTTCGAGTTCCCGCATGGTGAATGGGGCATTATAACTTTCACAATTCGAGGAGCAAAAGTCAGGTGGCCTAGCCTCCTCTGCCTGTTTGCGGGGGAGGAAGGCAGGGTGGTAATGAGCGGAGCTCGAAACCTCGGCGAAAAAGCGGCCGAAGGCATTGGAGACAGCCTCAGGGGCCACAAGGACTTCATTCGCGACCTTCAAGCCAGAAACTGGGGAGTGGACCTTAGTGCCAGATAGCCGGCGCAGGCTACCCCAGACAACAGAAGGAGTAAAACTGTTGAAGGTGCTTGTGAAAGCAGCCCAGCTGGGTTCCTTGCTTTCGTTAATAATACGACGACACTGAGCACGTAATCGTTTATAATTAATACAATTCGCCACTGTAGGGTGGCGTTTAAAGGTGCGTAAAGCACGTCGACGAGCACGTAAGGCGTCTCTACATGCTGCGGTCCACCAAGGGACCGGTACGCGACGTGGAGAAGAAGTAGGGTGAGGGATGGAATATTCAGCAGCAGCGAGAATGACTTCCGTGAGGTGTGCGACCTGACGATCGCAGCTTGTGAAGGTTTGATCCTGAAAGGTCGCCCTGGAAGAAAAGAGCCCCCAGTCTGCCTTGGAGATGGTCCAACTAGAGGAGCACGGAGAGGGAGTATGCTGCAGGAGATGGATAACACACGGGAAGTGGTCGCTCGAATAAGTATCAGCAAGTGCATACCACTCAAACCGGCGTGCAAGTTGGGGAGTACATATAGAGAGGTCTAAATGGGAATAGGTATGAGATGTGTCCCAAAGAAAAGTAGGGGCGCCAGTATTAAGGCAGACAAGATTGAGCTGGTTGAAAAGGTCTGCTAACAAAGAGCCCCTCGGGCAGGAGGCTGGAGAACCCCAAAGGGGATGGTGGGCATTGAAGTCTCCAGTTAACAAAAACGGTGCAGGTAGCTGAGCAATGAGTTGCATCATGTCTGCCCTGGTAACGGCAGATGACGAGGGAGTGTAAACGGTACAAAAGGAAAACGTAAAAGTGGGGAGAGTAATTAGGATGGCGACTGCCTGCAGGCCGGTGTGCAACGTGATGGGATCGTAGTAAATATCATCCCGGACCAGCAACATAACCCCTCCATGAGCTGGGATTCCTACCATAGGGGGTAGGTCAAAAAGCACACAGGTGTAGTGTGCCAAGGCAATGTGATCGCATGGGCGTAGCTTCGTTTCCTGGAGGGCTACGACGAGCGGACGATGCAAGCGGAGCAGCAACTTCAAGTCCTCTCGGTTGGAGCGAATGCTGCGAATATTCCAGTGAATAAGTGCCATCGTAAGAAAAGGAAGATGAGAGAAGGGGTCACCTCGAAGGCCGCTTAGGGCCTGGCTTCGAGCGAGCACTGCCGCCGCTATCAGTAGGCGGACAGTCATCGTCCATTGGGTCTATAGGGTCATCGGCCATCTCGGGAGGATGGCCGGGAGGGGGAGCTTCCTCCGCCGGTGAACGGCCAGATGTACGGCTACCGGCGATGCGGCCAGGCGAAACGGATGACGGCCTGGGGCGGCAACCGCTGGGTGGCGCAGGAGAAGAGATGCGCCGTGGCGGAGAAGGAGAACTGTGCTTCCTATGCGCCTTTTTGGAAGGACGTTTGGTGGAAGTACCGGTCGAAGGCTGGGAGGTCGAGGGACGGAGGAAGTCTGCACGGGATGGTTTATTCTTGAAGGACCGTGCATCTGACTTCGGGGTCTTCGACTTAGCAGAAGCTGAGGAAGTGGCTGGTGTCTGTGGTGTGATGGGAGGAAGAGGAGACGTCGACCGCGCGATCTTAGCACTGGCCGAACGGACGACCGTGGTGCTGAAGGTCAGATCGCATGTCTGGGTTGCGACCTCCCGGGTAGTCCGAGGAGAGGCGAGGACAGTACTATATTTCCCCGCTGGGAGCAGCGTGGGCTTCCTACTAGCCAATAGCTTGCGAGCAGCCGAAGTGGACACTTTCTCTTTGACACGAATTTCTTGGATGCAACGTTCGTCCTTATAGACAGGACAGTCGTGGGAGGATGCGGCATGGTCACCCTGACAGTTCACACAATGAGGAGACGGAGGTGGACAGTCACCCTCATGGGCATCCCTGCCACAAGTGACACATTTAGCCGCATTGGAACAAGACTGTCGAGTGTGATTGAAACGCTGACACTGGTAGCAGCGCGTAGGTGTCGGGACATAGGGGCGAACAGAAATAACCTCGTAGCCCGCCTTGATGCGCGATGGCAGCTTAACACTATCGAAGGTCAAGAAGAGTGTCCGGGTCGGTACAAGGTCGTTGTTGACCTTTTTCATGACCCGATGGACAGCCGTCACGCCCTGCTCAGCGAGGAAAGATTGAAGCTCCTCGTCAGTCAATCCGTCGAGGGAGCTAGTATACACTACACCACGAGACGAATTCAAAGTTCGGTGGGCCTCCACCCGGACAGGGAACGTGTAAAGGAGGGTGGCCCGAAGCAGTTTTTGTGCCTGAAAGGCACTCTCAGTTTCGAGTAATAAGGTGCCGTTACGCAACCTGGTACAAGATTTGACAGATCCGGCTATGGCATCAACGCCCTTCTGAATAACAAAAGGGTTGACAGAGGAAAAATCCTTTCCGTCCTCAGTGCGAGAAACTACGAGGAACTGTGGGGCAGGCGGTAGTACTTTTGTCACTGTTGGCTGGTCACGTTTCCGTTTTTGGGTCGAAGTCGAAAGCGATGGAGTAGAATCCATTGCGGAGGAATCCCCCATGATTGCCAGCGTCTCCGATGGCGCGCTCCTTCCTTGTGGGGACCCTCTCAGAGGGCACTCCCGCCTTAGGTGAATGTTTACACCTCAGGTCACACCTCCCGAGAAACAGACGGAGGGACCAATCGGCATGGTCAGAAGGTATCAGCTCAGGCAATCACCCCTCCCCGGGCCTGGCCTTTACCAGGGGGTACGCGCGTGCCTTACATGTCTACCCAGGGCGGGGACTTACGCGTTACCCCGTCACCGGCTACGCGTGCGAACGCGTGGGTCGGCCTTCAGACACGCACAGGGAGGAAGGAAGAAGAGGAAAAAGAAGAGAGAGAGGGAGAAAGAGGACAGACTGTCTCAAACGCCGAGGCGGAGACCAGAGAAGGCAAGGAGAAGAAGGCAATGAGAAGGCAAGGAGAAAAAGGCAATGAGAAGGCAAGGAGAAAAAGGCAATGAGAAGGCAAGGAGAAAAAGGCAATGAGAAGGCAAGGAGAAAAAGGCAATGAGAAGGCAAGGAGAAAAAGGCAATGAGAAGGCAAGGAGAAAAAGGCAATGAGAAGGCAAGGAGAAAAAGGCAATGAGAAGGCAAGGAGAAAAAGGCAATGAGAAGGCAAGGAGAAAAAGGCAATGAGAAGGCAAGGAGAAAAAGGCAATGAGAAGGCAAGGAGAAAAAGGCAATGAGAAGGCAAGGAGAAAAAGGCAATGAGAAGGCAAGGAGAAAAAGGCAATGAGAAGGCAAGGAGAAAAAGGCAATGAGAAGGCAAGGAGAAAAAGGCAATGAGAAGGCAAGGAGAAAAAGGCAATGAGAAGGCAAGGAGAAAAAGGCAATGAGAAGGCAAGGAGAAAAAGGCAATGAGAAGGCAAGGAGAAAAAGGCAATGAGAAGGCAAGGAGAAAAAGGCAATGAGAAGGCAAGGAGAAAAAGGCAATGAGAAGGCAAGGAGAAAAAGGCAATGAGAAGGCAAGGAGAAAAAGGCAATGAGAAGGCAAGGAGAAAAAGGCAATGAGAAGGCAAGGAGAAAAAGGCAATGAGAAGGCAAGGAGAAAAAGGCAATGAGAAGGCAAGGAGAAAAAGGCAATGAGAAGGCAAGGAGAAGTCAAGGGAAAGAGTAAGGAAGACAGTGAGGTGGAGAAGAGCAAAGAAAGGGACCAACAAAAGGAAGGAAGAAACGAGAAGTGAAAAACCAAAAAGACCACGATTATAGGTCGTGAAACCGTCCGTCTCCGGACGCAGGCGCTAACTACCCCCGTGAGGGGGATGGACTCCTTTTAGTCGCCTCTTACGACAGGCAGGAATACCTCGGGCCTATTCTAATCCCCGGACCCGCAGGGGGGCGGTAAAGTAGATGGCAGGGACAGGACAACACGAAATTGACATAAATGGGGACACGACAATAAAACATGGCGCACTGTTAATGCCTGACCACAAGGGCACTGCGGGGCTGGGTCACCAGAGAGCAGGTATCGGTGGCTAAACTGGCAATGCCCAATCCGCAACCTGGTCAGAAGGACCTCTTCGCACCGAGATGGTCAGGTGGATGTTGTCCAAGCAGTTGGGAGCGGTTTTACTGCCCGGAGCTTGTTTCCTTGGAGGGATGACCAAGCATCCCACCACAACGACACCAGCCTCTTACATACATCCCCACGAACGTCAGATGACGGGACACAATGGGAGGCTAGCCGAGGCAGGAGGACTGCAGCCTTGGCTGCAGCATCCGCAGCCTCATTCCCAGGCACTCCTACATGTCCGGGAACCCACAGAAAGCTGACAGAACCACCATTATCAGTGAAAGAATGGAGGGACTGCTGTATCCGTTGAATCAAGGGATGGACCGGATAGGGAGCTCCAAGGCTCTGAAGAGCACTGAGTGAGTCAGAGTAGAGTACATATGATGAATGGCGGTGGCGGCGGGCATACTGAATGGCCTGATGGAGAGCAAAAAGCTCGGCCGTAAAGCTCGAACATTGGTCGAGGAGCCAGTATTTAAAGGTGGCGGCCCGGACGACAAAGGCACAGCCGACACCATCGTCAGTTTTGGAGCCATCGGTGTAAATAAAGGCGTGACCGGCAAGTCGAGCACGAAGTTCGGCTGCAGTGTATTGCTCACGGTTTGTCGGAGTACCCTCCTTCGGGAGTGAGCTGAGGTCGAGATAAATATGAAACGGAGCCTGGAGCCAAGGTGGTGTCGGGCTCTCACCCTCCCTGAAGGTGGTAGGGAGGGCAAAATCCAATTGTCGAAGCAGGCGACAGAAGCGGACTCCGGGGGGCAGCAGGGCAGACACATACAACCCGTACTGATGGTCGAGAGAATCGGCGAAGAAGGACTTGTAAGAGGGTCGGTCGGGCATAGACGACAGCCGGCAGGCATACCGACACAGCAGTACGTCGCGCCGGTAGGTCAACGGTAACTCGGCAGCTTCTGCATAAAGACTCTAGACAGGACTAGTGTAGAAGGCTCCGGTCGCAAGACGTATCCCCCGATGGTGGGTGGAGTTGAGCCGGTGTAAGAGGGATGGCCGAGCGGACGAGTAGACGAAGCTCCCATAATCCAGCTTCGATTGGGCTATGGACCGATACAAGCGAAGCAGGACAGTGCGATCTGCTCCCCAAGATGAACCGCTAAGAACTCTGAGGACATTAAGGGAACGTGTACAACGGGCCGCCAAATAAGAGACATGTGGAGACCAACACAGTTTCCTGTCCAACGTGAGCCCTAGAAACTTAGTTGTGTCCACGAATGGGAGAACAATGGGACCGAGATGTAAGGATGGCGGAAGGAACGCTTTATATAGCCAAATGTTGATACAAACCGTCTTTTCTTCAGAGAACCGGAAGCCATTTGCCACGCTCCAGGAGTAGAGGCTGTCTAGACAACGCTGAAGGCAGCGCTCCAGGAGGCATGTTCTCTGGGCACTGCAGTAGATCGCGAAATCATCGACAAAGAGAGAGCCCGAGACATTAGGTGGAATGCAATCCATAATTGGATTGATCGCGATGGCAAAAAGGGCTACGCTCAAGACGGAGCCCTGAGGCACTCCGTTCTCCTGGAGGAAGACGTCGGACAATACGGAACCCACACGTACCCTAAACTTTCGATCCGTTAAAAAGGAATCAATAAAAAGGGGCAGGCGACCGCGTAGACCCCACCTGTGCATAGTGCGGAGGATACCTTTTCTCCAACAGGTATCATAAGCCTTCTCCAAGTCGAAGAACACGGCTACCGTTTGGCGCCTTCGCAAAAAGTTGTTCATGATGAATGTCGACAAGGTCACAAGGTGGTCAACAGCGGAGCGGCGGCGACGAAAGCCGCATTGGACATTAGTAAGTAGCCGTCAAGATTCAAGAATCCAGACTAACCGAGCATTAACCATGCGCTCCATCACCTTACAGACACAGCTTGTAAGAGAAATGGGGCGGTAACTAGAAGGAAGGTGTCTATCCTTCCCGGGTTTGGGTATAGGAACAACAACGGCGTCACGCCAACGCATGGGGACTTGACCTTCGGTCCAGACGCGATTGTAGGTACGAAGAAGGAAGCTTTTGCCCGCTGGAGAAAGGTGTGCCAGCAGCTGAACGTGAGTGGCATCTGGCCCCGGAGCAGAGGACCGGGACAGTGCAAGCGCACGTTCGAGTTCCCGCATAGTAAAGGGGGCATTATAAGTTTCCAGATTCAGCGAGTGGAAGGAAGGACGCCGAGCCTCTTCTGCCTCTTCTGCCTCTTTCCTGGGAAGGAAGGCAGGATGGTAATGGACGGAGCTTGAAACCTCCGCGAAAAAGCGGCCAAAGGCGTTGGAGGCAGCCACAGGATCAACAAGGACCGCATTACCTGAGGTCAGGCCAGGTACCGAGGAGTGGGCCTTAATGCCCGACAGCCGGCGCAGGCTACCCCAAACGACGGAAGAGGGAGTAAAACTGTTAAAGGAGCTGGTGAAAGAGGCCCAACAAGCTTTTCTGCTGTCTTTGATGACTCTACGGCATTGCGCTCAGAGTCGTTTATATTCAATACAATTCGCCAACGTAGGATGGCGGCGAAAGGTGCGTAAAGCACGTCATCGAGCACGGATAGCGTCCCTACAAGCCTCGTTCCACCAGGGGACGGAAACGCGACGTGAAGAAGTAGTACGAGGAATGGAACGTTCGTAAGTATTGATAACAGCCGTGAGGTATTCGACCTGACTGTCACAACTGGGAAAATCGTGGTCCGGAAAGGTCGCCAGAGATGAGTAAAGTCCCCAGTCAGCTTTCAGTATGTTCCAGCTCGAAGGACGTGGGGATGGGGTGTGGTGCAGGGGACGAACGACACAGGGGAAGTGGTCGCTCGAATAGGTGTCAGAAAGGACATACCACTCGAACCGACGGGCAAGAGTGGTAGAATAGATCGAGAGGTCCAAGTGGGAGTAGGTATGAGTAGAGTCCGAGAGGAAAGTCGGGGTGCCGGTATTGAGGCAGACAAGATTGAGATGGTTGAAGGCATCTGCCAAGAGTGAGCCTCTTTGACAGGATGCAGGAGAGCCCCAAAGGGGATGATGGGCATTGAAGTCGCCAAACAACAATAACGGCGGAGGAAGCTGAACAATCAGGTGCATCATGTCAGCCCGGCTAACAGCAGACGACGGTCGAGTGTAGATGGTACAAACTGAAAAAGTAAAAGCAGAAAGAGTAATGCGGACAGCTATTGCTTGGAGTGAGGTGGTCAATGGGATGGGATGGTAATAGACATAGTCCCGAACGAGCAACATGATCCCACCATGAGCTGGGATACCGTCCACAGGGGTGAGGTCATACCGCTCCGAGGTATAGTGGGTAAAGGCAATACGGTCAGTTGGGCGCAACTTGGTTTCCTGGAGTCCAAGGACGAGCGGACAGTGCAGGCGGAGGAGCAGTTGTAATTCCTCCCGATGAGATCGAATACCTCTTATGTTCCAATGAAACAACGCCATCGCTAGTCAAAAAGTTGGGGGAACGTGACGGGGGAAGAGCTGGTCACCTCAACGGCCGTGGAGGGCCAGGTTGCGAGGGAACAATGCTACAACCGACGGGAGGCGGATCTGGTTCCATCGACTCATCGTCAGCTGCGGCCGCTGTCCCTGGTTGTGTAGGAGGGGCAGCATCATTTGCCGACGAAAGGCCAGCTGAGTGCCTGGCAGCAGAGCGTCCCGGCGAAACTGAGGACGGCCGGGAGCAGCGACTCACGGATGGAGCGTCAGACGAAACACGCTGGGGTGGAGAGGGGGATAGAGACTTCTTCTTGGAAGGCCGAGGAGGCACAGGGATGGTGGGCTGGACCCGAAGAAGGTCCTCACCCGCGGGGTCCGTTTTGGAACGCCGGACCTCAGAAGCTGGGGTCCGGAACGTTTCCCCAATGGACGCCTGAGAAGAGGATCGCTTCTCAGGTGGCGTGGGGGGAGGAGGAGGAGGAGGAAGGGTGGCCCCTGGTGCAGAGGGGGTGGGGCCACGGGGGAGGAGGATTTGGAAGGGAGGGCCAACACACACACACACACACACACACACACACACACACACACACACACACACACACACACACACACACAGTGGTGATCCGACAGCAGGGTGTGGGTATGGCGAACGCCCGGTGACTCACCTGCCCGCGTGTGCAGTACTAACAGTAAATTTGGAGGCGGTGGTGTTATGGTGTGGTGTGGTGGTGTTTCTCATGTAGGGGCCTTGCACCCCTTGTTTTGTGTGGCACTATCACAGCAGAAGCCTATAAGTTCTAAGCACCTTCTTGCTTCCCACTGTTTAAGAGCAATTTGGGGATGGCGACTACATCTATCAACACGATCGAGCACCTGTTCATAATGCACTGCCTGTGGTGAAGTTATTACATGACATGAACATCCCTGTACCCTGTAATGGATGGGCCTGCAGAGAGTACTGACCTGAATCCTATAGGACACCTTTGGGATGTTTTGGAACGCTGACTTCATGCCATGCCTCACTGATCGACATTGATACTTTTCCTCAGTGCAGCACTCAGTGAAGAATGGGCTGCTATTCCACAAAAATCCTTCCAGCACCTAATTGGATGTATGCCTGCAAGAGTGGAAGCTGTCATCAAGGCTAAGCGTGGACCAACACCATAATGAATTCCAGCATTGCTGATGGAAGGCACCACAAACTTAAGTCATTTTCAGCCAGATACTTTTGATCACACAGTGTGTCTTCATAGGCTGGGCAGACTGGTAAAACAGGACAGGTGGCAAATTGTAGCAAAACTACCATCTGACTGTAGTGCTGGGAGGAGTACAAGTTTGAGAGACCACAGTGCACTGAACACTCCTAGAAATGGACCTCTACAACCAACAAACCACGCATTTGCTAATGTTACCACAGCATCGGCAACTACGACAAATGGGCATGTGACCCTCGGTACTGGAGATTGGAGCATTAGCGGAGTATTTGTCGGTCTGATGAATCCTGACACCATCTCTACCATGCCGATGGAAGCATGGGCATCCATTGTGTTCCATGAGAACATGTCCTTGACACCTGCACTGCAGGACAGAGACAAGCCCTGGGACACAGTGCACCTGCTTCAGTACTACTACTTTGGGTTACTGCTGCCAAAGCACCTGAGGCATCAGCCAAGTCTTGGCCACCGAGCAAGGAGAACGTCGCCAACAGAAGTACTAGTGTTACAGTATCCCAGTGGAGAGCCATAATAATGGAATTTGAAAGTGAAACACAAATCTTCCAACTAGTCCTTGTCAAATGTGGTGGCAATGTCTTTATGAAGCAAAGGAGGTGTTACTTCAGTAACTTTCAGTTAAAATAGTGCTTCCATCAGCAGACTCAGTGGAACAGATGTTCCTAAACTTATTTCAGCTATGGTGATGTCAAAATGGTAGAGTGGTAATTGTGTGTAAAGCAGAGCGAATCTGATTTAAAATGTAAGGAAAGATTTCAAAGGAATTCAGCATCACAAATGTGACAGATGGTGTTATTTCACAGTCTTCTTCAGCTTTGTCACAGAGGAAGTCATTTAAGAAATCAAAAGGTGGAAAGGTTAAGTTAAATTGGAGAACACAGTTATTGGGATATGTAGGCAACACTGCAGATCTAGGAGAGACAGAAAACGCTTGTCAGAACAGTAAGATATTTAGCTAAGAAACCGTTGTATTAGACTGTGGTTAATGTGGAGAATGCTGTTATGGAAGTAGAAACATGTCAAACTTTTCAACAAGCTTAACCAGAAATTAACGTATTTCAAGATGTCAAACTTATTTCACACACAAACATATAAGAAAGCCTGCCAAGTGAGATCAACCTTTCATCCTATAATCCAGTGAGCTGTTTAATATGGGACAGGAATCTGAAGCACTGCAAGATATAGATGAAGAGAACTTTTAGATCTTTGAACAGGAAAATACAATGAACAGCTTTGGGTGCAATCCCTGAACAAAACACCCAGACATATAGAAAAAAATGAGAATAGTACAACCTGATTGAACACTGAATGTCATGCTGAAAATGACAATGCAGAGATTAAGGCTGGCAGTGCACATTGTTAGGAGGAAAGACACTTGCCAGGCCAAAGCTGTGCTTGTGGGAAATCCTGGTGGATGTGCCCAATTGCAAGACCAAGCAGGCAGTGCAGACATGAGCTGCGGAATGATTTTCAGCAATTGGTGTGTCTATGAGAACTGGATCCAAAATGCTGAGCTGTGTATCTATAGAGGAGAATTGTAAACCCTGTGCACCATCTTTAAGTGTCAACAACCACCCAAATCTGCATGCATATGCATGTCCATGTGCCTGCCTGTACAGGGTGTTCCAAAATTACACTAACCTAGAGGGGATTTGGAGGGTGCCTTAAGGAAGAAAATGAGAATATGAATCCATTTCCAGAAATATCATCCAATGCCTTAAGTGAAGCCAGGCTGGATTATCTTGTTACCACTTATCGACAAGGTCAATATGTGGGTGAAGCAGTCATTAAAGGTGTAAGACCATTCCTGCACATGTGTTTTCAAATCTAAAGATCTGGGAGTTTTTTTCATGGAGAACTCATCATATTAAGTAGAGTGACTCCACATTCCATCCAGGAAACCAATGCTCCTACAGTATAACATAACTGCTTTGATCCAGGTGTCTCAAGATCATTCAAGATCCAGCTATACAAAACACTGATGCTACCTATGGTGCTGTATTGCTCAGACATCTAGGCTAGTATTGATTGGAGACAATGGACAAGGGAACTTCTAGCTGCATATAGTCCGTTGGTTTTGACTGCATGGAAGCAAATTACGAGAACACGTATTCACCTTTTTTCGCTGAAAGAGTTGTGTGCATGTGTGTGGGGTTGGGGGGGTATTGTCAGTTCCCCCCCCCCCCCCCCCCCCATCTGCTATAGCCAGATTCATTTTTGTTTCACATTCTAGGGGCATATGAATACTGAGCTGTAAAGAGATGGGGTGAAAGACTAGAATGTTCGATATCTGAACAGCGCGAGTAAAATCACATACCAAAATTTTGGTGAAGAAAGGGGAATGAGGATTGAGCAGTTGGTTCCTCACTTTTCTCATATTGTTTTACAGAGGAACATATTCACCTTTTTTCACTGACAGGAGAATTCTTACAGTGCTTGTGTAGTACTTTAACATCTATGTTGAGGGCACACCCTCTTTCATGAATACATACATCTGAGAGGAAACGCTGTAGCCAAGAATTGGTGTACTAAAAACATTTAAGAAAAACAGATGAAAATGCAGGGACATTAATAACTCAAGATTCAGTATGTTGAAGTCACTATGCAGCCAGAATACTGTAATTCTAACTTTGCGTTCTTATGTGACTGAGTATTTGGCTACTATGATCACTATAATAACTGTTCGAGTAACTGGTATTCAGTTCTATCTTCTATGTACCTGTATGTGACTAAGATTTGGTGACTAAGTAACCAGCCCAGAGCCGCTACCAGTCTCAGATTGCTTATGTCAACTTCTAAGGACAATGAAAAATTCATTATCATTTTTTCCCCAAATTGACAAAATTCAGAAATTTAGAATGCCATAATTTACTCTTTAAGATGTGTAATAATAGAAGTTCAAGTGAATAACACAAATAGTACAGTTAGGAACTGGAGAAAGTGAGTGCTTGTCATCTTAGCATGGATTGCATCCGTCTACCTTGACTATCCATCCAGTGTTGTTGAGTGGGAGCACTTTCCAACTACCAACAAATTTTATGCTTAACATCAAACCTTTCCCAAACATTTTGTTGGCTACATGCACCAAGTAAATTACTAACATATGAACTAATTTACAGAGCAATAAGTCTGCAGCTCTTTTAAGCATGGGCGATCAATTCTTTAGACAATACAGATTTACCAGTACATTTGTAAACCTGTATAAGGCATAGAATTTTCAGATACAGCACACAAACATGGTAATATCATTGCAGTAATATGTTTCCATTCAAAATAACTATGCAAGCACACTTCGTAGTAACTTCCAACAAACTTTGTTCCTTATGAGTGTCACTTGCAAACCAGTATGTACATAATAGTTTACTTTGTTCATAAACATTATCTGACTGCTAATTCTAGTATGAAAAAATGGCGAGTGTTTTGTTCACATTCATAAGCAATGAAGTTATCAGTTTAATTCATATGGGGAACTGTTATACATTTTACAGACTTGAGGTTTCATTTTAGAAACATTATCAACAGACAGTTCTATGAGCATTACAGATTAACAACATATTTCTATTACTTCATAGTAATATTCATTAAGGAAGACTGAATGAAAGCTGGTGACATGCAAGCACATTTTTGCACTGACAATTTGCTCCCCAAGCTAGGTCAATTAAATCATCATCTATGCCAGCTTTCCAACAAACAACAGACTTGCTTTGAACCCAATTGACAACATAGGAAGAAAGAACGAAATTAGAACTTAACTTGATGCTAAAATTTATTTGTAGTAATTGCACAACATTCCACTATCTGTATAGTAGTAGATGTTTGAAAACTAGATACACAAGATGCCGTATTACTGTGGCAAAATAATGTATGCGAACCATTTTCCCATAATCTGGTAACTAACGAAAACAGGGTATTTCACAATTCCTATCACACGCTTGTAGAACAAGTTTCGTAGATGAGGTTTTGGTAAGGAGGCAATGTTGACAAATATACAAAGTCTCCTGTACAACCTGTGAAAGCCTGGAATAGGAATTGTGGAACACCCTGCACACTGAGGAGAACTGCGTCCCAACAGTAAACAGCAAGACATCCTTAATGAACAGGGGTAAATGCCTAATTGTCTTTCTTGACTTTTTCCGGAGAGTTCTAGGTATACATCAATTTAACTTTTGTATTAACACAAAATTACAACTGCTCTTAAGTTCTTGTACAACTAGGCAGTCTTACAGCTTTAACCGCAGTGCCACAACCAACAAGAGCATTACAGCAGGTATGGTTCAAATTCTGGGACAATTTTAGTAATTAAAAACGGAGTGGAAAACTTGACTTTACAATGTTTATACAAGTGCATGAATTTTTGTGATGTAAGGAGGTATTACATAACTTTACATTCATATTATGTTTAGCAAATTATTATTAAATAATTAATAGTAATTAAATAATTTTTATTACATAATAATAATTATTATAATTATAATAATAATTATTATTATTCCACTCACACTATCATTTGTTGAGCCAATCAATCACTTAACTCACAAATATGACAATCTAAAACATAGCATCCTATATAAAAATTGGGCAGCATAGCTTGCATGGAACTTATTTTGGTGTGAAATATCCATACAAAGCTAGCTGCAGAGTAATAAAACATTGAACAGCTTGGTGTGTTTTTTTTACCGCAAAATACACCTCTCTTTCCCATATCTATCAGCACTGTGCATGAGCTGAACAACAAACTAGTACAGCATGTTTTACTATATAAATAAATTGCAAACATAGTGACATTGTGATTTCTTTTGTTACATTTAATTTGATGATCAAATTTGTCACATCTGTAAAATTTTTTTAGGTTTCTGTTACTGTATATTCTAGAAATCCAATTAACTTCATTTACCTGGTACATTCATTTAAATGTGCTTATTGCATACAACAGAAGTTATGTTACTCGAAACGTACATTGCAGGCAGTAGTGTTAACATTTTATCACCTGTGTCAGTTGGAGCTTCCACAGCTTCTGTCCCCGCACTATTGGTGCAGAACAGAGGCAGGTAATTCTCAAGTAACAAATATTTATGTACACAATATTCTATGGTTAAACATAATTGATGAGAAAAACAGCAACGCTGCAGGAAAGGATCATACATAAATAGCTTGTTAGGAATATCTCAAGCGAAAATAAACCCAGATTTATTTTTCCCAGTGACACTGCCTGTGCTAGTAAAATGTTTGTCCTGCTCCTGGGCACAACTGATTTCATAGCACATGCATCACACCAGTGGTAACTGTGGCTAATATTACACTGAAGACAGTGTAACAGCAGTGACCAGGGGGTAATTTACTCCTGACAACAACAGGTTACTTTGTACCCTTTAACCTCTTATAACGAATTCTGGATGGTCTTCTTCGTTGATGTAGTTCAGTGCAAAGTCCACACAGATCTTTGAGAACAGGTGGTAGTTTCTTGTGCCACACAACATGCTGCATTCTTCTGGTTATCCTGTCTCCCTCAAGAAATATCGTGATATAAATCCTCAGCCGGGCCAACTTAGGAACAGCCACCCATAGAGCTCCCACTATTCTTTGAACTTTTTCTACAACACTCATAGTTCCACCACATCTCACTGATTGGCCCATGAAACATTTAGGATGGGACTTCCACTAAGACTGGCATCTCACACTGTATTTATCATAAGCTGTCCGTTTTCTCACCAGACGAAATTAGCGGTCCACTGGTATTTAAGACTGCATTCAGCTGAATATTCTTTGAGATATGACTGTGTTATAAGCAACTGATACGCTTCTACATCAGAGAATCCACAGCATGCAGACACAGGCAGTCATTGTTTACTGTTTGTTCCTTGGTTTCTTGGATCTTATGGTAAAGATTTCAGCAAATGTGAAGGAAATGCACGACAGGAGGAAATGTTCTGGCTGGTTGGCAGATAGAGCTGCTTTGTCACAATTTTAACATTTTTGTGGAACTATGTTGGCGTACAGGTAGTTCATGTCCCTCTCCCAAATGGAAGATTGCAGGTGAAGGTGCTTCAGATCTCTTGACAAGCTGACTGAACATCATGTCTTCCTGTTAAAGGTCCAGAAGCATCTTCAATAACAGTCATATTTCTCTTAGTGTGGTCACCAAAATACAAATGAAGACCATTAGTGCAGATGTCCATGAGGTATGGGATGACTCAACTCTGGAATATTTTATCATCTGAGAGGCTGTGTAATGTGTGTTTTGGGATGAAGTACATTGGTTCATCATCATTACAGCAACAGTCCCTCAGTGTTTTATTATTTTCACTTCAGTCTTCTCTTCACATTAGGCACCAGTAACATTACTTTCATTCTGTCCCTCAGCAATATCCAACCGCTGAATATCACGACATGTATTTTCGAACACCAGCCTCCTCTGTTGTGCTTTGTCACTTGCCTCAGTGCAGTGGTGAAGTGCTGTGCTTCTCTTCAGGATTGTCGTTCTAGTGACTGCACCAACATGGGGTTACAAGTTTAAATTATTCATCATTACTTCTTATGATGATAATTCTTCGAAGACCTGGAACAGTTCCCATTTTATGTGGTCACCTACTTCATTTTCCATGCAGAGCAGTGTCCCCAACTGCAGACCACTTTGTTCCCAAATGAGTGTCATTGTAGGTGATTGATGATAGGAACACTCCTCTCCACACACCCATTATGGTCTATTCTGTTCTCACCATCTCTTTGCTCTTGCAAGGATAGATTACCAGCAGTCACATAACCCTCAGTTTGGAGGACCACATTTTTCTTACAGGTTCGCAGAGGACTGGCTTCACTGTGTCTATGGAGACCATCCTCCCCATGGAATGTAAGATTAGAGAAAGAAAATGAATGACACCCTCAGGCCTCGCAACCTAATACCGTCGGGGTCGAAAAAATCAAGAGTTGGCCAAGAGAGGCCGACAGGAAAGAGAAACAGATGTCTGCAAGTAAGCACCAGCATTGTCAGAGCAGACAGACATGTGATTATCTTTTGAAAGATTGTCTAAGGTTATTTGATACACAGAAGGAAGATCCTTGCCTTAAGGGTTAGACTATTATTTAGATTTTTCTTACATGGATTGTTGAGCAACATCGTTTTTCCCATCAGTGCATAAAAAAATAAATATTAACTTTAAGAGTAACAGTGCTGCTATTCAATAGCATTAAGTTTTACAACACGCAGACACTTTACAGGGACTTTTTACATGTTGCGTCCAATTAACATTGAAAGGTTTCTGTTTACCTGCTACAAGCAGGGTACTCCTTAGCTAAAAATAGTAACTATTCACATGAAAGATTTTCCTCATTTGAATAATAGTTGAAATAGCTGTACTATATGTTTGATGTGGTAATACGAAAGATGATATTCATCATAACCAAATTGAAATCATTCGATAGAAATGTTACAATCTTTCTAAATTACATATTCAATGTGTATCTATAGAAAAGCATCATACAGCAGTAACACATTGCAAGTTTAGCACAAAGCTGGGAGACTTTACAGCTGATGAGTCACCAATTGAAATATTTTGAAACAAAATGTTTTGTCATGATTTTAGCTCATGCATATTTGGGTAGTGACTGATTTCAACCAAGACAAAATTTATAGATTTTTACATACCTAGGTTATAGAACACAGTGAACAACATTTTTAGGAGTTCCTCTCACATTTCCATAATACTTACAAAGGCAGTGAAGGTTTCCCTAAATAAAGTTTAAATAATGACATTTAGAAGCTCTAACACAGTTTACACCATCTTAGCTAACAATTTTTTCATCTACTGCTTACCAACTTTGAGTTACATTTGTTATATGCGAGGACACAGTCTTCAAATATTCCACCAAAGTAAACTTTTTTGGCCTGTACGTTTATCATATTACTGGCCAGTTTAGACTACCACACTGCTGTCAAGTGCCTATGATTCGACATACCACCACAGAGCAATATGTAACTTCTACCATCTATGGAAGTCAAAAATGTATTAATGACAATCCAAATTTCAATTTTCATTATCAGCTATTAGTTAGAACTATATGAATAGTGTATACTATGTCCCACATGTGGCATACAGATTATCAGTCTACATATGAAGGCATGTATGCCTAATGGCACACTTCTTATGAAATACCTACTGAAGGGCATGAAGTAGTTTAAGATCTGTAAGGCAACCTAACTTACAAAGATTCTGTCCCCTCTCTTCAGAGCAACATTGTATCATGTGCAAATCACAACAAATCTACTAGTAACATCAACATACAGTGTCAAGTTCTAGTTAGCTGTTTTAACTTCTGCCAAAGATACAAAGACTACATACAGGTCTATTTATAATATATGAACCTGTGGCTAACGGTATAATATACATCCTTAATGCAAACAAAGAATGTCTGATATCTAGCTGGGTAAGAGTTTCTAGTAACTGAGGAATATCATTTTAAATATTTTCATATTATGGAACATGCAACCTAAATACTGGATGTTACATTAAGGGTAGAATACATTTTCTATACCAGTGCTTTACAATTTCCTGTAGTTCATAGATCTCCAAATACTGTAATGTCTATGTTGGAAGTACAAAATATGACATTGTGTCATTTAGTTTAACTTCATGAAGCTCAGATTGTTGCAAATATTTGTACCAGACATTTTAAAATGCTTGCAAGAATCTACAGTAATGTAGGAGCTTCAGTAATAGCAATATCAAATACTTATGCTTCCTTTCAAAGGGACCAAATTTAAATGACTAATAGTTACAAATTTGAATAATGATACATTTTTGGAACAAAATATTTTTAAGAGTGCTTATGGATAACACACCCGAAGCACAGAAATTCTGATTTCATTAACTATGCAAATTTGTACTACTAATTCAAGTTATCAGAATGTAAACTTACATGAAATCTATTGTATTTTACACACTTAAATACATATCATACGACTGTAATAGAATGTGAACAAGTCATATCAAAACAGTGAAGATGTCAACAGAAATGTTTAACTGAGGAAACTATGGCTTCTTGAGCTAATAATTCTTTCCTCTGACAGGTGAGAGTAGTGAGAGGTTACTTTATTACAACTGGTTTCAGTCATTTACCATCCTCAAAGTGCCAGTATTGTGTAAAAAACAAAACTAAAGAAAACTGAATAAACAAGGGTGTACATATTCTTGACATATATATGCCATAACAAAAAACACAGTGTACCAACCCTAACTTATGTAAACACACAAAACTGCCATGTCATAAGCAGCTCACTCACTAAAGCTAGTCGTGTCCAATATAATTACATCGTGTCAAGGAACATAAATGTATTACTATGTCTTATTTATGGGGTCTAATATTTTGAAGACACGGTGATCTGTGTGTCAAACAATCTTAAACACGTGGCCACCACTAAGCTTATACATAATCATATTAAATTGCCAGACAACACATACAATAAGTGCTTTGTAATGTAACGATACATCAACTTTTTATTAGTCTGCTTAGGACAAGAGGTGGGATGTCAACATTAACAGGCACTCAGTATTTCAGATCATAAAAGTGCGTCTAATATTTCTATATGCACAGTTGTTCACTTCAAAGGAAACAATTTGCAACTGAATTACAGTAGTGTGCACAAAAATATATTTACAGGAAAATCATAAGAAGCCCACAAATCTGTGATGTAAGCTCTCCTAGAGAGAGATTAAAAAGCACAGGAGTAACAATACATTCTTGTTTAGCTGCCCATGAAGATCAGAGCATATTTTTCTACTAAGTATGTCTATGTCTACAAACTACTATGTCATGCACTTAATATAACCTATTTAATAGCACGACAGGAACAAGAGTCATATCACATTACAGCTATTTCTATGTTCTCAAAGCTTAAACAGTATGCAATAAAAACCTTGGATAGTGAAAAGGCTAAAGGACACAAAGCAGGAATGTAATACATATGTTGCTTTAAGTCTTAATTTCAAAAGCATGTGACAGAATTCAAAGGAAAGTGAAGTGGCAATATAGTTTTCATAAACCTGGATTTATTGTAGCTCAAGCAAACCTTGAAAATGTTATGGAAGGCCACAAACAAACTAAGGGAAAACGTTTGCTATTGGGTTTCTAATTGCTATTATTGCTTCTAATAACTGAACTTCAAATTATTTGGTGTTTTTTTACACACTGCAGTTTCTTTGAACTTCTGTTACTTTGCAAATGATGTTTTAAATGTCTGCTATTAAGACTTTTGAAAAGGTTTGAATTTATAATCAATGTTTGTTGGAAGCAGCTAAGTGCTCTCGTTATGAAACACTGGATGAATATAGTGTGTGTTTTTTGTGCATCTTTATCTGCACTGGCTGAAGACATGCACACCATTTTTTAATACTTTTCTTCCTATGTTTAACCTCTGATTCAATATCATACCTCTTACTGACTAAATTCTGACAACAGTTTCATTTTCAGTATTCTTGTAATTACTGACTGCATTTTAAAAAGGAATATTTCCGTTGACCCAGGACGCTGTCGGATAAGCAATATGAAACTGGCACTGCATGTAATGAAGTTAGTCATTTAGTAATATCAATGGAATAGGATTTGGGGGGGGGGGGGGGAATGCCTTCTGTCCTGTGTCTGTCCTCTGATTTCTGATCATCATCTGCCTGCTATTGTGAATGGTGTTGAGTACAAATTTACTATGTTTGCAGGTGACAGCAGTATTCTAATGGAATATCTGTTATGAGGACAAGTGGCACATCTGTGAATTATAACCTCTAGCTGTACTGCTGGCGCCATGGGAATCAAAGGAAAGCAATGTGGAATCAAGTGATGGAAGCCAGTTCAGCAGGACAATGTCTGCAGTGTATGAGCAGTGCTGGCTTGTTTTGAGTGAGTGGCACTGGTTTCATTTCGCTGATATACTAGTGCTTACCCAGAATGATGTTCTTACTTGCATGGTAAGACTTCTTACAATTGGGATTGAGGCCAAGATTGCTTAAGATTATTAAACTTCCTTGTTGAGTAATACAGTGTCATTTGTGGCTGGTGAAGGACTAATTCTGTAGCTCAGCTTGTACATTCCAGGACATTTTTTTAATTTAAGAGGAAGAAGTTGGCCAAGCCACTAAGAAGTTTAATTCCCTGGAGCTTTTTCCATGAAGGGAAGACCTGGATTAATCCCAAGGCGACACCACCTCCTGACAGACAGCAACACAAAGATCGGAGGAAATGGAAGAATTAGCAGGCCAAGGTACAAGGACAGCTGCCTCAGCAGCAGTATCAGCAGACTTATTTCCTATCAGACTGTCATGACCAGGGACCCACAAATACATCACAGTGGCTCCATAAAGGGTCAGCAAGTGAAAGATTTCTTCAATCTGTTTCACTAAGGGATGGACAACATACAGCACAGACTATGAATGGCATAGAGTCAGAGCAGACGATACAACTGAAAAGCCTGCGTCACTATGTGGCCTGATACACAACAAAGAACACTGCTGTAAATACTGAGCAATGTTTTGACAGCTGATGCTGGAAATATTCTTTGCCAATGAAGAGACACCCAGCACCAGTCAGAGCCATTCATGTAGACGAAGGTACTAAATTTCTGCATGAAGGTCAAGAAAGAGGTTAAAAAAATCAGCCAACAAGTCGCAAATAAAAGTTGTGAATAAAAGTTTTTTTAGCTCTTCACCATGGTTTTGCTATTTTTACAAGTATCTTATTCAGAAGAGCCCAAAAGGGGATGGTGCACATTGAAGTGCAAAAAGTGAGGAAGTTGCCCAATAAGCTGAAGGACGTCTGCACTGGTAACACCCAATGATGGAGAGACGTGGACAATAGAAACAGGAAAGATGAAGTGATGACTGCAACAGCTACAGTCTGGTGTTCAGTGAGAGAGAGTGACAATGAACGTCATTGCAGATGAGCAGTGTGACTCCTCAGATGGAATGCCATCCCCAGGCAGAAGGTCAAAGAGGACTGGAAAGAATATCAAGAGGTTTGAAGCAGGACAATTTTGTTTCCTAGAGGGAGAAAAAAAAAACAAGTGGACACTACAATTGCAAGAGCAGCCATAATTCCTCCTTGTCGGATCTAGTGCTGTGCCTGTTCCACTGAAGGGAAGTCACGGTGGAGAAATGGGAAGAGGGAAAGAAATGACGGGTCATCACCTCTGTCGCCTGTAGTAGTGAGTCTTCGAAGGCTGGAACTTGGCAGCTACAGTCGCTGTAGGGTCCTGTTCCATGTGAGCTACATGTGTCAGCACTATCAGAGTCAGCGTGGAGATTCAGGGTAGCCAAATGGTTATTTTTTCTTTTTTTGTAGTTTTAGGGCGCAAAACTTCTATGGTCATTAGCGCCCAGCCCGTGACTTAAGACAGTAAAAAACCGAAATTGAAAACCAGCAGCAATGGGAACAAACTCATAAAATTGGAGAAACTAAAAGTAGAAAGAATGCTTAAAAATCCACTACAGACAGGGGGTGATTGTCCCCAAAAAAAACTTCAAATGACTGACGTCATTTCACTGTCACTAATAAACTGCAGAACGCGGTCGGCTGAGCGCGTGTCATCTGCTAAAATCGACGATAGATCAGGCGATAGCTGTAGACGGGAGCGTAACGGATTAAAATAGGGGCATTCAATTAAAAGGTGTCTGACCGTCCACGGCTGAGAGCAGTGGGGACAGAGTGGAGGAGGATCACCGCTTAAAAGATGTCTATGGCTAAAAAGACAGTGCCCTATCCGGAGTCTAGCTAAAATTACCTCCTCCCGACGACGCGTTCGGGAGGAAGAGGTCCAAGCGCAAGGAAGGGCTTTCACTTCCCGCAATTTATTACGGGGAAGTGTTGACCAATGCGCATGCCATAAATGAGCAACTTGGCGACATAAACCGCTCCGTAGATCGGTGAAGGGAAGCGACTGAATAGCTGGCCGAGGAAGAGAGACTGCAGCCTTGGCCGCCATATCGGCCGCCTCATTCCCACAGATCCCAGCGTGTCCCGGGAGCCAGAGGAACGCCACCGAGACGCCCCCCAGGTGGAGCAAGCGCAGACAGTCCTGAATCCGGTGGACCAGAGGGTGCACAGGGTAAAGAGCTTGGAGACTGAGGAGAGAGCTGAGAGAATCGGAGCAGATAACGTACTGTATCCGCTGATGGCGGCGGATGTAGTGGACAGCCTGGAGAACAGCGTAAAGCTCCGCAGTATAAAACGAACTCTGGTCGGGAAGCCGAAATTGATTTGGGGTGTCGCCAACAATATAGGCACTCCCTACACCTAACGATGTTTTCGAGCCGTCGGTGTAAATAAATGTGGCGTCCGTCATTTGTGCACATGGAGCAGCAAATGCCCGACGATAAACAAGTGAAGGGGTACCATCCTTGCGAAATTGACAAAGGTCACGGAGCAGGCAGATCCGGGGACGGAGCCAAGGCGGTGCTGTACCCCAAGCTGTCAAGAAGGTTTTCGGAAAGCGGCAGGAAAGAGAATGGAGCAATTGACGGAAGCGGACTCCCGGGGGTAGTAGGGAGGAGGAGCGGCCTGCATACCCTACATCAAAGGAGGCGTCGAAAAAAAGGTCATGGGCTGGATTAGCAGGCATGGAAGAGAGATGGCTAGCATAACGACTCAGGAGGACTGCTCGCCGATTGGACAGCGGAGGTTCAGCAGTCTCAGCATAAAGGCTTTCCACAGGGCTAGTGTAAAAAGCTCCAGACACTAAACGTAATCCACGGTGGTGGATAGTCGAGACGCCGAAGAATAGACGGCCGAGCAGAGGAGTAGACTATGCTTCCGTAATCCAATTTTGAGCGCACTAAGGCGCGATAGAGGCGGAGAAGGACCACTCGGTCTGCTCCCCAGGAGGTACCATTCAGGACACGGAGGGTGTTAAGCGATCGCAGACAGCGAGCCGAAAGATAGGAAACGTGGGAGGACCAGCACAGTTTTCTGTCAAACATAAGACCCAAGAATTTAGCGACGTCTGAAAACGGAAGGTTGACAGGACCTAGATGTAAGGAGGGCGGAAGAAACTCCTTCCGTCGCCAAAAATTGACACAAACGGTCTTACTGGGTGAGAAACGGAAGCCGGTGTCGATGCTCCACGAGTGGAGGCGATCAAGACATCCTTGAAGACGTCGTTCAAGAAGGCTGGTCCGTTGAGAGCTGTAGTAGATCGCAAAATCGTCCACAAAGAGGGAGCCCGAGACATCAGGAAGGAGACAATCCATAATTGGATTTATGGCGATGGCAAACAGTACAACACTCAGCACGGATCCCTGGGGTACCCCGTTTTCTTGGGAGAAAGTACGGGAGAGAGTAGTGTTCACCCGCACCCTAAAAGTGCGCTCTGCCATAAATTCGCGAAGAAAAAGGGGCAGCCGGCCTCGAAAGCCCCAAGAGAACAGTGTGCGAAGGATGCCTGTCCTCCAACAGGTATCGTATGCTCTCTCCAGATCAAAAAATATTGCTACCGTTTGGCGTTTCCGGAGAAAATTGTTCATGATATAAGTGGAGAGAGCAACAAGATGGTCAACTGCAGAACGATGCTTCCGAAATCCGCATTGGGCTGGTGTTAAAAGACTGCGGGATTCCAGCCACCAAGCTAAACGGTAATTCACCATACGCTCCAAAACCTTACAGACACTACTCGTGAGAGAAATGGGGCGATAGCTAGAGGGGAGATGTTTGTCCTTTCCAGGTTTCGGAACGGGAACGACAATAGCTTCCCGCCACCGTTTAGGAAAGGTACTGTCGGTCCAAATTCGATTATAAAGGCGAAGGAGGTAACGCAGACTAGGGGTTGGTAAATGCAGCAACATTTGGACATGGATACCATCCGGTCCTGGGGCGGAGGAGCGAGAAGATGAGAGGGCATGTTGGAGTTCCCGCTTGGAGAAAACAGTATTGTAGCTTTCGTGATTTTGGGAGGAGAAAGCAAGAGGTCGCACTTCCGCTGCACGTTTCTTCGGGAGAAACGCTGGCGGGTAATTTGAAGAGCTCGAAATCTCAGCAAAGTGCTGACCCAACGAGTTAGAAATTGCGACGGGGTCCACTAAGGTATCATGCGCGACAGTGAGCCCAGAGACCGGGGAGAAACTAGGCGCGCCTGAGAACCGTCGAAGCCGACTCCAAACTTCCGAGGAGGGAGTGAAGGTGTTAAATAAGCTAATAAAGAATTTCCAGCTTGCCTTCTCGCTATCGCGAATGACACGACGGCATCACGCACGGAACTGCTTATAGCGGATACAGTTGGCCAAAGTAGGATGGTGACGGAAATTGCGTAGAGCACGTCGCCGCTCACGTAGTGCGTCACGGCATGCCTCGTTCCACCAAGGAACTGGGGGGCGCCGGGGCAATTCGGAGGTGCGTGGTATTGAACGTTCCGCAGCTGTAAGAATAACGTCGGTAATATGTGTGACCTCATCGTCGACGCTGGGAAAGCGACGGTCATCGAATGTCGCGAGAGACGAAAAAAGTGTCCAATCGGCTTGGGCAAACTTCCAGCGTCGCGAGCGCATATATGGCCGTGGAGACTGCAGTCTAAGGACACATGGAAAGTGGTCACTCGAGTGTGTATCATCAAGGGCGAACCATTCGAAGCGCCGAGCTAGCGGAACAGTACCGACCGCAAGGTCCAAATGAGATAAGGTTGTCGTGGAGGCAGACAAAAATGTGGGGACCCCAGTGTTGAGGCAAACTAGATCCGCTTGGTGGAAGACGTCTAGCAATACGGAGCCACGTGGACAAGGGTGTGGAGATCCCCAAAGCGGGTGGTGGGCATTGAAGTCCCCAACCAGCAAATAGGGGGGTGGAAGCTGACCAAGAAGATGAAGGAGATCAGCTCGTGCCATTGGTGTGGACGATGGAATGTATACAGTACAAAGAGAGAACGTGTATCCGGAAAGTGAAAGACGGACGGCGACAGCTTGGAAGGAAGTGTTTAAGGGGATTTGGTGATAATGGAGAGTATCACGGAGAAGAATCATGAGTCCTCCATGGGCTGGAGAGCCTTCAACAGAGGGGAGATCATATCGGACAGACTGAAAATGAGGGAGAACAAAGCGGTCATGGGGACGCAGCTTTGTTTCCTGAAGACAGGAGATGACCGGCGAGTAGGAGCGTAAGAGGACCGACAATTCATCCCGATTGGCTCGAATGCCGCGGATATTCCAGTGGATAATGGACATGGGGTGAACAGAAAATGGAGGAATGTGACCAAAGTTGCTGTCAACTCAACGACTGCTCGGAGCTAGCAACCGACAGCATGGAGTGGCATTCAGCCGAAGGCAGAAGATCCTGATCCATAGGTTGGTCAGGAGCAGTCCCTGCCACCAGCGATCGGCCGGTTGACCAGCCACCAGCAGTGCGCCTCGGCGACACAGAAGATGGCCGAGGGCGATTTCCGCCAGGTGGTGCTGTAGAGGGGGCACGCCTTGGCGGAGAAGGAGAGGAACTGGGTTTCTTTGTAGCCTTCTTGGAAGAATGTTGTTTAGATGAAGGAGGAACCGATGGTTGTGAAGTTGCGGTACGTAAAAACTCTTCACGAGTATGCTCTTTTTTCGAAGACTTGGCGTCCGACTTTTGGGCTCGAGATGTAGCAGAACCCGACGAAGGGTGAGCCATAGAGTGGGCAGGCGAAAGTGGTGAGGTTGAACGAGCGATCTTTGCGCTGGCCGATCTGACGACCGTGGTACTAAAGGTGAGGTCGCAAGTCTGCGTGGCCGCCTCCTTTGTTGGCCGAGGAGAAGCAAGGACAGTGCTGTATTTTCCTGTGAGGCACGGTGGGCTTGCGACTGGCGAATAATTTTCGAGCAGCAAAGGTCGACACCTTTTCCTTCACCCTTATTTCCTGGATGAGCTTCTCGTCCTTAAAAACAGGGCAATCTCGAGAGGAAGCAGCGTGGTCACCCATACAGTTGATGCAGCGAGGGGATGGAGGTGGACAAGCACCCTCATGGGCATCCTTGCCACATGTAACACATTTGGCTGGATTGGAACAGTACTGGCTGGTGTGATTGAACCGCTGACATCGATAGCAACGCGTAGGGTTTGGGACGTAAGGGCGAACGGAAATTATCTCATAGCCTGCTTTGATTGTCGATGGGAGTTGAACTGTGTCAAATGTCAAGAAGACAGTGCGGGTTGGAATGATGTTCGTGTCAACCCGTTTCATTACTCTATGAACTGCCGTTACGCCCTGGTCAGACAGTGCTGAATTTCTTCGTCAGACAATCCATCGAGGGAGCGTGTATAAACGACTCCACGCGAGGAATTCAAGGTACGGTGCGGTTCCACCCGGACAGGGAAGGTGTGGAGCAGAGAAGTACGCAACAATTTTTGTGCCTGGAGGGCACTGTGTGTTTCTAACAACAGGGTGCCATTCCGTAATCTGAAACAAGACTTTACAGGACCTGCTATTGCGTCGACTCCTTTCTGAATAATGAAAGGGTTGACCGTGGAGAAGTCGTGACCTTCATCAGACCGAGAAACAACAAGGAACTGTGGCAACGATGGAAGAATCGTCTGTGGCTGAGACTCAGTATACTTACGTTTGTGAGCAGACTTAGTGGAAGGTGAGGAAACCATTGCGGAAGAATCCCCCATGATTACCGGCGTCTCCGATGGCGCGCTCCTCCCTTGTGGGGGCCCTCTCTGAGGGCACTCCCGCCTTAGGTGATTGTTCACACCTCAGGTCACACCTCCCGACAAACGGACGGAGGGACCAATCGGCATTTTCGGAAGGTATCAGCTCGGGTAATCTCCTCTCCCTGGGCCTGGCCGTTACCAGGGGGTACGTACGTGTCCTACCTGTCTACCCGGGGCGGGGAATTACGCGTTACCCCGTCACCGGATACGCGCGAAGGGCGTGGGTCGGCCTTCAGACACGCACAGGGAGGAAGAAAGAGAAAGGGAAAGGAAGGAAGAAAGGTCTCAAACGCTGCAGCGGAGAAAAGGGTAAAGAGAAAAGGTAAGGAAAAGAGAAGGACAAAGGAAGGAAGAAGACAGAGAAGGACAAAGGAAGGAAGAAGACAGAGAAGGACAAAGGAAGGAAGAAGACAGAGAAGGACAAAGGAAGGAAGAAGACAGAGAAGGACAAAGGAAGGAAGAAGACAGAGAAGGACAAAGGAAGGAAGAAGACAGAGAAGGACAAAGGAAGGAAGAAGACAGAAGGACAAAGGAAGGAAGAAGACAGAAGGACAAAGGAAGGAAGAAGACAGAGAAGGACAAAGGAAGGAAGAAGACAGAGAAGGACAAAGGAAGGAAGAAGACAGAGAAGGACAAAGGAAGGAAGAAGACATAAAAGCAAGGAAGGCAAAGAATGCAGTACATTTACGAGCGTCCGTCTCCGGACGTAGGCACAAACCAAACTCCCAGATGTGGAGAAAGGGAAGGAAAGAGCCAGAGGTGAGGGGAGGAGGGGGCGAAGATAGGGATGGGGAAGGATGCGGAATGGGAAGGTATGCAGCCCGGAAAGGAAGGAAGGCCACATTAGCTCGGGGTCCCGTGCTCGCTACGCACGTATCCACAAAAGAGTTGTGGACCCCCTGGGGGGAGCCAAATGGTTAGCAGTGTGCACTGGCAAAACGGAGGTTGGGCAGGTGAGGGTATTATTCGGTGACACTGCTGAAGAGGACCTGTGAGTCAGTGAAGGAGAAGACTGTTTGCCTTTGTTTGGTTTCTTGCAAGCTGAGAAGTTTGTTAGCTTGAAGGAAGTAGGAAGCCTTCACAGGAGTATTTCCTCTGTCCTTTCCATCCTGCTGATTATGTAGCACGTGATTTCATTGCCAGAGGCAAAGATTTGGCGGCTTGTTGCACAGCTAGAGGAGAAGGTGACTGGGCAATTTTACAGCTGTAGTGCTGTATTTGAGGTCACACGTCTGCATGGCTATGTCCTTTGTGGAGCAAGGCGTATCAAGAACAGTACTGCAAGTGCCGGATGGTAAAATGCAGGGCTTTCAACTAGCCAACAACTTGCAAGCCTTCACTCAGATCTGCTGGATGAATTTCTCATCTTGGGATGAGGCTGCATGGTCGCCACTGCAATTTACGCAGGAGAGAGAAGTAGGCAGCCAATCACTCGTGAGCATCCCTACCACAAGTAACATTTGGCTGTGTTGTGACAGGAGTGTGGTTGTTACTGTGGCAGTGGTAACAGCTCGTCTGGCTTCAAATGTGTGGTTGGACTGATGACTTCATAACTTGCTCTATCATTGACAGAGGCACTACTCTATCAGAAGTGAGAGTATGTACGAACTAACGCTGCATCAACCTGTTTTATTATCCAATGGCCTGCAATGACACACTGATCAGAAAGATACATTTGGATTTGTCCTTAATGTTTACCATCGAGCAGCTTGGTGTAAATACCATATTATTCGATGGGCCTTAACACTAATGTGACAGCTTTGGAGGAATGAAGCTGCAAGCAGTTGTTGCGCTTGAGGACCACACTTTGTCTCCAAAAGCAAACTGCCATTACATAAATGAGAGCAGGATTTCACAATGCCGGCAATTGTGTCAGCACCTTTCTGAATAATAAATGGATTAACTGTAGCAAAGAAATGAATGTCCAGTATGTGGTATGAGGAACCAATGCGCAAGCTGGAAGAGTGTGTTTAGCCTCATTCCCATTACGTTTAGTACACTCAGATTGGAATTGGCTCATTGTGACAGAATCCCCATGACCGCCATCATCTCCAAAGGCATAGCATGTTCGTTCCTGCCGAGGGACCCTTCCTCAGAGGGAAGTTCACACTCATTAGGCGATGGTTCACACCTCAGGCTACCACCCCTCCCTGGACCTGGAGTGTAATATGTATGTTCAAACCCTACCTGCAGACCTGGGGACAGTAATTACGTGTTACCCCGTCACATGTTACACTTTGAACATCTGGGCTGGCCTTCAGAACTGCACAGGGATGAAGAGGAAACAAAGAAACCCCAACCGCCAAAGTGGAGAATGATAGATTAAGAAAGAAAAAGCTGTAGTCTGTGTGCTGAAGTTCTAGCACCTGAACGTCATTCACAAAAAGTGCCCGTAACATGTTCCAAAGGGACAGAAAAAAAAAGGAGGACAGACATGCAGCACGGAAGTGCAAAGTTGCTGCAATGGCAGAGGTCCGATGGTAGCCAAGCACAAACTCATTGAAAAGTGACGAGCAATTTAAGAGGTTGAATTTTTTGGGATTATGAATCATTTTTCATACCCTGTCTAAAAGGTTGCAGTGCGAAATGAACAGGCAGCAACATTGGTACACGCAGTAATTAACATCAGGGTACTTAAATATACCCAAAATAACAAATCAAGGGAGTCATCCCTATCTTGGATTTATAGAAGGAATTTAAGCTGTAATGTGGGAAGAAATTGAGGACAAATTATCTACATCGTCAAGCTAATAGGAGCATGTTAAAGATGCATGAAGCAATAGGGAGCTTGCTATAATACCATATCACACACACATACCAACTTTGATGTCTGTTCAAGTTATCTTGGCCGGTGTACAAATCAAAACAGCAAGAACAACTGGATTTTAGCCATGTGCAGTGGTATATGGTCATAACATGCATTCAATTATTGACATAGGAAAACAAGAACGGAAAGACAATAGGTTAAGGCATTTGTGAGGGTGGCAAGAGAAGAATTGAAAACGTTGGTTAAGGCAAATAAACTGGCACTGTAAAAGCAAGAGGAAGCACTGACTCACAGGGAAATATCACCCCAAGACAAGGATGGCCAATGTGTAATCTATCGACTTCACACACTGCAAATGGTAAGACACTACTTATTATGCAGTGTCAAGGCCAATACCAGGTTGTGAAACTGTCACCAGTGACTGTCAAAATGCAGTTGTCTATGAGAATTCTGCATGTGGACATATGAAACTTGTGACAAGTCCTTAGATTAACCCAAGAATTGGAGGGCTGAGCCAGAAAAAGTGGGAACCAAGTGTTGAGTAGCGAGCAAGAAGTTTTAAGTGAAACAGCAATAGTAGGTCTACATGGGAAGACCTAGGAGGTAAGGGAGTTTTCTTTGTATGTTTGGTACAAGGAAGATTACCTGCTGTGCAGCAGCAGTGGATTTTCACATGAGAGACACATAGTCGATAGCTCTGTCCTCAGATGAGCTATGCCAGGAGAGAAGATAAATCCAGTCTTAAGTGGACTATGGCTCGTCACTGCAGTGGAAGCATTGTTAAATGACCATGTTAACAGTGAGCACTGTTCAGCAAGCACATCAACAAAATGTTATCACTGGGTGATACAGGTGTTATTTAATGCATGGTAGACATAGAATGAGGTAACATGGTTAGAAGAAGCCCTCAGTAATATTGAACTGATGGTATGTCATCACAGAATGTTTGAAGGAGTTTCCATGGTGTGTAGTAGGAAACATGGGAGGATTTGGGGGATGAGGTGACTCAAGCTTTGGGTAATATACCACATACAATAAGTAGAGGTTGGATCACTGTGTTAGGATGACATGGAAACAGTGGGACAGCTGATGAGGGTTACAGAGTGAATGACATAGTAGAAGTAATAAAACAATGGGTAGAATAAGGACGGCAATAAGTGAGTGCTACAGCACAGAAACTCGTGTTTGCAGAAAGATATGCTCTTACTGCACCAGCTGAATGGAAGTGTTTATTACACAAAACTGCAGAAGAAATGGTGAATCTTAACTCAGATGTTGCTAACTGAAGCAGAAAATTGGATAAAGAACTAATAATTTAGTTGTTACTATCCTTGGAGGACAGCATGGGGAGGAGGTGGAGGAAGAGGAAGAGAGAGAGAGAGAGAGAGAGAGAGAGAGAGAGAGAGAGAATTACAGGAATCTATGGAACAAGTGAGATAAGCCAGCTAGAAGTGAAATACCATCACCAGACAATGCCGGGAGGTGCAACGTCAAGTGCAAAAGGAGCCACCACCCGAGAGTGAGTTTGTCCATTATCATCATCGTAACAGCTAACCTTCTCATTTTAACCTAGCCACAGCAGAGGAAATGACCAACAGGGGAAATTATAGATTTCAATTTCCTTTCCAGGAGCAGTAAGTATGCAGAATACATTATGCAGTTCACATGTATCCTCACAAGTGTGAGATGCTGAAGAAACTTCTTGGAGTAAAGGAATAATAGTCATTGGTTACAGAAGACAAGCACAGATTTGTCTATATGGAACAAGGAGTTACACAAGTATTACAGGGGTGTCATTATGGTTTGCCCCAACAGACTAGGTGGAGAGGGTCAGAAATCCCGAGCAGTTAATGTTAAAGGAAGACGGGGAAATTATAAATGAACAGGACACCATGTAACAGTATTTATTTTTGCTCCACGTGCCAGAATTTCAGGCACAACCCACAGATTGTACTGGCCAGGGGAATACATGGAAGTGCTACCAGCCACTAATTTGTCTATGTTAAATAGAAATTCGGGGCCCGAGCTTATATAGTCCACAGACAAATTCATTAGCCGGAAGACTGGGCCCATCTCCATGGAGACATTGGTGCATCATGCAAGTCAGTACAGGGAGAGTCAGAACCAGAGGGAAACAGCATTGACCAATGTAATACTAGTTAATACTGTGACACTACTAACTATAGTTCTTGTTTACACATACTGGAAGTGGATCACTAGACAAAACCTGGATACAGCCAATGTTCGATCTCTTGTGGACCGGATTCCCAGAGACTAGGAAGCAGCAGAGGGAGAGCTGTACATAGCAATAAACTGAATCAGGAAACGAAGACTTGATACGAGTAGTGTTTAAGGGAACATGGTGGTGAAAGTAATACTTAAAAAGCTGACGGGAGCCATTTGTGGCAGCCAACAGGATCAGTCATTTTAGTGTAATGATGTACTAACGATGATGTTCCAAGAGGCCAGGTCTTTTCAAGGAGGAGGGCACTGTAGCACAGTAATCATATACTGTCTTCCAAAACACATGGAGTAAGAAGTAGATCACAACTGAGCCTGCCACTGGTGAACACGTATGTTGTGCCTTACATAGCAGCCATTGTGTGTTGTGAGGTGAGCTGGTCAGGCACGGTGTTTAAATAGTTGACATAGCAGCATGTAACCTGAAATAAGAGACATCTTAACAGATATCCTTCCCACCCCTCCTCAAGTAGTCTTCCATGCCCACACAACCTCTACAGGATTCTAATCACCTGTTTGACACTCCTATTCCCCATCATCACCTCTCCACAGGGTTTTTTTTTTTTTTTGTGGTTTTAGGGCGCACAACTTCAATGGTCATTAGCGCCCTGACTACTGTAAAAAAGGCACCGCGAGGCACAAGTTGACAACAACTAAAAGGGAAAACACGCTAAAAGAGACTGACAGGCATAGGATTAAAAAACAACATCAAATGTCCTTAGCGAGGTTTGTCAAATTGATAAAACATAGAACACGAGCAGCTGCTCGTGGGTCATCCGCTAAAACGGCATCGAAAGTATTAGGCAGGTTAAGATCGAGGCGCAGTTGGTTAAGATCGGGACAGGACATTAAAATGTGTCTAACCGTCAGCAAGTGCCCACATGGGCAGAACGGCGCCGGCGCAGCCGTCAGCAGATGGCGATGGCTGAACCGGCAGTGTCCAATCCTTAACCTTGCTAAAACGACCTCCTCCCGCCGAGAAGGGCGTGAGGAGGACGTCCAAGCCACGGGAAGAGGTTTTAAGGCCCGAAGCTTGTTGTCGGTAAGTGCAGCCCAATCGGCATGCCACAGCGACACAACGCGCCGACAAATGATCCTGCTAAAATCGGACGAAGGGACACAACAAGAAGCTGTTCGAGGCTGGAGGACCGCAGCCTTGGCCGCGGCATCTGCAGCTTCGTTCCCAGGGATACCGACATGGCCAGGAACCCACATAAAGCTAACTGGCGGACTGACGTCCACCAGCCGCTGAAGAGAGCGTTGGATCCGGTGTACGAAAGGGTGAACCGGGTACGGATCACTGAGGCTCTGGATGGCGCTCAGGGAATCTGAGCAGATGACATAAGCAGAATGTCGGTGGCGGCAGATGTAAAGAACAGCCTGGTAGAGGGCAAAGAGCTCAGCTGTGAAGACCGAACAATGATCATGGAGCCGGTATTGGAAACTTTGTGCCCCGACTATAAAGGAACACCCGACCCCGTCATTGGTCTTAGAGCCATCTGTATAAATGAAAGTCATGTTGATGAACTTCGAACGAAGTTCCAAAAAACGGGAGTGGTAGACCGAACTGGCGGTGACCTCTTTTGGGAGCGAGCTGAGGTCAAGGTGAACGCGGACCTGAGCCTGGAGCCAAGGTGGCGTGTGGCTCTCGCCCACTCGAAAGGTTGCAGGGAGTGAAAAATGAAGGTGTTGAAGGAGGCGACGAAAGCGAACTCCAGGGGGTAGCAGGGCAGAGACATACAACCTGTATTGACGGTCGAGAGAGTCGTCAAAAAAGGAACGATAAGACGGATGGTCGGGCATTGACAGTAGCCGACAGGCATACCTACAAAGCAGTATATCGCGCCGGTAAGTGAGCGGCAATTCGCCAGCGTCAGCATGAAGACTCTCTACGGGACTGGTATAAAATGCTCCGATCACAAGTCGTAAACCCCGATGTTGTATGGAGTTGAGGCGGCGTAAGATGGATGGCCGTGCAGAGGAGTATACGAAGCTCCCATAATCCAGCTTGGAGCGGACGATCGACCGATATAGACGAAGTAGGACGGTTCGATCCGCTCCCCACGACATACCACTGAGAACACGGAGGACATTTAAAGAACGGGTACAACGGGCGGCCAAATATGACACATGTGAAGACCAGCTAAGTTTCCTGTCAAAGGTAAGGCCTAAAAATTTGGTTGTCTCCACGATTGGGAGAGCAACGGGACCAAGTCGTAAGGACGGTGGGAGAAACTCTTTGTAGCGCCAGAAGTTAATACAGACCGTCTTCTCGGCAGAAAAACGGAAGCCATTGGCGACACTCCAGGAGTAAAGACGGTCAAGAGAACGCTGAAGACAGCGCTCCAGGACACGTGTACGCTGCGCGCTGCAATAGATGGTAAAATCGTCCACAAAAAGGGAGCCTGATACATCAGGTGGGAGGCAATCCATTATTGGATTGATCGCGATGGCGAACAGAGCGACGCTCAAAACTGAGCCCTGTGGCACCCCATTCTCCTGGCGAAAGGTGTCGGACAGGACAGAACCCACACGTACCCTGAACTGTCGATCCATTAAAAAGGAACGAATAAAAAGAGGGAGGCGACCGCGAAGGCCCCATGTATGCATGGTGCGGAGAATGCCCGCCCTCCAACAGGTGTCGTAAGCCTTCTCCAAATCAAAGAACACAGCCGCGGTCGGGCGCTTCCGCAAGAAGTTATTCATAATGAAGGTCGACAAGGTAACCAGATGGTCAACAGCAGAGCGGCGCCTACGAAATCCACATTGTACATTTGTAAGTAGGCGTCGAGACTCAAGCAGCCAAACCAATCGAGAGTTAACCATTCGCTCCATCACTTTACAGACACAGCTGGTAAGTGAGATAGGTCGATAACTGGAAGGCAAGTGCTTGTCCTTCCCCGGCTTAGGAATCGGGACAACAATAGACTCGCGCCAGCATGCGGGAACATGTCCCTCAATCCAGATGCGATTGTATGTACGAAGAAGAAAACCTTTACCCGCAGGAGAAAGGTTCTTCAGCATCTGAATATGAATAGAATCAGGCCCTGGAGCGGAGGACCGTGATCGGCCAAGTGCGGTTTCGAGTTCCCGCATGGTGAATGGGGCATTATAACTTTCACAATTCGAGGAGCAAAAGTCAGGTGGCCTAGCCTCCTCTGCCTGTTTGCGGGGGAGGAAGGCAGGGTGGTAATGAGCGGAGCTCGAAACCTCGGCGAAAAAGCGGCCGAAGGCATTGGAGACAGCCTCAGGGGCCACAAGGACTTCATTCGCGACCTTCAAGCCAGAAACTGGAGAGTGGACCTTAGTGCCAGATAGCCGGCGCAGGCTACCCCAGACAACAGAAGAAGGAGTAAAACTGTTGAAGGTGCTTGTGAAAGCAGCCCAGCTGGGTTCCTTGCTTTCGTTAATAATACGACGACACTGAGCACGTAATCGTTTATAATTAATACAATTCGCCACTGTAGGGTGGCGTTTAAAGGTGCGTAAAGCACGTCGACGAGCACGTAAAGCGTCTCTACATGCTGCGGTCCACCAGGGGACCGGTACGCGACGTGGAGAAGAAGTAGGGTGAGGGATGGAATATTCAGCAGCAGCGAGAATGACTTCCGTGAGGTGTGCGACCTGACGATCGCAGCTTGTGAAGGTTTGATCCTGAAAGGTCGCCCTGGAAGAAAAGAGCCCCCAGTCTGCCTTGGAGATGGTCCAACTAGAGGAGCACGGAGAGGGAGTATGCTGCAGGAGATGGATAACACACGGGAAGTGGTCGCTCGAATATGTATCAGCAAGTGCATACCACTCAAACCGGCGTGCAAGTTGGGGAGTACATATAGAGAGGTCTAAATGGGAATAGGTATGAGATGTGTCCCAAAGAAAAGTAGGGGCGCCAGTATTAAGGCAGACAAGATTGAGCTGGTTGAAAAGGTCTGCTAACAAAGAGCCCCTCGGGCAGGAGGCTGGAGAACCCCAAAGGGGATGGTGGGCAGTGAAGTCTCCAGTTAACAAAAACGGTGCAGGTAGCTGAGCAATAAGTTGCATCATGTCTGCCCTGGTAACGGCAGATGACGAGGGAGTGTAAACGGTACAAAAGGAAAACGTAAAAGTGGGGAGAGTAATTAGGATGGCGACTGCCTGCAGGCCGGTGTGCAACGTGATGGGATCGTAGTAAATATCATCCCGGACCAGCAACATAACCCCTCCATGAGCTGGGATTCCTACCATAGGGGGTAGGTCAAAACGCACAGAGGTGTAGTGTGCCAAGGCAATGTGATCGCATGGGCGTAGCTTCGTTTCCTGGAGGGCTACGACGAGCGGACGATGCAAGCGGAGCAGCAACTTCAAGTCCTCTCGGTTGGAGCGAATGCTGCGAATATTCCAGTGAATAAGTGCCATCGTAAGAAAAGGAAGATGAGAGAAGGGGTCACCTCGAAGGCCGCTTAGGGCCTGGCTTCGAGCGAGCACTGCCGCCGCTATCAGTAGGCGGACAGTCATCGTCCATGGGGTCTATAGGGTCATCGGCCATCTCGGGAGGATGGCCGGGAGGGGGAGCTTCCTCCGCCGGTGAACGGCCAGATGTACGGCTACCAGCGGTGCGGCCAGGCGAAACGGATGACGGCCTGGGGCGGCAACCGCTGGGTGGCGCAGGAGAAGAGATGCGCCGTGGCGGAGAAGGAGAACTGTGCTTCCTATGCGCCTTTTTGGAAGGACGTTTGGTGGAAGTATCGGTCGAAGGCTGGGAGGTCGAGGGACGGAGGAAGTCTGCACGGGATGGTTCCTTCTTGAAGGCCCGTGCATCTGACTTCGGTGTCTTCGACTTAGCAGAAGCTGAGGAAGTGGCTGGTGTCTGTGGTGTGATGGGAGGAAGAGGAGACGTCGACCGCGCGATCTTAGCACTGGCCGAACGGACGACCGTGGTGCTGAAGGTCAGATCGCATGTCTGGGTTGCGACCTCCCGGGTAGTCCGAGGAGAGGCGAGGACAGTACTATATTTCCCCGCTGGGAGCAGCGTGGGCTTCCTACTAGCCAATAGCTTGCGAGCAGCCGAGGTGGACACTTTCTCTTTGACACGAATTTCTTGGATGCAACGTTCGTCCTTCTAGACAGGACAGTCGCGGGAGGATGCGGCATGGTCACCCTGACAGTTCACACAATGAGGAGACGGAGGTGGACAGTCACCCTCATGGGCATCCCTGCCACAAGTGACACATTTAGCCGCATTGGAACAAGACTGTCGAGTGTGATTGAAACGCTGACACTGGTAGCAGCGCGTAGGTGTCGGGACATAGGGGCGAACAGAAATAACCTCGTAGCCCGCCTTGATGCGCGATGGCAGCTTAACACTATCGAAGGTCAAGAAGATTGTCCGGGTCGGTACAAGGTCGTTGTTGACCTTTTTCATGACCCGATGGACAGCCGTCACGCCCTGCTCAGCGAGGAAAGATTGAAGCTCCTCGTCAGTCAATCCGTCGAGGGAGCTAGTATACATTACACCACGAGACGAATTCAAAGTTCGGTGGGCCTCCACCCGGACAGGGAACGTGTACAGGAGGGTGGCCCGAAGCAGTTTTTGTGCCTGAAAGGCATTCTCAGTTTCTAGTAATAAGGTGCCGTTACGCAACCTGGTACAAGATTTGACAGATCCGGCTATGGCATCAACGTACTTCTGAATAACAAAAGGGTTGACAGAGGAAAAATCCTTTCCGTCCTCAGTGCGAGAAACTACGAGGAACTGTGGGGCAGGCGGTAGTACTTTTGTCACTGTTGGCTGGTCACGTTTCCGTTTTTGGGTCGAAGTCGAAAGCGATGGAGTAGAATCCATTGCGGAGGAATCCCCCATGATTGCCAGCGTCTCCGATGGCGCGCTCCTTCCTTGTGGGGACCCTCTCAGAGGGCACTCCCGCCTTAGGTGAATGTTTACACCTCAGGTCACACCTCCCGAGAAACAGACGGAGGGACCAATCGGCATGGTCAGAAGGTATCAGCTCAGGCAATCACCCCTCCCCGGGACTGGCCTTTACCAGGGGGTACGCGCGTGCCTTACATGTCTACCCAGGGCGGGGACTTACGCGTTACCCCATCACCGGCTACGCGTGCGAACGCGTGGGTCGGCCTTCAGGCACGCACAGGGAGGAAGGAAGAAGAGGAAAAAGAAGAGAGAGAGGGAGAAAGAGGACAGACTGTCTCAAACGCCGAGGCGGAGACCAGAGAAGGCAAGGAGAAAAAGGCAATGAGAAGGCAAGGAGAAAAAGGCAATGAGAAGGCAAGGAGAAAAAGGCAATGAGAAGGCAAGGAGAAAAAGGCAATGAGAAGGCAAGGAGAAAAAGGCAATGAGAAGGCAAGGAGAAAAAGGCAATGAGAAGGCAAGGAGAAAGAGGCAATGAGAAGGCAAGGAGAAGTCAAGGGAAAGAGTAAGGAAGACAGTGAGGTGGAGAAGAGCAAAGAAAGGGACCAACAAAAGGAAGGAAGAAACGAGAAGTTTAAAACCAAAAAACCACGATTATAGGTCGTGAAACCGTCCGTCTCCGGACGCATGCGCTAACTACCCCCGTGAGGGGGATGGACTCCTTTTAGTCGCCTCTTACGACAGGCAGGAATACCTCGGGCCTATTCTAATCCCCGGACCCGCAGGGGGGCTCCACAGGGGTGATATCTCCATGCGAGAACTAGGTGCATAGCCTGTCCAATCATGTTTCTAGGTCTGTCACAGGATTATCCCAACCTATCAGAGGAAAGGCTACATGTGAAAACAGCTTTATCAGATACCAGCTCTCAGATGAACCAGACAAAGAAGACAGACTATGATTTACTGAGGACCAATAATAAATTTGAAAGATCTCCGGGTTCACACACATTTCCCAAGGATACAAAGAGCGTCATGGGTATCATAATTATATATTGGGAAAGATCTGTTTGAGTATATTAGCAATGAAACCACTGAGTATTACAATCAACATTGCAATAGAAGGAAACTGGATTAAAAAATGCCAAATTTGTCAACATTACGGGATCTGAACTTATAAAATGGGTTGGGCTTGCTATCCTTATGGGAATTTTCGAAACTTAAGGATCTATGATTACTGATCAACAAATCCATTGCTAGACACTAATATTTTGCAAAACGATGTACACAACCAATTCAGAAAAATATTTTTACATTTTTCTGACAACAACAATAAACCAGATAATGCCGACCAGCTTTTCGAAGTGCAATTTGCAATTGATTATTTTTCCTAAAAGTTTAAAGAAATGTTTAATGTAATTCAAAACATCTCAACTGATGAAGGAATGAAACCATGGCATGGACAGCTAAATTTTAAAGTTTACAATCCACCAGAAATTACCAAATCAGGCATACTCATTCGGATGCTGTGTGATTTGAGTACGGGATACATTTCTTCATTCAAGATATAGTCCTGCACTGGACAACCTTTAGCAAAAACAATGATGGAACTATTGACAGCACCTCTACATGTATAATTATAACAGTGTAGAACTTGCAGAGAAGTGACTCAAAAAGAAAATTCGCGTTTGTGGAGCAATATGGCAAAATGGAGGATTTCCAGAAAAATTAAAGTGCACAGAAGCCAATATGTTTGAAGCTTGGCGACAAGCCGCTGGCGACAAGCCAAGTGATCTGAATTAGTGCTGCCGGCGCCAAGCGAATAAATTTGGGAGAGACGTGTGGACAGCGAAGTGTTAAGTGCTACTTTAAAGGGATTGTTATGTCCCAAGGTATTCTGGTTACATGTTATAATATACTCCCTCTAAATGGAGATCAAGGGCTCTGTGTGCCAGTCTGTTAGGCACATCAAAAAATGCAATTTCAAGTTTAGTTGTGGTGGGTTGTAACCACCCTTTATGGAAAGTACGGGGTGAAGATGTCTATCAGAAGTTGTTGCAAACCTTTGTGTTGAATAATGTTGACCCATCATCTACACTCCTGGAAATGGAAAAAAGAACACATTGACACCGGTGTGTCAGACCCACCATACTTGCTCCGGACACTGCGAGAGGGCTGTACAAGCAATGATCACACGCACGGCACAGCGGACACACCAGGAACCGCGGTGTTGGCCATCGAATGGCGCTAGCTGCGCAGCGTTTGTGCACCGCCGCCGTCAGTGTCAGCCAGTTTGCCGTGGCATACGGAGCTCCATCGCAGTCTTTAACACTGGTAGCATGCCGCGACAGCGTGGACGTGAACCGTATGTGCAGTTGACGGACTTTAAGCGAGGGCGTATAGTGGGCATGCGGGAGGCCGGGTGGACGTACCGCCGAATTGCTCAACACGTGGGGCGTGAGGTCTCCACAGTACATCGATGTTGTCGCCAGTGGTCGGCGGAAGGTGCACGTGCCCGTCGACCTGGGACCGGACCGCAGCGATGCACAGATGCACGCCAAGACCGTAGGATCCTACGCAGTGCCGTAGGGGACCGCACCGCCACTTCCCAGCAAATTAGGGACACTGTTGCTCCTGGGGTATCGGTGAGGACCATTCGCAACCGTCTCCATGAAGCTGGGCTACGGTCCCGCACACCGTTAGGCCGTCTTCCGCTCACGCCCCAACATCGTGCAGCCCGCCTCCAGTGGTGTCACGACAGGCGTGAATGGAGGGACGAATGGAGACGTGTCGTCTTCAGCGATGAGAGTCGCTTCTGCTTTGGTGCCAATGATGGTCGTATGTGTGTTTGGCGCTGTGCAGGTGAGCGCCACAATCAGGACTGCATACGACCGAGGCACACAGGGCCAACACCCGGCATCATGGTGTGGGGAGCGACCTCCTACACTGGCCGTACACCACTGGTGATCGTCGAGGGGGCACTGAATAGTGCACGGTACATCCAAACCGTCATCGAACCCATCGTTCTACCATTCCTAGACCGGCAAGGGACTTGCTGTTCCAACAGGACAATGCACGTCCGCATGTATCCCGTGCCACCCAACGTGCTCTAGAAGGTTTAAGTCAACTACTCTGGCCAGCAAGATCTCCGGATCTGTCCCCCATTGAGCATGTTTGGGACTGGATTAAGTGTCGTCTCACGCGGTCTGCACGTCCAGCACGAACGCTGGTCCAACTGAGGCGCCAGGTGGAAATGGCATGGCAAGCCGTTCCACAGGACTACATCCAGCATCTCTACGATCGTCTCCATGGGAGAATAGCAGCCTGCATTGCTGCGAAAGGTGGATATACACTGTACTAGTGCCGACAATGTGCATGCTCTGTTGCCTGTGTCTATGTGCCTGTGGTTCTGTCAGTGTGATCATGTGATGTATCTGACCCCAGGAATGTGTCAATAAAGTTTCCCCTTCCTGGGACAATGAATTCACGGTGTTATTATTTCAATTTCCAGGAGTGTACATAGCCAAAGTATTTGGGCTGTATTGGAGAACTATCACCTACATTTAAATTTAAAAAAAAAAAAGAGAAATGAGGACTGATCTGTGTGGTAAGACATTATGCAGTACTTCTGTTCAGATACTGTCGTTCATTTTAGTTATAGAAAATGTCTTTCCATCTAATATGTTGTTAAATAGTTCAATTGCCACGAATTATTACAATTTATTCCATGAATATGGACAAAGATCTAAAGCCAAGAAGAAGAGGCAATCATAATCCTGAGGATCCACTGGATAAAATGAACTTGCAAGACATGAATATCCAGTGACTACTGACATTCCATGCTTTGACTCTCAAAACTGTAGAAATTAAAATTTCATCTTCAGATTTTCTAGCTTCCTTACCACATTAATGTTCACTCTGGATGTAGTTGCTGTCCGTGAAATGATATAGGAAGAATATCATTTCTGGTAAGATGGATTTCTCACGAGCAGAAATGTAGGGTAGAGACTGAGTCACTGAATGTTCTAATCCTGCAAGAGAACACTATACAATGATGGACACAACAAAGTAAGTCTAAAACAGAAATTATACCGTGTACAGAGGTGTGCACAATAACAGTGAGGTAACACGCATGTCAAGGTAAACATGACTCAGCTAGAGGTGGCTCGTCCTATATCTTAAGTGTCAGCTGGACAGCAGAGTGCATGGATGAGAGGCTGTGTGCATCCACAAGCAGCAACCTCCATTGTTTACATTCTAGCTGCATCTGACTTGCACGGTGCACACTGCAACTGCTTACAAAGATTTTGGGTGTGGATGTGTGGGTCAGTACAGTGGACAGTTAAGTAATAAGATTATTCTCATCAAAACTGACACCAAAAAGCTAACGGTTATGTTTCAGGTATATCTGCCAATGTCACAATTGGATGAAGAAGGAGTAAACGTTTATGACAAAATGTGTATGTAATGAGGATGTAAATCTAATAATCATGAATGACTGGAATGCTGTAACAGGCAATGTAATACATGGCAGAGTTGAGAGAATGAGCTTGACAATAGAAGTGATGAGTAAAACCAAATTCAGTTGTTCTATAAGTCTGTTATTAATTATGAATATGCTATTTTAAAATTACTAGAGGAAGAGATATATTTGGGAAAAGTCCGAGGGACATGAGGAGATTCTAGCTAGATTACATCATTTTGAGACATTTTGTGAAATCTGATGTTGGATTGCAAGGTATACTCAGGAACATAATAGATTCCTATCACTAGTTATTAATGATGAAGAGCAGACAGGTTTAAGAGAATAGTCAATAACTGTTAGAGGTGAAGTAAGTGGGGGTACTGAAGAATGGTGTGTTTAAAGTTCTCTGAAGCAATAAATAGTGTGGTAATGAATACTGCAACACGCAGGTCAGTTGAAGAGGGAGGGATTTATCTGAAAACAGCAGTCACAGAAGTTGGACAGACAAATTTAAGTATTCATGAGGTAACTGTAAGAAACTGTTGTTACAGAATAAATACTGAAATTCATTCGTAAATTAAGAAAGTACAAAAATGTACAATAGGACGCAGAAATACATCAATTAAGTCACTTATGTGTGAAACAGTAAAGCAGAGAAGGCAAAGTGAAATGATGCCAAAGTAATTCCACTATTGAAGACAGAGGAATGAGCTGACATGTAAGAGTACATTAAGGCTTCTATGTGGGGTAGGATCTGTTTGATGACATGACAGAAGAAGAGTTAGAACACACAGGTGATACAATGAAAATTAGGAGTTTAACAAATTATTGGGAGACCTGCAATTGAATAATGCTGGAGGCACACAAAGTAATGTTTGAAGTCCTAAAAACCCTAGTGGAGGAGGGGGTGAAGCAGGTGGGGAGGTGATTTTACTTTTGGAACACAGAATTATATGAAAGTCAGTTACATATTGTGATAAACCAGAAAAGAGAATTTAAGTATTTGGCCTCTGGTTCTACAGAGGAATGATGAAAATTCAGTGGACTGATGTGGTAAGAAATGAAGAGTTTCACCACAGGAACAGTGACAAGAAGGGAGATGCATTAAGAGACCAACAAGTAACTTCCATCATACTTTAGGGAGTTACAGAGGTAATAATTTCAGGAAATGGCAGAGATTGGAATTGTCTAGAAAATAATGGTGTAATACTGTGAGGTGAAGTAGTTGGATAGAGGAGATCACAGTGGGCCACATCAAACCAGTCAGGAGACTGCTAAAGCATCAGTATTCCTCATGAACTCTTCTGGATCATGTACAACAAATTTGATAAGAAAATTTTCACTGTAAATTTTTAGGTAGAATATCTAACATTTTATTCAGTTGTCTAAAATATGATCAAGGAAGAAATCCACATTTATATGGCATCCTATTATACAATATATTGCTTTATGTGTAATTCTCTCATAGTCACTTTATTTAATTAGACTACACTCCATTACACTTTTTTCACTTCTGTTGCTCATCTTATGATCTCTCGAAGACACTATCCACTGTGTTGAACTGCTCTTCCAAGTCATTTGCCATCTGACAATTCACAGACAAGATTTTCCTTTCATCTTTTTTAACTTCTTTGTTCAATGTACAGACTGAGTAGCATTGTTAGTAAGCTCCAGTCTTTTCTCCCTTTCTTAATACTATTCCCCTTATGCGTCTTTCAGTACTTAACCGCTGTGTGTCATCCATACAATTTCTGAACAACTTTTCTCTCCATGTACAGAATGTCAAACTGAACACCTTTTAACCATCTAAATTTCCAAATTGCTTTTTTATTGAGGAAACAGTTTTGGTGATATATTATCCTGTCTTCAGGCCCCCTGCCCAATGTGTTTGAAGTTTTCCCATCTCTGGCCCAGTCACAATAGGGGCCAGTATTCAATGACTGGCATCTAGATTTTTGATACAATGCTCACTTCAAACATCACCTGCTGACTGCTCAGTTGTCCGTATAAAACCGTCTGTACTGAAAAGCCAAGGTCCCACAACCATCTGTGAGAAGATGGGTCATTTGAGCTCAATAAAACACATGGAGCAAAATATGTCCATCTTGTGTGTTATGTATATGCCATTCTTTATGTGGCTAGTTTTCAAAATAGCACTTTAATGCCTACTTATTTTTCTTCACTGCAGTATATTTGTCCTATTCTCTGAGTAGTGAGTCATGTTTGTCAGTAAATATATCTATTTAAAATTGGATCTCTCCCTACCACCTACAGCTCTGTAAAATATTCTGCATGCCTCCATTAGTGTGATGAAAGCCTTCAAGATAGGCACCTTAAACTAGACTGACTTCAGTACTGTCCACATATTACTTTTATCATATTCTAAAGGTGCTCTGTCTGGCCAACATTTTACAGTACATGCCCCTGTGTGTTTAAACTATTCATCACATCTTTTCCTCATTTCTGTAATTAACCTGGTGTCTAACTAGGCGAACACAGAAAACCGAACCTGCAGATGAATGTCACCGATTTTTGTGTTCTAAGAAGTTAACCTACCTCATTTTTAACTATCTTCACTTTGCAAATGGAGGTTCTTTTCTTTTTATTTGTGTTATGCAGTTTCTCTGATGTCTGACTTTTAGTTGGCTGTTCTAAATTTTTAGAATTGACGAATTACTGGGCTGCAGGTTTGATTATACGCTTACATGGATGTCATACTTACGACCTGATTCACAATTCCTTTTGTGATATGTATTTTAATTTACATTAACGAAGACTGGGCAACAGACAATACTTCCTTGTCTCTCCCAATTCTACATTACTAGGTCTGCAATCCCAACTTTATTTTGTATTCATACTACCTGTATCTGCTAGACTCCTGTATCATAATACATTTTATACTATACGTAAGTAGAGAATCAAATGAGCAATGAAAAAAGGTCATTTTGTATGGAACACACCTGAGGAACTACTTGTCAAACAAAATTACTCGAGATGAGAACTTCACAACCAAGTCTGATACTTTCTGAAGGTAGGCTCACCTTGACTATTCATGTCTGGCCACAAAAAATAACTGTTTTGCTGACCTCTTCCATTCACCAGGCAGACCCGACAGCAGTTTGTGTCCTCCAAATGGATCTGGTAGCCCATATTTCATTCCAACCATAATGACCACTAAAATTCAGATAAAAATGGGTGCCTGGTGCATCTTGTGGGCAATTTGAATGTGTACAACATCTTAGAACCACAATTGTAAAGAAACTGTCTACAGTACGATATCTGTCACCTAAATCTCTCCGTTTCCTCCACTTCCATGAGATTACCACTCCATGACATCCCCTGCCACATTATCATGTGTTTCATGTTTGTTATACATCTGAAATAATATACATTTTTTACTTTTACCATAAAGAAACTCATAACTAAGTAACATTACACTACTAAATAGTACTATTACGCAGAATGTGCCTTTGTCTTATAGCAAATGACAGCAGTGTTTTGGACCAGGTGACACTGCATGCTGCTGGCATTAAAACGAACAAACATGGCCGTCCACAGATCCGGTGCATGAAAAACTGGCTAGGTAGTAACACACTAATTTACATCTCAACTGATAAATATTCAGAGTTATGTCATAGTTTTTACAAAAATTACTCCACAGCTTGTGAAAGAGGAAGATCAAGAAATTTCGCCAAAATATTACGTTGAATTACGTCAATTGAGGCATTACATTGAATTCTGCAGCTGGAAGGAAATTAACAATATAAGAGTGATATTTCTGGTAATATTGATATTTTTATATCTATATTTTCGTACGGTTGTTACAAGGAAGACATTTACCTGCAAGATTCTCTAATTGCTTTCCCTCGAACATAGCTCGTACTAAAGCACTGCCTTCTCGAAATTACAGAGATTGTCTTTACCTTATTTCCACCATAATCTGCACTACTATTCTTCTTTTGGAGCAAAAGTAGTAGTACAACCAACTGCCGCGAAATGAGCATTAAGTGACTGTTAGTGCCACAACAAAGGAATTGGATGTAAACTATTTAAGGAAAACAGGCCGTGCGCAGGAACGAGCACCATCTGTTGAAACGAAATAAGTTGGTTTCACCAACAAACAGCGTAAAATGCACTACTTTTTCTACCATTTGTAGTAGTACGACTTGTTTCATTTCAACACCAAACGATACACTACACTCTTAAATGACCATTCAGTGAAAAAACGAAAATTGACAATTTGCGAACCAGTTTCTTGCCTCGCTGTTTTTTGTCAAAAATCTATCATCTTAAACTTAGAAGATACATCCTGAAAGATTATGCAACAGGCTTTACTGATTCTGCAAGTTTCAGTAACGTGACCAAAGAGATGTCTTCAAAACTGTCACATTCAAAAACGAGAATCTTGCCAAGATTAATGGAACGACAAATGAAATCTTAAGGACAGAGAGAATGTCCTTAAGAACGAGTCACTGGTTTATAATTTCCTTGAAGGGTTATCTGAGTGCTTTGGCGTTATCTCCGGGAACGAAATGGTCAGGCAACGTTACTGGACCTCCGATTCAAACAAGGATTTTCAGCATGAAGGCTATTGCAGAAAAGTAAGCGTTGGTTGTTCAACAAGAACACAGCTCATTTCTGAACCATTTACCACTGTAATGCCAGAGCAACTTGGAATGAGTTTGGTGAAACCAAGGAAGGCACCACGTACAAAGTGTGGCAATTGTAGACTGATAAATATTTAGCGGAGGGATATTTGCCTAGAAACAGCAATCCCGTGAACTGGTGAGAAACAAGAAAATTTACAGTGGCCGACGCTGTATCAATTTGTTCCAAAAGTGTTATGCATCAGAGCAAGATCAGTGCCCTGTTAACGAATATTTTTAAAAGCACGACAAATATCCACTGAGAAGAGAGACATCGACTAAAGAGTGTCCTTGACAGGTGGGCTGGAAGTACAGTGGGAAGACATGGCTGAACTTCCAGCACTTAGAGAATCAGATCAGATGAGGGATATATGGTTTGGCGTCACAGTGATAGACCGTCACCTTGACCTCCTTGGGCAATGGGTCACCCTCGACAGCCAAGATGAATGCAACGGTGGCAACTCTGTTATCCCTTGGACCCCAATGGATGCGCCAGAGGAAATAAACACCTCGGCACTCTAAATTGGCGCACAGCTCGTCATCAGACTGCAATAGTATGATGGTATGATGGTAACAAACTTCCCCCAGCTTGTTTCAAGTGAGTAATGCCTGTGACTGGGCAGAGGATGCTGTTTTTATCAAAACTGGCCCTAAGCACATTTTGGACAAATCTCCACCTCCACTAAATTACCCTCCTAATGCTCCACAAAAAACTGAGGCTTCATGGACATCAAAGATTCACCATTAACTCTCGTACATACGAGGTACTGGCGCAAGCAAGCTTCACTGCAATCCTTAGCCTGGCATTCCTGTCATGGTGTGGCCAGGGAAGGGAACGACTTGGGGGTCGTATTTCTTAGCACTGAAGTTTGACTTTGCCCACTTAGACTGCTGGCAGCAGACCACCAGCAAGGGATGACTTACTATGCTTCATGGTGTGTCATCTGCCTTTATGCAACCGACAAGGGGTCCTCTCCACAAGCGCCACCCAGCTGCAGCAACGGCCACCTGGCAGGATGGCCATTGCCAGGAGTCCCAATACCCTACAGTGACGGGCATCTACTCCTTGGCATACATATAGCGTTAATGGCACAGGCAACAGCAGAGCGATTGCTGTGTTGTCAGGGGGCTACAACAAACAGGGTACATGGCGGCCCCACCACAACAGACAGGCTTCTGTACTTGAGGTACAAAAAAGTCCATGGTCATCATCGGCACAGAAATGGACATTGCATAGTGCAATGTGGGAAACGTACCCAGGAAGGTGTCCTCGCCCAAGAGATGGAGAATGGGTAGGACTGCAATGAGACAATTGCAAAGTGGGCTAAAGATCTCAATGCATGAGGGACATGATGCACCATGTAGGGCACCCTTCCCCAGTTGGCTAGCTCTTCAGGAAAGTTTTGAAAAACTGATGTCAAACCCTACAAGGCACCATCACAAAGGTCGAAATGTGAGAGACTCCTTTTAGTCGCCTACGACACGCAGGAATACCTCGGGCCTATTCTAACCTCCAGACCTGCGAGGGCCTTCTCATGTTGCAAAAATTTCTACTAAGTTGCTGCCACAGAAATGGAAGAACAATGCAACATAGAGGACACTGTCTGGTCAAATTTACAAGTATTCAAACCAGAAGCAGGGCTCTCACCATTTCAGGAGCTGTTTCCCAGCACTAATGCCTCTTATTGAAGTGGTTCCACTTATAATTGCACCTGATGATCATGCAAAAAAGTTGACGATCAATGGAGGCGGCTGCCAAAGACACAAGCTCTGTATCCTGAATGATTGAATGAATCAGTGAGCCTGGTATGTTTTGCGATCTTCTACTGAAAACTAAGGATTTTTGTGAGCTGGCTCTTTCTGCTCTGACTGCACTGTGCTTACCTCATGCAAATGCTGGCTATGTGCTATTTTCATTAAGGTTAATAAGATAAAAACACATAAGAAACCGGCTAGCTGTGGGAAGTGTGAGCGGGACACTTCATGCTGCAAAGAGCATATGGAAAATGAGTCAATTTTGAACCGACAAAACCTGTACAGCCGTATGACTAGAGAAAAATTATACGGCAACATAAATAAGAATGATGACAGTGGGCTGAGGATGTACCTGATATTTGGAGACTAGAAAATACCACTAAAAATTTCATACTCTTATGCAAATGGGGGTTAGATGGCGCCACAGTTTAGTGATCTGCGGTGGTGTCGTGGCCTAAGTCCCACATCTATTGGCAGACAAGGAACGAAAAACGTATCAATGTCACCAAAGATTTGCCAAAGCAATGAAGAGGTTTTTTTCCCCGCCAATGATAGGGGAATATATTCCCGTCAGCTAACAAAACAGTTAAGTAAAGTGCCTTAAGATCGAATAATATGTACCTATGTAATTTTATAAACTACTATATTATCACCTAATCGTTGTATCACGTTGTGAAATTTATTTATGTTCATTCTCGTTTAATCCCAGTCCCACCCCCACCCCCCTCACCGCCCTAACGGCCGAGAAGAGTAATGCGTCCCGAACTAGGGTCTAGAAAATATGGACACAAATATTTTATTTAATTAAAAATTTTTAAATTAACAAGTGTCTGCTATATTGACCTTCATTAATAAGTTAATTTTGATTGATGGTTAATAAATGTACTTGGTTTCAAAACCGAAGTACAAGACTTAGTAGTTTATGTACAACCCTGGTAACAAGGCCAAAAACGCCAAGAGGAATCTGGGCACAGAGGTGCCTAATGCAAGGAAAGATTCACCTACTTCGTTACATAAACGGATGGGAACCTATGCTTTTCATAATCATGTCAGGACTGTTGAACATCAAACCATTTTAGCGAAAAATACATTCTCAGTAAGTTGGAAGCTGCGAGGAGAAGCTGCTCGTTACATAATGATTTCTGGCCACTTGCTAAGTTAACCGAACCTCAAATACAGTGCTGTTGTATCACCAATTATCGACTGAAATGATTCACTTTTCTGCAACGCAATTTATACTTGACTGAGGAGATAAAACGAAAAAGCAAAATAAAAGACATTGAAAAACTTAATTCCAGTGGTGAAGAGTGGCATTTTTGTAGGGTAGGCTGAGAATTATGAATTGCGAAAAAGGAGAATCTTAAAACAAATCTCGTAAAACAAACACCTCAAAAGTGACTCAGTAGAAATATGCAACTAAGAAACTAGTACATAAATGCATGAATATATTAAACACCTACACATTCAATAAAATGTAATACATAGTAAAGAACCGTTAGGCCTCCACTTTTTTGTAAATTTATTCCACCCTCCTGTCCTTTTTCTGGGTGTAAACGTCGATGACACGAGGTATGAAATCCTGCCGATTTAAGATTTCACAGTTCCCCTCTACCGGTACAGCCAAAATCGTAAAGTTTGACGGTGTCATTTGTGTTGTGAAAGTAGGCCTTAACGCTTTTAACGTACTCTTGCTTCTTTTGCACGACAGTGGTCGCTGGAATTGCAAGAACCAAAGACAGTAAATTTCACACATTTAGAGAACACATTTTTAATCCATTGCTTATAATCCATTTAAGGAGGTCCTCAGGCTTTAGACGCTTATCCTCACAGCTGTAAATAAATTCAAGTTCTCATTTCAGGTTTTCATTGTCAATAAAGGATATAATTTAAGTAGTTTTTCAACATTACAGGGAAATTTTTTGGACTACTATAACCTGCGAACTTTTTCTCATTTACAAGGTGTGTAGAATAGTTTCAGGGGAGTCCTGGGATCCAATACTACTACCGTGTCAATTATTTCTAAAACTAGCCTTCTCAATTTCTGAACACTTCTGTTTCGTTAGAAATAATTTTAACTTCTAAATTTGTAAGGCTCTTACCTTCCACATTGCATTTCAGAATAATTTCCTCACATCTTAAGTGTTTCGCCTGTCTTAATGCAGTTTTCTATTTGAAGCTTACGGCCGTCTTCTGTCCACAGTTTTACTTTGAAAATGTAGAATAAGATATTTGTAATGGAGGGAAATCTAATTGTACAGCTGCCGTAGAAAAAGAAGCCTGGTCATCCAGAATCTTTAGCCCAATTGCTCGATGTAAGAAATTATCCCACCCTTCATTGTCTATCGCATCATTAAATGCTGATCATGTCTATAGTGAATAATCGTTTGTATAGCGCGTGAATGAAAATACCTTGTTTCACATTAACTTTGTAGTTTAAACCCCAATTCCTCAGTAGTTCACTTTTTACTGGAACGGCTAAAAATGCGTGATATCCTGGTTTGCCACAAAAATGTTTAATCTATTAATTTTTTACAATTAAGAGGAGGGTTCAACTGATGTGCATAGCAGTGGATAGAGAGCGGATGAGGATACGCTTGTTTCATGATAGAATGGACAATTTTTCCGTGCCACTGCGCTGCAGCCGCTTTATGTTTGCAATACTTTATCAGTATTGTAACTGCTTAACACTTTTAACGAAACAGTGGCTATGCCTTGTGCACTCCGGTTTTTGGATAAGTCATAAAATCTCCTGATTCATTATCTGCAGAACGATAATTCACATTTGACTTCCAATTGAGACATCCGTTGTTTCGTCGGTTTGAACGCTACCACTTAACCACCGTCTTGAATTGTACCCTTGTGTTTGAAATCATCTTACAAATTTTCCTGAAGATTTTTTTAGTGAAATGAGATGTCCTGTAGCCAGGGTCTCCAGTCAGACCGGTCGCCTGGTTCAAGTGGACGTCACTTCGGGGACTGGAGTGTCGATGAGGATGCAATGAAGAAAATACCCAGTCCCTGAGTGGAGAAAATCACCGACCAAGCCGAGAATCGAACTCTACCCCCTTTGCGCGGCATGCAGTCGCGCTGACCACTCAGCTATGGAGGCGGACAGATTTTTTAACGAACTTTACGTCAGCTTTCGTTCTCTCACCAGGGGTTTATCTTCCAAAGAAAGACGAGAGAAAAATGCAGGGTTTTCAGTTGGAAAATTCTGTGGGTCATGTGATTAAATAAATGCGTGCATGGGAGTTGTAGTCGGAAAAACCATGCCTTGCGACAGATTAATTTAAATATTAACATCGTACCTTTTTCCTTTCGACAACAGAGTCAAGACATTATCGATGACACCTGAGGTGACTGGGCCACACCGGAACATCACTAGTCACCCATTACCACGACTAACATTTTAACTACTTAATTCATGTTACAGCTTTCACCATAAGCATGTCTATGTTAATTTCCTATTTAATCTGTATTGCTAGAAATCACTGTGGATTCGTTAAAATTCAGGAAAGAGCTTAATTTATTCATCTATAGTTGCACTCCTCAGATGACGTGTCCCATACACATCTGCAGATTTCTCCAGAAGCACCGACTAAAGAAACTATGACAGGTGGTTGGCACAACCGCCCAACATCCCGACGTGGAAAGTTAGTCGGTCGGTCAAAACGCCTACACGCGTTAAATACGTCGCTTGGTCGGTGCGTGTGCAAACTGATTCTCTCACATCTATTACCTTTGCGAACTCATCTTCAACCTAATCTAGACCTCTAGCTATGCTAGAGATCGATCTGAAGCCATAACCATTATTTCAGGGGGGCGGGGAGAGGGGGTCGCAATATCACAGTCTGCACTTCATACATGGTAACAATTTCTCAGGCAACAGTTGTCACCAAATCCACCACTCCCACCTATAGTTCAGACGCCAAAAGAGGCAGATCGTCGCGAGCGTAAATGTGAATTTAATGCCTCCAACAAATATAGGGGAGGAAGGAGACACCATGGCGCGCATCCACTTCGTGGCGTTGGCTGCCTACACCCTTGTTCTGCGCTTCTGCGATAGCTGAATGAGTCATTGTCACATGGAAATCCAATCCCCTGTGCTGGAAGTTAAGCCCTCATAAACGAGCAAACTTTGACGAATCCTCAAACAATGGCAAATTTGACAACCAAACCCGTACAGGAACGAAGTTTGTCAGTTTACTCTCACTTTGAAGTATACACTGCTCGTATTTTGACACAGAGAATGGCACTAATGCAGATAAAGCAGTTTCGGATTTCACTTCGACGCTGTTTAGTGATGAGAAAACTGGCGCTTATCGAGTTAAGGGGGACAATTTTCGAAAATATCTCACTTTTTGATCAATTAGACTATAAGATATTTGTTTTCATCCCCGATAAAAACTCTAATATATCTAAAGAAAAATTTAAATGAAAAATCTCATTTTTTGACCGGACCACGAATATGTTATTTGCAAACATCAATCGAGCTAAATCGTAGCACATCAAAGCACTTGGATAAAATCGCCTCATTCAGTTTACACTAAAGTCAAGTAACAGTGTATTTTAGTGTTAGTTCGGTGTTTCTTCTGTGAGTTTGTTCTAACTCGCAACAATTAGAATTTTCTCTGATTTGGCCGAATTTCGTATGGCAAATTTGTTCGATGTTTGCCGTGGTAGTGATTCAGCTATTGAATGGGCTTTCGGTCATGGTTTGCTGAAACTTGAGATTCTGTGAAGATGGACAATGCCTTGGCGGTGCGAATAACATGTTCTTAGGACGCAAGCAATCTGCCGACGGGGGTACTGTAAGACGCATTTGCAGGAAGATTTCAATTCGCAAAGATTTTTGTTTTTTTACAGGTAGTCATCTGTATCGAATGCATTATCAAAATGGCTTACTTCTGTAGCTTCGAACCGTATAAACAGGAATTTTTAATGAGTGAACTGCAAATCTCTGCTAATACGGCTGTGGATTCGAAACAGTTCTGCAGAGACATTTTCCACGAGTATTTCGTGCAAGAACCGATTGTTTTAGGCGGTCAAGGGCGTACAGTTGAGGTCGGCGAAATCTGTTTTGTCCGAAAATACTATCGAGGTGACAAGGTGTCGGCGAATACGACACTAAGGCCAGAGAAAGATTCCTCGTTCCTGTAGTTCTAAGATATGCTGCATCTTTGCTGCCGATTCTACAACAATATCTGCGGCATGGGACCACTATGGTTTCAGATTTGTGGAGAGCGTTAACAGTCCAGAATGTAGGTTATCAGCATTTGACTGTTAATCATTCCATGCATTTCGTTGGTCCAATTATTCACGCAACTACCAATCATGTTGAAAGCTTATGGCAGAAAGCAAAACAGAAAAACAAGCGCATGTTTGGTACTCATCGCAATATGCTGTCCAACTATTTGGCCGAGTTTCTATGGCAACGCTTTGGAACAAACCCATTTCACAATTCGATTGATCACATCAGGCGCGTTTGTCCGAATGCTGCAATTTAGCTTGCTGCAATTTAAGTTTAATGATTTTACGCATTGTTATATTTCGATTACATGATAATGTTTTATTGTTTCAATCACATTGTTATGTTGTTACATTTTGATTAAATGACAATATGTTGCTTTACTGTTTCAAAACTGATGAAAAATATGTCATATTCGTGATCAGCAGTCAAAATGACTATAATTCGTAAAAAACCAAAGATTTCATGGGTGTCCCCCTAAACTCGGTAAATGTCGCAAAACGTTCAGGGAACGGCTTAAAATATAAAGATTTATCCACGAAACTCCCAGTATACATAAATGGTAGAAACGGTGAAAAAATTATCAAAAGTATCCGTGACTTGTTTTCTGCGAATAGTTTCACCCTGAATCTCACGTTCATTTCCCAAAAAGTGCTGTAAGAATATGTGGCGCTCACCCGCGATCATCTTTTAGATATCTGTTTAAGGAGCTGGGCACTGACTTCTACAGAGTCTAATTCCTCATGAAGTTAACAATGAGGTGCATAATTACATTTCCAGAAGAAAAAATGACTTTCATTAATCAGCATTATGATTGTCTTTAGCACAGAAAGAGGTGCACAACGCTGCAACAAATTTTTGACCACTTACCCTGTGATGTAAAATGCTTGACAGCAAGGTAACCTGAAATAGAAAAGTTTCTCCTTGACAACTATTTCGTAGAAGAATTCCTGTGTTTGTAATGTGTAAAAGCCGGTCGGTTTGAATTGCTAACTCAGTCTGTGCATTTCGGGAAAGGGGGGGGGGGGGGGAATTATATGGTAATGTTTATAGTACAAATTTGCAATGTGAATGTAAAATGACTCGTTCCACATGATTTATCGTGCAAAATGATCCATGAACATTTAAAGCACTAACTCTCCGAAAGAAAATAATTTTCTTAAAACCTGAATACACGAACTTTCTTCGAATGGTTGACGAAACCGTTAATAACTGCTTACGCTGCTTCGTCCTCACAGTGGAAGAGGCACACTAATGCGAAGATTTATCCCCATAGTTGGTCCTCTTACGGCAGTTCCTTAAAATACAGCCCACATTGTCCGTAGACGAACCTGAGAATAATATTACTATTTCACTGCGCTTCCACGTTTATACTGTGGGTGGAAGACATTCCCATCTCAATCTCTTCATGAAAGATTGCGACATCATTCCCCTTTTGGTAGTTAAGAGTGATACTTTCTTTTTACCTTTGTAGTTTCTACGGTTGTGGAAAATGACGACACCGTGGGATAAGTTGTAATAAAACTATTTTCACTGAACATGAGCGGCGAAACTTCCATAACAGCTGTCTTCTTGGTAAGCTTTTTGTCGAAAAGCTTTCGCAAACACCATCTATGCTCGACAAGTTACACAGCACGGTAAAAATATAGTTGCGTTTATTAATTGTAGTGAAATTTGTTTTATAGCGTACGGGGGTGGGGGATCTCCACGCTACCCTAGTGGTGTACCCACTACTCCGCCATAAACTGGAACGTTCTAGCAGCCACGCTATTTGTAGGAGCTGTGACCGGCTCAACACGTTACGCACCATTATTAACTTGTAATTACGGGACACCCTTTGTGCTCGTCTTCCAACACCGTTGCCAACTAAGGTTAATCTTTCCAGTAAGTATTTTATGCAATGAAAACTCTGCGACATTTGACTACAGAGCGCAACTACGAAGCTAAATGTTCCTAAGCAATTATTGCACCAATTGTCAAAAATCCCGAATTAACATTTATTCAAACAAGTTTCACTACTAACAGTATGCTGAAGCAACTAACTTTTCACCTTTTTCCTAAGTGTCAGTGGAAGTGAAAATTCTCGAAGGAATTAAAGTAAACCAAAGTTCGCTAACACAGCAAACACTAACATCACGCATTAGCTTCTTCGTCGCCCCCAGATAAACAGGGAATGCTCTCTAACGGCTGCGCTGTGAGGCGTATCAGCAAAGAATGATCCGTACTTACCGAGAACTGCGCAGTCAGACAGCATACAGCAGAGAGATACAGACCCAGGAGACACTGCTCGCGAAATACGGACAACCGCCTTCGTAGCTGTCGTCCTCTTCTCCATTTCGTTATCTACGTGCAAGTCGCCGAACTGCGGTAAAATAAAAAATATTCGCGGCAGGCGGCCGAATACCCAGAAACGGAACTCCCGTCCAGAATACGCACATTTTACCATAAAATCTGGTACTACTCACACTCTCCACGCAAACGGAAGCCTCGCGCCGTAAGGCAGAACTGCGGCACTCAACGTCAACACAGACAGAGTTACTGGGGTACCACCGCTTGCACAGACACCAAGTGAATCGACCCTAGCGCCTTCAGTACCAGCAATCGACACGAATCACATCTCGATATGAGACAAGTCGCAATCTACAAATTGGTAGATAACTCTCAGAGCAGGCTTTCCAGTCATGATTGTCGATACCGGATGTATATTTTAATATGAAGAGTCTTAGTTTCTGGCACTGTGCAGCGTATTAAGTTATGGATGAGGTGTTACCTGTAGTAATTCGCTGGGCTATGGAAAATAGTTTCAGTTAACCTCTGAAGGAAATTTAATCAACGCGATATTCGACTTTAGTAGGGAAGAGGGCGCACTAGCTTCCACCGCAACGTTTATTTCCTTATTGGGAGGTGAAACAGAGAAAAATATTCAAAGTAATAAAAAGTTTTCTGCGCATGGTTATGAGTTTGCCACGGGAAAGACGCTTTACAAATACAATGCCGTGATGTGGTTAGTAACATTACGCATACCTACGCAAATATAATTAAACCTTTCAGCATACTGAGCCGTTACTATGTATTTTAACCTTCAAGCCGTCGATGTTACATTCTTTCGGTGTATTAGACCCTGGTTGCTACTGCGCACAATCGACCATCGCTGTTTGAAGGCTCGTTGACCGTTGACCGTAAAACACTATTCTGCATTCCACGTAAAAAGTAAATATTCGATCGAACTTCGTAAAAATAAATCTTCAGGTCCGACCTGTGGAGAATAATATGCGTAAACGGCACGTCGCAATAAGCAATCGTTCGTTTCGCCTTCAAATAACGTGACCACAATTCCGTGATACATCTACCTGGAAAATATAAAACCATTAAAGAAATTCAATACGGTAACGCTAAAAGGTACACTACAACAATTGCAGACCCCAATATTTATGAATCATATGTTCCATAAAAATTACGTAACATACGGATTTCGGCAACCTACCTTTTAGTACATCGAATGTCAAAACAGAAGTGAATCATAAGAAGAGAAAGTCTCCGTTTCTTCCCAAAATCACTTGTTTCTTTCGAAAAATTAACGTAGTTTTTGCTACAGAGGTTTCCTTTTTAATTTTTTAAGATTTTCGTTAATATCTCTTAATCACTGTCATTATACACTCCTGGAAATTGAAATAAGAACACCGTGAATTCATTGTCCCAGGAAGGGGAAACTTTATTGACACATTCCTGGGGTCAGATACATCACATGATCACACTGACAGAACCACAGGCACAGGCAACAGAGCATGCACAATGTCGGCACTAGTACAGTGTATATCCACCTTTCGCAGCAATGCAGGCTGCTATTCTCCCATGGAGACGATCGTAGAGATGCTGGATGTAGTCCTGTGGAACGGCTTGCCATGCCATTTCCACCTGGCGCCTCAGTTGGACCAGCGTTCGTGCTGGACGTGCAGACCGCGTGAGACGACGCTTCATCCAGTCCCAAACATGCTCAATGGTGGACAGATCCGAAGATCTTGCTGGCCAGGGTAGTTGACTTACACCTTCTAAAGCACGTTGGGTGGCACGGGATACATGCGGACGTGCATTGTCCTGTTGGAACAGCAAGTTCCCTTGCCGGTCTAGGAATGGTAGAACGATGGGTTCGATGACGGTTTGGATGTACCGTGCACTATTCAGTGTCCCCTCGACGATCACCAGTGGTGTACGGCCAGTGTAGGAGATCGCTCCCCACACCATGATGCCGGGTGTTGGCCCTGTGTGCCTCGGTCGTATGCAGTCCTGATTGTGGCGCTCACCTGCACGGCGCCAAACACGCATACGACCATCATTGGCACCAAGGCAGAAGCGACTCTCATCGCTGAAGACGACACGTCTCCATTCGTCCTCCATTCACGCCTGTCGCGACACCACTGGAGGCGGGCTGCACGATGTTGGGGCGTGAGCGGAAGACGGCCTAACGGTGTGCGGGACCGTAGCCCAGCTTCATGGAGACGGTTGCGAATGGTCCTCGCCGATACCCCAGGAGCAACAGTGTCCCTAATTTGCTGGGAAGTGGCGGTGCGGTCCCCTACGGCACTGCGTGGGATCCTACGGTCTTGGCGTGCATCCGTGCGTCGCTGCGGTCCGGTCCCAGGTCGACGGGCACGTGCACCTTCCGCCGACCACTGGCGACAACATCGATGTACTGTGGAGACTTCACGCCCCACGTGTTGAGCAATTCGGCGGTACGTCCACCCGGCCTCCCGCATGCCCACTATACGCCCTCGCTCAAAGTCCGTCAACTGCACATACGGTTCACGTCCACGCTGTCGCGGCATGCTACCAGTGTTAAAGACTGCGATGGAGCTCCGTATGCCACGGCAAACTGGCTGACACTGACGGCGGCGGTGCACAAATGCTGCGCAGCTAGCGCCATTCGACGGCCAACACCGCGGTTCCTGGTGTGTCCGCTGTGCCGTGCGTGTGATCATTGCTTGTACAGCCCTCTCGCAGTGTCCGGAGCAAGTATGGTGGGTCTGACACACCGGTGTCAATGTGTTCTGTTTTCCATTTCCAGTAGTGTATGTACTACTCGTGAGGCAGGAGGTTTAACGATTTGAAAGTTTCTGCGTAAAGGAGCGACTGAAACGTCTTTTTTTTTTCTTTTCGCTTCACTGACCTGAATTCTGCATGTTTCCGTATAAGATCACCTCACATCTAGGATTTGGCTGGAATTATTAAAATGGAAATTTGGGGTGGTTACTTGAGTAGAGTACACGCAGTTTCCTACGTTCACACAATCTTACAAGATAACTGATTATTCTCCGCAAAACATTTGAGCATTTAATGACTCATTCAGGAAGTGTGGAAACATTTTGTGCTTCGTCTGGACAGATATTTTGGTTTTTTAACTAGTTTGGCCGCGTATTGTGGAAATCGGACTAAAAACACCAATCAGAATCTTCAGACTTCCTTATTTTCAATATTTTTGATTACATGACTCTCAGTGACTGGTACATTTATGTAACTTGGGAAACGCCATGGAATAAATGCTCAGTTTGTAAAAAGGCAAAGAATAACTTTAGTATTTTTAGTTGCAAGATAAGTAGAATTAATTTTTGAGTAGGTTTTCTTGATGTTTTGCAACAGTACTTTGAAATTAAGAGTTCATTTGCGTTAAGGTGATGAATTTAAAGGTATTTTCTACAACGACTTTTCTTTATGTTTCATTGTGATCGTATAATACAGTTTTGATTTCAGTTTGCAGATTAGGTAAGTATGTTTTACAGAAGCGGGTTTAATAGTGAATAAGAAAATAGGAATGCAGGTGAGCTACTGTGAACATCATAGTGAACGTTTTACCGTAGCCAAAATAGACACTATCGTAGTACAAGTTTATATGCCAATTACCTCCGGGGATGATGATGAGATTGAAGAAATGTATGGTAAGATGAAAGAAATTATTCAGGTAGCTAAAGAAGACGAAGATTTAATTGTGTTGGGGACTGGTTTTTGCCAGTAGGTAAAGGAAGCGAAGAAAGAATAGATGGTGAATATGGACTGGGAGATAGGAATGAAAGAGGAAGCTGACTGGAAGAATATTGCACACAGCATAACTTCATCATCGTTGATACGTGGTTTGAGAATCATAAGAGAAGGGCATATAAGTGGAGACATCGGAAAGTTTCATGTTAATTCTATAGTAGTAAGAGAGATCTAGGGGCTGAATATTGAATTGCAAGATTTTTCCAGGGGCAGATGTGCACTCTGGCATTTTATTGGTTATGAAATGCCGATTAAAACTGAAGAATTTGGAAGAAGACAGGAAATTAAGGTGATGGGACGTGAATAACGTAAAGAAAATTAATAATTTTTTATTACTGATGTACAGATTAATAATTATTCAACACTCATACCAAGGATCAATTTGAAAAGGATTTCACACTGGCGGACAAAAGAATATTTACGCTCTTTGTTTATTAGTTTTAGTAACCGTTACCATTCGTTGTTCTTATGTCCTGGTAATTAGACGTATAAACGAAGTGCTCGGTATTGTCAAGTGAAATTGTGCTAAATAATGAAAGCAACTTCTGAAACAATATGAGTTTCTCATTTACGATACCATGGATACAGCTCCTGTAATTATTATTAACTTAATTTTGGATGGGGAATTTAGATGATGGCGACGATCTTCATGACGGCGCTACTCAATTACAGAGGTACGTGAATGTACGTGAATCCCTTTCCCTTCGTGCCCAATTTCAATATTTAGGTCATATTTGCCGCGACATTCAGAACATGCAATCTTTCTTTTCGTTTAATTACGAAGTCCGATCATTTTCTTACTCAGGCGAATAGATGCATTTTAACCACAATTATTTTTACGTACGCCACGGGGAATGACGGTACCTAGAATGTACGTGCCTCTATCCCGATCGTGCGTTCGCGTACAACTGAGTATGTACCAACGTAACTATACTTATGACCCATTTCCCTTACAGTATTAATTCTTATTTTGAAGCACTCGCTCGCGAATGTACGTGCCCTTTTGTTTTGTGTAGTCCGTCCTTAATAACGTTACTTTTAATATTCAGTGGCTTAGTTTCCACAATTGACCTTTGCCTATGTCGCAACGGTGCTTCAAGCGAAACATTTATTACGCGATATTCGTACAAACTCTTATTTCAAAATTACGACACCGGCTGACTACGTTTCTAACAATTTAACAGGGCGGTTACAATAAGTTAACAGAACCAGAGGTTTCTGTAAGTCTCAGAGGCAGCATTAAGCAACAGTTGACTAGAACAGGAGAAAAGAACGCGTAGCTTTAAGAGATAAAATAGTGACCAAGCAGCAGAGGATCAGATAGGTAAAGAGACGATGTCTAGTAGAAATCCTTGGATAGCACGAGATACATTCAGTTTAATTGATGAAAGGAGAAAATATAAAAATGCAGCGATGGAGCAGGCGAAACGGAATACAAACGTTTAAAGAATCAAATTTACAGGAAGTGCGAAATGGCGAAGCAAGACTGGCTAGAGGACAAATGTAAGGGTCAACGGAACTAGAACCAATCAGATAGACCATTCCGGCCTGTCGTGCTGCTACTGGCTAACGCGAATGACGTCAGCAGGTATACTGCTCTACCGCGGTACTGATGCACATTATTAAGCATCGCTTGAATCTAAAATTATAATAAATGAACACCTCCATGTCACAATAACAGCCACCTTGAAAGGCTTAAAATTAAGAGCTAGAACTCACCGTAACACACTGTAATTCAGGAAGATCACGAAGCAACCCACTAAAGATTTTACTTTATGGGGAATTTTATAAGTTCCCTGTTTTAGTTTGTGTGTACATATGCCTTTTTCTAAAGAAGGTTCTTTGTCTTACGTAGAGAGAAACCATTTTATGATGCATTTCGGTAAACTTTGAAGATATTGTAGAAATAATCTTTTCCATCAGTCCGTCACACTTAGCAATATGTCGCCCATGAAAACTGCAAAATATCACTTAAAACTCCATTAATTTATTGAACCGATCAATTGAAGGAGATGAGAGCTTATACCAGTCATCAATGGTGATGTAGTCTGAATCCGGAACCAGTTTCTCTGAGAGTGAACCCAAGAAACTGTAGTGTAAGATCAAATTAGGCAGTTTTTCAGACCAGGCCAGATTCGTTGTTTTATTGCAGAAAAATACTGACGATTGGCTCTAAATAACTGAAAGTATGAAGTCATCCAGATGAGTACTAAATGAAATCCTCTAAATTCCCGTTACACGATAAATCATGCAAATCTAAAGGCTGTAAATTCAAGTAAATACTTAGGGACTACAATTACGAATAACTTAAATTGGAACGACCACATAGATAATGTTGTTGGGAAAGCAAACCAAAGACTGCAATTTATTGATACAACTCTTAGAAAGAGCAACAGGTCTATTAAAGAGACTGCTTACATTACGCCTATCCGCCCTCTTCTGTAGTATTATTGTATAGCGTGCGATCCGCTTCAGACAGGATTGACGAAGGACTTCGAAAAAGTTTGAAGGAAGGCAGTTCGTTTTGTACTATCGAAAAATAGGGGAGAGAGTGCCTTGCATATGGTACGTGAACTGGAATGGCTATCATTAAAACAAAGGCTTGTTTCGTTGCAGTAGAATCGTCTCGTGAAATTTCCAACACTTTTTCCACCGAATTGGAAAAGATTTTTCTTGGCGCCCATCTACATAGGGAGAAATGAGCAGCGTAATAAAGTAAGAGAAATCAGAGTTCGCAAGGAAGTATTTACGAGCTCGTTTCTCCCGCGATCTATTTGAGAGTGGAATAATAGAGGAATAGCTTGAAGGTGATAGGATGAACCGTCAGCGACTTAATTACGAAATGCAGTGTAGTCACGTAGATGTAACATAAACACGTCTCTCTACTTCCACAACATACTTCGAATACTTGGCTTGCAGGCCCTTATTACTTCTTTCAAAAAATGGCTCTAAGCACAATGGGACTTATTATCTGAAGTCATCAGTCCCCTAGACTTAGAACTACTTAAACCTAACTAACCTAAGGACATCACACACATCCATGCCCGAAGCAGGATTCAAACCTGCGGCCGTAGCAGCAGCGCGGTTCCAGACTGAAGCGCCTAGAACCACTCGGCCACAGCGGCCGGCCTTTACTTCTTTTCAGAGTGTAGTTTTCTCTTCTACAGTTGTATCTCAGTTTTTAAACTGTCAATTTCGTGTTTAACAGCAACGTCTAGGTCAAGAACTACCTCTGTATCGGTCAACTGATCTAATTTAGTTTTCTTCGGAGAAAGCTTTCAAGGCAGGCATCGTATGCTTCTCTTTTCACATCGGCGATCCCTTGCCCATGTGTAACAATTGTGTTACTAAATGTGACACTTCTGTCACTAAATGTAACTGGGTTTTCTCTTTTGATGCTGTCAATTATCAGGTTGAGCATTCTAAAGCATTCTGTCAGGGTGAAAATATTAAATAAATTAACTTTTCTCTCTTAACAACATGTGGGCAGGGTGGGTTCTTCCTTGGCTCGGGTATGAGGTCGAATGAAACATTTTTACATAAGATAACTTTTATTTAAGATTTGTACAACTGTATCTTACGGGATGTTCTGGTTCGGAGAGCGGCAGCTGTGTCGTTTGTGAAGTCTTCTGCAGTGGCAGCGGCGGCGGCGGCGGCGGCGGCGGCGGCGTCTGATTACGCGTGGCGGTGTGTATCTCGTGTCGCCGTCTCGCCCAGTTGACCGGAGACGCGCAGCGCGAGGTGGCCCGTTTAATTATTGCGAGCGAAGCCGTGCATCGGATGGTGATACCATGGATGTGGCGTCCCAGTGTTTCTCTTCTCTAAGCGGCCGCGTGTGTTGTGCGTCGACCAGCGGAACGGCGCGGCGGGGGAAGGCCAGTGTCCTGGACTCGAACCACGGACTCCCGCTTGCCACTCTTCGGCTGTCAGGTCTTCATCCCAGCTCACAGGTGACTGCTGAGGTGAGGCCGTCTCCTTCCCGTCCTCACGAGTCACCCGGGTACGTAAAATCAGACTTCAAATATCTTTTAACTTCTGTCTTCTGGCGCCGCGGCTGCTGCTTGCTATTCCATTACAGCGGCGGACTTGGTTCATCTGTGCATGATGCAGACTCTTCTTGCATGACGGTCTTCAGCACCGAAACTGACTGAAAACTACTGCTACGCTTCTTCACTTCTTCGTCTTCATCGTCTCTCGTCTCCGTCTTCGTCTCCGTCTCTATCTCTATCTCCGTCTTCGTCTCCCTCCGTCTGTCTGGCCCACTGCGTCTCGCGTATTTATTCACTTCAATTTACTGGAGGGGAACGACTTTACGGTTATTGCCTCTTCTGTCACGTTGAGAAGCTCCTCGAAGAATCTTCTTAACGTCGGTCATTGGCTCTTGGAATGTAGGCGAGGGCCTTTGCTGACACGTGACGACTGAGAAACACGTGAGCCGGTCATTGCCTCTTCTGTCACGTTGAAAAGCTTCTCGAAGAATCTTCTTAACGTCGGTCATTGGCTCTTGGGATGTAGGCGAGGGCTTTTGATCCCATGTGACGACTGAGAAACACGTGAGCCGGTCATTGCCTCTCCTGTCACGTTGAAAAGCTTCTCGAAGAATCTTCTTAACGTCGGTCATTGGCTCTTGGGATGTAGGCGAGGGCCTTTGCTCACATGCGACAACTGAGAAACACGTGAGCCGTCGGGCGATGCCCTGACGGCTGAATCGACAGCGCCCGCTTATGTGGAACTTGCTGACTTCACGGTCATTGTCTCTTCTGTTCTGCCCGCTGTTTGCGAGTATGTAACTCTCTAAACGAAACCAAGTTTTTCATTTATATTCTAATTTCTAGTTCACTTTGATTTCACTAATTTATTTACTTAAGTACCACTCAACATTCCTCCACCCTTCGGAGAAATTCGCCCTCGAATTTACCACTCAACACATGATACTTATTAATACACAATATTTTAGAACAGCATTATAATTGGTATAGAAATGAAACTGCAACGCTATAAAGAAACAATTCGCGAATAATTCTGTAAGCGATAAAACATAAAGTTTTTCTAAACAGGCAGTTTGTTACCTGTACGTTGTCCTTGCCGGTGCTTGCGACTGCCTCGAATGAATCTCCATGACAACTTGGAATTTTTTGTGATGGCAAAAAGGCACCCTGTAATTATCGTTTCATATGAAACCCCACAAACTCATTCTCTGATTCCCGTACATAATTCTGGTAAGGAAATTATTTTAACAAATCCGTGCGTTATTCACATTAACAAGCTTAGTTCTTTTAAAGCAAGGCACCCATTTGTGCTGAAGTTCCCTTACCTTATGGACATCGGTTGTAAACGTCGTAAGCAGTTTTATGCGAAACATTTTAGTATTCAGCAATAGCACAATGTCTTCTACTTTCGCTCATAACGCGACAAAACGACCACCAAGAAGAACAGCACATCGAAACGACCACCAAGAAGAACAGCACATCAAAACGACCACCAAGAAGAACAGCACATCAAAACGACCACCAAGAAGAACAGCACATCAAAACGACCACCAAGAAGAACAGCAAATAAGCAGTTACTGCATTCCATCTATTTCAACGCAGGGATCTGGGAATTCGCATTAGCAATGCTCGTGCAGTGTTCACGCATAGCGCTTCTCGCTTCCTATATTCCTTATAACGTCACGGCGTTGCGCCAGCAGTCTGCACGGGAAGCCGATACGGTATGCCCTGTGTAAGGATTTAGAAGCTTATTTCACTAGGGGAAAGATAGATACCGCCTACAGGAAAAATAAAGTGGCCTTTCGGGAAAAAGAGAAGCAACTGTATGAATATCAACAGTTCAGATGGAATGACAGTCCTAAGAAGGAAGGAAAGCTGAAAAGCGGAAGGAGTATACAGAGACTCGTTACACGGGAGATGAATTTGAAGGCAATATTATTGAAATGGAAGAAGATATAGATGAAGATGAGATGCAAGATATGACACTACGACACGCATTTGACAGAACTCTGAAAGGTCTAAGTCGAAACAAGGCCCTGGGAGTAGACGATATTCCATCACAACTACTGATAGCCTTGGGAGAGCCAGCCGTATTAAACTCTTTGATCTGGTGTGCAAGATATGAGACAGGCGAAATAGCCTCAGACTCGAAGAAAAATGTAATAATTCCAACTCTAAAGAAATCTGTTACTGACAGATGCGAATATTACTGAACTATCAGTTTAATGAGTCAAAATTGCAAAATAATAACATGAATTCCTTGCCCAAGACTGGTAGAAGCTGACCTCGGACAAGATTAGCTTAGCTTAGGAGCGCGCGAGTCAGCACTGACCCTACAACTTATTTTAGAATGAAGGTCAAGAAAAGCAAACCTATCTTTATAGCATTTGTAGACTTAGAGAAAGCTTTTGACAATGTTGACTGGAATTTTCTCTTTGATATTCCGAAGGTAGCAGGTGTGAAATACAGGGAGCGAAATTCTATTTACAAATTGTACAGAAACCAGAGAGTGGTGGGATCACTCTTGGAAAAACTCCTATATAGTTGGTGTTAGAGCTGCACCTTTATTAGACTAAAGTCAGCTGATAGCCATCTCTGCTTAAAGGAAGTTCCTCTAACGAAAGAATCGCTGATAAGTCAGATATATGTACAGTTTTTAACAATCACTTTCTGAGCATTGTTGATGAATTAAATAAAAACTTAGTTCCTGTAGAGAATCAAATAACTCTCTTGGCAAATTCCTTTCCGAGATTGATGTCTGAAATACTCCTCTGTGATACTGACAAGGGGGAGACCGAGTCAATAACTAAATCACTGAAGACTAAGGACGCCCATGGATATGATGCAGTGCCTAGCAGAATATAGAAGTACTGTGCTGCACATGTTAGCCCTGTGCTTAGCTGTATTTGTAATTTTTCTTTAGGAATGGTCAGTTTCCTGAACAATTGAAGTACTAAGTGGTAAAGCCATTTTATAAAAAGGGAGAAAGGGGTAATGTAGACAATTTTAGATCTATTTCTGTGCCATAATGTTTGCTAAAGCTATTGAAAAGGCTGCATATGTAAGGATAATTAGGCATTCTATGGCACATAATTTGCTGTCAAAAGTACAGTTCGTCTTTAGAAGTTGTTTAACAATTGAAAATGATGTATTCTCTTTTCTCTGTGAGATACTGGATAGATTTAACAAAAGGTTTCGAACGCTTGGCATATTTTTTGATTTTACTAAGGCGTTTGATTGTGTTGACCAGGCCGGCCAGAGTGGCCGAGTGGTTCTAGGCGCTACAGTCTGGAACCGCGCGACCGCTACGGTCGCAGGCTCGAATCCTGCCTCGGGCATAGATGTGTGTGATGTCCTTGTGTTAGTTAGGTCTAACTAGTTCTATGTTCTAGGGGACTGATGACCACAGATGTTAAGTCCCATAGTGCTCAGAGCCATTTGAACCATTTGAACCATTTTAAAGAGGTCATTATTCACGGTGTTGAGAATGGCTGTGATGTCGGGTCTGAATGGGGCACAGTCAAATGGGATCAGTGTCGGGGCGACTCCTGTTCCTTATTTATATAAATGATGTGCCTCTAGTATTACAGGTAACTCTAAAATATTTCTGTTTGCTGATCCTTGGTAGTAAAGGATGTTGTGTCCAACATTGGCCTGTTTCAAATAGTGTAGTTCATGATGTGAGGGTCTACGGATTGCACGCAGTAGTACGGTGCGTGACAAGTGCTCGCACAAGCCGACCTGTCTGGAATGCTGACAGTTTGCTTGGTCAGTAGAGGTGCGTGCCGCCGCACTGCTGCTTCTTGTGTTATATTGCTCAGTGTGTTTACTAAATTTATGGTTTGTCGATTCAAAAACATTTTATTTTATCTGTTACTTTTGTGTTTTAGTTTCCTGTACTGACGCGTTCCATTACCTTGATTTGCTCCTCAATTTGGTCCAACGAAACTAGTCGTGTAAATAAAAATAAATAACATAAGAGTCGAGCGACGTGAAGGAGATGCAGTGGTTGTGAAGGGAGTAAGATAGGGCTGTAGCCTTTTCCAGATGTTATAAAATCCGTACATTGAACAAGCACTAAATGAAATCAAAGAAAAATTTGGAGTAGGAATTGAAGTTCAGGGAGAAGAAATAAAAACTTGGAGATTTGCCTATGAGATTGTAATTCTATCAGTGACAGCAAAGGACTTGAAAGAGCAGTTGAACGGAAAGAACAGTGTCTTGAAATGGGGTTATAAAACGAACATCAACAAAAGCAAAACATTGATAATGGGATGTAGTCGAATTAAATCACGTGATGCTAAGGGAATTAGATTAGAAAACAAGACATTCGACGTCATAGATAAGTTTTGTCGTTTGGGCAGCAAGAAACTGATGGTAGACGTAGAGGGTATATACACTGATAAGCCAGAACATTAGGACCACCTACCTAGCCGCCGGTATGTCCAGTTTAGGCACTGAGAACAGTGGTGACACATCGTGGTATGGAAGCAATGAGGCCTTGGTAAGTCGCTGGAGGGAGATGGTACCACATCTGCACACACAGGTCACCCAATTCCCGTAAATAAGCTCTGGCACCATGTTCAATGACATCTCAGATGTTTTCGATCGGGTTCAGATCTGGCGAGTAGGGGGGGGGGGGCTGCACATGAACTGGAACTCACCGTTGTGTTCCCCGAACGAATCCATCACACTCCTGGGATTCTGACATGGTGCATTTCCTTGTTGAAAAATGCCACTGCCGTCGGGAAACACGATCGTCATGAATGAGTGTACGTGGTCTGCAACCAGTGTGTCACACTCCTCGGCCGTTATGGTGCCTTGAATGTGCTCCACTGGATCCACGGATGCCCACGAGAATGGTCCTCAGAGCGTAATGGAGCCGCCAACAGCTTGTATCCGTCCTGCTGTACAGGTGTCAAGGAGCTGTGCTCGTGGAAGACGACGAATTTGCGCCTTCCCATTGGCCTGATGAAGAAAGTGTTGGAATTCACGAGAGCATGCAACTCTCTCCACTGCGGAAATGTCCAATGCCGATGGTCACGAGCCCATTTCAGTCGTAGTTGCCAATGTCGTGGCATTAACATTGGCACATGCATGGGTCGTCGGTGTGGAGGCACACTGTTAGAAGTGTTCGATGCTCTGTGTGTTCAGACACACACACTTGTACTCTGCCCAGCATTAAAGACTTGTGTTAGTTTAGCCACAGTTCGTCGCCTGTCCTGTTTTACCAGTCTGCCCAGCCTCCAATGTCAGAAGTCTGTAATGAGGGGTAGGCGCCCAATCCCAGAACGTCTGGACGAGGTTTCACCTCGGTTTTGTCTTGTTTTGAAGACACTCACCACAACACTCCTCGAACACCCTACAAGTCGTGCAGTTTCCGAAATGCTCATGTCAAGTCTCTGGATCATCACAACCTTCCCTCGATCAAACTCAGAACGACCGCGCGCCTTCCCCATTCTACACACGGTCAGGATGCTTACTGATACAACATGCACCGTGCGTGTGTCTGACCAGCAGCCATTCCTTTCCAAGTGATGCTGCCGTAGCCTGGAAGGGTTTATACCGATAGTAGGCCGGTATTCATAATGTTATGACTGATCAGTGTAAAATGTAGATTGGCAATGGGAAGAAAAGTATATCTGAATACGGATTTGTTAACATCTAATATAGATTTAAGTTTTAGGTAGTCTTTTTTGAAGGCATTTGTCTGGACTGTAGCCATGTATGGAAGCGAAACATGGACGATAAACAGTTTATACAAAAAGAGAATAGAAGCTTTTGAAGATTAAATGGGTAGATCACGTAATTAATCAAGAGGTGCCGAATAGAAATGGGCAGACGAGAAATTAGAGACACAGCTTGACCAAAAGAGTGGATCCGTTGATAGGATTCATTCTGAGACACGAAGGGATCGCCAGTATAGTAGTGCAGGGAAGTGTGGGAGGTAAGTAAGCAGATTCAGAACGATACAGGTTGCAGTTGTTATTAGCAGATGAAGAGGCTCGCACAGGATAGTGAAGCATGGAGGGCTGCATCAAACCAGTCTTCAGACTGAAGACCGCAACAACAACAATAATTTACAAAACAAGATTGTTGAATTTCTATGTCGGAAGGTTGGAAACATTATGCGATGGATGACGCGTGTGCGTGGAATTCTGTGACACTATCAACAGCGATCGCCTAAACGCCGCGATTCCTGCCTGGCTGATATGCTGCCTCTTGCGGGTTCGCCATCCGTTGAAGTCATTATCGCTCAGCTGTTCTTCATTGGTTAGAACAGTCGCTCATCCGGGTTTGTATGCAGTTCACTTGTGGGCCTCTGGTCGTGCATCCGTACATTTCATGTGTAGTACTAAAGGACTCACTGCCCTCCCCTTATTTCCACTCCCCAATGATTTCAACAACCTTTTCGTGGACGTACTTTATTTCGTACTACCTCACAAGTGCACAAAGTGATATATGGATACATTACAAATTACCCGGGAGCTGTGGCTCTTGGTGGTCGAGACATACGTCTGCTGGCTGCGATATCTCCAGCCTACCTGAGGCATTCGCTCTCAATGGTTGTCTGGCAGTACCTGAGGGGAGAAAAGACCTGGAAAGTCCTGTTCTGTACACATGATATTACAATATATCCTGACTGGGAGAGGATTATACTGGGCAGACTGACTGTCCAGATCGCAAAATGCGACTACATGGCACTTAGAGTGGCAAGTGACTTATGGAACACACCGTATTCCGACTCTAAATTTAGTTTTCTCATTTCACAAGATAAACACGAATTTGAAACAAAGTGAAAACGTAAATTTCAAACAAGAAAAAAAAATTAACTAGAGACAAATAAAAATGAAATAATCTAAGAATTATAATACACACACCAACAAAATATTACTATCACATTTCATATGAAACATGAAGGGTACTAACGTGTAAGACATAAAAAAACCATATTAATGTCATATTGCATAAGTGACATTAAAGGTAGTAACATTTAAGACGTAAAAGCAACAGAAGTATTACTTTCACACAGCACATGAAATTTAGGAAATCAATATTGACAACAGATTTTGCTATACGCCTCTAGATCTACCCGTTAGCCGTTTTCACCACAACTATAAGGACACACTTGTCAGGTCCAGGGAACAGCTGCCTGACGACACCCAACCCAGCCCCCATACCAAGGGAGCACATGATCGCCGATCTGGTGCTACCATGCCTCTTCCTATGCCGATCTACTGTGTTGCTGCAGCTGATGCAGGTACTCAGTGGACCACCTCTTCAAAAAGGGCCGATGGAGCTGCTGTACAAGTTGTCACCTGTGAAACCTGTTGACAGAAATCTCAAGGATACGTCATGAGAGAGAGCCCACAACGGCATTGAATTTAGGCATGCTTCTGCCTGTCAGTTCTTCAGATGTCAGTATTGTATTGCCAATGACACGCTTGAGATATGACTATACATTTGATTGATTCCCACAATCGGCCAAAGTGGGTGGCACGAGGTGGAGTAAAATATTAAATTATACTGTCTGAGGCCGAAAGGTTCACCACACTTTCAACTGTAGCCAGAGAAAGCACCTACAAATGTGGTAGCATTATCACTATACATGTGAGAAGGATTTCCTCTTCTCGCACCGAATCCCATGAGAGCAACTAGAAATGATGTGGTTGCCAAGTCGCTAACTAGCTCTAGGTGTATGGCTTTGGTCCCTACGCAAATAAATAAAGCAATATAGGCTTTGGTAGTAATGTTTCTCCGCCGTCCACCATGCTTCACTGTAACACGGCCTGCATAATCCACTCCACTGGAATGGACGAGACTTTACTCTAGATGCTGGTAGGTGGCCCATAAGTTGAACTGCAGCCTAGGACTTCAAGCATTTCAGACATTTCCCGCTAACTCCTTTGACTGTGTTGCGACCGAGGGAATTCAAAACCTCCTACGCAACAAAGGAAGTTAAAACTATGGCACAGCACACAACAAATGTTCATATACATACACGATGAGAATTTATGATGCTTAGGTGGTGTGAAGTCGCTCATCATACGGTGCGTTGGCACTCATCAGCCTCCCTTCCACTCGTTAAATAGCTTCTGGATCAACTGATGGATGCATATCTCTTAATTCGATATTATGAGGAATAGAATAACTGGCCTTCAACAATGCGATCTCACTAGCGTAATCACCATGTTGAACTATGCCAAAGGCTCTTTTCATAGCGTTTTGGTATCCCTGTGGGGTGAGTGGCCCAGTTATCCTCTGTTGTTGCAGCCTTATATTGTCAACAAACCTCAGTGCATAAGCCAAAACCCTGTAGGTTTCCTTGAAAGAGGAATACTTACACAACAATTCAGCATCAAGCTTAATAACAGACATCAAAGACACCTACACACACCTTTCTGGCGCATCTTCTATCACACGTGAAGGACAAGTGTTGTAGTCCAGGTCACAGCTGAATAGCCATGATGGGGCAGAGCACCACTGCAAAAGTGAATCCGTATGTGCTGCGCTGATGCCACGTGATAAGCGATCAGTGGGAGTGTCTTCTGATTTGACGTGTCTCCAGTTGGAAACAACTCAGTTCCTGAATTTCAGAGACTCTGTTGACAACAAAGGTTTTCCAGTGACAGACTACGTTGCAGCCAGCTGAGAACTATTGGAGAATCCATCCAAATATGGATATCACTACTGTTTACAATGTAAGTCACTGGCCAAATTATGAATGAGTCGAGCAAGAAGAAGAGTATCTCAATTCCAGTCACGGAAGAGATTGTTCTTTGACAGGGGCTAAACGAGATTCGGCCACAGCCAATGAAATTAAAAATCTTTTTGTTGGAAAGAATACATACGATGTATACACAGGCATCATATGCCATCTGTGAAACATCACAGAAACATGAAATTTCTAATTTAACGTATTGAGGACAGGGAATGACATGCCTCCTAATAAAAATATCAGTTCGAGATGGCAGTTACATGTGAAGGACATTCCATTCATCAGCAAGGTTGGATAGAAGGACTTCATCCAAATGAAGGCTTAGTTGACACAAGTGCTGCAAGAACAATTCCATCTTGTGACTAATGGGTCCAAAAGGGCTAGTGGGTCAAAAATGAATGCTATTGTAGACAGGCAATCTTTGAGCACCGATGATTCTTCAGCTGCGCGTGGCACTGAAATGGATCAGAGCTGTGGTATCTTAAGGTTCCCAATGTTTTTATTGCTTCTCCATCAATGAGATTACAATTTACAAACGTTTCTGTGTGCCGCACTGGAATTTGTTCCACAACCTTGTGGCTACTGGACTTCCATTTCCTCAGTGAAAACCATCCAGAAGCAGATAGCTGAGTCATCTGGGTTTGAAGTTTCTGAGTTTCAGATTGCATATCTGACTCGCCTAGGAAGTTGTCCACATAGAAACTAGACAAAGTTTATGCTGCCACTGGAAACCTGTCTTTATTTTCGAAGCCCAACTGTTGGAGACATCTCGTCGCAATAAAGGCAGCAGGAGCAGTTCCGTAAGTGACTGGACAATCCATATTCTTGTATCAGCTCACACAGTGATTCTCACCACAGAATTCTCCGAAAGTTACTACTATCAGGACGGAGAGACAGTTAGTGATACATGGCCTCGTAACTGAATGAGAGAAATAGCTCGAAAATCTTGATTTTGCAGCAGCAGATTCCGACATCTCATCTCATAACAGGCTTCTGACTTAAGTGTTTCAATACTATACCTTACCATTTATGTAGTATATCGATGCGAAAAGTACGACAGATCACTGGCGACATCCAATGGGGAGTTACTGGCAATGCTTGAGGGAAGTTCGGTTGAGTGGCTGACCAAGATTTCTCGCGGAGGTTTGTTTGTAAGCTCAGGATCGTTCCTTGAAAACTAGTATGAAATTATCGAGCGAGGTAACGCAGTAGTTACCACAATGTACTCGCATTCAGGAGGTTAACAGTGCAAACCTGCGTCCGGCCAGTTAGGTATAGGTTTTCCGTGATTTCCCTTAACTATTTACTGCGAATGCCATGATGGGACTCTTGAAAGGGCACGGCCGAATTCCTACTCCATCCTTCCATATTCCGAGCTTGTGCTCCGCCTCGTTGTTGACAGGACGTTAAACTATAACCTCCTACTCCTCCAGCTACGAAATAGGAGTTAATATTTGCCCAGATCTGAGGGAATTAGATTAGGAAATGAGACGCTTAAAATAGTAAATGAGGTTTGCTATTTGGGGAGCAAAATAACTGATGATGGTCGAAGTAGAGAGGATATAAAAATGTAGACTGGCAATGGCAAGGAATGCGTTTCTGAAGAAGAGTAATTTCTTAACATCGAGTATAGATTTAAGTGTCAGGAAGGCGTTTCTGAAAGTATTTGTATGGAGTGTAGCCATGTATGAAAGTGAAACATGGACGATAAATAATTTGGACAGGAAGTGAACAGAAGCTTTCGAAATGTGGTGCTACAGAAGAATGCTGAATATTGGATGGGTAGATCACGTAACTAATGAGCAGGTATTGAATAGAATAGGGGAGAAGAGGAGTTTGTGGCACAATTTGACAAGAAGAAGGGACCGGTTGGTAGGGCATGTTCTGAGGCATCAAGGGATCACAAATTTAGCATTGGAGGGCAGCGTGGAGGGTAAAAATCGTAGAGGAAGACCAAGAGATGAATACATTAAGCAGATTCAGAAGGATGTCGGTTGCAGTATGTACTGGGAGATGAAGCTTGCACAGGATAGAGTAGCATGGAGAGCTGCATCAAACCAGTCTTAGGACTGAAGACCACAACAACAACAAAAACAACAACATGGATACCACAATTTGCCCACGGAACGTGGTGTCACTAAAAACCTGTGCGCCATATTTTGCGAACGATTCTCCGCTGTTCATCAGGAAGTAATTAAAGTTTGTGCCAGAACGAAAACATTTATCCGGCTGTGTTGGCTATCATCAGAGACCAGGTAAAGGAAACAGAGGCAGCTCAGCGTCGGAAAGCAGGGAAGTCTCATTTTTCATTGGTTTAAGTATAAACCAACAATATTTGCATAAATTAGAGCGTATGTAACACCCCTTCACACGCACCACTTTACTGGCTGACAGACGACCAATTCCCTGACAGCCTACACACGTCCCGACCGACTGAACTCAGCGATTACAGTGCGGGCCTGCTGTCGTAATTTGTTTATTTTATGTTTAGTTCATTCTGTTTGCCCTATGGGATCCCGCTCGGTTTTTCACAAAAGAAAAAACGGGTGAATCGTGCATTACGGAACTGCTGAACATCATGAAACCATTCTTAAGGGAAAATACTGCAGTCCTGACAGATGTTGTAAACTCCGAGGAGAGACTGTTAGCAATGTATATTACGATTTCTCGCCAGTGGCAGCAGACGTAAGATTCAGTGCTCTTCTGCCGCCACAATTATTAACTAAAATTGTTCCTGAAATGTGCAACTTGATTTATAGTTGACTGAGAAAATACATCGTGGTAAAGCAAGATAAATACAACGAAAGACGTTCGTGAAAACATTTATTTATGGATGTAGCAGAACAAGATGACCCGTAAATTTCAGAGACTCTTCTTCGAAGAAGAAAGATTACACATGGTGGCGGCGTGCGTCATCCAATAAATACAACAGATGCGTAAGAAATGAAGCATTTGGCGACTGTTAGAATCGAAAAAAAAACTACATAGCTGATGGCTGGAATTTTTCAGTACTTACAATACTGAAGCAAGTACATTTTATTAATTAATGTCCATGAAATGTCGATAGTTCCGGTTTTAGATTTCATTTCCGATAAGTATCGGAAATAAAACCTAAAAACAGAAAGAAGATCGACAGACTTAACCTCGTGTTGCACATAGAGAAACCATTATGTATTCGGTAAAAAATGGAACAGGTGCTTCATTTCTTGCACCTCTATTGTTAATACTCCTCGCACGACGTGCCACGAATACATCAGCATTCTTTAAATTTCTTTAAAAACTCTGTCCTTAAAGTTTCATCCACCTCAGACGTCGACATGTATATTAGAATAGTATTTAATTCCGTCGGCTGTGACAAAACACGAATTTTAGTCGGGCGGTTGGCACGATTGCACTACACTCGACACAATCTGTTGGGTCGGCTGTCGAGTGGTGGGACGCGCCCGACAGTGAAAGTTCGTCGGTCGGTCAAAACATGGACACGCAGCCAATTTGTCAGACGATCTGTGGTTGAGGCATCACGTGAGGCGCTGCTGGCGAGTCCTGTGATCAGGCTGACGGCTGCGACAGACGAAAGGAAGAGCTGTGAATCATTCGTCCTGCTTTGCTCGTAGAGATAAAGTTCGAACTGCTTTCTTGAGTTGTTTGGTGGAGTTGTTGGAGTAGTTTTCGCTGTTGGAGTTTTTAAATAACGTGACCAGATCTATGTGTGCAATGATATACAAGCTTTAATTCCTTCTGAACAGAGACCGAACACCATGAGAAGGTGTTTGTTGGAGATAAATCTTGTGCAGAATTAAGCACAATATGAGGTGGCTTGAAGAGCTACCCTGACAACTCTGAGAAGGGCAAAGGGGAAGTATATCAAGGACATCATCGTGGAGGCAGAAACAGATGAGAGCAGACAGAGTCACAGTAATGCTTATAACGGTGAAGGGTTTTATTAAAGGGTCAGAGGCTACAAAGGATTTTGTCAAAGAGGTTGTAAAATAGTTGCAAACGACTGAAATCGCCAGAAGATGGAAGGAGTACTTCTACCATTCCCAATTGTAATGAAACCAAAGTAGGATTCTATTTCCAGTCTAACCACGGCTGACCCACACCACTTTCGTCTCTTACCCCCCCCCCCCCGCCCCCCCCCACACAATCCAAACGAATCAAATAGCTTAAGAAGGGTGGAAACAATACAAGCCAAGTTGATCCAGACGGGAGGTGAGAAACTTGCAGCAGACTACACCAGCAGATAATTGTAAGGACCAAAGAAGAAATACCAGAAGGGAAAACGCTGCTAATCTATGCAGTCCATAAACGAGGATGACAGACAAATGTGTGCGTTATTGTTGAGTGGCCCAGCTTAGTCAAAGGCACGTCATCCTGTCCAACTGCCCGTATACAGAACTCAAATCTTGAAAATTAGTAATTGGTGAATTCTGGGAGGTTTGCAGCCAGGGTTCTGAACAGTAGATCAGATCTTCGTTCTCTGATAATTCACCGAAAAACAGATGACACAATAAGGAACCAGAGTTAATCTGTCGATTTCACGAAGATCTATGATTGCATACACCACAGAAGCCTGTTCATTAGCACTCGTCGACAAGGTCAATATACTGGTCAAGTAGTTACTGTGAGTGGAAGACCGGTCCTGCAACTGCGTTTCTCACTGGGAACCCTTCATATTAAGTAGAGATCAGCATCATTCATGCAGGGAACCACTCCTCCTACAGCCCAATGGAACTGTTTTGGCCGAGGTGAATGTCGAGACCGTGAAGGATTCAGATATAAAAAAATATTGATCCTACAAATTGTACTATATTCCTGAGACAAGTCGAGTATCGACTGGACACAGTGGAGAAGGTAACTTTTAGCCACATGCTGTCCTTTTCGTCTGACTGCATGGAACTGAATTAAGGAAGAACATATTCGCATTTTTGCATTGAGAGACAGTAGTAGAGAGACTGTGGAACAGAGGCGACAGTGGCAGTGGTAGACAACAGGTGGAGACAGCTGCAGCGAGTGAGTGGAGCCTAGATTTTCTCCCGTCATCGTCACTACTTTCATGTGGTGTGGGGGGGGAGGTGGTAGGGGGAACTATTTTCCTCTTTTCCAACATCCCTATAGCCATGTTTTTGTTCCCCATTCTACCGGAGTATGAATACTTAGAGAGATTGGGTGAAAGGAAGTACAATGTTCCATGTTAAAACAGCGTACGTTCATGTGCTAAAATGTTTGATGAAGAAACGAGAATGAGACTGAGCAGCTGCGTCCCCACTTTTCTGTCATTGTTTTACAGAGAAACATATTCACGTGTTTGGGCTCAGGGGAGCATTTTTAAACTGCTGGTATACTACACAAATGTCAGTGTAGTGGGGACACCCTCTTACATGAATGAATACATACATCTGACTGGGGGGGGGGGGGGCTGACATCTGTAGGCAGTAGCTGGTGTAATAAAAACATTGAAGTAACACAAGAGAAAATGCAGTGCCAGTAACTCAGGTTTCAATATGTTAAAGTCACTATGCAGGCAGTCAGAGCATACTGTAAATCTAACTTTGTCTTCTTGTTATGTGAGTACTTTGATTACAACGATTATAATAACTGTTCCAATAACTGGTATTCAATCATGTCTTCCATGTCCCTGTATATCACTAAGATGGTGACACTAATAACAATCCCAGAGCCTGATACCAGTTTCAGGTTGCCTACATTACAGCTTCCAAGGACAACAGAATTTTTATAATTATTATTTCACATAATTGACCAAATTCAGACATTCAGAAAGCCGTAATTTACTCATTAAGATGTGTAATATAGTGGAAGTTCAACGGAATAACACAAATAGTTAGGAACTTGAGGAACCGAACGCTTTTCGACTCTCCGTAGATTGCGTGCGTATACCTGGACTTTATCCGTTCACTGTTGGCGAAAGAGCGCTTACCAACTTCCATCAAACTTGACACGACTTCAGACCTTTCCTGAACTTTTTCTTGATTACATGTTTCAAGTCAATTAACACAATTTACGGAGCGATGAGTCTGCTACTCTCATGTGTGGGAATCTTTAGAAAATCAAGTTTTACTGGTACACTTTTAAGACTTGTGTAAGGCACAAAATTTTCAGATACATTACACAAACACGGTAATATCACTGCAGTAATAAGTTTGCATTCAAAATTACGTAAGCGCACATACTAACTGTTAACAAACTTCTTTGTTCTTTATGAGAGAATTAAAGTGTCTTGCAAACCAGTATTTCCATAATTCATTACTTCGTTCATAAACATTATCTGAGTGTTAATACTACCATGAAGAAACTAATTGTATTTTTCACATCCATAAGCCGTAAAGTCATTGGTTTAATTCATATGGGGAACTTTGCTATAAATTTTACAGACTGGTAATATTTCTACAATGAAACCTGGCCAGAGAATTTTATGGGCATCACAGAATAACAAGGTGTTTTTATTACTGCATACTGATGTTCATTAAGCAAGATTGAAGGAAAGCTTGTGAAATGGAAGGACGTTTATTCGCCGCCAAATTTCTCTCCAACAAAAACCCCATCATTTACAACTTAGTTCATTACGTTAGCTATGTTAGCTTTCCAATGAACAATGAACTTCCAAAGATCCCAACTGGTAACACTGGAAGAAATATAGCAATTAGACGTTAACTTCGTAATTTTGTGTGTAATAATTGGACGTAATTCCACTTGCTACATAGTAGCAGATGCTTCAAAACTAGATATACAAGACACTGTAATACTGAGGCTCAGTAATCTATGCAAAGCATCTGTCGTCAATGTCATCACTAATAAACGCAGGGCATTTCACGATTCTTGTTACAGGTTTTGATAGAAAGCTCAGTAGACGAAGTTTTGGTAATGCGCTCATGTCCAGAAATGTACGCAGTCTCCTCTACAAACCGTGAAGGCCTGTATTAGGAATTGTGAAACACACTGCACACAGACAACAGCGAGAGCAAACTGCAGATTTTGTATCTTGCCTGCGGTGGCGTGGAGACAAAGTTAATTCACATCAGCTTCAGTGCATCCAAACAATGAACAGTAAGAAATCCTTAATGAACAGATGCAACATCCAAATTGGTAGTCTCAATTTATCAGAAGTTTTTCATAGTATACTTCAATGTACCTGATTTATAGACACTAAACTGCAACTCTTCAGTTCTTATATAGCTTGGCATAATAGCAAGTCTCTTGCTGTAGGGCCAAAACTAACGAGTGCATCACAGCGGATGTTCACATTCATGGAGATACAGAGGACATCAACGAGATGAGGCTGCATGGCCGCCATTGTAATTTATGCAGCAGGGAGAAGGTGGTGGGCAATTGCACTCATGAGCATCCCTACACATTCGGCTGTGCTTCGACAAGGTGTTTGAGTATGGTTCCTATGTAGACACCAGCAACGGCTCATTGGGCTTGTCATGTGGCACGTGATGAACTACTTAGCTTGCCCTGATCTGACAGAAGCACTACTAAATCGGACATGGAATAGTGTGTGTAGGCACTATGGTTTCATCAACCTGTTTCATTGCCTGATGGTCTTCATCCATCCAGGTAACACTCGCTGCAGGAAAACCAGAAATATCAGTGGAAGATCGAAAAAATGCCTCCCACAGGTGAGAGTATTAAAATCCTAACGGTAAACTTCATTTTCAACTAAGTGCCAGAGTTTGAGGTGCTCATCAAAAGCAGTGATGCTCACATTATGGTAGGTACAGAAACCTGGTTCAAACCCAAAATTGTAGATTTTAGGGAAAATTTAGGTGTACATCGAAAGTATAGCCAAATGACAAATGGAGGACGTGTATTTGTCGCAGTACAGTAACTCAAATCCACAGAGAGAAATTGAAGTGGCATTTGAGTGAGTGTGCAAGACTGAGTATCATGAGTGGGTATCACGGGTGGGTATAAAAGGATCCTATCGCCCAACACACTCCTCTCCTGATGTAACCGAACACTTTAACAAAACTAATTTTCCCAATTAATTGTTGGATGATTAAAGTCTCCACCAATGATTATAGCATGATTGGGGAACTTGTTGAGAAGTGAACTGAGGTTTCGTCTAGTGGTGGGTGTGGTAGGCCGTCCTGTGAAAGTTCACTAACAATTATGTATAACTGACAGTTAAGAGCCCCAGTGATGATGGAAATATATTGGATTAAAATGCAACGAACATACCTGAACTCTGAGGATATCTACATCGAAACTGGGATCAGTGACCATGGCGGTGTTCTGGCAACAATGATTATTGAAGTACAGAGGTCAACTAAAGCAGAAAGATATGTATGTTCTGTAAACTAGATAAAAATTAATGTTGTCATATGTCAATGAGGAAGTTTCAACAAGGCAGGACCATGTAGAGGAAATATGGGTCAAATTTGGAAGGGTAATTGGCCACGTGTTGGATAGATGTGTGTCTCACAGAACAGTTCATAATGGGAGATAACCTCCATGATACAGAATCGCTGTAACGGAACTTGTAAAGGAACATTACTGCATAATAGGTCTGAAAGCGTAGGGCTATAGATAGATGCTGAATGAAATGTTTGCCTGTCAACAGAGCAATGCGTGATCCCTTCAGTGACTACCGTAGCAAAATATGTGAATGTAGCCTTTCCCGGCGTATACTCCTGATGAAATCTTCTCGGGCTTCCATTCGTGTATCTGCGTCGAAAACCCTCGACGTTTCGATGAGTGTCATTCTCAAAATCTTCTGGCGAAATTTCGATGGACCCCGGCCGTCCTCTGTAGGTTGTCAGCGGCCTGCAGCCTGCAGTGGCCAACTATAGGTTTTAGAAGCGAGGCTACATGCCTTGCTACTGCGTATGTAGGTGCATTAATGTTGCTCACTATTGGGCAAAGAGGCACCCTATCCTTGTGAACCATGGGCAGTCCATGTAGCCGTGGAGGTGCTGGGGCCCTGGGCTAGAGTCGTCTCATCATCTTTTGTTAGATCCGCTTGGTTCAGAAAGGCTATGGTTTTCCTTGTTATCTTCGGTGTGGATCTTACTTTAGCTTCTTGTAGACCGAATCCAGCAGCAAAGCATTTACCTTATGGTGATAGTCTTCAGATAGACAATAGAACTGTAGCATATCGTCTATCAGCATTAAGGACTAAGGTGTTTTCATCATCTCTTAGCGCCCTTAGTGCTTTCCGTTCTGCTAACTTCATATTCCGTTTCGGAAGCCGGGATTTGTCAATTATTCTGCATGTTTTATGAGTGATTTCTTCCGCTTTTTCCGCAGGCAATCCACGGATGGCTTCTTCCACGCCGACGATAATGTCCTGTTTCAGTATTGTCTTCGGAACAGGAGGGCAATTCAGCCCTTTGCACAGGGCAGAGGTTGTAGCAGCGTCAACGCAGAAAGAACCGAAGGTGGGAAGGTACGGCCGCCCCGTGCCGCTGATCAGTCATATATAGAGGACAGTCGTGGTCCATCGACACTTCGCCAGAAGATGATGAGAATGACACTCACCGAAACGTCGCGGATTTTTGACGCAGCTACCTAATGGAATCCCAAGAAGATTTCATCTACCGTAACAAAATATTGTCAAATGGCATTTTACAAAATCCAAAGAAATTCTGGTCATATGTAGAGGCTATCAGTGGCGCCAGAGTTAGGGTCCAGTCCGTGGAGAAAGAGAGAGACTGAAATTGAGGATAGCATAGCAAAAGTTTAAATGCGTTACTCCGTTTCCAAATCTCCTGTACAACGGAAAACCAAGGAGAATTTCGAGATCGTTTAAATTTAACGAACCTTCAGGCCTGAATGTTATCTCTGACTGCTTCGATACTGAATCTGCGGCTGAGTTAACCCTCTTCTATTGATTATCAGTCAGATCCCTTGAACACGAAACTACCTAGTTCTTGGAATAAGGCACAGGTCATAGCCATCTACAAGGAGCGTAATAGAAATGAACCACAGAACTACCGTCCACTACCCTTGAAATCCATTTTTCGTAGAATCTTAGATGATGTTCCGAGCTCAAAGATAATGGGTACTTCGTTTTGAACAGAATGATCTCAGTTCCAACTAGCATGGCTTTTGGAAAATCTCTCGTGTGTGACCCAACTTTCACTTCTCAGATGACATAACGAAAACTTTGATCAAGGTGACAATTTTTTTTTTTTGTTTGGTTTTAGGGCGCAAAACTGCTATGTTCATTAGCGCCCGGTCCGTGACTTAGGAAACAGTAAAAAACTGAAAATGGAAACCAGCAGCAATGGGAACGAAACTCATAAAATTGGAGAAACTAAAAGCAGAAGGAAGGCTTAAAAATCCACTACAGAAAGGGGTTGCTTGTCCCCAAAAAAAGCTTCAAATGACTGACGTCATTTCGCTGGCACTAATAAACTCGAGAACGCGATCGGCTGAGCGCGTGTCATCTGCTAAAATCGACGATATATCAGGCGATAGCCGTAGACGGGCGCGTAACGGATTAAAAGAGGGGCACTCAATTAAAAGGTGTCTTACCGTCCACAGCTGTGAGCAGTGGGGACAGAGTGGGGGAGGATCGCCGCTTAAAAGATGTCGATGGCTAAAAAGACAGTGCCCTATCCGGAGTCTAGTTAAAATTACCTCCTCCCGATGACGCGTTCGGGAGGAAGAGGTCCAAGCACAAGGAAGAGCTTTCACGTCCCGCAATTTATTATGGGGAAGTGTCGACCAATGCGCGTGCCATAAATGAACAACACGACGACATAAAACGCTCCGTAGATCGGCGAAGGGAATCGATGGAATAGCTGGCCGAAGAAGAGAGACTGCAGCCTTGGCTGCAATATCGGCCGCCTCATTTCCACAGATACCAACGTGTCCCGGGAGCCAGAGGAACGCCACCGAGACGCCACCCAGGTGGAGCAAGCGCAGACAGTCCTGAATCCGGTGGACCAGAGGGTGCACAGGGTAAAGAGCTTGGAGACTGAGGAGAGAGCTGAGAGAATCTGAGCAGATAACATACTGTATCCGCTGATGGCGGCGGATGTAGTGGACAGCCTGGAGAACAGCGTAAAGCTCCGCAGTATAAACCGAACTCTGGTCGGGAAGCCGAAATTGATTTGGGGTGTCGCCAACAATATAGGCACTCCCTACACCTAACGATGTTTTCGAGCCGTCGGTGTAAATAAATGTGGCGTCCGTCATTTGTGCACATGGAGCAGCAAATGCCCGACGATAAACAAGTGAAGGGGTACCATCCTTGGGAAATCGACAAAGGTCACGGAGCAGGCAGTTCCGGGGACGGAGCCAAGGTGGTGCTGTACCCCAAGTTGTCAAGAAGTTTTTAGGAAAGCGGAAGGAAAGAATGGAGCAGTTGACGGAAGCGGACTCCCGGTGGTAGTAGGGAGGAGGGGCAGCCTGCATACCCTACATCAAAGGAGGCGTCGAAAAAAATGTCATGGTCTGGATTAGCAGGTATAGAAGACAGATGGCTAGCATAACGACTCAGAAGGACTGCTCGCCGATTGGACAGCGGAGGCTCAGCAGTCTCAGCATAAAGGCTTTCCACAGGGCTGGTGTAAAAAGCTCCAGACACTAAACGTAATCCACGGTGGTGGATAGAGTCGAGACGCCGAAGAATAGACGGCCGAGGAGAGGAGTAGACTATGCTTCCATAGTCCAATTTCGAGCGCACTAAGGCGCGATAGAGGCGGAGAAGGACCACTCGGTCCGCTCCCCAGGAGGTACCATTCAGGACACGGAGGGTGTTGAGGGATCGCAGACAGCGAGCCGAAAGATAGGAAACGTGGGAGGACCAGCACAGTTTTCTGTCAAACATAAGAACCAAGAATTTAGTGACCTCTGAAAACGGAAGGTTGACAGGTCCTAGATGTAAGGTGGGTGGAAGAAACTCCTTACGTCGCCAAAAATTAACACAAACGGTCTTACTGGGAGAAAAACGGAAGCCGGTTTCGATGCTCCAAGAGTGGAGTTGATCGAGATATCCTTGAAGACGTCGTTCAAGAAGGCTGGTCCGTTGAGAGCTGTAGTAGATCGCAAAATCGTCCACAAAGAGGGAGCCCGAGACATCAGGAAGGAGACAATCCATAATTGGATTTATGGCAATGGCAAACAGTACTACACTCACACGGAGCCCAGGGGCACCCCGTTTGATAGGGAGAAAGTACGGGAGAGATTAGTGTTCACCCGCACCCTAAATGTGCGCTCTGCCATAAATTCGCGAAGGAAAAGGGGCAGCCGGCCTCGAAAGCCCCAAGAGAACAGTGTGCGGAGGATGCCTGTCCTCAAACAGGTATCGTATGCTCTCTCCAGATCAAAAAATATTGCTACCGTTTGGCGTTTCCGGAGAAAATTGTTCATGATAAAAGTGGAGAGAGCAACAAGATGGTCAACTGCAGAACGATGCTTTCGGAATCCGCATTGGGCAGGTGTTAAAAGACTGCGGAATTCCAGCCACTAAGCTAAACGGTAATTCACCATACACTCCAAAACCTTATATACACTACTCGTGAGAGAAATGGGGCGATATCTAGAGGGGAGATGTTTGTCCTTTCCAGGTTTCGGAACGGGAACGACGATAGCTTCCCGCCATCGTCTGGGAAAAGTACTGTCGGTCCAAATTCGATTATAAAGGCGAATGAGGTAACGCAGACTATGGGTTGATAAATGCAGCAACATTTGGACGTGGATACCATCCGGTCCTGGGGCGGAGGAGCGAGAAGAAGAGAGTGCATGTTGGAGTTCCCGCATGGAGATAACAGTGTTGTAGCTTTCGCGATTTTGAGAGGAGAAAGCAAGATGTCGCACTTCGGCTGCACGTTTCTTCGGGAGAAACGCAGGCGGGTAATTTGAAGAGCTCGAAATCTCAGCAAAGTGCTGACCCAATGAGTTAGAAATTGCGACGGGGTCCACTAAGGTATCATGCGCGACAGTGAGCCCAGAGACCGGGTAGAAACTAGGCGCGCCTGAGAACCGTCGGAGCCGACTCCAAACTTCCGAGGAGGGAGTGAATGTGTTAAATGAGCTAATAAAGAATTTCCAGCTTGCCTTCTTGCTATGCGGATGACGCGACGGCATCGCGCACGGAACTGCTTATAGCGGATACAGTTGGCCAAAGTAGGATGGTGGCGGAAAACGCGAACAGCACGTCGCCGCTCACGTGTTGCATCACGGCATGCCTCGTTCCACCAAGGAACTGGGGGGCGCCGGGGCAATTCGGAGGTGCGTGGTATTGAATGTTCCGCAGCTGTAAGAATAACGTCGGTAATATGTGTGACCTCATCGTCGACGCTGGGAAAGTGACGGTCATCGAATGTTGCTAGAGACGAAAGTGTCCAATCAGCTTGGGCAAACTTCCAGCGTCGCGGCCGCATATATGGCAGTTGAGGCTGCAGTCTATGGACACATGGAAAGTGGTCACTCGAGTGTGTATCATCAAGGGCGAACCATTCGAAGCGCCGAGCTAGCGGAACAGTACCGACCGCAAGGTCAAAATGAGATAAATTTGTCGTGGAGGCAGACAAAAATGTAGGGACCCCAGTGTTGAGGCAAACTAGATCCGCTTGGTGGAAGACGTCTAGCAATAGTGAGCCACGTGGACAAGGATGTGGAGATCCCCAAAGCGGGTGATGGGCATTGAAGTCCCCAACCAGGAAATAGGGGGGTGGAAGCTGACCAAGAAGATGAAGGAGATCAGCTCCTGCCATTGGTGTGGATGATGGAATGTATACAGTACAAAGAGAGAACGTGTATCCGGAAAGGGAAAGACGGACGGCGACAGCTTGGAAGGAAGTGTTTAAATGGATTGGGTGATAATGGAGAGTTTCATGGAGAAGAATCATGAGTCCTCCATGAGGTGGAGTGCCTTCAACAGAGGGGAGATCATATCAGACGGACTGAAAATGAGGGAGAACAAAGCGGTCATGGGGACGCAGCTTTGTTTCCTGAAGACAGAAGATAACCCGGCGAGTAGGATCGCAAAAGGATCGAGAATTCATCCCGATTGGCTCGAATACCGCGGATATTCCAGTGGATAATGGACAGGGTGAACAGAAAATGGAGGAATGTGACCAAGGTCGCTGTCAACTCAACGACTGCTCAGAGCTTGCGACCGACAGCATGGAATGGCATTCAGCCGAATGTAGAAGATTCTGATCCATAGGTTGTTCAGGAGCAGCTCCTGCCACCAGCGATCGGCCGGTTGATCGTCCACCAGCAGTGCGCCTCGGCGACACAGAAGACGGTCGAGGGTGATTTCCGCCAGGTGGTGCTGTAGATGGGACACGCCTTGGCGGAGAAGGAGGGGAACTGGGTTTCTTTGCAGCCTTCTTCGAAGTATGATGTTTAGATGAAGGAGGAACCGATGGTTGGGAAGTTGCGGTACATAAAAACTCTTCACGAGTATGCTCTTTTTTCGAAGTCTTGGTGTCTGACTTATGGGCTCGAGATTTAGCAGAAACCGACGAAGGGTGAGCCAGACAGTGGGCAGGCGAAAGTGGTGAGGTTGAACAGGCGATCTTTGCGCTGGCCGATCTGACGACCGTGGTACTAAAGGTGAGGTCGCAAGTCTGTGTGGCCACCTCATTTGTTGGCCGAGGAGAAGCAAGGACAGTGCTGTATTTTCCTGTCTGAGGCACGGTGGGCTGTCGACTGGCCAATAACTTTCGAGCAGCAAAGGTCGACACCTTTTCCTTCACTCTAATTTCCTGGATGAGCTTTTTGTCCTTAAAAACGGGACAATCTCGAGAGGAAGCAGCGTGGTCACCCATACAGGTGATGCAGCGAGGGGATGGAGGTGGACAAGCACCCTCATGGGCATCCTTGCCACACGTAACACATTTGGCCGGATTGGAACAGGACTGGCTGGTGTGATTGAACCACTGACACCGATAGCAACGCGTAGAGTTTGGGACGTAAGGGCAAACGGAAATTATCTCATGGCCTGCTTTGATTTTCGATGGGAATTGAACTTTGTCAAATGTCAAGAAGACAGGGCGGGTTGGAATGATGTTCGTGTCAACCCTTTTCATAAATATGAACAGCCGTTACGCCCTGGTCAGACAGGTAGTGCTGAATTTATTCGTCAGACAATCCATCGAGGGAGCGTGTATAAACGACTCCACGCGAGGAATTTAAAGTGCGGTGCGGTTCAACCCGGACAGGGAAGGTGTGGAGCAGTGAAGTACGCAGCAATTTTTGTGCCTGGAGGGCACTGACTGTTTCTAACAACAGGGTGCCATTCCATAATCGGGAACAAGACTTTACAGTACCTGAAATTGCGTCGATACCTTTCTGAAAAATGAAAGGGTTGACCGTGGAGAAGTCGTGACCTGCGTCAGACCGAGAAACAACAAGGAACTGTGGCAACGATGGAAGAACTGACTGTGGCTGAGACTCAGTGAACTTACGCTTGTGAGCAGACATACTGGAAGGTGAGGAAACCATTGTGGAAGAATCCCCCATGATTACCGGCGTCTCCGATGGCGCGCTTCTCCCTTGTGGGGGCCCTCTCTGAGGGCACTCCCGCCTTAGGTGATTGTTCACACCTCAGGTCACACCTCCCGACAAACGGACGGAGGGACCAATCGGCACTTTCGGAAGGTATCAGCTCGGGTAATCGCCCCTCTCTGGGCCTGGCCGTTACCAGGGGGTACGTACGTGTCCTACCTGTCTACCCGGGGCGGGGAATTACGCGTTACCCCGTCACCGGCAACGCACAAAAATGCGTGGGTCGCCCTTCAGACACGCACAGGGAGGAAGAAAGCGAAAGGGAAAGGAAAGAAGAGAGGTCACAAACGGCGCAGCGGAGAAAAGGGTAAAAAGAAGAGGCAAGGAAAAGAGAAGGACAAAGGAAGGATGAAGACATACAAGCAAGGAAGGCGAAGAATGAGGTACGTTTACGAGCGTCCGTCTCCAGACGTAGGCACAAACCATACTCCCAGAGGGGGAGAAAGGGAAGGAAAGAGCCAGAGGTGAGTGGGGGGGTCGAAGATGGGGGATGGGGAAGGATGCGGAAAGGGAAGGTATGCAGCCCGGAAAGGAAGGAAGGCCACATTAGCTCGGGGTCCCGTGCTCGCTACACACGTATCCACAAAAGAGTTGTGGACCCCCTGGGGGGGATCAAAGCGACATGGCAGATGTAGTTTTTCTTGATTTCCAATAAACATTTGACTCATTATCAGCTACAGGTATGGTCCGAAGTACCACCATGTGGGGGTATCAAGTGATGATTTGCGACTGGCTTGAGGAACGTTTGGTAGGGAGACCACAGCATTTTGTTTTGGATGGAGACACATCGTGTGATGAAATAACATCCAGTGTGCCCCCAGGGAAGTGTGCTGGGACCCTTTCTGTTGGTTTGTGTACTAATGAGCTTGCAGACGGTACTAATAGTAAAATCAGACTTTCTGCAGATGATGCAGTCGTCTATAATGAATTAATATATGGGAGAAGTTGCACAAATATTCAGTAGGATGTTAAGGCTTCAACATGTTGCGAAGACTGGAAACTTGCTCTAAATGTTCAGTGAAGTTTAGTGAAATTTTGCACTTCACCAAACAAAAAGGTTAGTACCCTTTGACTGTAATATTAGTGAGTCACTGTTGGAATAGGACAGCTCATACAGCTACCTGGGTGTAATACTGCACAGAGATATGAAATGGAATGATCACAGGTTCAGCCGTGGGTATAGCAGGCCGTAGACTGGTTTATTGGTAAAATACTGACCAAGTGCAATCTGTGTACAACGTAGATTGCTCACAGATCATCGTGCGACCAGTTCTAGAATAATGCTCAGTATGTGGGACCTGTACCACATAGGATTAACGGAGGGTATTTAACGTATATAGAGATGGGCAGCACGAATGGTCACAGGGTTAATTCGTGGGAGAGATAATGAAGGAACAAACACTCCAAGACAGAAGCTAACTATCCCGAGAAAGTCTGTTAAAGTTTCAAGAACCGGCTTTAAATGATTACTGTAGGATATACAACCATCCCAATTGCTCTCATTGGGATCGTGAGTACATGATTCGAGTAAGTACTGCACGCACAGATGCATTCGAACGATGGTTCTTTCCGCACTGTATACGTGAATAAAAGAGGAAGAAACCCTAGTAACTGGTACAATGGGATGTAACCTCTGCCATGGACCTCACGGCGGTTTGCGGAGTATGGATGCAGATGTAGACGTAGACGATACAATCTTGAAACTCATCTGCATCGTCCTCTTGTTTCCTACCATACAAGCCAATCATCTTAGTTTTCCTTTTGGCAGTCAACAACTGGCGGAACTATTGTCGTAGCTCTCTTCTGTTTTGACATGTCCTCTTTATTTTGGCGCCCTCACTTTGATTTCTGTTACGCCCGCTGAGAGTCCGCCCGCAATTTCCGCTTTTAATTTGTGCAGTGGAATGTGTTGTTCTTGAAGTAACCTGCAGTCCTTACTACATTCGAGTAACCTGGTGACTACCACAATTTTAATTGTGTGCCGGAAGCTGTATAAATGCCACATCATCGATGTTACATAGTATTTCTATAGTGATGATAATTTGTCAATCAGATCAATACCACCCGTACAGGTGTTGTAAGGTGTAATAACCTATCTTGGGACTTGCACGTATTGTCTTTGTGGTATGTTCCACCCGTGTCTCATCCTGGGTCTCAATACCAACGAAGATGACAGCAGATTAAGACGTTTGTTATCATACCGTATCACTACAATGGATCTCCCTGTGTCGTCTATTGGACATGCTATTGCTCCTCGTTCTCCAGCCTTCATGTCTTTTCGTTGGGGAGGTCAATCTTTCAGCCTATTTGCTCTTAGTGTTTCAATCGAAAAGATGCCTCTATTCAATAGGTACTAAAGTGTGTCAATCGTAAAGAAGTTGTCGGCGTGTACCTTGAAATTGGGGTTTTCTGTCGACGTGTTTATTTTACGACTACTTCACATGCGAGCTCATTCCATGTTATTCTGTTCCATTTTACATTTTCCCTGCTACACCCTGAGAAATGTCAGTCGTGTAAGTAGCCAGAATTTCGTACCCTACCCTTTGAATCCTCGCCTTATATGTTTGTGTTTGCGTATGTTGTTTCATGGTGCGTTTGCCTTTAAAAGCAATCATTACTTCGACTCCGAAGTGCTGTTCTGGAAGTTTTTCAAACAATTTTTTCTGAATTGATTCAGTCATGGTCGAATTTTCCAGTGGTTATCAGTTTTAGTGTCTTAAGCCGCTAACGAATTTTCGAAGTGGAGGACACTCAACAGTTTCTCAAATCTGTTTCATGTCATAACGCTACAAATCAATGGGTGGGCCACACGAGTCTCCCAGTAGCAGCGAATGCTAGGCATTTGCTCAAGTCCCATTCTGAAATACATGCCTAACATTTGTTCCAGTTCCAAGTTGTGTATGACCACTGTTATGGTCTTTTGTATGCTGTACTGATATGATTGGTGTACAAAGTAATGAAGCATGTCCTCTACCCCGTGAGTTCTAAAATATTCCAGAAGAGTCAAGTCCAGCAGCCGATAATGCAAGAAGAGGATCAAATAGCTGTGTGACTGGAGCAACATGCCCTTCTTCCAGAAAAGTATCATACTTTTCTGCATCATTGTCGTCCACTGTATGGACACTTCCTTAGCTAAATAATGTTCAGCATCCTTTTCAGCAGAGATTGGAGTGTAGGGTATACTTGTTCACGTCCTAGCGAGTCTTGTCAGAACTGCAGTGGTTTCATCAGTCATCAGCATCATCTGTATACAAATCTGTTACTGACATCAGGCTCGTGGATATTAGAAAGTGTATCTTCGGTGGACAGCTACAAAGTGATAGAGCGTCACTGTTACTTTGATTGAATCACGAATTCAAATGTTTCAATGAAATGAAATATGGGCTTCATCCACAACTACGTTATTCATTGCCCGAACCAACATTTGTAACATCCATTTTCAGCCCTGTTACAGCACACTACAGAATGGTTATTATATTCTGGAACAATATTTACGGTTTGTGGAATGACGACATAAAATATATTAAATTATTCCAAAATTGGAAGCAATAGAACGAGAATGAATGTACCTATGTTACATGGTCTGACGTGGCTATTCACAGCAGCCGTCGGATGGCGAAGCTATTTTCGTGCGCCTTGTCCTCACCACTGATTCATGTGAATGACACCAGAGGTTGATAGGGAGGCTTTAACATGTATTACGCCATGCATTAAGCAGAAAGGAAGCGAGTTTTAATGTCTCCTGTACTTCAAACCCTGTGTGACGTGTTTCAGGCAGGGCACTGGAGGGTTATGTGAAGACCAAGCAGCATAGAATCTCCGCTTGCACAATAACTGAAAGTAAGTGGTACTTCTCTGTTGGGGTTTGATAACAGTTTTGCGCAAAGAGTGTGGCACTAGTTGCCCAACGTTTCTCAGTACGTCTAGATGGCCAATTAGGCTAGGTCCTTTATGGGTGTACAGGGAAGCCCGTGCTGTCGTGTCACCAGAAAGATGTTCTTGTGTTTGTAATCGTTTTCAACGAAACATCCTAGCAGTTTGGATCTGTGTACCACAATGGGACTAACCTGCGATTTTGGTCTACCGAGCTATCAAAGTACAACTCATGATCCGTCCTCAGCGTTCTCTAGTACACAGTCTTCCATGCTTCACAGAATTTGTTCTGCATACCTTGTGGAACTAACGATAGCCAGTAAAGTTGATGTGGACACGTAGCTTAGCCACAGCCTGAGAGATTGTTTGCAGGAGTGCTAGCCCACGAGGTATGCAGGGGAACTTCTGTGGAGGTCGGGAGATGGGAGTTGAGGCAATGGCGGCAGTGCAGCTGCGGGGGCTCGTGAGCAGCGCTCTAGCACCTCAGAGTACTCCCACCAGAAGCGAGGTCCCAGGTTCGAGTCCCAGTATGGCACACAGTTTTACTATCTCAGAAAGTTTCGTTTTAGCCTACAGTCCACTGCAGACAAGAAACTCATTTCGGAACTCGCGCTAAAGTTGGTAATTACGAAGGTTCCTCAGATATTGAGACTGCTCGATATTTCTAAATGTCAGGCACTGGGGAACAGAGGCAAAGGGAACACTAAAAATTGTACATAGCCTTGAGAAGCAAAGGAAATGCTCTCTGACCACGCAATGAGCTCCTAAGAAAGATTACTGCGAACTTGACATAGCCTGCATGGAGTTTGACGCACGGCTGCGGGCTTAGCATTAACCTAATACGAGAAGGTGCAACTAATCGCAAGGAACGAGTGAACGAAGGTAAATTCATACACAGTATGAAACAACCCTCAAACCTAACTCTGGAAAATCAGTGGAATGAATTAGTCCCCTATCAAACACCAAATAACAAAATTCAAAACTTCAATCCTAGACTTTTGTTGGAATTTGTAGAGAATCACTAGTCAAAAACAGAAAGAAGATCCACCAGTAATTAATGGAAATGTGGCAGCTGTCTTCTTAGAAGTACTCTAAGTGGTAAACTCACACCTAGAAGACGAAAATTTTGACTACTTACACGAAGGAACTACGGAAGCACAAACAAATTAATGCTTAATTGAACATGAGCCACATCATAGGATGAATAATCTCAGAAATCAACTCGACACAACGGAGAAAGAATCATTGAACCCCGTGCGGACAGAACCATCCCTTAACCCCTGAGGCTAGTGCCATGACAACATCCATTAACACCCTGTACGGTAATGCATTCAGACGCTGGAGTAAAACTTGTTCCTAAAGCCTAGAAGACAAAAAAGCCACAAAATCAGACGGATCACCCTGCGAAAGGATTACAAGATTTAACAGTCATAAATCGTGAAACTCATTTGAAACTATGTGGAACGATAAAATATTAACTGGAAAATAGTCAAACGAAACTTACGCCTCACTTGCTGGAGTCCCTCAAGGCGTAATAACATGGCTCTACGTTTACAACTTAGGTATGACGTATTTCTCAGACCGGTAGCATTTGACGAGGAACAAGACCCGTGCGGCCTACAGGCGTCACGCAGCTGCCAACAAATTTATACCCGCCAATACAAGTAAACAGACTGAAATATTAGAAGCATGCACCGCGAAATGGCGCGGGAGGCCGAAATGTGCCGAGTGAGTTAATGTCGAGTGGGGTAGGTTGCTCAACTCACCTTTTCAGTCGCTGCTGGTTTTTCATCTAAACTCAACTGTGCGATCACAGAATGCAATACTGAGTAGGCCAGGTGCGCGCAGCTGTTGCACGTGGCTCGTGAACGCACGGTGGTGCACGTGGGCATCGCAGTTTCTGAGTTGTTTTCGAGGGTGTTTGTTTCTGTAAATGAGGCGCTTCACTATTTGCAGGTTAAATTAAGCAATATACAACGTAAATGTGATCAGAGACGATTTCAGCTGGACGTTTAATAGTATTTTGTCGAGACTTTCCACACCAAGTGTTTCCTCGTCGAGCCGCCGAAGTATGAGTACGTGATGTGGAAACCTTTGAGTGGTGGCGTCCGTGGTGGGCAACCGGACGTGGGTTTGGTCTGGACTTTGCTCCAGGCAGCTGCAGCTGCTGCTGCTTGTGCAGGAAGCTGGGCAACACCAATATTGGATACCGTGGCCCCTACGAGATTCCTGCATTTGTCGTCTTTCATCGGGACTCCGTAGCACCTGTAGCGCACAGTACGTGCTGCAGCCTACGAGGACATCGTCAGCTCACAGCTTTATGTATTCCACGTCCCCTCGCAGTTCAAAGTGACTGCGCCAGTAAACTTACGCATTATGACCGATAAAACGCTTCAGCAGCTATTCTGCTAAGTTAATAAGAGAGCAGTACCTGGTTGCCTGAGTGCCCTGGTATTTCTGCAGAGTTGATGTAGTAAGCCCACTGGCAGTGTTGCTCCGAGATTCACTGCACCACTTTCCACTGAATATCAAAGAATTCTGATGGCTGCACACAGCACAAACCACGCTGGTGTTAATCGGGACGACGATGTACATTTCTCATCAGTTGATCAAACGGTGAGTTAACGCATGGAAGGCTGTCACCATATTCAACTGTGCATGTAGCACCATTACAGCTGTCCGCCGCTCGTGGTCTCGCGGTAGCGTTCTCGCTTCCCGAGCCCGGGGTCCCGGGTTCGATTCCCGGCGGGGTCAGGGATTTTCACCTGCCTCGAGATGACTGGGTGTTTGTGTTGTCCTCATCATTTCATCATCATCCAGGACAGTGGCGCAATTGGACTGAGCAAAGATTGGGTAATTGTACGGGCGCTGATAACCACGCTGTTGAGCGCCCCACAAACCAAACATCATCATCACCATTACAGCTGCAAGGACGACTTCAGATTATCGAATACGAACCGATCTTCGCTTGTTGCTTCAACCTCTTCCTAGTGCATACACATAATGCGAGCCGCATTCCACCTTGTCAAGCGAGAAATATCTAAGATAATTTTAGCTTCAAGTGCCACTATTTATATGTTGTCATTTGGTTCAGTTTGGTGACACGCTTCGTAAAATCTATGTTATATGGTTCAAGCTAGGAATTCTTATTAAATTCGGAAAACGTCACATTACCAAATTGACTCGCTGCTTCGATCACTGTTTAGTAACTCAGTAACTGGTTGTACATTGGAATCAGATTTAACGTTTCAGCCACTGAAACAGCAAAAAACACCCGTTTACTATTATCTAATTAATCGCAGCTCTTGCCAAAGAGTCTATAATGGAAGGGATTTCTTACGACCAGCAGGGACCCACATTGTTCAGCTAACATCTACATGAAAAACTGCAGGTATTAAATCAATTACTCTTTGCAAAGGAAGTATTACATACTCCTTTCTCCCAGAACTGACTCCTTACTAACTTTTATAAATAAAGAATTCATTAACATTACTGTCATCAAGATAGATACTGCCTACAGAAAAATTAAAGAGACCTTTGGAGAGAAGAGAACCACTTGTATGAATATCAAGAGCTCAGATGGCAACCCAGTTCTAAGCAAAGAAGGGAAAGCATAAAGGTGGAAGGGGTATATAGAGGATCTATACAAGGGCGATGTACTTGAGGACAATATTATGGAAATGGAAGAGAATGCGGATGAAGATGAAATGGGAGATGTGATACTGCGAGAAGAATTTGACAGAGCACTGAAAGACCTGAGTCGAAACAAGGCACTGGGAGTAGACAACATCCCCTTAGAACTACTGACAGCCTTGGGAGAGACAGTCCTGAAAAACTCTACCATCTAGTGAGCAAGATATATGAGACAGTCGAAATACCCCCAGACTTCAAGAAGAATATATTAATTCCAATCCCAAAGAAAGCAGGTGTTGACAGATGTGAAAATTACCGAACTATCAGTTTAATACGTCATGGTTGCAAAATACTAACGCGAATTCTTTACAGACGAATGGAGAAACTAGTAGAAGCCGACCTAGGGGAAGATCAGTTTGGATTCCGTAGAAATGTTGGAACACGTGAGGCAATACTGACCCTACGACTTATCTTAGAAGAAAGATTAAGGAAAGACGAACCAACGTTTCTAGCATTTGTAGACTTAGAGAAAGCTTTTGACAATGTTGACTGGAATGCTTTCTTTCAAATTCTGAAGGTGGCAGGGGTAAAATACAGGGAGCGAAAGGCTATTTACAATTTGTACAGAAACCAGATGGCAGTTCTAAGAGTAGAGGGGCATGAAACGGAAGCAGTGGTTGGGAAGTGAGTGAGATAGGGTTGTAGCCAGTCCCCAATGTTATTCAATCTGTATATTGAGCAAGCAGTAAAGGAAACAAAAGAAAAATTCGGAGTAGATATTAAAATCCATGGAGAAGAAATAAAAACTTTGAGGTTCGCCAATGACATTGTAATTCTGTCGGAGACAGCAAAGGACTTGGAACAGCAGTTGAACGGAATGTACAGTGTCTTGAAAGGAGAATAGAAGATGAACATCAACAAAAGCAAAACGAGGATAATGGAATGCAGTCGAATTAAGTCGGGGGATGTTGAGGGAATTAGATTAGGAAATGAGACACTTAAAGTAGTAAAGGAGTTTTGCTATTTGGGGAGAAAAATAACTGATGATGGTTGAAGTAGAGAGGATATAAAATGTAGACTAGCAATGGCAAGGAAAGCATTTCTGAAGAAGTGAAATTTGTTAACATGCAATATAGATTTAAGTGTCAGGAAGTCGTTTCTGAAAGTATTTGTACGGATTGTAGCCATGTATGGAAGTGAAACGTGGACGATAAATAGTTCTGACAGAAAGAATAGAAGCTTTCGAAATGTGGTGCTACAGAAGAATGCTGAAGATTAGATGGGTAGATCACGTAACTAATGAGGAGGTATTGAATAGAATTGGGGAGAAGAGTTTGTGGCACACCTTGACAAGAAGGGACCGGTTGGTAGGACATGTTCTGAGGCATCAAGGGATCACAAGTTTAGCACTGGAGGGCAGCGTGGAAGTTAAAAATCGTAGAGGGAGACCAAGAAATGAATACACAAAGCAGATTCAGATGGCTGTAGGTTGCAGGTTGCAGTGAGTACTGGGAGATAAAGAAACTTTTACAGGACAGGGTAGCATGGAGAGCAGCACCAAACTAGTCTCAGGACTGAAGACCACAACAACAACAACAGTCATTGTATGGTAAGACACACTGAAACCACTTTATTCACCTTCATTTACATTTTATTTCACTTCTGTAGATGTGAGTAGTATTCAGTGGGCTCAAGCCGTACTGCAGAACTCATTAGCATTGCCAATATCAGTTCTCACGTTAGCCGAAGTAACCGCCAGACCGTTCACCACAGCCAGTAGGCGGTGGGGCGGCCGTCAGGCATACAGGTACTGTACGTCAGCGACGCCACAGCCCACCTGTTACCAACGAATTTTGTTCAGTAAATATTATTAAAAAACCACTTTTTCCACTACAGGTAGACGAAGCCCACCAGTCTTAAGCACTTGGTTACACCACTGTTGCTACACAAAGGAGTCGGTAGCTTCAAACAAACGAAGTTTTACGAACAGCTAGGGTGTTTCGGGATTGTAACTACGACATATCCACTAGAGGCATACACTAATTGCCGTTAGACTACCTTGCGAGTGAGTTCTGACTTAGAACCAAGCTCCCAAAAAGTACTCGTTGTTGAGTTGGAAAGTGACGTTGTTTCATTGTCAACTGAAATTCAGCTCTATCTGGCCAGCAGGAGGAACCATTCATTACCACATCTGAGTTAACCGCAGCGTAGGTGCAGTTGGAGCAACCGGCAGTTCGAGGAGTTGACTGACCTCCGAAGTGGCCACGTTGTATCTCAGCGCTGAACACTGCGACCACTGTGCAGAACGAGTTTCCTCTGCAGCCCCAGCATCGCTCCAAATGAACTCTTGTGGAAATGGTTCGATCTCGTGTAAGCTCGGTGAACACAGACCCCGACCAGCGCTTACGGTTATCACACCTGCTGAAGAAGCTTCACCTTTTTTTCCAGCCCAGGTTCCGTATTTCCGTCTTGTTCCGTATGTCCTGGAAACCTTGCCGATTCAATATTTCAGACTCTTGCTTACTGATATTGAGGATTTATTCGTGATCGATTTCTTCCAAATTACTTGATTGTGCAGCTTCGGCAGTGCTCCACAAATCCTGATTAGTAGATCAGCATAAAACCAAGAAATCTGCTGCAGACTTCACACTTTTATGTTTGTAGGCTTCCTAGTCATTAATGGATTCGCTGTACTGCATTCCGCTTAAGGTTCCAACTGATTGTATCTGTCCTAGCTGGCAGTCCTGCTCCCCACATTGGCCTCATGGCATACGTATGCCGCAACACGACACTAATTCACTGTGGCTGTTGGAAATACTGTTTCACTTCCCTGCATTTGGGTGCCGTGTGTGTTTAGTTTCAGTACCATACATCCACACCAATGTGGTGTGAACCATTCCCCACATTATTGTTGAGCTTTTTAATTCAGTCATTGCATTACCTCAACGCGGGATTGAAGTGTAAAGGCTAGTGCGTTAGTTGACTCGTTCCAAACTGGTATTTTAATATCCAAAATAATGGGACTACCTATACACTATGCGTGACAACTCACCCGAATCATTTTGTCGGAAGTGCCAGGAGGGTCTTTTGCTGTTCGAGAAGAGGAAAACCCCACACAACCTTCGTGATGTGCTTCTTAATTGTCGCAGACAACTTCTCTCAAATAGTAATCCTTGGAACTGTTGTATAGATATCCTGAGATTCTCCCATCTTTCAGCCTAGCGAAAAGGTAAGGCCACAAGAGGATACTGAATTTACCTATCGTAGCATCGCAGATATTTTGCCTCTGAAGTTGTTACGAGGCTTCGCCCTACGGTAATTCCATCTTCGACTGCCCCTCCCCAAGTCCATTTTAATGGTGGTGTTCCCCAAACATCGCCCCACAACTATCATGGTGCGTCCAATCTCCTCTGCATTTTTTGGCGGGTGGGGTCAAGGACGTTACGTTCGAATCTATTCTATGACTGAGGCACGTTAGATTTTAATCTGTAAGGGTGAGGTGGGTACCAGGATGCCTCAGCTTCGAGGCGAGTGCTGCAATGCGGCTTTTTCCATTAATGTTTCGAATGCTTGTAAATGAGCTGTATTTGCCTCAGAAAGAACATGACCAGTACTGTACTCACTGTCCCCAGTCACTGGTATTTTACCAGACCAGGTTTACGTGACTGAGATTAAGGGAAAACACAAGACCACGAAAATTGTAAACGCTTTCATTTTGTGATGCCTGTTTACTTCTCCAACCACCGATTAGCGGCAGAAGGGGCCGCCGCTTCTGAAACTAAAAAGCAATATCCGATGTATTTGGTATTTGTACATGTGTATTACAGCAATACGTAATTTCAGTGATGCATTGCATTAACGATCTCTAAAACAACTTCTTCCCTTCGTGGTTTATTCTGATACAGTGATATCTTGTGACTTCACTTTACTGCATGAAGGTTTTGCCAGTGAGTCTGGGAGCACATAATTTACCTGGCGAAAGTAGATATTGTGTGTTTTCATGAATGACATTTGTGAGTAACCAACTATTATTTCATTAACGAAAGGTGGACTTGTGTTTTCACAACAGCTTACTATATTCTAGAAAATGGTGAATATTAACGCAAAACTGGAAAGTATATTCAGATGTTCGGATTCTAGTACCGGAAACTTAAATGCTTCTGCACCTGCAACATTCAGGCTGAGTGCAGCTTTTAAGAAAGGAAATCTACTATTACAGTGTACGTGTACTTTAACGAGGCGTAGCTCCAAAATTTGGCATGGAAAAAATAGAATACTTAGTCCTACTTTATGTGGGTGGCGGGAGTGAAGTAAACAGCTTTTAAGTAAGTCTTGAGGGCATCGTAGCCTGAATAGCACGCAACACATGACAAGAGCTTGTCAGAACGTCGTATAGGTCTCAGTATTGGAAAGATATAAACGCCAGATAGCAAATAGAGACTTGTCATTTCCCGTTTTACGTTAGCCAGAACTGCAGCCTCAGATTATCTGATTGTAGTAGACCCTAATCACACCTCTGCAGGTATTCAAAATCCGAAAGTGAGTCACCTACAAGTCTTCGGTGCAACATACTTTAGAGGATTCGTGGTAACCTTTAATATCTCTTACTTCACGGAAGTATTTAGCAGGCATACCGGCCACCAAGCTTCCCATATTGCTGAGCCCTTTTCTGCCGTTTGCTAAAATTATCTTTTTCCATACCGAAGGCGCTCTTCCCTCTAGCCTTTTAGCACCTGCACGCGCCCGTTGCCATGTCTACGTGATTCCTCTTCGTTGCTGTTATCGCTGCACTGACCCTCTCCCGCGTGAAGGGAATTTTGGTATCCTGTCACTACGAAATATGGTCAATCTGTTGACCCAGTGACTCAAACCCCCAGTAACAAAAACGAGCAGCAGCAGCTCACGGACCAGAGTTTCAGTTGGCAAACCAACTGTTCAGGGCACCAAACGGGCGGCCCAGGTAGTTCGTATGTAAGTATACGTGCGAGATGCGCCTATTTTCTCACATCAGGGCCACGGAAGATGGGAAAACTTGATCGCATCGATCCTGGATCCTCTGACGGTCTGTTCGAAATGGTGACGGCTGTACAGACTGTCCTGATAACCTCTCCGGCAAAGTGTGATCGCTCTCTCATGTAACGCATCTTCTTATTGGTGACCATGTCAACAAATAGGAAATGTAAGACAGGTATGAAGAGTTTGTAGCACTTATTCAGCTTTCCACGAGTGCCTGAGTTCATCATCAAGCGAAGGTAGCCCAGTATTGCGACACAAAACAGATTCTCCATTTGTTCCAGAATTGTTAACATGGCGGATGGAAGTTCATGTTCCTTCTTACAACGAATAGTACGTCTTAGAACGATGTCCGAATTTCAGTATTTCTCCTCTGTCGCCTTCTAATATCAGCATTCCGCCTTCTGTTCTCTATGTAAGTGAATTCCATTTCGTTCCATTCCCAGAGACCGATGATACGCTGTTCTTGCTCTCTAAACTGGTTTTCTTATCTTTCGAATTTGTCACTGTCTTACACCGTTGTCGCCGTAGATACCGATACAAAGCGACATAAATTCTGTTTACCCGTGCTTCCACTGACATTTTTAATGCATCGTAACTGTTGCGTGACAATATCTGCAGTCAAATACCATTTGTATTAGTGGTATGGCCAAAATAGAATCAGTGCGGTGTTTCTTTTCCACCGAGTTCAACGTATGTAACAATTACTTTGTCATCGTGGAGTATATCAATCTGTTACGGAGTTTGAGAAATTACAGCTCTTAAGTCATCACATTTCATACAGACGTCACGGCATATTTGACTGAACAGTAATGAGGACAAACAGAAAGAATGATTGAACTACTACAGCATAACATCAGCTGTGACAATCGTCGGGTGTCTGCAGTAAACATTTAGATGCGCGAAACGATTTTCGTCGCCAAGTTACTCTGCCTCCAAGGTCGCGAAACAGTTGGTGTTTCGATATACACGATGGTCAGAAACTGACTGTACAGCTTGTAAGGGTGTTGCAGGGCAGGTTGTGCCCAAACATGGTTGTGAAGCAAAGAATTCGATACGCTGTGCCGTTTTCGAGTTAACACTGAAATTGGCCCACCAGGCCGTTGCGCGGACGAATTGAAGCGTCCTGCCGCATACAGCCAGTGTCAGTTCTCGTGACGTGGGTGTCAGCGCACGGCACTGCTCAGCTTTTGGATCGGGTTCGATCCTCACTACTGTCGAGTGTCCGGTCATCGTATCACTCCCTTGCTCCTCTTCAGGAAACCAAACTAAGAACACGTTTGGCGATACCATCTCTTGGCGGGTTCCTTAAATTTGCGCGCACAACGACCTTATTTGCTAAATTCAATACATTGCGCCGTTTCAGAGTTAGCACTGACTATTTTTGTTATTTCTCTGCACAACCTACGCTGCAACACCCTTACAAACATTTCTGGCGCTTTCTAATCATCTCGTATTTAGGTTTCTATGTGCAGCAGTAACAATCATTCGCCATTTCTGTTCCTAGTTAATCTGTACGAACTGAACAAACAAGTAATGTCATAGGTCCGGTCTTACTGTAAAAAGACAAAACAACGTTACACTGTAGTATTGCAACCAGTTCATCTTTGATGTTTCCCGCATGCTCAGTATGCAATGCGAACTCCACAGCTATTCCTACCTGGTGACTTGACACTGTTAATTTAAATCCTTACAAAATATCACGGCAGAGATTTTACAGTTTGCGGCACTGCAACAAATGTTGCCATTAAAGTGCAAGTTTTGGCAAGGTACAATAAAATATAGTTCACAATATTTAAATATTTGTGAAATAATTCGGTAATGAAACAGGAAACAACAACAACAACAATAATCATGATTCGGCTTGCACAGAACATGGCAGAGTGCAGAGCTGCCTCAAACCAGTCTTCAGAGTGAAGACAAACTCAGCAACAGATAGAAGCAGCAACAATAACAACCGTCCGTCCTAGTTTTGTATGCTCATATGCTAAGGCGATGTCCGCACTAAGTCATGTAACGGAGTAACAAGACGTTCGAGAGCGTGATGCATTTATGAAGTCTTCAAGGATCTGTTTAGCCAATTTTACACCAACCCAACAATTCGTGAACTGGAAACTTCCTGCAGCTGCTTATGCGCAAAAAAAGAACTGGGGACCATACGCGTCCAAGTCAAAACTATAAAACACGAACACAGGAGTTAAACGACTGTACGTCAGTCACAAAGGACACAATAGGAGACAGCTGAAACTAGGCACGTGAAAAAAGGGCTAAAAAACCTTACAGAAATGGAGGACCAAAACTGAACCATAAATGGGCTTCGCCATATTACTTCGGCGGATAAAAAGTAAAACGCGGTCGACAGCCCGCGATTCATTCGCTGAAGCGGCTGATGAATCAGACGGCAAACCCAAGCTAGAATGTAAATTATTAAAAAAGGGCATTCCAGCAGGAAGTGGCGGACAGTTAAAATTTTGGCGCAATATTTACGAAGCTGAGCAAATGACGATGGCTAAAAGGGGAGGGCTCTATACGCAGCCGAATTAAAATAATCTCCTTCCGGCGGGAGGGGGGGGGGCGAGAGGAGGTCGTCCAAGGTGCTGGGAGAGGCTTAATAAGCCTAAGCTTATTCGCGTAAAGGGCGGACCATGGGCGATGCCAATGGGACACCACCACCTGACAGACGGCAATGCACAGATCGGAGGGAATATAGGTACTGGCGGGCTGAGGTACGAGGACTGCAGTCCTGGCAGCAGCGTCAACAGCCTCGTTTCCTGGCAGACCGACGTGACCAGGGACCCACAGAAACACATTGGCTCCACCAAAACTGAGCAAGTGACAGTTTTCCTGGGCCCGCTGCACTAAGAAATGAACAGCGTACAGTGCACAGAGACTTTGGAGGGCGCTGAGTGCGTGAGCAGAGGACAGAATTGGAAAGACAGTGTCGCTGGATTTACTCCGTTCCCTGATAAGGGGAAGAGCACGGCTGTAAATACTGGGGAGTGTGCCGGAAGCAGATATCGAAAGACACGAGAGCCTATGATGAAGGCACACCCGACCCACATTCAGTCCGAGAGCCGTCAGTGTATACAATGGTACTATTGTGATATTCCGTGCGAAGGCCGTGGAACTGGAGGCAATAGACAGAGGCTGGAGTAGTGTCCTTAGAAATCAAATGAAGGCCAAGGTTAACATGGGCCACTTCACAAAGGCAAGGTGGTGAAGGGTTCACACCCAATGGGAAAGTTGCAGGTAGTGTGAAGTTAAGTGCCTGCAGCAAGTGGCGAAAACGGACTCCAACAGGTAACAGGGACGAGGGACGAGCCCCACACTGACGATCAAAAGAATCACCAAAGAAGGAGGCATAGGAGGGATAGCCACACATGGTCACATGGTAGAAAAACGGCATGCAAACCAGCTCAGGAGAAGGTCACAGCAGAAGGACAGTGGTAATTCAGCAGCTTCAGCATACAGACTCTCAACTGGGCTGGTGTCAAAGGCGCTTGTGGCCCAACAGATGCCATGATTGTGCATAGTGTTGAGATGACCTTAGAGGACGCATAAACAAAGCTCCCATAGTCGAGTTTCGAACGGACAAGGGACCAGTACAAACGGAAGAGGGTGGTTTCATCGGCACCCCAGGAAGGACCATTGAGGACACGTAGGACATGGAGCGACCCCATTCAGCGGGCTGCCACGTAGGAGACATGGGAGGACCGAGGAAGTTTCCTATCGAGCATGATCCCCAGAAATTTCGTAGTATCAACGAATGGAAGGGCAAGAGGCCTAAGGTGTAGACATCATGAGAGAAACCATTTGCCCTCCAGGAACTCATACAGACGGTTTTGTCAGGGCAAAAGCGATAACCGTTGTCGATGCTCCAGGAGTCAGACAGGTCAGTGGAGAACTGCAATAGTCGGCAAAATCGTTAATAAAAATATAGCTGGAGATGCCTGGCGGGAGACAGGCCATTATAGGGTTAATGGCGATAGCAAAGAGGACGTCACTCAGGACGGAACTCTGAGGCACACCAATTTCCTGGATAAGGGTGTCCGACAACTTTTTCGATATACTCCGTCAGTCCTATCTGGTAAGAACCCCACACCGCGCAACAGTATTCTAACAGAGGACGGACAAGCGTAGTGTATGCAGTCTCCTTAGTAGGTCTGTTACATTTTCCAAGTGTCCTGCCAATAAAACGCAGTCTTCAATTAGCCTTCCCCACAACATTTTGTGTGTGTTCCTTCCAATTCAAGTTGTTCGTAACTGTAATACCTAGGTATTTAGTTGACTTTACGGCTTTTAGATTAGCCTGACTCATCGTATAACCGAAGTTTAGCGAGTTCCTTTTAGCACGATCTGCCTCCCTCATAGTAAAGGCGGCACTGTAGCACTCACGATTCGGAGAAGGGAAGGGTACCGCCTGAGCCGCCTCCGATCGTTTCCGATGGAGGAAGGCAGTGTGAGCTCGAAACTTCCGGAAAATGGCGGCCCAAGGTGTTGGAGATAGCAACAGAGTCCACAATAACACCGTCAACTGTCAGGCTGTATATTGGGGAATGTAGCTCGGTTCCAGAGAGCCGTCTGAGGCTGGCCCACACAACAGAGGAAGGTGAGGAACTGTTAAAAGAACTAGTGAATGAAATACAGCTTGCTCTTTTGCTATACCGAAGAAATCTATTACACTTTGCACACATCTGTTCATAACGATGCAGTTTGCAGTGTAGGGTGGCAGTTAGAAACGCGGAGAGCACGTCTCCGTTGTGCGAATTTCATCGCGACGTTCCTCAGTCCACTGAGGGACTGCGACACGACGTGGTAAAGAGGAAGTGTGAGGAATGGAACGTTCTGCAGCAGTAAGGATAACGTTGGTTAGATAGTCCACCTGCTCATCACAACTGGGGAAATCTTGTTCTTCGAAGATCGCCAGGGAAGAGTAAAGCCGCCAGTCAGCCTTAGTAAGCTGCCATGTGGGTGTGTACACAGGTCGGGGAGGGGTCAGCAAACAGAGCACACAGGAAATGGGCGCTCGAGTAGGTGTCAGAAAAAATGGACCACTTAAGACAATGGGCGAGCTGGGCACTTCAAAATGGTAAGTCGAAATGGGAATAGGTGGGCGAGGAGTCAGAAAGGAAAGTGGGTGCTCGATTGTTAAGGCAGAAGAGGTTAAGTTGGTTAAGAAGGTCAGCCAAGAGGTCACCTCTCTGACAGGGGACGATGTGCATTAAAGTCACTGAGTAGCGAAAGTGAGGGAAGTAGCTGCCCAATAAGCTGAAGGAAGTCTGACCTGGTGATAGCGAATGACGCAGGGACAAATGGTACACACGGGAAAAATCAGGCAGGTAAGGAGGAGGGGAAGTGCAAGAGCTTGAAGACAGGTAGTCAGGGAGATGGGTTGCCTATGGAGGTCATCCCATATGTGCAGCATGACGCCCCCACGAGTTAGAATGCCAACCTCAGGGGGGAGGTCAAAACCAACCAGTATGTAATGTGACAGCTCGAAGCGGTAGCAAGGGCACAATTTATTTTCCTAAAGGCAGAGTACAAGGGGACGCTGCAGTGCTAGAAGCAGCTGTAAATCCTCTTTGTGGGACCGAAGGCTGTGAGCATTCCACTGGAGAAAAGTCGCGATGAGTAGACATAGGGGTGTCACCTCTGCGGCTGCCGAGTGACAGCTGGGGAAGAGGCGCTACTACAGAGCACAGAAGCAGGAGGATCCTGCTCCGTGGGGTCCACAGAAGCATCAGCTTGTTTGTGCTGTCAGGCTGTGGAATTAAACGCCCGAAAACGGTTGTTGGTGCGCACCGGCGACAGAGAGGCTGGCCGGCCTAAGGTATGCGTTTTGTGGACTTCTTAGAGCCTTTCCAGTTAGATGAGGACACTTGTGTTTTTGGCTGGAGGGAGGGAGGGAGGAAGTGTTTATGGGAGTACTACTATCCATTCCAGCCTTCCTGTTCTGTAGCTGGCGGTGCCCCTGTTGTAATTTGTTCATATGATAAATGTCTACGCGATTCCGGTTGGTTTTACACAGGAGCAGAAACTGGAGTTTGCCTTGGCTGTTTGATGACTAACAAGGCCAGAAAATCCAAGATAAATGCTGGCAATGATGCGGCTAACGGAAGGAAAGAAATTTACCTCCATTGTTACTTAGACGGTAGCTTATGAGTTTCGTAATTATCTAACAACTGCTGAACATCAAACCGTTTTTAGCCAAAAATATGCTGCGAGGACAAGCATCTCGCTACATTAAGATTTCTAGCCAATGGCAGGATTTAAGCGCACCTCAAATTCAGTGCTGTTGTATCCCCACAATTATTGACTAAAATGATTCATTATACTTGACCGAGGAAGTACAGCACGGTTAAGAAAAATAAAAGATGTTGACATAAACGTTAATTCCAATAAACATTGCGAAAGTAACTTACATACTTCCACTAAGACAAATTACTACAGAAATTGTTATAAATAAAAGTAAAATGTATTTAACAGGTACACATTCATCAAGATCTAATAGTAATGCACCGTTACACCTTTTTATAAAGTTCCATCCTGCAGCCCTTTTTCCTGGGCGTAGACCGGTGACGAGAGATATGAAATCCTGCCGATTTGATTTCGGAGTTCTCTTCTCTACAGCCAACACAGTGAACTTAGACAGTGTCATTTGTTATTGTGTTGTAAAAGTAGGCTTTAACCCGTTTCAACGTACTCACGCTTCTTTTGCAAGACACGGTGGTTCATGGAATTGCAAGAACCAACGACAGTCATTTCACTCCTCTGGAGAACACGGTTTTTTTTAATCAATTGTTTATAATGGACTGAAGGATGCCCTTAAGCTCCAGACGTTTATCCTCACTGCTGTAAATAAACTTTCTTTTCTTCAGTTTTTCATTGTCAGAGGATATATTTTAAGTAGCTTTTCAACATTACGTATAGGGAAATTGTTTCACTGTAGTCCTGGAATCTAGTTTCCGTGTTTACTATTACTGTGTCAATTACCTCGAATACTAGCCTTCTCCATTTCTGAATACATACTTCTGTTTCGCTACACTTTATTTCAGTACTCCTGCTGAATTTATAAGGCTCTTACCTTCCACTTTGCGTTTCATACACATTAGTCTTTCACTAGCCTTAATGCAGTTTTCTTTTTCAGGCTTACAGCCTCGTATGTCCACAGTTTCACTTTGCAGAATGTCGAACAAGATACTGGTATGCAGGAAAATCTAATTGTACAGCTGCAGTAGAAAAAAAAAGAAGTCTGGCGGTCAAGTATACTATTTGGCCCATGGTCGATGTGAAAGAAATATAATCCCAGTCTTGCTTTATCACATTGAATGCTGCTCATGTCCGTATAGCGAAGAAAAATGGTTTTTACAGCGCGTGAATGAGAATACCTTTTTTCGCAAGGACCTTATGGTTTAATCCCCTTCCCCAGAAGTTAACTTGTTTTACCGCAACGGCTAAAAATACTTGAAATCCTGGTTTGCTACAAAAAAATTTAATTGCGTAATTTTTAGAAGCACAGAGGATGGTCCAACTGATGTGCACAGCAGTGGATACAGACAGCACGAGGGTGTGCCAGTTTCACTATAGGATGTACACAGTTTTTCCGTGTTATTGCACTACAGCCGTCTTATGTTTGCGATACTAATTTGTTTTTATCAATATTCTAACTGCTTAGCACTTGCAGCTAAACAGTGGCTATGCCTTATGCACACCAGTTTTTAGCTAAGTCATAAAACCCTATGCATCTCTTCTTTCTCCTGATTTGCAAAACGAAAAATTACTAATAGCTTAGTTCAGACATCCGTTATTTCGTCGGCTTGAAACTTGCTCTAGAGGACTATTTTTAACTTCACTTTAAATCTGTTCTTTAACATCCATAATACAAGTTGTTAAATCATTGTCAGAAAGTGCCTTCAAGTACTCCAGTATGCTAAATGATTTTCAAAAGATCTAAAAATTTTATTTACTGATGCCTCACATTCGTCACGAGTTTGGAGACAACTTTTGCCATGCTGAAAAGCAGATAGTCATATTGCATCTATTACGCTCCTGTTTCGGTAACCTTCTCGTTGTGTTTCAAAGTTCCAATCGCACTGCTTCTGGAAGAGCATGGTCAATTCTTACTGTGCTTAGCTGATTGTATTTATCAGCTGCTGTAACATGTCAAATTGAACTGTGGTGCTTTTTAGCATTCGAAATAAAATCGATGCCTCTTCGCCTAGTCCCCACTTACGCCATTAACCGTCAACCATTCCAAACAGCACACAGTAAGAACAAAAGTTGTTCCTTACAACGCTGCCACTTAACCACCGTTTTGAATTTTACTATTGTGTTGCAAAGCTTCTTATAAATTTTCCCTAAAATTTAATAGACAAACTGCGTCAGCTTTCTTTCTTACACTCTTGCAGAGAGACGAGTAAAGGATGCATTGTTTTCAGTTAAAAATATTTTGAGGGTCTTGTGATGAAATAAATGCGTCCATGGGAGTTTGACGTAGACGGCAGTACCATGCTTTGCAACAGTAAATGAAATACTAGACATCTTACCATTCCCTTTCGACAACGGTGTCAAGACATTGTCGATGACACCTGACAGGACACACCGAAACATACTTCACTAGTCAGTTTTACCACTGCCACTGCTTACTGCATTTTTGCTACTTAATTCATGTTACAGCTTTCACCATAAACATGCCCATGTTGATTTGAGAACTTACGAACACTCTGCATTACTACGAACGTGTGAAATAAGTAAGGCTACTAAATTTTAATCCGAGAAGCAATGAAAACACAAGCTATTCCCTGTCATCTTGCAATGACATCCAATGATGGATTCACATTTATTTTAAATGAATTATGAATGTCTTCTTGTGCTTTGTGTCTTATTCTTCTCGGCTTGCTGCTAGCGCGCAAGACTGTGCTAAGACCAGTATTAGACTGTCATATTTCTTTGACAAAGAAATATAAAATATTCGTCAAATTTTTTTGACAAAGATCGTGGCGCTAAAAGGGGGATTACACCGTAATTTTTTGTCAAATTTCAAGATGGCGGACGGAAACATTATGCGCTGCAGTTCCTAATACCACAATTGCATTGTGTGTGTATTTGGAAGAAAAGCGGTAGAGAAAGAGTTGAATGAAGCCCTAGGTATTACGTCTAGATAGTAAAAGACTTCAGCAAAATTTGTTACGAGAGCTGCAAGAGGAGGAATTCAAGTCTTAACATAATAATTACTTACGAATGGATGAGAGTATTTCAGTATTTGATCAGTAAAGTGGCTTCTCATGTTACAAAACAGAATATTCTTAGAAATGCTACATGTCCAGAAGACCAACTGTGTCACTGCGATTTCTTGATACATGAGAGGTACTCTGGTTTAAAACACAGCACACTAATATCAAATTGTAATCAACCAAAATAACGTCAGAAACGTGTGAAGCGATTTATAAGCCGATGAAGGTGGAATATGTGAAGGTAAATAAACATTTAGTGCACTTTATGAACTATAAGAACAATTTTTAATTTTAAATAATTTAATTTCTGGAATTAGTGTTCCCACAACGGCAAAATTAATACAAAGTATGAAACAGATAATGCGCTTTTTAATTTGTCGCATCCAGAATCCAAAAACAAAGTAGAAAGGAAAGCTAAGAATTTTTGAGTGTGACCACATCCTCTATTCCGGCTTGCTGCATGTATGTTTCCAGATGTAGAGGTGGATGGCTGTAGCAGTGATTGTGGACATGAAGTCGCCTGCAGTATATTACATCTCCCATCAACACACAATTCATAGCATGCATTATGCCCCTTGCTCCCCCCCCCCCCCCCTCCCATAGCCCAAGCTAGTTTATTTTTAAAAAGTCGACGAAACTAACTTTGAAGCCATGTTTACAAACACACTACAGATACGTCCAACAGCTGTAGCGACGCCAGCGCTCGAAGGTGTTACATTTCACATTGCAGTGAACAGATGATTAACGCCTATGACCAAATCTATGGCGAGGCTTTAGATTTGATCTTACTTGACGACATGCCAGTTTTGACAAAGTTTCCTATTACACCATCAAATTTCTTTGACAAATGTTTGACATATCAACTTTGACAAAGGAATGAGATAGTGTAATAGCGGCCCAGGTAGCACTGTTAGTGAACTCGTGGAAGACATTACACAGGCGTGTATCCACCTGCTGGCGAGAAGCAGAAAAATCTAACGCCAGCTTTTAAAAACTGTATCCACGCTGTAGAAGCCCCAGTCCGCCACGGAAAAGAAACGGGCTTACTGTGCATGCTCATAAGCAGCACAGAATTTCGAGCTGCTATTGGTTACAAAGCTGGGAGTGATGCATTCTACCGGCGGGTGCATATAAGAAGTTCTAACGTAAAACATTCATGCACAAGTTTACATTGCCCGATCTGATTAAATTAAGTATGGGAGAATTAATTTGATTTTTTTTGGGTTGGCTTCGCCACCGATTAATTCATGTACGCAGCATCAAAGATTAAGACTCATTTGGAAAACACTACACAGAGCAGTGACGCAAGTCTAATAAATAGAACATACATAAGAAACGAAGAATTCAGCATCTGTTGGAACAGAAAATTATACCATAGTTTGCTCTTCATTGAGGGCTTGGATACAGGCTGGACTAACGATGAAGGAGGGATATTTCATGAATTAACGTCAACTGAGTGTCGATATTTCGTTTCTTTAGAATCATTTCCGTTAGGTATCTGAACTGAAAGACAAAATCAGAAATGCAGAAGGTCGCCCGACTTACTCTGTGCTGCCGGAAGTCACCATTGATTCGTTGGAAACTGAGGAAAGAGCTTAATTTATTGCATCTATATTGATGTACTCCTCGACGTGTCCCACAAACATCTGCAGAAACGGCCCAATATCCCGACAAGGAAAGTTGGTCGGTCGGTCAAATCGCCTACACATGTTCAATATGTCGATTGGTCTGTGCGCGTGCAGGGGCCTTACCACAACCTTTGGCATTTATTCACATCCATTAGCTTCACCAGTTCACCTTTCAACCTCTAGCCATGCTGCAGATCAATCTGTCACAACCAAGATTCCAGGGGACTTCGCAGAGGGTGGGTGGGTGGGTGGGGGGGGGGGGCTCGCAAAATCTCCTTCTGCACTTCACTTCATACGTGGTCACAATTTCAAATGTTTCACCGAAACCACGAATCCCACTCATAGTGCGGACGCCAAAAGTGGCGGAAATGTGAGTCAGTCCTTCCCACAGGTAAGGTGAGGGTCACACCACAGACCGCAGCTCGCCTCCACTTCGTGTCGGTGGCTGCCTACACCCGTGTCCCGTGATTCTGCGAAAACAGAATGAATCACTGTCCCCGGGACCTCCGATCCCTTGTGCTGACAGTTAAGACCCGCCATAAACGACAAAACTCTGACGAATCCGCAGCTAGACAAGGGCAAATTAACAAACGTGTACAGGTACGAAGTTTGTCACTTTCACCTCACTTTGAAGCATACCCTGCTCGTATTGACAGAAAGGCCACTAATACAGATAAAGCAGTTGTGGCTTCGATTTCGACGCTGGTCCAGGGAATGGCTTTCAATGGAAGAGATTTACCTACGAAATTCCTCGAAAGGAAATATTGCTCTTAAAACCTGATTACACCAACTTTAGTCGAACTCTCAGTGAAACCTGTAATGACTATTAATGTTACTCAGCTCTCACAGTGCAAAGGTACGGGGACGTGGAGATTTATCCTCATATTTCGTCCTGTTATGGTAGTTCCTTAAAATAGATTGGAATATACAGCCCACGTCGCGCGTAGAAGAACCGGGGAACTTCGATTACGTTTTATTTCGTTGCGCTTCCGTCTGTTTTACGGGTAGAATATATATTCCCATCTTTACCTATTCCTAAAAGATACAGCACTGCCATTTTGGTACTTGACAGTACTACTTTGTTTTTACCGTTGATAGTAGTTTCCATACTTGTGGAGACTCACGATAAAGTGAGAAATTATAATGGAACTTTCATTAAACATGTGCGGCGAAACAGACAACATCCCGCATCTTGTCAAGCTTTCCGTCAAAAATGTCTCAAAACACGATGTATGGTTAAAGTTAGACAGTTAACCAGTATCCAGTCATAAACTGACACGCTCTAGTCGCCACTTCATAGCTATTCGCAGAAGCTGTTAACAGTCAAAATGTTGCGCATCGTCAGTTACTTGCAGTTATGGGACACCCTTTGCGCCCGTCTTCGAAGACTTGCCAGTTGTGGTTGATCTCAGTGAGCAAATTCTACGAAATTTGACTGCAGAGCTGAACTACGAAGCTTAGTCTCCCGAAGCTGTTATTGCACAAACCGCCAGAAACCCCGAATTAACATTTGTTCTAACAATTTTCATTTAGCTACTAAGATTATGCTGAAGCATCTAACTTTTCAACTTTATCCAAAATGTAAGTAAAAATTCTTTAAGCAATTAAAGCGGCTCAAAGTTCGCTACACACAGCATGTACTAACATCACGAATTAGCTTTTTCGTAGCGCGACAATAAAAAGTAAGTGCTTTGTAACAACTGCACTGTGCGGGATATCACCAAAGAACGTTCCGTACTTACCAAGACCTGCGCCGTCGGACCGTTGGCCGCCACGAAATACAGACACAGGATGCTCCGCTCGCAGAACACGGACAGCCGCGTCCGTAGCTGTCGCCCTCGTCTCCATTTCGTTGTCGTCTACACGCAAGTCGCCGGGTCGGGGTCAAATAAAATGATTCGCAGCAGGCGACCGAACACCCAGAAATGGAACTACGGTCCAAAACACGCACTTTTCACCGTAAACTGTGGTGCTATTGCTTACACTCCTAAGTGACAAGAAAGCCTCACGCCACAAAGCCGCTGCACTCAATGCTACGAAAGTTAGTGGGGTAAGATCATGTGAAAGATACCACGTGTAATCTACTCTAGCGCCCTCCGTACCAGCAATCGACACGGATCACTTCTCGATATCAGACTGACTCACAATCTACAAGTCGACAGAGAACTCCCAGGGCAGACTTTCCAGCAATTCGCTGGGCTAGGGAAAACAGTTTCAGTTAACCTATCAAGGAAATTTAATAAACGCGATATTCCACTTCAGCAAGAAAGATGGCAGACTAGCGTCCACTGTAACGTTTCTTTCCTTATTGGTAATTAAAAGTGAGAGAAATGTTCAAATTAATGAATAAATATTCTGCTCATTATTATGAGTTTGCCACAGGAAGGACACGTTACAAATGCGATGCCCCGGTGTGGTTAGTATCCTTACGCGTATAAAATATATATATATATATATATATATATATATATATATATATATATATGTATATAATCCTTTTAATATACTGGACCATTACCATAATTTACCCTTGAGGCCAACGCTGTTACATTCTTTCAATGTATGAGACCCTGGTGTTGGTGAACACCTTCGTCAACCGCTGTTTGAAGGCTCGTTGACTGCAAGACACTGCTGTCGATAATCGACCGGTCTTCGTAAAAACAGGTCTTCAGGTCCGACCTATGGAGAATAATATACTTAAACGGCACAACGCGATAAGCAGTCGTTCATCTTGCTTTCAAATAACGTGATCACAATTACGTGATACATCTACCTATCGCAGGTACTGACGGTGTCCTGTAGTGCTATTCGATATTGAAATGGCGAATAGAAGGGACTTCTTAAGATCTGTATCACGATACCACGCCATCTGCAAGGTTTTCGGGCTGACGCCGTTCACAGTGGACACTGAGAAATGTGAGCTACGGAGGACACGTACTGGTACACTGTACGCAGCGGCTGTTCTCGTCGTGAGCCTGGCACTAACAGCGCTTATGATAAACTGGATACAAACAATGAACGCGATGAAAAAGGATTCCATCACCTTTGTGTGGTCTGTGGCCTATGTGATGACATCCTACGACACCACGGTGACGGCCGTCACCGTAGACCTGTTTCGAAATACCCACAAGTACCAGAGGATACTCACTGTATTGTCTTACCGGGACAGAAGCATCTCGCAGTGGCGCCATTTCTCCGGCGCGGCGGTGAGGATCTGCTGCAAAGTGGTGTACGCAGGCTCTCTCGCGCTACGTGTAGCTGCTGTGACGTCAGTATATCTGATGGAAGGGACGAAATGGACGTACACGTTATCATTGTTCTCAAATGGTATTCTACCTACAGCTGTTTGCAGGTATGTGGGGCTCGTTCTTCTTGTGAGGAGTGACTTGCGCCAGCTCAACCAGTGTCTGAGAGCTACAGCCCAAGTGAGGTGCCAGCGGCGACCGCTTGCAGATCGTTACCGCAAGTTGAGGAGCGTCTACTCCGCCCTGTGCAACCTGTCCCAGGAGGTTCTTTCAGCCCACTAGAGAGTCTTAGTCTTATTAATGGTGACTGCACTGTGCAGTAATCTTGGAATGCAGCTGCCGCAGTGTTAACACACCAGCAGGAACAGCTAGTGGCGATACACACGTTGTTTCTGTCTTGGCAGTCGTCACAGGTGTTAATGGTGACAGTGGCCTCGCACTCGCTGTCCAGGGAGGCGGCTCAGAAAGCTCCTGTCCTCTGCCGGCTACTCCTGTGTTCGACTCTCCGCAGTCCATAAACGTCAGAGCTGCGCCACTTCTGTCGCCTGGTCAGCAGCCAGAGTCCCACTGATCAACTTTACGGCGTCGTTTCCTTGGATTTGCAGATGTTGATTGCCTCCTTGTCTTTCATTACAACTTGTACTGTGATTCTGTTAACTTTCTTGGAAGCGTTCTGAAAAAAAAGGACAGCCTGCTAAATATTGTTACAGCTCTATTGGTGAACAGGGAATCTTCTGCACTAAAATTCTATAACTGTGTTGCTATGATTAAGAGCTATTAAGAGTCCGCAGCATTTTAATAGATGAGACCATTCTTCAAAGTGTTTCCTTATTTAGCATTATACTCTTATAGCACAGCGAAGGGGTGCGAAGATGGACGTGTTCAAGTCTATTGTGCAGTGTATCTAGTTACAGTGTCTAGTTTCGCTCAAAACCAACATGAAATCCTCCATCGATTGAAACTACAGGAGCCGGCCGGAGTGACCGTGTGGTTCTAGGAGCTACAGACTGCAACCACGCGACCGCTACCGTCGCTGGTTCGAATCCTGCCTCGGGCATGGATGTGTGTAATGTCCTTACGTTATTTAGGTTTAGGTAGTTCTAAGTTCTAGGGAACGGATGACCTCAGCAGTTAAGTCCCATAGTGCTCAGAGCCATTTGAACCATTTTTGAAACTACAGGAAACAAATTAAAATTGCTGCACTTTCCACACTGCGTTACATATTCACACAATTGGTAATTATTAATAGCACGAGTGAAATGAATTACTTAAAAGCATAAATCGCACGAATTTTTAATTCTTGAAACACACATGGAGTTATTTCACGTAAAAGAAAAAGAAAAGTTCAGGAACAGTAACTGGAATATTTTAATGGGGACAGAAACTGTGTTCCTCAGGAGGAGGCGGAAGGTTGACAAAGAGGTTCAGATGCGACACGGAGCCACAGTTACCAACAACAGGACGCGGCAACAGAAGAAGACCAGAAACATTAGCTGCCGCGGGTGAACGTTAACGGTGTTTCATCACTGTATACAGTTGGACGTCAAATATGATTTATAGCAGCTGAAAAAACGTACCGCATCAAAAATTACACTAGCCTTAATCTCGGACATTAACATGACTGCTACTTGCATTGTTGCATAGCGAAATCGCGGCACTACAGTCTTAAACAGCACGAAAGTCTGGAGAAACCATCATAAAACCTAATGAAACATCAATGAAACGCAATCCATATGGAGATCTTAATCACAGTTATTATTTCCCTTGACACAATCAGATATGTCTCAAGCAACCCGAGTGAATCATTTTTCTTTTACACCATACGGACATACATATTTTCTTTCAGCTTGCCAAGTTCTTCAAACAACTCTCACACCAAGTCCATCGACAGTAATAGATCTACAAACACAGACACGGTGTAGAACAAGAGTAGTAAACAACATATAGCATGAAAGACAAAATATGCACTGCCTTGGCAGGAAAGACTTTGAACTTACTACATTCATCACAGACACGGTCAGTATAAGCCTCTGAGCACTAAGACGGTAACCTCACTACACATTACATTCACATTAATGCTCACAGTGTACCCACTCTGGCTCAAAAATCGAACAAACGAAACATCTGTCACATCATATACTCATCTCTACAGACCAAGACACAACAATTTCAAATCATAACTCACTTTTCAGTATACTAGGACAGAACTATCTCGTCATTTGGAACACAGTAGAATCATAAAGCCATAACACAAACGTCTGCAAAATATAAATATCCACAACATATCAGATTGTGCCCACACTTATCTTGCATACGAATTGCTCTTTATCAAAGACGAATGTTACTCATTCTAGGGAACTATCATCAAGTAAAATATCTAGTAAAGGCTAAACATAACTGGCATAAATCCACCTTTATATCATGCACAGCGTGTACTGAACCTCACTAGATAGATAATATCCACTCACAATCACACGCACAGTTTCAGACTCACAACAAACAAACGAAAATTCCTAAGTAGTATCATCGCATTATATCATACATTATTCTGATAAACCCAATATCACTACATCAAAATATTCATAACAATGATATGATGAAAATGGACGTTAATCAAATGCAGACCTGACACTCCAACAAGAAACTGCACAGTGCATGCATAAAATTACATCATTAACGAATAAAACAAGAATAAGAAGGTGTTATGTATCTATGTGAGAGATGGTAATCACATCTCTAATTAAATCATCATGTGTAAGAGCACTTCACACTGCCTCACTCGTCCCCATAATCAAGAAAAGCACTATAAATTGTCTCATCAATAGTACTCCTCAAGATCATTAAATTCCTCATCACATGTGGCAACTATAATAATAATAGTCATACTGCGCAACAGCAAATCTTTCAAATCCGATGGCACCTGGAATATCCAGAAGATAATCCATCCAAGCACTAACCAAGCCTGACATTTTTTAACTTTGTTTAATCTGCGAGATCCAATGTGGCAAGCCCATTGGCTATATAACCACTCACACAGAATAAATTATCTAGACACCTGGCTAATGCCTCAGTCATGAAAAAAAAATCTATGAAACGTGAAAATATACTGAAAATAGAACACTTGGAATGGTCTTGATAGACAAAGAAACTTAACTGGCTCATAAGTAAAACACTAGATATTTGACACTAGATACCTTAACATCAGAAAATATGGTACCTTCACACTACCACAAAGTAAGATTTGCACTTGACACTATATAAGTTCTATATGTTCCTATATGTTCTAAGACTAGTGTTTAGCTTCTGATTGATACTGAGGTCATTAGAGATAGTTACGAATTTTTTTTTCCGGAAATGTAGCACATACTTCTTTCTGTTACTGGATGTTTTGTTGTTTATATCCTTTGTTGGGGCAGCATTCACAAAACCACTGCAGGTGTGAAGTAACTTCTCTTTAAACTTCAGTTTGCTATCTCATTATTTAATAACACAGGCCCACGATGGAAAAACCTTTTTTGCTGAAAATACCTTACTCTTATGCTTCTAGGGTGGGAAATCTTAATAAGATACTTATAGAAACTGTTGTTGTTGTTGTTGTGGTCTTCAGTCCTGAGACTGATTTGATGCAGCTCTCCATGCTACTCTATCCTGTGCAAGCTTCTTCATCTCCCAGTACATACTGCAGCCTAAATGCTTCCAGGTGCTTCAGTCAAGAACCGCGCTGCTGCTATGGTCGCAGGTTCAAATCCTGCCTCGGGCATGGGTGTGTGTGATGTCCTTAGGTTAGTTAGGTTTAAGTAGTTCTGAGTCTAGGGGACTGATGACCTTAGATGTTAACTCCCATAGTGCTTTTAGCCATTTGAACCTACATCCTTCTGAATCTGCTTAGTGTATTCATCTCTTGGTCTCCCTGCACGATTTTTACCCTCCACGTTGCCCTCCAATACTAGATTGATGATCCCTTGATGCCTCAGAACATGTCCTACCAACCGAGTTTTATCACGACTGGCTCTCCCAAGGCCCTCAGTAGTTCTACTGGAATGTTATCTATTCCCGTGACCTCGTTTCTACTTAGGTCTTTCAGTGCTCTGTGACTACTGTAAGGGCTTTCAGCTCACTAGTGACCTTTTATGTTAGACAGCCTTGTGAATAAAGCATGGAGTCATATCAGTCTTCTTATCAGAGATCTAATATTAACATGTCTTATAGTGAGTAATACTTTGTGAATAGAAACTGACATTTTTTGACAAAAAAAATTTCAAAATGGACTGCGCCTGTGTTTTTATCTCTTCTACGATATATTATGCACAGTCTACCACTGTTGAGAGCGTCTAGTTGAGTGAGACTGATGATCGAAAATTTTGATGGCAGATACACCTTGCAGTCCTTCAGATGAACCAGCACCGTTTCTCCAAATTTGTTGGCAACATGTTCTGTGCTCACTATTGGATGGCCCCGCCCTTTCTCCAATGCCGATAGGGCATACCGCACTCCACAGACACTTCCTGTATTGTAATGTGTTACACCTGTTTTCATGTATTACGATAAGTAGTCGATTAGCAAAGCGTATAAATTCTTATTAGTAGCAGGAAGGTTCAGCATCAGATGAAAACTTCCTAACGAATTTTTCCCGCATTTATCTTACGCCCTCCTCCTGAATCAGCATGAAAAATATGTGATTAAGAGGCATTAATCAGTCAGTTAATCACGATATCAAATAACGTTGCCATAGCTTCCGAACTGTTTGTGTTAGGACGTTAGAACTGCACGGTTGGCAGCGAGGCATGATTGGAATTAGTATGCGCTGTATGGTTTGGGTTAGTGACAAAGCCCGCTTTCATTTCGATGGGTTCGTCAATAAGCAAAGTTGGCGCATTTGAGGAACTGAGAATCCGCATTTCGCGATCGAGAAATCTCGTCACGCTCAACGGGTGGCTGTGTGGTGTGCAATTTCCTGTCACGGAGTAGTCAGTGCGATATTCCTTGATCGTGCGGTAACTGCCGAAAGCTACGTGAAGGTTTTGGAAGATGATTTCATCCCAATTACATAAAGTGACCATGATTTCGACGAGATGTGTTTCACGCAAGAGGGAACTCGACCCCACGGAAGTAGGAGAGCGTCTGCCACGTGTCATAGGTTCGATGGTAATGTGATCCTACTCAGCATTCACTGCAGCCATGTGGCTGATAATTCTGCGGCGTAATCTCTTGCAATGACTGTAACCTCTTCTTGCTCACATATCTTGCCCTGTACAATGTAAACGTAATCCTGTCTCAATTATTTGATTAACATTTTCAGTTCATTTGAAGAAGCAAATATGACCTCTCACACATTATCCAATCTAAATTCACACCTGTAATCTGTCTGTGAACCACTTTCAAATGCATGGCAGACAATACGTGGTATTGCAACATTTATTGATGTTTGTTCCCATTCCATTCACATACGGAATTTGCTAATAATTATTCTTTAAATAACTCATAATTCCTATTGGAGAGGTATGTGGATATGTAGGTATCATTTATTTTTTTGTTATTTTTAAAATTAAATATCGAGTGTTTTTAGCGAGTTATAATTTTTTCGTTATTTAATGGTTGTGCTCTTTTTATAGATGTGGTAATAACCTCTTTTTTCTATCCAGCACAGTTTAAGTGCTATATTTGTCAGCTATCACTTCTTTCATTTGCTTTGCCATTGATTCTATAATCTGTGTTGAAAAACTTTCTCTGAAAGTATATTTTCGGTGTCTGTAAAATCCACTGACTTTAATATGAACCATGGACCTTACCGTTGGTGGGGAGGCTTGCGTGCCTCAGCGATACAGATAGCCGTACCGTAGGTGCAACCACAACGGAGGGGTATCTGTTGAGAGGCCAGACAAACGTGTGGTTCCTGAAGAGGGGCAGCAGCCTTTTCAGTAGTTGCAAGGGGAAACTATGGCCGTAATTTTTCCCGAGGGCATGCAGCTTTACTGTATGATTAAATGATGATGGCGTCCTCTTGGGTAAAATATTCCGGAGGTAAAATAGTCCCCCATTCGGATCTCCGGGCGGGGACTCCTCAAGAGGATGTCGTTATCAGGAGAAAGAAAACTGGCGTTCTACGATCCGAGCGTGGAATGTCAGATCCCTTAATCGGGCAGGTAGGTTAGAAAATTTAAAAAGGGAAATGGATAGGTTAAAGTTAGATCTAGTGGGAATTAGTGAAGTTCGGTGGCAGGAGGAACAAGACTTCTGGTCCGGTGATTACAGGGTTATAAATACAAAATCAAATAGGGGTAATGCAGGAGTAGGTTTAATAATGAATAGGAAAATAGGAATGCGGGTAAGCTACTACAAACAGCATAGTGAACGCATTATTGTTGCCAAGATAGATACGAAGCCCACACCTACTACAGTAGTACGAGTTTATATGCCAACTAGCTCTGCAGATGACGAAGAAATTGAAGAAATGTGTGATGAAATAAAATAAATTATCCAGATAGTGAAGGGTGACGAAAGCTTAATAGTCATGGGTGACTGGAATTCGAGTGTAGGAAAAGGGAGAGAAGGAAACGTAGTAGGTGAATATGGATTGGGGCTATGGAATGAAAGAGGAAGCCGCATGGTAGAATTTTGCATAGAGCACAACTTAATCATAGCTAACACTTGGTTTAAGAATCATGAAAGATGGTTGTATACATGGAAGAACCCTGGAGATACTAAAAGGTATCAGATAGATTATATAATGGTAAGACAGAGATCTGGGAACCAGGTTTTAAATTGTAAGACATTTCCAGGGGCAGATGTGGCCTCTGACCACAATCTATTGGTTATGACCTGTAGATTAAAATTGAAGAAACTGCAAAAAGGTGGGAACTTACGGAGATGGGACCTGAATAAACTGAAAGAACCAGAGGTTCTACAGAGATTCAGGGAGAGCGTAAGGGAACAATTGACAGGAATGGGGGAAAGAAATACAGTAGAAGAAGAATGGGTAGCTTCGAGGGATGAAGTAGTGAAGGCAGCAGAGGATCAAGTAGGTAAAAAGACGAGGGCTAGTAGAAATCCTTGGGTAACAGAAGAAATATTGAATTTAATTGATGAAAGGAGAAAGTATAAAAATGCAGTAAATGAAGCAGGCAAAAAGGAATACAAACGTCTCAAAAATGAGATCGACAGGAAGTGCAAAATATCTAAGAAGGGATGGCTAGAGGACAAATGTAAGGATGTAGAGGCTTATCTCACTAGGGGTAAGATAGATACTGCCTACAGGAAAATTAGAGAGACCTTTGGAGATAAGAGAACCACTTGAATGAACATCAAGAGCTCAGATGGAAACCCAGTTCTAAGCAAAGAAGGGAAAGCAGAAAGGTGGAAGGAGTGTATAGAGGGTCTATACAAGGGCGATGTACTTGAGGACAATATTATGGAAATGGAAGAGGATGTAGATGAAGATGAAATGGGAGATACGATACTGCGTGAAGAGTTTGACAGAGCACTGAAAGACCTGAGTCGAAACAAGGCCCCCGGAGTAGACAACATTCCATTGGAACTACTGACGGCCTTGGGAGAGCCAGTCCTGACAATACTCTACCATATGGCGAGCAAGATGTATGAAACAGGCGAAATACCCTCAGACTTCAAGAAGAATATAATAATTCCAATCCCAAAGAAAGATGGTGTTGACAGATGTGAAAATTACCGAACAATCAGTTTAATAAGCCACAGCTACAAAATACTAACACGAATGGAAAAACTAGTAGAAGCCGATCTCGGGGAAGATCAGTTTGGATTCCGTAGAAATACTGGAACACGTGAGGCAATACTGACCTTACGACTTATCTTAGAAGAAAGATTAAGGAAAGGCAAACCTACGTTTCTAGCATTTGTAGACTTAGAGAAAGCTTTTGACAATGTTGACTGGAATACTCTCTTTCAAACTCTAAAGGTGGCAGGGGTAAAATACAGGGAGCGGCAGGCTATTTACAATTTATACAGAAACCAGATGGCAGTTATAAGAGTCGAGGGACATGAAAGGGAAGCAGTGGTTGGGAAGGGAGTAAGACAGGGTTGTAGCCTCTCCCCGATGTTATTCAATCTGTATATTGAGCAAGCAGTAAAGGAAACAAAAGAAAAATTCGAAGTGGGTATTAAAATCCATGGAGAAGAAATAAAAACTTTGAGGTTCGCCGATGACATTGTAATTCTGTCAGAGACAGCAAAGGACTTGGAAGAGCAGTTGAATGGAATGGATAGTGTCTTGAAAGGAGGATATAAGATGAACATCAACAAAAGCAAAACGAGGATAATGGAATGTAGTCGAATCAAGCCGGGTGATGCTGAGGGAATTAGATTAGGAAATGAGACACTTAAAGTAGTAAAGGAGTTTTGCTAGTTGGGGAGCAATATAGCTGATGATGGTCGAAGTAGAGAGGATATAAAATGTAGACCGGCAATGGCAAGGAAAGCGTTTCTGAAGAAGAGAGATTTGTTAACATCGAGTATTGATTTAAGTGTCAGGAAGTCGTTTCTGAAAGTATTTGTATGGGGTGTAGCCATGCATGGAAGTGAAACGTGGACGATAAATAGTTTGGACAAGAAGAGAATAGAAGCTTTCGAAATGTGGTGTTACAGAAGAATGCTGAAGATGAGATGGGTAGATCACATAACTAATGAGGAAGTATTGAATAGGATTGGGGAGAAGAGAAGTTTGTGGCACAACTTCACCAGAAGAAGGGATCGGTTGGTAGGACATGTTCTGCGGCAATTTAGTATTGGAGGGCAGCGTGGAGGGTAAAAATCGTAGAGGGAGACCAAGAGATGAATACACTAAGCAGATTCAGAAAGATGTAGGCTGCAGTAGGTACTGGGAGATGAAGAAGCTTGCACAGGATAGAGTAGCATGGAGAGCTGCATCAAACCAGTCTCAGGATTGAAGACCACAACAACAACAACACAACTTGCAAATGTTGGAAAGGTTCCTATTTGAGCATCATAATGCTTTGGTAGAGTAGGTAAAAGCCATTCTAACCTTTTGTCATGCGTGGCAGTAGTGTGATCAGATAACTGTTTAATTTTATTCTGCATTATTCGTGGGACTCCTTTAAACTGTTTCTCGGTAATATGGTTTTTGAAACTATTTTCTGTTCTAGTTACTTCTTCAGTCAGAAGACGATTTTTGTAAAGATTTGTTTTTAGCAATCTGACCCAAATTAATTCTAATCTACTTTTCACCTTTCCCGCAGTGTGAAACGTACTTTTAAGGTAAATTCTTGTTTAATTTGTCGTTACGTTGTGTTTAGTACATACCTTGTTAAAAATAATGTGTAGGATACACTCCTTTATTTTCTGTTTCGTATCCTGTAGTATATAGGTTTCCTACAGTGCGTGATGGGGCATAACTTGATTGAATTTTCCTGCTTTGAGAATACTGAAGGATTGATCTGTTATACTTGCTAAAAGCATTCAACACCCTAGATCTCATAAAACACTTCTTTATTTACGACGACAGTTTCGACAGACTTGCTGTCATCTTCAGGTCTGTAAGAAAATACACATACATGGAATATGTCTCATAACATGAGTTGAGACGTAATATTTGACATAAAAGATTTAGTTTGGCATTACAGAAAACAGAAGTTGAACTGTACATTTACATACCTAAAACTCTTTTTGTTGTGCATCGTTTTCATTTTACGTTGGACCTTCGCCAAGTTGTTATGTGGATAAAAATCAACACCTCAACAAATTAGGAGACAAACTTAGGCGTAAAATAGAAGACCATGAGAATAAGTATAACTGCATAGGCGGTTATAAATTAAAATGTGGTAAATGCAAAAGATTTTGTGTCTTTGATATTTTACACAAATTTGCGGAGCATAGTGGAAATTATAATACCACCAGCTTCATTGAGCGCGATAGAGAGTCGAAGCCCAGTATAGATAATATAGAACATGACATGAAAATTTTACTGTATTCCCCTAAAGCGGGAAAATTAGACATTCTTTTAAAATTACAAGTATATAGCCGAGGAAAAAGACAAGCAAGTGATGTTCTTAATGAGCAGTTCGCATTTGTAGATAACAATTTCTTCATCCTGTATAATCATGTATTCTAATACTTCCCTTTAACACCAGCAGTTTTATGCCTTTTCTTATATGAGACATCAGTAACAGAGTATGATATAAATGACTAGCCTGAAAGCGACTTTACATTATATGATAATATTCGTCAACACTTTCGATAATGATTGCTCTACCATCTTCCATATGTTGGAAAAACCCTTATCTTTTATTTTATTCATGTCACATGGCACACAGAAACATAGTATAACGTAAGTACAGACTTTTAAAACTATACTGTAATACAGGCATGCTGTATGTTGCACAGTACTTAAACTATATATAACATTTCTAAATAATATTAAATACTTGTGGTGCCTATAAAATATGTTGCACTTTCACATTTTTAGCCTTTACCTTGAAATGTTAATTGTGGTTTTTGTCCACCACCCACCACAACGCACTATTATGTTCAGTAATAGTTTCACACGAATTTCTTTGATATAGTCTCTCCTTACAAATATGTTACATCTTGAAGTCATCTATGTAACTAATTTACAATTGCTGTAAAATCATACTACTGTGTGAACCAGTGAGAAGCAAGATATATCGAAATAATTTTTAGCCTATGTACTAGCTTCATCTAACAACGGAGTCTCCCTCTGACATCTCCCTCAGTTTTAGTGATAAGATGGTCCAGTGAAAACTCTGTCAAAATCTGAACCCACATCAAGCATGAAAATAAGAAGAAGGTATACTGAACTGTTAAGAGAAAGCAAAGTAGAAACAATGAGCTGTCCAAGCTTAACAAGTTCAATATTCAGCGAATATTTATAGCTGCGGCGTCGTGGTTAAGTGTTCAAGGGTTGGACTGTGTTCAAACCTCCATCAGCACAATTTTGTTCTCTGTATTCGCTGTATTCAATTTTGTGTACGTCTCGTGGTGTAACATCCATTTGCAACAGCGGGATGTAAGGAAGGGTCCCATAACGTAAGGTGTTATTATTGTATATTTATGTCAGTAATTTGCCATGTTCTAAAAAAATTAAAAGAAAATTTGACTGCACATAGGGAGACAAGCTATGTCAGCTGTTAGATTACACCATCTCCTAGTATCCATAATGTTACTATATGTACATTGATATTATGAGTACACCACATTTCTCACAATGTAAAGATCTACCAAGACTCTTTATCTTAAATGAGTGTAATCTTATGTTTTTAATGTTTGAGACTTTTTGCACAAATATAACGGCACTTCTTAGTTATACCTTTAATTACCCTTCTGCAGTTACCCACTGCAGAAATGATATGCACCCCAAGTTGTCACTATGCTAAGATCATTATTCTTAGAAATATTGTACTCCAAAAACAGAAATAGAAAAGCAGCCATGTTGCTACCTGCATAACATAAATAACAGGTACTATTAGTTTTTGTCATGGTTGGTCACATACTGCTGTTTATGTGATAATTTCTCTGTCATACATATCCATATACATTTTCCTACATTGCAGTACAACACCTAAGTATGCACAGCCCCACATAGCAAAATACGACTGGCGCCTGTCTATAGCAACTTTTGTGGAGAAAAACTCTGTCCATCTAAAGGACGATTATCTATGTGGCATGCTTGAACTGTGGTTGTTTCTAGTCTCACAAGGCTCACAATATTAGCATTCTACGCTTTTACACATAGCTGTATGTGAATAATTATACCCCAAGGTCACAATAAACTTGTTGGAAAGATTTGTACATATTTTGTAGTTTGAGGGTTTTTACTGAACCTATGCACTGCAATGTTACCGGTCAGGTGTACCTTTTTCACTGTTTAGATTACGTCAAGCTTACTTAAATAATGTGCTGCTGTGTTCTGCGTTCATGTGATGTTCAGGATGTATCCTACCAAACCCACTCTCGCCCCACTCTCTCACCATCACCTGCAGCAATGGACCTGTGCGCTTTCGCGACTGTTGCTTTGCGGTATGGATGCGCGACAACAACAAAAATGAAGTAAACTGTTGCAAAGTAAATACCTTAATTTTTCTATTATGCATGCAGTAGTAATAACATGCGAATTGGAAAATATGAATAAAAATGTGATTCAGTTGTAAGTAAAGTGCAGTTTTGTAACTGTTATTATTCGTAAAGGTCACTCATTAAAGTAGTTAAATCTAAATGTGAAAAGAATATTATTTACAGTCTCTTACACGGTGCTGATGTAAGAGTCACTTAGCGATTGTAGGACGCTTTACAAATGTTATCTTTTGCAATGTTACCGGTCAGGTGTACCTTTTTCACTGTTTAGATTACGTCAAGCTTACTTAAATAATGTGCTGCTGTGTTCTGCGTTCATGTGATCTAATATATTTATTAGATCACATGAACGCAGAACACAGTAGCTCATTATTTAAGTAAGCTTGACGTAATCTAAACAGCGAAAAAAGCCCATGTTGCCATTATATATATATATATATATATATATATATATATATATATATATATATAATGGCAACATGGCCATTTGTTAAAGATGCTCTATGTTTTTTTTAAATATTTTAGTTATGGCAAGCCTTTTATAATGTGCTGATTTTTATAAACATGACTACTTCGCGTGACACGCAACATAAAATAAGCACATTTCAAAACAAAAAAATTTAAGATATGTAAATTTACAGTTCCACTCCCGTTTATGTAATGCCAAACTGAAACGTTTATCACAAATGTTGTCTCTTAAATCATATTATGAGACACTTTCCATGTATATGCTCTTTCACACAGACCTGAAAACGATAGCAACGTCCGTCGGAACCGATTGCCTTACATAAAGCGATGTTTTATATGGTTTGGGCTGTTGAGTGTTTTTAGGAAACAGATAATAAGTTACCATCTAAAAAGGTCACTGTGGTAAAAACGAATTACGTAGACTGTGACATATTGCAAATAGAAGCAATATCGAAAAGACCAGAGTCGTAATGAGGGGAAGAGAGGGAAGGTGGGAAAGTTAGATGTTGAGTGGGGGAAAGGTAAAGGAAGGCGGGAGGGATAGTGGTAGGGTGGTGAAGATGGTAAAACGAGTATAACACACAAAAATAACATAGCTGAAAAACTGTGAACAACAAACCTCTATAAATATATTTACATCATAACGACGAAGAAACACAGTGCCACTAGCCTTAACTGACGGGGAAAATGATATATCCATTAGTCCTAAGCAAGCTCAAGCTACTTCTCTGTTACGTTAATGACAGTGGGAGTCTTCTGCAAAACACTACACAGAAACTAGAAGACTTAAGACTTTTGCACAAAGGAGGTAGAGGTTATAGGCTTCATCTAGTAGATGAATTAGAGGCATTTTAAACATTGTACTTACAAAGATGGAGCCATTTTAAATGAACTGGTGCAACTTAAACATAGACATTATATCTGTGTGTGTGTATGTGTGTGTGTGTGTTTTCACTGTTAACGTGTTTACATTCTCAATATTTGATTCTAAAGAAGACGTTTTTATGAACGTTGAAACTGTGGTAAAGGGGTTTAAATAAATCTTCAATTTACCAACTGTTTCGATGTTATATATATATATATGCTGAGTGAAATACCTGCAGAAATCAGTGTGGGACGTACGACGAACGTATCCGTTAGTGCATTCCCGCGAACTTGGCATTAAAGGGCTTTGCATTAGACGACCAACACGAGTTCCTTTGCTAACAGCACGACAGCACGTGTAGCGCCTCTCCTGTGTTCATGGCCATACTGGTAGGACACTACAGTGGGACACCGTAGCCTGGTCAGATGAGTCCTGATTTCAGTTGGTAAGAATTGACGGTAGGTTTTGTATGTCATGGAGACCCTATGATGCCACGGATACAAGTTGTCAACAAGGCACTGCTGTGCAAGATGATGGTGGCTCCATTACGGTGTGGACTGTGTTTATATGGAATCTATTGGGTCCTCTGATTCAATTGAACCGATAATTGACTGGAAATGGTTATGTTTGGCTTCTTGGAGACCAGTTTTTGACATTAATGGCTACATGTTCCCAAACATGTCACTGGGCCGCAATTGTTAGTGACTTGTTTGAAGAACATTATGGACAATTTGAGCGAATGATTTGGCCACCCACATCACCCGACGTGAATCACATTGAATAGTTATGGGACATAGTCTAGAGGTCAGTTCGCACACGAAGCCTAACACATTCACAGTTATGGGCTCCTACAGAAGCAGCACGGATGAATATATTTCGGCAGGTGACTCCCAGCGACTACTTGAGTCCAAGCCACGTCGAGTGACTGCATTCCACTGGGAAAAAGGACGTCCGACAGAATGTTAGGAAATATCCAATGAATTTTGTCACCTCAGTGTCGTGTTAAACAAACCTTGAATTAGAATGTATTGACTACAAGCACTGAGACTGTTGGTTTGGAAAGATTCGTATTTAAGCTGGACATAGCCTCATCCAACCAGGAGAGACCACCGTTTTCCCACTTTCTCTAGAGGTGTCAGTGGATTTTTCCCGGCCATGCTGTCTCAGTTATTCTCAGTTAGCGTTGCATTCGAAATTTCACTCAGTGCTCGGATGTCAAGGAGTAGCTGAGCATACAGCTTACGTGTTATGGCTACACGGCGCAAGGCGCACAGAATGAGCCGTTAGATGCTGTCTGCACCTCTTTATTATGACAAGGCTCGGTGTGGAGATGTACTATGAAGAGTGCTCTGCCTACTGCAATAGTGCACTCGTTGTGTCCCCTAGAGTCTGATTGTGACTCGCAGTGTGAGACAGATCTGATTCTCTGGTATTTGCGTCAGGTAATAGCTACAAAAATTTATACACGCATCCATGAATTGAGTACGGTGAGCAACACTCTTTGTTCTATGCACTGTTCCCATTAAACGTTAGTGACTGCCTCTGCCTCTCAGCTGGACTGTATCTTATCAGGATAGGTGAGACGTGCAGAGGCATCTCAGTGTGGGCTGTGTTGCTATCGCTGTGTGGCAGTGGCGGGCGAAGAGCTGAACTGACAGTAAGTAACACGTGTAATGTGGCTTGCTGATGAGCACAATGTTTCAGAGGTCTAGCATTTGTATTGTTTTGCAGAAAAAAAAGATATCTAGAGATGATATTTAATGACGAGACAGATGCACACAAACTTTGTAAGAGAATTGATTTAATGAGGAAATTAAATTACAATGTAGTGCAGAGGGTAACTTCATGGAAAATTTATTGCAACTTCTGTAAAACCAACCAGAACGTATTACTGATCACATGTGTGTTTAAGAAGCCTAGTTGTGTTTGATATATGAAGTACCAAGATGTGTGTGAGCATGAAGGAGGCAGAGGGAGGGAAAGAGAAATGATTACCAGAGGTCGCAGCATTTGACATACTTAACACAGATATATATATATATATATATATATATATATATATATATATATATATATATATATATATATATATATATATACATTTGGCCTTGGAGACATTTTGATCTTTAGCGAGAAGTAAATAATGTATAACTTTGACATTTGTGGTATCGACAGTTCCGATGCCACAGTGTAGGTTGGCACTACGAGAGCGGACGATCTACACGGACGACAGCGCCATCTAGGAGACGCTGTACAGCTCCTCGAGCGCCGCTCCACTTTCACCCAGTTCACGAAGAGCAGGCGGCCGAGAGCCATAGGTTCAGCTTAGCTTACTATGGAGATTTTCTTATCCGGACTTTGGCTTCGCACCTAAGTGCTCATTTGTACCAAAGATACTTATTCACTTGTATATTTTCATGCACCAGTGAAAACCTCTTTTACTTTACTTGCTGTACCGACGTGCTTTACCACCCCTGCTCCTACTCGCTCCCTTTCATTCGGCCTCATTGTCAGTTTTAAGGAGTAGAACCACATGCCGCCTTCCAAGCGGGATACAACAACAATGACATCACATTAATATTATGTCACAAATATAACTGCATATGTAAATAATGTAACATGGCGCCACTTTTATGACGGAAATGATGAGTATTATGGACTCTGAACGGATATGGTGAAAATCTTTATCTTTCGACACTAAACTGTGACTGAATGTATGTATGGAGGACAGTAGAAGAAAGTGTACTCATACGTCGGAAATATTATAATTTGACACCATTTTAAAATTGTTTAAATACTATGCTCCCATCCCTTGTTCCTCTGCAATATATTAAAAAATAAAGTAATTTTGATGTTGTTGTGTGTGAGAAAAGAAATGATTACTTTCAAAGAGAGACAACGGTAAAGTGTACAGCACTTAATGATGTGAGAAATACAGAGATATGTTTGTGTGTCAATGATACATAATTTAGTCATTGGAATCACTTTTTAACATTATACCGGAGGTCAACTTGGGTTGACAATCATATTTCACTTTTCATACACTGATTCAGCTAAACAATATATTTATCCATCACAACTTTTCGTAGACATTTGTAATATATTTGCATATTGCTCTTGAGATTAGCATTCACCATTAAGCATCTGGTGTTTACCATTTAGCATTTCCCATTTAGCGTTTCCCATTAGACTCTTAGCGTTCATCATATAGCATTTATGGTTTACTGTTAAGTGGTTAGTATTTACCATTCACCATAAAGAATTGGGCTCTTGTTGTTTATCAGTTGCTGTTAGGCGATTAGCATTAGGCATTTAGCGTTTATTGTTATCAAATACCTTTAGGCAGTCAGTGTTTACTTTAAGGCATTCACCATTTTGCGTTCAGTGTGTGGTGTTTAGCTTTCACCATTAGGTGGTTGACGTTGACTGTCAACTGTTGAGCATTCACCGTTTAGAATTTAAAGTTTGCTATTTAGCGTTTAGTATTTACCATTTAGTGTTCACTACTTAGCGTCTACCGTTTAGTGTTTAGTGTGTCGTCGTATAGCGTTCCCCGTTTACTATTATGTTTAATGTACACTCTAGCTTTTACTGAAGGAGATGTGAGGTATAAGGCTCACAGGTGGTCTATTTTCATCATCTTGGGTTGTTAATATTGCACTATGAGTGGTTGAGAAAAAACGGACTCTGATTATAAACCACACAATTGGTCTTCTTAGATCATCTTGGATTTTTAATAAGGTGATACGATTGTATGGAAATACAGAAAAAGGGGAGGGGAAAAGTGTTTTAAATTTCCCGTTATCACAGCTGGGCTATTTGTTAATACTACACTCTGATTGCTTGGAAAGAGGAAAGGGAGGAGAGGGTATAAGCCAGATAATTACTCTGTTTTCGTCATCTTGGTGTTTTAATATTGCACTGGAGATGAGTAGCACTGAACTGCACTTTGGTGAAGATAAGAAGAGGAGGGCAGAGAGGTGGGTGGAGGTGTGGGGGAAGTGGAGAGGGGAGAGGGAAGGGTGAGTATTTTAAAAACTACGTTGACAGGATGCCTTCTTTCAATAATTCGCTGTGGTTAGTTGGGAAATGAAAGGAGGGGGGCTGCGGTATAATACTTAACTCAGCTAGTTGGATTTTTTTAATTTCCCAGCAGTTCTTTTTAAATTTCCCAACATTGCAATCTTTAATTTACTTGAATTTACTGCCATCTGCAAACTTTGACTTCTAAATTTTCTGCATTATAGTACGCCGAGAAGCAGGTTTGTTTTGAATTTCCTTCTAACTTTTGTATTTGCCACTGCCTGCCAACTTGGACATTTTTAAATTTCTCTCCAAACGCGACTACTGCGGCCCAACTATGGTGCCACCGAGCTCAAAGAAAAACAATGAGGCATAACATGCATAGAATCACTACTTACAGATGCTCACTGTTGCCATTTTCTAATGTAAGGAAGATAGCAGCATGTGCGGCATGGGCAGAGCACATAGTATTGGGCAAAACTGACCATGACCAACAGTATCAGGATTACAGAAGACAAACCATTTCCAAAATACATTTACGTCATCTTTTGAGTGTTTGCTGTTAGTTAATGTGATTAATATTTTGTTCATACAGCTTACATGCACAGTGAGCAGCAGTGCATGCAGCAGCTACAAACAATCTGACTCCCAGAAGAGGTTCAATGCGGCAATCGCTGCCGCGTTTTTCTCTTCGGAAAAAGACGGCTTGCATCCTGTTGTTTTCAATTGCGACGCAATTTCTATGTCGCATCATTACTGGCCGTGTTCGAGGGTTACAGTAAACGGGCAGTGGTGCGTCGGATACAAACTACTGAACTTCCAAAAGAGGCTCCATGCGGTGACTGCACCTTAGTCTCTTGGAAAAAGTCGGCACGGAGCCTGTAGTTTTGAATCGCGACGCAATTTCCATGTCGCATCCTTACTGGGATGGTTTGAGGGTTACAGTGAGCAGCAGTGCTGCATCAGCTACAAACTGTTGGACTCCCGGGAGAGGTGCAATACAGCGAGTGCAGCAGGCGTGTAGCACGTTCGTTTCCATTGCGGCGAAATTTCTGTGTCGCGTGCTTGCTGGGAGTGTTCGAGGGTTACAGTAAGTGGGCAGTGGAGCATCGGATACGAACTACTGGACTCCCAACAGTGCTCCATGGGGTGATAGTAGCCGTGTTAGTCTCCCTGAGAAAGGCCTGCATGTGGCCTGTAGTTTTTAATCGCGACACAATTTCTATGTCCCATCGTTACTGAGATAGTTCGAGTGTCACAGGCAGACGCACGCTGTTTCAACTACAAACTATATGGATTTCCAGGAGTGGTTTAATACGGCGAACTCAGCCGAGTTTTTCTTTTCGGAAAAAGACCGAATGGATCTTGTTTTCCTCAATTGCGACGAAATTTCTCTTTCGCGTTCTTACTGGGAGTTATCGAGAGTTACAGTAAACACTGGTGCATCGGATACAAACTACTGGACTCCCAAGAGAGCTCCTTGGGGTGACCGCAGCTGTTGTAACTGCGACCGGGACGGTCGCGGGGTAGAAATGACGTTAAGCGCGGCGTGACCCGCGGGCAACAGCACAACGGGAGAGGAGGGACACGACCAACGAAGGACAGAACAAACTACCATAAGATCGAACAACAGATTCACAAGAAAACCTAACAAACACGTTCAGTCGTACACAGATCAAGTCAGTAAGCTGCCTAACAAGAGGCGATGTGTCAACAGACGTACTCGAGATTAGACTTCCTGGCTCAGCGAAAGGCAAGCGCTTAAGTACGCTATCGGGGGCGCCGCTTTTGGCCGTTCATGTTCCACTGTGGCGCCCTCACACTAAAAGCGGGCCAGGAGGCGAGCGCCGCCACAGCTTACGGCGCGTCGGTGCAGAGACCTCTACGTGTCTTCGACGTCCACGACGTGTGGCGCGGATTCAAATTCCGCGGCGCGCGGTGCCAGATCCCTCCCCCCTGAAACTTGCGCGTGGGGGCGGAAACACCGCGGACGGTGCCGAGGTGGGCGGCAGTGGCAAGAGGAACTGGGCGTATCAACCGCAATTGGCGTGGAGGAAGGGACCCCCGAGGTATCCGTGACAGCCGATCCCGAGTCCAGGGCGGCGGATGGAGCCGCCGATCCACCCGGAGGATGAGAGGGCCGGCGGCAGGCCCGCGGAGAGACGGCAACCGGGGGCTGGGACGGTGACCCGAGGTCTCTGTCCGTACCCAAAGGAGGTAGCGAAGGTGGCGGCGGCCCGAGTCCCGTGGCAGCACGAGGGCGGAGCTGATTATGATGGCGGCGCTCCAACCATTTCGACGTCTGCACTGACTTAACACGCCGCCCACGGGCCGCGACGACTGTGGCGGGTGTCCAATCCGCCTTGCGCCCGTACTCGCGGGGCCACACGGCCATGCCAGGGGTATACCGCTGCGAGGGCCGGGAGTGGGGGCGGGAGGAGGGCGACAGCAGCAAATGGAGCAGGGGCTGCGGCTGTCGCCCACGGAGGAGCTCTGCCAGACTGCATCCGTCAATTGGCGTAGTGCGATAGGTTCTCAAAAACGGGGTGAGGGCCGACATGGTTGACCTCTCTGCCTCGCCATTGGACGAAGGGTGGAAAGGGGGGCTACGGATATGTTTGATACTATTGGCCTCACAGAAGTCGTGGAAGGAGGACGCCGTGAATTGGGGACCATTTTGGAGACCGACATGTGTGGGCGCCCATCAGTGGCGAGAGCCTGGGCCAGGGCCTCCGTGGTGGTGGATCTCATGCGGACAACATATGGGTGTTTGGAGTAGGCATCGACGATGAGTAACCACATGGACCCCAAAAACGGCCCGCAAAGTCCTCATGGATGCGATCCCAGGGCTGGCGAGGCACAGGCCAGGGTGTAAATGACTGAGGGGTACTTGCTTGCCTGGTGATGTGCACACACAGTGCACCCATGGACAAGGCACTCAACATCACCATCGATGCTGGGCCAATACACATGCCAGCGAGCCAAAACTTTAATACGGGACATACACCAGTACCTGCAGTGTGACAAACTGAGCACCCGAAGCCATAATTCCAGAGGGATGATCACCAGGTGGTATAATATTATGGTGAAAATGGGCATGTCCTTGTAATCCCCGAGTCTGGAGATGTGAGTAGAAAAGCGAGGAAGCAGGGAAGCAGGTTCGGATTAGAAACAGTAACGCATTTGTGTCGAGGGATAACGATCGCGAATTTGTAGAACAGTTCTGAGTGTGACTTTGGTCCACTGAGGGTGCTATGATGTAAAAGGGATGATTTTGTTTGGCAGAGGATATGAACTGTACGTTTACTACATCGACACAGTACACGGTGATATATTGCTGAGTTGGAGCTCGGTTTGCGCACGAATATTCAAGCTCCTGTCCTGGGTGGGGGAGTACAGTAATTGAGTAGGATTCTTCACGTATTTGACGTTATGTGGGCTACGGAGTGATACATTGATGGGTCGTAGGTCGGTTTCACGTTCTAATATTCAAGCTCCTGTCCTCGGTGAGGTAGCAGTCTGATTGAGTAAGAGTCTTCCCGTGTTTGGCGATATGTATGGCGCTTTGCGACGTTTAGTTGTCGTTGTAATATGTTGATCTGAGTAAAATAACCGCTGAATGTCTCGTCCGCAGAAGGAAAAAAAAGGCTGAGGAGCTTCGATAACGGTGGCATCAGTAATTCTACAGGTAAATTCGATAAGAGCGAATCATAATGCTCTATTCGTTCATGTCCTTTGTACTGGGATATAGGAACCTCAACATAGCGGTGAGAACATTTGGATATGTTGAGAGCAAGAAGGGTATCACGTTTGGAGCGCTGGGAAGAGTGCATTAGGCATTATTTTCAAGAACAGGTTCTGTTAGTGCAAGAATTTCCGTACATACAAGCTGAGACGTGAAGAAAGTGAGCATTAACTGTTTCTGGGACAGTATACAATTGCTGAGAGGTCGACCTGGCTGTTATTTTTTATAAAGCCATGTGACATAAGAATAACATTGAGCAAATTTTAGATGGCGAGTCGCCACGCAGACATTTCATGGGTACGCATGGCTGAACACACCTCATATGTTCCGTTATGGGGAACTTTCACACGCGTCTGGCGTCGATTCGCGGCTGTGCGCGCCCTGTAGGCGTCTGCACCAGTGTCCAGGTGAACACGTATGTGGATAGGAATTTGTCAGGTGTCAAGAGTGTAAGGGATGTGTGACCATCTCATGCTTGAGGGTAGCTGTGTGTGGTTTGATAGCTGACAGCTGCGTCACTTGGTGAGGGTTGCGGCTGATCTCCCGTGCACTCTACTTTACAGGGGGTGGCAGAAGGTGCCTGCCCACACTGATTGCATTAATTTGTGAGCAGGTCTGTAGGCTGTGATATGCGTTATTTGGACAGTTTATGAGTACTGAGTGATTCTACAAATCACTGTGCAGAATTATTTAACAACAGTTTTCAGGCCTGTACTGAAATTATACGGGAAAATTAGGAGTTATTTGCGTGTCTGCAGACTGCGTACTCTGACCCCAAGCATGTAAGGGCGAGTGTTTTGTGTCAGTGTGACAAATATATTACATCGCTAAATAAAGTTTTCCAAAATAAATAGAGTGCGCTGCTTCCTTAGTCTCCTCAGCAGCCCAGCACAACCTGAGTCATTTTAGCACCATTTTACCCACACAGGCCACCATCTGGGATTAGGTCACAGGAGGGATGACAGTACCCTCAAGTGGCAGTAATGTGTACTAGGTCAGTTGGAGACAAGGTCTCATGGTGGAGTCATTACTTTCAAAATAAAAACTTATGGTTCAAATGGCTCTGAGCACTATGGGACTCAACTGCTGTGGTCATAAGTCCCCTAGAACTTAGAACTACTTAAACCTAACTAACCTAAGGACAGCACACCACACCCAGCCATCACGAGGCAGAGAAAATCCCTGACCCCGCCGGGAATCGAACCCGGGAACCCGGGCGTGGGAAGCGAGAACGCTACCGCACGACCACGAGATGCAGGCAGAAACTTATGTCCATCATAGACACATTAGTACAAGTTAGTGCACATTAGTACACTTTAGTACACATTAGTACACGTTAAATTAGCCCAACAACATGGGTTGGTAAGGGGACGTGGTAGTTGGTTGAGGATAATGGTATTTCCTTCCAAGTGTAGGTGGGTGTGGCATTTGCGAAACTTCATTTTAACTCCACAGTAGCACTCTCTGATGGTGTCAATATGTACTAGGCCTCGTGGTGACCACAATATATGTCGCCATCTTGAATAACGATAGTCGCATCATCAGATGACGTCACATACAACAGTGCCCTCTGGTGCTGGTACTGTGTACTATGTCAGTTTGAGTCTGGAGCTCTTGGTGAACGCACTGTTTGCCATCATCTTGGATTACATGACAGATGGGAGCAACCTCTGGTGGTGACTATGTACACTAGGTCTCGTGGTGAACACACTGGATGGCCCTACTGCATGAAAATGATTAAATAAAGAATTCTTTGCAAGTCCTTTCCCCGCAATTCCTTAGGAGTAGGTGGTGGTTAGGTGACTGATGTTACAGCAAGTGCCCTTTCTTTCACGCCATTTTCTTAGCTTAGTAGAGATATGCAAATTAACCTTTGTTTACTGCTAAAATTCAAACTTGGTGCCAGTTCATAGGAAGAGGTGGCAGTAGGGTGACTTAGGTTAGTGGAGGTAGGCCAAGTGAGCTATCTTCCCGCAATTTTCTGATCTTAGTAGAGATAACCGTAGTGCGGTGCATTATCCTGTTGGAATTTGAACTTCCCGCCATTTTTCTTGGGGGGAGGGGGCGAGGCACCAAAATTCAAACTTCCTGCCAAAATCCGTCATCTTGAATGACGTCATGGCTGCCATCTTGGATGAGGCCATGCGCTGTTGCCAAGTCTACATGACACCATCTTGGATGACGTCACTGCTGGCATCTTGAAAGAATCTGGCAGCAATGCAGAGCGTCCTCGTGTCCCCCTTGCTCCAATACTTACACAAACTGCATAATTTTGAGATCGGTGATTGGCCTTTAAACAATGCCCTCAGTCAACGTTCTTGTTGCTCTGATTAGGGAATATGATGCTGGTTTGCGAAATATAATTCCATCATAAAGAAGTAAAAATTTTCTATGCACTATTTTCGCCTTTCAGAAGAATTGCCAGCAGCAAAAGTGGTTAACAAAATATTAAATTTTTTTAAATGCCAGTAATATTATACTATGATTCGAGTCTTAACGACCACAAATCTTATGTCAGAGGTAATCCTGTGGTTTGACTGCTCAATGAGCTCGAAAGACTTTCATCGGATGTTGATAAGCTTTACAGCGACAACGTTCCCCTTGACCCAATCCGAGGAGAATGATGATTTGTATAATAATGCAGTTGACTGCTATATCTGTGAGTTGCCGTTAGACAGAGAAGTGGGAGCTCCTCATAAATACCACTGACAGTTCTGTGTGCAATTTGAAGTACCTGCTAGCAAGGCACATACCCATTGTCTTCCATAATTTAAGTGGGTATGACGCTCACTATCTAGTTGAGCACTTGTCTGGTTGTGGTTGGGAGTAGAATCAGATCAGTGTTGTACATGAGAACATCGAGAAATGCATTTCATCTTCCAAATGAATGACGCCAAAAATTATGCTCCACTTCCTTGATAGGCTACGTTTCTTCAGGCAACACTCCTGAAAGTCATTGCATCTCTGCCTCAAGCTGCATTTCCCGACCAGGACACATTTCAGCTTGTGACTAGGAAGGGGTTTTGCCTTACGAGTATGTGGATAACGTGGCGAAATTCAATGAAACCAAACTACCCAACATAACTGCATTCTCCAGGAATCTTACAGGCAACGCCATAATGGATGCAAGGTATAAGCTTGCCATAAAAGTCTGGTAAGAATTCAAAATGTCCACTTTAGGAGAGGACGTACAACTTTATGCAGACACAACTGTGTGCTTTCTTGCAGAAGTTTTTGAGAAATCCTGAAGTCTATGCATGGTCACATACTGTTTGAATCCCGTCTTTTATTACACGGCACCTGGGTCATCTTGGGACGCAGTCCTCAAGAAAACGAAGTGCAGTGTCGAATTATTGACCAATACTGACATGCTTCTTTTCTTTGAGCGTGGGGCCCATGGGGGGACTTTGCCAATGTGTCCATAGGCACATGAAGGCAAACAGCTCACGGATGAGTGACATGTTCAACGTATTCCTTGATTCAAGTTACATAATGTATCTGGGCATAATTAACTTATATGGACAAGCCAGCAGCAATCATGGGTGACCGAAGACGAATGCAAGGGATTACGTGGAAAAATCATGGGGGGTGTGGCAGCTGAGTCTGATGTAAGGTATGTGGTGGAGGCAGAACTCAAATACCCTATTAGTTTGCATGATGCACACGCCTATTTGCCGCTCTGTCCAGAGCGAGTTCCACAAGAAGGCTCCATCCCAAAACTGATGTCCCACAGAATAAGAAGGTTATCAGCCTTATGAAGGACGAGGCGAATGGATTGCCAAATGTGGAGTTTGTAGGTCTGTGGTCAAACATGCATGCACGCCCGTACTGGAAGGTTCCAAATAGTTCAAATGGCTCTGAGCACTATGGGACTTAATTTCTAAGGTCATCAGTCCCCTAGAACTTAGAACTACTTAAACATAACTAACCTAAGGACTTCACACACATCCATTCCCGAGGCAGGATTCGAACCTGTGACCGTAGCGGTCTCGCGGTTCCAGACGGTAGCGTCTTGAGCTGCTCGGCCACTCTGGCCAGCCCATTGGAAGGTGCCACCCAGAGGTGGGATAAGGATGCGCATCGTATGGCATTGAGAGTCCTCTCTATCGAAGAATATAAGCGGTGCCTGTGCAGTGGTGTTCATGGTGCTTCACTACAGCTGCCTGATATGGTACGACAGACCAGTATCCAGTCGAGAGCACATGAGGTGTACACTGTGGTGTAGTCTAAAATCGGCCTGTCATATTATGATGATAAAGGGCTCATTTGTGATGAGGGGACTGAAACTCTCCAATACTCACACACTACTCATGTTTAGCAAGAGAAGGGATGGTAGACTCTGATTGAGTGAGAGTGAGAGAATGAGGGAGAGAGAGAGTGTGTCCACAGAGCAGTAGTAGAACCCTATTTCATAGTGTAAGTAATTTTGTGTGTGTGTGTGTGTGTGTGTGTGTGTGTGTGTCGTGTAAATATTTGTGTATACTGGATTCAAATGTATATACACACATGATCCAAGTGTGGAAAAAAAGATAAAAAAAGTAAAAGAAAAATGTATTTATATGCACACCATGTGTGTGAAAGAAAAATGTTAAAAAAGCCTACACAAAAATATTAAAAACCATAAACACAAAAAAAAATGTTTACATTTATTTATTTGTTCATATGCAATGCATGTGCAGACTGTCAACATATATTTCTAAGCACCATGTGCGTCTGGTAAATGGAATAATTTTTTAGGTTTTTCACCTCCCGTTAGCCATCTAAGTTAGAATAGTTTTTAAGTGTATATATATCTATGTAGCTCAGAGTCCATTAGAATTGTTATTGTAAAAATCATTACTATTGGGGCTGTTCAATTTAGATTCTAAGTGAGCACAGTCGACCAGAATTACTGTAGAAGCTATGCTACTGGGACTGTGGAATTTAGTTGTAGTAAAGAAAGTATCTCCACATTAGTTTTTAGCGTAGATTTAAAAAAAAATTCCAGTGTTACTGTAACTGTAAAAAATATTCTTGATGTTGTAGTATGTAAGGTAAAAGTATCTGAACTGGAATATAAGAGTGAAATTGTACCTCAAGAATACTATATCGTACCTCAAACACTACATTGTGCCTCAAGAATTATATTGTACCTCAAGAAGTATGTTATATTTGTGTCAACTGAATAAACGAAAAAAATTTGTCACTATACGTCTTTGTCGTCATTATTTACATGAATCCTGTCCCCTGTAGCGTTATATATACACTCCTGGAAATGGAAAAAAGAACACATTGACACCGGTGTGTCAGACCCACCATACTTGCTCCGGACACTGCGAGAGGGCTGAACAAGCAACGATCACACGCACGGCACAGCGGACACACCAGGAACCGCGGTGTTGGCCGTCGAATGGCGCTAGCTGCGCAGCACTTGTGCACCGCCGCCGTCAGTGTCAGCCAGTTTGCCGTGGCATACGGAGCTCCATCGCAGTCTTTAACACTGGTAGCATGCCGCGACAGCGTGGACGTGAACCGTATGTGCAGTAGACGGACTTTGAGCGAGGGCATATAGTGGGCATGCGGGAGGCTGGGTGGACGTACCGCCGAATTGCTCAACACGTGGGGCGTGAGGTCTCCACAGTACATCGATGTTGTCGCCAGTGGTCGGCGGAAGGTGCACGTGCCCGTCGACCTGGGACCGGACCGCAGCGACGCACGGATGCACGCCAAGACCGTAGGATCCTACGCAGTGCCGTAGGGGACCGCACCGCCACTTCCCAGCAAATTAGGGACACTGTTGCTCCTGGGGTATCGGCGAGGACCATTCGCAACCGTCTCCATGAAGCTGGGCTACGGTCCCGCACACCGTTAGGCCGTCTTCCGCTCACGCCCCAACATCATGCAGCCCACCTCCAGTGGTGTCGCGACAGGCGTGAATGGAGGGACGAATGGAGACGTGTCGTCTTCGGCGATGAGAGTCGCTTCTGCCTTGGTGCCAATGATGGTCGTATGCGTGTTTGGCGCCGTGCAGGTGAGCGCCACAATCAGGACTGCATACGACCGAGGCACACAGGGCCAACACCCGGCATCATGGTGTGGGGAGCGATCTCCTACACTGGCCGTACACCACTGGTGATCGTCGAGGGGACACTGAATAGTGCACGGTACATCCAAACCGTCATCGAACCCATCGTTCTACCATTCCTAGACCGGCAAGGGAACTTGCTGTTCCAACAGGACAATGCACGTCCGCATGTATCCCGTGCCACCCAACGTGCTCTAGAAGGTGTAAGTCAACTACCCTGGCCAGCAAGATCTCCGGATCTGTCCACCATTGAGCATGTTTGGGACTGGATGAAGCGTCGTCTCACGCGGTCTGCACGTCCAGCACGAACGCTGGTCCAACTGAGGCGCCAGGGGGAAATGGCATGGCAAGCCGTTCCACAGGACTACATCCAGCATCTCTACGATCGTCTCCATGGGAGAATAGCAGCCTGCATTGCTGCGAAAGGTGGATATACACTGTACTAGTGCCGACATTGTGCATGCTCTGTTGCCTGTGTCTATGTGCCTGTGGTTCTGTCAGTGTGATCATGTGATGTATCTGACCCCAGGAATGTGTCAATAAAGTTTCCCCTTCCTGGGACAATGAATTCACGGTGCTCTTATTTCAATTTCCAGGAGTATATATATATATATATATATATATATATATATATATATATATATATATATAAGCCTGTCTGTTCACAAATGACATAAGTTTTGCTGAACCGTGAGTGCTATAAAGGAGATCAAGTTTAAGATGGAAGATAGCAAAATATACAGAATGTCTGCTTGGAATTATCCCTATCGTGCAGCCCGAATTGGGTTATGAGAGCAGGAGGCATGTGACCGTGTCCACTTCCAAAGACATACAGCTCACATTCTAAAATTATATCTCTGGTGCTTGACGAAACTCACAGACGTAGTATCTGGTTGAAAATGAACACTGTCAAAGCTGGAACAGGGTTGAAAAAAGAACACAGAGGTTGTAAAGTAAAAAATAATTTATATCTCATCCAGCCTAAAAGTAATTTTACATCTTGTTCTTCTTCTTCTTCTTCTTGAGTCAATGGAGAGCAGGGCACCCGTAGAATTACAAGTCTTGAACAGCAACAAACATGAGGATTCGATGCATTCACGAGATCTTCTCCTACCCCTTCACGTAGATAACGGTATCTGTGTGGTTGAATAGTAGACGCGACATCACCATATCGTTATATGGTATGCCAGGATCATCTCACTGAATTCCAACGCACTTCACATCCTTGAAAGACCTCGGTGACGCTTTGTTTGCTGAGAATGTCTCTATTATTACGGCATCTTCTCTGTGCACTACGAATGCAACATTTTTAAATAAGAACTGTCTACGCTCACCATCATAGAAACCCTGAGCGTCTGCAATGATGTTTACACCTTGAGATGCCATTGTGGAATGCTCTAGGTATGGCACAGCACCTGTTCATTTATACAGCTCGTTGCATAACGCCTGTGAGCGGGCGGTAGTTGATCACACAGTCATGTGGAACTAGAGCAAACATGGCAGTGTGTTTCAGGAAATTTGCAGAAGATTTAAATTCAATACGTACATCTGGTGCAGATGTAATTATCTCGTTGTGTTTCGAGCGGCCTATTACGATGATCGGTGATGGCTTCTGTGGACTGAGTAGACAACCCCTTCTTCAGCACTTTCACAGTAAGAAGCATGATACCTAGCGTACATGTCATATGCTAGACTACAAATTTCATCCCACTGCAGGTGTAAATTGTCATATGGGCAGTGTGCGATTTGCAGGGGGGCGGGGGTGGGATGGTGGGGAGGGGTGTGGGGGGGGGGGGATTTCCCCCAATCTGCGTCAGACCATCCCCTCCTCTGGTTTTAGTTTATGCATCCCAACCTGGGATGTTTATTTCCCATGCACTGGAGTAAAACTTCAAATATAATTTAAATATGTGGAGCCGAACACTGAAAGTTTTTAATACAGTCTTACTATTAATAATATTAATATGTTTGCTTATTAATTTTGAAAAAGTGTTATGTAGTAGTTAAGCATTTGAAACATTTAGAACTAAATCATCATTAACATGTTGTCATTGTTGCTTTCGTCTAAGGTGCGTCATCCGTTTACTTGCGAGCTTGCCGGGGAAGTAGTGTGGCAGTGATACCGTAGCAGTCGTACCGCAGAGTTGGGTGAGCTGGGGGCTGAAATTCCCACCCCGGGCCCTGACACAGGGTGGCGACCGGCCCGGTACCTGTGCGAACGTTTACCGTTAGGCCACCTTTTGGCAACGGTATGACGCGGACTAACAGGGACGAAAGCACAAAGTGGTGCGAAATGAGCAACGGTACTGGTCAGACGGGATCGGACAGTCTGACTTCGCTAGCCGCGAACCACGTGGGTGGAGCTTAACACAGGCTCCCCAGCATCTCGTACTCCAGATTAATTGGTGCCGTTTGTTCTTTGCCGCGCGTCCGCCAAACACACGGCGATCTTCACACGTTCCCGCTTCAGTAGCTTCATTAGTGAGTTGAGTGCGTCCGGGCCTGTAAGAACTACGGAATTTCAGGATGTCATTCAAACAAAGGATAATTTCTGATTTCCTTAAGAGCAGTGCATTACCTGATACGTGTACAAACCGTGACAGTCAGGATACTAACAGTGGTGCTAAAAAGAATTAAAATAGCCAGTGAATGTAAAAAAGAAAACGGTAATGATGGTGCTAATACAGGGGAAGAGACTGAATCTCCGGTGACTGAAAACTGTGACACGTCTCAAGGTAGGAATGTAAGTAACAGTTCTCTTGGAATTATAGTAGGAAATTGTGTTACCTTATCACGTTTTCAAAACTGGCAAAAGACTAATGCGTGGCTGCCCGTAAATGACAAAACTTAGTAATATGCACAGTGTGTTTACAAGTTTGTGAACTTAAGGTGGAAAGCAGTGAACGTGTGCGTATCGATAACGCGTTTTTAGCTGGTGTTTCTGCTAATAACGCCAAAAAAAAAAAGATAAAATCGGGGATCATGCAAAGTGTAAATCACACATGAAGTGCGTGGAAAACACGAGTATAAAAGAGAAGAAAAGTTTACAAAAATGCGTCACTGAAATGCAAAGTTGTGGGGAAAGCAGCATCAAGAAAAAGTAATCGCAACTGCTTCGTTGTTCCAATCTGCATATGTAATAGCTAAACAGAAATTATCATTCAAATCGTATCCTGCAGTAATCGAACTACAAAAGCTTAATCGTTTATCAGTCGGTAATATGCTTCATTCTGACCATGCATGCCGAAATATCAGTATGTTCGTAGGAGAAGAAATGAAAAAGAATCTTGCTCACTTCCTTGTAGAATCGGGTACAAACTTCAGTATCATGATGGACGAAGGTACAACGGTTTCCAATAAAACTTGTTTAATAATATATTTACGTTTGTCCTTTGAGGAAATTGCTTGCAATTATTTTTTTGACATTGTTAAATTAGAAAGTGGGACAGGAGAATGCATTTTCAGCACACTGTTAGCAGCTCTTGAAAAGAATGGCATTACAAATTATGTAATAAAGAAACACCTTGTAGGTATCACACCAGATGGTGCCTCAACAATACTTGCCCCTTACAAAGGCGTAGCCGCTCTACTGCATAGTCATTCACATAAGGATTTAACTGTCGTTCATTGTATGAACCACAAAATGGAATTAGCTGTCCACGATGTTATGAATGATGTAGCAGATGTATACCATTTTGTTTTTGTTGTGGTCTTCAGTCCCGAGACTGGTTTGATGCAGCTCTCCATGCAACTCTATCCTGTGCGAGCTTCTTCATCTCCCAGTACCTACTGCAACCTACATCCTTCTGAATCTCCTTAGTGTATTCATCTCTTGGTCTCCCCCTACGATTTTTACCCTCCACGCTGCCCTCCAATACTAAATTGGTGATCCCTTGATGCCTCAGAACATGTCCTACCAACCGATCCCTTCTTCTGGTCAAGTTGTGCCACAAACTTCTCTTCTCCCCAATCCTATTCAATACTTCCTCATTAGTTATGTGATCTACCCATCTAATTTTCAGCATTCTTCTGTAGCACCACATTTCGAAAGCTTCTATTCTCTTCTTGTCCAAACTATTAACCGTCCATGTTTCACTTCCATACATGGCTACATTCCATACAAATACTTTCAGAAATGACTTCCTGACACTTGAGGCTATACTCGATGTTAACAAATTTCTCTTCTTCAGAAACGATTTCCTTGCCATTGCCAGTCTACATTTTATATCCTCCCTACTTCGACCATCATCAGTTATTTTGCTCCCCAAATAGCAAAACTCCTTTACTACTTTAAGCGTCTCATTTCCTAATCTAATACCCTCAACATCACCCGACTTAATTCGACTACATTCCATTATCCTCGTTTTGCTTTTGTTGATGTTCATCTTATATCCTCCCTTCAAGACACCATCCATTCCGTTCAACTGCTCTTAAAAGTCCTTTGCTGTCTCTGACAGAATTACAATGTCATCGGCGAACCTCAAAGTTTTTATTTCTTCTCCATGGATTTTAATACCTACTCCGAATTTTTCTTTTGTTTCCTTTACTGCTTGCTCAATATACAGATTGAATAACATCGGGGAGAGGCTACAACCCTGTCTTACTCCCTTCCTAACCACTGCTTCCCTTTCATGTCCCTCGACTCTTATAACTGCCATCTTGTTTCTGTAAAAATTGTAAATAGCCTTTCGCTCCCTGTATTTTACCCCTGCCACCTTTAGAATTTGAAAGAGAGTATTCCAGTCAACATTGTCAAAAGCTTTCTCTAAGTCTACAAATGCTAGAATCGTAGGTTTGCCTTTCCTTAATCTTTCTTCTAAGATAAGTCGTAAGTTCGGTATTGCCTCACGTGTTCCAGTATTTCTACGGAATCCAAACTGATCTTCCCCAAGGTCGGCTTCTACTAGTTTTTCCATTCGTCTGTAAAGAATTCGTGTTAGTATTTTGCAGCTGTGGCTTATTAACCTGATTGTTCAGTAATTTTCACATCTGTTGACACCTGCTTTCTTTGGGATTGGAATTATTAAATTCTTCTTGAAGACTGAGGGTATTTCGCCTGTTTCATACATCTTGCTCACCAGATGGTAGAGTTTTGTCAGGACTGGCTCTCCCAAGGCCGTCAGTAGTTCCAATGGAATGTTGTCTACTCCGGGGGCCTTGTTTCGACTCAGATCTTTCGGTGCTCTGTCAAACTCTTCACGCAGTATCGTATCTCCCATTTCATCTTCATCTACATCCTCTTCCATTTCCATAATATTGTCCTCAAGTACATCGCCCTTGTATAGACCCTCTATATACTCCTTCCACCCTTCGGCTTTCCCTTCTTTGCTTAGAACTGGGTTTCCAACTGAGCTCTTGATGTTCATACAAGTCTTTCTCTTATCTCCAAAGGTCTCTTTAATTTTCCTGTAGGCAGTAACTATCTTACCCCTAGTGAGATAAGCCTCTACATCCTTACATTTGTCCTCTAGCCATCCCTGCATGTATACCATATACAGGTTTTTTTAGATTCCTTATATTCTGTGTTTTTTCGAAGTCCCAAAAATCAGAGACTACTACAAAGTGTTTCACAAGAATTATCGTCACAGCTATTAAAACTAGGCCGTATTTTTCGCGTACGTTAGGTTTCTTCCTCATTTAATGCTGTTCGAGCTTTTCTTGAAAGTTACAGTTCTCTTGTCCATCTTTTTGAAAAACTGAGACATGATGGTTAATGATCAACTCAGGAGAGATCTAAATTTGAAGGTTTACTAAAACATCTCACAAAGTGGTTGCTTGTAATGGAATTAGTTGTGCTTTATGAGGCCCTAGAAGTTCTGCAAGTATTATCATTCTTTATGCAAAAGAGAAATTGTTCAGTCCTTAAAGCAAAACATGAAATTGAGGTGGCTATACGAACTCTTGAAACACTGGAAACGCCTCGAATTAGGATGATAGTACAAGAGATGGTGGAAAAGCGCACATTCAAAGGGGTATTAATGAAAGAACCAACTTGTGATGAAGATAACAGATTTCAGACATTTCGGAAGAAATTTTTTCAGTCTTTGGTAGACAATATAAAAAACCGCTTTGAGGACTTGGATTCCTTTTCGGGTGTAGCCGTATTAAATTCAGGTACATGGCCTTCAGCTGATGGTGTTTTATGTTGATATGTCAATTTCTCGCTTGTGTGATAAGGTGGATTTTAAATTACGTGAATGCACGTGTGCGTTACTAGTTAAAGATATTCGAATCTATAGAGAAAATCCTCAACACATGCCCAATTCTGTGAAGGAACTTTTGAAAGCAGTCGAAGTTATACCTATATCTACGGCTGAATGTGAACGCGGATTTAGTGCCATGAATTTAACACTGACTGATCAGAGAAATCACTTACAAACTCCGACACTTTCAAATCTACTTCTCATTTCAATAAATGGACCTACATCTACATCTACATCTACATCTACATTTATACTCCGCAAGCCACCCAACGGTGTGTGGCGGAGGGCACTTTACGTGCCACTGTCATTATCTCCCTTTCCTGTTCCAGTCGCGTATGGTTCGCGGGAAGAACGACTGTCTGAAAGCCTCTGTGCGCGCTCTAATCTCTCTAATTTTACATTCGTGATCTCCTCGGGAGGTATAAGTAGGGGGAAGCAATATATTCGATACCTCATCCAGAAACGCACCCTCTCGAAACCTGGCGAGCAAGCTACACCGCGATGCAGAGCGCCTCTCTTGCAGAGTCTGCCACTTGAGTTTGTTAAACATCTCCGTAACGCTATCACGGTTACCAAATAACCCTGTGACGAAACGCGCCGCTCTTCTTTGGATCTTCTCTATCTCCTCCGTCAACCCGATCTGGTACGGATCCCACACTGATGAGCAATACTCAAGTATAGGTCGAACGAGTGTTTTGTAAGCCACCTCCTTTGTTGATGGACTACATTTTCTAAGGACTCTCCCAATGAATCTCAACCTGGTACCCGCCTTACCAACAATTAATTTTATATGATCATTCCACTTCAAATCGTTCCGCACGCATACTCCCAGATATTTTACAGAAGTAACTGCTACCAGTGTTTGTTCCGCTATCATATAATCATACAATAAAGGATCCTTCTTTCTATGTATTCGCAATACATTACATTTGTCTATGTTAAGGGTCAGTTGCCACTCCCTGCACCAAGTGCCTATCCGCTGCAGATCTTCCTGCATTTCGCTACAATTTTCTAATGCTGCAACTTCTCTGTATACTACAGCATCATCCGCGAAAAGCCGCATGGAACTTCCGACACTATCTACTAGGTCATTTATATATATTGTGAAAAGCAATGGTCCCATAACACTCCCCTGTGGCACGCCAGAGGTTACTTTAACGTCTGTAGATGTCTCTCCATTGAGAACAACATGCTGTGTTCTGTTTGCTAAAAACTCTTCAATCCAGCCACACAGCTGGTCTGATATTCCGTAGGCTCTTACTTTGTTTATCAGGCGACAGTGCGGAACTGTATCGAACGCCTTCCGGAAGTCAAGGAAAATGGCATCTACCTGGGAGCCTGTATCTAATATTTTCTGGGTCTCATGAACAAATAAAGCGAGTTGGGTTTCACACGATCGCTGTTTCCGGAATCCATGTTGATTCCTACATAGTAGATTCTGAGTTTCCAAAAACGACATGATACTCGAGCAAAACACATGTTCTAAAATTCTACAACAGATCGACGTCAGAGAGATAGGTCTATAGTTTTGCGCATCTGCTCGACGACCCTTCTTGAAGACTGGGACTACCTGTGCTCTTTTCCAATCATTTGGAACCTTCCGTTCCTCTAGAGACTTGCGGTACACGGCTGTTAGAAGGGGGGCAAGTTCTTTCGCGTACTCTGTGTAGAATCGAATTGGTATCCCGTCAGGTCCAGTGGACTTTCCTCTGTTGAGTGATTCCAGTTGCTTTTCTATTCCTTGGACACTTATTTCAATGTCAGCCATTTTTTCGTTGGTGCGAGGATTTAGAGAAGGAACTGCAGTGCGGTCTTCCTCTGTGAAACAGCTTTGGAAAAAGGTGTTTAGTATTTCAGCTTTACGCTTGTCATCCTCTGTTTCAATGCCATCATCATCCCGGAGTGTCTGGACATGATGTTTCGAGCCACTTACTGATTTAACGTAAGACCAGAACTTCCTAGGATTTTCTGTCAAGTCGGTACCTAGTATTTTACTTTCGAATTCACTGAACGCTTCACGCATAGCCCTCCTTACGCTAACTTTGACATCGTTTAGCTTCTGTTTGTCTGAGAGGTTTTGGCTGCGTTTAAACTTGGAGTGAAGCTCTCTTTGCTTTCGCAGTAGTTTCCTAACTTTGTTGTTGTACCACGGTGGGTTTTTCCCGTCCCTCACAGTTTTGCTCGGCACGTACCTGTCTAAAACGCATTTTACGATTGCCTTGAACTTTTTCCATAAACACTCAACATTGTCAGTGTCTGAACAGAAATTTTCGTTTTGATCTGTTAGGTAGTCTGAAATCTGCCTTCTATTACTCTTGCTAAACAGATAAACCTTCCTCCCTTTTTTTATATTCCTATTAACTTCCATATTCAGGGATGCTGCAACGGCCTTATGATCACTGATTCCCTGTTCTGCTCTTACAGAGTCGAAAAGTTCGGGTCTGTTTGTTATCAGTAGGTCCAAGATGTTATCTCCACGAGTCGGTTCTCTGTTTAATTGCTCGAGGTAATTTTCGGATAGTGCACTCAGTATAATGTCACTCGATGCTCTGTCCCTACCACCCGTCCTAAACATCTGAGTGTCCCAGTCTATATCTGGTAAATTGAAATCTCCACCTAAGACCATAACATGCTGAGAAAATTTATGTGAAATGTATTCCAAATTTTCTCTCAGTTGTTCTGCCACTAATGCTGCTGAGTCGGGGGGTCGGTAAAAGGAGCCAATTATTAACCTAGCTCGGTTGTTGAGTGTAACCTCCACCCATAATAATTCACAGGAACTATCCACTTCTACTTCACTACAGGATAAACTACTACTAACAGCGACGAACACTCCACCACCGGTTGCATGCAATCTATCCTTTCTAAACACCGTCTGTGCCTTTGTAAAAATTTCGGCAGAATTTATCTCTGGCTTCAGCCAGCTTTCTGTACCTATAACGATTTCAGCTTCGGTGCTTTCTATCAGCGCTTGAAGTTCCGGTACTTTACCAACGCAGCTTCGACAGTTTACAATTACAATACCGATTGCTGCTTGGTCCCCGCATGTCCTGACTTTGCCCCGCACCCGTTGAGGCTGTTGCCCTTTCTGCACTTGCCCGAGGCCATCTAACCTAAAAAACCGCCCAGCCCACGCCACACAACCCCTGCTACCCGTGTAGCCGCTTGTTGCGTGTAGTGGACTCCTGACCTATCCAGCGGAACCCGAAACCCCACCACCCTATGGCGCAAGTCGAGGAATCTGCAGCCCACATTGTCGCAGAACCGTCTCAGCCTCTGATTCAGACCCTCCACTCGGCTCTGTACCAAAGGTCCGCAGTCAGTCCTGTCGACGATGCTGCAGATGGTGAGCTCTGCTTTCATCCCGCTAGCGAGACTGGCAGTCTTCACCAAATCAGATAGCCGCCGGAAGCCAGAGAGGATTTCCTCCGATCCATAGCGACACACATCATTGGTGCCGACATGAGCGACCACCTGCAGATGGGTGCACCCTGTACCCTTCATGGCATCCGGAAGGACCCTTTCCACATCTGGAATGACTCCCCCCGGTATGCACACGGAGTGCACTTTGGTTTTCTTCCCCTCCCTTGCTGCCATATCCCTAAGGGGCCCCATTACGCGCCTCACGTTGGAGCTCCCAACTACCAGTAAGCCCACCCTCTGCGACTGCCCGGATCTTGCAGACTGAGGGGCAACCTCTGGAACAGGACAAGCAGCCATGTCAGGCTGAAGATCAGTATCAGCCTGAGACAGAGCCTGAAACCGGTTCGTCAGACAAACTGGAGAGGCCTTCCGTTCAGCCCTCCGGAATGTCTTTCGCCCCCTGCCACACCTTGAGACGACCTCCCACTCTACCACAGGTGAGGGATCAGCCTCAATGCGGGCAGTATCCCGGGCAACCACAGTCGTAGTCCGATCGGGGGATGCGTGGGACGAGCTGGCCGTCCCCGACAAACCCCCATCCGGACCCCCACAGTGATGCCCATTGGCAACAGCCTCAAGCTGTGTGACCGAAGCCAACACTGCCTGAAGCTGGGAGCGAAGGGATGCCAACTCAGCCTGCATCCGAACACAGCAGTTGCAGTCCCTATCCATGCTAAAAACTTGTGCAAAGAACGTCTGAACTAATCTACAGAGAGCTCAAACAAAACGACAAAATTGAAGCGGTTATTAAAATACAAGATTGCCTAGTAAATGCAGTAATGCTGCCACTTGTGCACTGCTGACACACTGCTCGGCGGCGGAAGGAGACTACGCGATTTAACACTATTCGAGTACTAAAACGTGATGCTACAACTCTCAAATACTATAATACGCCCGAAATTTATGTGGTAGAGCTAGGAGTATACGACTTGCTGCTGCAGCTGCTTATCCAACGGCGGCAGGGAGCACACTGACTGTGACCAACCGACACTGGCCGTTCAAAACGAAAACAGATGACAGACGACTACGCGAATTTACACTATTCAGGTACTAAAACGCGATGCTACAACTCTCAGATACTATAATACGCCCGAAATTTATGAATTAAACAATGCAAGTACCAAAAACACGCAAAGAAATTAAGAATTAAACTATGTAACAAATGAGTGAGCTAGGAGTATACGACTTGCTGCTGCAGCTGCTTATCCAACGGCGGCAGGGAGCACACTGACTGTGACCAACCGACACTGGCCGTTCAAAACGAAAACAGATGACAGACGACTACGCGAATTTACACTATTCAGGTACTAAAACGCGATGCTACAACTCTCAGATACTATAATACGCCCGAAATTTATGAATTAAACAATGCAAGTACCAAAAACACGCAAAGAAATTAAGAATTAAACTATGTAACAAATGAGTGAGCTAGGAGTATACGACTTGCTGCTGCAGCTGCTTATCCAACGGCGGCAGGGAGCACACTGACTGTGACCAACCGACACTGGCCGTTCAAAACGAAAACAGATGACAGACGACTACGCGAATTTACACTATTCAGGTACTAAAACGCGATGCTACAACTCTCAGATACTATAATACGCCCGAAATTTATGAATTAAACAATGCAAGTACCAAAAACACGCAAAGAAATTAAGAATTAAACTATGTAACAAATGAGTGAGCTAGGAGTATACGACTTGCTGCTGCAGCTGCTTATCCAACGGCGGCAGGGAGCACCTCCACTGCATTGCTTCGATGTAGAAAAATTTGCAGCAAAGTGGATAAGAAAATGAAGCCTACACTATTCAGGTACTAAAACGCGATGCTACAACTCTCAGATACTATAATACGCCCGAAATTTATGAATTAAACAATGCAAGTACCAAAAACACGCAAAGAAATTAAGAATTAAACTATGTAACAAATGAGTGAGCTAGGAGTATACGACTTGCTGCTGCAGCTGCTTATCCAACGGCGGCAGGGAGCACACTGACTGTGACCAACCGACACTGGCCGTTCAAAACGAAAACAGATGACAGACGACTACGCGAATTTACACTATTCAGGTACTAAAACGCGATGCTACAACTCTCAGATACTATAATACGCCCGAAATTTATGAATTAAACAATGCAAGTACCAAAAACACGCAAAGAAATTAAGAATTAAACTATGTAACAAATGAGTGAGCTAGGAGTATACGACTTGCTGCTGCAGCTGCTTATCCAACGGCGGCAGGGAGCACCTCCACTGCATTGCTTCGATGTAGAAAAATTTGCAGCAAAGTGGATAAGAAAATGAAGCCTACACTATTCAGGTACTAAAACGCGATGCTACAACTCTCAGATACTATAATACGCCCGAAATTTATGAATTAAACAATGCAAGTACCAAAAACACGCAAAGAAATTAAGAATTAAACTATGTAACAAATGAGTGAGCTAGGAGTATACGACTTGCTGCTGCAGCTGCTTATCCAACGGCGGCAGGGAGCACCTCCACTGCATTGCTTCGATGTAGAAAAATTTGCAGCAAAGTGGATTAGAAAATGAAGCCTTGCTTCTCAGCACCATAGTGCCATTGACAAACCAACAGGCAAACCCTCGAATCTTCAGGAGCAGTCTCATTCATCTCGTCCCTTCAACTAAGCTCTTTAAGTTAAAATGACAATTACACACTTTAGTACTAGCTGAACCGGCCACACTTTGCTGTGGCTTTGTCGTAATACGATGATTTAACAAATTAACATTCACTTATAACTTCAGAGTGTTAAAGTTAAGCACAAAACAAAACCAAAATTTTTATTTTACATTTTATTCATCTCATATTTTAGTATAGTTTGGGTATCGGTATATTACATGAATCATTTACAAAGTTGTTAATTAACTACATATGAAGATTTATTAATTTTATAAATGAGGTAAGTAAACTCTGCATTGCCCGGATGTCTCTATCTTCCCCTTATGTCCATCTCCTTCTTTTCCCACTCCCCATCTTCTTCTGCCCTTCTCTCTGTCCATCTGCTTTTCTCCTCTATCACCTCCTACAACCTCCGTCACTCTCCTCTTCGCTAAGGTCAATTTCTCTCCCCCTCTAAGTCAATCTCCTCCTTCCCTCTCTTTCTGTCCCTGTGACATCCAACATTTACATATTGAAAGCAGTAATTTGCGTCTACAATTGCCATAAGGACAATGCTGAATGTTTTTTTGTAGTTGATGTATTCACTTTACTTCCAGTATTCGGAGGACACATAATTTGAACATGTTTGCCATGTATGGCCCCTATGCATTGAGGGAAATTCCACTTCACTTCGAAAAATCTTGCTACATTCTGCCATTCTTCAGTAGCCTTTGGAATCTGAAAAGTAAAACATACTCATTACTTTCCCTATTTTTTTCAGACTGATGACACAGTATCAAAAGATGACGGCAATGTATCTCTTGAAGAACATTTACCTCCCACATATGTCAAGCACATATTTTCAAATGTTCTTTTTAAAACGCGCTTAGGGGTGTATGAACAGCAAACTCCGAGCATCGAAACATTGGTTGCTAAACCTAGCTGTGAAATTGTATATGTGGACAATAATAATTGTGACGAATTTGTTCAAACAGAAACAGAAGAGCTCAAATTAATTCGATTTTAGAAAGAAGTGTTTTTAACAGTTCTTTAATATCCATTTTAATTTGCTTAAGAATGCCAATAAAACATTACTTAAATGAAATCAGTATTGAATGTTGCGTGCATACCTTTATGTAATTCTTCAACACTAATGAAAAAGCTTCACATACCTCTGGCACTATGAGGGAAATAGCAGAATATGATACTTTAAATAAGTACATTAGTGACTTGTATAAATCGCCAGTGGTTAAAAATCGTAATGTGATGGCCCATAGAATTCTTGGTGAAATACTGTCTTGGCAGTTGTTATCTTTCTTTACAATAAGAGGTGTAGTTAACTGCAGTAAGTAATTAAAGTCTTCAGTCGACATTCTCGTAAAATTACTAAATAACGCACCATCTTCTGCTTCTAGTTCTTATGATACTATTTCGTGGACCTTCTTTAAATAATCTCCTCTTCCAACATCGTTTTCTTTTCCTTTGGTTTTTATTTCCGTTGTTAGCTGCATGTGCCAGTACCAAGTAGGCCGCCGCTGCGATCACTTTATCATCCATTATACTGCAAGACCGACACACGTGTGGCACAAATTCTGTTGCTTTGGTATAAATTAACCTGCCGCATGCAACATACGCCGTAAGATGTTGCCTGCTGTAGCATGCTACAAGACGACGCACGCCACATTTCCGTAGCATGCCACAATGTTGCAAGACGTCGCCCCAGCGTAGACGAGGCTTTAGAGCCAGGTCTGTATTGTATGGTGGATGTAATGTGTTGCGTGCGAAACTAAAACCTGCAATCAGATCCAAACGTCGTGGAAAACTGTGAATGGGTGTCATCCTGCAGCAAGATAACGCTCGCCCACGTTCTGCCAAACGGACAGCCAACGCAATAAAAGAGTTGAGATTCGAGGTGCTGGAACATCCACCATACAGTCCAGACCTGGCTCCAAGCAATTTTCACATGTTTGGACACTTAACGGAAAGCACTGCAGGGAAGAAGATTTGAAAGTGATGAAAACGCCATTGCTGCGGTGCAAAATTGGTCACCGATGCAACCGAAAAACGTATTTTCTGATGAAATAAAAAATAAACTCGTAAAACGTCGGGAAAACTGCATTGAAGTCCAGGGAGGTTACGTAGAAAAATAATGCATGTTTTTCTATCACCAGAATAAGTACAGCTTTTCACAAATGTGCCTTTACTTTTTGAATTCCCCCGTATACCTGTATGTAGATGATTTTGTAAACAAGCTTTACCTATAATGTACTTTTAAAGATATAACAAGGGATGGCTTTTCTGATTGTGCATACGCGTGAACAGTGAGTTTCGGCATTAACTTCTATTTATAAATAACTGTTTAACCATGGGTAACGCCACGGTCCAAGCCAGTAACATATATAATTATACTAACCCCCTACGACATCCCCCCACTGGTAAAAGCACAAATCGCACACTGCATATGGGTAGAATTCTGAATTCACGCAGACTCTGGCGTTAGTTAACTTGCAGTTGTCGAATGCAGTGGAATCATTAGATATATTCCCGCTTTCGTCAGTCTGAAAATCAAGTATGATGAATGTAGACGTCTGTAGATGTGAACAGGTTTTAATACCCCATGTTTGTCTGCTTGCAGTCGGTGACACTGGCTACTCGAAAACTTCCCAAGAGAGAAATCCTAGTGATAGAAATGTACCGGAATTCAGGTCTTTTAAAAGCTTCAAACGCTCCTCGTCTGATACACTAATGTGTGGTATTTTCCGTATTATCTTGCTAATTGTGATCATATTCTCCTCTTGAGCTCCTTTAATGTATGAGTAATTATCCATCGCACTCCGCACCAGAGTGAGTTCCTGTTTAGCATTTATAGCAATCTGTCTGATGTCCTAAAAGTAACCCATAAGCATTTTTAGAGGAATGCATGCAGTAAATGGCTTGTACTTTGCAGCTGCTCTATCCTCCGGATCGTCTATGAATCATCCCGCATTTTCTAAGGCATTGAAATCCGTGGTTGATGTAGAGACATATGCTTTAAGGGTTGATGTTATGCCACATTGTGTGCACGGTCGATCTCAGACCAACTGAGTTGATAGCGTATCTCTTGAAACAGGGATGCTAAGGTGTTACGTGTAAACTTGGCTCCCACTGTATCCGCCGTCGGTTTCATTGAATAACCCCTCCAAATATATGAAACTCTTGCACGGAAGCGTCAGCGCTTCTAGGTGCTGGAGGACAATCCTAATTTCTTCATTCTTGTTAAATGTGGTTGAAGTGTAAGGTTTATGTGAGAAGTATTTCTGACGTATAATTCGCTCATCATACTCTGCTGAACTGGTTATACTGAGTGAGGTCATCATTGCGAGGTTTCAAGCCAACTGATTTAAGAAACTCGTAGTTCGCACGTGTTATCACTTTGCTGTTCGGCACCGAAGTGACGTGCGATGGATTGCGTGCAGTGGATTTGTACTGTGCGCCGATCTTGGCTTGGATGTAATCGTGCAATGATTTCCTCGCCACGAAAGTCAACAAGTTGATTATTCTGGTTCACAATACGCTACTCCAAATAGTCCAGTGTCCGAACTGTCACTGGAAGGTATATTGCAATGGAAGGAGTTTCAACAGTCTTGTACCTCGTTGCAGCTCAGGGGAAGAATCCGTAAATAATATGAATCAGACGGTCGTTGTGATAGGAGTTCGTTGCAACGTAACACTCCGATTGTGCTGACGGGCAGTATATCCACAGCCTGATCTGACTTGTAATATTTACTTGGATCTTTCTTCAAAACATGTAATTTTGTGAAACCCCATAAGCCCTATTGAACCTTTCTGGTTAAAGTCAATCGTTGCATTTATAGTCCTTATTTCATATGTAAGTGTACTGATGTTTGCATGTAGCTCGATAACTTTTCCAGACTGTTTTAAGACTTCGTTTAAATCGTCGATATCATATGCGCCTGGTTCCATTTCTACAATGCCTTTTTCACCATTATAAATCCAGATGTAGTTTGTTGTTAGTCTCAGTGATATTTGGGATACCGTTGTACGGCTCCAGTCCAGTCAATGCAATACTTCAAACACCAATGCTCAAATCAACTGGAGGGAAGTAATTTGCACGCAATACAGATGATCGTTCTTTTAACGTCAAAGTGTACGACATTACATCTGAACCTCAACTGATGAAGGAATGTTTTAAGCTCCTTATATAGTAGCACGCTTCTTTTTCTTTGTGAATGTCAAGAGAAACATGATGCACAGATGTCCACAGAGGTATGTATTAAAGTCTTAATAGCTCCGATAATTGTAGAGCGCACGTCTTCTGTGAGTGAAGTATCGCTGTATTCATTCTGGCGGTTGCAGGTCACCAAATGAGCCTAAATAGTAGACGTATCCGCATTTATCATGGCGTGTGACACCCATTGGGTGCCAGGACCTTCAGCAACATCTAAATTTACAATGGCACATTCACCAGTTTTCCACATAGTCTTCGGTAATATATCCCGCATAAACACCTCATGGAATCACGGAATGTTGAATTTTTTCCAACAAACTTGAGAAGAGCAGCATTTGTGATCCTGTAGGACTGCTAACGGACTTTCCTTTAATTTATGGATACACAAAGCCCTTTCCCGTACATTTTAAGTATAGTCCTTCCCCGATTGCTCTGCCTTCCATCAAGTGGTAATGTCTTCTTGCCCCTTCTAACTGCGCTTCGGAGTTCTGGGCGTTCTTGACTGTTCGAGCAATAGTTGCAGCACCACCAGCGAGGGAACCTACCGCCGAGAGTGCGGGGATGAGGAACAAGAAAACACCAGACGTCTTGGGTATTGGTAGAATTAGAGGGGCTTTAAGGGATCCTCCTCTTCTTCTTCTTCTTCTTCTTCTTCTTCTCGCGCTTTTCAGAGCGGTTTTAGCTTCACACTTCGCTGTCAGGATATAGTTCTTCAAACAGCTCTGCTTTCACCCTTCTTTTTCTTGTTTACTGCACAACGTGCAGCATTCATAACTCGCTTGAAGTTCATCACTCTTAAACTGCAAATGCTGCAATGCAGTGATGTACACCAATATCCTTTCTTTTCCGTATAGCCTTAGCCTTTCTGCTAAAATCCTATCTCCGATGTGATGACTTGAGAGATCTTTATTTGCTACATATGCAATGTCATGTTCTATATACGCTTCGTCGAGCAGATTAACCCACTTATCACCTCGTGCCAAGCGTTTCCGAATCTTTGTTGCATGCCCACAGTAGCTCTACCCCGGAATGTGTAATACTAGTGGCAGTTTGTCTTGTCTCGAATACCACTCCTCCTATAATGTGTCTCATAGCACGCATGTTATGCTACTGCGGTGGTTGTGGACTGTGCATGTGCAAATCGTTAGCATTAATCCATCTCTTTTGTGCTGCAGGAAACCCATGCAATTTGACTAGTGATCTATTTCCCCGACGTCGTATGACTCTCTCTACGAGAAACACATCCGGTTCTGAGCTTTTCTGCAACTCCTCGGTGTATATGCAACCTGCAGTTTCCTCGCCTTTACGATCCTTCAAGATGTAAGTTCTAGGATTCGTTATTTGCACTTTGCAAACTGTAAATATCTCTGTTGACCACTTCGGTAGATATGATTTCTCAAATGCTTTCTTATATTTTGAGATACCTAACAAATGATCTAGATTAAATTTCTATTTGCATGAATCCGGCATTTTAATGTGATAGTCCACGGCATCACGAACATCGATTCGTCTGATTTTTATTGTGGTATGTTTGGTTCGATTATACTGAGCAATTATTTCTTGGAGGGTATCTGTCCATTTGTATGATACGCGAAGATTAAAACGCATCCACATTTGACCTTTTATTGTTCTTTTCAGACGCTCCACGATACTTGCTTTCAGGTAGGTGAATGTTGTGACGTATTCCATACCGCTGCATCACGGTCTTGGAAAACCTATTGTAAAACTCTCCACTGTGATCGGTTTTGAGGTTGTCTGGGGATCGATTCGTCCCTGTATGCAGCAAGCACTCAAACACATTCGCGACATTTCTACCCGTTTTTGTTTTAACAGGTAATGCCCGGCAGGTTAGGAGTTTGTATGAATAAACATTTAAATATATTTTAATTCATTAATCTTATGTGAATATTCCCTGATATATCTAAGATCAGCCAGCCGTAAGTCACCCAAACCTTCAATCATAACATGCTTACGAGGGCACGTTTTGAGTGCTGCTTTGTGAAGTTCTCGAACTACTGTCTCCACACTTATTCGATGATGTCTCTCTCTCCAAGCTCATAAATTATTGAAACGGCCTCATCCGAATGAGCTGTATAACCTGCAGCAGCTGATGCCATTAGTAGTCATAGTCGATCTATTCTCTCGTCGGGGTCGTCATAATATATATACTGTGGCATCACTGCTTTATGCACAATGTCAATACCATCGCCGTTACTGTTATTGTTCTTGTTTTTGTTTTCGTCATTAGGTATTGGTTTTATAATGGTTTTATATTTCTTGTTGCTCAGGATTTTTGCTGATCTTATGTACATCAGTCAAATGCAGTATTTCTCGGTACATTTCCCTATCAGTAACTGAATAATTTATAGTTCTTTTTGGTGGGTCTTAGGAAAATAAGATTTATAAACCCAGGTGTCCTCTCAAACCGTTATCACCAATCTGTGTTGTGTCATCAGTTACGTGTATATGCTGCGTGCCCAACATGTGCAGTCTTCCCCTGCTAACGCCAAATGTTCTGTCTATCTAACCAGGGACGTGACGGATAATGAATTCGTCAATGCAACTCCATCGTTATCACGTGGTTTTGTTTTTGCCAAGAGCTGCCTGTGAAATACAGTAAACGGCTTAAAGGCCTCTCTTGGTGTTTGCTGTCGATCCATATGCCCTAACCTTAATAACCGTAATTTCTCTCGAATGGCTTCCCGCGCTTGAATGACTTTCTGCTTCGATGACATCTCAGTGTATACTACTCAGACGTCTCTATAGCCTGAGACTTTACACATCCGCTCTTGTTCCTCTTGTTATCTGCCTTCTCCCCTTCTCAACAACAAAGACCTCTATATTTAATTTCCCCTCAATAGCCTCGATCTTTTCAGTTAAGTCGGTTACTTTCTCACCGATTTCATTAATTACCTCATTTAATTCAATGACCATTCACAGAACAGTCTGGTAATACGTCTCTAGCTCCCTGCTCATACCTCCAACTTTATGCCCAATAGCTTGAATCCATGTACAAGCGAGTGTTCTGTCTGCGTACACCCATCCTCTCGGGTTGAGAGCTAGACGTGTACCAGAATTTGTCCATGGTGCAGCGTATAATCATGTACTCACCTCTCTTACCAGGTTATATACACAGAAACTATTGGAAGTTTCACTTGTACCAACCATCATTCAATTTTCTTGTTTTATCAATAACGACAAACCCATACTGTGAATGATTCCAGCAATCTGCATATATTTTGAGAAAATCATTGAACAACATGTCAGTTCGTACATGTGCATGGTAAATGTGTTTTAAATTCAGATTTTCTTTTCTCAAGGTAATAATGAGGTTCTAATTATCCCTAACCAACGGTTTTCGGAATCTGGAATATGTTTTTCCTATATAAAATATTTCAGCAGCCATATGACGACTGCAACAGAAATATTTTCGAGTTTGCTCTTGGTTTTCCACAGGAACATCGTCAAATACGAAGATAGTGTTTGACTTTGCTTTTTCAGGTGGGAGGATATCACTGCTTTCGCTGAACGTCGTGTACGTAACACCTTTTATAGCGCGCGATGTCTCCTGTAATGGCTCATACTTGGGCTGAAATGCTGTTTTTGACAATACGGAAACATGTTCAAATCGGACTCCATCTACATGTGTTAGCAGCGTCATGACATAAAATGGTTCAAATGGACTTAACATCTGAGGCCATCAATCCCCTAGAACTTAGAACTACTTAAACCTAACTAACCTAGGGCCAACACACACATCCATGCCCGAGGCAGGATTCGAACCTGCGACCATATCAGTCGCGTGGTTCCGGACTGAAGCGCCTAGAACCGCTCGGCCAGCACGGCCGACACCATGACGACATAAGCCTTGTCACATTTGAATGGACCTACAATGAGAAAGTCCTTGTGGTGATGATGTTTCACCCACCCTGCCATGACACTGCGTCAGGTACTGACATGTAGTTGGCATATATAAACTTGTAAGGCTGGCAATAGTATGTGTAGCCACTATAGCTGCATCACTTAACCAACTTAGCTACATTGGCTGGTAGAGAAATGAGCTATTTATTTTGCCCGTGAAGAGTCACTTCATCATTCATTCAATGACGGTGAAGAGAGGGGGGCATGATATAGGTGTAGAATTGAAAATAATGATATTAATAAGTGTAGTACTTGGACTATGGTGAGAGAGGTATGAAATAAAACACGAACACTGTTTGAGATTATATATACATACATTATTTATTTAAATTTCATACATCAGGTGCAGTATTAAAAAAAATCATCAGACTCTTTATCTTCTTCTCCTTCTTCTTCTTCTTCTTCTTCTTCTTCTTCTTCTTCTTTGCACCTGTACAGGTTCTGTTTTGATTCTGCGTTCATGTGCAAACAAAGTTACTGCTCCAAATCATCACCATGTACACTATGCAGACGTGGGAAGTTTACATCATTGTATGCGGATTCTAGGCTCGACAACCAATGACTCACGCTCTCCAATGCAAGGGGTAGCACAGTATCCAGGTCGTGTAACTTCATAACTGAGGCGTGCCGTAGATAGAAACACTTGTCAGCCGATTTCACACGTAGTGCAGAGTGACGCTGTTGTAACAGATAATGTCACAATGTCACACTACTAAGGCGAATGTCCGGGGGGGCGGGGGGGCGGGGGGGCGGGGGGGCGGGGGGGGCTGGGGTGGTATGAATTGGATAAGTCATTTGCTGATTGATGTAGCACTCTGCAAGACATATTTCGTCCTAGCCGAACTCAAAAATAAAGTTATCGATGCGTTTACGATTTATATTCCCACATGCAAGGCCCAGTAACGATGTGCTTCTATACCCACGTTTACACGTTTTGTTCCACTGGGAGTTAATTTGCATGTTGAACTGAAATGCATGGGTACAATCGATACCTTCTTATCCACAGCATCTGCCCTGTGTGCCGGCACTACCAAAGGGATGTTCTGCTGGCATGGGTCGTGTATCAGTGACTAGTACTGTCCTGTATCTTGCTGTTGTTTAGGACCACCAGCAGCGTTCGATGTGTTGGGACGAGACTGCGCGTCCTCATCACACAAATCGATGAGTGGGACAGACAATAACAGCTCCTTGCCTTGCTCCAGCAAATGAGCTACGTATGCTACAGAATCCCACGTGCTCGCTACGGGTCAGACGTTCTGGAGGCTGTTGCTGCCACGGGTTCAGAGGTCGGTGCAGGTCTCGACAAGATGGCAGCTGAGGTTGCTACAAGTCTGGCCACCGCAGAGATCGACATGTTGGCGCTCGCCCCTGCAAGCTTGGACTTGTAAGACATCAGATCACTTGAAGTTTGCTCCTGTAGTTTATATATATATATATATATATATATATATATATATATATATATATTTATTTATTTATTTATTTTGTGCTCTCATGTTATCGCCAGTCTGATTTAAATATTTGCCATTACATCGACTTAACACGTTTAAACAAGAACAAATTGCATCTCTGAGCAAAATGGACCTACTCCATATCTTTCTGTCAAGATCTTTGCTAGAAGCAACACTTGGATGCTGGCCAAGTTTCGTTGGCACAGTGTAAATAAATACAGACTGTGTAAAAGTAAGCGAAGTGATGTACCAAGTGGCCAACAAAATGGAAGCCAACAGATGGACACTAACGGAAAAGGCGAACCACACTGTCCGAGTAAGTAAGAAACAAAATTTTGCATCCATATTGACAGGTAAACAATATGCATGGCGATACTTTAAAGTGTGTTCCATCTTCTTGTCACAGAGCCTGCAACCAGCATTATGCTGGAAATAGTGAAGTAACTTCTAGAAAACCATATGAAGATGAACCTGAAAAAGTTCAAAAATCGGTTCATGCAATAATAAATAACTATTAAAAAAGTGACTGGGTGCAGTTTCATATATTTACTCCAGGTAATGGTCATGGGTTCTAAAATATCCATAATGGATAACCTTAATCTTCTTCCTCTTCTGCTGTTGCTGCTGCTGCTGACTGAGCGAGGCTGGGGTCACAGAGCTGCTGAGCCTGCCCCATACCCCCTCCAGTAGAGTCGCCAGATACCACCATCCTACTGGCTGAAGTCTAACACACGACCAGATTTGGGGTTGCTATTGGTTCTTGCCCTTTTTCTCTGGACTGGTTTCTTGGACTACATCATGGGAGAGGTGGTGTTGGAGGGGTGGGGGGGGGTGGGGGGGAGGTACACCGCTCTCTGGTGGTTGTGTTGTGAACTAGTTCAGTCGGTCTCCAACCCTCAGGGTGAACACCTATAGCTCATGTGGAATAGGGCAAAGCTATGGATACTGCCTTCAGCTGTGGGCTTGCATGTAGTACACATATTAAATTCATCCCTGCTCATCGTCAGCATTTCCTCAGTTGTTCACATGGATGCATGTGCCAGAGTGGGAGAGCATCTCACCTCTCGTGATTCAGCTGGACTTTTAGCAAACACTTTACATTTACAGCACACGCATTTATCAGTTTGAGCTGCGAAGCGTAACTTAGTCCGTATTTGACTTAACCAAATATCAATGCTATCGACACAGTCCTCAGATGCTAATATAATACTCCTTCTCCAGCACAGACATCTCGTCCATTGAACACAGTAAACAGTTACGTCCATCCTCCCAGTCCAGCAGCTAGACACAGAGTGAGTCCTTTCTCACCATTTTTCCCCAGACCACCATCTTTGATTACGTCATGGGAGGGGAGAGGGACGACAGTGGCCTTTGGTGGTAATACTGTGAACATGAACCATGGACCTTGCCGTTGGTGGGGAGGCTTGCGTGCCTCAGCGATACAGATAGCCGTACCGTAGGTACAACCACAACGGAGGGGTATCTGTTGAGAGGCCAGACAAACGTGTGGTTCCTGAAGAGGGGCAGCAGCCTTTTCAGTAGTTGCAAGGGCAACAGTCTGGATGATTGACTGATCTGGCCTTGTAACAATAACCAAAACGGCCTTGCTGTGCTGGTACTGCGAACGGCTGAAAGCAAGGGGGAACTACAGCCGTAATTTATCCCGAGGGCATGCAGCTTTACTGTATGATTAAATGATGATGGCGTCCTCTTGGGTAAAATATTCCGGAGGTAAAATAGTCCCCCATTCGGATCTCCGGGCGGGGACTACTCAAGAGGATGTCGTTATCAGGAGAAAGAAAACTGGCGTTCTACGGATCGGAGCGTGGAATGTCAGATCCCTTAATCGGGCAGGTAGGTTAGAAAATTTAAAAAGGGAAATGGATAGGTTAAAGTTAGATATAGTGGGAATTAGTGAAGTTCGGTGGCAGGAGGAACAAGACTTCTGGTCAGGTGACTACAGGGTTATAAACACAAAGTCAAATAGGGGGAATGCAGGAGTAGGTTTAATAATGAATAGCAAAATAGGAATGCGGGTAAGCTACTACAAACAGCATAGTGAACGCATTATTGTGGCCAAGATAGATACGACGCCCACACCTACTACAGTAGTACAAGTTTATATGCCAACAAGCTCTGCAGATGACGAAGAGATTGAAGAAATGTATGATGAAATAAAAGAAATTATTCAGATAGTGAAGGGAGACGAAAATTTAATAGTCATGGGTGACTGGAATTCAAGTGTAGGAAAAGGGAGAGAAGGAAACGTAGTAGGTGAATATGGATTGGGGCTAAGAAATGAAAGAGGAAGCCGCCTGATAGAATTTTGCACAGAGCACAACTTAATCATAGCTAACACTTGGTTTAAGAATCATGATAGAAGGTTGTATACATGGAAGAACCCTGGAGATACTAAAAGGTATCAGATAGATTATATAATGGTAAGACAGAGATTTAGGAACCAGGTTTTAAATTGTAAGACATTTCCAGGGGCAGATGTGGAGTCTGACCACAATCTATTGGTCATGAACTGTAGATTAAAACTGAAGAAACTGCAAAAAGGTGGGAATTTAAGGAGATGGGACCTGGATAAACTGAAAGAACCAGAGGTTGTACAGAGTTTCAGGGAGAGCATAAGGGAACAATTGAAAGGCATGGGGGAAAGAAATACAGTAGAAGAAGAATGGGTAGCTCTGAGGGATGAAGTAGTAAAGGCAGCAGAGGATCAAGTAGGTAAAAGGAAGAGGGGTAGCAGAAATCCTTGGGTAACAGAAGAAATATTGAATTTAATTGATGAAAGGAGAAAATATAAAAATGCAGTAAATGAAGCAGGCAGAAAGAAATACAAACGTCTCAAAAATGAGATCGACAGGAAGTGCAAAATGGCTAAGCAGACATGGCTAGAGGACAAATGTAAGGATGTAGAGGCTTATCTCACTAGGGGTAAGATAGTTACTGCCTACAGGAAAATTAGAGAGACCTTTGGAGATAAGAGAACCACATGTATGAACATCAAGAGCTCAGATGGAAACCCAGTTCTAAGCAAAGAAGGGAAAGCAGAAAGGTGGAAGGAGTATATAGAGGGGCTATACAAGAGCTATGCACTTGAGGACAATATTATGGAAATGGAAGAGGATGTAGATGAAGATGAAATGGGAGATACGATACTGCGTGAAGAGTTTGACAGAGCACTGAAAGACCTGAGTCGAAACAAGGCCCCCGGAGTAGACAACATTCCATTGGAACTACTGACGGCCTTGGGAGAGCCAGTCCTGACAAAACTCTACCACCTGGTGAGCAAGATGTATGAAACAGGCGAAATACCCTCAGACTTCAAGAAGAATATCATAATTCCAATTCCAAAGAAAGCAGGTGTTGACAGATGTGAAAATTACCGAACAATCAGTTTAATAAGCCACAGCTGCAAAGTACTAACACGAATTCTTTACAGACGAATGGAAAAACTAGTAGAAGCCGACCTCGGGGAAGATCAGTTTGGATTCCGTAGAAATACCGGAACACGTGAGGCAATACTGACCTTACGACTTATCTTAGAAGAAAGATTAAGGAAAGGCAAACCTACATTTCTAGCATTTGTAGACTTAGAGAAAGCTTTTGATAATGTTGACTGGAATACTCTCTTTCAAATTCTAAAGGTGGCAGGGGTAAAATACAGGGAGCGAAAGGCTATTTACAACTTGTACAGAAACCAGATGGCAGTTATAAGAGTTGAGGGACATGAAAGGGAAGCAGTGGTTGGGAAGGGAGTAAGACAGGGTTGTAGCCTCTCCCCGATGTTATTCAATCTGTATATTGAGCAAGCAGTAAAGGAAACAAAAGAAAAATTCGGAGTAGGTATTAAAATCCATGGAGAAGAAATAAAAACTTTGAGGTTCGCCGATGACATTGTAATTCTGTCAGAGACAGCAAAGGACTTGGAAGAGCAGTTGAACGGAATGGATGGTGTCTTGAAAGGAGGATATAAGATGAACATCAACAAAAGCAAAACGAGGATAATGGAATGTAGTCGAATTAAGTCGGGTGATGCTGAGGGTATTAGATTAGGAAATGAGACACTTACAGTAGTAAAGGAGTTTTGCTATTTGGGGAGCAAAATAACTGATGATGGACGAAGTAGAGAGGATATAAAATGTAGACTGGCAATGGCAAGGAAAGCGTTTCTGAAGAAGAGAAATTTGTTAACATCGAGTATAGATTTAAGTGTCAGGAAGTCATTTCTGAAAGTATTTGTATGGAGTGTAGCCATGTATGGAAGTGAGGCATGGACGATAACTAGTTTGGACAAGAAGAGAATAGAAGCTTTTGAAATGTGGTGCTACAGAAGAATGCTGAAGATTAGATGGGTAGATCACATAACTAATGAGGAAGTATTGAATAGGATTGGGGAGAAGAGAAGTTTGTGGCACAACTTGACCAGAAGAAGGGATCGGTTGGTAGGACATGTTCTGAGGCATCAAGGGATCACCAATTTAGCATTGGAGGGCAGCGTGGAGGGTAAAAATCATAGGGGGAGACCAAGAGATGAATACACTAAGCAGATTCAGAAGGATGTAGGTTGCAGTAGGTACTGGGAGATGAAGAAGCTTGCACAGGATAGAGTAGCATGGAGAGCTGCATCAAACCAGTCTCAGGACTGAAGACCACAACAACAACAACTGTGAACTTGGTCAATTGGACCTGGACCTCATGGTGAACACACTGGGTGGAGCTACTGTCTGTAACAACTCAAATTGTTTAAATAAACAATGCATGCAAAATAGAGGCTAACGTCCATGCTATCTAGCAGCCAAGCGCAGACTGAGTCCTCCTCCTGCCAATTTTCAGATGGTGCAGGGAAGATAGGGCAGGTGAGGGGATGAGAGGGGGAGGGGGGGAGGTGGGAGGTGGAGGGGGGAGAGGGGGAGGGGGGAGAGGGGGAGGGGGAGAAGGGGAGGGGGAGAGGGGGAGGGGGAGAGGGGGAGGGGGAGGGGGGAGGGGGAGGGGAGGGAAAGTGCGTTAGGATAGTGCAGATAGCCCAAATGTCCTATTTTCCCGTCAAAATTTGAATTTCCCGTCACATCAGTGCAACGTTGCCACAGCTATGGCTGTCGTCTTGGATTCACCATCTTGAATAAATTTGGCAGCAATTCAGAGTGGGGTGACGCTGGCTATGATCTACTGCTACTACTACTACTGCTACTACTACTACATGTTCTACTCTCACAAACTATTAAAATTTTAGTGATGTCTGATGACCTCTTCACACCAGCTTTGTGCGAACAGTTATCACAAGAAAATTAGATCTAGTAAAAGTAACACATTTAAGACACCCCTTGAAATTTCATCTGTAGGTCTTATGAACAGAACAGTTGATTCCTCTCTTATACAAATAATGAAATTAATTTTGGTCTGCCGACCTCCGCGCACCAAGAATTGCACAACCAATATATACTCCCTTCTTGTATTAAATTGTGCCTCCCTACTTTATCACATACAATTTCAATTCATCATTACATTATGCAAAACATAAAATCTTAACAACTGCACATGGAAAGACCCTTATTTATACACAATTTTTTTCACACTACACTCTTCATCCGCAAGGTACAACTCTGTTGCCGTTGTCACATACAATATTTACCTCGCCGGTTTGGATATCTTTTGATTCTCACTTTTTCCGCCTTTCGCCTGCTGTAATTCGAGCCCTCTTCACCAAAGGACTTTTGCGTTTGCAGACAAATTTTGTGACTACCGCTGGAACACCATTTTTAGTTTCGAGAAATCCATTTCAGCCCAATATCATCATTAGCGGATAACCCAACACATTTTATGTCTCTTGCGCTCTCTTTGTGATTGCGCTGCTTAAAATTACTCTCCAGTTTATCCACATTACTGGCATTGTTCCTATTCAAACGTCGAGAAGTTCACCGATTATTCTAATTGCCTTCGTTGAGCCCACCTGCACTTCTCTCATTTACTGACATCAGCATACATTGTCAACGCGGGTGTCATCGATGTTACTGTGCAACTGAGTACGTGGAATGAAATTAGCAGTGGCCTAATACCGTGGAATCGACATGTCCCCCGTTTACAGTACGTGTCAGCTGCGCCCTGAAATTGCGCTTTTCCCTAAAGTTTACAATTTTGCATTGTCCGTCGATACGTGTATACATATAAATTTTTAACCAATTTGCATAAATCTTTCGTGATGCGTCGTTTTTTGGTCTTAGAGTGTATTTATGTTTTTTGTACACTGAAGTACCAAAGAAACTGGTATAGGGATGAGTCTTCAAATACAGAGATATATAAACAGGCAGAATACTGCGCTGCGGTCAGCAACGCCTATATAAGGCAAAAAGTGTCTGGCACAGTTGTTAGATCGGTTACTGCTGCTACAATAACAGGTTATCGAGGTTTAAGTGGGTTTGAACGTAGTGTTATAGTCGGCGTACGAGTGATAGGACATAGCATCTCCGAAGTAGTGATGAAGTGGGGATTTTCCCGTACGACCATTTCACGAGTGTACCGTCAATATCAGGGATCCGATGAAACATCAAATCTCCGACATGACTGTGGCCAGAAGAAGATACCGCAAGAACGGAACCAACGACGACTGAAGAGAATCGTTCCACGTGACAGAAGTGCAGTCCTTCCGCAAACTGCTGCAGATTTCAATGCCGGGTCACCATATCATTGAAATGGGCTTTTGGAACCGAAGGCCCACTCATCTATCCTTGATGACTGCACGACACAAAACCTTACGCCTCGCTAGGGCCCGTCAGCATATACATTGGACTGTTGATGATTGGAAACATGTTGCCTTGTCGGACGAGTCTCGTTTCAAATTGTATCGAGCGGATAGACATGTACGGATATGGAGACAACCTCATGAATCCATCGACCATGCATGTCAGCAAGGGAGTGTTCAACCTTGTGGAGGATGTGTAATGGTGTGGGGCGTGTGAAGTTGGAGTGATATGGGACCCCTGATACGTCTAGATACGGCTCTGACAGGTGACACATATGTAAGCGTTCTGTCTGATCACTTGCATCCATCCGTGTCCATTGTGCATTCCGACGGACTTGGGCAATTCCAGCAGGACAATGCGACACCCCACACGTCCAGAATTGCTTCATAGTGGCTTCGGGAACGTTCTTCTGAGTTTAAACGCTTCCACTGGCCGCCAAACTCCCCAGACACGTACATTACTGAGAATATCTCGGATGCCTTGCAACGTGCTGTTCAGAAGATGTTAAATCCAACCTTGTCAAATATGGGTGTCTAGGAAACCTTCATTCTCGGATCGCTAGACAACATTGAAAGAAAGCGTATTAATAAGTTTTATTACAAGAAGAAAGATTACAACACTTTGTCAGTTTCACAGATGTGTCGCAAGCGAAGGGTGACATGAAAAATAAACAATGTTGTTCAGTATAAACGGTTCCCAAGTCTGTGTTACATAGATTGTTCAAGCAAAGTAACTAGTGTCAATGCTGCTATCGAACTCGCTAATCTTGAACTCTTCAACTGGGCCGCGACCAGTCGGGATCGTGGACGCCTTGACGTCCTGATGGGCTGCAAGCTGTGGCTGCAGGGAACGTCACCTCCAGACGTACCCCACCCCCCGGTTTTCGCTCTGGAGGAAACGTGCCCGGAAAACCTCAAGAAGCGTACGCATCCACCTCCTGAGGCCCATAGCAAGATGTAGGAGGCGTCGGTTGCTGCGGCGCCGGCGGCTCCAGGTCCACCGGTAGGACGAGAGGAAGCGGAGGAGGCGAAGGCTCCGTCTCCGTGGGGACGTCCCGCGTTGTCGTGATGACACCGTCTGGCGGCTGCTGTGGCCGCGCCGTCTTCGTGATACGTGAATCTGGGGGAAGAAGCAGGGAAGGATCACCGTACACATGACAGTGGCGAAACTGATTGTGATGTCGGCGCTGCAATCCGTCTGGGCCTGAAATGAGGTACACGCATGCGCCAAGTCGACGAAGGGTCTCGCCTCGCGCCCACCATCTGCTGCGGCTAAGAACCCTGTAAAAGACAATAACACACGGCACGAAACGGCACTTGCGACCTTCCTTCGGCGCCGGGCTCAGAGGAGGGTGGAACAGGTAGGGCGGTGTCCGGTGGTGGCAGCTGTGACACGATTCCGCCGGCGATGGTCCATCTCGTGGATGCGAACGATAAGAGGCGAGAAACAGTTGCAATGCTTGATCCCTAGTGTGTGCGGAGCGAAGCTTAGCAGTCTGCTGCTTGAGGGTTCTGAGAAAACGTTCCGCTTCGCCGTTTGACTGTGGGTGGAACGGTGCACTAGTTAGATGCTGTATGCCACTGGGTTGCGTTCACAGAATGTTTCAAATTCATTTGACGTGAACTGAGTGAGCCGTGGGCGGCTCGTGTTCGCTTCACCTCGTATTTTACATCCTGTTTTTATTTCTTTTCTTTCTTTTTTCTAACAATACCGCCACCTCGGTATGTTAGTTTCAATTTCTGTTGTCACTGCGTTGTTGCTTTGCCTGCCCGTGAGCGGCAGCAGCAGCGCTTACCGGTATAGCCCTGCCGCATTATCATTGTTGTCTGCTATTACTTCCCGGTTCACGTCTGTCGTGCTGCGAGTAGGAACGCGCCTGCAGTGCAGTTCGGACCTGGCAGTCGTAGAGTTGGGACGCGGCGGAAGTCAGTCGGATTGGAGCAGTAGTGAGGCTCGGATAGCCGTGACTCGCCCGACCGTCGCCGGCACACGTGACTTGAACTGGGGACGGTCTCGGTCGATCGTCGGTTGGTCGTCGGTTGGTCGTCTTACCAGACGACGTGTATTTGCTCGCTGGTCGCTTACGGGTTGGCGGTGTGTGTCTCAACTTGTGGTTCGGCCGTGTCATTGCTCGGTCACTGCTTTTAGCATTGGTTGCGATCTTCGTCTTAGTCTTTGTGAAATTGTGTGTAGCTTGTGATCTCAACTGCTCAGTTATTTTAGTGCTGTCTCCGTGCTGGTGTGCGAGCAGTCGGTCGGTTGGTGTGGATCAGCCAGGAAATTTCCGCGCGGCGCAGTGGGCCGGGCCCACTGGCGGTCTACACGCAGTGTCGGAGTGTGTGGGAGCTGTTCCGATTGCTACGAGGTTCGTGGCTCACCGACCCAGGACATTAAAGTTCAGTGGTTATTTAATTACCGAAGACAGTCGGTTCACATTGTGCCGTTGGTTTTCATGGTTGGCTGTTGGGGATATTCACGTGAGCAACAGCGAATGTTCGAGTTGGTGAAAGTTTGGCCACTATCAGGTGGAGTTTAATTGTATTTTCGTTATTTGAAGTCCAAGTCCACCAGCCGGATTTTCTGCCTTGTGGCCGTTAGCGTTCCTGTTACCGGTCCTGGCCGCTGGCATAAAATTCAGGTAGTGTCCTTTCCGCCGGCCGCGGTGGTCTCGCGGTTCTAGGCGCTCAGTCCGGAGCCGCGCGACTGCTACGGTCGCAGGTTCGAATCCTGCCTCGGGCATGGATGTGTGTGATGTCCTTAGGTTAGTTAGGTTTAAGTAGTTCTAAGTTCTAGGGGACTGATGACCACAGATGTTAAGTGCCATAGTGCTCAGAGCCATTTGAACCATTTGAACCTTTCCACACCGTGTTGTCGCTGTCCAACATGTATGTGTAGTTTTGATAGCTTATGCATACTTGGTTTTGGGCGGCTACGCCTTTTACGTTTTGGCTTTGGAGTTCCTTGTGTACTGGTCGGTTGGAAAGGAAGTCGTCTTGTCGGTGGGTCCGTTGACTGTCTCTTGGTTGGGTTACCGGCGGATCAGATATAGTTGCCCCGACTACCTGTCTCTCCTAAGCGAACGTTAATATGTCAAATGCAGACCGACCCCGGAAACTTCTCAGTGCCGCTGGCTGTACTGACTTTTCTCATTGGTGTTTGATTGTGTATTTTAATGGGTCATAGCCGATGGCTTAAGTTTGTATGCTTTTAGTTGGGTTTTAAATAATGGGCCTTCTGCCTTTTGAATTGTGTTTTTCAATCATGGACTTCCATCCGTGTTAAATTTAAAATTCCTTACTTATTAAGTCTTAGATTGTTTGGGCCTTCAGCCTCCTCTTTTAATATTATTTAAGCATAAAGGTTTGGACCTTCTGCCACTGAAAATTTATTGTAGTTGTGTTTTTAAATCTTGGGCCTTCAGCCGGTTTAAAAATTAAGGAAGTTGTGCCCTGAAGCCATAAGATTGTGTGACATTTTCAGTCGATAGTTAACCTCGGAAATTTGCACAGTAATGTTTGGACAACTAAAGTTGTGTGTGTTAGAGTGTAACTGACACCCGCTCATTTTTGGCCCCTTTCCACAATTCCAACTATCTTTTCTGTACTGCGGATTTAACAAGGCGTTTCACTTACAGCCGTTGTTCAACACAGTCATTTCAGACAAAGCTCCGAAGCAAAAAATAGAGGGCAACGCCTGAATTGTGCTACGTGACCTTGTCGAGTTCATTGCCACAGCAAAAGGAAACTTGCTGTAAGAGTGTTTCAAAAACGTCCCGCAAAGTCTATGTTCCCACGTTGCCATGGTGATTGCGACTTAGGCCAAGCAGAGAATTTTTGTGCCTGAGCGGAGTGACTTTGCGCACACGTGTGATACTGTGACGTCATGTGTTCTACTTGGGTGCCCACACCCTGCCAAGCACAGTGTCGACGCGCTGTTTCGTACGAACAATCCCCCAGTGTCCTTGGTGAAGCAACTGCAACACTTCTTTTTGCGAAGCTTTGGGATCAACGCATGTCACTGTCCACTGCCGTTCTGAGCAAGACTCACTCCTTTCTATATAGCAAGGCTATGCCGACGAGCAAAGTATCGGCGCACTACGGAGTTGTTTATCCTAGGGTCTAGGCAATGAGCGAGCGCAAGGTGTGCGAATGTATTTTAGCAAAATGTGCAGATCTGAATCAGCTTCCGTAACCTTTGCAATTTTCCTATAGTTCAGAGGAAAGGATTCAAGCAACTCAGAAGCGTCAAAGTCTGTTCAAAGATGTTAAAATGTGTGTGAATTCCTAAGGGACCAAACTGCTGAGTTCATCGGTCCCTAGACTTACGCATTACTTAAACTAGCTTAACCTCACTTATGCTAACAACAACAACAACAACAACACACACACAAACACACACACACACACACACACACACACACACACACACACACACACAATCCTATATCCAAGGGAATACTCTAACCTCCGGCGGGAGGGGCCGGCTCAAATGGCTCTGAGTACTATGGGACTTAGCATGTGAGGTCATCAGTCCCCTAGACTTTGAACTACATAAACCTAACTAACCTAAGGATATCACACACATCCATGCCCGAGGCAGTGTTCGAACCTGCGACCGTAGCGGTCGCGCGGTTCCAGACTAAAGCGAGGGGCCCGTCAAAGTCCGTGTCAGGGCTAATCGGAAGACGTGAAAGTGCGTCCACATTACCATGTTTAGCTGTCGTCCGATACACAATCTCGCACTGGGATTGAGACAACAACGCAGCCTATCTTTGCAGCTTTTGGGCGGTTCGCGCTGGATGCAACAAGAACTGCAATGGCTTGTGATCCGTTACTAAGCAGAATTTTCTGCCATACACGATGGCCAATGCCTCTTTCCCTACTTGTGAATAGTTACACTGAGCCTTGGACAACACTTATAGTGCGAAAGTAATAGACCTATCTTTGTCACCAATTCTGTGCGAAAGCACTGCACCTATTCCGTAAGAGGAAGCGTCGTCTTGCAACACAACTGGTTTGTCAGAGTCAAAGTGAACCAAGCGTCGATCACTGAGCAATGCTTCTTTCAGTTTTTGGAAAGCGTGTTGGCACTCATAGGTCCAAACAAAGAGGGATGTTCTTTCGACACAAGCGATGCAAAGGAGCTGCGATTTGTGCAGCATTCGGTTTGAACCGAATATTATAGTTCATTTCTCCTAAGACTAACTGCAGTTCTGTGGCATTGCGTGGAACTGACAGGCCACGTATGGCTAACAAGTGTGATTGTAGAAAATTTACACCGTGACTGTTTATGACATCACCAAGATACTGCTACACTTATCCAGTCTACAATTTAGTCCTGGAGCAGCTAACAAACGAAACAAACCATGTAAATTTGCAATACGATCTTCACGTGTACGACCTGCTTCGATAATATCGTCCAAGTAGTTTGAACAGTTGGGCACTTGTGCAGTCAGGTGTTCCAAATGCCGTCGGAAAATGGCGGGTGCGGAAGCACTGTCAAAGGCAAAGGCAAATACCGAAATAATCGCGCACGTTTTGAGATTCTTCATCTAGTGGTATTTGAAGACACGTCGCGCAAATCAATTTTTAAAAAGTAGCGACCAGCACTTAATTTGTCCATGAGATCCTCTGGGCATGGCAATGGATAAATATCAATGACAGTTTGTGGGTTGACTAAGTCTACAGTCAACACAGAGGTTAATGCGAGCTGAAGGTTTGGGGAACAAAACCAATGGACTTTCCCATCGACTAGCTTGTACAGGCGCTATAGCTTCGCTGTCTTGCAATTCTTTAAGTTCAGCAGCGACTTTATCCCGTAACGCAATGGGAACAGTTCTGGCCCGACAAAATTTCGGCTGCTCATTGTCTTTCTTACTAGTATGTGCAACGAAACTTGCAGACTTGTCTAAACCTTCAGGGAACTCTTTCAGCAAGCGAGCTACACTGTCTTTGGCATTGAGTGCAGTCACTGACAACACATTGTCCTGAATTTGAAATCCCAACAAATCAAACGCATCAAGGCGAAATATATTCTCATAATCGCGTGATTGTAGCACAATGAAAGTCGCAATTCGCGTGTGCGAGCGATATATGGCAGGCAAAGTACATTTTCCGACAACTGGAATGTCTTGTCCATTGTAAGCCGTCAGTTGCGTGCTAGTTTTAGACAGTTGTGGGGAGCCTAACAGTTCATATGTGTTACACAATTCAGCAATGTAACAGAGGCACCCGTGTCCAACTGAAATTTCACCCGTCTTCCACTAATATGCAAATAAGAAGGTTGATGAACTGGCGTAGCTTTGATGAAACTGTTTGCTGGCTAGTTTTGCTGAAGCCTATAGCATGCTTGCATTGATCACATGGGCCTTGTGACGAGATTTTTGTGAGTGAGTAGAATTCTTGTTTGTTCCGTGGCAAACATACTGATTTACGTAACCTTGCTTGCCACAAGCTTAACGCTGTGCTTGCCTGGATGGGAGATCTTGGCGTTTGTGACGTGAATAGCACCGTGTGCACGACTTAATTCTCTTCTCCTGTGTACGGAACTGTTTACGCGGGGCGGTGCAGGGGGGCTGTTGCTATCTATGCAGGTCGTAAGCAAGGGATGACAAATTGGTGGCTGCTCAAATGTATCGGCCGCTGCGGTACCTGAATCGTACTGACCTACAATTTGTACTAAGTGCTGAAATGATGGGTCTGGCTGTTTCAAAACCTGTTCTCTGATATTAGTTACATTGTACATGATAACATCACGCGGCATTTCATCTCAATATAAAGCACGACAAGCGCATCTGAATTTTCATTTCTTCGTCATAAGGTGCAAACGTGATAAGATTGTTCTGACCTTCTCTTGCAATTAAAGAATTGGCACCTAGCTGCCACCACATTCACTTGTTGATCGTAATAGTTAGTTAGCGCATCTTCAGCCTGATCATAGGAAAGTTCACTCGGAGTGGCGTTAGGGAACAAATTCTGAACGAGGCGGAAGACTGCACTTCCTACCATGTACGTAAAGTAATGTAGTTTCACAGTACCTGGTACGTTATGAACTATTGCTACCACTCGAGCCAGTCCTCGAATTTTTTGTTAGACTGGTGTAGAGGTGGTATGACCGTCGGAGTCACAGTTGTTGCCTGTTGCATTGTATTGGCGGCCTTACTGGTGAATAGCTGCTGTACCACGTTTAGCAGCGTGGCGATCTGCTGGGTCTGCATTGTCTACCGGTTGCAGCTGTGGCACCTGAGCAGGGGGTGGGAGGGGTGGATTGTTCATACTAGAATAGACAAATGCAATAAACAAACAATGCAAGCAAGGAAAAGAAGCACACAAGCAAAGAAAATTTCTGCAACGCCCGCCTGAAAACACGGATTAGCAAAAACACTACAAGATACTCCTAAAACATGTAAACACACCCCTGCAAAGAAAAGACAAGGCAGAATTAAGGCGCCAGCAAAACACAGAAGCCGACAACAAAATAAAATTAATGGCAGCCAGGCTCTGGGTTCTTCTTACGCCTCGTCGCTAAATGTGAAATCCAGCGTAGTCGTCAAATATGCCAACGGCCTTCCCGACAGATCACTGATGGTTGCTTGGTTGGTAGGTTTAAAGAGAGAAGGGACCAAACTACGTGATCATCGGTCCCTTTTCCCTAATAAAACAATGCCACAAGTGTGAGAATGAAACGGCCGAAACATACAACACAAAACGGAAAGAAAGGAAAAGCCACAAGAACGACGGGAAGGCAACGAATACTAAAACGAACTAAAGAGAACAAGAAAACAAGAGAGAGACGATAGAAACGGAAGGGACTAAAACATGAAAGCAGATTACAGTGGCTGGCCAACCACGTGAATAAAAAGGGAAAGCCAGTCACTCTGCAACACATTAAAACCTCCACCATAAAAGCACTAGGGTGGAGGACACGGAGGGACAAAGGACATGCGCTAAAACCTACACAGAAGTATAAAACCAACTCTCACGAATAAAATGTAAACTACAGCTGCTGTAAAGGCATTGTCGCCTAACCCCGAAGGCAAGATGCTGGGAAAATTAAAAGTCTGCCGCAGAGCTGCTAAAAGTGGGCGGTCCAGCAAGAGGCGGACGACTGTCATTTGGAAGCCACAGCGAGACTGAGGTGGGTCCTCGTGACGGAGTAGGTAACCATGCGTTAGCCACGTATGGCCAATGCGGAGCCGGCAGAGGACAACTGATTCCCTGCGAGAGGCCTGCATGGAAGACTTCCACATATTCATTGTCCCCTTAATGACACACAGTTGTTTGTGCGTGCTGTTATGCCATTCCGTCTCCCAAAGCCGAAAAACCCTGCGGTGTAAGACAGAACACAGGTCAGCTTCGGAGATGTCTATCTCCAGAAACGGTTTCCGTGTCGCCTGTTTGGCCAGCCTGTCGGCAAATTCGTTGCCGGGAATTCCGACGTGTCCTGGGGTCCACACAAACACCGCAGAATGGTGGGACTGTTCCAGGGCATAGATGGCCTCATGAATGGACGCTACCACAGGGTGGCGAGGTTAGCACTGGTCGATAGCTTGTAGGCTGCTCAATGAGTCAGTACACAGGAGAAATTACTCTCCAGGGCATGAGCGGATGTACTCAAGAGCACGAGATATGGCCGCCAGCTCTGCGGTGAAAACACGGCAGCCAACTGGCAAGGAGTGCTGCTCAACATGTCCTCCATGAACATATGCGAAGCCTACGTGACCATCAGCTATTGAGCCGTAGGTGTAAACCATTTCAGAGCCCCGGAACACGTCAAGAATCGAGAGGAAGTGACAGCGGAGAGCGGCGGAATTAACGGAGTCCCTAGGGACATGCAAAAGGTCAAGGCAAAGCTGCGGCCGAGGCGTACTCCATGGAGGCGTACGTGAACGGACGGCAAGTAGAGGTGGTAAAGGGAAGGACTCCAGTTCGGAGAGAAGGGTCTGCAGATGAATCGCAGTCGTTAGCACCAATCTCGGCCGTCGATGTGGGAGATGGACTGCTGCGGGCAGGAAAACGAGACGGTAAGTCGAATGCTCAGGGGAACTATGAATGTGTGCTGCGTAACTGGCGAGCAGTTGCGCACGTCTGATCTGCAGTAGAGGGTCACCAGCCTCCACCAGTACGCTTGTCACCAGACTCGTCCTAAAAGCTCCTGTCGCCAATCGAACCCCGCAGTGGTGCACAGGGTCGAGTAAATGAAATGCTGAAGGCGCTGCAGAATCATAAACCACATTCCCATAGTCAATTTGGGATCGGACAAGGGCTCTTTAGAGCTGCAGCAGCGTACAGCGATCTGCGCCAAAATTGGTGTTGCTCAGGCAACGGAGAGCAATGAGGTGCTGCCAGCATTTCTGCTTAAGCTGACGAAGATTGGGGAGCCAAGTCAACTGAGCGTCGAAAACCAGTCCTAGGAATTGATATGTCTCCACCACAGAGTGGATCGTCATTAAGATAAAGTGTCGGTTCCAGATGAACAGTGCGACACCGACAGAAGTGTATGACACACGACTTTGCGGCTGAAAACGCGAAGCCGTGGGCTAGAGCCCATGACTGCGCCTTCTGGATGGCTCCCTGGAGGCGCCGCTAAGCAACAACAGTACTGGAGCAACAGTATGAAATTCAGAAGTTATCTGCACACAGAGAAGGCAAGATGGTGGGCCCGACAGCCGCTGCTAGACCGTTAATGGCCACTAAAAATAGAGCCCTGTGGGACTCCATTCTCCTGGATATGGATGGAACTATGGGAGTCACCAACTTGGACATGGAAAGTACGGAGCGACAGGAAGTTTTGGATAAAATCGGGAGTGGTCCCCGGAGACCCTACTCATACAATGTGGCAAGGATATGACGCCACCAAGTCGTGTCGTATGCTTTACGTAAGCCAAAAAAGACTGCAATCAGATGTTGCCGTCTGGAAAAGCCTATTCGGATGGCAGACTCGATGGATACAAGATTATCAGTAGTAGAGCGACCCTGGAAAAAGCCGCCCTGACATGGAGCCAGCAAGCCACGTGACTCCAGGACCCAACCCAACTCCTGACATACCATATATTCCAGCAGCTTACAAATAACGTTGGTGAGGCTGATGGGCCGATAGATATCCACATCAAGCGGGTTTTTACCGGGTTTGAGCAACTGAATGATGGTGCTCTCCCGCCATTGCGATGGAAATACGCCATCGCACCAGATCCGGTTGAAGATGAAGAGAAGGTGTCGCTTGTAGTCAGATGAGAGATGTTTAATCATCTGGCTCTGGAAGCGATCAGGCCCAGGAGCTGTGTCGGGGAAATGTGCAACAGAACTGAGGAGTTCCCACTCTGTAAATGGGGCGTTATAGGATACACTGTGACGTGTAGTGATTGAGATGACTTTCCCTTCCAGTCGCTGTCTGAGAATGCGAAAGTCTGTGGGGTAGACCTCTGATGCAGAGGCTCGAGCAAAGTGCTCGGCAATCACGTTTCCGCGTTTGCGTCAGTAGATAACACGCCATTTATTGTAACACTGGGGACAGCTGTTGGGGCCTGGTATCCGAAAAGACGTTTGATCTTTGCCCAGACTTGGGAAGGTGACTTGTGGCACCCAATGGTGGACACGTATCTCTCCCAACACTCCTCCTTCCGTTGTCTGACAAGGTAGCGAACACGGGCATGGAGGCCTTTAAACGCTACGTGCTACTCAAGGGAAGGGTGCCGCTTATGCCGCTGTAGAGCTCCCCGACGGGGGCCGCGGGGAGGAGGATTTGGAAGGGAGGGATTTGAGAGGCGGAGGCATAGACCCCGGATGGGGGAAGGAGGTGGAGGGGGGACAGGATAGGAGTGAGGATACCATGGAAGGAGTGGACACGACGGAGGCAAACAAAGTGGTCAACGTCACGGGATGGAGGCGGTCATACGTCTTCCTGGCCTCAGAATAAGAGAGACGATCCAAAGTTTTGAGTTCTTGAAGCTTCTTCTCCTTCTGATACGTGGGGCAGTCTAAGGATCTAGGCGAGTGGAGGCCAGGACAACTAACGCAATGAGGTGGTGGGGTGCATGTATGTTCCTCATGAAGAGGACGTCCACAATCGCCACAAAGGGGCTCAGCCTCACACCGTGACGACATGTGCCCAAAGCGCAAACACTGAAAACAGTGCATAGGAGGCGGGACGTAAGGTCACACGTCTCACCGGTAGCACATCACCCTTACCTTCTCCGGGAGTACGTCCCCCTCGAAGGCGAGGATAAAGGCCCCGGTGTCGATGCGGCGGTCTTTGAGGCCGCGCTGGACTAGCCGGACGAAATGCACGCCTCGGCGCTCCAGGTTGGCCCTGAGCTCCTCATCAGATTGCAGCAGGAGGTCCCGATGAAAAATAACCCCCTGCATCCTATTCAGTGCCAGATGCGGGACAATGGACACTGGGATGTCCCCTAGTTGGTCGCAGGCCTGGAGCGCCGCCGACTGTGTGGCGGAGGTTGTCTTTATAAGACCGGACCCCGAACGCATTTTACTGAGAGCCTCGATTTCCCCGAAGATGTCCTCGACGTGCTGAACAAAGAACATGGGCTTGGAGGTGGCGAACGTCCCCCCATCGGTTCGAGAACAGACCAAATAGCGGGGGAAGTACTTCGCCCCGAGCCAGCGGGCCTGTCCTTCCCCCAGGGAGTGGCGAAGGGGGAAAGGGCAGGAGAACCAGAACCAGAGACAGTACCTTTCTTTTTAAAAGACTCGGCCGCTGAGTGACCTGATACGTGTTGACGTTTCATCTGCGAAACGTCCGCCCCGATACTACCCACTCCGACCAGGGGCTCTCCCCGCGGGCGCCACCCAGCCTCAGCAAGGGCCACCTGGCAGGATGACCGTTGCCGGGAATCCTGATGCCCCAAGGAGACGGGCATCTACTCCTTGGCTGGCGTGGGGAGGGTGCAGCTCAGGTATCGGCAGTACGATCCCTGTGTTGTCAGGGGGCTACAACCTAGAGGGTACATGACGACCCCACCACAACGGGCTGGCTACCGTGCTGGATTTCGGGTGCCATGGAAAGTCCATCTTGATCGTAGATGCAGATGGGGACGCACTATGGGCGTAACTTGTACAACCCATCAGGCATTTAGGCCCAATTGGAGGAATAGTGGGTATGGTTACAACGCCGTTACAATGCTGAGTGCCAAGGTCTTATTGCACTGAGGACCAGTGGTACACCACGTAAGGCGTCCTTCCCCAAAGGCTCGTACTACTGTAGAATTTTGAAAAATGGAGGTCAGACCCCAAGGGGGACCATCACATGGAAGGCTGAAACGGTTGAAACTCCTTTTAGTCGCCTCTTACGACAGGCAGGAATACCTCGAGTCGCCTCTTACGACAGGCAGGAATACCTCGGGCCTACTCTTACCCCGGACACGCAGGGGGAGGTTGGTGAAGCTGATGGTGCCAGAACGTTGCAGCGGTGGCGTAAGATGATGTCATATGCACAGGATTCAGTCGTTCAAATTTTCTCTTAGCCTCAGTGTAGGTCAGTCTCTCCAGGGTCTTGTACTCCATGTTTTTCCTTCCTTTCTGGAGAATCCTGCAGTCAGGCGAGTAAGGTGAATGGTGCTCTCCACAGATGACACATGGAGTATTGGGAAGGGATGGGCGTCCGCAATCTCGGGATGCGACGCTGGAAGTACAGCGCGAAGACGTGTGGCCGAACTTCCAGCACTTAGAGCACCGCATCGGTGGAGGGATGTATCGCTTTACATCACACTGGTACACCATCACCTTGGCCTTCTCGGGCAATGTATAACCCTCAAAGGCCAAGATGAAGGCACCGGTGGCAACCTGATTATCCTTCGGACCCCAATGGACACAGTGGGTGGAATGTACACCTCGCCACTCTAAACTGACATGCAGCTCATCGTCGCACTTCAAAAGGTCTCTATGAAACATAATACCCTGGACCATATTTAAGCTCTTATGGGGCGTGATGGTTACAGAAATATCCCCCAGCTTGTCACAAGCGTGTAACTCCCGTGACTGGGCGGAGGATGCTGTTTTGATCAAGACTGACCCAGATCTCATTTTGGACAAGCCCTCCACCTTCCCAAACTTGCCCTCTAACTGCTCAACAAAAAACTAAGGCTTCGTCATGAAAGATTCCCCATCAGCTCTCGAACATACAAGGTACCGCAGTGAATAAGATCCGCTGCCGTCCTTAGCCTGACGTTCCTCCCATGGTGTGGCCAGGGAGGGGAACGATTTGGGGTTGTACTTCTGTGCATTGAATTGAGATCGTGATCACTTAGAGACTGCTGGTGTTTCACCACCAGCAAGAGATGATGGACTATGCTTCTTCGCATGTCATCTGCCCTGATGCCACCCATTCTGCCCAGGGGCCCTCCCCACAGGCGCCACCCAGCCACAGAAAGGGCCACCTGGCAGGATGGCCATTGCCGGGAGTCCTGATGCTCCAGGAGGAAGGGCATCTATCCCATGTCATACATGGGGATTTAACGGCGCAGACAACAGGGTACATAGTGGCCCCAACACAATGGACTGGCTACTGTGCTGGATATCATGGTCATCGTCGACCCAGAAATCGGCACTGCATAGTGCCTGGTGGAAAACGCACACAGGAAGGTGTCCTCGCCCAAGAGATGGAGAATGGGCAGGACTGCAATTCGACGACGAGAAAGTGGGCTAAAGATCTCAATGCACATTGGACACAATGCACCTTGTAAGGCGCCCTTCCCCAGTTGGCTTTCTCTTCGGGAAAATTTTGAAGAATGGAAGTCAGACCATACAGGGGACCGTCACATAAAGGCCGAAATATGTGAAACTCCTTTTAATCGCCTCGCACGACAGGAAGGAATACCTAGGGCCTATTCTAACCCCCAGACCCGCAGGGGAGACAGATCACCGAAGTTAAGCGCTGTCAGGCTGGGCTAACACTTGGATGGGTGACAGAGCGACTGGGATGCACTCAGCCCTTGTGAGGCAAACTGAGGAGTAGTACTTGATTGAGACGTAGCGGCTCTGGTCTCGTCAACTGACATACGGCCGGGAGAGCAGTGTGCTGACCACATGCCCCTCCATATCTGCGTCGAGCGACGCCTGTTGTCCGAGGATGGCAAAGCACCCGGTCGATACCGTTGGGCCTTCGTGGCCTGTTCGGACTGAGTTTAGCTCTTTTTAGTCGTCAAATGGTGTGTCTAGCAAACCTGCTTTCTCGGATCTCCAGACAACGTTCAAACAAATCATGTTAATGAGTTTTATTACAAAAAGAAAAGATTACAACACAAACTTTGTCAGTTAAACAGATGTGTCGCAAGAAAAGGGCGACGTGCAAAATAAGAAATGTTCTTCAGTATAAACAATTCTCAAGTCCGTGTTATATAGATCGTACAAACAAAGTAACTAGTGTCGATGCAGCAATAGAAGTCGCTAATCTTGAAGCTACTCTTCAACTGGGACGCTAGCAGTCGGGCGCGGCGCTTATGTCCTCTTCGCATAGGGGCCGCTGCTGTCGCGTTGTCGTCCTGGAGAGTGGTCTGACGGTGTGCTACTAGCTGACCTCTTCTCACAGCTATCTCTTCTCACAGCTGTCTCTTCTCTGTCGTTCCCGACTGGCTTGCCGGCGCTTAACTCTACCCCGTAATAGAAGAGATCTCCTCCGCCTCGTACTCATACTGATTTATGGATAGCCCTACATTGTGCCAGTTACCTCCGGCAATAGTTCAGACATTAGTCGAGTCCATACCACGTCGTGTTGCTGCATTTCTGCGCGCCCGCTGGGGCTCTACACGATATTAGGCAGGTGAACCAGTTTCTTTGGCTCTTCAGTGTATCTAACTAATGTTTTTCTTGTACTAATTTGACAAACACTATATCACCACGAGACGGCACTTGCATAGATAAATTTCCTATTCTAATATTAGTGGCATGGCTTTCAACTCCTAACCATTAATATACTTCTTAATTATGTTCATCGTGTTTAGCTTCGTTTCGTAACGTTACCCTGCAATGCCTACGTGGTGTGAACGACTACAGAATAAGTGTCTCAGTAAATCAAGTTGTAGATCTCCGTCGCCATTTTAGACATTGCGGTAGTCATGGAGGCATGTAATCGCTTGTGTGCAGCAGCGTCCCCCGAGAAACGAATCACGTGACCTGAATACATGTGAGGTCTTATAACAGTTGCTCACTTTCGATGCAATGTTAGCTTTGCTTCTGTCCAGCGTTCCTTGTCATGTGCATTTGATCGTGATCTTCCTTTGTGGTCGTAATCCCCCAGTGCAACAGTATTCAGTTATGACTTTTCTCTCTGGGATAGCTTTCGTAAAGAAAAAAAAATTGTGTATATATGTATATATATATACAAATATACCTGTGGATAACCACACTTCCATCGTCGCACCCGTAGATACTACATCAACACCTGCATGTACACAGATACTCCGTAATCCACCATACAGTGGGTGGCGGGAGATGCCTTGTACCGCTACTACTCATTTCCTGTCCTGTTCTACTAGCAGACAGAGCGAGCGAAAAAATGATAGTCTACTTGTCTCTGTACGATCAGTCATTTCTCCTACTTTTGTGAACCTTACGCGAAATGTATGTTGGCGGCAGAAGAATCGTTCTGCAGTCAGCTTCAGATGCCGCTACTCTAAACGTTCTCGATACTGTTCCTTGAAAGAAAGAATGTCATCTTGCCTCCAGCGATTCCCATTTGAGTCCACGAATCATTCTCGTAACACACTATGTGATCTAAAGAATGCGGACACATGGCTGAAAATGACTTACAAGTTCGTGGCGCCCTCCATCGGTAATGCTGGAATTCAATATGGTATTGGCCCACCCTTAGCCTAAACGAGAGCTTCCACTCTCGCAGGCATACGTTCAATCAGGTGCTGGAAGGTTTCTTGGGGAATGGCAGCCCATTTTTGACGGAGTGCTGCACTGAGGAGAGGTATTGATATTGGTCGATGAGGCATGGCACGAAGTATGCGTTACAAAATATCCCAAAGGTGTTCTCTAGGATTCAGGTCAGGACTCTGTGCAGGCCAGTCCATTATAGGGATGGTTCAAATGGCTCTGAGCACTATGGGACGTAATGTCTGAGGTCATTAGTCCCCTAGAACTTAGAACTACTCAAACCTAACTAACCTAGGGGCGTCACACACATCCATGCCCCAGGCAGGATTCGAAACTGCGACTGTAGCGGTCGAGTGGTTGTAGATTGTAGCGCCTATAACCGTTCGGCCACAGCAGCTGCCTACAGGGATGTTACTGTCGTGTGACCACTCCACGACATGCCGTGCATTATGAGCAGGTGCTCCATCGTTTTGAAAGATGCAATCCCTATAGCCGAATTGCTCTTCAACAGTGGGAAGCAAGAAGGTGCTTAAAACATCAATGTAGGACAAAAAGGTCTGCAAGGTGCCCCCCCCCCCCCCCCCCCCGCCCCAGAAAAACACGACCACACCATAACACCACCGTCTCCAAATTTTACTGTTCGCACTACACACGCTTGCAGATGACGCTCGCCGGGCATTCGCCATACCCACACCCTGTCATCGGATCGCCACATTGTGTACCGTGATTCGTCACTCCACACAACGCTTTTCCACTGTTCAGTCGTCCATTGTTTACGCTCCTTACACCAAGCGAGCCGTCGCTTGGCATTTACTGGCGTGATGTGTGGCTTACGAGCAGCCGCTCGACCATGAAATCCAAGATTTCTCACCTCCCGCCTAATTGTCATAGTACTTGCAGTGGATCCTGATGCAGTTTGGAATTCCTGTGTGATGGTCTGGATAGTTGTCTGCGTATTACACATTACGACCCTCTTCAACTGTCGGCGGACTGTCAGTCAACAAACGAGATCGGCCTGTACGTTTTTGTGCTGAACGTTTCCTTTCACGCTTCCACTTCACTATCACCTCGGGAATAGTAGACCAAGGGATTTTTAGGAGGGTAGAAATCTCGTGTACAGAGGCATGACACAAGTGACACGCAATCACCTAACCACGTTCGAAGTACGTCAGTTCTGCGGAGCGCCCCATTCTGCTCTCTCACGATGTGTAATGACTACTGAGGTCGCTGATATGGAGTACTTAGCAGTACGTGGCAGCGCAATGCACCTAATACGAAAAACGTATGTCTTTGGAGGTGTGGGGATGCTTTTGATCACATAGTGCACTTACGCGTTGTTTGAACCCACTGATTACAAACCCAGCAGCCCGCCTCTGAATTGCTTCGATGTCTTCCTTCAGTCCCACCTGGTGACAATACCAAGCACTCTAGCAGTACTCAAGAATGAGTCAGACTAGTGCCATGCCGGCAGCTGTGGCCGAGCGGTTCTAGGCGCTTCAGTCTCGAACCACGCGACCACTACGGTCGCAGGTTCGAATCCCGCCTCGGGCATGGATGTGTGTGACGTCCTTAGGTTAGTTACGTTTAGGTAGTTCTAAGTTCTAGGGGACTGATGACCGCAGATGTTAAGTCCCATAGTGCTAATAGCCATTTGAACTAGCCATATATACGCCCTCCTTTACAGACGAACGACACTTTCCTAAAATTCTCCAAATAAACTGAAGTCGGCCATTCGCCTCCTTCATGCCATCCTTACACGCTCGTTCGATTTCATATCGCTTTGCAACGTTATGGTTAGGTTTTTAATCGACTTGAGCTCCAGTGAACGTGCCGGCACGGAGATCCGTACGCTATGGCTGCTCAGAGGGAACTGGGTTCGGTCGCGGCGGCGGCCGATTTAAATACCCTCCGCCCGCGGCGCGCTCCCTCCGCCGTCCGCGCCCAGCGCCACGGTCGCGCGGTGGAACAGATTGCGACGGCGTCTGAGATGACGTCGGTGTGATGGCTCTGTCCGCCGTGGTCGTCACAACTATACGTCTGCTCGATTTACTCTTGATTAACCCGATCGCTGGTTCCCAAGCCTTGCTAAGATTATAGCCACAGTCCCGGTTTATGAGGTCGTCATTGGTGCGAATTTCGATGGCCTCTCTAACAACGCTGTCCCAGTATCTCGACGTCTGTACCAGAATCCTCGTGCGGTCATACTCCATGGCGTGATTTTCCGACAAACAATGTTCAGCGACCGCCGACTTGCTCGGATACATCAGTCGAGTGTGCCTCTGGTGTTCACGGCATCGATCCTCGACGGTACGCATCGTCTGACCAATATACGACTTGCCACATTGACACGGAATCTGGTACACGCCGGCCTTCCTCAAACCGAGGTCATCTTTGGCGCTCCCCACTAGTGCACGAGTTTTATTTGGAGGACAAAACACAGTTCCGACCCGGTGTTTCTTCAGAATGCGGGCGATTTTCCCCGAGAGTGCGCCTGTGTATGGAATAAATGCAGTGCCTACCTCCTCCCTCGTGACTTCATCCATCTCAACAGGTTGTGCTGCAGTGGTTGGGCGGAGAGCACGTTGAATCTGCCACTCTGAGTATCCATTTTTTCGAAATACAGTTCTCAGATGTTCCAATTCCTGGGGTAGACTCTCTGCGTCAGAGATAGTGCGCGCCCTATGTACTAGAGTTTTAAGTACCCCATTCCTCTGTGAAGGGTGGTGGCAGCTGTCTGCATGCAAATACAGATCAGTGTGCGTAGCCTTCCGATACACCCCATGACCTAGGGTGCCGTCAGCCCTTCTCTTGACCAAGACGTCAAGGAAAGGTAATTTACCCTCCATTTCAGTCTCCATAGTGAATTTGATGTTGGGGTGTATGGAGTTTAGATGTGTAAGGAAGTCAAGGAGTTTATCCATACCATGTGGCCAGATGACGAACGTGTCGTCCACGTAACGGAAAAAGCAAGTAGGTTTCCATACGGATGACGACAGGGCTTCCTCCTCGAAGTTCTCCATGTACAAATTCGCTACCACCGGTGAGAGTGGGCTACCCATGGCGACTCCCTCCGTTTGTTCGTAGTATTCTCTATTAAAAAGAAAATACGTGGAAGTCAAGACATGCCTAAAAAGTTCAGTGGTCTTCTCATCAAACTTCTGACTAATCAATTCTAGTGACTCTCGCAGGGGTACCCTCGTAAACAAGGAAACGACATCAAAACTCACCATGATATCTGACTCATCCAACCTGAAGCTATCAAGGCGTTTAACAAAATCCACGGAATTACGGATGTGATGAGGGCATTTACCCACATAAGGACTTAATATTCCCGTCAGGTATTTGGCCAACAAATATGTAGGTGCCCTGATGTTGCTGACAATTGGGCGTAATGGTACCTCCGCTTTGTGAACCTTCGGGAGTCCATATAGTCTAGGCGGTACCGGACCTTGCGGTAACAATTTCTTAGCGTCACCCTCCGGTAAATCTGCGTCTTTGAGAAGCGCCCTCGTCTTGTTCTCCACCTTCTTTGTAGGGTCAACGCTGATCTTCCGGTAGGAATCGTCATTTAGCAGGCTCTGCATCTTATCAGTGTAGTCCTTATGGGAGACAACAACTGTAGCATTGCCTTTGTCAGCTGGTAAGACAACAATTTCAGAGCGCTCCCTCAGATCACGAATGGCCGCCCTCTCTTTACTGCTGATATTTGACTTCATCGGCTTGGATTTCGTCAACGCACGACAAGTTTCACGACGTATTTCCTCGGCTGATTCTGGCGGAAGTCGAGCTGCAACCTGTTCAACAGCACTAACAATTTCTGCGACCGGAGCGAACTTGGGGGTGGGAGCGAAGTTGAGACCTCTCTGCAAAACCGAGACCGCATCATCACTCAACACCATGCCACTCAAATTGATGACAGTCTTGCACGGAACCTGCTGGGATGGTTTGTCAAGGAGACGTGAGAACTTAGCTGTTTGACGTCCTGTAGCCTTCTTATGGGCGGAATCAGCTGACACCCAGGTGACACCATCAATCCAATCCCAGGAACAAGAAGTGAACTTACTAGCCAGTTGCAAATGTAGTTTGAGTAATTCCTGTGAGATAAACTCAAGGCTCCGGCGGGTGAATTGCACTCTCTCACGTACCAATGCGAGGCTGGCTCGTTTCTTGATTCTTTTAGCTGCTGCAGAATCGATGTGATGCATAACCTTAGCAAAATTTGGAACAACATTCTCGGAACGACATCTCTTTAGAAAGGCAAGAGTACTTAGCAAACGACATCTACGGTGGCGCAACTTTTCAAATTTCTTCATGCTGCGATACATCTCCTCCCCGTAAAGGTGTATGATGTGATTCTTCAGTTTCTCCCGGCGTATTTGATAATCAAAATATCCACGGGTATGCTGCCGGTCTATAGTGTCCAACGGGCACAATATTTCGGCGATCAAACATGTCGCCATCATCAGGTGAACTGACGGACTGAGCTCCAGTGAACGTGCCGGCACGGAGATCCGTACGCTATGGCTGCTCAGAGGGAACTGGGTTCGGTCGCGGCGGCGGCCGATTTAAATACCCTCCGCCCGCGGCGCGCTCCCTCCGCCGTCCGCGCCCAGCGCCACGGTCGCGCGGTGGAACAGATTGCGACGGCGTCTGAGATGACGTCGGTGTGATGGCTCTGTCCGCCGTGGTCGTCACAACTATACGTCTGCTCGATTTACTCTTGATTAACCCGATCGCTGGTTCCCAAGCCTTGCTAAGATTATAGCCACAGTCCCGGTTTATGAGGTCGTCATTGGTGCGAATTTCGATGGCCTCTCTAACAACGCTGTCCCAGTATCTCGACGTCTGTACCAGAATCCTCGTGCGGTCATACTCCATGGCGTGATTTTCCGACAAACAATGTTCAGCGACCGCCGACTTGCTCGGATACATCAGTCGAGTGTGCCTCTGGTGTTCACGGCATCGATCCTCGACGGTACGCATCGTCTGACCAATATACGACTTGCCACATTGACACGGAATCTGGTACACGCCGGCCTTCCTCAAACCGAGGTCATCTTTGGCGCTCCCCACTAGTGCACGAGTTTTATTTGGAGGACAAAACACAGTTCCGACCCGGTGTTTCTTCAGAATGCGGGCGATTTTCCCCGAGAGTGCGCCTGTGTATGGAATAAATGCAGTGCCTACCTCCTCCCTCGTGACTTCATCCATCTCAACAGGTTGTGCTGCAGTGGTTGGGCGGAGAGCACGTTGAATCTGCCACTCTGAGTATCCATTTTTTCGAAATACAGTTCTCAGATGTTCCAATTCCTGGGGTAGACTCTCTGCGTCAGAGATAGTGCGCGCCCTATGTACTAGAGTTTTAAGTACCCCATTCCTCTGTGAAGGGTGGTGGCAGCTGTCTGCATGCAAATACAGATCAGTGTGCGTAGCCTTCCGATACACCCCATGACCTAGGGTGCCGTCAGCCCTTCTCTTGACCAAGACGTCAAGGAAAGGTAATTTACCCTCCATTTCAGTCTCCATAGTGAATTTGATGTTGGGGTGTATGGAGTTTAGATGTGTAAGGAAGTCAAGGAGTTTATCCATACCATGTGGCCAGATGACGAACGTGTCGTCCACGTAACGGAAAAAGCAAGTAGGTTTCCATACGGATGACGACAGGGCTTCCTCCTCGAAGTTCTCCATGTACAAATTCGCTACCACCGGTGAGAGTGGGCTACCCATGGCGACTCCCTCCGTTTGTTCGTAGTATTCTCTATTAAAAAGAAAATACGTGGAAGTCAAGACATGCCTAAAAAGTTCAGTGGTCTTCTCATCAAACTTCTGACTAATCAATTCTAGTGACTCTCGCAGGGGTACCCTCGTAAACAAGGAAACGACATCAAAACTCACCATGATATCTGACTCATCCAACCTGAAGCTATCAAGGCGTTTAACAAAATCCACGGAATTACGGATGTGATGAGGGCATTTACCCACATAAGGACTTAATATTCCCGTCAGGTATTTGGCCAACAAATATGTAGGTGCCCTGATGTTGCTGACAATTGGGCGTAATGGTACCTCCGCTTTGTGAACCTTCGGGAGTCCATATAGTCTAGGCGGTACCGGACCTTGCGGTAACAATTTCTTAGCGTCACCCTCCGGTAAATCTGCGTCTTTGAGAAGCGCCCTCGTCTTGTTCTCCACCTTCTTTGTAGGGTCAACGCTGATCTTCCGGTAGGAATCGTCATTTAGCAGGCTCTGCATCTTATCAGTGTAGTCCTTATGGGAGACAACAACTGTAGCATTGCCTTTGTCAGCTGGTAAGACAACAATTTCAGAGCGCTCCCTCAGATCACGAATGGCCGCCCTCTCTTTACTGCTGATATTTGACTTCATCGGCTTGGATTTCGTCAACGCACGACAAGTTTCACGACGTATTTCCTCGGCTGATTCTGGCGGAAGTCGAGCTGCAACCTGTTCAACAGCACTAACAATTTCTGCGACCGGAGCGAACTTGGGGGTGGGAGCGAAGTTGAGACCTCTCTGCAAAACCGAGACCGCATCATCACTCAACACCATGCCACTCAAATTGATGACAGTCTTGCACGGAACCTGCTGGGATGGTTTGTCAAGGAGACGTGAGAACTTAGCTGTTTGACGTCCTGTAGCCTTCTTATGGGCGGAATCAGCTGACACCCAGGTGACACCATCAATCCAATCCCAGGAACAAGAAGTGAACTTACTAGCCAGTTGCAAATGTAGTTTGAGTAATTCCTGTGAGATAAACTCAAGGCTCCGGCGGGTGAATTGCACTCTCTCACGTACCAATGCGAGGCTGGCTCGTTTCTTGATTCTTTTAGCTGCTGCAGAATCGATGTGATGCATAACCTTAGCAAAATTTGGAACAACATTCTCGGAACGACATCTCTTTAGAAAGGCAAGAGTACTTAGCAAACGACATCTACGGTGGCGCAACTTTTCAAATTTCTTCATGCTGCGATACATCTCCTCCCCGTAAAGGTGTATGATGTGATTCTTCAGTTTCTCCCGGCGTATTTGATAATCAAAATATCCACGGGTATGCTGCCGGTCTATAGTGTCCAACGGGCACAATATTTCGGCGATCAAACATGTCGCCATCATCAGGTGAACTGACGGACTGAGCTCCAGTGAACGTGCCGGCACGGAGATCCGTACGCTATGGCTGCTCAGAGGGAACTGGGTTCGGTCGCGGCGGCGGCCGATTTAAATACCCTCCGCCCGCGGCGCGCTCCCTCCGCCGTCCGCGCCCAGCGCCACGGTCGCGCGGTGGAACAGATTGCGACGGCGTCTGAGATGACGTCGGTGTGATGGCTCTGTCCGCCGTGGTCGTCACAACTATACGTCTGCTCGATTTACTCTTGATTAACCCGATCGCTGGTTCCCAAGCCTTGCTAAGATTATAGCCACAGTCCCGGTTTATGAGGTCGTCATTGGTGCGAATTTCGATGGCCTCTCTAACAACGCTGTCCCAGTATCTCGACGTCTGTACCAGAATCCTCGTGCGGTCATACTCCATGGCGTGATTTTCCGACAAACAATGTTCAGCGACCGCCGACTTGCTCGGATACATCAGTCGAGTGTGCCTCTGGTGTTCACGGCATCGATCCTCGACGGTACGCATCGTCTGACCAATATACGACTTGCCACATTGACACGGAATCTGGTACACGCCGGCCTTCCTCAAACCGAGGTCATCTTTGGCGCTCCCCACTAGTGCACGAGTTTTATTTGGAGGACAAAACACAGTTCCGACCCGGTGTTTCTTCAGAATGCGGGCGATTTTCCCCGAGAGTGCGCCTGTGTATGGAATAAATGCAGTGCCTACCTCCTCCCTCGTGACTTCATCCATCTCAACAGGTTGTGCTGCAGTGGTTGGGCGGAGAGCACGTTGAATCTGCCACTCTGAGTATCCATTTTTTCGAAATACAGTTCTCAGATGTTCCAATTCCTGGGGTAGACTCTCTGCGTCAGAGATAGTGCGCGCCCTATGTACTAGAGTTTTAAGTACCCCATTCCTCTGTGAAGGGTGGTGGCAGCTGTCTGCATGCAAATACAGATCAGTGTGCGTAGCCTTCCGATACACCCCATGACCTAGGGTGCCGTCAGCCCTTCTCTTGACCAAGACGTCAAGGAAAGGTAATTTACCCTCCATTTCAGTCTCCATAGTGAATTTGATGTTGGGGTGTATGGAGTTTAGATGTGTAAGGAAGTCAAGGAGTTTATCCATACCATGTGGCCAGATGACGAACGTGTCGTCCACGTAACGGAAAAAGCAAGTAGGTTTCCATACGGATGACGACAGGGCTTCCTCCTCGAAGTTCTCCATGTACAAATTCGCTACCACCGGTGAGAGTGGGCTACCCATGGCGACTCCCTCCGTTTGTTCGTAGTATTCTCCATTAAAAAGAAAATACGTGGAAGTCAAGACATGCCTAAAAAGCTTTAATTTGTGTGACCTGCTTACTAAATATTTGACGGTATATATATTGTGTATTGCATTATTTTCAAAGTGTGACAGACGTTTAATGGCATAAAGTGGGAGCTGAGATACTGTATGTCTACTCGTATATCGACCAGCGATGTAATTAGGAAGGCGACTGTGCGTCAGACTACGTATTCAACGCGACAACAAATGTCTGGCAATCTTTTGGGCTGACGATGAAAGGTGGAGTTTTCATTACAGGAATTATATTAAGAAGTGAATGACAAAATCAGTTACAAATACGGTCTTCAGTCGTAGATTATTAGTACGAGACAGAAAAGACGAATCGAGTACACCGAAGAAAGCTGCACAGCGGTACAAATTTTTATTTTTACCACAGAACACTATTGTTCCTAACACATTGCCCAGACAAAACGATTTATTTCAACTTCAGCAAAAATGTTAAGTCGAACAACGGCATAGAGCATTTAAATTCTAAGTGTACTACGAGAGGTGACGTGACAAGATGCCAATATCATTCTGTCACTGGTCAAAACTGTGTATTTAGTAGTATCGCAAATTGCTCTTTATCCTTTTCCCTGGTCCATGACATACGGATAATCCCTGTGACCATTCTTGCATCGCGATACTGCCGTTTTCTGACATCTGTGAAGTGGTAGCCATTCCAGCAGTTATACGACTGTGGCGTTACAATAGGGCTCTGCTTTCGGTAACAGATGCAGCTCACGTTGTAGACTTCATTGCGTACCAGTTAAAACTCTTCGGTCACTTCCAAATAACATGGAGTCTATAGATGTGTAATAGGTTTTAAAGTGTGTTGACAAGAAATACGTGCAGTTTCTTCGTGCCACATAAATTAAACGTGGTTGCTGGTATGGAGTATCGTCATCTAAATCTCTGTATTATTTCAATTTCCATCAACCCCGAATAATTTTGATACAATCGTGTTGTGTCGTGCGTTGCATAACTCTTACGAGTCTCTCTGAAAGAGCTTTACCCAGTAACACTTGGAGTGATTTCTTTTGGGTTTCCTTGGAAGATGCTGTTCCATTGCCAATAAAGTCAATTTTAATGTAATTCTTTAGCTTATCATGCATACTTTTTCGTATATCACCGTATCCTGATGCTTTTTTTTTCTTAATGATGATCAGGTTCAATAAGTTCATATATTGTTATAAGCTCTACTTTATCCACTAAGAAGGATTTTCGTAGTTATTTACATCAGGCGTTAGCGCAGAATATTACTACACAAACACAACGATAACGTGTTTGTACAGAGGACAACTAGCAAAGGCACTCTTCACAGATTTATATTGTGTAACTATTGTTCTGCCTGTGACCCCGAAATTGAGATTTGAAAGGACAATCGCTTGTTGCAGTATGTAGACGCCTTGTATATAAATGCAGAATTTCATTCTTAGACATTCGGTATGCAAAGATGAAATCTCTAATGAGCAGGATAAAACAATGAGTCAGGCTGAATGAAACCTTACTATCATGAAATAAATCACTGATGCTCACCTAGTAAAAATGCTCACCTAAAAAGGTCACGTGGGCGTGATTACCACCATATCAAGGGATCTATTACACAACAGCTGGTGAAAGTAAATTTACTATTAATTTACTCCTGTGCAACTGAGTTCTGAAATTAGTATTACCTGGTGACTGCAACTTATCTCGGAGATTGAAATGATTAATGAGTGTAGTAGGGACAGGAAACCTTGTAAAATTGTTCTACATGCCTTATCCGCGAGGAAAAACCGGACCGCTATATCTTTCCGTGGGAGCTGTTCAAGAGGGGAATGACAGAGAGTGAATGTGAACGTGGTTCAATGAGCTGTCTGCCAGGCACTTAAGTGTGACTTGCGGAGTAGCCATGCAGATGTAGAAGTGATCACACTGCCCGTATCTGCTTCTTCGCATGGAACATAATTTGATATCAGAAGTGGCGCTGGGTTTCTTTCCACGAATTACATTCCACCATCGACATACTTGCCCTTCATTTTAATTAACTAATTAATTAAATTGATGCCTGCCCCGTTGGCCGTGCGGTCAAACGCACGGCTTTCCGGGCGGGAAGGATCGCCTCGTCCCCGGTACCAATCCGCCCGGCGGATTTGTGTCGAGGTCCGGTGAACCGGCCAGTCCGTGGATGGTTTTTAGGCTGTTTTCCATCTGCCTCGGCGAATGCGGGCTGGTTCCCCTTATTCCGCCTCAGCTGCACTATGTCGGCGATTGCTGTGCAATCAAGTTCTCCACGTACGCGTACACCACCATTACTCTACCACGCAAACATAGGGGTTACACTCGTCTAGTGTGAGACGTTCCCTGGGGCGTGCACGGGGGACCGAACCGCACAGTAACCCTGGGTTCGGTGTAGGACGGCGGAGGGGTGAAGTGGACTGCGGTAGTCGTCGTGGGGTTGTGGACCACTGCGGCTACGGCGGGGACGGAGCCTCTCCGTCGTTTCTAGGTCCCCGGTTAACATACAGTACAATTAAATTGATTGAAAAATTGGCGATAAATAGTTCAGTTGAGTCACTTTCGGTATTCACGAACTGCTTCAGGTTATTCAAATAGATTCCCATACCACTGAACCAATTTGATTGACTAATTAATTACTTAAATTGATATCCTTCAATTTGCCTTGCCTCCGTCCTCCTCCTGTAAATATTGATGGAGCTATTGCAATGTATGAAATATTGTGTAAGCAATTTAGACAGCATGTGGAACATTGTTTATTTAAAGAAATTTACGGGGTACAAGGTGGTGTATGAGTACAGTTTGTCAGGAAATCGATTGCAGTGTGTGTAGAATATTTAAACTCCCGCCGGAAGTTCGAGTACTCCCTCGGGCATGTGTTGTTCTTCGCAAGTTAGTTTGATCAGTGTGTAAGTCTAGGGGCCGATGTCCTGAGTAGTTCGGTCCCTTAGGAATTCACACACATTTGAACATTTTAATATTTAAATAACTCCGTCGCTTTTTGCATTCCGATCGTGTAAGGAAACGCGTAATTACACCGTCACAGATCGCTGAAACACACCTGAAGAAGTTTCTCGCACGTCGCGACCCCCGCGCGCTGCCCCAGCCGCTCAGCCCGGGGCCCGCGTCGCGTCGGCTGCCTGGCCGCCCCACACTGGCGGCAGACAGCCTGAGGAGCGGCGGCGGCGGCGGCGGCGGCGGCGGCGGCGGCGTGCAGTGGTTCTGAGCGCACCTCCTGTCGGCGTCCACAGCCACCTCACGTGGTCTGCACGCGTGAAGCAGTCTACCAGTACCTGCGCGCGCCCTTCCAGGGCGAATATCTGACAGGCAATCTATACAGAAATCTGCTCAAGTTAATAAACAATCAAAGCTCGATCACATGATCGTGATGCAGGGGATACAAGGCAGATGCGGTATCTGCTATCACACACACAAGTTGACGATCTCACAAAGACAGTAGCAGGCTGACTCGAAATAGAGTTTAAAAAAATATCGGTGCACACAAAGAGAGAGACAGAGCTGCAGTTTTTTTTTCCAGATGACATAGGAACTAGGATGTGATGTTTCATTCCTCCGTGGGGTCTAAGCTGCCTCGGCCTTCCTGGCACATTTTCACGAACTGCTTCAGGATTTATTAAATCTAGTGCAGAATATCTCATGTTGAACATGTCACAAATGTTGCTTCAGAAGACGTGCCACAGGAAATGTTAATAAAATTGTTAGTATAGGTGTTTGAACAGTTTGCTCCACGCAGTTTAAAACTACTTGAAATAAAAAAAAAAGATCGACAAAGCTCAGTAGTTTGCGTGCATAAACATCTGTGTTATGTTTTTGACGAGAAATATCGTTAAATAATCCATACCTATTATTATGTGACGTCACAATTGGACGCGGTGATGTATGAAATGATAGTTGGAATGTGAAATTTCGACGTGAATTTATACCGTCACGGTTATAAAGTTTCGGAAATTGACAGCGAATACATAAAATTAGAGACAAATACCGTGAAAAGAATCCTGTGTAAAATCGATAAGACTGCGTGTTCTGTATGAGGAGATTAAATTGAAGCTACATATACACATCTTAATAGTGAAGAGAGGCGGCATTCTAGAGACGTGACGTCAAGGCCATCTAGAGACGTGACGTCAAGGCCAAACGGCAATGTTACCCCGCAAATGAGCAATACAACCTAACATCGGACCATGAAGTCTGTGTGCAAGAGGAAGCTTACCAGTGGCGGTGGTAACTGTGGTAAGGCACTTACATCTCCTCTGACAACGGACGTTAGTGTTTATTACCTCGTAGGTAGCCGCTGTCTGTCGGCTGTGGAGGGTCATTTTTCGAACCGTAACCGAACGTAAACTTCGTAAACAATACGTGTCATACACCTCTCGACACATACGTAGGGTTTGTGTTACAAAGAATCGCTGTTTTCTTTGGTGTGCAAGGTAGTCGTTTTATCCCTTTACAGATTGTCGACATAGTTTATTGTAGAGAAAACTTCATGGAGAATGTATCCCATGCACTGGGGATATACTTCTTACATTGCAATATTAAGAGCGTTGCATTCTGCTCGGCTAATAGGTCGGAAGCTGTACCGCCCTAGCGTTGTAGCGTGTTTTAAGTGCAGAACCGTGTAGCCTTAGGGACGCATGTGTTTATGTTCCACAATAATTTCCCTCTTACCAGTCTCGTCTTGGTACTGAGCTCAGACATTAGAACAATATTTCTGAATCTATAGCGCAGTTGATTTACGTGTAATGCTTCAAAGTACGTTCGTCTGGAGTCCGATCTTGCATAAACCACACGTTTCTTATTCACAACCATCTGTTATATCACCACAACACTCCCGTATCTACTGTTCACCGGTAGGGAGTGCTAACCTACTACACATGCGCTCATCTGGAGTGATCTTGTGCACATGAATGGGTGCCACGAGTAAAGTTTATTCGGAATAGTGTTCGCTGAACATCATTATGGACTCTGTTCCTTCACGAGACGTGAAACGTAGCGGTCTACGTCTGGTCAGCTGGAAATTAAATCAGCGACAGTGTTGCAGCGAGACTTGCTCAAAAACATACGAGGGGGTCTTTCAATCTCTAACTTCTTCCTAGGAATGCAAGAGTGCTCTGTACTCCCATCTGCCTGGGGAAAGAGGGGCAATCGCAATCGTGAGTTATGCCCTATGCTCTAAGTGCTAGAAATATGTAAATGGCTGAATGGCATACTTTAGTGTGTACATTAGAGAATTAACCGTTAATGGACGTACTGCACAGTCATCTATCTACATTCGCAGTGCTAAGCACAAAGTAGTGGAGGGGCGGTTTAGCGATGATACAGAAACTGGAAAACATGCTGCTGTGTCATTGGTCGGCGTTAAAATTACGGAAAAAGACTAGTAAAATGGAATAAACTGATCAAACTTTCAACTGTGACGCTTATTACAGTACATCGACGGTGTCTTTTGCATCCCATCCGTCCACTGGTGCACTGTCGATTACCACATAATGATTGACTGACAACACTTGTTTGAGATGAGGAAAGAGTCTCGGTGAAGGGGCAGCACCTCCCGGGGAAGGCCAGCACAGAAGTAGTGGTTGTGTACATGACCACAATATGAGTAAGCAGTCAAAATGGAACACTGAGTCATCTGCTACCCCGTCACTGTGAAATATGAGTTTAAATGCAGAGGTCATCATTCACATTCAGGCTGGTGTTTGGAAACGCTTCACAGTGCCACAAAACTCTTCCAGATTCCTAATGTTGTGACTTTCTTTCATTTCAGTCATGCAGTGTGTGTGTTGTGGACGCAGCAGCACACGATTTACACCGTATGCTGCCCAGTTTTCTGTGAGATCCACTGGATCGAAACACGTTAATGTCAGTTTAGAACCTGATACACACCTCAGAGTCATGGTGGAAAAAACAAAAGGTATGGTAGTGTACAAAGCTGTAGTTGAAACCTGGTAGGGGAAGGCAGGATTCGGTCACGATTGTGGACGGGGTCGTGATCAGTCACTACTGGTTGCCTTTCACAGTTATACACAATTTATTTTAAACCGGTAATTCCAGACTCAACAATAAATAATAATACCACACGTTACTAATGAACGAATAAACAACTATGTAAATAATACTGTTTTCAGTGAGTCACAATTTAGCAAATCACCATCAAATACAGATACAGCAAGTAATGTTTTAAAAGCAAGCCACTATGATCTGGGCAGAAAGCTTTACACGCCAGAAATGGCAATAATTTGAGAATTGTTTAAAACTCGCTGCAACTTACGAATTACAGGTATTGAAATATTAAAGGAAAGTTGCCACAAACACACCAGAAGGCATCAGACGCCAGGAATGGCAGTAAATAAGGTTTTAAAGGCTTACTGCGTAAATACAAATTACCAAATTGCCAAATTAGAATTTTAACGCAAGTGATCACAATCGCGGCTGAAGGCCTTACACGCCAGGAACGGCAATAATATAAAAAAATTTGAAACCTGTTGTAAAACAGCAAACACAATAGCAAAGATTAATTAAAAAAAACAAGCAACTGATCACCAAATGGATGAAATAAGATGATGGTAAACTTTGTAACACAACCCTTAACATCCACTGAACACTACACTGCTAGATTTATTCCAGAAGGCGATCGAAACTATTGACTGGACACATAAAACCTTTAATGTAGCCATTACCAGGTATTGTAATAAATAATACAATAATAAAACACAAGGACCAGTACATAAGTTCCTTAAAGAGTCTGAGGCAGATTATACCTGCAGAAGGCGTGGACTGAAGGAGCGTTACACTGAACTACTGGTCATCAGACATATTGTTTTTTGCACTACGACTTCAGAGTTTGTGTCACGTTCCAAACTGACATTAACACTTTCTGATCCATTGCATCTTACAGAAAACTAGACATCACACGGTGTAAATCATGTTGCTACTCTCACAACACATTAACATGTTCTGATCCATTGCCTCTCACAGAAAACTAGACATCACACGGTGTAAATCATGTTGCTACTCCCACAGCAAAACTAACACACACACACTCACAAACTGGATGATTTTAAATAAGAGACAGTTGAAGAGGCATTAAAAGATGACATAGACTGGATGGAGTGATCGGAAGAGATGGAGCTGTAACGAGGTACGATTTAATGGCCGACTGATTATGCATTCTAGAGATGGAGGGAGATGGTGCCGCAGGTTATCTGACCATTTTTTCGTTTTTCTAACAGGATGCATCAGTCGTGTGATACAGCGTGAGTTCGACTCATATGCAACCACATGTTCTGTGTGTGACTTACAGCACTGTCTACTTGCAATCGTTAATATGGAACCTCTCGGTCATCATAGCACTGCCATCTCATCTGGGATGAAACGTGATCATCCCGTTTCGACACATACCTCTACACGAACTACGATTTCTCTGACGTACTCCATTCCCCTGTCGCATCTTGGGTATAAAATCGAGACTTCGGCTTCGTAACTGTAGTGACACTAAGTTAGAGACAGGTATTTGTGAGGTTCTGCAATCTTTCCGTAGACATCTGCTTGACGGATGTCCTGTTTCCAGAGCTAGTGGCTGCATGACGTGTAATTTCAAATGTCAGACGCCGCTGCTATGCGTTTATGTTTCCTTGTAGGAGCTATTCTCCGCTACTAACCATCATTTCGTAAAGGACTGATACGAGCACAGTATAATTTCTGAACTGGGATCGGATGTGAACAATGGACGCTATACATCTCTAGAAAGCTACGTTGTGCATGTATCACACGGAATCGATATTTTAAGGAAGTAGTTTTTTTCATTTTGCAGTGTCTTACGAAGCATATATGTCATGGGCTGGAAATAGATTTCTTGCATTGGAATGTTAACAGCGTTACCTTCCATGCGACTAATAAGTCGGAAACTGCAGCAACCAAACATTATAGCCTGTTCTAAGTGCAGAACCATGATGCCTTAGGAGTGCGTTTGTTCGTGTTCTCTCTTACCAGTACCTTCCTGGTACTGATTCCAAACATTAGAACAATAGAATTGATAACGTAATTGAGTTATATAAAAATTTTTTGAACTACATCCGTCTGGAGATCTTTCGTGCATACAAGCCACCTTCTTCTAGTTCTTCTTAACAGTCTGCTATTACATCAGAACACTTTCAGATCTAATACTCTACACCGACAAGGAGTGCTAACGTCCGCGACATGCGAGCATCTGCAGAAATCTTGTGCACTTGGACGAGTGCGGAACACCAGTTACGGACCCGGCAAGCTCCATACATTCACAAGACGCAGAACGCAACAGCCTACTTCTGCTCAGCTGCAGATGAAATCGGTGACGGTGCTGCAGGGCGGGTTGGTCAAAGACGGTGCGAGGGGGTTTTTCAGTCTCTGTCCCAAGAATGCGAGAATATCCTGTGACTACCATCCGCACAGAAAAATATCGTAAATTACGCACTATTCTCGAGGCGCTAGAAACATGTAAACCACTGTCTGGTGTACTTTGATTATATATATATTCAAGAATTAACAATGACTGGAAGTACTGCACAGTCACCTACAGGGTGATCAAAAAGTCTGTATAAATTTGAAAACTGAATAAATCACGGAATAATGTAGATAGAGAGGTACAAATTGGCACACATGCTTGGAGTTACATGGGTTTTATTAGAACCAAAAAAATACAAAAGTTCAAAAACTGTCCGACAGATGGCGCTTCATCTGATCAGAATAGCAATAATTAGCATAACAAAGTAAGACAAAGCAAAGATGATGTTCTTTACAGGAAATGCTCAATATGCCACCATCATTCCTCAACAATAGCTGTAGTCGAGGAATAATGTTGTGAACAGCACTGTAAAGCATGTCCCGAGTTATGGTGAGGCATTGGCGTCGGATGTTGTCTTTCAGCATCCCTAGAGATGTCGGTCGATCACGATACACTAGCGACTTAATTTAACCCTAAAGCCAATAACCGCACGGACTGAGGTCTGGGGACCTGGGAGGCCAAGCATGACGTAGGTGGCGGCTGAGTACACGATCACCACCAAACAACGCGCGCTAGAGATATTTCACGTAACTAGCAATATGGGGTGGTTCTAATAAAACCCCATGTCATTCCAAGCATGTGTGTCAATTTTTACCTATCTACATTATTCCGTGGTTTATTAAGTTTTCAAATTTATACTTACTTTTTGATCACCCATACTACATTCGCAATGGTACTCGCAAAGTAGAGGAGGGGTGCTTTAGCGATGATAGTGAAACGGGGAAGCATGATATTGCAGCATTGGTCGGTTTTGACTTTATTCAATTGCTAAAATTGTTTGTACTATCAACTGTGGTGCTTACTATTACAGTACATCGGCGGTGTCTCTTCCATCCAATCTGTCCACTGGTACACTGTTGATTACCACATAATGATTGACTAACATCACTTGATTGAGATGGAGAAAGTGTCTTGGTAGAGGGGAACATCTTCTGGGTAAGGCTCAGTGATCGCGCAAATGACTGCAATATGAGGAATCATTCGAAATGGAACTTTGAGCCATCATCTATTCTGTCACTGTGCCAGATGACTTTAAATGTAGAGGCTGTCAATCACGTTTGGACAGCAGTTTGGAAAGGTTCCACAATGCTGCAAAACTCTTTCAGTTTCCTTTTGTTGTGACTGTCTTATTCAAAATCATCCAGCGTGTGTGTGTGTGTGTGTGTGTGTGTAGTGGAACAAGGCAGGCGTCACCCTACTCCCCACCTGTTGCCGATGTATCCAAGATGGCGGCGATGACGTCATCCAATATGGCGGCGATCTTATCCAAGATAGCGGATTTTGGTGGGAACTTTGAAATTTGGTGGGAAGAAGATGGTCAATTGGGAATTTCGGTGTATATTCGGTCAATTTATGCCTATTCCCTCGTCATTTTTCGCAATTCTATCGATTTTATGTCAGATCTATCCATATGATCATGACATAACCTCTGGTTCCATGTTTTGAAATTGCTTGAAAATGTAGCGCAGCTGCCAACACCTAGCCCAAATGCAGTGATCAAGACCGCACGGGATTAGTCGAGCGGTCTGAGGCACTGCAGTCATGGACTGTGCGGCTGGTCCTGGCGGAGATTCGAGTGCTCCCTTGGGCTTGGGTGTGTGTGTTTGTCCTTAGGATAATTTAGGTTAAGTAGTGTGTAATCTCAGGGACTGATGACCTTAGCAGTTAAGTCCCATAAGATTTCACATACATTTGAACATTTTTTTTAGAGTGATCAAGAGGCGTAATATAGCACTGTACTCGAATGTATCCAGTCACCTCCACATTCAGAGAGCGTTTGCTCTGTTTTCTGTATGTCTGTGTATATGCATGCCTCGCAAAAGGCTCCCATGACCCTAAGTAGACCCGAGTTAGTGTTTGAATGTGGATCTGCCACACATTATATCCAGAGCAATGTTGAGATGCGGATCCACAATTTGCGTCGCACGGGATAGGGTTTGAGGGTGGAATCGCCATGCACAATGTACAAAGTGGTGTCTTGGTGCAGATCCACAATATACCACATCCAAGTTTGCATTTGGGTGTGGATCTGTCACAGACTATATACATCCACACCTATGTTCGGAGGCGGATCCACCACATATCACATCTGTGATAGAGTTCGCGGGGACCAAACATGTGTTATGTCTGGACACGTATTCTATGTTCGAAGTTTGGTCCACAACCTTGGGGGGAGGGGGGACGAGCTGGGTCCTGGGGGCCGTCTGTGAGGCACGAATCTACACAGACATACAGAAAACAGAGCAAACGCACTCTGAATGTGGAGGTGACTGTATATAGTCTAGTACATTGCTTTATTACGCATCCCAATCAGTGCATTTGGGCTAGGTGTTGGCAGTTGTGAGGTTATGTCATAATCGCATGGATAGATCTGACATAAAATCGATAGAATTGCGAAAAATATTGAGGGAATATGTATAAATTTACCGAATATAAACCGAAATGAGGGGTAATTGAGGAAGTACTTGGGTTTCTTCTGGTTCGCACACAACAATTAGTACATGGGAACAAGTATGTGGAAAAAAGAATTATCTGAGAAAAGTCGACATCAAAATGAAGGGAATCAGGGAGGCAGTCAATTTTTTCCATCGAGGCTGCATTATTTTGTATGTCTATTGTGGTAGTTTATTATAGTGAAACCGGGAGGAAAGATGTATGTCATCCGCTTGAAATATATTTCTTACATTGGAGTATTAACAGCACTACATTCCATACTACTGATAGGCTGGAGAAGCAGGCGAGGTACTCTAATAATAAGCATCACAATTGATAGTGTGAATAATTTTAGCAATTTTACAGCAATTTCAACACCAACCAATGATCTGACAGCACATTTCCCAATTTCACTATCATAACTAAAGCTATAATGTTATTATAGCCCACTTTAAATGCAGAATGTTGTAGCCTTAGGAGTGTATGTGTTTATGTTCTCTCTTACCGATACCTTCCAGGAACCGATACTAGACTCTATCACATTAGTTTAGAGTTGATAAAAATGGCTCTAAGCACTACAAGACTTAAGATCTGAGGTCATCAGTCCCCTAGAACTTAGAACTACTTAAACATAACTAACCTAAGGATATCTCACACATCCATGCCCCAGGCAGGATTCGAACCTGCGACCGCAGCAGCTGCATGGTTCCAGGCTGAAGCTCCTAGAACCGTATGGCCACTGCAGCTGGCTTTAGGGTTGATAGCTTGGTTTATTTAGGTAAAAATGCATCGAACTCCATCCATCTGGATCTCCATCGCGCATCAAAATCATTCGTTTCTTGTTCTTCTTAACTCTGTAGTATTACAACATGACCTCTGGAAATCTGTTACTATACATCGATAAGGAGTGCTAAGCTCCTTGACATGGGTGCATCTCGAGAAATATTGTGCACTTGACCTGGCGAGGACTTGGTACGCTCCATTCATTCTTGAGATGTGGAATGTAGCGACCTATTTCTGGTAGGATGCAGATTAAATCAGCAGAAGTGCTGCAGGGTGGGCTGGTCAACGACAGTGCGAGAGGGTCTTTCACAATCTAATTTTACCCTAATGCAACGAGAATGCTCTGTGACATCACCATAAATTGTGCACTATCCTCAAGGTGCTAGAAATATGTAGAGCATTTTCTGATATACTTTGATGATGTATGTGCTCGAGAATTAACATTGAATGGACGTATTGCACAGTCATCTGTCTACATTTGCTGTGATACTCATAATCTGGAGATAGGGTGCTTTAGCTATGATACTGAAATTGGGAAATGTGCTGTCGGATCATTGGTTGGTGTTGAAATTGCTGTAAAATTGCTAAAATTGTTCACACTATCAACTATGATGCTTATTATTAGAGTTCATTGTCTTTTCCATCCCGTATTTCCACTGGTACACTATTGGTTACCACATAATGATTGTCTGACATCGCTTGTTTGAGATGGAGAGAGAGTTTTGCCTGCTGGGCTATACCATCTGGGGTGGATAGCACCGAAACAGTGATCACGTACATGTCTGCAATATGAGGAATCAGTCGAAATGGAATGTAGAGTTATCAGCTGTTCCGTCAGTGTGAGAGGCGAATCTAAATGTAGAACTGGAGAATCACCTTTTGACTGTAGTTTGGAGACTCTACACACTGCAAACACTCTTTTCCTAAGTCCTCATGTTGTTATTTTATTTTATTTAAAATCAGCCGATGTGTGGCATGTTATGGTATCTGCTGTAACAACATGATTTACACTGTGCAATGTCTAGTTTCCTGTAAAAGGCTGTGGATCAGAACTTCTTAATGTCAGTTTAGAATCTGGCACAGGCTTCGAAGCTGTGGCGGAAAAACAAAATGTTTGGCACTGTACAAAAGCGTGTTGGAAAACAGTGTTTGAAACAACTAAACATGACCAGAGGGAGCGTCTTTTGCGACTTAGTATAATCTGTGGGATTCGATCATTCACCTAGAGTATAGGTGATGAAACTTTAAAGTGGACTCTGCAGTGTCTTTATTCGGTGAGGGACGGGGTTTACCGTTAGGAATGCTTGGAAGGCTGCATGCTGCGCTATTCTGGGGAGCACTGTGATATCTCCCTCCCCACGCTGGAGCCCCACCACAGCCTTGCGTCATTGCACGAGCAAAGGTGAGTAGATCAGTTCTAATTCGGATGAAGTTAGTGGAGCTTCTATAGTTCTTAATTTTTCTCTGTTTGTGGGTAGAGAATAACGATGATAGCATGTTGGGCTGGTAGATTTGAATCGACACGGATCTGCTTCGGTCTGTAGTATCTGTATCTAGTTCGGAGATGTACCACATTACACACATTTCCACCGAATGGTCAAAACACAGTCCTGTTCCACTAACTCAGGTCGTTATGTTTCTACACGGGTTGCAGAAGCTTGTGGGTATGTCTTCCTCCGACTTCTGCTCAGTTCCGACTTAAACTGGAACGATCACATGCGCTAGGCTGTAGAAATGGGAGCAGTTGCGAGATGTGTTGGAATTTTACTGAAGCAGGTAGGTTTAGGAATGGTGACTCATTTCGAGATATGGGAGTGCCAGAAATCTGACTGAGTAGTTGTTGTAATGATTAAAGGAATTGTCAATAGGATCCAACATATGGACGTGCTTCAATGGAAAGAGCTGATTCCAAATCATGGGTATCATTTCTAGAGGATAGCACAACAATATATATATCTGAGAAGCTAGTGTACATTTACTTATGACCTCAATTAGCACACCATCTACTAATGTTTGTGATCCTTCTCAATCAACCATGGTCTATAGCTCAGGGGATATAAAGCGGAACCTCTGATATGGTCTCGAGACAGAATGCAATATACATACTATAGAATTATCTAGCTGGGGTGGTGGGAGGGAGTCGCAAATACTGCTTACATACCACGTTCCTTAGCCGAATCACTTTCAAAATGCAGTAATTTTATCACTTGTTTGGTTCGTGGGCTACGTGTTGGTCTGATAATACACATTCCTATGATCACCATCACGGCATTTATCCGGAAAAAAAACCCACCTCATTCAGAGGTAATGTTGTACCTTGATTCGTAAAGTGGGTATAGCTTTTAACATGGATATTTGTGTGCATCTGTAGAACCAAGATCGCTTGTGACAGTAACATACAGTAGTTGTTGGGATCGAGTTTAACATCTGGTCGATTACGTCTTTCTTTCTAAGACACAGTGGTAGCACTCGCAAGAGAAACCTAAGAGACATGTCCACCCATCGTTGATTTTCGGTCAGTATTTCGTATCATAGGCAATCACCTATTGACGAAGTATTGTACTTAGTAGTAGGGGGTGCATGATCGGTTCACCTTGAGCCTAAGGCTTAGAAAGTATGTGTTTGTCTTTTGACATATGCAAAGGAAATGACTATGTCCATTCATGAGGAAGGTGTGGATTTGACGTCTAGTACTGTGATAGCAAAGGGTCATAAGAATGGTACTGATAATTCTATTTCCAGAGCCATAGCCATCAAAAGGGTGTATTTCCGAAACTGCACTCATTGCCGAATGTCATTCAACTGAGACCGCGATCTTAACATTTAGTTGTAAGTAGAGGGATTAAAGACATATGTGACCGATTTCTTAGGATGAATGATTTATAAATTGTTTGGTTGACTGCTTCTGCACATTTTGCGGTTTTATTTAATTGAGAGAAGATCGATTGTGGGGTGTGCATCTAACATGGGAAAGACATGTTTTCCTCTGCTCTAGACATGAGGAACATCTTAGTTGATCTTATGAATTATAGGGATGATTTTGAATCTGTTACATCCCCGAGATTGGTATTTGTGTGCGGAAATCTCATTTTTCGTCTGTTTGTTTTTAGTTACTCAGTGGTCTAGAACATGCTCCACGTACCTAAAGTTTCGAGTTTGTACAGAAATAATTCCCCATCTATATCTCTGGAATTATGTTGCTTGAGCGATCGATAGGATACTGCTGTGTGCGAACCAAGCGAAATTAGAACTGTTCTTGTAATACCAGAGTCTGGAGATGGGTGTAGAAATGCGAGCAAGCTGACAGGTCTGGACGAGAAACAGTAACGCGTTTGTACCGAGGGGGGCAATGAGCCAGTCTTTGCACAACTGTTCTGAGAGTGACTTAGATCCACTGATGGATTTTGTATGGCGAAGGATACGAATTGTATGTTTACTACATCAAGACGGTACACAGTGATATACTGCTGGGTTGGAGATTGGTTTCACGCTCTAATATTCAAGCTCCTGTTCTCATTGGGATAGTAGTGTAATTGAGTAAGATTCTTTCCATATTTGACGATATGTATGGGACTTTGCGAGGTTTAGTTGTCAGTGCAATATGGCGATCAGTGTAAAATAGTTTATTGCAGCTGTATGTCCATCTGTAGAAAGAAAGAAATGGTACACGCTGCTTCCCTAGAACTGAGGAGCATTGTGACATAGAACTGGTGTGAGTGTAGGCACACAATAATTTTTTTGGGTGCTGTGCAGATATGAAAGATAACTGCACTGTGTGTGTACGTACATATTGCATTGTAAAGTTACTGTGGCTTATGTTGTGTAAAATGTATATATATTGCATTGCATAGTTACTGTGGTTTTTTGTTGTGGCATGACTAGAGAGGATGACTGTGAGGGACATATAGATTTAGCACATCCATAACCATGAGGGTATGAGAGAGATTATTTATGTGGAAAATTATGTACGCTATAGATATTGAGATTAGTTCCAAAAGCACAGCTGTCAAGAGGAGACATTACCTGTACATCAATCGATGTCAGACTGTAGCTGCCATTGTAATATTTAACTGTGGTTACACTGGTGAGTATGTTCCTGGCTTCCAATATTAGAGTGAGTATCGTATGTATTTGATGCTCTGTAGACAACTTTCCGGGTTTAACTGCCAATGCTATTTAGCGGTCTGTGCAAAATAATTTCACCACTGAAAGTCCTGTCTGCAGAAAGAAAGAAAAGGTGGACGGTGCTTCAATACTGACGGCATCAGTTATCGGAAAGTAAATTTCGATAAGAGCCAAATAGTACGCTCGATTCGTTCACATCCCGTGTGCTGAGATATAGGAGCCTCTGCATAGCTGTGGGAACGTTTGTGTGTCTCGAAAGAAGGAAGAGTAACACATGATGGACTGGGGTATGACGTTAGGACCGCTGGGAAGAGTGCATTCGATGTTATTCTGCGCTATTTGCAGTTAAGCACGGTTAGACACGTCTCATTTCACGCTAGGAGCAATGCTACTCGGTCATCAACGGTAAAGTCACTTGCTGCCTTGAGGCGTCTCATTTACGAGACCAGCGTGAGCGTGCCTTGGAGTTATGTGATGTCAGTAAAACACTGGATGTGTACTTGAAAATAGAGACAACTTCCACCTGCATCCGGCGGCGGCTCGTGGCTGTGACAGCGCTCGCCTCTTGAGCGGCTTCAGTCCTGCCCGATCGCGTCAGCAATGGTGCCTAGGTGAACACATATTTGGAGGGGAATTTCTCAAGTTTCAAGTATGAAATGGATGTCGCCGCCTAATATGTGTGGGCATCTGTACGTGGTTTAGCAGCTGACGGCCGCGTCACTTTGCAGGGCTGCAAGTAGCCTTTTTTGCGGTCTGCAGGGGGTGGCAAGATGGTGTCTGCATACATTTTTTGCACATTTGTTGCATTGTTTTGCAAGCAGGTCTGTAGGCTGCGCTATGCATTATTTGGGTAGTTTATGGGTTGATTTCGTGTCTGCACATCTGTATACTGCATTATTTAGGACGACTCTGCATGTCTGTACTGAAATTATTTCGGTATATTAGGAGTTGTTTGCATGTCTCCAGAGCATTATTTAGGAGTAGTTTACAGGTCTGTGGGCTGTGTAGCATGACCCCAAACATGTGTTTCATATCTGTGATAAATATACTCCCTAAGTAAATTGTTTCAAAATAAATGAAGTACACTCCTTCCTCTCTCCAGCAGCCCAGTGCAGGCTGAGTCCTTTTCCCACTCCTTCCTTACTCTGTCCAGCAGCCCAGTGCTGGCCGAGTCATTTTCGCACCATTTTCCTCCTCCAGACCATCTTGGATTACTTCACAGGACGGATGACAGCACCCTCTGGTGGCAGTATTGTGTACTAGGCCAGTTGGAGTCTAGATCTGTGGTGGAGATATTGTCTGCAAAATAAAGACTTATGTCCAGGACAGAGAGAGTCATTTTCCCATCATTTCCCACCCACCATCTTGGATTACATCACAGAATGGACGACAGTGATCTCTGGTGGTAGTACTGTGTGCTTGGTCAGTTGGAGTGCGGACCTCCTGGTGAACACACTGGATGTTGGTGCTGTCTCTAATTGTTTAAATAAAGACTGGTGCATGATTTCGACAATTGACAATTACCAAGCATGTTTGCAGAGTCCTTTATATGGATTATTATTTTGACAATTTGCGAATTGTTTGGCTCTCTGTACGTAAATGTATTGCATTATTTACGAGTGGTTTGCATGTCTGTATGCAGTGGAATGCGTTATTTTGACAGTTTACAATTAGAAAGCGCATGTGCAAAGCATTATACATGAGTTATTTAGGATTAGTTTGCAGGTCTGTATGGTGTGTGGCATGTCAGAGCGTGTGTTCTGTATCACTGTGATACATATACTCCATCCCTAAATAAATTGTTCTAAAATAAATACACACCTTACCCCACAAATCCCTAGGAAGAGGTGCTGGTTGAGTGACTGAGTTTAGTGGAGGTGAGCTTTGTTTCCCACAATTTTCTTAGGTTGGCAGAGATAGCCGAAGTGACCTTTCTTTACTGCCAAAATTCAAACTTGGCGCCAGTTCATAGGATGAGGTGACAGTGAGGTGACTTAGGTTAGTGGAGGTAGCCCAAGTGTCTGATCTTCACTATTCAAGATTAAATCTAACTTTGGCTTAGAAAGGGGTGAATTATACTAGCACTAAAGTCTTTGGTCACTTACCAAATAGTATCAAAAGTCTCACAGATAACCAACAAGTATTTAAGAAGATATTAAAAGAATTTCTGAATGACAACTCCTTCTACTCCATAGAGGAATTTTTAGATATAAATTTTAAAAAAATATTAAAAAATAAAAATAAAGAAAAACAAAAAAAACACAAAAAAACACAAAAAAATAAAGTTGTTGTATTAACTTAAGTATGTTGTTAAATTAACCTAATTATGTCATGTACTGGAAAATTCGACTCGTTCTACATCATTACGAAATATCGTATTCATGATCTATGGAACTAGTATTAATCTAATCTAATCTTTCCCACCATTTTCTTAGGTTAGTAGAAGTTGCATTGTCCTGATGGAATTTGAACTTCCCAGCTGTGGGAGCTTGGCAGGGGGGAGTGGCAAGGGGGCGTGGCACTTTCCCGCCATTTTGGATAACGGTACTTTGCGCCAGAATCACCCTTGGGGTTGGGTGACGTCATGGATGCCATCTTGGATAATGGTACTTTACGCCAGAATCCCCCTTGCCGCAGTACTTATGTGTGTTGTGGTGGCAGCAGCAACAGCAACATAATTTGCACTGTGTGACGTCTAGTTTTCTGTGAGAGGCAATGGATCAGAACGTGTTAGTGTCAGTTTTGAACCTGACACAGACCCTGAAGTCATGGCAGAAAAAACAATATGTATGACAGTGTAGAAAGTGTTACAGCAGAAAAAAAAACAACCTTTCAAACAATTACACAAGATCGCAGAGAGTTTCTCTTGCTACTGGTGGCATAGTGTGTGGGATACAATCGTCGTCCTACAGTATAGGCGTTGACAGATTACACTGGTCTGTGCAATGGACCAAAACTTGTATATTTAATAGGGTCGCCACATGTGCTCGATGCAGGAAGACAATATTTGTTTTCGATTTATGGGAAGAGGGAGATGCCGTAAAAACTTTATCGAGTTCTCTATCGGATGAAGTTAGCAGAGCTTTTATAGTTTGTCATTTTTCTCTATTGAATGGTACAGAATAAGGACGGTAGAACGTTGGGGTGATAGAAGTGAATGGACCCTGAGAGACGCACATCTGCTTCAACTGTACAGTCTTTATGGTATCTCGTGCGTGCGTGTGTGCGTGCGTGCGTATAGTCCGCACGGATTCAGAAAACATCGTTCTTTTGAAACACAACTAGCTCTTTATACCCGTCAAGTAATGACGGCTATCAACAGGGGATATCAATAGATTCCATATTTTTAGATTTCCAGAAGGCTTTCAACACCGTTCTTCACAAGCATCTTCTAATCGAATTCCGTGCCTATTTAATATCGCCCAGTTGTGCGACTGGATTCGTGATTTCCTGTCAGAAAGGTCACAGTTCGTAGTAATAGACGGAAAGCCATCGAGTAAAACAAAACTATTACCCGGCGTTCCGAAAAAAAGTGTTATAGGCCCTCCATTGTTCCTGATCTATATTAACGACAGGAAAAATCTGAAGAGCCTTATTGCATTATTTGCAAATGACGCTGTCATTTGCCGTCTTGTAATGTCATAAGATGACGAAAACGAATTGCAAAATGATGTAGTTAGGGTATCTGTATGGTGCGAAAAGCGGCAATTCACCCTGAATAAAGAAATGTGTGAAGTTATTCACACGAGTGCTAAAAGAAATCCACTAAATTTCAATTACAGGAAAAGTCACACAAGTCTTAATGCTGTAAATTCTACTAAATACACACATCAAAAAAAGTTTTGCATCAACCCTGTTAACATAACGCCTGAAGATAGATCGACTGTGGATATTGTATCACAGACACAGACCCTTTGACTATTCAGAGATGTCACTAAACCCGCCCAAAGATGTAAACAACCATACATGAGCAGCGCCTATTAGACAGAGGGGGTGCTACAGCCGATCAGTTCCAGTCATTCCACCAGGTAGGACGTACACAGCTCGTGTTGTCTGTAGTTCAACCGTGCCTAGATGGTCAATACCGCGGTTCGATCGCATCCGCATTGTTACTTTTTGTGCTGGAAAGGGCTCTCAACAATGGGAGTGTCCAGGCTTCTCGGAGTGAACCAAAGCAATGTTGTTCGGGAGTGGAGGAGATACACAGAGACAGGAACTTTCGATGAAATGCCTCGATCAGGCAGCGCAAGGGCTACTACTGCAATGGATGACCGCTACGTACGGATTATGGCTGGGAGGAACCCTGACAGCAACGCCAAGATGTTCAATAATGCTTTTCGTGCAGCCACAGGACGTCGTGTTATGACTCAGACTGTGCGCAGTAGGCTGCATGATGCACTGACGACCATGCCGAGGTCCATCTTTGCAACCACGGCACCACGCAGTGCGATACAGATGGGCCCGACGACATGCCCAATGAATCACTCAGGATTGGCATAATGTTCTCTTCATTGACGAGTGTCGCATATTCCTTCAACCAGACAATCGTCAGAGACGTGTTTGGAGGCAACACCGTCAGGCTGAACGCCTTAGACACACTGTGCAGCGAGTGCTGCAAGGTGGAGGTTCGCTGCCGTTTTGGGATGGCATTATGTGGGGCTAACGTACGCCGCTGGTGGTCATGGAAGGTGCGATAACAGCTGTACGATACGTGTATGCCATCCTCCTACCGATAATGCAACCATATTGACAGCATATTGACGAGGCATTTGTCTTCATGGACGACAATTCGCACCCCTATCGTGCACATCTTGTGAACGATTTCCTTCAGGATAACGACATCGCTCGACTAGAGTGGCCAATATGTTCTGCACACATGTACCCTATCGAACATGCCTGGGATAGTTTGGTAAGAGCTATTTATGGACCACGTGACCCTCCAACCACTGTGAGGGACCTACAACGAATCACCGTTGATGTGTTGGACAATCTGTAGCAACAATGCCTTGATGAACTTGTGGGCCGTATGCCAAGACGATTACAGGCATGCATCACTGTAAGAGGACGTGCTACTGGGTATTAGAGGTACCGGTGTGCACAGCAGTCTGGACCACCACCTCTGAAAGTCTCGCTATATGGTGGTACGACATGCAACGTGTGGTTTTCGCGACCAATAAGAAGGGCGGAAATGATGTTTATGTTGACCTCTAATCCAATTTTCTGTACAGGTTCCAGAACTCTCGGAACAGAGGTGATGCAAAAGTTTTTTGATGTGTGTACTTAGAGATTACAATTAGAAATAGCCTAAATTGGAACGATCACATGGACAATGTTATGGCTAGAGCAAACCAAAGACTGCGATTCTTTGGCAGAACATTTAGAAGGAGCAACACGTCTACTACGGAGATTGCTTACACCACGCATGTCCACCCTATTCTGGAGTATTGCTGTGTGGTGTGGGATCCGCATCAGGTGGGACCGACGGATGACATCGAAAAAGTTCAAAGGAAGGGAGGCTCGTTTTGTATTATCGCGAAATACACTCCTGAAATGGAAAAAAGAACACATTGACACCGGTGTGTCAGACCCACCATACTTGCTCCGGACACTGCGAGAGAGCTGTACAAGCAATGATCACACGCACGGCACAGCGGACACACCAGGAACCGCGGTGTTGGCTGTCGAATGGCGCTAGCTGCGCAGCATTTGTGCACCGCCGCCGCCAGTGTCAGCCAGTTTGCCGTGGCAAACGGAGCTCCATCGCAGTCTTTAACACTGGTAGCATGCCGCGACAGCGTGGACGTGAACCGTATGTGCAGTTGACGGACTTTGAGCGAGGGCGTATAGTGGGCATGCGGGAGGCCGGGTGGACGTACCGCCGAATTGCTCAACACGTGGGGCGTGAGGTCTCCACAGTACATCGATGTTGTCGCCAGTGGTCGGCGGAAGGTGCACGTGCCCGTCGACCTGGGACCGGACCGCAGCGACGCACTGATGCACGCCAAGACCTTAGGATCCTACGCAGTGCCGTAGAGGACCGCACCGCCACTTCCCAGCAAATTAGGGACACTGTTGCTCCTGGGGTATCGGCGAGGACCATTCGCAACCGTCTCCATGAAGCTGGGCTACGGTCCCGCACACCGTTAGCCCGTCTTCCGCTCACGCCCCAACATCGTGCAGCCCACCTCCAGTGGTGTCGCGACAGGCGTGAATGGAGGGACGAATGGAGACGTGTCGTCTTCAACGATGAGAGTCGCTTCTGCCTTGGTGCCAATGATGGTCGTATGCGTGTTTGGCGCCGTGCAGGTGAGCGCCACAATCAGGACTGCACACGACCGAGGCACACAGGGCCAACACCCGGCATCATGGTGAGGGGAGCGATCTCCTACACTGGCCGTACACCACTGGTGATCGTCGAGCGGACTCTGAATAGTGCACGGTACATCCAAACCGTCATCGAACCTATCGTTCTACCATTCCTAGACCGGCAAGGGAACTTGCTGTTCCAACAGGACAATGCACGTCCGCATGTATCCCGTGCCACCCAACGTGCTCTAGAAGGTGTAAGTCAACTACCCTGGCCAGCAAGATCTCCGGATCTGTCCCCCATTGAGCATGTTTGGGACTGGATGAAGCGTCTTCTCACGCGGTCTGCACGTCCAGCACGAACGCTGGTCCAACTGAGGCGCCAGGTGGAAATGGCATGGCAAGCCGTTCCACAGGACTACATCCAGCATCTCTACGATCGTCTCCATGGGAGAATAGCAGCCTGCATTGCTGCGAAAGGTGGATATACACTGTACTAGTGCCGACATTGTGCATGCTCTGTTGCCTGTGTCTATGTGCCTGTGGTTCTGTCAGTGTGATCATGTGATGTATCTGACCCCAGGAATGTGTCAATAAAGTTTCCCCTTCCTGGGACAATGAATTCATGGTGTTCTTATTTCAATTTCCAGGAGTGTAGATGATATAGTGCCACAGATATGATACGTGAATTAGAGTGGCAAATATTTTTAAAAAAGGCGTTTTTCGTTGCGACGGGGTCTTCTCATGAAATTTCAATCGCCAGTTTTCTCCTCCGATTGCGAAAACATTCTGTTGGCACCCAACTTCATAGGGAGAAATGATGATCACGATAAAATAAATCAGGGCTCGTACAGAAAAAATGAAGTGCTCGGGTTTCCCGCGCGCAGTTTGATTTTGTATGGCGCAGGATACGAATGGCGTGTTTACTACATTGATAGGGTCTGCGGTGATCTATAGCTGGGTTGGAGATCGCTGTCACGCTGACATATTCAAGTCTTCATCGTTGATACTGTTAGCAACAAGTAATACTTTAAGATCTGATTTGGGGATTGGTGGCGTAGATGTGAACGTAGTTTCTTCGAGTTCCGTTCGAATGGCTGTAGATCAGTGACTGGACAGGTCTGTACTTAGGATTCGTGAGACTCCCCTGAATTAAAATATGTCTGCTGCCTCCCCCCCACCACCCATCCAACCACCCATCCAACCACCCACCGATGTGAAATACAGGTATTTATTGAAGGTTGACTTGCAAACTTAAGAGTTATTTTTACAAAAATACAAACACAAGAAATTAATGTACTTTCACGCAATAAATATAAATGTAAACATTGAAATTGTGCTTTTAATGAAATTAAACAGGAACAGTACAAACAATTTGTATCAAATTTAGAAAGGTATCAGGATGCAAAACACTGATTACTGGAATAAGGAGTAGTTTTGTTTTTGCTCTGTCATTTGCAAACAAATTTACGATTTCTGCGTACTTGAGTTTCACTGTCAAGTCTGATTCCATAGCAGAGCCACCGATATAATTAAGACGATCCTGTTTTTGTGAAAAATACCTTACTGCTGAGTGTTCTCGAGTGTATTTGAAGAGCAATGTTCAGTTTTGGCTAAAGATTCGCCAAGTTGCTACCTTTTGGCATGTCGCAGAATCCTGAAAGAGTGTGACTCACTTTTATTCCTTACTTGAGAGGTGTAGCGTAAGAAGTGCAGTAACTCGAGTGTAAATGCTTGTGGGAACGACGACGTCGCTGACCAGCTAGGGCAGCTGTGTGGACTCGCTGTGACTGTTTAGTGCGCTCAGTCCTCGGTCGTGTCCACATGTCCCGTGACACTTGTGTCGACATCATCATTATTACTATATGTACGGGGTGTGTACCGCGTGTATTGTGTACTAACAGGGGTCCTAGAAACGACGGTGAGGCTTCTTGCCGCCGTAACCCTCAGTGGTTCACAACCCCACAGAATCACAGCAGTGCACCAACCTTGCCACCGCCCCCCACCGAACCCAGAGTTACTGTGCGGTTCGGCCCCCAGTGGACACCCCCCCCCCCCACCCCCAGGAACGTCTCATACCAGACGAGTGCGAGTGGAATCCCAAATGTGTGCTTGGTAGTGTAATGATGGTGTACGTGTGCGTGGAGACAGTGTTTGCGTAGCAATCGCCGACATAGCGTAACTAGGCGGAATAGGGGGAACCAGCCCGAATTCACCGAGGTAGATGGAAAACCGCCTTAAAAACCATCCACAGGCTGGCCAGCAAACCGGACGTGACACGAATCGGCCGGAGTGATTCGTGCCGGGGACCGGCACGCCCTCCCGCTCGGGAAGCACGGCGTTAGCCCGCGCGGCTAGACGGGGGCGGGCGTGTACCTTGTACTGCACACCCGTACGTGTCCGAGTTCCTCCACTGGTGGCCCGCAACGCAACACGCGAGCCGCCACGGCAGCCACTGCGACCCGCCCACACCACCTTCCTTGAAATCAATGTATGTGGTTGTGTGTACATGGACATGTTGGTGAATTATGCCGTACCCCATCTATGGGATATACGAGACACTATCATCTATCAGCGAGATGGCGCTCCCCATAATTGGGCTCCAGAAGCCCGGGGTTTCCTTAATGAAAGCTTCCCCAACAGGTGGATAGCCAGAGACATCCCAGTTCCGTGGCTCCCTAGATCACCTGACATTACCCCCTTAGATTTCTTTCTTTGGCGATATGTCTACAAAACAGCAGTTCCTGATATTGTGACAATGCAACACCGCATCAGAGAAGCCATTAGCACAATCACACCACATGTGTTGCAGAATGTGTGGCAAGAGATTAAATACTGCCTTGATATTTGGCGTGTTACCAGTAGCGCACATGGTGAAGTTATTTCAGTGTAATGTTCGAAAATGAATCAGTAGAGACCTATGTGGTATAACAAATGTTTCATTTGTTGTATTCAATGAACAGTTACATTGTTTTGGTATCAAGGTAAACGTTGATGGATTTATCACAAAATCTCGAAAAAGAAGTGGAGTGATTACAACATTTTGCTGTACTTTAGCCCACTAAATAGAATATGTGCTGAATAAGGAATATAGCAAGTGTAGAGAGAGAGAGAGAGAGAGAGAGAGAGAGAGAGAGAGAGAGAGAGAGAGAGAGAGAGAGAGAGTTTTAATTATAGCTTGCATGCCAGGGTAAATATTGGGTGGTTATAATTAAAGTGCAATGTCTTATGGAGGTCCATTGCGGGCTGTAATTATCGTATGGCAACTAAACTTGTAGATATGCTAATGCGTTAATGTGAAGCCGATTTACACGGGAAAAATAGTTTCAGTTTTCTCCTCCAGGTGCAAATCTGGCGCTGTAAACTGTGTGACGGTATGACATCCACGCTGTCATCTGACAAGCCGTAACGTGAGTGAAGAGTGTGGCTATCGACACGAGAGACGTGCACTGTGAGTGAAATTGAAATTTGCTGCCGCTCGCATGTTGCACTGAGATAGTATCGCTGACGGAAAGGTCTGGGGACCGGCCTGTTCTCAATACATGGTATAATGAAGATGGTGATAAAATTCGAAAACACGGCTGTGTTGCAACTTCCTGGCAGATTAAAACTGTGTGCCTGACCGAGACTCGAAATTGGGACCTTTGCCTTTCGCGGCCAAGTACTTTACCGACTGAGCTACCCAAGCACGACTCACGCCCCGTCCACACAACTTTAATTCACAGAAGCTCTCCTGCTAACGGCTGAGCTTGATGTGGCATCTGGAAGGAGAAGGCCTCCTATACAGTGAACGTTACTGGTTACGTTGCTGTTGCTGTAACTGACCACGCAGTATGTGCTGTGGGAAGTGCTAGTGCATTTCCAGTGTCACGAGAATCATCCATCCCATGATCAACAGTACAGAAAGTTTTGCGATATATTTATACCCTGTAATCCCCTCCCACGAACCACACACCTTGCACATGGTGCGGATGCTTACGTGCCTCAGGGATACAGATAGCCATACCGTATGTGCAGCCACAACGAAAGGGTATCTGTTGAGAGGCCAGACAAACGTGTGGTCCTTGAAGAGGGGTAGCAGCCTTTTCAGTAGTTGCAGGGGCAACAGTCATGATGGTTGACTGATCTGGCCTTGTAACATCAGGCAAAACGGCCTTTCTGTGCTGATACTGCGAACGGCTGCAAACAAGAGACTACAGCCGTAATTTTTCCCGATGGGATGCAGTTTTACTGTATGGTTAAATGATGGCGTCCTCTTGGGTAAAATATTCCAGAAGTCAAACAGTCCCCCATTCGGATCTCTGGGCGGGGACTACTCAGCAGGATGTCGTTATCAGGAGAAAGGAAATGCGTTCTACGAATTGGAGGGTGGAATGTCATATCCTTTAATCAGGCATGCAAGCGAAAAAATTTAAAAAGGGAAGTGGATAGGTTAAAGGTAAATATGTTACAGTGAAAACCCGTTTTTAGTTAGAACGCGTTCTTACTAGTTAAAACGAGTGCATACTGAGCCAGTTCATTTAAAAGACTAGTTTTAACTAGGCAAAACGCGGTTTGATGACTTTCGCTTTCGACCAGCAGTAAATTCTACATGTAACTAAGGCTATCAGTATCAACTAGTTTCAACTAGTACGAACGCTTCTTAACTAAACTAGACAGAACTAGTTTTCACTAAATTTATTTAGGGGCAAGTATTAAAAGTAACTACTTCTCCGTTGAAAAAAAATTTGTATTGCGCAATATTTATTGAGAATATTGATAATACATATAAGTCGTTAATATTAACTACAGCAATACAAAAATAACCACACACTGAAGAAACATTTTAAGGAAAATTACAGAGCCATTTTAACAGTATTAGTTACGAAAGTGGAAACAAAGTAATCATACAGTGAAAGTATATAAATTACTGATACATTTGACGGAAGTTGAAACAGTCTTAATAAAGGAGAAACGTGCCAAAAAAATTTAACAATTAAATTTTGATTATTTGTTATTGCAAGGCAAACTGTCGTGACATTTTGAGTTACAAAGTTTTCCTTTTTTCCTACAATAGCACCTTTTTGAAATATATGCCTTCTCACACACACACACACACACACACACACACACACACACACACACACAGCGAACAAATTCTTGTCCTGATCCTAAGGCTGCCATCTTGACAGCAGTTCTTAATGGTACCTTTGTCTGTGGCACGTCTTCCAGCAGCTAGAATTTCTCTTTGGACACGTCGAATTCGGATCTGGAAGAGAACTTTTAATTGGTTTGTTTGAAAGGCGATTAGGTACTTAATACATATAAAGTATATTACAATGTAAGTATTCAATCTTAAAATATGAATGAATTACTTGAATAGTCAGCGACGTTTTCAGAGCATTAAATCAATTAAGTAATGGATGTCTGACCTTTGTCCTTGATTATTGAAATCAATTCAGAAATACATACCTGCAATACAATTTGTCGAGTATCCCATATTTCTTTCTAATCTTGTGCAAGCGCTGTTTATCATTCTGAAGAATAACTTCAATAAGATTGGGGAGATCTGCTTTTGCGCTGTCGATAACAGGAATCGGTATAATTATATTGTCACTGATTTCTACAATGGCGTGTATTCAATCTGAAGCCATCTTCATCCTTCTGGCCTGTTTCGTCAGGTTTTCATGAGCGTTTTCTCTAGTTGTTCGTATTTGAGATTGTCGTTTCGTAATAGCTTCAGTTCTGGATCTTCGTGACAAGATGGAGTTATCTGAGGCTCTGCACTCGTACTAGCTACGGCTTCTGGATCCTCTTGCTTGGCTGCTGCCGCTGTTGTTGTTGTTGTTGTTGTTGTTGTTGGAGACTGTATACTTGTACTGGGCAAAGCTTCTGCATCTTCTTGTCTGGCTGCAGCTGTAACCCGTCCATTGCCACTAACCGTAAACGCTATCTCCTCTGAGTCGTGTGAGGGTTCCAGTTCATCAGGTCTGCGTCTACCACATTAATTTTATTTAAATCCTCTTTAAGAACATCTTGTATCTCCTTAATAACGTCTAGAGCCAAACTCGAAGTCGTAGGCCCTACTCGTGGTTCTCTGCCAAACACAGCTTTGTAAGGTGTTTGTTTGATACCAGAATAATATGTTCGATTTTTCATAAACTGTACAAAGCAAAGACCGTTTGACCAGTTGGTGGTAATGTTGTCTTTCATACATGAAGCCAATATTTTTTCAGTGTCTTTGTTGGCGCGTTCAACAAAACCTTGCCTTTGGCTGTGCGTCTGTGGTCCGTGAACCAGTTTACACTCAGGCCAAAATACAGCCAGCTCGTTTTTGACAGAACTAACATATTCTGTGCCACTGTCAGAGTGTAAAATACAAGGAGCACCAAATGTCAAAAATATCTGCTAAATGATCTGCCATTTCCTCTGCCCTTTTGCTTTGCAGTGCACGTAACAAAACAAATTTTTTCATGTGGTCCTGATACACCATTATATACTTAAATCCGCGATCTTCTTGAGTCTCCATGTCGATCAGATCAACTTGGCAACGACTCTTCATTTCTGAATGAAGTTTCGACATGTGCCCCCTTTTCTTAATGCTCCTTTTGCGCTGACAAGTTTCACACAGATAAATGTGTATCGTGTCCACTGTTATGTTTGCGTACTTCCTTGAAGTTTCAACGTTTAGTCTGTCTCCACCTCCATGACCGACGGCCTGATGAGCTGCTTCAATAATGTCGAAAATTTCTTCAACACGTAATGTAGTACTCCACAGGCTCGTTTCTTGTCACTGACTTACTGGTCCCACAAATATTAATAACCTTGAATCGATTTAATCTTCTGTACTGCTTCTGTGTCTTTTTCTTATCTGATTGTGCTTCTTCAATATCGTCCACTAATTTATCGTAAGATTCTTTTCCCGTAACATTGTAGTGGTTTCCTCTTTTGCCGTGTTCTTGAATTTGTAACATCCTTCTCACAAATCCTTCTTTCCATCGACTTTCTTCATTTAAATGTGCCATGATAAATACGTACAAACTGATCTGTACGTGCTTAACCCCTCTACGGTGTTGTTTGTTGTGGCGAAAAGCGCCCAGTGGTGGGCTATTGTCGCTCGCTGCAGCGTTGCTCGGCGGGGGGGTTTTGGCGCCTGGAACTGTTCGTGTCGGCGCCTTATTGTTTTCACTATATGGAATGTGTTTGGATGTATGATCAAAATTCCAATAAATATTACGTTGCACAATACAAAAAAGCTATTTTTATTGCAATCAACACGTAGTTGCTCTTAATTTTAATATTCGCCTCTAAATAAATTTACTGAAAACTAGTTCTGTCTAGTTTAGTTAGGAAGCGTTCTTACTAGTTGAAACTATTTGATACTGATAGCCTTAGTTACAACTAAAATTTACTGCTGGTCAAAAGCGAAATCCAGATACAACAAGAATGAGATTTTCACTCTGCAGCGGAATGTGCGCTGATATGAAACTTCCTGGCAGATTAAAACTGTGTGCCGGACCGAGACTTGAACTCGGGACCTTTGCCTTTCGCAGGCAAGTGCTCTACCAACTGAGTCACCCAAGCACGACTCACGCCCCGTCCTCACGTCTCCTACCTTCCAAACTTTACAAAGCTCTTCTGCAAATCTTGCAGGAGAGCTTTTGTAAAGTTTGGAAGGTAGGAGACGAGGTACTGGCAGAAGTAAAGCTGTGAGGACGGAGCGTGAGTCGTGCTTGGGTAGTTCAGTTGGTAGAGCACTTGGCCGCGAAAGGAAATGGTCCCGAGTTCGAGTCTCGGTACGGCACAGTTTTAATCTGCCAGGGAGTTTCAGTTAAAAATGGTTTTAACTAGGCAAAACACGTTTTGATGAAGTGGCTCAGTAAAAACTAGTTTTAACCAATAAGAACCGGTTCTAACTAAAAACAGGTTTCGACTGGAAAAGATATCTTGTGGATTAGTGAAGTTCAGTGGCAGGAGGAACAAGACTTCTGGTCACGTGAATACAGCGTGGTGGTTGTTGTTGTGGTCTTCAGTCGTGAGACTGGTTTGATGCAGCTCTCCATGCTGCTCATTCCTGTACAAGCTTCTTCACCTTCCAGTACCTACTTCAACCTACATCCTTCTGAATCTACATCTACATCTACATTTATACTCCGCAAGCCACCCAACGGTGTGTGGCGGAGGGCACTTTACGTGCCACTGTCATTATCTCCCTTTCCTGTTCCAGTCGCGTATGGTTCGCGGGAAGAACGACTGTCTGAAAGCCTCTGTGCGCGCTCTAATCTCTCTAATTTTACATTCGTGATCTCCTCGGGAGGTATAAGTAGGGGGAAGCAATATATTCGATACCTCATCCAGAAACGCACCCTCTCGAAACCTGGCGAGCAAGCTACACCGCGATGCAGAGCGCCTCTCTTGCAGAGTCTGCCACTTGAGTTTGCTAAACATGTCCGTAACGCTATCACGGTTACCAAATAACCCTGTGACGAAACGCGCCGCTCTTCTTTGGATCTTCTCTATCTCCTCCGTCAACCCGATCTGGTACGGATCCCACACTGATGAGCAATACTCAAGTATAGGTCGAACGAGTGTTTTGTAAGCCACCTCCTTTGTTGATGGACTACATTTTCTAAGGACTCTCCCAATGAATCTCAACCTGGTACCCGCCTTACCAACAATTAATTTTATATGATCATTCCACTTCAAATCGTTCCGCACGCATACTCCCAGATATTTTACAGAAGTAACTGCTACCAGTGTTTGTTCCGCTATCATATAATCATACAATAAAGGATCCTTCTTTCTATGTATTCGCAATACATTACATTTGTCTATGTTAAGGGTCAGTTGCCACTCCCTGCACCAAGTGCCTATCCGCTGCAGATCTTCCTGCATTTCGCTACAATTTTCTAATGCTGCAACTTCTCTGTATACTACAGCATCATCCGCGAAAAGCCGCATGGAAATTCCGACACTATCTACTAGGTCATTTATATATATTGTGAAAAGCAATGGTCCCATAACACTCCCCTGTGGCACGCCAGAGGTTACTTTAACGTCTGTAGATGTCTCTCCATTGAGAACAACATGCTGTGTTCTGTTTACTAAAAACTCTTCAATCCAGCCACACAGCTGGTCTGATATTCCGTAGGCTCTTACTTTGTTTATCAGGCGACAGTGCGGAACTGTATCGAACGCCTTCCGGAAGTCAAGGAAAATGGCATCTACCTGGGAGCCTGTATCTAATATTTTCTGGGTCTCATGAACAAATAAAGCGAGTTGGGTTTCACACGATCGCTGTTTCCGGAATCCATGTTGATTCCTACATAGTAGATTCTGAGTTTCCAAAAACGACATGATACTCGAGCAAAACACATGTTCTAAAATTCTACAACAGATCGACGTCAGAGAGATAGGTCTATAGTTTTGCGCATCTGCTCGACGACCCTTCTTGAAGACTGGGACTACCTGTGCTCTTTTCCAATCATTTGGAACCTTCCGTTCCTCTAGAGACTTGCGGTACACGGCTGTTAGAAGGGGGGCAAGTTCTTTCGCGTACTCTGTGTAGAATCGAATTGGTATCCCGTCAGGTCCAGTGGACTTTCCTCTGTTGAGTGATTCCAGTTGCTTTTCTATTCCTTGGACACTTATTTCAATGTCAGCCATTTTTTCGTTGGTGCGAGGATTTAGAGAAGGAACTGCAGTGCGGTCTTCCTCTGTGAAACAGCTTTGGAAAAAGGTGTTTAGTATTTCAGCTTTACGCTTGTCATCCTCTGTTTCAATGCCATCATCATCCCGGAGTGTCTGGACATGATGTTTCGAGCCACTTACTGATTTAACGTAAGACCAGAACTTCCTAGGATTTTCTGTCAAGTCGGTACCTAGTATTTTACTTTCGAATTCACTGAACGCTTCACGCATAGCCCTCCTTACGCTAACTTTGACATCGTTTAGCTTCTGTTTGTCTGAGAGGTTTTGGCTGCGTTTAAACTTGGAGTGAAGCTCTCTTTGCTTTCGCAGTAGTTTCCTAACTTTGTTGTTGTATCACGGTGGGTTTTTCCCGTCCCTCACAGTTTTGCTCGGCACGTACCTGTCTAAAACGCATTTTACGATTGCCTTGAACTTTTTCCATAAACACTCAACATTGTCAGTGTCTGAACAGAAATTTTCGTTTTGATCTGTTAGGTAGTCTGAAATCTGCCTTCTATTACTCTTGCTAAACAGATAAACCTTCCTCCCTTTTTTTATATTCCTATTAACTTCCATATTCAGGGATGCTGCAACGGCCTTATGATCACTGATTCCCTGTTCTGCTCTTACAGAGTCGAAAAGTTCGGGTCTGTTTGTTATCAGTAGGTCCAAGATGTTATCTCCACGAGTCGGTTCTCTGTTTAATTGCTCGAGGTAATTTTCGGATAGTGCACTCAGTATAATGTCACTCGATGCTCTGTCCCTACCACCCGTCCTAAACATCTGAGTGTCCCAGTCTATATCTGGTAAATTGATATCTCCACCTAAGACCATAACATGCTGAGAAAATTTATGTGAAATGTATTCCAAATTTTCTCTCAGTTGTTCTGCCACTAATGCTGCTGAGTCGGGGGGTCGGTAAAAGGAGCCAATTATTAACCTAGCTCGGTTGTTGAGTGTAACCTCCACCCATAATAATTCACAGGAACTATCCACTTCTACTTCACTACAGGATAAAACTACTACTAACAGCGACGAACACTCCACCACCGGTTGCATGCAATCTATCCTTTCTAAACACCGTCTGTGCCTTTGTAAAAATTTCGGCAGAATTTATCTCTGGCTTCAGCCAGCTTTCTGTACCTATAACGATTTCAGCTTCGGTGCTTTCTATCAGCGCTTGAAGTTCCGGTACTTTACCAACGCAGCTTCGACAGTTTACAATTACAATACCGATTGCTGCTTGGTCCCCGCATGTCCTGACTTTGCCCCGCACCCGTTGAGGCTGTTGCCCTTTCTGCACTTGCCCGAGGCCATCTAACCTAAAAAACCGCCCAGCCCACGCCACACAACCCCTGCTACCCGTGTAGCCGCTTGTTGCGTGTAGTGGACTCCTGACCTATCCAGCGGAACCCGAAACCCCACCACCCTATGGCGCAAGTCGAGGAATCTGCAGCCCACATTGTCGCAGAACCGTCTCAGCCTCTGATTCAGACCCTCCACTCGGCTCTGTACCAAAGGTCCGCAGTCAGTCCTGTCGACGATGCTGCAGATGGTGAGCTCTGCTTTCATCCCGCTAGCGAGACTGGCAGTCTTCACCAAATCAGATAGCCGCCGGAAGCCAGAGAGGATTTCCTCCGATCCATAGCGACACACATCATTGGTGCCGACATGAGCGACCACCTGCAGATGGGTGCACCCTGTACCCTTCATGGCATCCGGAAGGACCCTTTCCACATCTGGAATGACTCCCCCCGGTATGCACACGGAGTGCACTTTGGTTTTCTTCCCCTCCCTTGCTGCCATATCCCTAAGGGGCCCCATTACGCGCCTCACGTTGGAGCTCCCAACTACCAGTAAGCCCACCCTCTGCGACTGCCCGGATCTTGCAGACTGAGGGGCAACCTCTGGAACAGGACAAGCAGCCATGTCAGGCTGAAGATCAGTATCAGCCTGAGACAGAGCCTGAAACCGGTTCGTCAGACAAACTGGAGAGGCCTTCCGTTCAGCCCTCCGGAATGTCTTTCGCCCCCTGCCACACCTTGAGACGACCTCCCACTCTACCACAGGTGAGGGATCAGCCTCAATGCGGGCAGTATCCCGGGCAACCACAGTCGTAGTCCGATCGGGGGATGCGTGGGACGAGCTGGCCGTCCCCGACAAACCCCCATCCGGACCCCCACAGTGATGCCCATTGGCAACAGCCTCAAGCTGTGTGACCGAAGCCAACACTGCCTGAAGCTGGGAGCGAAGGGATGCCAACTCAGCCTGCATCCGAACACAGCAGTTGCAGTCCCTATCCATGCTAAAAACTTGTGCAAAGAACGTCTGAACTAATCTACAGAGAGCTCAAACAAAACGACAAAATTGAAGCGGTTATTAAAATACAAGATTGCCTAGTAAATGCAGTAATGCTGCCACTTGTGCACTGCTGACACACTGCTCGGCGGCGGAAGGAGACTACGCGATTTAACACTATTCGAGTACTAAAACGTGATGCTACAACTCTCAAATACTATAATACGCCCGAAATTTATGTGGTAGAGCTAGGAGTATACGACTTGCTGCTGCAGCTGCTTATCCAACGGCGGTAGGGAGCACACTGACTGACCAACCGACACTGGCCGTTCAAAACGAAAACAGATGACAGACGACTACGCGAATTTACACTATTCAGGTACTAAAACGCGATGCCCGAAATTTATGAATTAAACAATGCAAGTACCAAAAACACGCAAAGAAATTAAGAATTAAACTATGTAACAAATGAGTGAGCTAGGAGTATACGACTTGCTGCTGCAGCTGCTTATCCAACGGCGGCAGGAATCTGCTTAGTGTATTCATCTCTTGGTCTCCCCCTACGATTTTTACCCTCCACGCTGCCCTCCAATACTAAATTGGTGATCCCTCGATGTCTCAGGACATGTCCTACCAACCGATCCCTTCTTCTAGTCAAGTTGTCCCACAAGCTCCTCTTCTCCCCAATTCTACTCAATACCTCCTCATTAGTTATGTGATCTACCCATCTAATCTTCAGCATTCTTCTGTAGCACCACATTTCGAAAGCTTCTATTCTCTTCTTGTCCAAACTATTTATCGTCCACGTTTCACTTCTTTACATGGCTACACTCCATACAAATACTTGGAGAAACGACTTCCTGACACTTAAACCAATACTCGATGATAAAGTTCTCTTCTTCAGAAACTCTTTCCTTGCCATTGCCAGTCTACATTTTATATCTTCTCTACTCCGACCATCATCAGTTATTTTGCTCCCAAAATATCAAAATTCCTTTACTACTTTAAGTTTCTCATGTCCTAATCTAATTCCCTCAGCATCACCCGACTTAATTCGACTACATTCCATTATACTCGTTTTGCTTTTGTTGATGTTCGTCTTATACCCTCCTTTCAAGACACTGTCCACTCCGTTCAACTGCTATTCCAAGTCCTTTGCTGTCTCTGACAGAATTACAATGTCATCGTCGAACCTCAAAGTTTTTATTTCTTCTCCATGGATTTTAATACCTACTCCGAACTTTTGTCTCCTTTATTGCTTGCTCAATATACAGACTGAATAACATCGGGGATAGGCTACAGCCCTGTCTCACTCCCTTCCCAACCACTGATTCCCTTTCATACCCCTCGACTCATAACTGCCATCTGCTTTCTGTACAAATTGTAAATAGCCTTTCGCTCCCTGTATTTTACCCCTGCCACCTTCAGAATTTGAAAGAGAGTATTCCAGTCAACATTGTCAAAAGCTTTCTCTAAGTCTACAAAAGCTAGAAACGTAGGTTTGTCTTTCCTTAATCTTTCTTCTAAGATAAGTCGTAGGGTCAGTATTCAATCACGTGTTCCAACATTTCTACGGAATCCAAATTGATCTTCCCCGAGGTTGGCTTCTATCAGTTTTTCCATTCGTCTGTCAAGAATTCGCGTTAGTATTTTGCAGCTGTGGCTTATTAAACTGATAGTTCGGTAATTTTCACATCTGTCAACACCTGCTTTCATTGGGATTGGAAATATTATATTCTTCTTGAAGTCTGAGGGTATTTCGCCTGTCTCATACATCTTGCTCACCAATTGGTAGAGTTTTGTCAGGACTGGCTCTCCCAAGGCTGTCAGTAGTTCTAATGAAATGTTGTCTACTCCGGGGGCCTTGTTTCGACTCAGGTCTTTCAGTGCTCTGTGAAACTCTTCACGCAGTATCATATCTCCCATTTCATCTTCATCTACATCCTCTTCCATTTCCATGATATTGTCCTCAAGTACATCGCCCTTGTATAGACCCTCTATATACTCCTTCCACCTTTCCGCTTTCCCTTCTTTGCTTAGAACTGGGTTTCCATCAAAGCTCTTGATATTCATGCAAGTGGTTGTCCTTTCTACAGAAGTCTCTTATTTTCCGGTAGGCAGTATCTGTGTTAACCCTCGTGAGATAAGCCTCTACATCCTTACATTTGTCCTCTAGCCATCCGTGCTTAGCCATTTTGCACTTCCTGTCGATCTCATTTTTGAGACGTTTGTATTCCTTTTGCCTGCTTCATTTACAGCGTTTTTATAATTTCTCCTTTCATCAATTAAATTCAATATTTATTCCGTTAGCCAAGGATTTCTACTAGCCCTCGTCTTTTTACCTACTTGATTATCTGCTGCCTTCACTACTTCATCCCTCAGAGCTACCCATTCTTCTTATACTCCAGGGTTCTTCCATGTATACCACCTTCTTTCATGATTCTTGAACCAAGTGTTAGCTATGATTGAGTTATGCTCTGCACAAAATTCTACCAGGCAGCTTTCTCTTTCATTTCTCTCCCCCAACCCATATTGACCTACTATGTTTCCTTCTCTCCCTTTTCCAACTCTCGAATTCCAGTCACCCATGACTATTAAATTTTCGTCTCCTTTCACTACCTGAATAGTTTCTTTTATTTCATCATACATTTCATCAATTTCTTCATGATCTGCAGAGCTACTTGGCATATAAACTTGTACTACTGTAGTAGGCGTGGGCTTCGTGTCTATCTTTAACACAATAATGCGTTCACTACGCTGTTTGTAGTAGCTTACCCGTACGCCTATTTTTTATTTATTATTAAACCTACTCCTGCATTACCCCTATTTTATTTTGTAATTACAACCCTGTGTTCACCTTACAAAAAGTCTTGTTCCTCCTGCCACCGAACTTCACTAATTCCCACTATATCTAACTTTAACCAATCCATTTCCCGTTTTAGATTTTCTTACCTACCTGACCGATTAAGGGATCTGACATTCCACGCTCCGATCCGTAGAACACCAGTTTTCTTTCTCCTGATAACGACGTCCTCTTGAGTAGTCCCGGCCCGGAGATCCGAATGGGGGCCTATTTGACCTCCGGAATATTTTACCCAAGAGGATGCCATCATTTAATCATACAGTAAAGCTGCATGCCCTCGGGAAAAAATACGGCTGTCGCTTCCCCTAGCTTTCAGCCGTTCGCAGTACCAGAACAGCAAGGCCATTTTGGTTAGTGTTACAAGGCCAGATCAGTCAGTCATCCAGACTGTTGCCCCTGCAACTACTGAAAAGGCTGCTGCCCCTTTTCAGGAACCACACGTTTGTCTGGCCTCTCAACAGATACCCCTCCGCTGTGGTTGCACCTACGGTACGGCTATCTGTATCGTTGAGGCACGCAAGTCTCCCCACCAATGACAAGGTCCATGGTTCATGGGGGGAGGAATACATGGTTATAAATACAAAATCAAATCGGGGTAATGCAGTAGGTTTAATAATGAATTAAAAAAAATAGGAACGCGGATAAGCTACTACGAAGAGCAGAGTGAACCTATTAATGTAGCCGAGATGAACATGAAGCCCACACCTACCACAGTACAAATTTATATGCCAACGACCACTGCAGGTGATTAAGAGCCTGAAGAAATGTGTAATGCGATAAAAGCAATTATTCAACTAGTCAAGGGAGACGAAAATTTAATGGTCATTTGGGAAAGGAATTCGTTAGTAGGAAAAGGAAGGAAAAGCAGTCGGTGAATGTGGATTGGGGGTCAGGAACGAAAGGGGAAGCCGCCTGGCAGAATTTTGCACAAAGCAAAACTTGATCATAGCTAACACTTGGTTCAAGAATCATGAAAGAAGGTGGTATACACGGAAGAGGCCTGGAGACACTGGAAGATTTCATATAGATTATAAAATGGTACGACAGTGATTCTGGAACCAGATTTTAAATTTTAAGACAATTCCAGGGGCAGATGTGGTCTATGACCACAATATATTCGTTTTGAACTGTAGATTAAAATTGAAGAAACTGCAAAATGGTAGGAATTTACGGAGATGGAACCAGCATAAACTGAGCGAGGCAGAGGTTATAGAGAGTTTCAGAGAGAGTATTAGTGAGCGGTTGTCAAGAACAGGGAAAAGAAATACAGTGGAAGAAGAGTGAGTAGCTTTGAAAGAAGGAATAGTGAAGGCACCAGGTAAAAAGACGAGGGCTAGTAGAAATTCTTGGATAACAAAAGATATTGAATTTAATTGACGATAGGATAAAATACAAAAATGCAGTAAATGAAGCAGGCAAAAAGGAATATAAACGTCTCAAAAGTGAGATCGACAGGAAGTGCAAAATGGCTAAGCAAGGATGGCTAGACGACAAATGTAAGAAGCATGTAGAAGCATGCATCACTACGATTAAGATAGGTACTGCCAACTGGAAAATTAAGGAGACTTTTTAGGAAAGAGAACCACCTGTATGATTATCATGATTCCTGAGATGGAAAACCCATCCTAAGCAAAGAAGGGAGAACATAAACGAGGAAGGAGTATATAGAGGGTCTTCAAAGGGGCGGTGTACTCGATGACAGTATTATGGAAACAAAAGAGGACGTAGATGAAGATGAAATGAGAGATATGATACTGCGTGAAGAATTTGACAGAGCACTAAAGACCTAAATCGAAACAAGACCCCTTGGGGACGACCAGCCATGATAAAAACTCATCTACAAGGGTTGGAACTTTAATAGTCGCAACTATTTATTTACAGCTCGTAGAAAATTGAAATATGTATCTAAGTTTTACTGACCTTCAAAGTAGCCACCAGCATTGTGTATAACCCGTTGCCAGCGATGTGGAAATCGTAGGATACTCTTAGCAGTGCCAGTTGGGTTGACAGTTCGAGCGGAGCGGTCTATTGCTGGACGAATTTGTAGCAGTTCTGAAGCGAATGCCATGAAGTGTTTCCTTCAATTTAGAAATCGAATTGAACTCACAAGGGCTTAAATTAGGGGAGTGCAGTAGGTGGTATAGCACTTAGCAGCCCCATCAGTCAAACAAATCAGTAACATCTTGCACTGTACATGCTTGAGCATTGTCCTGCAGGCAAAAAGTGTCTTCGCTTCTGTCACTATGCTGTTCAATTTGGAACACAACCTACAACCAGCTTAGAGACAGAAACGATGACACTTTCTGCCTGCAGGACAATGCTCAAGCATGTACAGTGCAAGATGTTACTGATTTGTTTGACTGATGGGGCTGCTAAGTGCTGTACCGCCTACTGCACTCCCCTGATTTAAGCCCTTGTGAGTTCAACTCGATTTCTAAATTGAAGGAAACACTTCACGGCATTCGCTTCAGAACTGCTACAAATTCGTTCAGCAACAGACCGCGCCGCTCGAACTGTCAACACAACTGGCACTGCTAAGAGTATCCTAAGACTTCCACATCGCTGGCAACGGGTTATACACAATCCTGGTGACTACTATCAAGGTCAGTTAAACTTTGAAACACGTATCTATTTTGTACGAACTATAAATAACTATTTGCCACTATTAAAGTTGAATGTGTGCTTTAGTTTTCTTAGGTCTGTCCACATTCGTTCCTTTTAATGTGTGTCAGGGCACTGATGACCTATGTTGAGCGCCCATAAGCCCCAACACACCACCACACCACCACTATTAAAGTTCCAACCCTCGTATTTAGTGAGCAAGATGTAAGAGACAGGCGAAATACCCTCAGACTCCAAGAAGAATGTAATAATTTCAATCACAAAGAAAGCAGGTTTTGACAGGTGTGAAAATTACCAATCTATCAGTTTAATAAGTCACAGTTGCAAAATACTAACACGAATTCTTCACAGACGAATGGAAAAACTGGTAGAGGCCGACCTCGGGGTGCATCAGTTTGGATTCTGTAGAAATGTTAGAACACGTGGGGCAATACTGACCCTACGACTTCTCTTAGAACAAAGATTAAGGAAAGGGAAACCTACGTTACTAGCATTTGTAGACTTAGAGAAAGCTTTTGACAATGTTGACTGGAACACTCTCTTTCAAATTCTGAAGGTGGCACCGGTTAACAACTTTTTACTCGAGTACCATTGCAGGAATCGTTGTTGCTCATTAGCGAGAAGCTGGATGGGGAACTTTCAGACTTATTCCAACATGTGCTCACCTCGACTTACTTTTTATTTAATGGACAATACTTTGAACAGACTGACTGCGTCGCAATGGGTAGTCCCCTGTCACCCATTGTGGCTAATCTTTTCATGGAAGACTTCGAGGAGAGAGGCCTCCAGACGTCGGATTTGAAACCTACGTGTTTTTGGCGATATGTGGACGACACCTTTGTTATCTGGCCTCACGGCTTTGTATCGTTGAACGTTTTTCTTGAGCATCATAACTCGCTTCATCCCGCATCAAGTTCACGATGGAGATGGAGAAAAGCGGCGAACTTCCATTCCTGGACGTGTTGGTACGGAGAAAAGAAGAGGGCACATTAGGTCACGCAGTGTACCGTAAAGCAACGCACACGGACTTATACTTACAGGCCACCAGCTGCCACCATCCTTCGCAACGAAGTGCCGTACTGAGGACGTCGGTCCGCAGAGCACGAGCCTTATCAGACTCGGACAGCTTATCCAATGAGCTACTCCATCTGCGTACCGCTTTCCAACAAAATTGATACTCCGAACGGGAAATTCGCCGTGCCTTACAACCGAAGCGGGTTACCCAACGTGAAGAAGTGGAACAAGGCGAAGAACAAAGGGGAATGGTCATCTTGCCATACATCGGCGGTCTCTCTTCAAAAATAGGAAGATTATTGAAGAGGCATAACGTTAAATGTGTCTTTCGTCCGCCGGCAAAACTCAGAGCTCTCTTGCGCTCATATAAGGACAGCCTTGGCCTAAGACGACCCGGTGTTTACGAGATTCCTTGTAGATGCGGCATGCCGTACACCGGACAAACTTGTCGCACTGTAGAAGATAGATGTAAACACCGACGCTACATTCGTCTGGAGCAACCAGGAAAGTCTGCAGTGGCCGAGCATTGTCTCAGTACAGGCCATTCTATGAATTATCAACATACAAAAATTCTCGCATCGACGAGTTCGTACTGGGACAGTGTTATTAAGGCAGCAGTGGAAATACGTAGCTCGACGAATCTTGTAAACAGAGACACGGGCTTTCCGCTCAGTACAGCTTGGGATCCAGCACTGGCCATATTGAAGTCGCTTCGAGCAGAGAGGAGTACTATTGGTCATAAGACGGATGACGATTCGCCACCAACATAAATTTTTCTGTTGACAACGGGAGGATAATCAAGGCGCCTACGTGGACGCGCATTTTTGCTTGCGGCTTCCGACAGAGGTCGCTGGGGCGGCAGATGGCAGCGCAGAGCAGAGCAGCGGCGGCAGCCTCCGCGCGTGCGTCGAAGTCTTTGGTTCTTCATCCTGTAGGTGGCGTTGCTGTCCATACAGCTATCGGTTGATATCGTCGCTACTGGCCATCGAATTTGGTGCCTCCACGCCTGAGCACTTCCTGCCCAAGACTGGCATAAATAGGGAGCTCTGGTCCTGCCTTAGAAGCGTGTTCGACGCACCTGAAGATGTCGGCCAGTTGCGCTGACGAAAAATTGTAGAGTTTTCAGTATGACATCCGACGTATCGCCTGAGAACCATATATACACATGTCCGTCGGGAAAGTCTGAAGCAACACAGGGTTATACCTATCACCGATGTTATCGAATCTGTATATTCAGCAAGCGTAAAGGAAACAAAAGATAAATTTGAAGTAAGAATTAAAACCCATAGAGAAGAAACAAAAACTCTGAGATTTGCCAACGACATTGTAATTCTGTCAGGGACAGCAAAGGACTTGGAAGAGCACCTGAACGGAATGGACAGTGCCTTGAAAAAGAGGATATAAAATGAACTTCAACAGAAGTAAAAAGAGGATACTGGAATGTAGTCTAATTAAATCACGTGATGCTGAGAGAATTAGATTAGGAAATGAGACAAAGCAGTAGATGAGTTTTGCTATTTGAGGGGCAAAATAACTGATGATGGTCGAAGTAGAGAAGATGAAAATTTAGACTGGCTTTGGCAAGGAAAGCGTTTCTGAAGAAGGGACACTTGTTAACATCGGGTATAGATTTAAGTGTCAGGAAGTCGTTTCTGAAAGTATCTGTATAGAGTGTAGCCATGTATGCAAGTGAAACATCGACGATAAACAGTTTAGACAAGAAGAGAATAGAACCTTTCGAAATGTGATGCTACGGAAGAATGCTGAAGGTTAGATGGGTAGATCACATAACTAATGAGGAGGTATTAAATAGAATTAGGGAGAATAGAAATTTGTGGCACACCTTGACTAGAATAAGGGATTGGTTGGTAGGACATGTTCTGAGGGAAGCGTGGAGCAAAAAATCGTAGAGGGAGACCAAGAGATGAATACGCTTAACAGACTCAGAAGGATGGAGGTTGAATTTTTTTTTTTTTTTTTGTGGTTTAAGGCGCACAACTTCAATGGTCATTAGCGCCCTGACGACGTTAAGAATGCACCGCGAGGCACAAGTTTAAAACAACATCTAAAAGGGAAAACACGATAAAAGACAGACTGACAGGCATAGGATTAAAAAACAGCATCATCAAATGTCCTTAGTGAGGTTTGTCAAATTGATAAAACGAAGAACACGAGCAGCTGCTCGTGGGTCATCCGCTAAAACGGCATCTAAAGTACATGGCAGGTTAAGATCGAGACGCAGTGCGTTAAAATCCGGACAGGACAGTAAAATGTGGCGGACCGTCAGCAATTGCCCACATGGGCAGAACGGCGCCGGCGCAGCCGTCAGCAGATGGCGATGGCTGAACCGGCAGTGTGCAATTCTTAACCGGGCCAAAACTACCTCCTCCCGCCGAGAAGGGCGTGAGGAGGACGTCCAAGCCACGGGAAGAGGCTTCAAGGCCTGAAGCTTGTTGGCTGTAAGGGCAGCCCAATCGGCATGCCACAGAGATAAAATGCGCCGACAAATAACCCTGCTAAGATCTGACGAAGGGACACAACAAGAAGCTGTCCGAGGCTGGAGGACCGCAGCCTTGGCCGCGGCATCTGCAGCTTCGTTCCCAGAGATACCGACATGGCCAGGGACCCACATAAAGCTAACCGGAGAACCGACGTCCACCAGCTGCCGAAGAGAGCGTTGGATCCGGTGCACGAAAGGGTGAACCGGATACGGATCACTGAGGCTCTGTATGGCGCTCAGGGAATCGGAGCAGATGACATAAGCAGAATGTCGGTGGCGGCAGATGCAAAGAACAGCCTGGTAGAGGGCAAAGAGCTCAGCTGTGAAGACCGAACAATGGCCATGGAGCCGGTATTTGAAACTTTATGCTCCGACAACCAAAGAACACCCGACCCCGTCATTGGTCTTAGAGCCATCTGTATAAATGAAAGTCATATTGATGAACTTCGAACGTAGTTCCACAAAACGGGAGTGGTAGACCGAACCGGGGGTAACCTCTGTTGGGAGCGAGCTGAGGTCAAGGTGAACGCGGACCTGAGCCTGGAGCCAAGGTGGCGTGTGGCTCTCGCCCACTCGAAAGGTTGCCGGGAGTGAAAAATTAAGATGTTGAAGGAGGCGACGAAAGCGAATTCCAGGGGGTAGCAGAGCAGAGACATATAACCCGTCGAGAGAGTCGTCAAAAAAGGAACGATAAGACAATTGGTCGGGCATTGACAGTAGCCGACAGGCATACCGACAAAGCAGTATATCGCGCCGGTAGGTGAGTGGCAATTCGCCAGCGTCGGCATGAAGACTCTCTACGGGACTAGTATAAAACGCTCCGATCGCAAGTCATAAACCCCGATGTTGTATGGAGTTGAGGCGGCGTAAGATGGATGGCCGTGCAGAGGAGTATACGAAGCTCCCATAATCCAGCTTGGAGCGGACGATCGACCGATATAGACGAAGTAGGACGGTTCGATCCGCTCCCCACGACATGCCACTGAGAACACGGAGGACATTTAAAGAACGGGTACAACTGGCGGCCAAGTATGACACATGTGGAGACCAGCTAAGTTTCCTGTCAAATGGAAGGCCTAAAAATTTGGTTGTCTCCACGATTGGGAGAGCAACGGGACCGAGTCGTAAGGACGGTGGGAGAAACTCTTTGTAGCGCCAGAAGTTAGTACAGACCGTCTTCTCGGCAGAAAAACGGAAGCCATTGGCGACACTCCAGGAGTAAAGACGGTCAAGAGAACGCTGAAGACAGCGCTCCAGGACACGTGTACACTGCGCGCTGCAATAGATGGTAAAATCGTCCACGAAAAGGGAGCCTGATACATCAGCTGGGAGGTAATCCATTATTGGATTGATCGCTATGGCGAAGAGAGCGACGCTCAAAACTGAGCCCTGTGGCACCCCATTCTCCTGGCGAAAGGTGTCGGACAGGACAGAACCCACACGTACCCTGAACTGTCAATCCATTAAAAAGGAACGAATAAAAAGAGGGAGGCGACCGCGACGGCCCCATGAATACATGGTGCGGAGAATGCCCGCCCTCCAACAGGTGTCGTAAGCCTTTTCCAAATCAAAGAACACAGCCGCGGTCGGGCGCTACCGCAAGAAGTTACTCATAATGAAGGTCGACAAGGTAACCAGATGGTCAACAGCAGAGCGGCGCCTACGAAATCCACATCGTAAATTGGAAAGTAGGCATCGAGACTCGAGCAGCCAAACCAATCCAGAGTTAACCATTCGCTCCATCACTATACAGACACAGCTGGTAAGCGAGATAGGTCGATAACTGGAAGGCAAGTGCTTGTCCTTCCCTGGCTTAGGAATCGGGACAAAGCAGCCCAGTTGGCTTTCTTGCTTTCTTTAATAATACGACGACACTGAGCACGTAATCGTTTATAATTGATACAATTCGCCACTGTAGGGTGGCGTTTAAAGGTGCGTAAAGCACGTCGACGAGCACGTAAAGCGTCTCTGCATCCTGCGGTCCACCAGGGGACCGGTACGCGACGTGGAGAAGAAGTAGGGTGAGGGATGGAATATTCAGCAGCAGCGAGAATGACTTCCGTGAGGTGTGCGACCTGACGATCGCAGCTTGTGAAGGTTTTATCCTGAAAGGTCGCCCTGGAAGAGAAGAGCCCCCAGTCTGCCTTGGAGATGGTCCAACTAGAGGAGCACGGAGAGGGGGTATGCTGCAGGAGATGGATAACACACGGGAAGTGGTCGCTCGAATATTTATCAGAAAGGGCATACCACTCAAACCGGCGTGCAAGATGGGGAGTACATATAGGGAGGTCTAAATGGGAATAGGTGTGAGGTGTGTCCGAAAGAAAAGTAGGGGCGCCAGTATTGAGGCAGACAAGATTGAGCTGGTTGAAAAGGTCTGCTAACAGGGAGCCCCTCGGGCAGGATGCTGGAGAGCCCAAAAGGGGATGGTGGGCATTGAAGTCTCCAGTTAACAAAAATGGTGCAGGTAGCTGAGCAATAAGTTGCATCATGTCTGCCCTGGTAACGGCAGATGACGATGGAGTGTAAACGGTACAAATGGAGAATGTGAAAGTGGGGAGAGTAATGCGGATGGCAACTGCCTGCAGGCCGGTGTGCAACGTGATGGGATCGTAGTAAATATTATCCCGGACCAGCAACATAACCCCTCCATGAGCTGGGATACCTACCACAGGGGGTAGGTCAAAACGCACACAGGTGTAGTGTGCCAAGGCAATTTGATCGCATGGGCGTAGCTTCGTTTCCTGGAGGGCTACGACGAGTGGACGGTGCAAGCGGAGCAGCAACTTCAAGTCCTCTCGGTTGGAGCGAATGCTGCGAATATTCCAGTGAATAAGTGCCATCGTAAGAAAAGGAAGAAGAAAGAAGGGGTCACCTCGAAGGCCGCTGAGGGCCTGACTTCGAGCGAGCACTGCCGCCGCTATCAGTAGGCGGACAGTCATCGTCCATTGGGTCTATAGGTTTATCGGCCATGTTGGGAGGATGGCCGGGAGGGGGAGCTTCCTCCGCCGGTGAACGGCCAGATGTTCGGCTACCAGCGGTGCGGCCAGGCGAAACGGATGACGGCCTGGGGCGGCAACCGCTGGGTGGCGCAGGAGAAGAAATGCGCCGTGGCGGAGAAGGAGAATTGTGCTTCCTATGAGCCTTCTTGGAAGGACGTTTGGTGGAAGTACCGGTCGAGGGCTGGGAGGTCGAGGTACGTATGAAGTCTGCACGGGATGGTTCCTTCTTGAAGGGCCGTGCATCGGACTTCTGGGTCTTCGTCTTAGCAGAAGCTGATGAAGGGGCTGGTGTCTGTGGGGTGATGGGAGGAAGAGGAGACGTCGACCGCGCGATCTTAGCACTGGCCGAACGGACGACCGTGGTGCTGAAGGTCAGATCTCATGTCTGGGTTGCCACCTCCCGGGTAGTCCGAGGAGAGGCGAGGACAGTACTGTATTTCCCCGCTGGGAGCAGCGTGGGCTTCCTACTAGCCAATAGCTTGCGAGCAGCCGAGGTGGACACTTTCTCTTTGACCCGAATTTCTTGGATACAGCGTTCTTCCTTTTAGACAGGACAGTCGCGGGAGGATGCGGCATGGTCACCCTGACAGTCCACACAACGAATAGACGGAGGTGGAGAGTCACCCTCATGGGCATCCCTGCCACAAGTGACACATTTAGCCGCATTGGAACAAGACTGTCGAGTGTGATTGAAACGCTGACACTGGTAGCAGCGCGTAGGTGTCGGGACATAGGGGCGAACAGAAATAACCTCGTAGCCTGCCATGATGCGCTATGGCAGCTTAACACTATCGAAGGTCAAGAAAAGTGTCCGGGTCGGTACAAGGTCATTGTTGACCTTTTTCATGACCCTATGGACAGCCGTCACGCCCTGCTCAGCGAGGAAAGATTGAATCTCCTCGTCAGTCAATCCGTCGAGGGAGCTAATATAGACTACACCACGAGACGAATTCAAAGTTCGGTGGGCCTCCACCCGGACAGGGAACGTGTACAGGAGTGTGGCCCGAAGCAGTTTTTGTGCCTGAAAGGCGCTCTCAGTTTCTAGTAAGAAGGTACCGTTACGCAACCTGGTACAAGATTTGACAGCTCCAGCTATGGCATCTACGCCCTTCTGCATAACGAAAGTGTTGACAGAGGAAAAATCCTTTCCGTCCTCAGATCGAGAAACGACGAGGAACTGTGGGGCAGGCGGTAGTACTTTTGTCGCTGGTGGCTGGTCACGTTTCCGTTTTCGGGCAGAAGTCGAGAGAGATGGAGTGAAATCCATTGCGGAGGAATCCCCCATGATTGCCAGCGTCTCCGATGGCATGTTCCTTCCTTGTGGGGACCCTCTCAGAGGGCACTCCCGCCTTAGGTGAATGTTTACACCTCAGGTCACACCTCCCGAGAAACAGACGGAGGGACCAATCGGCATGGTCAGAAGGTATCTGCTCAGGCAATCACCCCTCCCCGGGCCTGGCCTTTACCAGGGGGTACGCGCGTGCCTTACATGTCTACCAGGGCGGGGAATTACGCGTTACCCCGTCAACGGCCACGCGTGCGAACGCGTGGGTCGGCCTTCAGGCACGCACAGGGAGGAAGGAAGAAGAGGAAAAAAAAGAGAGAGAGGGAGAGAGAGGACAGACTGTCTCAAACGCCGAGGCGGAGACCAGAGAAGGCAAGGCGAAGAAGGCAATGAGAAGGCAAGGAGAAGAAGGCAAGGAGAAGAAGGCAAGGATAAGAAGGCAAGGATAAGAAGGCAAGGATAAGAAGGCAAGGATAAGAAGGCAAGGATAAGAAGGCAAGGATAAGAAGGCAAGGATAAGAAGGCAAGGATAAGAAGGCAAGGATAAGAAGGCAAGGATAAGAAGGCAAGGATAAGAAGGCAAGGATAAGAAGGCAAGGATAAGAAGGCAAGGATAAGAAGGCAAGGATAAGAAGGCAAGGATAAGAAGGCAAGGATAAGAAGGCAAGGATAAGAAGGCAAGGATAAGAAGGCAAGGATAAGAAGGCAAGGATAAGAAGGCAAGGATAAGAAGGCAAGGATAAGAAGGCAAGGATAAGAAGGCAAGGATAAGAAGGCAAGGATAAGAAGGCAAGGATAAGAAGGCAAGGATAAGAAGGCAAGGATAAGAAGGCAAGGATAAGAAGGCAAGGATAAGAAGGCAAGGATAAGAAGGCAAGGATAAGAAGGCAAGGATAAGAAGGCAAGGATAAGAAGGCAAGGATAAGAAGGCAAGGATAAGAAGGCAAGGATAAGAAGGCAAGGATAAGAAGGCAAGGATAAGAAGGCAAGGATAAGAAGGCAAGGATAAGAAGGCAAGGATAAGAAGGCAAGGATAAGAAGGCAAGGATAAGAAGGCAAGGATAAGAAGGCAATGAGAAGGCCAGGAGAAGAAGTCAAGGGAAAGAGTAAGGAAGACAGTGAGGTGGAGAAGAGCAAAGAAAGGAACCGACAAAAGGAAGGAAGAAACGAGAAGTGAAAAACCAAAAAGACCACAATTATATGTCGTGGAACCGTCCGTCTCCGGACGCAGGCGCTAACTACCCCCGTGAGGGGGATGGACTCCTTTTAGTCGCTTCTTACGACAGGCAGGAATACCTCGGGCCTATTCTAATCCCCGGATCCGCAGGGGGGATGGAGGTTGAAGTTATTCGGAGATGATGAGGCTTGCACATGATAGAGAAGCGTGGAGAGCTGCATCGAAACGGTCTCTGAACTGGAGATCACAACGACAGCAACCACAATAACACCCATACAGGATTCAGAAGTTGCAGCATCTGAAGCCTCACGATCCACAGCAACGTTCTGAATTTTTTCTTGGGTTTCTGGCACAGATCGAAGTTGATATGACATGTGGCCAGACAATATTCAGTGGAATGACGAAGCACATTTTACTTTACTGGGAGCAATGAATAAACAGAACTGCTGAATTTGGGGCAATGTTAAAACGTGTGTTGTGTACGTAGAGCCGCTGCACTCGTGGTATGTGACTGGATGGTGTCGTTTCTTGACCCGTTCTTCTTTTCAAGAGAGTACACCAAGAGGGCCTGTCCGGTGTACTATGGCGTCTGCACGTTATGGAAACCTGCTGGTAGACGGAGCATGTCATTCCTGCTGTGGAAGGGCGCACCCATGTGGAAACCACTGTTTTCATGCAAGATGGAATAATCTCATGTCGCTCGCCCAGTGAAAGCTCTTCTTAATGCAACATTCCAATAACGTGTTATTTTCACAGGTTTTCCAGATACATGGCCTGCAAGATCACCTGATCTGAATCCGTATGACTTTCTGCTCTGGGGGTTATCCAAAAGAACGCCCTTACGAGTTGAAAATAGGGTTTCTACATAATAAGGAGGCCATTACACAGGAACACATGGCTTAGATTCCACCAGGACTGCTGCGAGCACCTGATGTTCAAGCTATATTATGGATGTAGCCTCTCTTCGTCCTCTCCAGTGCTCATATTGAACAAATTGCGTAAGCAGCAGTTAATAATAAGATCAACATTATGGCTTCCTCACTTGTTTGACCTCGTCTGCCCACATTCCGTTCCTAATCCACTACACTTCGATTCTTATTTCTTGCAGATTTGCACCTATGGGTAAAACTGGAATTAATGCCTTTCCGTTGTAAACCGGCTCCGCATTAACGCATTGGAATATCTATCAAATTCCACCGCCATATGACAATTACAGCCCACACTGGACGTCTGTGAGCAGCTGCACTTTAATAATACCCAAACAGTACCTGACAAGTTTGGTGCATTGATCTCAACAGTTCCTTATGTCCAATCCTTATCTGTCAAGAAAGTGGAGTACCGCGTCAGCCAGCTCCTCGCCACCATGTCGTGAATCGGCTATCAATTCAGCAATACGTTCTACTGCTAACCATAGTTATTTGATATAGCACCACAGCTTAACTAATCATTGTGCGCAATATGAAGACTGGGGTCAACAATAACAATGTAATATTTAGCTGCAAAAATTACTGTCACTATTTGTTCAACTACTCTTCCCCATGATCCTTATTAAATCCTCTTATGTAGTGAAAGTCAAGTATGGCGTTTTTTCCTTCCCAGAATCTTTCTTTGTGACAGATGCCTGCCAAGAAATAATCCAAATTCAGCAATACGTTCCACGCCCATTAAGAAGCTGCCCTTCTGAACACTTTCACGTTCATCATCATCATCATCATCATCATCATCATCATCATCATCATCATCATCATCATCATCATCACGACGGAAAGGCAGAATTCGGGTACAAAGTTTGTTAACAACAGTAGTAACTCCTTGTAACATACGTTTTTATTTTAACGAATCATTCTCTTTATTTTGTTTTATCCCGTTCATAGCAATGTAGTTCCATATTTTTCAGATTTAAAACAAATAACAAAAAAACAAAAAAGAAAGAAAGAAAAGTATCAGCACCGTGAAACGTTCCTCGACAATGCTGGGCAGTCCATTTTCCAATTACGTATGGTGAAAATGTAGTGTGTTCATCTTTAGTGTGTTTCCTCCTGGTCTTCTACAATTTCACTTGGAGAGTGCGTTTATTGTCTACCTGACTTCTTTGAGGATTTTATAAAAACGTCGAGAAAATATCTTCAATGCTTACTTTCTTTTCCTTTTTGCTGGAGATCAATACTGAGCCCCACTTAATCGTTTCTTCAGTGATTACCAAAATATTGTAAAGCAGCACCCATTACCCCTGCCACCCTGGGCAGTTGCCTAGATTGCACCACCCACCTCATCCCCTAAACACGACCGTGACCATGTGCATTCGCAGGTTGACGGTTGCCAGGTGCATTAGAAGAAAGGAAGAGGGTGGTAACCTGAAAATGCGACATCATTCTGGAGCAGCAGCTCACGGCCGGTGGATATTTTCTTTCAGTGATTAGCCCTCCATTCTTCAACGCACGACATATTCAGCAAGTTTTAAGCTTCACTGTTATCAGCAGGACAGTCATTCGTCTTCTAAGGAAAGCAGAACTGAGAGCAAGAAACACTGTTCTCAAACAGACATTGTCTACTTGCTACAGAGAAGCCTGCCCAGCCTTTGCTCCTGTTAATGGCGACACAACCCTCCACTTTTGGAGACGAGTGGTTTTCACTGGCGAAAACTTTCCTTTATGGCATCGACGGGAAAAATACTTCTTTACCAGCCAAAAGGTGCTAAGTATGATCCAAAATATATAGTATAAGACAGAAAAAGACGCATCACGAAGTGGTTATCGGAATAGGATAGAAATCGGCAGATGTGTCGTACAAGTACAGACAAACAAATGAGTACTGTTTCAGAAAACTTGGATAATATAATCCAGAGAAAGAGCTTCACGAACTGAGGAAGTCAGTAATGCGGTTGTCTACGTCTGGCCCTTATGCAAGCAGTTATTCGGCTTGCCACTGATTGACAGACTTTCTAGATGTCATCCTGAAGGACATCGTGTCAAATTCTGTCACACTGGCACGTTAGATCATCAAAATCCCGAGCTGGTTGGAGGGCCCTGCGTGTAATGCTGTGAACGTTCTCAGCTGACGAGACATCTGACGACCTTGCTGGCCAATGTACGGTTCGGAAGGCGCGAAGACAGGCCGCAGAAGCTCTCGCCCTATGAGGGCGGGCATTATCTTGCTGAAATGTAAACCCAGGGTGGCATGCCAGGAAGGGGAACAAAACAGAGCACACAGTGTGGTCGGCGCACCGCTGTGCCGTAAGGGTGTCACGGTTGACAACCGAATGGGTTCTGCTATGAAGTGAAATGAAATGCCACCCAGACCACCACTTCTGGTAGGCAGGCTGTGTGGCGGGCGGCAGTCAAGTTGGTACCCCATCACTGTCCAGGGCGTCGCCAGACACGTCTTCGCTGTTCATTCGGGCCTGGAATCTCATTGACCGGAGTAGAATTGTCTTCAGTGAGGAGTCCCAATTCGAACTAAGTCCCGATGGCCAGCGAGTACACATCTTGAGACACCCTGGAGTATGGTGGTATATCGACCTGTCTTCCACACTCCGTACAGTCTGACACAGTGATAGCCTGGGATGACATTTACTTTCGTAGCAGGAGCCCTTTCGTTGTCACCTGCAACACCCTTACAGCACAATGGCACGTCGACTATACAGGGCTATTACAAATGATTGAAGCGAATTCATAAATTCACAGTAGCTCCATTCATTGACATATGGTCACGACACACTACAGATACATAGAGAAACTCAAAGTTTTGTTCGGCTGAAGCCGCACTTCAGGTTTCTGCCACCAGAGCGCTCGAGAGCGCAGTGAGACAAAATGGCGACAGGAGCCGAGAAAGCGTATGTCGTGCTTGAAATGCACTCACATCAGTCAGTCATAACAGTGCAACGACACTTCAGGACGAAGTTCAACAAAGATCCACCAACTGCTAACTCCATTCGGCGATGGTATGCGCAGTTTAAAACTTCTGGATGCCTCTGTAAGGGGAAATCAACAGGTCGGCCTACAGTGAGCGAAGAAACGGTTGAACGCGTGCGGGCAAGTTTCACGCGTAGCCCGCGGAAGTCGACGAATAAAGCAAGCAGGGAGCTAAACGTACCACAGCCGACGGTTTGGAAAATCTTACGGACAAGGCTAAAGCAGAAGCCTTACCGTTTACAATTGCTACAAGCCCTGACACCCGATGACAAAGTCAAACGCTTTGAATTTTCGGCGCGGTTCCAACAGCTCATGGAAGAGGATGCGTTCAGTGCAAAACTTGTTTTCAGTGATGAAGCAACATTTTTTCTTAATGGTGAAGTGAACAGACAATGTGCGAATCTGGGCGGTAGAGAATGCTCACGCATTCGTGCAGCAAATTCTTAATTCACCAAAAGTTAACGTGTTTTGTGCAATCACACGGTTTAAAGTTTACGGCCCCTTTTTCTTCTGCAAAAAAAACGTTATAGGAGACGTGTATCTGGACATGCTGGAAAATTGGCTCATGCCACAACTGGAGACCGACAGCGCCGACTTCATCTTTCAACAGGATGGTGCTCCACCGCACTTCCATCATGATGTTCGGCATTTCTTAAACAGGAGATTGGAAAACCGATGGATCGGTCGTGGTGGAGATCATGATCAGCAATTCATGTCATGGCCTCCACGCTCTCCCGACTTAACCCCATGCGATTTCTTTCTGTGGGGTTATGTGAAAGATTCAGTGTTTAAACCTCCTCTACTAAGAAACGTGCCAGAACTGCGAGCTCGCATCAACGATGCTTTCGAACTCATTGATGGGGACACGCTGCGCCGAGTGTGGGAGGAACTTCATTATCGGCTTGATGTCTGCCGAATCACTAAAGGGGCACATATCGAACATTTGTGAATGCCTAAAAAAACTGAATTTTTGTATGTGTGTGCAAAGTATTGTGAAAATCTCAAATAATAAAGTTATTGTAGAGCTGTGAAATCACTTCAATCATTTGTAATAACCCTGTATTCTATTACCCTTTCTTCTGACCTTCGTGGCAAGCTATCCTGTACTTGCATTTCAGCAAAATGACCTGCATGCAGGTAGAGTCTCTGTTACTTGTATCGTTTTCCAAACCCTACCTGGGTCAGCAAGGTCACCAGATCTCTCCCCAGTGGAGAAAGTTTGGAGTATTATGGGCAGCGCCTTCCTAGCAGCTCGGTATTTTGACGATCTAACGCATAATTGGAAAGAATTTGGCTCGATATTCCTCAGGAGGACTCTATCGTTCCATGCCACGCTGAATAACTTCGCATAACGGCCAGAGGTGTACTAACGCGTTGCTGACTTGCTCAGTTTGCGAAACTCTTTCTCTCCAAAAAATTATGGAATTTTTCTGAATTTGTAATTATTAGCTTGTCTGTAGACGGCGTAACTTTATAGTCATCACGTGACAAAAATGGCAGGGACCCTCTCTCAGCCAATGGGAGCCCCAATCGACCATTGTGGATCAAGCACCTTTCCCCATTATCATCTGTCATAACTAGCTCAACTGCCCATAGCCCTTTTCATTCGAGGTCTGAACATCACGTGATAGAGGTGCAGATTTGTTATAAGCAACACCAGATTATCAATAGTAATTCTTTCTCTATAGGTACAGCTGAACTGGATGAGCCCAGTCAGTTGTACTCTGTAGTGAAAGGGTTTCTAATTTATAACATTCTTCGACAATTTTTCTTAATTTCCGATATTTTAGGTATCTTCCCCAATTTTACGCATTTTTCGCCAATTTTCGTAATTTTTTTTCGGGCTTCCCTAAATTATAATTATTGTGTCGAATCACACAAGATCCACCCCACTGTTCCGACGTCGGGTCAATGTCTTCATGCCCTCAGGCGATCACAACGAAGCATAGGTCTTATTTATTTATCATTGCTAAGTCACCACTCCATCACTAGCGTGTGTGTGCGCGCGTGCGCGTTTTTGGGATGTCATGGTGTATGTGTTAGAAACTAATGTATTGGTAGAAATTATGTCATAGCAATTTCTATAAGTGATACAGATGTCTAACCAAATATGTAACATAAGAAATACCACACTCCAATAAACAAACCCCTTCCAAACCACCACTACATTACTATATTGTGTGACGACATAATAAAATACCGACGCCTCCAACGGAAGATACTGTTTCAGACGCTGTACAGCTCTATCAAATACGCACCTAGAGATACAACCGTCCAATAACTGAAACCACCTCAGCGAACATCAGTTCGCTGACGGTAGCCTACCCCTTCGACTGCAAACTGTGGATGGATAGCCGCGGAAACTGCTGCTTGGAATATGACCGCGGACATGCGGAGCAACTGCTGAGAACGTTGGGGTGTAGTCATCCCCAGCCTGGTGGCTCACACTGGTGCCGTATCAGTTTTGGCCGAAAAGTCTCCTGCCCGCTGTAATATAAAAGCAAACAGATCCCAACATGTCTGTGTAAATTCAAGGAACGCTACAAATACACACCTGGATGACGAGGATCTCCTCCCCTGTGTTCACTGGATAATGCCAGCAGGGTACCGAACTCCCTGTGCGGTCACGGCCACAGAGTCGCGAATGGGAGAGCACTGCATTTCTGCCTAACACTACACCAGACCGTCTCCCCAAGTGTGGTGGAGAAATTTGCGTTATTTAAACAATACGTATCTGTGCACACGCAAGTGACCTAGTGGCTGCCACAAATAGCACTCAGTCACTGGGGGAGAGGACAGTCCGCCACAGCAAACTTGTCGTAATGTACCGACGCCCTTGCAGATAAATGTTGCTAACAAATTTAGCGCCGAGTACTCCCTTTCCCACCCCCTTTTCTCTAGACCAATCAGAAACAGGCTTGCTCTGCTACCGCCTACCGTCATTCTTTTAAAACCTCTGTGGGCTACTGCCATTGTTGTGTCCATTTTCCATTTTATATGGGTTTATGACAGATGGATTACATATACAGGTTCTTTTACACAATCTGGTGATGCTACAAAAGGGTGAAATGCATCGTCGATGTTAAATAATTTCGCAATCCAGTTTGTTGTTATGCTGAAATTGCATGGGTGACTCCATTTTCAGCCAGGTGGACTCCCATGTTGAGTGAAGATATGTGATTACGGTGTCTAAACAAAGTAAACCCTGCAATATTGTTTATATATGCGGCGGAAAACCAGAGTTTGATCATTGCTACTAACATTATTTGACTGATCCATAGAAATGCAAACACACACGCTGGACAGCTAGTGCATTGCGCTATTTAAACATTTCTACAAAAATTTATCTGTGCATGAATATAATGAGTTGTATTCTCCAACAGTTTATTGAATGTAACTTCTTCTACAATACAATAGCTGGCTGTACAATAGATGTACATCGATCTAGTCAGATGTGGTTCCTCTCAGTCGACTGGTACTTCGATCGGCGATGCAGTACAGCGGCTTCGGTGATACCTTCTCGGAGACTGCTACAGCGGTTGCCATTAGCAGTGGGCGAAGACTGGTCTTCCTTCGACTGGCCGGGCCTATATAGTGAGCTGGAGCCAATAGAAACCCAGTGCAGGAATCCGTGGCTGGCTATCTCGCGGTGACCTCTGCAAGGAAAGGTTCCTACTAATCGACTGGAATCTTTGGCGTGTTTACCTGATGTCTTCGGCTGTTGGTTTGTTTCCCTCATAGCGTGGCTGTTATGCTGTGCTGCCTGCCATTTAGAGGAACCCGATAGCAGACAGTACACACCACTCTTCCTGGGGGGGGGGGGGGGGGAGAGGAGGGCGACATCGTCCTGCTCGGCCTTGGAGGCCTCGTGGAGGAGGCGGTGAAAACTCGCCACTGCAGAGTAGGGCGCGGCGCGGTGGGCCAGACGGGCGCAGCTGCGTGGCGGAAGATACGGGGAAGCCGGCCGCGATGGTGCCACGGGCATAGGTTCGTCGACGTTCGCGGGATGCTTCCCGGAAAGTGGACTGCGCGGGCGTCGCTGGCTAGGCTGCGACACCGGCGGCGGTGGTGCCGAGGGCACGGGGGCATCGTCAACGGTGGTGGATGGCGCAGCCGGTCGGGCCGGTGGAGGAGCCGGTGGAGCCAGCAGCCGCTGTGGAGACGACGGCTGTTGCAGCTGGACGGGGTCTGGCGGCCCTGCACGCCGACCACGGGTGGAAGGGAGCGCATCCGGGCGGCTGGAAAAAGGCGGCGGAGCTGTTTGCTGGAAAGAGGCGGCGGTCGGGAAACCCTGATACCGGCGCCTGAGTCGGTTGCGGTGCCGGCGGACCACTTTGTCAGCGATGCAGACGTCAAAGAGCTGATGACCTTGCGGCCGGACGATCACCCCCTGAATCCATCCAGCTCTCACGCCGAAACCTCGCGCCCAGATAAGGGATCCAGGAACAAAGGGAGCCTGTGCAGTCGGAACCTGTCGTCTGGGTCCAAAAGGGTATGAGGTTGCCGGCCGTGCAAAAGTTCCGCTGGACTACGGGAGCCGACGGGCGTCGACCGATAGGAACTGAGGAACAACGTGCGCGACTCGTCCAAAGTGTGGGCGGAGGCATAATTTGTCATTTGGGTCTTAAATGTCCGGACGAGGCGTTCGGCCTCGCCGTTCGATTGCGGGTGAAAGGGCGCAGTGAGGACCTGTTGGATGCCATCGGCAGAACAAAACGTCGCGAATTCCTGGCTCCGGAATTTAGGGCCGTTATCGGTAACAATTGTTAGCGGCAACTCATCCGAGGAAAAACTTTCTGGAGAGCAGCGAGGGTCGCTTCCGAAGTGGCGCTGGTACAACGGATAACGAACGGAAAATGTGAAAAGGCATCGGTGACGTGGAGCCATTGGTAGCGGGGGAAGGGGCCGGCGAAGTCCAAATGAATGCGATCCCAGGGACCCGCCGGCTTAGGCCAAGAGAGGAACGTTTGACGGGGCCGGGACAGCTGTTGGGCGCACATGGAGCAATTGTGAACCGTAGGAGTGACGTCCCTTGTAAGCCCGAACCAAAGGACGTGACGCCGGGCCAACGCCTCGGTGCGAGGGATTCCCCAATGGCCTCGATGTAAGAGACGCAAGACTTCGGTCCGTAGATGCTGGGGAACGACCACACGCGGCGTGGACGTAGGGACTACCCACAATAGGATACCATCCACCGCCGACAGCTGATGGCGGATAGAAAAAAAGAACTGAAGGTGCTGCTGGTCGCGGGTGGGGGAACTGCTGGGCCACCCACGCTGAACATAGGAGCGGACACGGCGCACCAATGGGTCACGCATGGACGCAATTGCCACCGTGGAGGCCACGATGGGAAACCCGCGCAGGGTGTCGTAGATCGCTTCATCAACTTGGAACATGAGGACGTCCGAAGAGTCGAACGCAGTGTCGGGACCAAGAGGAAGGTGTGGAGGAGTATCCACATAGGCGTGCTGGGAGGTGGACTTAAAATGCAAGGTGTAACGGAATTGCGAGAGGAACAGGGCCCATCGTTGAAGCCTCTGAGACGTCTTCGTAGGAAGCCAGGCCTCCGGGGAAAACAGGGAGAGGAAGGGCTTGTGGTCAGTGACAATATGAAAGTCCCGTCCATATAAAAAAGGCATGAGTTTGGAACAGGCGAATACGATAGCCAATGCCTCCTTTTCGATCTGAGAGTACTTCAGCTGGGTGGCAGTTAGGGCCTTGGATAGAAAAGCCACCGGACGTTCTGTCCCATTCAGAAGCTTGTGGGAGAGGACAGCCCTGAGCCCGTAATCAGACGTGTCCGTGGCCAGGAGTAATGGCAGAGACGTATCAGGTGGGAGGCTGATTGCAACTGGCGTTTGAGGGTGGAAAAGGCCGTCTCACAAGCAGGGGACCAACTCAAGGGGACATTTTTGCGGCATAAGTGATATAAGGGGGCCGCCACCTGAGCGGTCGATGGAAGGAACTTCCGGTAATACGATACTTTTCCAAGGAAGGATTTCAGCTGATGGATGTCCCGTGGGGGAGGCAGGCGGCGTATGGCGTCCACATAGGAAAATGACGGAGAGATGCCTTTATGTGAAATAACCTGTCCTAAATACGAAATAGAAGGTTGGAAGAAGGAACACTTCACCTTATTGCATTTTAGCCCAGCCTGGCAGAGGCAAAGAAACAGCTGAAGCAAATTGGTAAAATGGGCTGCAGCAGTAGGGCCCGTAACGACAATGTTGTCGAGGTAATTAATGCTACTGGGAATGTCCTGCAGAAGTTGTTCCAAGAAGCATTGGAAAATGGCCGGGGCGCTAGCCAGGCCGAATGTGAGGCCAGTGGGCATATTCAGAACAGTGAGGGCTTGAGAAGCTTTATCCAAAAGAACCTGGAGGTACGCCTCAGCGAGCCAATTTTGGTAAAGTAACGACCACCAGCCAATCGATGGAAGAGATGATCAGACCGAGGGAGTGGAAAGTCGTCCACCTGGAGCTGGGCGTTGAGGGTCGCCGAAAAGTCCCCAAAGAGACGGAGACACCTGCCTGGCTTTTGGACGATGACGAGAGGTGTTGCCCAGGGGCTTAACTGAACAGGCTGTAGCACCCTTTACTTTTGCAGACGGTCCAATTCGTCGTGCAGTGGCTGTTGGAGAGCGACGGGGACCTGCCTAACCTGGAAGTATCGAGGACAGGCTGACGGCCAGAGGTGGAGGGTTGCTGCAAACCCCTTGGCGCACCCGATACCGGGGGAGAAGCTATCCTGGAATTCGGTGCAGAGGGAGTCAAATTTGGGAAACGGCAGCTCTGAAGAAACCAGATCTACATGATCATCGATCCTGAACCCGAACATTTGGAAAGCATCCAACCCAAACAGATCGGTAGCATTGGAACTGTTGACTGCCAGAGAAGAAATCGTATGACTGACAGATTTGTAAGGAACCACCGTCGTGAACTGCCCCAACAAGGCCATTTCCTGTCTGTTGTATGTAAGGAGGCGTCGAGGGGCCGGATGAAGGCTTGGCGCTCCTAAAACGGTCTAGGTAGTGTAATTGAGCAGGGATACCGCAGCCCCTGTATCGACCTGCAGTCGAACTGGCTTACCCAATATGGTGACATCAATATACAGTTTGGGGGACGCCAAAGACACAACTTGGTTGAGGTCCATGGACGCCTTGGTGTCAGAGTGCCTGGAGACTGGCGCCGTGGCAGAGCGACAGACAGAGACAAGGTGCCCGTCCCGACTGCATCGGCGACACGTCGCCCAGCGGTCAGGACAATCCTCCTGTTCATGCTGGGAATAGCATCCTGGACATGATGGAAGCACAGGGGTTCCCTGCGGCGGCGTTGCTGGCCCCGTGAGAGCTGCTGGTTGTCTTCCTTGAACGACCGTCTTTTCTTTTCCGTACGCCGAGAAGATGCCGGGGCGGGGCGCTGGGGAGTGCGGCGTGAAAGTGCGTATATGGCCGCAATGTCCTCCTGGACGTCGGAAATCTCTTCTCGGACGGCTGCGATGTCGGTCCACGTTTCCAATCTGTGGTCAGCTGCAGTGGGAACTTCCAACTTGAATGCAAGGTCTATGATTTGATCTAGCGACGGGTCCTCCAACTTTAAGGCGTCGTGGCAGAAAGCCGCGTCTGGGGCCGCTTGGATCAGGTGATCCCAGACCACGTCATCTGCGTAAGATTCCCGGGATATGCGGGCGACAAAGTTGCACTTCCGAGAGAGACCTTTGAGTTCTGCAGTCCATTGTCGGTACGTCTGATCGGGTTTCTTTCGACTCTGGTAAAATTCCACTCTCGCTGTCATGACGTGATATCTGCGGCGATAATAGGAGGTGAGACACATATGGCGGTGAAGGTAAGACTGTCAGGATCACATCGCTTGAGTTTCGTCAGGAGCTCGTACATACGGGAGACATTCCAAGAAAGAAAATAGGCTCTCTGATCATTTTCCTGGGCTACCTGATGAATCCGGAAATGTTGACGAATCCTCTTTTCATATATTTCCCAATCTTCAGCGTCTTCATCGAATGCTGGGAACGCTGGCGGTGTCGGTGGTGAAGACTTTGAATTTCAGCAATCAGTTGCTGCTGCAGTATTGCGAAATGTTGCAGAAGTTGATTCAGTACCTGCTGCACTGATAGACTCTGCTGCTGCAGTTGTGATTGTGCTTGTTGTTGTTGTGGTTCCATCTTCTTTGGGTTGTCGAATCCTTACTCATCGCCACTGTTGTATTCTCCAACAGTTTATTGAACGTAACTTCTTCTACAATACAATAGCTGGCTGTACAATAGATGTAGACTTCCGTCGATCTAGCCGGAGATGTGGTTCCTCTCGGTCGACTGGTACTTCGATCGGCAGTACAGTACAGCGGCTTCAGTGATATTTTCTCGGAGACTCTGCTACAACGGTTGCCATTAGCAGCGGACGAAGACTGGTCTGCCTTTGACCGGTCGGGCCTATACAGTGAGCTGGAGCCAATAGAAACGCGGCGTAGGAATCCGTGGCCGGATATGTCGCGGTGACCTCTGCAAGGAAAGGTTCCTATTAATCAACTGGAATCTTCGGCGTGTTTACCTGATGTCTTCAGCTGTTGGTTTGTTTCCCTCGTAGCGTGGCTGTTATGCGGTGCTGCCTGCCATTTAGGGGAACCCAATGGCAGACAGTACATGAGTGTCCTTCAGTTGTGAGCAGGACCAGTGCAGCTGACGTATTACCCCACTACACGTCAACCATACCGGGTATATCGGGAGAAAATTTAGCGACAAAATATAGTCCTGGAATCACGTTGACGGTGGGCTGTATCTTCCCGTGTTCCCAGACAGAATGTAAAAACATGTAACTCTCACAATATTACATCGCTATATCAAAGTAAGACTCATGAACAGATGCGGAACTACTCCGAAGTAAACGCGTCCTCACCACACACAAACGAAACTGAGTAAAGACCACGGTGTAGGAAAAAGAAACTATTTACGTACGCGAAGTCATATACTCACAGAGTCACAGTACAATAAATCGCGAGCTTAGAGAGTTGCAGACGTTGAGGACCGTTTGTCGATAACACTATTCTCCAAAGACTGTGTGGATTCAAACAGCGCACAACACACGCACAATGAGCTCTGTAGAAACATGCTGCACATACCCGATAACACTGCAATCGGCACCATATTTGTGATGAAATGCTGTTCCTCTCTGCAGGTGCTACTGCTGCAGCAGTGAACCATGAGGTTTCACGTTGCCATTGCGAGCCTGTGGTCAGCCGTGGGAATACTGAAGGCGGCAGCCATTCGTCACATCTCCGAATGTGTTGCCGCTACCTCTAAGCTGGTTGAGAGAAAGTGTTGGAAGCGGCCTACGCAAAGCTGGAAAATTGGGGGGACTCAGCGACCTGTGTGCGTCATTAGGAGTAACGGACAAGAAATTTCTTTCATCTCCACCTGTGTGTCAGAAGACTATGGCTCCAAGGCGGCCGTTAAGGAGCCATATCTGACCACCACCCACACACACTAGCGACGCGCTCCAATCGCAGGAGGATGTTTCGATAAGGCTAACAGCGTGGCACCTGCCGAAAGTACAGAGAATTCTTTATTAATAAAAACGCACTGAAATTAATGATGTATTAAAACTACACCCTTTTACAACATCTACACATCCATCTCAAAGTATCAGATGTATTCCAGTCTCATGAATGATAACAATAAAAAGACGTCACGGTCAACAACATCTAATCGAGTATTACTGCCCCAGTAGACAAAGTGCAAGACGATCTTTGGGCTACATGTCTTTATATGAAAGCTTTAATGGCTAATGGCCTAAGTCTACTCGACAAACAATTACAACGTAACCTATCAGGAAGGTATAATTTGGTCTATATCGTAACCAGTATTGCAGCCACGAATTATCATTGCGTTATGAGAATTATTTACAAATTTTTTTGCCATATTCATCTACATCTACAGGATTACTCTGCTATTCATAATAAAGGGCCTGGCAGAGGGTTCAATGAACCTCATTAAAGCTGTGTCTTTACCGGTCCACTCTCGAACGGCGAGCGGGAAAAACGAGCACAACTTTTTCTCTGCGAGCCCTGATTTCTCTTATTATATCGTGATTATCATGTCTCCCTATGTAGGTGGGTGCCAACAGAATCTTTTCGCAATTGGAGGAGAAAACTGTGGTGTCACCGCCAGACACCACACTTGCTAGGTGGTAGCCTTTAAATCGGCCGCGGTCCGTTAGTATACGCCGGACCCGCGTGTCGCCACTATCAGTGATTGCAGACCGAGCGCCGCCACACGGCAGGTCTAGAGATACTTCCTAGCACTCGCCCCAGTTGTACAACCGACTTTGCTAGCGATGGTTCACTGACAAAATACGCTCTCATTTGCCGAGACGATGGTTAGCATAGCCTTCAGCCACGTCATTTGCTACGACCTAGCAAGGCGCCATTACCAGTTACTATTGATACTGAATCATGTACAGTCAAGAGCGACGTTCATCATTAATGGATTAAAGTTAAGTATTCCACCAGCTACGTCCGTTTTTCTAAAGTCTAATTTCCTTGTCCTGTTCCAGACCTCACGCCAGCTTGCGTGAGCTAAAACGCGTGCCTTTCGGCTTCCACTAATAATACGGTGTTGGCTCTCCTGCCAACCCACAACAAAAACTTGTGATTAAAATTTCATGAGAAGATCCCGTGCAACGAAAAACGCCTATGTTTTAATGATTGCCACTCCAATGTCTGTGGTACTATCTTCTCTATTTCGCGATAATACAAAATGAGCTGCCCTTCTTTGAACTTTTTCGATGTCATCCGTCGGTTCCACCTGATGCGGATACCACACCGCATAGCAGTACTCCAGGATAGGGCGGAGAAGTGTGGTGTAAGCAGTCGCTTTAGTAGACCTGCTACACCTTCTAAGTGTTCTGCCAATAAATCGCAGCCGGCCGGAGTGGCCGAGCGGTTCTTGGCGCTATAGTCTGGAACCGTGCGACATCTACGGTCGCTGGTTCGAATCCTGCCTCGGGCATGGATGTGTGTGATGTCCTTCGGTTAGTTAGGTTTAATTAGTTCTAAGTACTAGGGGACTGATGACCTCAGAAGTTAAGCCCCACAGTGCTCAGAACCATTTGAGCCAATAAATCGCAGTCTTTGATTGCCTCTATCCACATTTTCTATGTGATCGTTCCAATGTAGGTTATTTGAAATTGCAATCTCTAAGTATTTAGTTGAAGTTACAGCCTTCAGATTTGTGCGACTTTTGGCGCAATCGAAATTCAGCGGATTTTGAGAGCTCGTTTCTCTGGATGGGGCAGGATAAGGTTACGATTGTGGATGGGGCCGTAATCAGTTACTCTCGGTTGCGCAGCAAATACGTAAACTTTAATTAAAGAAATTATAATTTTAAAACAATCTCTTAAAGTCACAATTGACTATGATAGCATAGAAAAAAATTCTACAATTTTAGCGGCGAAGGCCACCAAGAAAAACCTCAAACAACAAACGGCTGAAGGCCTGAATTAAAAGTCTGAAGAACAATTCTAAATAGCACTTTTAAAATAAATAGCTTGCTTTTAAAACAGATTTGCTTAAAAAACTTACTGTAACACGGCTGAAGGCCTTATCACCAAAGAAGTGAAATTATTGCTCGGCTGAAGGTCATATCAATAATAAGAGAATTACAAATATCTTTAAAACAAACATCACAATCTAAGGAATCAAGACAAGCGGTTCTCAGCAAGTGTTCCAAGGGCCTGGGAAGGTAAATCAAACATAAGGTAGGGTGAGACAGGCAGCCAAGAGCTGTACTCACGTAACAGGATGACAACTAAAAGTACTGAAACTAGGGGCACAAACGCTCCGACCGACCGACTAACCAGTCTGCCTAACGTCCAATCACCGGTACAACGATGGAATATTTTTAGGCAAGGGCAAAGAGACAGACAGCACTACGTCTTCAGAAAACACCCAAGGCCGAAGGAAACACTAGGACCGACGTAGTAGACCTCCGCCCCCCCCCCCCCGCCCACACACACACACACAAATACGCACAGTACAATACTAGAGGTTGTCAAACTACACGCCGTGTCGGACAGCATCAACACGACGAGGAAAGGCACACGACCTCCAGGGCAGGTAACTGGGGCGTTAGCGGCCACAAGGCAGGAAATACCACTGGTTGTACTTCACTAACAAGAATAATACTAAATTCAGTGATGAATAACAAATAGAGAAAGACGGCTGCAATATTTCACCGCCTCTGAACACTTCACTTGTGGGCGCCAGGGTCAGCGGCCCTGGAAGCAACAACGCGACTGCAAAAGTCGGGATCTCAGAATAGTCAAGGTTGCATTAGCAGTTAACTCTTCACTCAAACGTCCAGGGTTCGGTGTGCAACGAAGTCGCCGCTCTCGCAGCCACCCCTCCTCGATCCGGCAGTGGCAGCACGCCGCCAGCAACCCCGGCTTGCCCCTCGCGCTGCACGGACCTGCTCGCTGCTGCGCCCCCAAACGACCTCGTGTCCGTTCGCCCTCCCACTCCAGTACGCAAACAGCATTAAAACAACTGCTCATTCAAAACCACAAGATACACACGGAGCCCGGGAAACAATTACGACAACAACTCACAATACTAAAACAAGTCACTATGAAACAACATGGACGAATTAGAAGTCGGCACAAACACAGATAAGCCAGAAGCGGTCGGAAGAAAAAATGTACGTCGTCCACTGCGACGACCGACCGAACGACCAACCAACGGTCGTCTCCACTCAAGTCAGGCACAGGAAAGATCCCAGTATAAATCATCGACTGACAACTTATTTCCATGAGATCACTTCGACGGCCACACACACACACACACACACACACACACACACACACACACACACACACACACACACACACGTGAAAGTTGCACTACTCAAATATCACGACCCATTCAACTAAACCTCGCTGGATCCGGCCCTTGACGTGGTCGTGCACTCTCGCGACCACACCCTTCCGCCGGACAGTGGATGTGTGTCGCGACGGAAATACTAAAGGCTGCTCCAAAGATGGTACCACAGTAAGCGCTATCGATAAGCGCTGCTGCTGCTGCCACTCACGGACAGACAACACGAGCAAACGTAGCGGCGCCAGCGAACACACTAAGAAAACGAGGCGCCACTATGGCTATTACAAGATGCCAGGCTATGATCCTGATCAGTTACCGCTTAGCAGCCAGCTATTGTTGCTCGAGCATCAGATTAGCGAAGCTGTTACTTCACATCTCCAAGAGAAACAAGAATATTCATAACTTCAGTATCATCGTCGTCCAATTGTTTTGATTGTGATTATTGCGTCTGCTGACTCATCAAGTAAATATAATAATCGTAGTGATGGGAGTGCAATAAAAATTAAGGTAATTGCGGGTAATGCTGTTCAGATAGTTTCAATTAAATGTCCATGATGTTTATTTCGGTTTGTATAGCTCTCTGTGGATCGGAGTGTGGAAACAGATCCCTTCATCTGGCAGGTAGGTTAGAAAATTAAAAAAAGTAAATGGACAGGTTGAAGATATAGCAGAAATTAGAGAGGTTTGGTGGCAGGAGGATGAGGGCTTCTGGTCCGGCGAATAAAGGGTTATAAATACAAAGTCAAATACGGGTAATGCAGGAATGGTTTAGTAACGAATAGGATGGGTGGTTGTTTGAGGTTTAAGGGACCAAACAGCAAGGTCATCAGTCCCTTGTTTCAAATATGCTCCATTCCGCTAATGCGACATCTCAGGAAAGTCAGAACAATAAAACGGAAAAAGGTAAATACGTAAAAGGGCAGACATGTTGTCATTGGTAAAAACAAAATGAGGGAAGTCGGCAAGAGAACGAACCCAACGCTATGCTGAAGCAGCATAGGCAAGACCACCTGTGACTTAAAAGGTGCAACCGCTAGAATGTAGAAATACGTATGGGAAAAGGAGACTAATCCTTAAAAAACAAAGAGTTAGAGTAAAAGGGGAAGAAAAGAGGATCTCGGTCAGGGAGGTGAATCGGGAATCTCCCAACACGGCTTACAGTGGGAGACACCCAAACACTGCCCTCCCCCACCCCAGAGAGAGATTAAAAACCTTAAAACTGTGAATAAGAACCACTTTCCCGGAGGAAACCGAGAACCAAAGAGACCATCCAGGAATCGTCAGCCAACATCAAAGGTAAAGTGTTGGGGAGTCTGTACTTAGCACGCAGAGCCAAAAGAAGGGGGCATTCGACCAAAATGTGGGCTACTGACTGGAGGGCTCCACAACCACAAAGTGGGAGTGGCTCATCACGCAAAAGAAAACCATGGATCAGCCTGGTATGGCCAATGCGGAGAAGACACAGTATGGTTGAGTCCGTTCGGGAGAGGCGAAAGGAAGAACGCCACGGGCCTGGTGTCACCTTAATCGCACGAAGTTTATTAGACAGGGGAGTAGCCTCCCAAGAATTGTCCCATGACTGTGCGAAGTGTGATTTGATGTGAAGCAGTAAATCCGCTGCAGGAGGCGTTACAGAAAACGGGTGGTAAGTGACTGCTCCCCCAGCCAAACGATCAGCGAGCTCATTACCCGGGATACCCACAGGGCCAGGGACCCAAAGGAAGTCAATGGAAAAAGCAGCAAGGTGAATATCAGCGAGATGGTCATGGATGGCAGAGACCAAGGGATGGCGCGAAAAACACCGGTCAATAGCAAGAAGGCCACTCATCGAGTCCATACATAACAAAACGCGGTTGTGTTGAGACTGGTTAACAAAGCTAAGGGTCTGGGAAATTGCCATTAATTCCGCAGTAAACACCCCACATGTGGGTGGCAGCAGATGATTTTCCGTTCCAATAGAGGACTTGAAGGCATACCCAACATGATCAGCAGATTTAGAGCCATCAGTGTAAAAAACAACATCACGAAACTCCCACAAAATTTGGCGGAAAAAGGAACGGAACACCACCGGGGGGATGGAATCTTTCGCACCTCCGTGGAGATCCATCCGAATTTGAGGCCGAGGAACTAACCAAGGAAGGGTGGAGGGAGGGAGCGAGGAAGACAGGAAAAAGAAGGAAGCTGAAAATCACGGCAAAGAGACGCAAGGCGGAGCCCAACCGGTAAACCCGCCCAAGGGCGGGAGTCGGGTGGGTGACGTCCATGGTCTGGGAACAGGATAGAATAGGAAGGATGAGTGGAGAGGAACGGATAGTGAGTGCATAAGACACCAAAAGCTGGGACCGCTGAACAGAAAGGTGGGGGGGGGGGGGATCCCAGCTTCAACCAGGAGACTATCAACAGGGCTAGTAGGGAAGGCACCGGTGGCCAAACGGATACCACGATGGTGGACTGGATCCAGCACGTGCAGTGTGGAAGGAGCAGCTGAACCATAAACTTGACAACCACAGTCCAAGCGAGACATAACTAGAGCATGATAAAGACGGAGGAGGAGGGACAGTCCGCACCCCAATAGGAGTGGGCAAGTAAGCGAAGGACATTGAGTTTACGGAAACATCCTACCTTCAGGAGTCTCATATGGGGCAGCCAAGTGAGCTTGTTGTCCAAAAGAAGACCCAGGAAACTAAACTGTGGGACCACAGGCAATCGCTGTGCAGCGACATAGAGCTCTGGATCAGGGTGGACCGTAGTACGGCGACAGAAGTGGACCACCCGCGATTTTAAAGGAGAGAATTGAAACCCGTGTGATACGGTCCATGCAGAGGCACGCCGTATAGCCACCTGGAGCTGCCGTTCTGCAGATGCCATCCAGGAGGAACTAACCCAAACGCAGAAATCATCCACATACAGGGCAGGGGCGACCAAGGGACCGACTGAGGCCCCAAGTCCATCGATAACAATGAGGAAAAGAAGGACACTCAAGACAGAACCCTGTGGGATGCCCGTCTCCTGGGTCCGTGGAAAACTAAAAGCAGTACCAACCCGAACTCTGAATGACCAATGGATCAGGAACTGGCGGATAAAAATCTGGAGTGGGCCCCAAAGACCCCACTGATGAAAGGAAGTTTTTTTTTTCTTGTGGTTTTAGGGCGCACAACTTCAATAGTCATTAGCGCCCTGACGACGTTAAGAATGCACTGCGAGGCACAAGTTGACAACAACAACTAAAAGGGAAAACACAATAAAACACAGACTGACAGGCATAGGATTAAAAAACAGCATCATCAAATGTCCTTAGTGAGGTTTGTCAAATTGATAAAACGAAGAACACGAGCAGCTGCTCGTGGGTCATCCGCTAAAACGGCATCTAAAGTACATGGCAGGTTAAGATCGAGACGCAGTGCGTTAAAATCCGGCCACGATATTAAAATGTGGCGGACCGTCGGCAATTGCCCACATGGGCAGAACGGCGCCGGCGCAGACGTCAGCAGATGGCGATGGCTGAACCGGCAGTGTCCAATTCTTAACCGGGCCGAAACTAACTCCTCCCGCCGAGAAGGGCGTGAGGAGGACGTCCAAGCCACGGGAAGAGGCTTCAAAGGCCTGAAGCTTGTTGGCTGTAAGGGCAGCCCAATCGGCATGCCACAGCGATAAAATGCGCCGACAAATAACCCTGCTAAGATCTGACGAAGGGACACAACAAGAAGCTGTCCGAGGCTGGAGGACCGCAGCCTTGGCCGCGGCATCTGCAGCTTCGTTCCCAGGGATACCGACATGGCCAGGGACCCACATAAAGCTAACCGGAGAACCGACGTCCACCAGCTGCCGAAGAGAGCGTTGGATCCGGTGCACGAAAGGGTGAACCGGATACGAATCACTGAGGCTCTGGATGGCGCTCAGGGAATCGGAGCAGATGACATAAGCAGAATGTCGGTGGCGGAAGATGTAAAGAACAGCCTGGTAGAGGGCAAATAGTTCAGCTGTGAAGACGGAACAATGGCCATGGAGCCGGTATTTGAAACATTGTGCCCCGATAATAAAGGAACACCCGACCCCGTCATTGGTCTTAGAGCCATCTGTATAAATGAAGGTCATATTGATGAACTTCGAACGAAGTTCCACAAAACGGGAGTGGTAGACCGAACCGGGGGTAATCTCTTTTGGGAGCGAGCTGAGGTCAAGGTGAACGCGGACCTGAGCCTGGAGCAAAGGTGGCGTGTGGCTCTCGCCCACTCGAAAGGTTGCAGGGAGTGAAAAATTAAGGTGTTGAAGGAGGCGACGAAAGCGAACTCCAGGGGGTAGCAGGGCAGAGACATACAACCCGTATTGACGGTCAAGAGAGTCGTCAAAAAAGGAACGATAAGACAATTGGTCGGGCATTGACAGTAGCCGACAGGCATACCGACAAAGCAGTATATCGCGCCGGTAGGTGAGTGGCAATTCGCCAGCGTCAGCATGAAGTCTCTCTACGGGACTAGTGTAAAATGCTCCGATCGCAAGTCGTAAACCCCGATGTTGTATGGAGTTGAGGCGGCGTAAGATGGATGGCCGTGCAGAGGAGTATACGAAGCTCCCATAATCCAGCTTGGAGCGGACGATCGACCGATATAGACGAAGTAGGACGGTTCGATCCGCTCCCCACGAAGTACCACTGAGAACACGGAGGACATTTAAAGAACGGGTACAATGGGCGGCCAAATATGACATGTGGAGACCAGCTAAGTTTCCTGTCAAATGTAAGACCTAAAAATTTGGTTGTCGCCACGATTGGGAGAGCAACAGGACCGAGTCGTAAGGACGGTGCGAGAAACTCTTTGTAGCGCCAGAAATTAATACAGACCGTCTTCTCGGCAGAAAAACGGAAGTCACTGGCGACACTCCAGGAGTAAAGACAGTCAAGAGAACGCTGAAGACAGCGCTTCAGGACACGGGCACACTGCGCGCTGCAATAGCTGGTAAAATCGTCCACGAAAAGGGAGCCTGATACATCAGCTGGGAGGCAATCCATTATTGGATTGATCGCGATGGCGAAGAGAGCGACGCTCAAAACTGAGCCCTGTGGCACCCCATTCTCCTGGCGAAAGGTGTCTGACAGGACAGAACACACACGTACCCTGAACTGTCGATCCATTAAAAAGGAACGAATAAAAAGAGGGAGGCGACCGCGAAGGCCCCATGTATACATGGTGCGGAGAATGCCCGCCCTCCAACAGGTGTCGTAAGCCTTTTCCAAATCAAAGAACACAGCCGCGGTCGGGCGCTTCCGCAAGAAGTTACTCATAATGAAGGTCGACAAGGTAACCAGATGGTCAACAGCAGAGCGGCGCCTACGAAATCCACATTGTACATTGGTAAGTAGGCGTCGAGACTCGAGCAGCCAAACCAATCGAGAGTTAACCATTCGCTCCATCACTATACAGACACAGCTGGTAAGCGAGATAGGTCGATAACTGGAAGGCAAGTGCTTGTCCTTCCCCGGCTTAGGAATCGGGACAACAATAGACTCGCGCCAGCATGCGGGAACATGTCCCTCAATCCAGATGCGATTGTATGTACGAAGAAGAAAACCTTTACCCGCAGGAGAAAGGTTCTTCAGCATTTGAATATGAATAGAATCAGGCCCTGGAGCGGAGGACCGTGATCGGCCAAGTGCGTTTTCGAGTTCCCGCATGGTGAATGGGGCATTATAACTTTCACGATTCGAGGAGCGGAAGTTAGGTGGCCTAGCCTCCTCTGCCTGTTTTCGGGGGAGGAACGAAGGGTGGTAATGAGCGGAGCTCGAAACCTCTGCGAAAAAGCGGCCGAAGGCATTGGAGATATCCTCAGGGGCCACAAGGACGTCATTCGCGACCGTCAAACCAGAAACTGGTGAGTGGACCTTAGTGCCAGATAGCCGGCGCAGGCTACCCCAGACAACAGAAGAAGGAGTAAAACTGTTGAAGGTGCTTGTGAAATCAGCCCAACTGGCTTTCTTGCTTTCTGTAATAATACGACGACAGTGAGCACGTAATCGTTTATAATTGATACAATTCGCCACTGTAGGGTGGCGTTTAAAGGTGCGTAAAGCACGTCGACGAGCACGTAAAGCGTCTCTACATGCTGCGGACCACCAGGGGACCGGTACGCGACGTGGAGAAGAAGTAGGGTGAGGGATGGAGTATTCAGCAGCAGCGAGAATGACTTCCGTGAGGTGTGCGACCTGACTATCGCAGCTTGTGAAGGTTTTATCCTGAGAGGTCGCCCTGGAAGAGAAGAGCCCCCAGTCTGCCTTGGAGATGGTCCAACTAGAGGAGCACGGAGAGGGGGTATGCTGCAGGAGATGGATAACACACGGGAAGTGGTCGCTCGAATATATATCAGAAACGGCATACCACTCAAACCGGCGTGCAAGTTGGGGAGTACATATAGAGAGGTCTAAATGGGAATAGGTGTGAGATGCGTCCGAAAGAAAAGTAGGGGCGCCAGTATTGAGGCAGACAAGATTGAGCTGGTTGAAAAGGTCTGCTAACAGGGAGCCCCTCGGGCAGGATGCTGGAGAGCCCAAAAGGGGATGGTGGGCATTGAAGTCTCCAGTTAACAAAAATGGTGCAGGTAGCTGAGCAATAAGTTGCATCATGTCTGCCCTGGTAACGGCAGATGACGATGGAGTGTAAACGGTACAAATGGAGAATGTAAAAGTGGGGAGAGTAATGCGGATGGCAACTGCCTGCAGGCCGGTGTGCAACGTGATGGGATCGTAGTAAATATCATCCCGGACCAGGAACATAACCCCTCCATGAGCTGGGATAACTACCACAGGGGGTATGTCAAAACGCACAGAGGTGTAGTGTGCCAAGGCAATTTGATCGCATGGGCGTAGCTTCGTTTCCTGGAGGGCTACGACGAGCGGACGGTGCAAGCGGAGCAGCAACTTCAAGTCCTCTCGGTTGGAGCGAATGCTGCGAATATTCCAGTGAATAAGTGCCATCGTAAGAAAAGGAAGATGAAAGAAGGGGTCACCTCGAAGGCCGCTTAGGGTCTGGCTTCGAGCGAGCACTGCCGCCGCTATCACTAGGCGGACAGTCATCGTCCATTGGGTCTATAGGTTTATCGGCCATCTTGGGAGGATGGCCGGGAGGGGGAGCTTCCTCCGCCGGTGAACGGCCAGATGTTCGGCTACCAGCGGTGCGGCCAGGCGAAACGGATGACGGCCTGGGGCGGCAACCGCTGGGTGGCGCAGGAGAAGAAATGCGCCGTGGCGGAGAAGGAGAACTGTGCTTCCTATGAGCCTTCTTGGAAGGACGTTTGGTGGAAGTACCGGTCGAAGGCTGTGAGGTCGAGGTACGTATGAAGTCTGCACGGGATGGTTCCTTCTTGAAGGCCCGTGCATCGGACTTCTGGGTGTTCGTCTTAGCAGAAGCTGATGAAGGGGCTGGTGTCTGTGGGGTGATGGGAGGAAGAGGAGACGTCGACCGCGCGATCTTAGCACTGGCCGAACGGACGACCGTGGTGCTGAAGGTCAGATCGCATGTCTGGGTTGCCACCTCCCGGGTAGTCCGAGGAGAGGCGAGGACAGTACTGTATATCCCCGCTGGGAGCAGCGTGGGCTTCCTACTAGCCAATAGCTTGCGAGCAGCCGAGGTGGACACTTTCTCTTTGACCCGAATTTCTTGGATACAGCGTTCTTCCTTATAGACAGGACAGTCGCGGGAGGATGCGGCATGGTCACCCTGACAGTTCACACAACGAGGAGACGGAGGTGGACAGTCACCCTCATGGACATCCCTGCCACAAGTGACACATTTAGCCGCATTGGAACAAGACTGTCGAGTGTGATTGAAACACTGACACTGGTAGCAGCGCGTAGGTGTCGGGACATAGGGGCGAACAGAAATAACCTCGTAGCCCGCCTTGATGCGCGATGGCAGCTTAACACTATCGAAGGTCAAGAAAAGTGTCCGGGTCGGTACAAGGTCATTGTTGACCTTTTTCATGACCCTATGGACAGCCGTCACGCCCTGCTCAGCGAGGAAAGATTGAATCTCCTCGTCAGTCAATCCGTTGAGGGAGCTAGTATAGACTACACCACGAGACGAATTCAAAGTTCGGTGGGCCTCCACCCGGACAGGGAACGTGTACAGGAGTGTGGCCCGAAGCAGTTTTTGTGCCTGAAAGGCACTCTCAGTTTCTAGTAATAAGGTACCGTTACGCAACCTGGCACAAGATTTGACAGATCCGGCTCTGGCATCTACGCCCTTCTGGATAACGAAAGGGTTGACTGAGGAAAAATCCTTTCCGTCCTCAGATCGAGAAACGACGAGGAACTGTGGGGCAGGCGGTAGTACTTTTGTGACTGGTGGCTGGTCATGTTTCCGTTTTTGGGCAGAAGTCGAGAGAGATGGAGTGGAATCCATTGCGGAGGAATCCTTCATGATTGCCAGCGTCTCCGATGGCGCGCTCCTTCCTAGTGGGGACCCTCTCAGAGGGCACTCCCGCCTTAGGTGAATGTTTACACCTCAGGTCACACCTCCCGAGAAACAGACGGAGGGACCAATCGGCATGGTCAGAAGGTATCTGCTCAGGCAATCACCCCTCTCCGGGCCTGGCCTTTACCAGGGCGTACGCGCGTGCCTTACATGTCTACCCAGGGCGGGGAATTACGCGTTACCCCGTCACCGGCTACGCGTGCGAACGCGCGGGTCGGCCTTCAGGCACGCACGGGGAGGAAGGAAGAAGAGGAAAAAGAAGAGAGAGAGGGAGAAAGAGGACAGACTGTCTCAAACGCCGAGGCGGAGACCAGAGAAGGCAAGGAGAAGAAGGCAATGAGAAGGCAAGGAGAAGAAGACAATGAGAAGGCAAGGAGAAGAAGGCAATGAGAAGGTAAGGAGAAGAAGGCAATGAGAAGGCAAGGAGAAGTCAAGGGAAAGAGTAAGGAAGACAGTGAGGTGGAGAAGAGCAAAGAAAGGAACCAACAAAAGGAAGGAAGAAACGAGAAGTGAAAAACCAAAAAGACCACAATTATAGGTCGTGGAACCGTCCTTCTCCGGACACAGGCGGTAACTACCCCCGTGAGGGTGATGGACTCCTTTTAGTCGCCTCTTACGACAGGCAGGAATACCTCGGGCCTATTCTAATCCGCGGACCCGCAGGGGGGTTGAAGGGAAGTAAGATGTGATGGCGCCAATCCGTGTCATAGGCCTTGTGAAGGTCAAAAAACACTGTAACCAAATGGCGGCGCTGGGAACAATCCTGCCGAACTGCGGATTCCAAGCGAAGTAAATGATGGGTTGGAGACTGTCCCTCTCGAAAGCCACACTGGTAAGAGGACAAGAGATCCCGAGATTCGATGACCCAATTGAGCCGACGGGCTACCATCCGTTCAACTAACTTACAAACAACATTGGTCAAACTAATTGGCCGATAGCTGTCAACAGATAGGGGGTTCTTACCAGGCTTAAGGACAGGAACCACAATGCTATCCCTACACTGAGAAGGAAGTCATCCTGGAGCCAGATACGGTTAAACACCCGAAGATGATGTTGCCGTTGTGGAGCACAGAGATGTTGAAGCAGTTGGTTATGAATGGAATCTGCCCAGTGGCCGTATCATGAGAAGAAGATAGAGCAGAAAGAAATTCCCATTCAGCAAAAGGTTCGTTGTAAGATTCTGATTCACAAGGGGTGAAACATAAGGTGGAAGCTTCAGCCCGCTGTTTTGGCGAAGGAAAGCGGCTGGATAGGAGGCTGACGCTGATGCCACAGCAAAATGGGTCGCAAGATGTTCTGCAAGAACTAATGGGTCCGTACAAATGCCATCTGGGAGGTGAAGGCCTGGGAGGGTGGACGGCCGATGGCAACCTTGCAGAGACAGAGGAACGGTAGAACCAAGGGAAGGAACGAATCGTTCCCAACATATGCGCTTGCTCTGTTTGATTAAATAACGTGCTTTAGCGCGGAGGCGTTTAAAGTTAGTAAGGCTGGCTATGGATGGGTGCCTCGTAAGGTGTTGCAAAGCTCGACGGCTATCACGGATGGCAATGGCAATGGCCGTACTCCACCATGGGACTTGCCGGCGACGAAATGGTCCAGATGAGCGCGAGACAGCAAGGCTAGCAGCGCGAACAATCGCCTCAGACACGTCACGTAGGACGTCATCAATACGACCCGAAAGAGAGGGAGAAAACACGACCTGTGCAGTGTATAGAGGCCAATCGGCGCGTCGGAAAGACCAACGAGGTAACCTGTCCATCGGGGAGCGCGAAGGGATAATCAATGGGAAATGGTCACTATCACAAAGGTCGTCGTGTGGCGACCAGTGTAATGAAGGGAGGAGAGAGGGAGAAGAAAGACAAAGATCAATGGCAGAAAAGGTACCATGACCGGCACTGAAGTGAGTAGGGGAGCCATCATTAAGAAGACATAGGTCGTGGTCTGCAATAAATTGGTCTATAAGATGACCTCGTCTAGATGGAAAGGCACTGCCCCACAAGGGATGATGAGCATTAAAATCCCCAAGGAGGAGGAAGGGAGGAGGAAGTTGCTGAAGAAGGGCAGTTAAGGCAGCGGATGTAAGAGTGCTGTCAGGAGGGAGATAAAGATTGCAAACTGTGACCGCAGAGTCTAAGTGGACCTTAACAGCAACCGCTTCCAATATAGTTTGGAGAGGAATCCACGTGCTAGCAATGTCTGTACAGACCAACGTACAAACGCCACCAGAAGCCCACAGGGGTCCAACCCGATTTCGACAGAAAACACAGAACCCATGGAGGGTCGGTGAGTGAGCATCAGTAAAATGAGATTCCTGGAGAACCACACAAGCTGCAGAGTAGGACGAAAGAAGGGATTTCAAATGAAAAACGTAGTTTAGTTTAGAAAAATTACACACTGGCAAACAGCGGGCAGAGCAGAAGAGACAATGACCGTGAAGTCAGCAAGTTCAGAAGCCATCGACCTCCGCAAATTAGCGGACGCTGTCGATTCAGCCGTCAGGGCATCGCCCGACGGGCTCACGTGTTTCTCAGTTGCCACATGTGAGCAAAGGCCCTCGCCCACATTCCAAGAGCCAATGACCGACGTTAAGGAGATTCTTCGAGAAGCTTTTCAACGTGACAGAAGAGGCAATGACCGTGAAGTCGTTCACCTCCAGTAAACTGAAGTGAATAAATACGCGAGACGCAGTGGGCCCGACAGACGAAGAAAAGAAGAGAAGAGAGTAGCAGTAGTTTTCAGTCCGCCGATGTAATGGAATAGCAAGCAGCAGCCTCGGCGCCAGAAGACAGAAGTTAGAAAGTATTTGAAGTCTGATTTTTATGTACCCGGGTGACTCGTGAGGACGGGAAGGAGACGGCCTCACATCAGCAGTCACCTGTGAGCTGGGATGAAGAGCTGACAGCCTAAGACTGGCAAGCGGGAGTCCGTTGTTCGAGTCCGGGACACTGGCCTTCCCCTGCCGCGCCGCTCCGCTGGCCGACGCACAACACTGACACAAGCGGCCGCTTAGAGAAGAGAAACACTGGGACGCCACATCCAAGGTATCACCGTCCGATTCACGACTTCGCTCTCAATAATTAAACGGGCCACAGCACGATGCGCGTCTCCAGTCAACTGGGCGAGACGGCGACACGAGATAGCACATCGCCAGGCGTAATCAGACGCCGCCGCTGCCGCAGCAGAAGGCTTCGCAAACGACACAGCTGCCGCTCTCTGAGCCAGAACATCGAGTAAGGAAACAGTTATAGAAAACCTTTCAAGAAAACTTATCTCATGTAAAAATGCTGTTTCATTCTACCTCATACCTGAGCCAAGGAAGGACCCACCCTGCCCACATGTTGTTAAGAGAGAAAAATTAATTTATTTAGTATTTTCACCCTAACATAATGCTTTAGAATGCTCATCCTGACAATTGACTAGCATCAAAAGAGAAAACCCAGTTACATTTAGTGACAGAGGTGTTAGTGTGTAAGATTGTGGTTCGAAGTAATTTTTGCGCCTGGAAGGCGCACTGTCTCAAACAGCAAGGTACCGTTGCGCAACCGAGTACAAGATTTCACTGGTCCTGCAATCGCATCTACACCCTTCTGAATGACGAAAGGGTTGACTGTTGCAAAATCGTGACCGTCAGATCTTGTGACAACAGGAAACTTCAGTGCTAGTGGTAGAATTTTCAGAACACGAGTTTCATCTAACTTTTTGGGCAGAAGACAGGTAAGAAGAAGAGAAATCCATTGTAGGTGAATCCCCCACGATTGCCAGCATCTCCGATGGCGTGATCTTTCCTTGTGGGGGCCCCCTCAGAGGGCACTCCCGCCTTAGGTGATTGTCCACACCTCCAGAGAAACGGACGGATGGACCAATCGGCACTTTCGGAAGGTAACAACTCAGGCAGTCACCCCTCCCTGGGCCTGTCCATTGCCAGGGGTTACGTGTATGCCTTACTTGTTGACACAGGGCGGGGAATTACGCGTTACACCGTCACCAGCTACACATGCTAACGCGTGGGTCGGCCTTCAGACACGCACGGGGAGGAAGGAAGAGAGGAAAGAGAGAGAGGGATAGAAGAAAGTCTCAAACGCTGAAGCGGAGAATAGGACAAGGGAAAGAAGACAAGGATAATAGGACAAGGAGAATGAGGCAGAGATAGAAGTAAGGGCATGAAAGCAAGGAGAAGAGTGAAATTAGGGCAAGACCAATAGAGGAAGAAAGCGTGAGCATGGAGAAAAGAAAGGAAACAGGATCCTGGAGCGTTCAAACGTCCGTCTCCGGAAGAAAGCTCGTTACATTACTCCCAAGAAGAGGGAGTGTGAAGGGAGATAAGGGGGGGGGGCGGAATTGGGGACGAGGAGGGATGGGAAAGGGGGGTAGGGCAGCCCGGAAAGGAAGGAGAACTGCACTAGCTCGGGACCCCGTGCTCGCCACGCACGTATCCACAAAAGAGTTGTGGACCCCCAGAGGGGCACTTGAGGTGGAGGTGACACAGGTGGATCGTGGGCTGCGACCTGTTGTGGTGACACAGCCCTACCATGGTAAGGTTGTAGGCGGTCGAAGTGCACTATCACCGTACGATTGGTTAATTGCAGTTCTGCATTGACTGCTGAGGTCAACTGTACAATCTGATACTGGCCCTCAGAGCAGGGAGAGAACTTTTTAGTTCGCCCCTTTTTGATTGCCAGGTTTCGTAGTAACATTAAGTCACCTATTTGAGAAGTCGGTAAAACAGTGTTTTTGTTTTGCCTTTGCAACTGGTTATTAGTAGCTTTGATATTATTCCTCTTTACCTTATACCAGATCGCTTTTAGCCGGCGGGCTAAACCTCTTACTTCCTTTATTTCTACGCCCTGAGGTAGTTTGTGTATTTCGAACGGCGAATTCATCGGCTGTCCAAACACAGCTTCGTAAGAGGTATAACCCCGTGGATTCATGTATTCGGGTGTTGTATGCAGAACATATGACCCAATCAGCGTACGTTCTTATAAAATAATAGGATAACATTTTACAAATTGTACGATATACGCGTTCAATGCGACCGTCGGCTTTACGATGGAAGGGAGTTGTACGCCTATTTTGATTCTTAGCAATTTACAAACTTGTACAAATAGAGCAGACATGAAATTGGTTCCTTGATCGGTTAAAATGGCATCAGGACTTCCAAAAGGTAGTATCACACGATTTACAAACTCTCTTGCCACAGTTTGAGCTGTCATGTCGGCGAGGTGAACCAGAATTAAATAACGAGAAAAGTGATCAATAGCAGACAAAATATATTTGTTACCTTGTTGCGACTGTGGAAAAGGACCAAGGATATCTAAAGCAAGAATTTTGAAGGGTGAAGGTGCCTGAAGAAGTGTGTGCAGCGGCACTCGCGGATGCACATTTTGTGCTCGTTGTGCACATGGCACCCAAAATCTAACATACCTGTCCACATCACGTTGTCGGTATTGCCACCAATAACGTGGCGCAATTCCAGCATTCGTAGCGCGTTTTCCGCTGTGACATGCTTGGATTGTATCATGGCATTGCCGTATTATACCTTGCTGCAAGCATTCCAGTATTACCAAATGATTTCCATGGGGAGTTTTTCGATACAAAAGGTCGTCTGTTACTTCAAATCCTAGCAAGGTGGCGTATCTTTGACATTGAACGTCCATCTGCTGTGCGTCTTTTAACTCTTCAATTGATACCTCATCTGATTGAATGACACGCACTTTTATAATTAACGCGTCAGCATTTTGATGCAACCGACCAGGCTTGTGCCGAACTTCAAAATCATATTCTAACAATTTCATGGCGCAGCGCGTAAGTTTGCTGCTAGGATCCTTAAGATTCAATAGCCACTGCAGAGCAGAGTGATCGGTAAGAACTGTAAACTTGCGACCATAAAGGTAACATCTAAATTAATTAATTCCAAAAAGAAGGGCAAGCAATTCCTTTTCTGTAGTACTATAGTTAGTTTCTGCTTTATTCAGTTGATGAGAGGCATACAAAATGGGTTTTTGCTCACCATCTTGCACTTGGCTTAGGACACATCCTACAGCAAAATCAGATGCGTCATAAGATAAAATAGAAGGTTCAGCGAAGTCTGGGTAAACAAGTAGAGGTGAAATAGTTACAATAGTTTTCACAGTTTGAAAGGTAGTCGAACACTCATCCGTCCACACAAAAGGAGTATCCTTTTTCAACAATTTTGTAAGAGGTATGGTAATAGTAGCATAATCTTTAACAAAACGGCGGTAACAATTTGCAAGACCAAGGATGGATTGTAATTCCTTTAAATTTGCTGGTATAGGGAAAGTGTCTACTGCTTCAGTTAATCGTGGATCTGGCTTGACTCCGCTGGAACTGATGACATGACCCACATACTGCACTTGTGATTGAGCAAAAGAACATTTTTGTAATTTTAAGCTTAAATTAGCATTGTGCAATCGCAACAGTACACTGCATAGATGTTCAGCATGTTCAGCAATGGATTTTGAAAATATAATTATATCATCAAGATACGCAAGGCATACAGTAGGTTTCAACCCACGTAATAGCAAATCTGCAAATCGCTGGAAGGTTGCTGGCGCGTTGCGAAGCCCGAAAGGCATCCTTAAGAATTCATATACGCCACCAGGAACTACAAAAGCTGTCTTAGCTTGAGGAGCAACTGGAATTTTATGATACCCACTGCGCATGTCTAATGTTGTAAAGTACTGGCAATTGCCCAGACGATCGAGTGTTTCATCGATCCAGGGTAATGGATAATGATCTGGAGTAGTAACCTTGTTTACGGCTCGCAAGTCTACAGAGAGGCGATAGGATTTTTCTCCGTCTATAGATTTCTTTGGAACAACTACAATTGGGCTAGACCGAACACTAGAAGAGGGTTGTATTATTCCTGCTTCTAGTTGCTGTTGTATAGTTTCCTCTACCACTGACTGAAAATGGGAGGGAATTCGGTACCCTTTTCGAGCTATTGGCCTAGCATTTCCGGTTAGAATCTCATGTTGGATTAGATCTGTTGCTGGTAAATATTTCCTGTCTTCAAACAACCATGAATACTCATTCAATACTTCATTTTTTAGCTTTCGTTCATGCAATGGTAGGTGACTAAGCTTAGCTTTAAACTTATGTCAGATGTGACGATTGTCAAAAGTTGTTGAGAGGCTGCAGCAGTCTTTTCCTTTTTCTTTTTCATAGAAGGGGATTTCATTGGCAACTCATCTGTGATAACCTGTAAGCTGGCTAATACTGTACCACGCGGTATTAAAGCTTGCTTGTGACTAAAACTGTCTAAACACACGGGTACGCAGTTTTCTTTCTGTACCTGCTGCGGTTTGCACAGGCTACGTTTTACGTCGACCTGCATCTGGTCAAGAGTTTCATTCTTGAAGAGTGGATCTACCAAGAAATGAACCTCTTCAGATTGACGTATCCCTACAGGCACCCAGAGGATCTTTCCTGTGCCTTCTGGTATCTCCACGGGATTATCGGCTTTTAGCATCGTTATGGGAGACTCCGAAACTTGGGAAATGGATCCTTTTTTCCCAGCTTCGCTCGTCCGCAACGTGCAGTCACGCGCAAAACGGTGGACGATGTCACCGAATTGGACGGTATTTAACCTATAGTCAATAACCCCCTGGAAATGACGCAGAAAGTCACTTCCCAGGATGATGTAATCCGTGCGCCTGTTCCGTACAACCTCGATCGCAAAAGCATATTCTGTGGAGTCCAACATGAACTCAACGCAACACAACAGCTGCCGTCAGGTTTCACTACGCCGGGACCAATACCACTGATATGGTACCGTGGCGGTTGCAATGTTCTTTAATTTCTCTTCGATAAAAAAGCCAAGCTGATCTGTGCGCCTGTGTCAATTAGCACGCGTATTGGTTTGCGCCCTCTAAGACCATCGACAACCACGGTTGCCACCTGCACGATTCCCTTATAAGCTAGTGGGGTCACTATTTTTAACGGATGCCGGTAGGGGTGGCACTTCCTGCCCCGCGGCCGTTTCCCGAATTCTGTGGTTGGTTTTGCATTTCGCCTGGAATTTGTAGGCGGTCGTGGCCTACTATTTGGAGAATGCACGCTTTGGTGACCCCTGTTCCTGCACCGATGACAATGTGGCACGCGACATCGCTCTGCCGCAAGTCCTTGTCTGTTACAGCGCCCACACGCAGTGTCGCTCGAAAAGACACGTCGGGGCTCGCCTTGCCGCGCGGAGACGGCCACAAATCGGCTCGCCTCCTCTCTTAAGAGTGCTAATCGCACGGCTTCATGTAAAGTGCGGGGGGAAGCTACCTCGATTTCGCCCCGTATTTGAGGGTTTATGTCACGAATAAAGACTTCTATCGCACGACATTCTGATTCTTCCAACAGAACCTCGTTGCGAGCAGAATTGGCACTTAGTGCGTATGTGTGGCATGCGACGCTTCTAATCTTGTCCACGAATGCTTCTAAATCCTCACCAGTTTTTGCTTAAGGGTGGAAAGCAAGTCGCGATAGTAACTAGTACCACGTTTGTCTGTATACCTTTCAATCAACCCTGTTGCAAGGGACTGGACTGTAGGGGCATTTTTTCAAGCTCTCGACCGACTGCACATAGTTCCACGATTCGCCAGTGAGTTTCATTTTCATCACGTTTAAGAGAAACTCATCCGGGCAACCGCAAAGCTTACCGATGTCCCGGATACTCTGGACAAGCGTTTGAATATTCTCGTGTGGCTTTCCAGCGAACGTCGGAATAAACGCTACTGCAGGAAAGCTCTGCACCGAAGTGGAGGTGGCTACTGCCACAGGTAATTCTGCACTAGTGAGTGCTGCAATCACCTGCTTCGGCTGTTCCTCCACTAGCACTTGCTTAGCAACATTGGATTGCTGAGAAGCTATTTGAAGATCATCTGTCTGTAGCGTAAGCTCCGCGTTAGTTAAAATTAATTGATTTATCTGGGTCTGCAGCGCCGAGAGGGGATCTTTATCCTCTCCAGTTGCTCCTGCCTCCAATTGTTGTATGATGGTCGGCATGTTACAATAGTGTGGGCATCTACAACACCGTAGCGTCGCTAGCGACTTACATTATTTGCTGGCGTGCAGACGACGTACGGCGGCGGTGTCGACGAGCGGCGGCAGGCACGGGGGCGGCAGGCGGCGGGCGGGGGCAGGCACGGGGGTGGCAGGCGGCGGGCGGCGGCACGGACAGCTGCGACGACGGGGCGGCGCGAGTGCTCCACCCCGGACCCTGGCACAGGCGGCGATCCACGGCAGCTACGGACAGCGGCGGCGCCGGGGTAGCATTCATTTCACGCTAGGCGAGGAGCCCCACGTCATAGTGACATAGGTTCACGTCATCGTGACGTAAATAACCTAAATCGACTACATGAGTACGTGTATCGCTCGATCTTTGCAGTTTTATCGATAACGTCTAAGGTAAATGTAAATAATAACGAAAGTATAAAAATCGTGTGTACAGAAACGTGTGTGTTTCATGAACGTAACGAATATCTGAAAGAAGGAACCATAACGTAAAAAAAAAAAAAAAAAAAAAAAAATTAATCCGATGAATCGTGCATATCAGAAAACAGTGAATAACTTGGGTGTAACTTTGGATGAGCATCTCAACTGGGCGGAGAATACAGTCGCAGTGTGCCGAAAGACGTCTGCTTGTCTCTATGCTCTCAAAAAGTTTCGGAACGTATTTCCACAGGACTTGAAACGCCAGCTCGTGCAAGCACTCGTTCTACCGAACCTCCACTATTGTGATGTGATTCAGCAAGGCACGAGTAGTGAAAACAAAAGACGGCTAGAGCTAACCATGAATGCCTGTGTGCGTTACACCTGCAACATTCGCCGATATGATCATGTTAGTGCTTCATACTCCGAGCTAGGGTGGCTGCGGCCGGACAAATTGCGTGACTACCACACTCTATGTCTACTTCACAGACTCCTCGTCGCGCAAGCACCCCAATACCTTGCTTCAGAGATTAAAAACCTGTCATGCCATCATAATCGAAACACGAGGTCACTCTTATTTGGTATCCTAACTGTGCCCACTCACAAAACAAAAACTTTTGCAAACTCCTTCTCAGTTGCCGCTGTCCGCCTCTGGAACAAACTGCCCCTTACCTTGCGCAAAATTCAATCTCCTGCTGCTTTTAAGAAGAAGTTGAAGCATTTCCTACTATCATCTTCATAAAGCTCTCCATAAAATTAATGTACCAGGCCAATCCTCTGATCTGTCAAATAGCAAAGCTAGCGTCTCCTATCTTGCTCCTGAGATGCCTTCCTCTTCATCTATCTCTATTAGCCACGCAATCTTCTTTTCCTTTATATTTCCCTAATTATGTTTCATCATGTCTCTCTATTCTTCTGCTCCCTTCACCATGAGTCTCCCTCATACTCCCTGCTGCCAGCACTCCTATCTAAAATCTGTCTGTTCAATAATGTCTAATTATAACAGTACTTATGATCTACGAATATAAACTCTATATGTATGTATTTCTAATTGTTTATTTCACTTTTTGTACTAGATGTAGTTTAACATGCCTACTAAAACGTATGAATGTAAAATAAGTAGAATGCCTGGTTAGATGTAAGAGAGGGCCTGATGGCCCTAATCTTGCCAGGTTAAATAAATAAATAAATAAATAAATCGTGTGGACAGAAACTTGAAATAATTAATGATTAAGCTGCAATCCAAAGAAACTGGAATTTTATTTTGTTTCATCAACACAACGAATATCTGAATGAAGGAATCATAACCATAACGAATGTTAAGAAAAGTGTCTAGTCATTTTTTAAAATCCGATTAATCGTGCGTAAATCATGTGGATAATAACGTGAAATAGGGAGAAATTAAAGTATTTCGTATTTTTAGAAAAGCCAATGAATTTTACACAATTCATGTGGGCAGAACCGTTAAACTGAAAGATTGTGGTGGTTCCTATGTTGGTGGAAATATTCTACTATCCAGTTCCATTTAATTTTGCCTTCATGTTGTAAATCATCTAAGAAAATTTTGCTCTCCAGAAATAAATGTTTACTCCTGATCATAATGTACAGACCTTTTGCAACATTCGTCATTTATGGTTTTTATGAGCTGTATATTGTGAAAAAACAACAAGTAATCCACATTTACCGGCATTTTAAGCCTCTGAAAGCAGTGAGTAATGTGCCATTTTTAGCTACTTTTTGTATGACTTTCACTCAGTATGGAAATAGCTACATTAATCATGCCATACACTCACAAAATGTATGCCATGTCTATTGAGAGAATAAACACAGTATGCCACCATCACATATGAAACATCACATAGTACAATAATCATTCACAAGTACTCTCTGGTCACAAACTTTCTTTAAAGGGAACTTCATCCTTTGTGTATTGATAAACTGTGCAGTTACTCATAAATTTTCCTATTAGGTGTATGGCTGACATTCATATGCTTCTAAGAAAATTCTTAATGCCACGGAACATTATCACATTCGTCCACATTATAAACAATCGGAAGGTTTTTAATGGGAAGAGTGTGACTGAAGCTGAGAAGGTTCAAGGAAACTTTGGGCGTTGTGCCAGTTATTTGATTAAAGAAGCAGTGGGTACCTAGTGCTTAAAGGTGACAGACATCTCAGTATTTGGATCTAGCAAGCGGATCTATCCTCTAGGTGATTCTCAGGGAAATCAACAACGGTACTTTGATACTTTCGTTTCTGGCTTTCAGATACTGTGATAAAAATGGCATTTCAACAGAAACTTAACCTTATCTCTGATTTCCTGGGGAAGTTTGTAATAAAATGATAATATATCTGCTTGCTCTGAGTACTTGAGGAAACGCCATATACGTGTACATCGAACAAACTTCCGTAACAAGAACTGTAAGTGATGTAGAGCCAAATCTGCCATGATATAGATATTACAAAGGCATTACACCGTGTGAATTGCTTTAAATTTTAGTCTGGATGTTATACTTCAGGGAAACATAAGGAAAACAATGGAAAATTTAACAGTGAGTAAGAAAAGTGTGAATGGCACACTCATAAATGTAAATTCAGAGCCTCGCTTCCCAGAATGCTATCTCAATAAATTACATCCCATGATATACCTTTTCAAGAGCACATACAGATCACCACTCATAAAACCTAACAAAATTAGGCACTAGAATCCAGGGAAACTTGTTTGGCAAAATCTGTAATGTCTAACATACAAACTCTGACCTCAGCCGATTGGGAAATATGAAAGTCACATGACACGAAAACAACGCATTTGTTGCAGGAAATACAGAACTGCCAAGACACCTAAGTGAAATTTTCATACTTTCTGCGTTATGATTGGCACTGTCGCACCTCATTTGTGTTTATGATACGATATTTATACAGTAAACACCTAATATGATATGATGTGTAGGCCTATACAATTACGAAACACAAACTGTTTCACCGTTTCGAAACAGCTTTTCGAAACATTATATCGCACTGTCTTATTTGTTTCGAAACAGTTGTGTGTTTCAGTTTGCCCATGTCTAACACAAACAAATAGCAATGCATATCGAAGAGGCACACAACAGTCGATGTATACAGCATACACACAATAGTAGATACTCGATCGGACATCTCGTGAAACATCATGACGCGTGTCTACGTCACTATGACGTGGGGCTCTCCTCACTTAGCGTGAAATGAATACTACCCGCGGCGGCGGTGTCTGCGACCGTGACTGCATCGCGGACCCTCCTCGGCTGGCGTCCGGCAGCGAACTGCGACGCGCTTGTGGCACATTCTGCAACGCAGGCGACTGGGTGGCACGCGCATGGCGTGCTGCAGCCTCGTCACGTTCGGTATAGTTTCCTTTACTTGCTCAGCCTCGGCCCCTTTGTCGTACTCGTACTCAACTCACGAGTTTATTTTACAACTGTCCGGTGGGTCGCATCCCGCTTCTGACTCCACTTGTTCGTCGGGATAGATGTCACGAGCAGAAAATTGTGGGCGTTGCAATAATTAAAAGTAATTAGGCTCTAATGGACCATATTTACTCATGTAAAGATGGTACACGGGTGCCTACGTAGGGCTGAGCAGCCCCAAGAGGAGATGTCGACTGTTCGTCAGGAGGTTTGAAGAGAGAGGCAGAGGCTAGAGGAGCGACTACTCGGGGCCGAGGTCTGAAGTTAAGACGGCGGAGCTGTTTCCGAGCCGCCCTCGTCGCTCCCGGCCGCGTCCCCACGTGATACGCAACTAGTCTCTGATTGGAGGGTCGATTCCGCCAACGCGCCTTGCCAGTAGCGTACCCTCGTCAGCGCAACCGACCCGTGGGACTCAAGTCTGACCGAGGAGCACGTGGCAGGAATGTGCCGACCACGGTCTTCTGGCCAGCACCTTACAACACAGAATGCCCAAGCCGGCTACGGCCGTTCATTAAGAATGGAAATAATTATTTAATAAAATTTTAACGGCAATGATCCGTCTTGGGGGGTCTCCTTCCTGCACAGTTATTTGGAGAGCAGTTTGCTATTGTAGGGTGAAATTAGGAGTTGTTTACATGTTTGTGGGCTGTGTCAGATGACCACAGTCAGATCAGTGTGGGGTGTTTTGTGACAAGTATACTCCATGCCTAAATAAATAGAGTGCATGCTCGAAAAAATAGAGTGCAACACATTGCAGTCTGAGTGGTTTTTGCGCAAAAACGGCAATCTGGTCGTGCTGTGAGTGAGTCAACAAATAACTGGACAAATTTATCTGTAGAGGAGTTACAGGCCTTGATTGAAATTAATATCTTGATGCGTGTGGTTGCGTAGCCAAGTGTAGTGCATTACTAGCGTTCAGAACCTGCCTTAGGACAGCCTTACATATCGAAACCTATGAGGTGCAAAAGTCTCGAAAAGATATGTGAAACTATTCACATATTCTGATGTCAGGGGGGGGGGGGGGAGGGTGTCCTGTGTACTAAGTCAGCTGGACCGTGGACTGAGTGGCGAATACAGAGTGTGGTGGTGCTATCTCCAGCTGTTTAAATAAAGACACGAGTATGATTTTGAAAAGTTGACGATTAGGGAGGAGGATATTTTAGATGGATTATTATTTAGAGAAATTACGATTTGTTCCGTTCTATGGGCGTGAATGTTTTGAATTATTTAGGTGTGCTTCAAATCTCTGTAGGCTGTTCAGTGAATTATTTGATAGTTTAAAATTAGCAAGCGTGTCTGTACAGCATTATACATGAGTTATGTAGGAGTATTTTGCAGGTCTGTATGCTGTGGGGGCATGTCAGAGCGTGTGTTCTATGATACATATACTACATCCCTAAATAAATTGCTCCCAAAGAAATAAAGTACACTCACTCCTCCTTCCATCAGCCTAGAGAAGGCTGAGTCCTTTTACCAACCGCTCCCCTTGGAAGTGATGGTGGTGGTACGCCTAGTTTTCAGCAAATTTCTTACATTGGTAGCGAAGATGCAAGTGACGTTTGTTTACTGGCAGATTTTACACTTGGCGCCTGATCCTAGGAGGACGTGGTGGTCAGGTGGATGAGGTTAGTACGAGTGTCCTTTCTTTACGCGCAATTTTCTTAGGTTGGCAGTGAAAGTACAAGCGACATTTCTTTAGTGACAGAATTCAAACTCAGCGAGGGTTCGTAGGAAGAGGTGGCGGTCAGGTCCTCTAAAAGTAGTTGAAAGTAGGTAGTTTAACACCTTTGAATGTGCATATTAAATTTTAAATTGAATTACTTAAAATGATTAAAATTGAAATGGAATTAATTACTTAGGTAATTGATAGGTTAGATGCGCGATTTGGGTGTTAGCATATTTAAAGAAGACTATGTCCGATGTGTGTATGGAGGGGGCAATCGAGTGTGTGTGACATAAGTGGTTGGACATCCGCGGGGCGCGCGTCAGGTTACAATGCGCGCGCGTGAGAGAGTCACCTAACTTAGCGAGGGGTCTCATGGCGATCAAACGTGCCCTTGTACAGTCATGGCTGATTCAACTGCTAGGCAAACTTTGGCGCCAAAGTGTAGCTCGGCGTTCTCAGTCGCATAATAATAGTAATAATGATGATAATGAATAATGATAATAAATGATAATGAATAGTAATAAAGATGTCTTTTAGCGGGTCACGCGATAGAACTTTGTAGCAAATATCTCGGGCCATTGGGTGACGGCAGGGAAGAATCCAGTGTCCCGAAAAAGAACAACTTTGGCGCGCAAGGTGTTCTTTTGTCCATGACAGACACATGGTGGATGGCGGACCAATCAGCAGGTGTCTGACGTGAATATGGACCTGTTCAAACCTGCCCAGAAAAACAACTTTGCCGCCAAAAGTTCGAGCGTGCATTCTCTGACCACCACATGCTGGATCGAACAGCCGACCTTTGTGACATAGCCTTGGATAGGTTCCATCCTGTCCAGCGTTAAGTGCTCGCCAAAACAAGGTGAGTGGTGTGGCGGACTCTGGGACGCCGTTAGCCGGGGGCTGGTCGCTGCCTACCTGGCGCGCGGGGCCTCAGCCGGCCACAGGTACGTCAGCTGCGCTCTGTAGCTCGTGGTGTTATCATCTTAAGGACGTTAGTGAGTTGGGACAACTGCATGTCCAAAATGCCTGAAATAAAGAGTCCTTTTCCCACTTGTGACTTACCGTAGTACAAATGACGAGATTTTAATAATTTAGCGGTGGAAGCATAAGCGACCACGAAAATTTAAACTTGGTGGACTTAAGTTAGTGGATGTGGTCCAATTGCCCATCTTCAATCACGTAATGGAGGTGGGGCAGATATCAAATAACCCAGTTGGACGCATACTTGATATAAATAATAACAAAGAGAAGCCTGCCATTATCCTGTTGGAATTCAAATTTGTGGCCATTTTTTCTGGAGGCTTAGATTAGTGGTCATAGCCGAATTGACCTATCTTTCCGCCAAAAGCCGCCATCTTGAATGACGTCACTGCGGCGCTCTCTGATGGCAGGGGTATGAACTAACACAACTGGACTGCATACACATGTGCATGATGTAAATAATAATAAATGATATCAATAAATGATTACCAATATCAATAAATGATAATCAATAATAATGAATAATAAAGACAAGCACGGTTTTGCATGCATTATCCTGTTGGAATTCGAATTTGGCGCCAATTTTTTCTGGAGGGTTAGGTTAGTGGACATAGCTCAATTGACCTATCTTCTTGACAAAAGCAGCCATCTTGAATAAATTTGGCAACAATGGAAAGTGGGGTGACAAATACTTTGCTCAGCTACTAACGTCTCTCTTGACGTTTGCCAGTGGAGTTTGTTTATCATCTCCGTAACGCGCTCTTGCCGGCTAAACGATGCCGTGATGGATCTCCCCACTCTTCTTTGGATCTTCTCTATCTCCTCTATCTGTCTTACCTGATAGGGATCTCAAATAGATGACCAATACTCAAGAGTCGGGCGAACAAGCGGCTTATAAGCCACTTCCTTCAAGGATAACTTACATTTCCTGAAGAGTCTTCCGACGAATCTTAGTCGTGTGTCTGCTTTTCGCACTAACTGTTTTATATGGTCATTCCACTTATGATTGCTCTAGATAGTTACGCCTAGATATTTTACGGCAGACGCTGTATCCAGCTGTTTGTCATCAACAGTGTAGCTGTACGGTAGTGGATTTGTTTTCGTATGTATGCGCAATATGTTACATTATCCGAGCCAACTGCCACCGTCCGCACCATTCACCAATTCTCTGCAGGTCGTTCTGCAAATTCTTACTATCTTCTGGCGTTTCTACTTTGGTATATAGAACTGCATCATCTGCTAGTAGCCTTAAAGAGCATCCCACTCTCTGCCAGAGCATTTATTTATATTGTGAACAACAACAAAGGTCCTATCACACTTCCCTGTGGTACTCCAGATTTTATCTTTACATATGTCGATTTAGTTCCATTAAGAGCGACGTGTTGTGTTTTATCTGCAAGAAAGTCTTGAATCCAATTTCAGGTCTGCTCCGATACTCCATAACCTCGTATTTCTTTTCATTAAACGGCAATGCGAGACGGTGTGAAATGCATCACCGAAATCAAGGAACACTGCATCAACCTGAGCGCCGTTGTCCACTGCGCTGCGGATCTCATGGAGGAACAGAGCGAGCAGAGTTTCATAGGATCTCTGTTTGCGGAATCCATGTCGATTTTTATAGAGGAGCTGTTCATTTCCCAGGATCGTCATAATTCTTAAGCATTTTTGTGATGGTATGCATCAAAAATACTCAAGGTTGCGTTACCTTTAATGCGAAATATTTGGAACCGGTGTTTTAAGGTCCACAACTGCTACTGAGAACAGTAGGCAAGCTCGAAGACGTAGAAAAGGTGGCAGCTTTTGTGCTACTGAACTCCACAGACTGCTCCAATTAACCACTGGAAGCAACTGAGGAAGACGGGGCCTCCCCCATCAGTTTTGTATCGCAACACACTAAGCACCCACCGGCAGAAAGAAGTACCCGTATCCAAACCAACCGGAATGACGCTTAAGATTGGTTCTGGGTTGCAGGGGTTCCCTGGAGTGGCGTGCACTCGTCGGAAGGGGAGGGACATAATGCTGTCCATCCGCCAAGAAGTAGCCGTGGTCTCTAATTGAAAATAACGGCCAGAACATCCTTTGTGGCTGTTCACCATATTTCAAGTTATTAGGAATATCTCCTTTGGTTAGCTAAGCCTACGATGATATTCGAATTCAGGGGAAAATTAGTTTGATGTGGTTTAATCGAGGATTAATTTCAGCGTCGTTTAGTATTAACCCTATCGACCTCTGTAATATATCAAATGATTCGTAAATTCCTGTATAGGTTGCATCAACTGTCAGAAGAATAAAATGTATTCTGTTATGTTATCTTCTCTCTCCATCAGAGGGGCTGAACATGGTGGCAGTCATTCCTTCTGCACAACTTACGGTAGGCTAGAGAAAAGTATCTATGGTTTCTAGAAGTGTACTTCGATAGGACGAAACTTAGAAGCGAGTCTCCATGCTCATGAAACCTCATAGGAGGATCTAAGGCTTCACATCACATCGATAAACCATAATCTTTACTTTCTCAGGGAGTGTATCCCCTTCAAAGGCCAGGATAAAGGCACCAATATCAATGCAATTGTCCTTAGGACCCTTCTGAACAGGCCGAACGAAGTGAACACCCCGCCGTCCGAGATTGCCCCAAAGTTCATCAGTTTGAAGGTTGAGGTCCCTGTGAAAAATCACACCTTGAACCATATTTAGAGACTGGTGGGGGTTAATGGACACAGTAATTGTGCCAAGATGGATAAAGGCACGAAGGGCCGCAGATTGGGCAGCTGAAGCAGTTTTGATCAGCAACGAACCCGACCGCATCTTGCTCATGGAGTCCACTTCGCCAAACGTGTCATCAATGTGTTGCACAAAGATTAAAGGTTTGGTATTGGTGAAAGTATCCCCATCAGTCCTTGTGCAAACCAGATAACGGGGGAAAGGTTTCACCCCTAGCAGACAGTCCTGACCCCCTTCCCAAGGGGTAGCCATTGAAGGGAAGGCCAAAGGGGCAAGAAAAGCAGCACTCCAAGAATCAGTTCCAAACAGAGAGGCCGCAGAAGAACGGCCAGAGTTCTGGACCCGTATGCGTTTCATTTACATAGCATCCGCCCTGATACCACCCACTCCGATGAGGGGCTCTCCTCACGGACGTCACCCAGCCACAGCAAGGGCCGTCTGGCACGGCGGCCATTGCCGGGAGTTCTGATGCTCCAGGATGATGAGCAACCACTCAAAGGCTTGCATAAGGAGGTAACAGCTCAGGAATCAGAAGTGTGATCCCTGTGTGTTCAGGGGCTCAACCAAAAGGGTACATAGCGACCAGACCACGCGGGCTGGCTACCGTGCTGGCTATGCACCCTAGCATAAGACAACAACGTGAAAGAAAAGGTGGAATGTACTAGGAGGGCACACATCGGAGACACTAGGTAAGGTGCTCTTCCCCAAATGGCTCACACTACGGAAGAGAAATTTAGTAATCGAGGTCAAACCCCAGAGGGGGACCAGGGAGTGCCAAAAGGAGGAGGTGATTACGCAACAAAGCCATATTGTAAAACCAACAGAACCAGGAGGATAGCGGGGCCAACTTAAGCAAGGACACCAAGAGAGGGAGAGGAGAGGGCGAGGGTAAGGAGCAAGGAGGAGAAAGGAGAGAAAGGGGAAGGAAATGCAGCCCAGGAAACAAAGGCCGCAATAGCTCGGGACCCCATGCTCGCCACACACGTATCCAGAAAACAGTTGTGGACCCTCCGGGGGGGGGGGGGGGGGGACAAATTTATGCAACATGTCCGGCGAAATTATGTATCAGTCATCCTCTCCTGTGCGTCTTTCATACTATTTACTCCAGTCAGCTTAACGTCCGGGAATTCGGTTATAAATTCAGGGTCAACCGGGAATTTTTTCATCCGGGAGGAAACCGGGAAAAATCCGGGAATTTTTTAGAATTCTGGGAATTTTTCCGTTGTTTAAGTTTTCAGTTAATTTTTTGTAATTCTGACTGGTAAGAACTGACACACTAACAAAGGATATTACTGCATCCCGCTACTGGAGAATAATACTGCAGCATTAAAACATGAACGAGAGAAAAAAAAACGAAAATAAAACTTAAATTTGCAAAGGAAATGCGCCATGTAAAATAACAGTGCTCGTACAAGCGTCTGCCAACAGCATAATGTGTTGGAGGTACAAAAAGTACCTTCTCCCGCTTCTGGCTACAGAAATGTGGCTGTTGGTTGTGTAAGTAGCAGTAGCAGCAACCAGCCACATGGTACCCGTAAAAATTTTACTGGCGCGCCCAATCTGTCAGATTCACGCAGGCCTGTATCTAGTGGGGGTGAGGGCAAACCGGGGTATCTGAACCGGGTGGAAATTTGGGGGGAGGGGGCTAATTCATATTCTTGAGGGAAAAATCATTGTTTCACAAAACACCGAGCACACAGCGCACGTCGGTCTATCGATGATTCATATGATTTTGAAACACACCCCTGCTGGTATTTGAACACATTCTAATTGTTTTCTGAATGAATTAGTTGATTTTTGAATGCGTGCATATTGTATGTCATGTCTACCAACTGCAGACAAAATGGGACGTGACTATACGAGCTGAGCGGAATGAAACCGAAGCGGAGAATGCCAACTGCTGCTTGTTTATGTTGTTGATTCGGTTTGCGAATGTTCAGCGTTGTTATAATCACTAGCGAAATCCATAGATTCAGACTACCAGAGTGGAAATAAACGACTAACAGGAATAATAGGTAAGAAAGATTACGTATTATCTTCTCGGTGTATCCAAGAAAGTGAAATTTTGACAGAAAATTTTTGGCCAGATCGTTACACTAGACAGGACCACTTGCAGTCCCCGGCTAGCAGCCGCCTAAGTTCCTTTCTGGAAGTAGCTCGGGAAACGCATTGTACCAACTCTTAATAACGCCTAACCAGTGAATCATCGCTGGATAATTAAACCGGTGATTGTGGCAGGGTTAGTAAAGTTAATCGGAGAATGAGTTTTGACAGTGGTAGGAATAGTTACAGAATTAGTGATGAAAAGACTGTTAGAACGAGGAATGAGAAGAAACGGGGACATCACACAATTTATGGAAGAATATGACGTTTCCAAATTTATACAAAAATTTCGTTCTAGTACTTTTCGGTCTCGTGCATAAGAAACTGGAGCGCATGAATGAAATGTCAAACTATTTCCTAACGTAAATCTTTTTGCTTGTAGTAGGCCGAATAGGTACTTCGTATTGGTACTTCGTGAATTTATTGTCTTATTATAAAAAGGTCATTATTGCCAAAACAGTGTCGCGTATTTGGTGTGCGCTACAATTGCTGCAATATTCGAAAGACCCATTTAGTTTTATCCGGAACACAGTGACAAAATAGACGTAATCAGATCGAGAAACCACACCAGACTTGGGTACTAATTGTATTAAATACTGTTTCAGTGTTAGACAACGACATTTACATTTTTCATGTAGCAGAAAGTTGGAGGAACTTTGATAAGGTAGTTCTTTCGCAGAAAGGAAAGAACGCGATGTAAAGTTGTACCAAATTAGAGAGAAAAATCGCTAGGACATAAGAATTGAAGAAATGTGTACTGTCTTGCCTGTCTCTTGTCTTTACTGGTTTTAGGTATCCTATATTTAATTTTATGTTACACAGAAGAGCAAGTTATTAGCTAATAGGCAATGAAGAGTCCAGATTTTGTGAACTTTTTCTCCTTGTTATAAATAATCCTATCCAGTATTGATTGCGAGGGGTTGTGCAGAATGTCAAACCGGCCGACTGGGAGTAGGATAGGCACTACAGGACATTTCAATTTCCACTGTCCTGAAATAGTTTGATGGCATCCACTACAAAATATATGTTTGAGTTCCACAGAGCGAAATACAGTGGAGTGCGCTATAGGAATGTTGTTTGAAGAAGCGTGGCACTGCACTGCACAATTAATACCAAATAACGTCTCTTACATTTCCTCCGAGATATATGTTTTATGTATTACACTCTTCAGAAAGTTGTGCGCTACAAAATGAACTTACTACTGAAAAAAAATTTTTTTTTTAATTTTTCACGTTCTGATGCGCAGAGCAGTCTGAGTTATAGGGGTAGAGGGGGGGGGGGTCTCCACGTGACTGGTGTTTACATTTAGTGATTTTTCTGTTTGCCCTTCGTTTACTGTTCTCGCGTCAAATGAAAACAAGACGGATTGCTGTGGCTGGGAGCTATTAAGTGAATTAATATATATTCACGTAATTACGGAAGGCTAAAATATGTTACTGGTTTCAGATTTTATTTTATTTTATTTCTATCTTTCTCACAGTGAAGCATTAATCGCCTTGCAGAACAATAGTTATTTTTGTCTGTTTGTTAAAGAAATTTGGCTTTTATTAGGGTTTTCTGCTGAGGCATTGAAGGCATTGAAACGAAGTGTGTAATTCCACACAATTGGCTAGTTTCAACTGTTCGCTGCGTTTCAATTGCACGTCTTCATCTTCTAGCGCTTATTGCATTATGCTATAACAAAGAAACAAACATGAGAATACAGTACTGGTACTCGAAGAAAATTTACGTCCCGAAAACCACACTGAAAAGCTTCATATCAGATCGAGGCCTAAGTCATTGGGAATGTGGACATACGAATGTGCACTGTAAGGCGAACTATGCATTTAGTACGGTTCAAGAAATTCCGCCGCTCTTTGAGTATCCTCTCACGTCTTGTTTCTTTTATGACAAGATCTTTTAATGTTTTACACGTATGAACTTACGGGCTTGCTACGTCACTATAGCTGCGCTGTTTGGCAACTGCTGAAATGAATCCATTTCTAACAAGTCGCGGGAAAATATTGCGAACAGTTATTCGAAAAGCGTAAGTAAATTTCCTTTTACGGAATATGAACTATGTGCGAAAATGTACTATGAATTTCCTATATAACAGAACGTTTGCTCTCTTTTAAAAATCATCTGTTTGATGACGAGCCATTTAGAAGAATTTCTAGCCCATAAGATCAGAGATTTATGTCAGTATTAAAAATTTTACTGGCGTATTTGTGTGATGTATCAATGTGTAACATGCGCTAAACAAATCAACATTGCATGTGAAAGTTTAATTTCTCTTGTCGCTTATTAATCTTCGATACGAAAAATTAAATGCTAAAGCTTTGCTTTTCTTGTTGCAACACTATGTATATTAATTTAAACTATTAAATTTTCCTGTTGTTGGAATTCAAATTTATACTTTCGTGATACGAAAACACGCAACATACATATTGCTGCACATCACGAATCTTTCCAAAACGTGTTTTTTCACTCCGAGTTTCGCTTTCTAAAGTGCAGTGAAATTCTTCGCTGTTGTATACCATATCCTTTCAAAGGATACGTTTTATAGTTCCGAGGGAAAGTATACTGTCACTGAACACAGAAAAAGTGTATTTTCACCCGGTAGAAAACGTATTTTTAACCGTTAGATCCAGGAAAAATCTGGGAATTTTTTTTCCTTGTCCGTGCATACACCCTGAAATAGAACGTTATTCACAAGACACCAATCTGTGTTTGTGTAATGTGCTGTGTCAAATAATGCACCTTTTATACGAATCAGTCCACGTATGTCAACTGTCTTAGACAATTTTTTATTAATAACAGAAGGTCTTGTACGGTTTAGGACTGCAAGAAGCCTCTTCTTTGACATGCCTACTTACAGTAGAAATATTTGACAGAACATCTGAAACGCTGACTTCTCGATAATTTGCACCTAGATGAATTAATTCTTAGCCTTTTTTCTTTGACACTGTCATCAGAAACACCTCTCACCTTTAAAATGTGTCACCTCTTCAGCACACATTGCAACAAACTTCGTTTTTTATTACAACCTACATTCCTGAAGGTGGTGTCAGTATGGGATTTCTTACAATTGCACTTCTTTAAATGAGTTGTTCCCGACGGGAAACACAATAACGATCAGTTTACGGGTGACACACATGCTGTAGAATTTCTGTTTTAGTTTACAACAAATATTTATTCCTTACTTGGCTTTTTGGACTCTCCCGTTTTCTCTACGTTTACGCACTGGTTTCAGTTTTACTTGTTACTGCAAATGCTTTCTCACTCTGCGTGATTAAAAATACACCACGAATGAGAAGCCTGTGCTGGATGTAGTTGCGCAGAGATGAAGGCACGTTCAACGTTTTTGGAGTCAAACATTACCCAAGACTCGGCTATGGCATCCACGCTCGGCCACTGTTGTCTGGTGCGGGCAGGCTGTCCACATAGGCTGTGCTCAGCACACGTCGCATTTTGTGCTCGATTACTCGGTCATGGAGGACTAGCCCACCCCAACATCAAATGCTCTACTATGTACCAATCTGTCAAATGCATGGTCAACTTTTCTTTTAAACACGAGCCACAGTACTTCACGTTTTCCTCCAGAGCAATTTCGTCAAGTACCTTACACACACACACACACACACGCACACACACACACACACACACACACACACACACAATTTCTTGACCCAACGACAAATTTCAGCGCCGCCCTGCTGCTAGAGCTGGTTGTGACGTTGTGTTCATCGAGATACCGCTTAGTGTTCCACAGGAAAAGAACTGGGATTTGGCTTGGCTGTTCGAACAAACAAGGCCAGAAAAAGCATGTGATAAAGCTGTGGGTAAAGAAATGGCTAATGCAATGGACCAAATGCACCTACGCTTTGTTACTTACGGAGCTGAGACCTGAAGATTTTCGGAATTATTCAAGAATTAATGAAAAATGCTTTACGTAGGTTCTGAACGTCGTCAAACGATAGCTATTTACGATTTCCAGCTACTGGCGGAATTTACGAGGACCTCAGATTCAGTGCAATTAATCCCCAATATTATTATCTAAAATGATTCTTAAAATCTGCAAGATGATTCATAGCTGCTTGAGGAATTATTCGTGATAAAGCTGAAGCGAAACTAATATTAAATTATATTAATGTAAACTTCATGAACTTATGTTCGTATGTAATAATAATATCCCCTGTAAGTTCAAGAAACTGATTTCGCATTAGAAGGACGACTGCAAATGGCGGCGGCGCGTATTATGTAATAAATTCAGCAACAAATTCATAAAAAATGGAGCACTTAACAGTTGTCAGAACTTAAGAAAAGCTCTTTGCTCTTCATAGCAGAAGGGGTGACGATAGGTTAAATTTTTGTTACACTTCTAATAATGAACTAAGTGTATCTCATGAAAAGAAGTCCGTCTACGGTCTGTACTTCGAATGTTAGTTCTTATTTTCGATACGTATCGGAAACTAAATAAATGTCCAATCTGTCTCTATTTAAGGTTATCTGACTTCTTTTCCGATGAGTATTGCAAATAAAACCAAGCAACAGACAGACGACTAACAGTTATTCACAAAAGTGTGTCTCTTTTATTTTCTCTGTTTGCCACACGATACAACTACAGAATCGTTAAAAATGAAAGACTCACTTCATTTCTTACCCCTCTATTGCTCGCACGTCATGTCCCACAGACATCTCAAGACCCGAATCTTTCCAGAAACTCGGTCATCAAAATTTCGTCTGCCTCGCACACTGCCATGTTAGCCACATTCGGAGTGCATTGAACCCCGCGCGTAGTGACTCAAAAGGAACTGTTGTCGGGCGGCTTGCATGACAGACTACACAATCTGTACGGCGAATGGGGGCGTGGGTAGGGGGGGTGCGGCTGTTTGCTAGTCTTACCTAACCAGCCCACTGCAAAGAAAAATCGGTCTTTCGATCAACAAACCTACAGGCGTACTGTTAGTCGGTCGGTCGGTCAACAAGCTACACGCGCACAATTTATCGGCCGGTCGATAAACCGGCGCATGTGTAGTGTAGGGTCCTTAACTGACAGTGAGACTCTGACAGTAACTCAATGAGAGTAAGAGCTCGAAAATCTAGATTTCGCAGTAGCAGATTCCGATGTCTCATAACAAGCTTCTGACTTTAGTGTTGAACGATTTCAATACTATACCTTGCCAGATATGTAGTATACCGATGCAAACATTACGACAGATCACTGGCGACACGCGTTGGGGAGTTACTGGCAATGCTTGAGGAAAGTTCGGTTGGGTGGCTGACCACAATTTCGGGTGGGGGTTTGCTTGTAACCTCAGAATCGTTCCTTCAAACTACTATGAATTTATCGAGTGAGGTAACGCAGTGGTTAGCACAATAGACTCGCATTCGGGAGATTGACAGTGCAAACGTGTGTCCGGCCATTTAGCTATAGGATTTCCGTGATTTCCCTAAATTGCTTACTGAAACTGCCGGGATGGTTTCTGTGAAAGGGCACGGCCGACTTCCTAGTCCACCCTTCTATAGTCCGAGCTTGTGCTCCGTATCTAATGGCCTCGCTGCCGACAGCTCGTAGATCTAACCTCCCCCCCCCCCCCCACCCCCCTCCCCAAGCTGCGAAATTGGAGTTAATATTTGTCCAGATCTATGGAACCACAATTTGTCCACGGAAATTGGTGTCACTAAGGACCTGTGCGCCATAACTTGGGAACGATTCTCCACTTTTCATCCGGAAGTAATTAAAATTTGCGCCGGAACGAAAACATTTATCCAGCTGCGCTGGCTATCATCAAAGTGCAGGCAAAGGAAACAGAGGAACCGACTGAACTCGGTGATTGTAGTGCCGCCCTGTTTGTTTTATCTTCAGTTCATTGCGTTTTTGTTCTACGAGATCACGCCTGGGTTTTCAGAGAAAAAGTAAGAAGGGAAAAAAAGCAGAGACAAAGCTGTGGGCAAAGAAGTGGCAAATGCAAGGGAAGAAATTCACCCATGTTCAGGCTGGGAGCTTATAATTTTCCTGATAATTTAAGAAGGGGTGAATCATGCATTTCAAAGCTGCTGGACATCATAGAACCATTCTTACAGTAAAAGTAATGCAGTCCTGAGAGAAGTGTTGAACTCCGAGGAGAGGCTGTTAGCTGTATTACGATTTCTCACCATTGGTGGCAGACCTAAGATTCAGTACTGTCATTCCCCTACAATTATTAACTAAAATTATTCCTGAAACGTGCAGCGTGATCTATAGTTGACAGAGGAAATAAATCATGATAACGTAAAATAAATAAAACAAAAGACTTTCATGAAAACGTTATTAATTTATTTATGGATGTAGTACAAAAGATGACCTGTAAATTTCAGAAAGTCATTTCATATTTGAACAAGAGGGCGGCGCACATCATCTAGTAAGTACAACATATACGTAAGAAATGAAACATTTAGCGACTTAGAAGTGTAATAAATAAATAAAAATAAAAGATCCCACACTTTGCTTTACGTGGAAATAAAATCTAAGCACAGAAATAAAGAAGATCGGCAGACTTAATCTCGTGTTGCACATAGAGAAACCATTATGGGTTCGTTACAAAATTAAATAGGTGCCTCATTTCTTGCATCTCTATTGTTATACTCCTCGCACGACGTGTCGCGAAAACATCTGCAATCTTTGAATTTCTCTAAAAACTGTGTCCTTAAAGTTTCGTCCGCCTCGGACGTCGAAATATGTATTACAACTGTATTTAATTCCGGGAGCTGTGTCAAAACAGGAGTTTTACTCACACGGTTGGCACGATCACGCTACACACGACACAATTTCTTGGGTCGGCGGTCGAGTGGTCGCACGCGCCCGACGTCCCGACAATGAAAGTTCGGCGGTCGGTCAGTCAAAACACCGACACACAACCAATTTGTCAGACGGTCGGTTGGTGGGGCGCCACGAGAGGCGCTGCTACCGAGTCACGTGATCTGCCTGACGGCTGCAACGGATGAAACGAACAGCTGTGGGTTATTCGTCTTGCTTGGTTACAGTAGTGAACGTTGAACATTTGCACAGAGTTGGGAGAGGACTTTTTTGCTGTTGGGAGAGAGTTTGTTTTGCTGTTGAGAGGAGTTTTGTTTTGCTGTTGAGAGGAGTTTTGTTTTGCTGTTGAGAGGAGTTTTGTTTTGCTGTTGAGAGGAGTTTTGTTTTGCTGTTGAGAGGAGTTTTGTTTTGCTGTTGAGAGGAGTTTTGTTTTGCTGTTGAGAGGAGTTTTGTTTTGCTGTTGAGAGGAGTTTTGTTTTGCTGTTGAGAGGAGTTTTGTTTTGCTGTTGAGAGGAGTTTTGTTTTGCTGTTGAGAGGAGTTTTGTTTTGCTGTTGAGAGGAGTTTTGTTTTGCTGTTGAGAGGAGTTTTGTTTTGCTGTTGAGAGGAGTTTTGTTTTGCTGTTGAGAGGAGTTTTGTTTTGCTGTTGAGAGGAGTTTTGTTTTGCTGTTGAGAGGAGTTTTGTTTTGCTGTTGAGAGGAGTTTTGTTTTGCTGTTGAGAGGAGTTTTGTTTTGCTGTTGAGAGGAGTTTGGTTTTGCTGTTGAGAGGAGTTTGGTTTTGCTGTGGAGAGGAGTTTTGTTTTGCTGTGGAGAGGAGTTTTGTTTTGCTGTGGAGAGGAGTTTTGTTTTGCTGTGGAGAGGAGTTTTGTTTTGCTGTGGAGAGGAGTTTGGTTTTGCTGTGGAGAGGAGTTTGGTTTTGCTGTGGAGAGGAGTTTGGTTTTGCTGTGGAGAGGAGTTTGGTTTTGCTGTGGAGAGGAGTTTGGTTTTGCTGTGGAGAGGAGTTTGGTTTTGCTGTGGAGAGGAGTTTGGTTTTGCTGTGGAGAGGAGTTTGGTTTTGCTGTGGAGAGGAGTTTGGTTTTGCTGTGGAGAGGAGTTTGGTTTTGCTGTGGAGAGGAGTTTGGTTTTGCTGTGGAGAGGAGTTTCGTTTTGCTGTTGGGAGCGGGTGTGTCGTTTTGCTGTTGGGAGCGGGTGTGTCTGTTTTGCTGTTGGGAGCGGGTGTGTCTGTTTTGCTGTTGGGAGCGGGCGTGTCTGTTTTGCTGTTGGGAGCGGGCGTGTCTGTTTTGCTGTTGGGAGCGGGCGTGTCTGTTTTGCTGTTGGGAGCGGGAGCGTCTGTTTTGCTGTTGGGAGCGGGAGCGTCTGTTTTGCTGTTGGGAGCGGGAGCGTCTGTTTTGCTGTTGGGAGCGGGAGCGTCTGTTTTGCTGTTGGGAGCGGGAGCGTCTGTTTTGCTGTTGGGAGCGGGTGCGTCTGTTTTGCTGTTGCGAGCGGGTGCGTCTGTTTTGCTGTTGGGAGCGGGTGCGTCTGTTTGCTGTTGGGAGCGGGTGCGTCTGTTTGCTGTTGGGAGCGGGTGCGTCTGTTTGCTGTTGGGAGCGGGTGCGTCTGTTTGCTGTTGGGAGCGGGTGCGTCTGTTTGCTGTTGGGAGCGGGTGCGTCTGTTTGCTGTTGGGAGCGGGTGCGTCTGTTTGCTGTTGGGAGCGGGTGCGTCTGTTTTGCTGTTGGGAGCGGGTGCGTCTGTTTTGCTGTTGGGAGCGGGAGCGTCTGTTTTGCTGTTGGGAGTGGGAGCGTCTGTTTGCTGTTTGGAGCGGGAGCGTTTTCTTGCAGTTTGGCGAGGAGTGGAGTGTTCTGGCCCAGAGAGTCGTGAGTCATTCTTTACAAAGTTAAGAGCCATGGTAAGTGAACTCCGATATTTCTTGTAAAATGTATTTTGCAGGTATGTTTAGTTTTAAGGAAACGACAGTGTTCATCTTTTATTTGATGTTGGTGTAAACATGTTTTGCATGTAAAATGAAAATAGACAGTATTTAGATATCTTTCTCTCATTAAAACTTCCCTCTGAGACTACTTGTATAATAGCTTGCTCACAGCGTATTTTTTTGCAGTCACCACCAATAACACATATTCTACCTTATAATTTTGCCTGTTTCGATTCGATAGATGGTTGATTTTATTTTTTTATTTTTTTGCAGCAGTGGCTGCGCTTTTTACTTTCGCATTAGAAGTTTTCCTTCCGTCATCTGACTTCAGATTCCGTATCCATCCAGCTCGAAAAGCTCTGGGTGAAGGCTGTGAGGAAAACGTTTGAAAACCCACCAATCGTCACATAATACGTTTTCAGAATTTTCGGGAAGAGGACAGGGAATGCATATAAAATCCGTTGTCTGTGATAAGGAAATTTACTATTATTGCTTGCTGCAGTGGAAAAAGAAGTTGTCTGTGATTAGTTTCCAGCAACCATTTCGACCAATAGCGGACGATTCTTTCCATTAATTTAGTTAGTATTTGGCAGTTGTTAGCCAGTGGTTGGTAGGTGTTGTCGACATCGGTTTACCATTGTTGGTTGGTCAAATTTTTTGTACTATGTCTGGAGCATTTTCGTTTGTTTTACTGTGGACTTCGTGTTAGATATGCTAAGTGAAGGTTTACGTAAGGGATTTGACGCTTTAGTGAAATATGCGGTATCGGTTTTCGGAAATGTGTGTGGGTATTGCGATGTTACAAAATAAAAGTGATGTTGTTATTCATTGGAAAGTTGGAAATTGAGATTTAGCTTACTGTTTTATCAATCACAACTGGCGTAAGAATCATGGATTGACCATTGTCATAAAATATTGCATTATGAGATGTGAATGGTTTTTACTTGCAGTTTCGCGTGGCTTGAGGCAGTCACAACTAGCGTGCTATTGATTTAGAAATTGCGTTATCGTTTTTCTAATTACTTCATGATCGTAGATACGATCATATCCGGTTATGAAGTTATTGTTATGACAAAACAATTTCCTAAGGGACCAGAAAGTTCTCAAGGGCGCAAAAACAACTGTAACATCACACAAAAGGGAAATTCAATATTAAAGCTGATGCAAAAAGACGATAAAACAGTTTTCTTTTTATCAATGTAACACGCACATTGGACTGCTGATCTTGGTCTCTTAAGCTTAGTACTACAATGACGGTAGATTATGTCCGTATCATGTCCATTGAGCGCTCTATTATATAGCCATTGTCTTCTTTGAGTCGCTCGTGCGTCGTCACGGTAAGTTTTAACAGTTCTTTACACTTCACTCAAACTTAGACATAACACGTTTTTATACATTTAGTAAAAATTAGATCAGACTGCAACAAATCTGCGTCCGTCTTACTTGAGAAAAACAGTAAAAGTCTTTTTAGCGCTCAAGACTTCATTTGTTCTCCAGCGAACAAAATAGTGAAGGATCGCATATCTATCCGTATTTTTCTGTTTATATTGCCGCCCAAAGACGACGAATTACATTATTAAGAAAATTCCACCGTCGCCATGCGACGCCTCATTATACATTAATCATTATTTATAAACAAGTATTTGCCTTCTGGCTGAAAGTATTAACTACTCGTATTTGCTGTTTTAATGAAGTCAAAAATAGCGAATATCACAGTATCTGGTATCGAGGGTTTCGTTCAAGCAATACAGGTCAAGCGAAGTTACAATGCCATTGGTTTTGCGTATTTGGGTTGTGCTTTCTGTGCAAATTTTCATGTGCTTGATTTTTGGGTTATATTTGTCTACAAAGTATTGTTATACTTTGTCTTTTGTCCCCACTGTGAATTTCTATTTCTCGTGGTTAGCCCATTAATTTGACTTTTTAGTAGTCATTATTGCGCATGTTACTCAAGTTCGTTCGCGGATGCAATGAGTGGCACTATGAGGGACACATTCTTTATGCTTGAAAGCCGAATTTCCGATATCTTCATAACGTGACGAGTCAAAACAGAGAGGTGGCAATGGCAACCTTTCGGTAATCCCGTAAACAGTGCTGTGCATTTTGTCATCTACTGAACTCGGGCTGTGTTCCAACTCAATGAATTGCATCCATTCTGTTTCCGTTGTAATGAACAGTAAAACTATACTGGTACATGACAGAATATATTTACATCCTGTTACTCTAAGCACCAGGTTTGCAATTGTAAATCAGGGATTATACGCTCTCGTGTTCTATAAGTTGCAAGTAATAGGTTGGAGTGAATGTAACGGTTGCTGCTCCACTAGATCAAAGACATGTTCTAGACGTTAAGGAAAGCGGAGGAGGGATGGAAGCGACTGCCGATTTACTTCGATACACAGCTCTCAAGGGGCTTGTTCGAAGAGTTCATAATGAGTAGAAAGATAGCGCCAATCATTTCTTTTTCCTTTCATTGGAACTTTCAAGGATGGATCTGTATTGGGAAAAAGGTGAATCTAAAACGGAAAATTAGACACTGGACTCGCATTCGGAAGGACGACGGTTCAATCCCGCGTCCGGCCATCCTGATTTAGGTTTTCCGTGATTTCCCTAAATCACTCCAGGCAAATGCCGGGATGGTTCCTCTGAAAGGGCACGGCCGACTTCCTTCCCCATCCTTCCCTAATCCGATGAGACCGATGACCACGCTGTCTGGTCTCCTTCCCCAAAACCAACCAACCAACTAAAACGGAAAAATAAACACCTGACGATACACCAAATAAAATTCTTATAACCGTAGCATTGTGCTAGAGTGTCTCACATGCAGGGAAAGAAGCCCAGTATTTTGTTCTAATGTTTGAAGAGTCAAAACGGTTTTCGAAAACAGAGAAAATATAGTCATTCGGTGCTATTTATGTAGTAACGTATACGAAATGTTCCTAGGCGTCGAACCTATAAAAACTTGGTCGCTTATTCTTCGTCGGTCTACATTAAGTAAAAACCACCAAACGTAATTTAAATTTGTTGCACAATCACAGGATGGAGATGCACTTAAGAGTGATTAGGCTGTTGCCTGTTTACGACATCTCAAGCAAAATCATACCAATCATTTTCCAGGCCTTCAAATATCTCCCATTTTGCTTGTAGTCACGATCGTCTGAGTAATTCTGTGACCTGGAATTCTTAGGAGGTGTTTGCTTCCAATCTTCACGATATTTTATTAACTTTTTCATTCATGCTGAAAATATTTCTCTTCTAATTCTTCGTTTTTAATATCTTCTTGTGCAGCACTTTGTCTTTCTTAGGAACCCCATCTCTGCTGTTTGAATTTTATTTTCTTGTTTTTTTTTGTGGTAAATAAACTTTCGATTGTTTAAGATAACACCGGAACCGCCGTTACTTTACAGAATATCACGACGGTTTCTTTTTGTGCTTTATAGCACAGTGTTGTGCAAGCGATGCCACAGACAGCTTGAAATTTCTGCATTTTGTTTTCAATATCAGGGTTCAAATCAAAACTTTCAGCGCAGCCTAAATAAGAGTTCACACTTGTTCTAAAACTGAATTATCCAAAACAATTTTTGACCTGACTGGAGATTTTCCTCAGAATGCCATTATTTTTGTTCTCACTAGAAATTCTGAAGATGTACTTCCGTTCAGCTGGTATATTGATCTTTGTTAACTGGTACACTGATCTGTGGTGGTCAGTCAGAAGTACATTTAGATATTCCTCATTCGTTGTGTTAATTCCTTTGTTTACTTTGGACATTTGCATTTGCGATAATCTCATTGTAGTATTAAAAAGGGTAGGTGATAGTCCACATCCTTACCTAACGCCTTGGTTAACAATTATTTCTTCTAGCAGTTTCCTGCCTGTGTTTATTGCAATGCATGTGCTATTGCGAAGACTTTTGACAAGCTCTGTGAGGTGCTACGTGTATCACTGTTCCGACATAATTTTCCATAGTCCATCACGGCTCACACGTTCAAAGGCCTTCTGAAGATCGATAAGGCCATATGGGTATCTACATTAAATTCAGTGTGTTTTTCCTATGACGTCTTTACCTACAACCACAATGATTTTGCATAAACGACCTAAACCATTATGTTCTTCAGAAATATTAGTTCCTGTAATATTCTGCATGCGGTTATTGATCTGTGTGTCTAGCTTGTAGCCAGTGTTCCGAAGACTTATGCCGCGATAGCTCCTACAATCACTGTGTTTCCCTTTCCTGGAGAGAGATCACTTCTGCTATATACCAATGGTCTGGGGATCTTGCGTTTCGACCAACATTCATTTATTAATTGTAAAGTCTTATTTAGTGGCAACCCTCCATATTTAATTAGCTCTGCATGTAGTCCATCTATTCTTTTTTTCCTATATTTCATACCTTTCAAGCCGTGATGTAGTTGGTCCGTAGTAATTGCATCTACTGATTCATTGTACATACTTTCTCGAGTGTCATTTCCAGCCTTCAGTGTACACCACAGTTCTGTATAATGTATCCATTGCTTATTGAGTATTATGTTCAGTGTCGCGGCGTCTTTCTTCCTTGTTGAGGGCTTTCATGACCTCGTATGCACATTGCTGTCTGCCCTGTACATCGTGTTCTAAGACGCTTATAAATGGGTCCCATGACTGTTGGTGTGCTTCGCACAGTAATTGTTGGGCAGTATTCCGCTTTATTTCGTACGTCTGCAAACTTTCTGACGTTTTCATCTGTAGAAACTTCAGACAAGGTCTGTGTTGCCCTTTAACCATACCTTTAATTTCTGTGTTCCAGACTGAGTAGTTTTCCCCATCGGTTTTCTTCCTTCTACCAAGTGCTTCTAGGGCTTCTTGAATGATGGCGGTTTTGATATTCCATTCTCTATCGATGTGTGTATTGACTGGTAATAAAGCAAACTTTCCCTGGAGTCAGTATTGATGAAGTTTCCTAATACTGTATTCCGTCAGAAGACGTATTTTTAACCATTTTTGGTGTGGTTTCTTTAGGAATTTGTCTCCTTCCATTTTGGCAGTAGCCTTATCTTACTGCGTAGAAGGAAGTGGTCACTACCTATGTCTCTTCCTCTACAAACATGTATATCTTCATAAGTCTTCATTTTATCATTAATCAGTGTGTAGTCAATCACAGACATTAATCTTCGTGCAATCCATGTAAACTTGTTACTGTATTTATCGGTAAAATGTGGTAGTAATTTTGAAATTGTTGGAGACAACTGTGCGTAGTTCATTTCCATTATTATCAAGGGTCTTTCCTCCAAATAAGACTGATATTACAGGTGTAGGTAGATTTCCAACTCTTGCATTAAAATCACCAGCGATGACAACATGGTCTGTCTTGTTGATTTTTATTCACTTTCTGAGGATCATCGTATAAAGTATCAGGATCATCCTTCCTTTTCTCCTCATGGGCCGTAGACAGCTTTCACTGTTAGATGATCTCTTGGAATTTTATATCTGACTGTTATTATTCTTTATTTTTGAGGTTGAATTCACGAATCTGTCCTCTCCAGTTATCATTGATTGAGTTTGCCACACCAACACTAGGCGGGACGCCACTGTAGGCTATCGAGTAGTCAGTCAGATCTTTTGTTATTCTTAGTTTTCTATCGCACTGTTTTACTTCTCTCTCCTTGCATATTTGGTTTAACTCCTTCTCTGTGTTGGTCAGTCCTCTAACATTCCACATTGCCAAAGACACAATCTGCGCACGTTAAGTAAGGTGATGGGGCTGCCACCTCTTACTTGATTTTTCTGTCGGGGTTGTCTGGCTTGGGAAGCTGGGTGCACAGCGCCTCTAGAGCCCTCCTTGCCCTATGTATGAACCACAACTTAGTCTCGGTATGATGACACGTAGAGGGATTAAGTCGGCTATAGATATTTGACACTGCAGTACTGTTTTTACGAGTGATTCGGCAGCGCATTTAATTTTTGATGCACAAATGAGAAATTCTGAAATACAATTTAAAAAGTGACACTAAATAGGTCTGTCAGTATGGTTCAAGAATGGCTTTGAAGTACATAGTTGAACTCTGACGAACACTCGGGCGGAAATTCGGAACGAGCTGCAGAAGCATCAACATTTAATCTAGAATTTTTCATTTATGTCTGGTCAGAAATTTTCTAGAAAAGTAAGTTAGTACTAGATTCCCTTCAGAGGCTCGACTGTTAGATTGTTGCAATATTCTTATTAGGAGTAAACAGATTATTTTTAACCAAATTTGTGGATGCGACTGAGGTTTCACTTATGAATGGAAAGGAAATGGTAGGTAGATGTGGCAACAAAATAGGTGCTGATATTTGCACAGCTTCGTGTTCTTTTAAAGGGTTCAAAAGTTGCCAAAACGTCGTGGGGAATATGTGGGTGAAAAGGCGAATAAAAATGACCTTTTAATATTCCGCTGTCAGTAGGGTGAATGCATGGATACCAGAATGCACGGCAGGGATCACGAGGTGTGTGCACAGTAGCGAGCATCACCGCCGGCGTCGAAGCGGGCCCGGACAGCCTCAGCAGCCCGGGACTGCCATAGTGCACTGTGTTGTAATTGCGTTTCCGAGCGAAAACAAGGTTGCTTGCGTCAATGTGAATTTTTATTACTGACTGGTGAGTGAATACAGAGTTACGGCGTAATTATCGGTGTGTTGAGGGATTTTTACAGTAAGTTCTAAAGTGAAAAATAATGGTTTGGCACGCGTCCTACAAGCGGTGAGACGAAAAGAAAAAGGATAAGTTCTTGAAACTTGCAGATTTGCTTCCAGTTGAAAATATTGTCTTGGGCTGCGATTACGGAAAATTTTTGAAAATAACTGTTGACTACTCGTTCTAAACGCAGGTAGAGTGAAGCTGTTCCAATTCTAAATCTATCCACTTCTGATTCAGGCCGTAGTAATGAGCGTAATAATGAGAAAAATATTCGGGCTCGAAAATGCAGCTGTCGCAAGGAAGTAGAAAATATTTTACAGGAAAATAGAAGTAAATTAACGACTAACGAAGAAATTGCTACTAGACAAAACGTTAACCTCGAAAACGCAGTGCTGTCAATGCGTGTCTATGCAAACAGTTGGAAATTATGTAAATAGAAACAAAGCATCTTCAGACATAAGAATACAGGATACAGCACTGTGGTACGGAAATTAAAACATGTTCAAAAGGTGATTCAGGGTTATTTCTGTATCAACAACTGTTTATGGAAGGACAGCGTACTAACTAGTCACTTGAAGATATTGCATAGGATGCGAATTTACGTTGCCTATCTTATAAAGCGTTACCTTTTCTCAGATCTTTCCTGTAATGTTTCGTAAGGGCACGCACTTTCTTCGGAATTAGAGCTATCAACAAGGGAAAAAATGCTAAGATAATAAACGAACTGAGAGAAGACAAAAACTGAAAAATGAAAAGTTATGTTATTACCTTCCAGAATAGCAAAGAAAATTTGTTAATACAGTTATGGTTTAAAATAATATAGGGATTTCTCCGTACCACAGATTTGGGGTCGAGGGCTGTGTGAGCCTCTTGGCACACGAAAGAAAAACCATGCCATCCGAATTGGTGAGAGTTTACGTACCTCCGATATTTTACAGTAGCAATTCACCGACTGCGGAAAAAAGAATAGTTCAGTATAAAGCGGAAAATCTGGATTACATTGACACCTGCATACGAGTTAAACATGTGTGCGCCGTTTTCCTAAAGCTTCAACGCAGCGTAGCGTGGCAGCTCGCAGACCACCCTCACGTGATCCCTTCGTCTGTTCTTGTATCGTTTCGTTTGTACGGGTACCAGAAAGGGCGACTAATGTATACAGGCGCACTTCCATTTCGGAAAATAGGGTTATGTATGTACGTGTGCTGTAGTTTCTGATGCTCTTTTATCTTGACCCGTTTTTAAATCCCCATAATTTCTCTGGTCTCACGATAATTAGCCTGGAATGGAAACAAATGCACATTTAGGGGAGAGGACAAGAAGTGATGAAAGTAAGGTAGAGCAGACACTGTCTATGGCCATAGCAATTAAGAGAAATTGGAAATCTTGTAGAAATGACACATTGTAAATTTTATTGCCATTTAAGTTGTTGTTAAAATCCTTATACAGTACCACGTGTTACATTCTCGTCCAAGGTGGAATGGATTTTGAGTGGGTAACAGTACAGTCAGACATAAATCCCGGCGGCCGGGCGGCTGCCGTGGAGAGTTAGTCGGAGTCGTTCACTGAAGGTGCCCAGTATAACACACCGCACCTCAGAATTCTAAATGCGGCCGTATGCACAGTCTGGCAATACTGCAGGAGGCGGAAGTGTATGGAGTAATTTCTATCATTCTTCGCTAGCCGTTACATGGGTGTGTGTGTGTGTGTTCGTCGTCTAGTAGTAAACGTCGCGCATTGTAGATACAAAGTAGCGAGGTAGACTCCTCGATGTTTTACTTTTAAATCATATTCGTGTCTGCTGATGTTACGTCTGATGATGGAGTCTCCAAGTTAATTCGCTTTACTACATAACCAATCAGTAATAGCACAATCAAAACTCTGATGACAGCAGAAACAATTCGTCCCGAAAAGCTGGTGGCTGCGTCAACGTCGGAACAGATCACTGTAGACTTTCTCGCCCTATATCGACTACCGGACGCGTTCCAGGTGCCGTCCACTAGGTTAACGCTGCGCGAGGCTGTGAGTGTATTTATCAACTGTCACTTTCTTACTTGAAGTTCTAGTGTTTAGCTTGAAGTTAAGTATTGGATTTTGCATGTTTGAAACTTAATCCATTATGCCGAAACTTTTTTGTTCAATTTTGTTCATATTACAGTGACACCTTCGTGATAAATGAAATAAAAACCTGTTCTGAAAATATTTAATAGATGAGAATGGAACAAAAACTCTAGGCCGTCCCATTTCTGGGACGTTGGCAAAATTAGTAATCAAAAGGTGCGATACTACCGCCGTAGCAGAAAACAAGAAACATGGTGAACTAAATACATACACTGTAATATTAGGTATTCTCTATTCAGCGTGTAATGAAACAAAACACTTGACAACTGTGTCACAGCTACTCTGTTTGTGTACTTGTCATCTTCTTGCAGTATGAATATCTTTCCTATGTTTTACTTAGCAGCTAAAGTAATTTCCTGGCTCTAGTTTCACATCTGTGCTCACATGTCCTCTCGTCAGTTTTCGTCCATGTGGTCCTCTTCTTTTCCGTGTCGATCGTGTGTAGTTTGAAATGCGCAACACCACTATTCCCATTGAGTGAGACCTTTTCATTTGGCTTTGATATCTGCATGGTAAACACACGGTGCACAAACCAAATCTGTCATTTCAGTGCATAGTGGCCACCACCTTTTTCTTATCTTATCGTCCTATTAAGTGATATCTGCTTGTCCAGTAGATCAATGCCTCACATACAGGCGTTTTACTCTTCAAAGAGATGTGGCATTGCAACAGATGTTTCCTTTCTCTTTACCCGTTAGTATCTTGCAGCAGAGCTCAAAGCAGGAGCAGTACTGTAGTTTGTGGCTACACATACTGGTTTGTATCCCAAAATATCACTCTCATAACTTCATTCTCTTTGTCAGACGTGTAGCTCATTTCCCCTCACCTTTGTCATATCGACCTCAGGATATCTCTCATTTTCTAATTTTTTCAGTGTAAGAAGTGTGTACTACACGTCAACCTAGTAATGCTAATGTAACATTTCGTTCTATTATTAGGATGGTAAGATGAACCGCTATTGCAGTTACTTCAGGAAATCTGAAATATACTGAATGTTAGAAGGGCGTCCATAACACACCCAGCCAACTAAATCACAATTGATTGTTGTGCAGAAACTACCAGCAGGCACACAGTTCAGCCAAGTGCGAAACTGAAGAATAGGAAAACTAATCTCTTTCCAGAAAGGAAAGGTTTATTTTTTGTGTTCAGCTATTATAGAGCTCTGTCAGTTCAAACTTTTAGGAATAGCAATCAAGGCTGAAAGTTTCATTGATTATGTAGAAATAAATATAATATTTGAGTACTAAAAATGGGTTTAGAACGTTGTTCGGGAGTTGTAAAATATTATGAAGTGGAAAACGTTCAAACATTTGCGACACATTATTCACTTTGGATATAATAGAGGGATGAATGCAGCATGGACAGCTCTGTATCTTTGTATTGCGTGCAAGCGAGTATCTTTGGTCAAAAGATACCAGAAAAGTATTTTGTTGTGTCAAGAATGATGGTTCTGGCATGAATGATTTTCCACAGGATCAGAAGCCTGGCATAAGATTACTCCTGCTCAAATTCAAAGCAATTATTTTACCCGAACGCGATCGATAAATACCTTCAGCATTCTTATACAGTACTAAGTGTCAACATATTTTGCATCTATTGGGGGGGGGGGGGGGTTGCTGTGCGCTAAGAGCTCCTTCCCGTCGCAGCGTGTATTAGTTGGCAAAACTGAGACACCTTTCGGTCTCAGTGTAAGAAAAACCACGGACAGAATTGTCACTTTTGCTACAACATAACGCATACTGCTGATTTGAAAACAAAACTATCCAGGAGGTTGTTCTTAAATTATTCCTCACGCACTTATTTTTCTGATTTTGTACCGCCAAATGTTTACCTTTCCCACTTTTTATCAAACAACCGATAAGAAAATTCGTTTCCAGACTAAAATGCGCTTCAGACCTGGTTTGACAACATCGTTAAATTAGAACCAGTAGGTTTCTACAGGCGTGGAATGGATGAAGTACCTGAGCGTTGTCAGATGGTTTCAAATAATGTTGTGGCTAGGAGAGGTAAATCGCATTGTGAAAGAAGAGATTAATTACAATTTCCACCTGGAATGACCTTCCTGGATTGAAAACCATGATAGATAACCTTATGTGAAAATCTCTAGGATTATTCAATGGTAATGACACGGAAATAAAGTGAATTTAGCGGTATAGTTCTCTGCCGACCAGAAAGTAAATCGTCGGTCACAGTTCCCAAACAACTTATGTGCTTCTTATATGTTGTTGCCAAGATTCGTTCATACTTCCAGCAGGAAAAATACCAGCTGACGTGTGCCTTGAGGGATTTCAGAAGTGATCACAGCTTGAATCTGTAAGACTTCACTCCCTATGGTCGGAATACCAAAAGCATACGTGCCTGAATTTCGTAATTTCCGTAATTAGCGTATTTATTTACAATACTTTAGTGCACCAACTACAAATTAAACGCAGTAAATAAATATAACAATTGTTTCTATTTTTGTGTCATAAGGTTGCCCCGTCGGAGGTTCGAGCCCTCACTCGGGCATGGTTGTGTGTGTTGTCAATAGCGTAAGTTAGATTAAGTAGTGTGCAGGCTTAGGGACCGATGACCTCAGCAGTTTGGTCCCGTAAGACCCTACCACAAATTTCCAGTTGCATAAGGACACTGAATACTGAAAGATCATTCACCACACAAGATTCACATTTTTTGGAAGGTTGCAGTGCTTCTACTGCAAGCATGGAGTACACAACACGTCTTTAACATTATTCACTTTCAAAATACTTTTTAAAGAACACTTCCATTGGCACTATCCCCAAAACAGAGTAATGCAGATGAAAATATAACACAGAGTTGATTGCAGAACGTGAACTGGAATACAGACTTTAAGCTATGACTAACTAAGTGGCAGAAGTGGTCTACTGTTCACGACAACCATGTGCCATGTTCAAAACAGCGATCTCGAAAACGAATGGAGAAAATCGATTTCGCTAATACGAAAAAAGAAGCATTTGTCAGCAGAAATTAAACAAGGAATACAGCACATTGACCGCCCGGAGATGGACGCTTGAGAATGTAAAACATTCTCCCTTCTTCGCTTACACTGCTGGCAAGTCTTGGTCCTTCCTTTGTCCTTCTCTTTACTCTTTTCTCCACTGCGGCGTTTGAGACCTCTCTTCTTTCCTTTCCCTTTCTTTGTTTTTCCATTTTCTAATTTTTCCTCCCTGTGCGTGTCTGGAGGCCGATCCACAAATTTCCATGTGTAGCCGTTGATGGGGTAACGCGTAATTCCCCGCCTCGGGTAGACAGGTAGGACACATACGTACCCCCTGGTAACAGCCAGGCCCAGGGAGGTGTGATTACCCGAGCTGATACCTTCTGAAAGTGCCGATTTGTCCCTCTGTCCGTTTCTTGGGAGGTGTGCCCTGAGGTGAGAACAATCACCTAAGGCGGGAGTGCCCTCAGAGAGAGCCCTAACAAGGAAGGAGCGCGCTATCGGAGACGCCAGTAATCATGGGGGATACTTCTGCAATGGTTTCATCATCATCTACTATGTCTGCTCACAAGCGTGAGTTCAACGAGTCTCAATCACGGATAGTTCTTCCATCGTTGCCACAGTTCCTTGTTGTTTCTCGGTCTGACGAAGGTCAAGACTTCTCCACGGTCAACCCTTTCATTATTCAGAATGGTGTCGACGCAATTGCAGGTCCTGTAAAGTCTTGTTCCCGATTACGGAATGGCACCTTGTTGTTAGAAACAGTCAGTATACTCCAGGCACAAAAATTGCTGCACACTTCACTGCTACACACTTTCCCTGTCCGGGTGGAACTGCACCGCACCTTAAAGTCATCACGTGGGGTCGTTTATACACGCTCCCTCAACGGATTGTCCAACGAGGAAATTAAAAAATACCTGGCTCACCAGGGCGTCACAGCTGTTCATAGAGTCGGAAAAAGGGTTCATATAAACATCGTTCCAACTCGTACTGTCTTCTTGACATTTGACACAGTTTAACTCCCATCGAACATAAAAGCGGGCTAGGAGATAATTTGCGTTCGCCCTTACAACCCAAACCCTACGCGTTGCTATCGGTGTCAGCTGGTCAATCATACCAGCCAGTCCTGTTCCAACACGGCCAAATGTGTTGTGTGGCAAGGATGCCCATGAGGGTGCTGGTCCACTTCCATCCCCTAGTTGCATCAACTGTACGGGTGACCACCCTGCTTACTCTAGAGATTGCCCCATTTTTAAAGACGAGGAAATCAGAGTGGAGAAACAGGTGTCGACCTTTGCTGCTCGAAAGTTATTCGCCAACTGAAAGCCCACTGTGCCTCACAAAAGTAAATGCAGTGCTGTCCTGACCTCTCCTTGGCCAACAAAGGAGGCAGCCACTCACACTTGTGATTCCACCTTTAGTGCCACGATCGTCAGATCGGCCAATGCAAAGATCGCCCATTCAACCTCCCCACACTCTCACTTGCTCACTCTCTGGCTCACCCTTCATCGGGTTCTGCTACATCTCGAGTCCCAAAATCAGACACCTGGACTTCCAAAAAAGAGCCTAATCGTGAAGACATTTTACGTACGACAACTTCACAACCAAATGTTCCTCCTTCGTCTCAACTTTCTGTTTCCAAAAAGGCTAATAAGAAACCCAGTTCCTCTCCTCCGCCACGGCGTGTCTCATCTACGACACCGCCTGGCGGTAACCGCCGAGGCGCAGTGCTTGTGACCGATCAACCAGTCGATTGCCGGTGGCAGGAGCTGCTCCCGAACAACCTATGGATCAGGATCTTCTGCCTTCAGCTGAATGCCGTTCCATGCTGTCGGTCGCAAGCTCTGAGCAGTCGTTGAGTTGAGGGCAACCTTGGTCACATTCCTCCATTTTCTGTTCACTCTACGTCCATTATCAACTGGAGTATCCGCGGTATTCGAGCCAATCGGGATGAACTGTCGATCCTCTTACGATCCTACTCACCGGTCATCTTTTGTCTTCAGGAAACAAAGTTGCATCCCCACGGCTGCTTTGTTCTTCCCCAATTTCAGTCCCTCCGATTTGATCTCCCCTCTGTTGAAGGCACTCCAGTACATGGAGGACTTAAGATTCTTCTCCATGATACTCTCCATTATCACCCAATCCCCTTAAACAGTACCTTCCAAGCTGTCGCTGCCCATCTTTCCCTTTCTGGATACACCTTCTCTCTTTTTACTATATACATTCCATCGTCTACACCAATGGCACGAGCTGAACACTTTAATCTTCTTGGTCAGCTTCCACCCCCCCCCCCCCCCATTTGCTGGTTGGGTACTTCAATGCCCAACACCTGCTTTGGGGATCTCCACATACTTGTCCGCGTGGCTCTCTATTGATAGACTTCTTCCACCAAGCGGATCTTGTTTGGCTCGACACTGGGGACCCTACATTTTTGTCTGCCTCCACGAAAAATTTCTGTCATTTGGACCTTTCGGTCGGTACTGTTCCGCTAGCTCGGGGCTTCGAATGGTTCGCCCTTCTCGATACACACTCGAGTGACCACTTTCCATGTGTCCTTTGATTGCAGCCACACCTGACATATATGCGCCCGCGACACTGGAAGTTTGCCCAAGCCGATTGGACACTTTTTTCGTCTCTAGCGATATTCGATGACCGTCACTTTCCTAGCGTCGCCGCTGAGGTTACTTATATTACAGACGTTATTCTTACAGCTGCGGAACGTTCAATACCTCGCACCTCCGAATTGCCCCGGAGCCCCCCAGTTCCTTGGTGGAACAAGGCATGACGTGACGCAATACGTGAGCGGCGACGTGCTCTTCGCTTTTTCCGCCACCATCCTACTTTGGCCAACTGTATCCGCTATAAGCAGTTCCGTGCGCGATGCCGTCGCGTCGTCCGCGATAGCAAGAAGGCAAGCTGGGACGTCTTTACTAGCTCATTTAACACCTTCACTCCCCCTCGGAAGTTTGTAGTCGGATTCGACGGTTATCTGGCGCGCCTAGTTTCACCCTGGTCTCTGGGCTCACTGTCGCGCATGATATATTAGTGGACCCCGTTGCAATTTCTAACTCATTGTGTCAACACTTCGCTGAGATTTCGAGCTCTTCAAATTACCCGCCATCGTTTCTCCCGCAGAAACGTGCAGCTGAAGTGCAACCTCTTGCTTTCTCCTCTCAATATCGCGAAAGCTATAATACTGTTTTCTTCATGCGGGAACCCCAACATGCACTCTCTTCTTCTCGCTCCTCCGCCCCAGGACCAGATGGTATCCACATCCAAATGTTGCTGCATTTATCAACCCATAGCCTGCGTTACCTCCTTCGCCTTTATAATCGAATTTGGACCGACAGTACTTTTCCCATACGATGGCGGGAAGCTATCATCGTTCCTGTTCCGAAATCTGGAAAGGACAAACATCTCCCCTCTAGCTATCGCCCCATTTCTCTCACGAGTAGTGCATGTAAGATTTTGGAGAATATGGTGAATTGCCGTTTAGCTTGGTGGCTGGAATCTCGCAGTCTTTTAACACCTGCCATACGCGGATTCCGAAAGCATCGTTCTGCAGTTGACCATCTTGTTGCTCTCTCCACTTATATCATGAACAATTTTCTCCGGAAACGCCAAACGGTAGCAATACTTTTTGATGTGGAGAGAGCATACGATACCTGTTGGAGGACAGGCATCCTCCGCACACTGTTCTCTTGGGGTTTTCGCGGTCGATTGCCCCTTTTGTTGTACTGTTTCCCCATTGCCATAAATCCAATTATGGACTGTCTCCATCCCGATGTCTCAGGCTCCCTCCTTGTGGACGTTTTTGCGATCTACTACAGCTCTCAACGGACTAGCCTTCTTGAACGACGTGTTCAAGGATGTCTCGATCGCCTCGACTCTCGGAGCATCGAAACCGGTTTCCACTTTTCTCCAGTAAGACTGTGTGCGTTAAATTTTGGCGTCGTAATGAGTTTCTTCCACCTTCCTTACATTTAGGACCAGTCAAACTTCCGTTTTCGGACGTCGTTAAATTCTTGGGTCTTATGTTTGACAGAAAACTGCGCTGGTCCTCCCACGTTTTCCGATCTTTCGGCTCGCTGTCTGCGATCCCTCAACACCCTCTGTGTCCTGAATGGTACCTCCTGGGGAGCGGACCGAGTGGTCCTTCTCCGCCTCTATCGCGCCTTAGTGCGTTATAATTGGACTATGGAACCATAGTTTACTCCTCTGCTCGGCCGTCTATTCTTCGTCCTCTCGACTGTATCCACCACCGTGGATTACGTTTAGTGTCTGGAGCTTTTTACACCAGCCCTGTGGAAAGCCTTTATGCTGAGACTGCTGAACCTCCGCTGTCCAATCGGCGAGCAGTCCTTCTGAGTCGTTATGCTAGCCATCTGTCATCCATGCGTGCTAATCCGGCCGCCTCCTTGGATGTAGGGTATGCAGGCCGCCCTTCTTCCCTACTACCACCGGGAGTCCGCTTCCGTCAACTGCTCCATTCTCTTTCCTTCCGCTTTCCTAAAACTTTCTTGACAACTTGGGGTACAGCACCCCCTTGGCTTCGTCCCCGGACCTTCCTGCAGCGTGACCTTTGTCAGTTTCCCAAGGATGGTACCCCTTCACTTGTGTATCGACGGGCATTTGCTGCTCTATGTGCACAAATGAAGGATGCCACATTTATTTACACTGATGGCTCGAAAACATCTTTAGGTGTAGGGAGTGCCTATATTGTTGGCGACACCCCAAATCGATTTCGGCTTCCCGAACAGTGTTCGGTTTATTCTGCGGAGCTTTACGCTGTTCTTCAGGCTGTCCAATACATCCGTCGCCATCAGCGGATACAGTACGTTATCTGTTCAGATTCTCTCAGCTCTCTCACCAGTCTCCAGGCTCTGTACCCTGCCCACCCTCTGGTCCACCGGATTTAGGACTGCCTGTGCTTGCTCCACTTGGGGGGCGTCTCGGTGGCGTTCCTCTGGATCCCGGGACACGTTGGTATCTGTGGAAATGAGGCGGCCGATATAGTGGCCAAGGCTGCAGTATTTCTTCTTCAACCAGCTATTCGCACGATTCCCTTCACCGATCTACGGAGTGTTTTATGTCGTCGTGTTACTCTTTTATGGCACGCACATTGGTCGACGCTTCCCAATAATAAATTGCGAGACTTTTGATAGCTCTTCCCGGTGCTTGGACCTCTTCCTCCCGAACTCGTCGTCGGGAGGAGGTAATTTTAACTGGACTCCGGATAGGGTATTGTGTTTTTAGCCATCGACATCTTTTAAGTAGTGATCCTTCCCCACTCTGTCCCCACTGCTCTCAGCTGTGGACGGTAAGACACCTTTTAATTGAGTGCCCCTATTTTACTCCGTTACGCGCCCGTCTACAGGTGTCGCGTGATATATCTTTCATTTTAGCAGATGACAAGTGCTCAGCCGATCGCGTTCTCGAGTTTATTAGTGCCAGTCAGATGACGTCAGTCATTTGAAGCTCTTTTTGGGGACAACCCCACCCCCCTTCTATAATGATTTTTTAAGCTTTCCTTTTATTTTTAGTTTCTCCAATTATTCGAGTTTCGTTCCCATTTCTGCCTTTTCCTAAGTCACAGACTGGGCGCTAATGACCGTAGCAGTTTTGTGCTCTAAAACCATAACAAAAAAAAAATCCCCTCGTCCGGTTTTTCGATATGGCACAGATGTAGACAGCCTTCGCTACAAGTTAATTTGTTACCACAACCATCATTTCTACTGTCACGTTAGTTGGCTTTGCCACCTTACAAATTAACCCAGACTAAGTGCTGTACTACTGATCTTTGCCAACACAGTCACGATTTCAGCGGGAGGGGAGGTGTCCAATACGTAAGTCTCTGAGTTTCGATTCCCTGTTATATTGTAATTTTATTTGCAATTAAGACAGAACAACCTAATCTTGTTTTTCAAATGATATTTTAAGGCATATTTCCTGTGCTGTTTCTTGTAGCGATTTAACTTGTATGTCGACTTGAGTATTGTTGGCTAGGCGAACAACAGCATCAGCAAATCCCAAGAAGTTGAAACTTCATTTGTCGCACATTCAATTTTTGTTTTCTTTTGAATATCTTCGTATCATTCGCTCATTACATATTCGAGTGAAAAGTTGAAGAGTGGTAGTAATAGGCTATCACTTTGACTGAAGCCAATTTTTATATGGAATGCTTTTGAAGTCACTCTTCTAAACTTCGTTCGATGTGGTGTTGGGAAGAGTAAGTTACGGTAGCGTCATTAAGCTGGTCACTTTGCCAAATGTCATTCGTTAGTTGCGTGATCAGTTAATATAAATAACTTACATACAGTAGTGATACATAATACATTAATCTTATATATATTACATATTGCAATCGAGGACCTTCAGCTTAAACGGCTCTGAGCACTATGCGACTTAACTTTTGAGGTCATCAGTCGCCTAGAACTTAGAACTAAGTAAACCTAACTAACCTAAGGACATCACACACATCCATGCCCGAGGCAGGATTCGAACCTGCGACCGTAGCTGTCCCGCGGTTCCGGACTGAGCGCCTAGAACCACTAGACCACCGCGGCCGGCTAAGCCTTCAGCTTAGAATTCATTTAGTGTAGACACGTATTTACTAGGAAAGCTAACCCCCTGTTTCACAAATTTTTAAAGTATGTGGCAGCTTGTTGAACCATACATACCTATTAAAATATGGACTATTCTTACTTTTAATTTTTCCTCTGAATGATCTTGTTAACCTCACTTCTAGTGTCAGAATTGTAGCACACTTGCTTGCTTTTTTACTTTTCACAAAAAACTATAGTAAGTTAGTACAAATATAAGGAATATATTGTTAAATATTTGCTATACGAGGACTCTTTGGACCTTAGCCTGTGCATTAACCTCATTGCCTTTATCTACAATACCAATAATGTGTTCAGATGTAGGCCTACCACGCGGCCGTACACTTCAGTATCGTGATTAACAAATTATCCCATGTTTCAGGATTGAGCTGGAACTGTATTTGCCACTTCGCTTATCAGGGGGAACCTACTGCTTATTTTCTCGCACACAGAATAGATGTGGTTTACGTGACAAAGATTTTTGTCCAGATGGACACAAAAAAATGTTACCTTTTTCTTCCTATGTAATATCACATTTTATCTTCGTGAGAGCAAGTAGTTTTAATGTTAGTGATAGATTTACTGACTTTAGGATTTAGGCCTTAATGCAAGAAAATACGTGGTTACTTCTGTAACTCTTTCAGTTTCAAATGACTAATTCCTCAGCTTTGTTGGTAAGTTAAAAGGGTGGTGTCTTCAGCATAGCTTACCAGATGACAGTGGAAGAACTGTCACATTACTGTAGTAGTAGTAGTAGTAGTAGTAATTCGGTGCACTGCTTGTTATTTAAATATGTTAACAGTGACTGCATAGACAAGTCTTTGATGTTACATGCCTTAAATTTCATGAGCTATCCACGGCTTACTATATCAGAGGCTTTGGAAAGATGTAATATTATGCCTGTTCTCCTCATTCCTTCATCCAGGAGGGTATACAGTCTTTCCCAAAGCCATGCTGCGTGTATTTACTTGATTATTTATTTACAATAACCATTTCAAAAACCATATTAAAGCTTGGGAACAATGATACTGAGCTGTAGTTTGAAGCCTCTATTGTAGGTTACTTCGCTCCTTAGCACTGGTTTAACAGTGTTTATTTTGAGACTACTAAGATGTTTTCCATAGTACTACAGATTGAGGCAAGTTGTGGTTCCCTCTGTGCACTTTCTTCAGGCCTCGACGTAACAGCTGAGTATTCGTTCTTTAATGTTAGGAATACCTTGCTTGTTTCGTTACCCTTGACCTCTTCAGGTTGAAACTTCATGGTTTTGAGTGGTATGATTTGGTATCTCATGATTGATGCCCATAACCAGTACTTTATTTTCTGCTGGTGATATGAAATTCTTATCAAAAAGAATACGTACTGCTTTTGATATTTTTACGATATTACCGTACTGTACTATGCATAATGGCTTGCTGACTCCAGATGCCTCAATCAGTTTTCCGGAGGCTTTGCATACATTAGCAGATTGCAATATTTCGGTACTGTTAATGTTGTTTTCCAAGGTTAAAAAGTTCTGCTTTAAGCGATTTGGATTGTTACACTTTTATTAGAAAATATGCAGTTTTTTGTTTTGTACGGGACACCTAGGTCTTGAGTATTCTTCCTATGTTTAACAAGGTTGGCTGAAAGTCTCTGTCATTTCTTCTACTCCGTGTGTGTTGGCTCTGTCATTTCTGTAATGGTTGATCAGGAGTCAGCATAGCGGTAGAATGGCTAAAGCTCATCCCGTTCACCTGACGCTTCCCCGTGGGATAGTGTATCCAATCCCTCCTTAGCTACCTTATTTCTAATGAAATTTGATCTTCCTGTCATTAGAAGCTCGTTTCTTTTCTGTCACCAGCAATTTTGAGAATTATTGCGTAATGTATCCACGTAGATCTAGAGGCTGAGACCCTGTTGTGAAAGGAAAAGTATATTTTTACGATTGTATGATCTTAATATAGCTGAGTTTGTTCGTGGCTAATTTGATGAAGCTGACATCAATGTTAGTGTCGAAGTACATCATTGGAACCTGTCTGCTTAATTACGTCACTGAAACTGTAGATAAAATGGACTGCCTCTGCATACGTTCTGTCTTGCCACAGAATCGGTGGTTTCATGCCAAAGGGACTGGTACTAAAAAAATAGTAAAACGCTGGTTTCAGATTGAAATGACTGGTCATTGTCGCTATGCCAGCCAAAAGCACACTAAAATTCGTTAGCTCACATTTCAAATGAAACCGCACATGACAGTGTCAACGTCTGACAGTTAAATGACCCATTTCGACGAATTTAACTGCATTAGTGTTTCGTCAGAGATATAGAAAGCTTAAACAAATGAAATGAACACTTAGTTCGGTCATACGTAGTAATAAGCCTTTGACCAAGTTACGTAGAATTTCTGATAATTAAAATGTCTGTATGAGAGATATGCGAAACTTTAAGACAAAATACTGTCTTGAACTACGGATAGAGGTACGACCACGCTCTAAAGAAATAAATTCTCACACGTCTGCGAATCATATACTGCATGTGGTAGAAAGAGTCAAAGTTGCGCCTTATTGCACGGAGAATCTATTTGAAGTGCGAGCCAACGGATTTTAATGCGTTTCATGGTGGAACAGCGATAAAGACCGGTACAAGGGTGGCAATTCATCGCTTCACATACAGAATTCACATCTGTGAAAGCTGTAACATCATTTGACGGTGATACTAAATTTAATTCATATTTTTACATTTTATGTGGAGTGTGCTATCTAGTGATGTATCTGCAGGTTGTGCCGGTTACCACCGCATTCCTAAGTGACTTCTTAAAGATGCGAATCGCCGGCCGGTGTGGCCGAGCGGTTCTAGGCGCTTCAGTCTGGAACTGCGCGAGCGCTACGGTCGCAGGTTCGAATCCTGCCTGGGGCATGAAAGTGTGTGATGTCCTTAGGTTTGTTAGGTTTAAGTAGTTGTAAGTTCTAGGGGACTGACGACCTCAGATGTGAAGTCCTATAGTGCTCAGAGCCTTATATTTCAGATGTGTTAAGACCCCTGGCTCTACCCTTCATTCGATCCCAGCGAAATCCTGCATTCCAGCAGGATAATGCACGACCGCATGTTGCAGGTCCTGTTCGGGCCTCTCTGGATACAGAAAATGTTAGACTGCTGCCCTGTCTAGCACGTTCTCCAGATCTCTCACCAGCTGAAAACGTCTGGTCAATGGTAGCCGAGCAACTGGCTCGTCGCAATACGCCAGTCACTACTCTTGATGAACTGTGGTATCGTGTTGAAGCTGCATGGGCAGCTGTACCTGTACACGCTATCCAAGCTCTGTTTGACTCAATGCGCAGGCGTATCAAGGCCGTTATTACGGTCAGAGGTGGTTGTTCTGGGTACTGATTTCTCAGTATCTATGCACCCAAAATGCGTGAAAATGTAATCACATGTCAGTTCTGGTATAATATATTTGTCGAATGAATACCCGTATGTCTTCTGCATTTCTTCTTGGTGTAGCAATTTTGATGGCCAGTAGTGTCCATCTGGGTACACCTTAGACATTCAGTAGATTGCCTAAGAATCACGTAAAAAATTTTATTGAGCTATTTAGTACGCGGGTAAGTCCTATTATTGCCTCTGCAGAAGGAAGTAAATGACGCTCAGGGATAACTGAAGATGAATTTTTATTTTCCGCAGGGTATTTTAGAGGCAGCTGAACAGTTAATGAATTATTACATTTAATCTTATTTAAAGAACACTGAAAGTAGGCATGGGATTGGTAGTAAATACGCTTACCCTCATTTTGCTCTCATTATGAGATTGATGAACTGGGTAATATGAGAAACCGAGAAAGTAGGTAAAGACAAGACGAAAATCGCAAGAGTATTTGGCCTTGGTTCAGTCTCCCGAAAGCCATTATTCCCAGAAAGCTTGCAGCTCTTGACTCGCTGACAATTCTGCTAACTTTCAATAGCTATAGTCCCTAAACCCGCCCCTCGCATCTTTCCGCGATACTGGTGCGTTATTTAGTTTCCCTCGTTGCAGTAGAAAAACTAAATTTTCTGTATTATCTCCATTACGCTAGAGATGTGGCACGAAACCTCTGTTTATGGAATCGTCAGTCACGCATCCTATTACCCATGCAAGAGGACTCGTTTTGAACCAGAAAGAACTTACGGACTGCACACAGTCAGGTGTGTTTGATACTGTGTCTGGGTTAAAGTGCAATGGCTTTCTGAATATCCTAAACCTGATAACTAAAATGCCGAAACTGGTTTCAGTAGAGCCGGCGGTTAAAAACACGCTGTGGTGCCGGTACACGTGTGATGGGGCCTGGATTCAGCAAGACTGACTTAATTGCTGAAGTATCATCCCTGACTGTAATTTATGGGACTGGAGTACTCCTACCAGGAAGTGGTGAGACGTTCGACAGGAGAATACTTCACTGTTGTAGCTTCTTAAACAAAGCACAGTTAGAAAATACCCCAGTCAGATATTCACCCATTGTAACCTAAGTCAACTCAAATAGATTTATAGTTCCCATCTGCTATTTCCAAAAGAACAGTTCTGTGCCACCGTTTACATTTATAAAAAGGCTCGCATTATTAGTCGAGCTAGTTATCACATGCTTTCCATGTAGCGCGTCGAGACGACGAGGGGAAAAAGGGAAAATTCAGCTTCTCTCGAAATCTGCTGTCGCAATGACAAGGATACCGCCCTGGCTCACCACAGACTTCGTTGAGACACGTTATGTATGCAGAACTTGACCAGAAGTTAAATTGACGGAAGTGATGTCTCCAGATCACCAAACGTTCACAAAAAACAGTATTTTTGATGCGGGTCGCGCGATGCATGTAGTGCAGAACGGTAATAAGAGGGTCGTGGGGTTGCGTTCGTATGTGCAACAATTTCTTCCTTCAAATTTTACGTCACTTGCACTGCAAATAAACAGTATAGGTCAATATATAGCATTTGTTAATATTTTCGTAAAAGGCGTGAAACGGGAAAGCAGAGGACAATGTGGCACTGCGAACAAATTTCCAGGAAAGAACTGTATGGCATACACGAGAACTTTGTAAAAACACTGAATACTTCATTACTGTACTGTTAGAGATTTACACTCGCTGTAGTGATACACATCGTAAAAACAAGGAGCACTAATTTTCTCAGTATCTTGCACACCTTATGAACACCTTATTTTTACTGAACAAGGTTACTTTAAAGTTTCTACGGCGAAGCGAACTTGGTTTACATTCGTGAAAGGCTCTCTCAGCTCACAGTTTGGCGCGTAACGCATCATCTCGTCAACCAGTATAGCTGCTGATGCACAAAGATGCAGTCTTCTCGGAATGCGAGTTATTTTTGTCACTGAGTGAGGTAAAAGCAGTTTTGTAGCTTTTTGATCAAATTATTTACCTTGCAATAAAAATAGACGTCACGGAGTTGTAATAGCGAAGTGCATGTTATTTTTTCTAAACGCTTGGCCTTTTCTTTTCAGGCCAAGCCCTACATACACCATAAATTAGGAAGAAATCGGTGATGACGAGTAGGCGCTGTATCTTGTGGCCAGTCTTCTGCGCTTTGTTGGATATGTAACAAACCACCATTCTCGATGAGAAAGAGTTGTCGGAAAGATTTAACTATTTGCAGAAATTCTATGTAGTGTAACTGCGTTGTCAGCAATCTGTTATACATGTGTAGCCGGAATTTCTTTGTATTTTGAGTATAGTTGAAAAAATAATGAACACGTATTACACGACAAAGCAAATATATAAGCGTAGCTTTCAGAATGTCAATGAAAAGTTACCAGCGTTGGAATTAGTTATAAATAATGAGCTTTAGTTCTTTTCCAGTCAGATTGTTTGCTTAGATATTTCATGCGGGTCGCGCGATGCATGTAGTGCAGAACGGTAATAAGAGGGTCGTGGGGTTGCGTTCGTATGTGCAACAATTTCTTCCTTCAAATTTTACGTCACTTGCACTGCAAATAAACAGTACCGTACCTGCTTCTTTAATGATCATGCCGATTCTGCAAGCAGCGTCGCGAAAGGGATACTGTAGGCTGCCGCACGAATCACATGAAAAATGCTAATGCTAATTGTTATTGGAACGCAATGCATTTAAATGTACAGTTTTTGTGAAATAAAATATTTTAAGGTAAGGTTGTCCCAGCTTTTGCAGTGAAGCGGAAGGCAACAATCACTGTGGTGCAATCGTACTGCTCGTCTCACTTTTGTCTCTATATGAAGGGAGTCTAAAAGAAACCGCACCTCGCTGCTCGTCAGTCGGAGAATTCTTGCTCATCCTCAATCCGTAGTTACCGAACTAGCGTATGGGCTGTGCCCTGTCCTGTTCATCCATTTTTACAGACAATCTTTCACGTGTATTGTGATGAGAAATATGAATTATCTATGTACACGTTGGTATCATTTCTAACTCCGACAAAAAAAATACGCGTATACGTATTTAGTAATTTAACACACACGTCAAAAAACGTTTTGCGTCATCCCAGTTCCCAGAGACGTTGACTATAGTTATTGTATCACAGACGCAGTCCTTTGACTGTTCAGAGGTGTTACTAAACCCGCCCAAAGATGTAAACAACCGTTCATGAGCAGCGCCTATTATACGGAAGGTGTCCAACCGTGGATCACTTCCGGCCGTTCCACCAGGAAGGAGCTACAGGGGCTTGTGTTTTCTGTTGGTCAACCATGCCTAGACGGTCAAAACTGGGGCTCGATCGGGTCCGCATTGTTACTTTATGCCAGGAAGGGCTCTCAACAAGGGAAGTGTCAGGGACCTGGGAGTGAACAAAAGCGATGTTCGGACACGGAGGGGATAAGAGAGCCGATGACATGCCTCGCTCACGCACCCCAAGGACTAGTACTGCAGTGGATGACCGCTACCGACGGATTATGGCTCGAAGGAACCATGACGGCAACGCCACTATGTTGAAGAATGCTTTTGGTGCAGCCAGAGGACTTTGCAGCTCGGTGCAGATGGGCACAACATGATGCCGAATGGACCGCTCAGGATTGGCATCACGTTCTCTTCACCGATGTGTCGTAAATGCCTTTAACCAGACAATCATTGGAGACGTGTTTGGAGGCAACCCGCTCGGACTGAACGCCTTAGACACACTGTCAGGGAGTGCACCAAGGTGGAGGTTCCCTGCTGTTTTGAGGCAGCATTACGTGGGGCAGAAATATACCGCTGGTGGTGAAGGAATTGGCCATAACGGCTGTACGATACGTGAATACCATCCTCCGACCGATAGTCCAACCATATCGGCAGCATATTGGCGAGGCATTTGTCGTTATGGTCGACAATTCACATCCCCATCGTGCACATCTTGTGAATCCACCCTGTGGGTCCGGGGTAAGAATAGGCCTGAGGTATTCCTGCCTGTCGTAAGAGGCGACTAAAAGGAGTTTCGACCGTTTCGGCCTTCCATGTGATGGTCCCCCTTGTGGTTTGACCTCCATTTTTCAAAATTCTACAGAAGTACGAGCCTTTTGGGGAAGGACGCCTTACGTGGTATATCACTGGTCCTCAGTGCACTAAGACCTTGGCACTCAGCATTGTAACGGCGTTGAAACCACACCCACTATTCCTCAAATTGGGCCTAAACGCCTGATGGGTTGTACAAGTTACGGCCATAGTGCGTCCCCATCTGCACCTACGATCATGATGGACTTTCCATGGGACCAGAAATCCAGCACGGTAGCCAGCCCATTGTGGTGGGGTAGTCATGTACCCTCTAGGTTGTAGCCCTCTGACAACACAGGGATCGTACTGCCGATACCTGAGCTGCACCCTCCCCACGTCGGCCAAGGAGTAGATGCTCGTCTCCTTGGGGCATCGGGACTCCCGGCAACGGTCATCCTGCCAGGTGGCCGTTGCTGAGGCTGGGTGGCGCCCGTGGGGAGAGCCCCTGGTCGGAGTGGCTGGTATCGGGGCGGACGTTTCGCAGATGAAACGTCAACATGTATCAGGTCGCTCTGCGGCCGAGTCTTTTAAAAAGAAGGGTACTGTCTCTGGTTCTGGTTCTCCTGCCCTTTCCCGCTTGGCCACTCCCTGGGAGGAAGGACAGGCCCGCCAGCTTGGGGGCGAAGAACTTCCCCCGCTATTTAGTCTGTTCTTGGACCGATGGGGGGTACGTTCACCACCTCCAAGCCCATGTTCTTTGTTCAGCACATCGAGGACATCTTCGGGGAAATCGAGGCTCTCAGTAAAATGCGTTTGGGGTCCGTTCTTATAAAGGCCACCTCCGCCACACAGTCGGCGGCGCTCCAGGCATGCGACCAACTAGGGGACATCCCAGTGTCCATTGTCCCACATCTGGCACTGAATAGGACGCAGGGGGTTATTTTTCATCGGGACCTCCTGCTGCAATGTGATGAGGAGCTCAGGGCCAACCTGGAGCGCCGAGGCGTGCATTTCGTCTGGCGAGTCCAGCGTGGCCCCAAAGACCGTCGCATCGACACCGGGGCCTTCATCCTCGCCTTCGAGGGGGACGTTCTCCCGGAGAAGGTAAAGGTGATGTGCTACCGGTGCGACGTGCGACCTTACGTCCCGCCTTCTATGCGCTGCTTTCGGTGTATGCGCTTTGGGCACATGTCGTCATGGTGTGAAGCTGAGCCCCTTTGTGACGATTGTGGACGTCCTCTTCGTGAGGAAGATACATGCACCCCACCACCTCGGTGTGTTAATTGTCCTGGTATCCACTCGCCTAGATCTTTCGACTGCCCCACGTATCAGAAGGAGAAGAATATTCAAGAACTCAAAACTTTGGATCGTCTCTCTTATTCTGAGGCCAGGAAGAAGTGTGACGGCCTCCATCCCATGACGTTGACAACTTCGTTTCCTTCAGTCATGTCCACTACTTCCATAGTGTCCTCACCCCTATCCTGTCCCCCCCTCCACCTCCTCCCCCCATCCCTGGTCTACGCCTCCGCCTCCCAAATCCCTCCCTTCCAAATCCTCCTCCCCCGCGCCCCCCGCCCTCGCCCCCTCTGCCCCAGGGGCCACCCTTCCTCCTCCTCCCCCCCCCCCCCGCCGCCTGAGAAGCGATCGTCTTCTCAGGCGTCCATCGGGGAAACGTTCTGGACCCCGACTTCAGAGGTCCGGCGTTCCAAAACGGACCCCGCCCGTGAGGACCTTCTTCGGGTCCTGCCCACCATCCCTGTGCATTCTCGGACTTCCAAGAAGTAGTCTCTATCCCCCTCTCCACCCCGGCGCGTTTCGTCTGACGCTCCATCCGTGAGTCGCTGCTCCCGGCCGTCCTACGTTTCGCCGGGACGCTTTGCTGCCAGGCGCTCAGCTGGCCTCTCGTCGGCAAATGATGCTGCCCCTCCTACGCAACCCGGGACAGCGGCCGCAGCTGGCGATGACTCGATGGAACAGGATCCGCCTCCTGCCGGTTGCAACGTTGTTCCTTCGAAACCTGGCCCTTCACGGCCGTCGAGGTGACCAGCTCTTCCCCAGTCTCGTTCCCCCCTTTTTTTCTGACTAGCGATGGCCTTGTTACATTGGAACATACGAGGTATTCGATCTAATCGGGAGGAATTACAACTGCTCCTCCGCCTGCACTGTCCGCTTGTCCTTGGTCTCCAGGAAACCAAGTTGCGCCCAACTGACCGTATTGCCTTTAACCACTATACCTCGGAGCGGTATGACCTCACTCCTGTGAACGGTATTCCAGCTCATGGTGGGGTCATGTTGCTCGTTCGGGACGATGTCTATTACCATCCCATCCCATTGATCACCCCACTCCAAGCAATAGCTGTCCATATTACTCTTCCTGCCTTTACTTTTTCAGTTTGTACCGTCTACATTCCATCGCCATCCGCAGTTAGTCGGGCTGACATGATGCACCTGATTGTTCAGCTTCCTCCGCCGTTATTGTTGTTTGGCGACTTCAATGCCCATCATCCCCTTTGGGGCTCTCCTGCATCCTGTCAAAGAGGCTCCCTCTTGGCGGATGTCTTCAACCATCTCAATCTTGTCTGCCTCAGTACTGGTGCCCTGACTTTCCTCTCGGACTCTACTCATACCTACTCCCACTTGGACCTTTCGATCTGTTCTACCACTCTTGCCCGTCGGTTCGAGTGGTATGTCCTATCTGACACCTATTCGAGCGATCACTTCCCTGACTGGGGACTTTACTCCTCCCTGGCGACCTTTCCGGACCACGATTTTCTCAGTTTGATACAGTCAGGTCGCATACCTCACGGCTGTTATCGTCAATGCTGCCGAACGTTCCATTCCTCATACTACCTCTTCTTCACGTCGCGTTTCCGTCCCCTGGTGGAATGAGGCTTGTGGAGACGGTATCCGTGCTCGACGACGTGCTTTACGCACCCTTCGCCGCCATCCTAAGTTGGCGAATTGTATTGGATACAAAAGACTCAGAGCGCAATGCCGTAGAGTCATCAAAGACAGCAAAAAAGCTTGTTGGGCCTCTTTCACCAGCTCCTTTAATAGTTTTACTCCCTCTTCTGTCGTCTGGGGTGGCCTGCGCCGGCTGTCGGGCATTAAGGCCCACTCCTCGGTACCTGGCCTGACCTGAGGTAATGCGGTCCTTGTTTATCCTGTGGCTGTCTCCAACGCCTTCGGCCGCTTTTTCGCGGAGGTTTAAAGCTCCGCCCATTACCACCCTGCCTTCCTTCCCAGGAAAGAGGCAGAAGAGGCTCGGCGACATTCCTTCCACTCACTGAAACTGGAAACTTATAATGCCCCCTTTACTATGTGGGAACTCGTACGTGCACTTGCACTGTCCCAGTCCTCTGCTCCGGGGCCAGATGCCATTCACGTTCAGATGCTGGCACACCTTTCTCTGGCGGGCAAAAGCTTCCTTCTTTGTACCTACAATCGCGTCTGGACCGAAGGTCAAGTCCCCATGCGTTGGCGTGACGTCGTCGTTGTTCCTATACCCAAACCCGGGAAGGATACACCTTCCTTCTAGTTACCGCCCCATTTCTCTTACAAGATGTGTCTGTAAGGTGATGGAGCGCATGGTTAATGCTCGGTTAGTCTGGATTCTTGAATCTCGACAGCTACTTACCAAAGTCCAATGCGGCCTTCGTCGCCGCCACTCCGCTGTTGACCACCTTGTGACCTTGTCGACATTCATCATGAACCACTTTTTGAGAAGGCGCCAAACGGTAGCCGTGTTCTTCGATTTGGAAAAGGCTTATGATAGCTGTTGGAGAGGAGGTATCCTCCGCACTATGCACAGGTGGGGCCTACGCGGTCGCCTGCCCCTTTTTATCGATTCCTTTTTAACAGATCGAAAGTTTAGGGTACGTGTGGGTTCCGTATTGTCCGACGTCTTCCTCCAGGAGAACAGAGTGCCTCAGGGCTCCGTCTTGAGCATAGCCCTTTTTGCCATCGCGATCAATCCAATTATGGATTGCATTCCACCTAATGTCTCAGGCTCTCTCTTTGTCGATGACTTCGCGATCTACTGCAGTGCCCAGAGAACATGCCTCCTTTAGCGCTGCCTTCAGCGTTGTCTAGACAGCCTATACTCGTGGAGTGTGGCAAATGGCTTCCGTTTCTCTGAAGAGAAGACGGTTTGTATCAACTTTTGGCGATATAAAGAGTTCCTTCCGCCATCCTTACATCTCGGTCCCGTTGTTCTCCCATTCGTGGAAACAACTAAGTTTCTAGGGCTCACGTTGGACAGGAAACTGTGTTGGTCTCCACACGTCTCTTATTTGGCGGCCCGTTGTACACGTTCCCTTAATGTCCTCAGAGTTCTTAGCGGTTCATCTTGGGGAGCGGATCGCACTGTCCTGCTTCGCTTGTATCGGTCCATAGTCCGATCGAAACTGGATTATGGGAGCTTCGTCTACTCGTCCGCTCGGCCGTCCCTCTTACGCCGGCTCAACTCCATCCACCATCGGGGGTTACGTCTTGCGACCGGAGCCTTCTACACTAGTCCTGTCGAGAGTCTTTATGCTGAAGCTGCCGAGTTACCGTTGACCTACCGGCGCGACGTACTGCTGTGTCGGTATGCCTGCCGGCTGTCGTCTATGCCCGACCACCCCTCTTACAAGTCCTTCTTCGCCGATTCTCTCGACCGTCAGTACGGGTTGTGTGTGTCTGCCCTGCTGCCCCCCGGAGTCCGCTTCCGTCGCCTGCTTCGACAATTGGATTTTGCCCTCCGTACCACCTTCAGAGAGGGTGAGAGCCCGACACCACCTTGGCTCCAGGCTCCGGTTCATATTTATCTCGACCTCAGCTCACTCCCGAAGGATGGTACTCCGGCTGCAATGTATTGCTCACGGTTTGCCGAACTTCGTGCTCGACTTGCCGGTCACACCTTTATTTACACCGATGGCTCCAAAACTGACGATGGTGTCGGCTGTGCCTTTGTCATCGGGGCCGCCACATTTAAATACAGGCTCCTCGACCAATGTTCCAGCCTTACGGCCGAGCTTTTTGCTCTCCATCAGGCCGTTCAGTATGCCCGCCGTCACCACCATTCATCGTATACACTCTGCTCTGATTTCCTCAGTGCTCTTAAGAGCCTTGGAGCTCCCTATCCGGTCCATCCCTTGATTCGACGGATACAGCAGTCCCTCCATTCTTTGGCTGATAACGGTGGTTCTGTCAGCTTTCTGTGGGTTCCCAGACATGTGGGAGTGCCTGGGAATGAGGCTGCGGATGCTGCAGCCAAGGCTGCAGTCCTTCTGCCTCGGCCAGCCTCCCATTGTGTCCTGTCATCCGACGTTCGTGGGGATGTCTGTAAGAGGCTTGTGTCGTTGTGGTGGGATGCTTGGTCATCCCTCCAAGGAAACAAGCTCCGGGCAGTAAAACTGCTACCAACTGCTTGGACAACATCCGCCCGACCATCTCGGCGCGAGGAGGTCCTTCTGACCAGGTTGCGGATTGGGCATTGCCGGTTTAGCCACCGCTACCTGCTCTCCGGTGACCCAGCCCCGCAGTGCCCTTGTGGTCAGGCATTAACAGTGCGCCATGTTTTATTGCCGTGTCCCCGTTTTAGTCAATTTCGTGTTGTCCTGTCCCTGCCATCTACTTTACCGGATGTTTTAGCTGATGACGCTCGAGCAGCTGCTCGTATTCTGCGTTTTATAACTTTAACTGGCTTGTCCAAGGACATTTAATATTTTTACTTATTTTGTCTGCATCTTTGTCGGGTCCTTCTGGTGTCCCCTCCATCCCCTTGAGTTTTACCAGATTCCATGTGCTCAAACAACAGTGACTGGGCGCTAATGACCTCAGCAGTTGAGCGCCCTTAAACCCAACCAAAAAAAAAAAAAAAAAAAAAAAACACTAGTCCCGTTGAGTCTTTATGCTGAAGCTGCCGAATTACCATTGACCTACCAGCGCGACGTACTGCTGTGTCGGTATGCTTGCCGGCTGTTGTCAATGCCCGACCACCCCTCTTATCAGTCCTTCTTCGCCGATTCTCTCGACCATCAGTACGGGTTGTATGTGTCTGCCCTGCTGCCCCCTGGAGTCCGCTTCCGTCGCCTGCTTCGACAATTGGATTTTGACCTCCCTACCACCTTCAGAGAGGGTGAGAGCCCGACACCAACTTGGTTCCAGGCTCCGGTTCATATTTATCTCGACTTCAGCTCACACCTTTATATACACCGATGACTCCAAAACTGACGATGGTGTCAGCTGTGCCTTTGTCGTCGGGGCCGTCACCTTTAAATACCGGCTCCTCGACCAATGTTTCAGCTTTTTGGCCGAGCTCTTTGCTCTCCATCAGGCCGTTCAGTATGCCCGCCGCCACCGCCATTCATCGTATGTACTCTGCTCTGACTCACTCAGTGCTCTTCAGAACCTTGGAGCTCCCTATCTGGTCCATCCCTTGGTGCAACGGATCCGGCAGTCACTCCATTCTTTCGCTGATAATGGTTCTCCTGTCAGCTTTCTGTGGGTTCCCGGACATGTAGGAGTGCCTGGGAATGAGGCTGCTGATGCTGCAGCCAAGGCTGCACTCCTCCTGCCTTGGCCAGCCGCCCATTGTCTCCTGTCATCTGACGTTCATGGGGTTGTTTGTCAGAGGCTTGTGTCGTTGTGGTGCGATGCTTGGTCATCCCTTCAAGGAAACAAGCTCCGGGCAGTCAAACCGCTCCCAACTGCTTGGGCAACCTCCTCCCGACCATCTCGGCGAGAAGAGGTCCTTCTGACCAGGTTGCGGATTGGGGATTGCCGGTTTAGCCACCGCTACCTGCTCTCCGGTGACCCAGCCCCGCAGTGCCCTTGTGGTCAAGCATTAACAGTGTGCCATGTTTTATTGTCGTGTCCTCGCTCTAGTCAATCTCGTCCTGTCCCTGCCATCTACTTTACCGGATATTTTAGCTGATGACGCTCGAGCAGCTGCTCGTGTACTGCGTTTTATAACTTTGACTGGCTTGTCCAAACACATCTAACTCTTTTACTTATTTTATCTGCATCTTTGTAAGGACATTCTGGTGTCTCCACCCCCGCCCCCACCCCTTGAGTTTTACTAGATTCTATGTGCTCTAACGATTGTGACTGGGCGCTAATGACCTCAGTAGTTGAGCGCCCTTAAAAAAAAGAAAAAAAAGATCTGTTTATACAAAAGTGAAAAATCATGTTACCTTACATATTTCACCGTCTCGTAGCAGATTCGTTGTCGAGTACCTTAGTGGACTAATACCGAATGCGACTGGTTGGTTGGTTGATTTGGAGGGGCGGAGACCAAACTGCGAGGTCATCGGTCTCATCAGATTAGGGAAGGATGCGGAAGGAAGTCGGCCGTGCCCTTTCAAAGGAACCACCCCGGCATTTGCCTGAAGCGATTTAGGGAAATCACGGAAAACCTAAATCAGGATGGCCGGACGCAGGATTGAACCGTCGTCCTCCCGAAGGCGAGTCCAGTGTGCTAACCACTGCGGAATGAGACTGTTCACGGAACTGTTTGATATGATGTAAAATCTTGACTCGTAGAAATTGTGACAAAGTTAGCGATAATTGCTGTATCAGTATCTTTTCCAGTCAAACATACGTCTCCTCCTGGTAACCCCACATCCTACATTTCAGTTGGACGATGTCCAGGCGCTTGTGACGAGGAATGCCAAAACCCTCCTTGAATAATGATCGATACAGATTTCGTTGCAGTTTCACCCGATACATCAACTGTAGGATGTGCCTGAAATATATTCGATAGACAGCTCGTTTGTCGTGGGTACTCACTGGCGAACACTGTCGACTATTTGTAGAGTCGCGTAGAAGCTGCAGGAAGAGAGATTTCTCGACTAAAAAAAATGGATGTGTCCTCCGTCATGAGCCGTTGCACTTGTACGTTATTCTCTCGGCATGCAGGGTCTTTCCAATTTCCGAAGTCAGAGAAATATTCAGCGCTGTAATCGTAATGGTTTGTGTATTTTGGAGTGCAAAATAGGATAGCAATCTATACATTAGATTTAAATGCACACACATCTCAACAGCACAGGATTTAAAGCGGCGCTATCGAAGGGGGTACAAAGTTGCACGTCTGGTGTCAGGTTACACATTTCGCCAACTTATATTCAACGCTATCCCACTTCGCCCCCTCCGATCGCCACTGGGAATTGATCGAGGTCATCCAAGCGAACTACCTACAGACCTTAGACAATTGTGCGAGTTACATTCTAGGTCATGATGTAGCTTGATACAGGTCATGTGGGGTAATTGTAAAATTGGCAAATAACACCTCCACACACCTCAACCAATTCGACCATTATGAAATGCAAGAAACCCAAGGAACCAATAAGAGTGTAGCTAATCTTCCTCCACTCCTACCATCCTTTATAAATAGCCGTCATGTAGCCTCTGAATTCAAGGCCTGAGCAGCGTGGGTGAAGGTTCAGATTTGCGGCAACCAATAATTGTGTACGGCAGTGTTTCGAAGTAATAATTATATAACAAATTAACTAGTAGTTAATACGAACAATATTGTTCATGCAATAAATTTTACAGTCATTTGTTTATTAATATTTTTATTTACTTTGCTACATGTTTGTGATGTACACATTATATTTTTGTTTACTGTAATTTGTTGTTGTTTATTAACACTTTTTCCCTAACAATCTGTTAGCAAGAACACCACTTTATGTATAACCAGGGTGTATACGACCCGGGACAAACAGAAGATCCGGGATAAGTCCGGGAATCTTTCAACGCGGGAGGAAAACCGGGAAAAACCCGGGAATGTTATAAATTCTAAGAATTTTTCATCGTTTTAGTTTTCCGTTACGTTTTTTGACTTTGGCTGGTAAGAACCGATACTCTAACAAAGGATATTGCTGTATCTCGCTACTGCAGAATAATACTGCAGCAACAAAACATGAACGAGAGGAAAAACTAAAGTAAAACTTAAATTGCAAAGGAAATGCACCACATACAACGAAAAAACACACTGCTCATAAAATCGTCAGCCAATAGCAAAATGTGTCAAAGGTTTAAGAAAACAATGCAGTGCTTCATAACATGAAGATGCCTTTGATGAGCGTGGCGTCACATATTCGTTTGAGCAGTTGCGAGCGAGCTCATGAGTATGCGCAGTTGACTCGCGTATGAGTAGTACGTCCTCCCGCTTTTGGCTACAGAAATCCATAAATTCATACCACCGGAGTGGAAAAATACAACTAAAAGGAATAGCAGGTAAGAAATATGACTATCATCTTCTCGGAGTATCGAAGAAAATGAAATTTTGACAAATATTTCGCCGTCCGGTACACTAGTAGTAAGGGCAAGTTGTACAGTCCCCTGCTAGTTATGTTCTATTCTGGGAGTAGGGCGGAAAAAGCTTTGTACGAACACGTAATAACGCCTTACCGGAGAATAAACGCGGGATAATTACCCTGGTGATTGTGGCAGGGTTAGTGAAGTTAACCGGAGAATAAGTTTGACACTTGTAGGAATAGTTAGTGGTGACAAGATTGCTTGTTAGAACGAGGAAGGAGAAAAAACGGGGGTATCACACAGACCATGGAAGAATAAGACGATTCCAAATTTGTACAAAAATATCGTATTACTACTTTTCGATCTTATGCTTGAGAAACTGGAATGTATGAATGAAATGTGAAACTATTTCCTAACATGAAGCTTTTTGCTTGTAGCCGGCTTAACAGGCATTTAATATTGATACTTCGTGAATTGTATTCTGTCGTGTTACAAAAATGACCATTTGTGCCAAAAAAGTCTCGCTTGTTTCCGTTGTTACGATTGCTGCAATATTAGGCAGGCAGTGATCTAGTATTGCCCTGGTTCGGAAATATCGTACATCCGGGGCTGATGCACAGAGCGGTCTGAGTTGCAGTGCGGAGATGGTCGTCTCCACGTGACCCGTGTTTACGTTCAGTGATTTTGCAGTTACCTCTTCGTTTATTTCTCTCATGTCAAATGAAAACAAAACGGATTTCTGTGCCCGGAAGTTATCAAGTGATTTAAAATACATTCGCGTAGTTACGTAAGGCTAAAATGTGTTATTAGTTTCAGATTTTATTTCCACCCTTCTGATAGTCAAGCATTAATCGCATTGCAGCACAATGAAGTTATTTTGGTCGGTTTGCTAAAGAAATTTGTTTTTTTTTATCTTTTCCACTGAGGGAGTCAATTTATTTGAAACGAAGTGTTTAATTCCACACTACTGGCTAGTCTCAACTGTTCGCCGCATTTAAAGTGCGTGTTTTCATCTTCTAGCACGTATGGCATTATGCCGTAATAAAGAACCAAACATGAGATAATACAGTACGGTACTGGTACATCCGAGTCTGGACATACGAATGTGCAATTTAAGCCGAAGTATGCATTTTAGTATGATTCACGAAATTGCGATGCTCTTGGAGTATCCTCTGATGTCTTGTTTCCTTTATGGCATAATGTAAGATCTTTTAATGTTTTACACGTACGCGCCAGCGCGGTGAGCTCTGATATCTGGCAACTGTTGAAACGAAAATATTTCTAACAGGTCGCGGGAAAATACTGCGAATTTTCGGTTGAAAAGCGTTACTTTCAAAGTAAATTTCCTTTCACGCAAGATGAACTACGTGTGAGAATGGACGCTGAATTTCTTAAATCACAGAGAATTTCACTTTCATTTAAAAATAAACTCTTTGAGGACGACCATCTAGAATAATTTCGAGCTTAGAAGATGACATTTAACCCATAAGTCGTTGTTAAAAATCCTACTAGCATATTTGTGTGCTGTATCTTCAAAGTATAACACGCGCAAAAAAGATGAATATTGTATGGGAAAGCTTAGCTTCTCTTGCAGCTTATTAGTCGTCTAGACCAGTATTCTATGTGAAAGCTTTTCTTTTCTTGTAGCAACGCTATATTGATTTAAACCATTGACTTTTCCTATTTGTGTGTTACCGCTACTTAAAAGTGATGTTGCTATTCCCTGACTGCATCACGACTTCTATGCTCTTAATATCCAGTCATCGGATGTCGTGATCACGTGACGAGCATGACTAGCTTACAAAAGCGCATCACATTCTCGATTTCAATGCCTCGGTAAGTAATATGCGGTGTTTGGTGGAATCCAAATTTATACTTTCGTAATACAAAAATATTCACTATACATGCTGCTGCACACGAGACCTCTTTCCAAAACGTGTTCCCCCCCCCCCCCCCCCCTCAGATTCGTTTTCTAAAGTGCTGGGAAATTCTAAGACGGTGTATGAAACCAGAACCATTCAAAGGCCTGATCAGTTTTACAGTTCCGAGGAAAAATATACTGTCACTAAACACGGAAATGCTGTATTTTCAACCGGGAGAAAGTGTATTTTTAACTTGGAAATCTGGGCATTATTTCCTCGTCCGCGTATTCACCCTCATAACACCCCCTGCGGGTCCGGGGATTAGAATAGGCCCGAGGTATTCCTGCCTGTCGTAAGAGGCGACTAAAAGGAGTCCATCCCCCTCACGGGGGTAGTTAGCGCCTGCGTCCGGAGACGGACGGTTCCACGACCTATGATTGTGGTCTTTTTGGTTTTTCACTTCTCGTTTCTTCCTTCCTTTTGCTGGTTCCTTTCTTTGTTCTTCTCCGCCTCACTGTCTTCCTTACTCTTTCCCTTGACTTCTCCTTGACTTCTCCTTGCCTTCTCATTGCCTTCTTCTCCTTGCTCGCTGATGACCTCGATGTTGAGCGCCCATAAACCCCAACACACACACTCTTCTCCTTGCCTTCTCATTGCCTTCTTCTCCTTGCCTTCTCATTGCCTTCTTCTCCTTGCCTTCTCATTGCCTTCTTCTCCTTGCCTTCTTCTCCTTGCCTTCTTCTCCTTGCCTTCTTCTCCTTGCCTTCTTCTCCTTGCCTTCTTCTCCTTGCCTTCTTCTCCTTGCCTTCTTCTCCTTGCCTTCTTCTCCTTGCCTTCTCTGGTCTCTGCCTCGGCGTTTGAGACAGTCTGTCCTCTTTCTCCCTCTCTCTCTTCATTTTCCTCTTCTTCCATCCTCCCTGTGTGTGCCTGAAGGCCGACCCACGCGTTCGCACGCGTAGCCGGTGACGGGGTAACGCGTAATTCCCCGCCCTGGGTAGACATGTAAGGCACACGCGTACCCCCTGGTAAAGGCCAGGCCCGGGGAGGGGTGATTGCCTGAGCTGATACCTTCTGACCATGCCGATTGGTCCCTCCGTCTGTTTCTCGGGAGGTGTGACCTGAGGTGTAAACATTCACCTAAGGCGGGAGTGCCCTCTGAGAGGGTCCCCACAAGGAAGGAGCGCGCCATCGGAGACGCTGGCAATCATGGGGGATTCCTCCGCAATGGATTCCACTCCATCTCTCTCGACTTCTGCCCAAAAACGGAAACGTGACCAGCCACCAGTGACAAAAGTACTACCGCCTGCCCCACAGTTCCTCGTCGTTTCTCGATCTGAGGACGGCAAGGATTTTTCCTCTGTCAACCCTTTCGTTATCCAGAAGGGCGTAGATGCCAGAGCCGGATCTGTCAAATCTTGTACCAGGTTGCGTAACGGTACCTTATTACTAGAAACTCGGAGTGCCTTTCAGGCACAAAAACTACTTCGGGCCACACTCCTGTACACGTTCCCTGCCCGGGTGGAGGCCCACCGAACTTTGAATTCGTCTCGTGGTGTAGTCTATACTAGCTCCCTCAACGGATTGACTGACGAGGAGATTCAATCTTTCCTCGCTGAGCAGGGCGTGACGGCTGTCCATAGGGTCATGAAAAAGGTCAACAATAACCTTGTACCGACCCGGACACTTTTCTTGACCTTCGATAGTGTTAAGCTGCCATCGCGCATCAAGGCGGGCTACGAGGTTATTTCTGTTCGCCCCTATGTCCCGACACCTACGCGCTGCTACCAGTGTCAGCGTTTCAATCACACTCGACAGTCTTGTTCCAATGCGGCTAAATGTGTCACTTGCGGCAGGGTGCCCATGAGGGTGACTGTCCACCTCCGTCTCCTCGTTGTGTGAACTGTCTGGGTGACCATGCCGCATCCTCCCGCGACTGTCCTGTCTATAAGGAAGAACGCTGTATCCAAGAAATTCGGGTCAAAGAGAAAGTGTCCACCTCGGCTGCTCGTAAGCTATTGGCTAGTAGGAAGTCCGCGCTGCTCCCAGCGGGGAAGTACAGTACTGTCCTCGCCTCTCCTCGGACTACCAGGGAGGTGGCAACCCAGACATGCGATCTGACCTTCAGCACCACGGTCGTCCATTCGGCCAGTGCTAAGATCGCGCGGTCGACGTCTCCTCTTCCTCCCATCACCCCACAGACACCAGCCCCTTCATCAGCTTCTGCCAAGATGAAGACCCCGAAGTCAGATGAACAGGCCTTCAAGAAGTAACCATCCCGTGCAGTCTTCCTACGTACCTCGACCTCCCAGCCTTCGACCGGTACTTCCACCAAACGTCCTTCCAAGAAGGCTCATAGGAAGCACAGTTCTCCTTCTCCGCCACGGCGCATTTCTTCTCCTGCGCCACCCAGCGGTTGCCGCCCCAGGCCGTCATCCGTTTCGCCGGGCCGTACCGCTGGTAGCCGAACATCTGGCCGTTCACGGGCGAAGGAAGCTCCCCCTCCCAGCCATCCTCCCAAGATGGCTGATAAACCTATAGACCCAATGGACGATGACTGTCCGCCTACTGATAGCGGCGGCAGTGCTCGCTCGAAGACAGGCCCTCAGCGGCCTTCGACGTGACCCCTTCTTTCATCTTCCTTTTCTTACGATGGCACTTATTCACTGGAATATTCGCAGCATTCGCTCCAACAGAGAGGACTTGAAGTTGCTGCTCCGCTTGCACCGTCCGCTCGTCGTAGCCCTCCAGGAAACGAAGCTACGCCCATGCGATCAAATTGCCTTGGCACACTACACCTCTGTGCGTTTTGACCTACCCCCTGTGGTAGGTATCCCAGCTCATGGAGGGGTTATGTTGCTGGTCCGAGATGATATTTACTACGATCCCATCACGTTGCACACCGGCCTGCAGGCAGTTGCCATCCGCATTACTCTCCCCACATTTACATTTTCCATTTGTACCGTTTACAGTCCGTCATCTGCCGTTACCAGGGCAGACATGATGCAACTTATTGCTCAGTTACCTGTACCATTTTTGTTAACTGGAGATTTCAATGCCCACCATCCCCTTTGGGGCTCTCCAGCATCCTGCCCGAGGGGCTCCTTGTTAGCAGACCTTTTCAACCAGCTCAATCTTGTCTCCTCAATACTAGCGCCCCTACTTTTCTTTCGGACACATCTCACTCCTATTCCCATTTAGACCTCTCTATATGTACTCCAAAACTTGCACGCCGGTTTGAGTGGTATGCACTTTCTGATACATATTCGAGCGACCACTTCCCGTGTGTTATCCATCTCCTGCAGCATACCCCCTCTCCGTGCTCCTCTAATTGGACCATCTCCAAGGCAGACTGGGGCTCTTCTCTTCCAGGGCGACCTTTCAGGATCAAACGTTCACAAGCTGCGATCGTCAGGTCGCACACCTCACGGAAGTCATTCTCGCTGCTGCTGAATATTCCATCCCTCACCCTACTTCTTCTACACGTCGCGTACCGGTCCCCTGGTGGTCCGCAGCATGTAGAGACGCTTTACGTGCTCGTCGACGTGCTTTACGCACCTTTAAACGCCACCCTACAGTGGCGAATTGTATCAATTATAAACGATTACGTGCTCAGTGTCGTCGTATTATTAAAGAAAGCAAGGAAGCCAGCTGGGCTGCTTTCACAAGCACCTTCAACAGTTTTACTCCTTCTTCTGTTGTCTGGGGTAGCCTGCGCCGGCTATCTGGCACTAAGGTCCACTCACCAGTTTCTGGCTTGAAGGTCGCGAATGACGTCCTTGTGGCCCCTGAGGCTGTCTCCAATGCCTTCGGCCGCTTTTTCGCAGAGGTTTCGAGCTCCGCTCATTACCACCCTTCCTTCCTCCCCCGCAAACAGGCAGAGGAGGCTAGGCCACCTAACTTCCGCTCCTCGAATTGTGAAAGTTATAATGCCCCGTTCACCATGCGGGAACTCGAAAACGCACTTGGCCGATCACGGTCCTCCGCTCCAGGGCCTGATTCTATTCATATTCAGATGCTGAAGAACCTTTCTCCTGCGGGTAAAGGTTTTCTTCTTCGTACATACAATCGCATCTGGATTGAGGGACATGTTCCCGCTTGCTGGCGCGAGTCTATTGTTGTCCCGATTCCTAAGCCGGGGAAGGACAAGCACTTGCCTTCCAGTTATCGACCTATCTCGCTTACCAGCTGTGTCTGTAAAGTGATGGAGCGAATGGTTAACTCTCAATTGGTTTGGCTGCTAGAGTGTCGACGCCCACTTACCAATGTACAATGTGGATTTCGTAGGCGCCGCTCTGCTGTTGACCATCTGGTTACCTTGTCGACCTTCATTATGAATAACTTCTTGCGGAAGCGCCCGACCGCGGCTGTGTTCTTTGATTTGGAGAAGGCTTACGACACCTGTTGGAGGGCGGGCATTCTCCGCACCATGCATACATGGGGCCTTCGCGGTCGCCTCCCTCTTTTTATTCGTTCCTTTTTAATGGATCGACAGTTCAGGGTACGTGTGGGTTCTGTCCTGTCCGACACCTTTCGCCAGGAGAATGGGGTGCCACAGGGCTCAGTTTTGAGCGTCGCTCTCTTCGCCATCACGATCAATCCAATAATGGATTGCCTCCCAGCTGATGTATCAGGCTCCCTTTTCGTGGACGATTTTACCATCTATTGCAGCGCGCAGTGTACACGTGTCCTGGAGCGCTGTATTCAGCGTTCTCTTGACCGTCTTTACTCCTGGAGTGTCGCCAATGGCTTCCGTTTTTCTGCCAAGAAGACGGTCTGTAATAACTTCTGGCGCTACAAAGAGTTTCTCCCACCGTCCTTAAGACTCTGTCCCGTTGCTCTCCCAATCGTGGAGACAACCAAATTTTTAGGCCTTACATTTGACAGGAAACTTAGCTGGTCTCCACAGGTGTCATATTTGGCCGCCCGCTGTACCCGTTCTTTAAATGTCCTCCGTGTTCTCAGTGGTATGTCGTGGGGAGCGGATCGAACCGTCCTACTTCGTCTATATCGGTCGATCGTCCGCTCCAAGCTGGATTATGGGACCTTCGTCTACTCCTCTGCACGGCCATCCATCTTACGCTGCCCCAACTCCATAGACATCGGGGTTTACGACTTGCGATCGGAGCATTTTATACTAGTCCCGTAGAGAGTCTTCATGCTGACGCTGGCGAATTGCCACTCGCCTACCGGCGCGATATACTGCTTTGTCGGTATGCCTGTCGGCTACTGTCAATGCCCAACCATCCGTCTTATCGTTCCTTTTTTGACGACTCTCTCGACCGTCAATACGGGTTGTATGTCTCTGCGCTGCTACCCCCTGGAGTTCGCTTTCGTCGCCTCCTTCAACATCTTAATTTTTCACTCCCTGCAAACTTTCGAGTGGGCGAGAGCCACACGCCACCTTGGCTCCAGGCTCAGGTCCGCGTTCACCTTGACCTCAGCTCGCGCCCAAAAGAGGTTACTCCCGGTTCGGTCTACCACTCCCGTTTTTTGGAACTTCGTTCGAAGTTCATCAATATCACTTTCATTTATACAGATGGTTCTAAGACCAATGCCGGGGTCGGGTGTTCTTTTATTGTCGGGGCACAAAGTTTCAAATACCGGCTTCATGGCCATTGTTCGGTCTTCACAGCTGAGCTCTTTGCCCTCTACCAGGCTGTTCTTTACATCTGCCGCCACCGACATTCTGCTTATGTCATCTGCTCCGATTCCCTGAGCGCCATCCAGAGCCTCAGTGATCCGTATCCGGTTCACCCTTTCGTGCACCAGATCCAACGCTCTCTTCGGCAGCTGGTGGACGTCGGTTCTCCGGTTAGCTTTATGTGGGTCCCTGGCCATGTCGGTATCCCTGGGAACGAAGCTGCAGATGCCGCGGCCAAGGCTGCGGTCCTCCAGCCTCGGACAGCTTCTTGTTGTGTCCCTTCGTCAGATCTTAGCAGGGTTATTTGTCGGCGCATTTTATCTCTGTGGCATGCCGATTGGGCTGCCCTTACAGCCAACAAGCTTCAGGCCTTGAAGCCTCTTCCCGTGGCTTGGACGTCCTCCTCACGCCCTTCTCGGCGGGAGGAGGTAGTTTTGGCCCGGTTAAGAATTGGACACTGCCGGTTCAGCCATCGCCATCTGCTGACGGCTGCGCCGGCGCCGTTCTGCCCATGTGGGCAATTGCTGACGGTCCGCCACATTTTACTGTCGTGTCCGGATTTTAACGCACTGCGTCTCGATCTTAACCTGCCATGTACTTTAGATGCCGTTTTAGCGGATGACCCACGAGCAGCTGCTCGTGTTCTTCGTTTTATCAATTTGACAAACCTCACTAAGGACATTTGATGATGCTGTTTTTTAATCCTATGCCTGTCAGTCTGTCTTTTATCGTGTTTTCCCTTTTAGTTGTTGTTTTAAACTTGTGCCTCGCGGTGCATTCTTAACGTCGTCAGGGCGCTAATGACCATTGAAGTTGTGCGCCCTAAAACCACAAAAAAAACCCTCATAACAATTACTTTTTCTTATAAACAATAAATTTTCTATTTTTTCCGTATTTGCATATACATGCACATTGGCTTTATTTGCAAAGCACTTTCTGTGATAACTGCAGACTATCATGTACACTAAAGCAAGGTGGAGTTCAAACTGTTTCCAGTTTTGTATCTATGTACAGTGTTTACATTTTCTTTCTGAACATGCTTCTCTTCTGTAGTTGTCAATCCAAGGATTGGTTTGCAACAGCTACAATGGCAGCTTGTCTCCATTCTGTGCGTCTTTCAGCTTTTCTCTTCATTTCTTTATAGGTGTCACATCCCACATCTTTCACGATTAGATCCATGTACCTCAGTCGTGGTCTTCCTCTTGGTCTTTTTCCCTCGACATATTCCTCAATGATTGTGTTCAGGAGTCCTTAATGTCTTAATAGATGGCCTGTAAATTGCACTCTTCTTTTAACAATGAAACTCCAGAAGCTTCTCACCTGCTGTTTCCAGAACCACTTAGTTTGTGACCTTGTCGATACACTTTATTTTGAGCATGCATCTATAGCACCACATTTCAAAAGAATTTAGTTTCTGGTCTTCCTCTGTCCCGAGAGTCCATGTTTCACACCCATAGCATGCCACACTCCACACATATGATTTCAAAAATATTTTCCTGATTTCAAGGCTGATGCTCTTAGATGTTAATATGTTTCTCTTCTTGTTAAAAGCAGCCTTTGCTTGAGCTATTCTACTTCTCACTTCTGCCTTGCTCCTTCCATCCCTGGTAATATTATGGCCCAGATAAGTAAATTTATCAACTTGTTCAAGCAGTTCATTGCCTACATGAACTTGGACTTCCACTTGATCTTCTTTGTCGCATGCCATTACTTAGTTTTTGCTTTATTAATTCTCATATTATATTCTTCACCCATAACTTTATCCATTCTATTCAGTAGGACTACAAGATCTTCTTCACTGTCAGCCAGGACAGCTATATCATCGGCATATCTTATCATATGTATTCGTTGGCCATGAATTACTACACTTGTCTGTGAATTTTCCCTTACTTTTTTCAGCGCCTCTTCAATGTATACGTTAAAGATAACAGGGGATAGTGCGCAACCTTGTCGGACACCTTTCCGTATCTGCACCTCTTCTTGTTTTGTCCGTCCACGGATAACTGCTGTCTCGTTTTTGTACAGGTTCTATATCATTTTTCTATCTTTATGGTCTATTCCTACTTTTTTGAGTACCTCAAACATCTTATCCCATTTTACATAATCAAAGGCTTTCTCTACATCTACGAAAGCTATGTATGTTTGCAGGTTCTTATCTAGTCGTTTCTGTGAACATGCTATATACAGTATTTCCTGTGATGATCATTTTTAGGGTTCCGTAATGCAACCAGTCATGTAGAATGTTACTTAAATTTCTTCTGCCTGGTCCATTGATGAATCAATGTGGAATTTTGATGTTTAACGGAATTTTAATCATATTGACATCCGAACTGCACACAAACAAAACACGGACTTCACAAATCTCCTATTTCTATACTCTCTAGCAGGCTCAACAACAACTGACAACAACTCTTAAACTCACAGCCGCGCTGCTTTCCTTTATATATAATTCTAACAATTGTTCACAAAATTTTCAGTTATTAATTTTGTATAATTTCAATGTTATAATTAAAATTTACAAAACGTAAAGAAACTGATATTATAGCAAAATAAGGTATAATATACCCTATTTGCATAACAATCTTCTATAGTAATATCTTTAGTTTTCCATAAGAAAATCATTCTGAACTTTAATTACAATAATGTCTCCCTTATTATTTTAGTTATGTAATTAATTACAGTATGGATTTGCATACTAATATTTAATGGTGGTACAGAACTCTTTCTTTATCCAGTCAGATACATAAATTGCTCGAAGGAGACATTTAAATGATATAAATCGGAAAACTGTGTAATGGAAATAAGTGGATAGACAATCAGAAAAGTATTTATAAAGAATATTAATTACAGAACGGGACATAAAAATAGATAACAGGTGAAAATACATCGCTTGCTTATAACCTTCAAGCCGCTTTTAAAGATAATGAAGTGCTTTATGTTAACTCGTCACTTGATTCTAATTATGGTAATTAGAGGTGACTGCCATCTATGCCAACACTTCCACAGCAATTTATTAACTGTTGCTTTTTATTTATTTCTTCAATTTGTCGATTAATAATTTAATTTAGCATTTGTACGTAATTTTGTTAAAGACAACAATCTCTTGGTAATGACAACGTACGTTTTTCCAGAACCTTCTGTTTGCTTTCACCATAAATATCAAGAATTATTATCAAATTGGACAGAATGATATACATATAGATACACATTTTACAAGTCTTCACAAAATATTCAGCTTTCTAGCAAATTGTGTCAAATGGCACTTGTATCTGTATCTCTAAAACGTCCTAGGAAGCGCCAAATTGTCCGATAATTATCCAGATGCATATAAAAAGTAGGTGGTATCAGACATTTCCTATGACTTTTGAGGAAGGCTGTATCATTATAGCATCGCAGTCCCTTATAGAATCGCTTTCTTTGCTGCCTGCCTGCCTGCCTCTGTTTCACTGTCAGACTGTTAAGAACCATTTTTCTCAGGAATGGGTAGACATATCAAGCTCAGATTTATGTCGCATGTTAATATCTATATTCCCTTCGCGGTATGAGAATATTAAGCTTTCAAGTCGATGAAATCAAAAGACAGGACAATTTCTCATATATATAAAAAATCCGCCTCATTTGCGAAATGTTACTGGTCCTTACCCATGTTTTAGCTAGAGTAATCTAGCCTTCTTCAAAAGCATAAAATAAACTAATACATGCCAGAATAAGGCACGGTCAAACATAAAAGCTAAAGTACCGTGGTACCGTGTCAAACTACGTTACTTAGCTGAGGAGCAGCTGCGTACAAAAGCGGTCGGTTAGCCGTAGACGCTACGTTGGAGTTCCAGATGTCAACACTAAGTGCCAAAGCCAGTGTGTTGATGTGTTCTGATGTAAGTGTGTGTGCTCCTACACACACGTGCAAACGTTTGTTCCCAATATGGAATGCGTTGAATATGTAGGGGTGTAATGCAAAATACAGGTGTCCTATTCATAAGAGGCCCCACAAACATACATCTACTTGAGGTACAGTGAAAGGCTTTGCATAAAAATTAGGAAATGAAGTGAATATATCATACCTTGTTGATGGGGAGATAAACATGAATCACAAAACGTGCTGGAAGTGACCACCTTTGACTTGTAAATACAGTTGAACATGAAGCTGCACATCCTCCAATATTACTGCCAGAATCTTCGGCGTCACTGCTGGCACTTCACGGATCATATGGTTTTTAAATCTAAGTCGTGTTGTTTGTTCCTGTAAGCCTTGCCTTTTAGACCACCTCAGAAGAAAAGGTCAGATGATGGTAAATCTGATGACCTTCGGGGCCATATTCTCCTTTCGAAATCATTTTGCAAGGGATAAATAATTTGACCTCAGCTATGGCCACTAGAGAAGTGTGGCGCCGTCCTGATGGTACAAGCCAAGGGTAAGTTCTTCATCATCCAACTGGTTCACGAATTCCCGAAACATTTCGATAATAACGGCACTTGTCACAGTAGACTGAAGAAACAAATCGTTTGATGATGCGACGCTGTGATATTGCACAGAACATGCCAGTCTTTCGTGAATGTGGGGGTTGCTTGATCACTGCGTGTACATTTTCATTAAACCATGAACGTGCATTCTGAGAGTTTATGTAGCCAGAGAGGTGGTACCACGCTTCATCACTGAACGACGTGTACTGCAATATTCCTGGCCTTTGTGCAATAAATTGTTGCAACCAACGGCAAAATGTAGTGCCTTCGTCTTTGTCGTTGGCGTTCAGTTCCTGGATAACGTAGAATCTTTATGGGTACATGCTGGCTTTCTTCACAGCTCTGTGGCGTTCCACATTCCTGAGATAAACGTCGGACAGAGTTTGCAGGAAACGCCAACAATCGTTGTTTCATGTCATTCACCTTTTTTCTCAGTAATGGCGGCCATCCTCTACGATGATCGCTCACCGTTCCACTGCTCTCCATCCAGTTCACTAACTTTTGTACGCAGCATTTAGACAGTATATGCTGTTCACCAAACTGTTCAACAAACTATCTCTGACATGTGTTAATGGAACCAGTAATCCAATATCGTTTCACAAGAAACTCTTCAACAGAATGGCGATATATTGTCACTAAATACTGAACACTGAGCTCCAGCCACAGCGACACAGGGAAACACACGATATTGTAGAGTACAGTGTTTCCAGGTCAAGCATCACAAAAAACACAGTGCAAGTTCAGCGGAATTACTACATATGTTTATGGGGACTATTTCGAGTGGGACACCTTATATTATATATCTGCTTATAATTTCAATTATTTAGGGTAGTAATCTATTATACAAACTGGTGCCCATATAAAATACTACTCAACGGTTTATAATACACTCCTTGCAGGATGATGCTGGTAAAAACATCCAGGTTTTCATCACTGTTTTTAAAATGAACCTCTCTCTCTCTCTCTCTCTCTCTCTCTCTCTCTCTCTCTCTCTCTCTCTCTCCCCCCCCCTCCCCCCCCCCCCCCCGACGCCTTATATATATAAAATGGCTGCAGCCTCGTTAGTAGCCCCTGTGTGATAGCAGGTGCCCGGTGTATTCGGATGGTCCCCAAGGATCTCGTGAGTCCTAGCTGATGGAATAAATCTCGCAAGCTTCCTGGAGCAGTGCATAATGGACTAAGCTACGCCTGATAGCAATATCGATGGCTTTTGCACCAGCAAATGCTTGCAATAGGTGCGTTTTTGAATGAAGTATCCAGTGCATTGGTAGTGGGCTGCATATACCTGTTACAGTGCGCAGAGCATCTGTGTCTGTGAATCTTCCTACTCCTTGAGCAACAGAAGTGACACCAACATGATGGACCAAAATGTGAATCTCTACTGAAACATAATGCGACATTTAAAAACACTGCTGCAAGTGGCAAGAAATACTGGGGGCCTCTGTGTAGCTGTGATCAGGCACCCCGTCAGGCGCTAAGCATTTGTTTGCTGAGTATAGGCTTGGTGTCCCCCGGGATTCTTGAGCTGGGGACTGGTAAGCGCCACCAGTTCTGTCACTGTAAGCTCTGGGCATGTTCAGCGACCACTGTTCAGCGCAGCAGTGGAATGCTGTGTGTCGCAGGGAAGGGGGATCTTGGCTTGAATGTCCAGATAGCCAGAACCGTAAATACCTCTATAAAGAAGTCCCTCAGTCTCAACGTGTGCTGCAGAATGATGAGATCTGTGGCTCTTAGGATGGAACAGTCATTATCGGGAAACCTCTGGGGAACCTACCACACCTCAGTTGTATATCGCTTGGCTAAGCATGTGGAGATCTGTGTAGGTGAACTTTTATTTCCCTAGCTGCTCATGGGACCAGCATGGATCCTTCCAAATCCTCTCTTTCTCCTCCCAGCGGAAAGGGTCGGCTGCTGGTAGGTGCCAACGATCAATCAAACAAGAGGGCTCATGTAGCCAGTCTTCCAGACTTGAGATTTACACACACTCTGTCAGTACTGAGTAACAGAACGCATTCTGGTGGCCAGAATATGTATCTTATAATTAAACGAAAAGAAAGGAGCTTCGAGGAAGTTTCATCTTTTTACATGCACAAATGGCCAGAGGGAGTCGCTGGAAGTTATAAATCAGTGAAGTGAAGTGCTTGGGAACCAGGACCCTCTTGGTAGAAACATCAAATTACCAACAAGTGAAGAACATCAAGAAGGCTCAGTGCGTTGGGGATTACGCAGTAGAAAGTGAACTGCACAACACATTAAACTATAAAAGAGTTGTAGTGACTTGCAGGGATGTGATTGACGTTCCTCCAAGAAGAACTGAAAGCTCAGCGGTCTCAGGAAAGCATCGTTGATGTACAGGACATGATGAAACGGGTGGATGGTGATATTGTGAAATCAACCTTATTTATAATGACATTAGGCAGCAAGAACCTTGCAGAGCACATGGAGGCTGGTTTCTTCAGCTTCTGGCCATATTTTTCTAACCCCCATGCACTGTTCCCAATGCCAGCGCTTTGGGCACACTGCCTCAAGTTATAAGGGAGGCCCTTGTGGCAAATATGGTAATGCTGCCCATGACGGTTTGTACACTGCTCTGGTCATCGCCCTGCCTAGAGTAGGGCCTGCTGTGGGTTTCTTGAAGAAAGGAAGATACAGGAAATCAAAGCAACGAAACGTACCTCATATGTAGAGACCAAAAGATCTAAAAGGCCATGTAGCTCCCAATTTTCATACCCCCTTTGCGTCCAAACTTAAACAACCAGTTCAGAAGACCGATGCTGCTACCCAAGCAGAGGTTGCTACAGTCTGCACTTTCATCTGCGTTTGCCAGTGCACTTCTGCTGCCGCAGTTCCTTCAAAGCCTACTTCCTAAATATCAGACAGGTCTGTTGTCGCCAGAGTTGTGAGGTTCCACGCTCTTCCACAGGTTCAGCCTCTTCTACCGCCTAGCAGTGCCACTGCCACAGCTGCAGTTCTGGCTCTTAAGCGTACCCAGAGCAAAAAATGAAAGGCCAAGCGTCCACCACTGATGGGGTATGGGAGTAAACAGTCAGAGGATGTCGACGTTCTATTATCTGACGTCCCTCTTAACTAACGGATCTCGATGTTGGACGGAGACAATCTCGCCACAAGACTGAGCCGCCATACCCCAGCGTAAAGACAGGGTGAAAGTGCTACCCCAGTGATGGATAGCTCATATTACAGTGGAACTTTATGGGTTCAGGACACATGTAGAGGAACTGAAACTGCTAGGATAGGAACGCCCTCTGTGCTGGTGTTCACAATAAACACATTTTAAAGCCATTTACAACTTTGCACTATATGGCTTTACCCTTCATGGAAAGGATAACCTCACTGGGGAGACAGCCAAGGGAGATGATAATGATGGGTTTGTCAATAACAGGTAGCAGTCTTATGCTCTCCCCCAAGCTACCAACCTGCAAGCAGTTGCTGTCGAAATTCGTGGATGTCGAAGGATCACTGTTTGCTCTCTGTATCTCCCTCCAAAAAATGCGATACACAATGCTCTCGTAAATCTCGTTGAACAACTCCTGCAACCGTTTCTCCTCCTGGGAGAATTCCCTGCTCATTATGTTTTGTGGGGTTCAACCTCTATTTGCCCTTGAGGTCAGGTTTTTGAGATCCTTATGTCGTCACATGAGCTGTGCATTCGGAAAAAAGGTACTCACATTCGTTTATGTACTGCTACTGGGTTACTCTTAGCCATCGACATCTTTCTGTTCTCAAGCACTTGCAGAGTGACCACTTCCCACTCTGCATTCACCTACTGGATAGAGCACTACCTGAAGAGAAGCCACCAACATGGATTCTCAGCAGGCCTAACTGGACGCTGTTCAGCCAGCTAGCCATGTGCAACAGAATCCTGGAGTGGGTGGACAATAGCACAAGTCATCCATCATGCCACTGACTTACCCAACCCAAAGTCCTCAGGTCATCTGACGAGGTGACATGTACCTTTGTGGATTTAAGAACCACCCAATGATCGACAACCTCATAGCCTCTCGAGTGACAAGAGCCAAACCCTGATGCATGATTACTGAGATAAAGAAAAAGTCATAGCGAGCGTTTCTGGACTCCATCAATCGTTCCACTTCTTATGTAAAAGTCTGGGAAGCCATCAGAATTATTTCTGGTGAACAGTCATTCACTAAAAGCAGCAGTGCTGAAATGCGGATATCTCCAAACAGTGCCTGTAGACATCGCTTAGGCGATGGCAGAAAATTTTCCACACACTACTGCTAATGCCAGCCAGGATCCAGCGTTTCGTCGATATCGTGTTACTACAGAGAGAAAAATTTGACTTAAGATCCAACGATTCCAAGACTTACAACTACCCCTTCTCCATTCGGGAGCTGGAATTAGCCCTGTCAGAAACTCGTTATACAGCACCAGGTCATGACCACATCCAGTACTGCCTGCAACAACATTTACCAGCAGCATCAAAGGAAATCCTCTTCAGATGTTTTACTCTTACACAGCAGACAGGTAACTTCCCCATGTAGTGGAGAGAGGCACTTTTGACTCCTCTCCTCAAATGAGGAAAGGACTGGACCTGTCCCAGTAGTCACCGGAATATCACCTTAATGAGCAGTGTAGGAAAGACTCTGGCGCGAATGGTTAACCATCGTCTGGTCTGACTGTTAAAGACCAGGCCATTCCTTAGCTGCTCTGTGTGGATTCCAAAGATTTCGGTCCACTGTCAACAACCTGACCCTGTGAGAGGTGGCTATTCAGCAGTCTTTCCTACACAACCATCACTGTATCGGTATATTCTTTGACAACAGTAAGGAATACGATACTACTTGGAGACACTGTATTCTTGTGCAACTGCATCAATGGTGTTTTCTTGGTCAACTCGCCATCTTCATACAGTTTGTCCTGTCTCAGCGGTATTTTTAGGATCAGAATTTGTGACTCCCTGTCTGATCGTTTTCAGCAGGAGATTTTTATCCGTCCAGGCAATGTCTTAAGTGTTACCCTCTTTGCTGTAGCCATAAGCACTATCACGTCTATGGTAAGGAGTCCTGTATAGTTCTCCTTATTTGTGGACGATTTTGCTGTTTTTTGTTCCTCCTCCTGTGTAGCAACAGCAGCCCGCAAGTAACAACTTACAATGCGGAGGTTAGAGGAGTGGGCTGCCAAACACAGGTTTTCCGTTTCCTGCAGGTGAGTGTGTGTGTGTTTTTAGACAGTGAGGTTCCTGGGCCTCATTTTTTGACTCCAAATTGTGATTGTCACGCCTGAGAGACCTGGAAGCTGAAAGTCAGAACGCTAAGATACTGATCATCAAGTGCCTTAGCTAAAGGTCATCAGGAGTGAGAAGGGGGTGTCACCTCCAGTTTCATGCATTCGTGGCTGGAATGTGGGTGCACTATGTATGGATAGTGAGGCCTTATTTGTAGATCATTGATGCTGTCCACCATGAGAGGCTTCGGTGGGCAGTAGTGCGTATAGGAAAAGTCCAATACCAAGCCTCAGTGCTGCGGCTGGGGAACCGCCGCTCAACATCCGGTGGCAGCTTCTCATGGTGTTCCAGGCATGTATGTTCCTCGCAGCTCCGACTTCACCCACATGCCATACTGTTACTCGTCTGCCTCTGGAATGCTCTTTTTACAACAGTCCACGAGCCGCAAAGCCATTTGGGATCTGCATTCAACATGTCCTCGAGTCACTTTGTGGGGAGCATGTACGATCACAAATCCAGGGTTTTAACTGCCTGCCACCTTGGTTGGTGGAGAGGCTTAGTCATTTTACGACTACTGGTCATTAAAATTGCTACACCACGAATATGACGTACTACAGACGCGAAATTTAACCGTCAGGAATAAGATGCTGTAATATGCAAATGATTAACTTTTCAGAGCATTCACACAAGATTGGCGCCGGTGGCGACACCTACAATGTGTGGAAAGTTTCTCGTACACAAACAGCAGTTGACCGGCGTTGCCTGGTAAAACGTTGTTGTGATGCCTCGTGTAAGGAGGAGAAATGCGTACCATCACGTTTCCGACATTGATAACGGTAGGATTGTAGCCTATCGCGATTGCGTTTTATCGTATCGCGACATTGCTGTTTGCGTTGATCGAGATCCAATGACTGTTAACAAAATATGGAATCGGTGGGTTCAGGAGGGTAATACGGAACGCCGTGCCGGATCCCAACGGCCTCGTATCACTAGCAGTCGAGATGACAGGCATCTTATCCGCATGGCTGTAACGGATCGTGCAGCCACGTCTCGATCCCTGGGTCAACGGATGGGGACGTTTGCAAGACGACAACCATCTGCACGAACAGTTCGACGACGTTTGCAGCAGCGTGGACTATCAGCTCTGAGACCATGGCTGCGGTTACCCTTGACGCTGCATCACAGACAGGAGCGCCTGTGATGGTCTACTTAACAACGAACCTGGGTGCACGAATGGCAAAACGCCATTTTTCGGATGTATCCAGGTTCTGTTTACAGCATCATGATGGTCGCATCCTTTGGCGACATTGCGGTCAACGCACATTAGAAGCATGTATTCGTCACTGCCATACTGGCGTATCACCCGGCGTGATGGTATGGAGTACCATTGGTTACACGTATGTCACCTCTTGTTCGCATTGACGGCACTCTGAACAGTGAACGTTATATTTCAGATGTGTTACGACCAGTGGCTCTACCCTTCATTCGATCCCTGCGAAACCCTAAATTTCAGCAGGATAATGCACGACTACATGTTGAAGGTCCTGTACGGGCCTTTCTGGATACAGAAAATGTTAGACTGATGCCCTGGCCAGCACATTCTCCAGATCTGTCACCAATTGAAAACGTCTGGTCAATGGTGGCCGAGCAACTGGCTCGTCTCAATACGCCAGTCACTACTCTTGATGAACTGTGGTATCGTGTTGAAGCTGCATGGGCAGGTGTACCTGTACACGCTACCAAAGCTCTGTTTGACTCAATGCCCAGGCGTATGAAGGCCGTTATTATGGGCAGAGGTGGTTGTTCTGGGTACCGATATCTCAGGATCTATGCACCCAAACTGCGTGAAAATGTAATCACATGTCAGTTCTAGTATAATATATTTGTCTAATGAATACCCGTTTATCATCTGCATTTCTTCTTGGTGTAGCAATTTTAATGGCCAGTAGTGCAGATTTCTGATGACAAGAGAGATTGCCCTCCTGTTTCTGTTTGTAATGCGATATTTTCTGACACTTTGTCAGCACCATAACTGTGTAGCTGTTTTTTTATGGATGTGTTGAAATGGAGTTTCTGTTGGTTGCTCTGTTGTTTTCCCCGATAGTGCTCTCAAGGTCTGACTGCCTCAAGACTGTACTGCCTTTGATGCAGAATTATTTTCAATATTGCAGGCACTGCAGTGGATCAGACGTTCTTCCATTGCTAAAATTTTCTATTCAGATTCTCTAAGTCCCCTTCGCTGAAACGATTGTACCCAGCAGATAAAGTAGTCCAGACTATCCATGGTGCCCTCCACCAGCTACAATGCCTGAGGAAGGTTGTTTTATTCTGCTGGGTACCAGCACATGGGTATTGTGGGGAATGAAACGGCAGATCTAACAGCCTAGGAGACATGTCTTGAGCCTTGGGTATGTCAGTGTGTCAGCACCCTACATGGTATCTCCTCGCTATTCAGTTCAAGTGTGTTGCGTCGGTGACAGGAAGAGTGGCTGGAAGTGTCTGACAATAAGTTATGTGTAGTAAAGCCCAAAAATACGGCTGTGGTGTGGTGTGTACCTTCTTCCAGCCACGATGAGGAAGCCAGGGACCTTCTCAATCGTCTCTGCGTAGGCCACAGCCCCATGACACATGGCCTCTTGCTCTGGCGAGAGGACCGTCGACTGTGTGGCGCTTGTCGTGACTTCAACACACACAATCCTCTTTCTGGTTCGTCAAGAACCCACAGAGACGTTGCCGTCTTGTCTGCACACACACACACACACACACACACACACACACACACACACACACACACACACACACACACACACACACACACACACACACACACACACACACCTATTTCCATTGTGACCTATCCTTCTGCACTGCCCAGCTTGCCAATCGTCTTGAGTGGTCCATCCTTTTTGACACCTACTCGAGCGAAAATTTCCATGTGCTATCTGTTTGCTGACACGTACCCCTCCTGTGTGCACACGCAAATGGCAGCTTACTAAGGCTGACTGGCGGCGTTACTCCTCCCTGGCGACCTTCGACAATGTTCCCCAGTTGTAATCAACAGGTGAATATCTTACAATCATTATCCTTGCTGTCACAGATTATTCCATTCCTCGTACTTCCTCTTCACCATGTTATGTTGAATTGTTTTATGAGTGTGTGTAAGTGTTGGTGGGGGGAACAAAATAATAGAAACTAACAATTGCTACTTGAATAATTAAAAAAGTTGATTGCAAAGAATAATTCAAAGACATCGGCAAGTACACACATCCTGGGTGAACTTCAACTGGTACTAAAATCAACAGACCTTCAATGTCAATGTATTTAAGATCAATATTCATCATTTAAAGTTATATACTTCACATTAATTCCATAGTGCATAGTGCTGCTTATGACAATGCCAATACTGGATCGCCCTTCCGCTGTTCGCACAAATTCTTCTTGTTTGCTTCGAACCTCATGATGCAGGATTCTCGGCGCGGGCGAAATGATGAATAAACCTGCCTTCCTAATAACTTTTGTAACACTTCTTAATATACGGTTGTAACCCACATTTTTAAACAATAATGGCACGGCAGAGCTCGTCATACATTCACCCGCTACCACTTAAAGAAACAAACAGGTGAAGAAACAAAAGTTAATCAGTTAATATGATACATTACACCGATCTGTTCCATTGTTGCACTAATCCCTTGCTCTCTGAATTTTTAACCGTCAGTCTACGATTGCAAACTGCATTTGTTACAAGCTATTCTGTGCACTCTATCGTTGCCTTCTTTAGGATAGCAAAAACCCAGCTGTGTTTCATTTACTGGTTTAACAGTTCCACTCCCTCTTCCATCGTGTGGGGCACCTCCAACGGCTCTCTGAGACCAAGGTCCATTTTTAATTTCCGGCCTTACCGTAGCAGATAACGTGTTAGTGTTCCCTATTGCTTTCTCCATCACCTTGGGCGTTTATTTTGCGGAGATTCCGATATACACCCACTATCACCCTGTATTTCTCCATCACAAATAAGTGGAGGAGGCTCGGATGATACCCTTCTCTTCTCAGAATCGTGAGTACTGCAATCCCACCTTCACTATGAGGTAGCTAGATTATGCTCTCACTTCCTCCGGATCCTCCACCCCAGGGCCAGACAATGTTCACATTCAGATGTTCCAGAACTTTTCTCTCACGGGCAAGCACTTTCTCCTTCAAACGTGCAATCACATCTGGGCAGAGGGCACGTTTCTCAGATTCTAGCGTGAAGCCACTGTCATACCCATACCTAAGCCCAGTAAGGATGGTACCATTTCTCTCATCAGCTGTGTTGGCAAGGTGATGGAATGTATTTTTCATTCACGGCTGGTAAGGTGGTTAGAGTCTCGAAATATACTAACTTCTGCACAATATGGATTTTGAGCATGCTAATACGTAGCTGACCATCTTGTCACTTTTTCAACCCATGGTGTCAATAGTTTCCTGCGAAAATACCAGACTGTAGCCTTATTTTTCTATTTTTAGGAAGCCTAAGCCACTTGCCTGAAGTACTGGTAACCTCTGTGCTCCCTACACATGTGGCCTCCTGGGCTCTATTCCATTCAAGAATTTATAAAAGACCACATTATCAATGTACATGCATGTTCTGCCTTGCTGAACACATTTATCCTGAAAAACAGGGTACTTCAGGGTCCAGTCCTAAGTGTCATCCACTTTGATATCGTTATAAACCCTAAGTAGTTGGACAAAGGCGGCACCAGCGCGTTTTATTAGTGTGGTTTGCCTACATTGGGGCAGGTATGCACTCAGGTGCAAAGCTATTGTTCTCCTTCGATTGACAGGTCCTTAACCTATTGTTCCCCTGCCCCCACCCCCTCCTCCTTGCTGATACAGGTATATTGGAATATTGTTTGTTTTAAAAATTTACCTGATTCAAGGCAGTGTATGGGATATATGGGAACTGGTGATTCTGTGGCAGAGAGGGAGGGTCTCATAACAGGAAATTCAAGGGTACGTCTATTTTATATAAAAAAAATTTCAGTTTGCGGTGCTGATTTTCTCTTGATCATCATTTTCTGCTGTTTGGAAAGACATAGGTCTTGTAAGGAGTAATTACACGAGGCAAACATATTTCATAACCTAATGTTTGACCATTTGTTGGTACTTAACCTAATGTTCTGTTAAGTGGTTTTCAGTGTCACTCCTATCCTTTATTGAACCGTCTTTGCTACCAAATGAAGTAGTTATTTATTTCCTCCCACCACTGCACATGTAGAATATGTGGGTGTAGGCGACTGGATGCAAACGACTCCAGTAATATACTATGCCACGCGATTAGAAAAACAGTGCATTTGCGCTAGGTGTTGACAGATGTTTTACATTTACAAGCAATTTTAGAAGTGATGTCATGATCACATGGGTAGAAGTGACATAAAATCGATATGATTACGAAAATGACGAAAAATAAATACAGGAAAAATACACTGAAATCTGGGGAAATTGATGAAGTACTTCCATGTCTTTTGGCAGGTGCAGAACAATTCTTGTATGTGGGAACGACTATGTGACAGCAAGAGGAATCAGAAACGTTGACATGAAAGCACTAGGAACTAGGGAACAGTCACTTCTTTTTCTGTAGATGCAGCATTCTAATGTATAATGTTAATTAAAATCCGTCTTGATTGCAAATTTTTTTATTATTTATATGACCGGTTTTGGTTCATTCAGAACAATCTTCAGATCTGTAAAAATAATTATGCTAATTTACTATTTCACGAAAGCAAATCTTTTTCATTCTATCTAATCAACATCAAATGTACCAGAACGTACCTGATATTTCAGTTACAGGGGTAACCCGTCCAAATCCAGCAACTTTCACATGCTACGTCACATAAAATTGGTTGGCAAAGTGCACGTCATGTATATTAAATATAACACTATTACCGACAGGTGGCGTCTGGTACATTTGTTACATTCCATTTGCACATACTGTATTCAGTAGATCTTTTTTATATTAAAAAAATTTAATTAAAATATGTAGGTGTCAAAGTTAAAATCTGTACTTGTCAGGGTTAAAAAACAGTAAAATTATCGTTTTTATACGATCTAAAAGGCATAGGGCGATTTATATATCTATGGTGCTGGTGTGAACTTGTTTTCTTCTACGGTCTGCTTCCGTGGTTCCCGCCACTTTGGTGTTGTGCCGCGGTCCGCTCAGTCGTCTGCTGTCTATCGCCGCCGGCAAGAGGGCCGCACAGGAGGGCCCTGTCAATGACGCCAGGCGTTTCACGCGTCTTCCGGCTTCTCCACCGCGCACCATCTCTCATCCCTCGGCCTGGATCTCCATACGCAACATTTGTCATCTTAGTAGGTCGTCATAAATGCTAAAATAGGCGTTATGATTGAATTCGCTTTGTTCGTTGAGGATTAAACCCGGATTTTTATTTTTGTGGGTGTATATTTCGATCTCTTCTAAAATGTTAAGAAACCGTCCCTTGTGAGCTCTATGCAGGATGTCTAAGTTGTTTTCAATATTCGTGACTGAGTGCTTTGTCGCAGCCATATGCGCCCCAAAAGCTGTTTTGTTTTGAGAGTAGGTGTGCTCCCTGAATCTGGTTTCAAAGTTCCTACCAGTCTGCCCTATATATTGTTTACAGCAGTCATTACATTTGATTTTATATACACCTGAATCCTGAAATTTATTCCTACTATTACATATTCTATGCCGGAGCTTCAATTTTAACGTGTTATTTGTTCGGAACCCTATTTTAACGTCGGATTTACGAAAGCATCTTTCAATTTTGTCTGAAATTCTTCCATTGTAAGTGAGAGCTACATATTTTTTCTTGTTGTTCCTCTTAACTGCTACTTGACTTCCTTCTGTTTGTTTCATTTGCCTCTTCTTTATCTTCCTATAAATATTCATCACCTGCTTACACGTATATCCGTACGCTACGGCCACTTGTTTTAAAATACTTAACTCCTTTTCTACTTCGTGTTGGCTTAGTGGCAATCTTAGTTGCCTGTATACCATCGAAGTAAAATATGCCCATTTGTATCGCGGTGGGTGACAAGAGCGCTCATTGATAACTAGATCTGTACACGTAGGTTTTCTGAATATGCTAAATTCATGCTTCCCATTTTTCTTTATTAGTGTTAAATCTAAGTAATCTAAACGGTTGTTTTCTTCAAATTCCATGGTGAATCTAATTTTCGGGTGTTGAGAGCTCATTTTTTGTGCTAAGTTTTCGATATCATTTTTATCTCCTTTGTATAATAAAATGGAGTCGTCCACATATCTTCTGTAATATACAATTTTCTCAGCGATATTAGGATTTTCATCAAAGAATTTGTTTTCTAAGTGATTTACAAAAATGTCAGCCAGCGTCCCAGCTAAACTGTTCCCCATTGCCTTCTAGATCGTATAAAAACGATAATTTTACTGTTTTTTAATCCTGACAAGTACAGATTTTAACTTTGACACCTACATATTTTAATTAAATTTTTTTAATATAAAAAAGATCTACTGAATACAGTATGTGCAAATGGAATGTAACAAATGTACCAGACGCCACCTGTCGGTAATAGTGTTATATTTAATATAAATGACGTGCACTTTGCCAACCAATTTTATGTGACGTAGCATGTGAAAGTTGCTGGATTTGGACGGGTTACTCCTGTAACTGAAATATCAGGTACGTTCTGGTACATTTGATGTTGATTAGATAGAATGAAAAAGATTTGCTTTCGTGAAATAGTAAATTAGCATAATTATTTTTACAGATCTGAAGATGGTTCTGAATGAACCGAAACCGGTCATATAAATAATAAAAAAATTTGCAATCAAGACGGATTTTAATTAACATTATAAAATCACTGATTGCGGTTATCCCGTAAGAAATTATGTCTGTTTTTGCAAAAATTCTAATGTATGTCCACTGAAGTAACAGTGATACACTCGAGTTTACCACTGAATTTGACGCTTTCCAGGAAAACAGAGAACCATCTGCCTCTAAACTTACATGCATCTGCTTTAAAGGATAACAGAGTGGATGGGTGATTGATTGAGATGGAGCTGTAACGAGATGTGATTAAATGGCAGACTTATGATGCATTCTAGAGAGGGAGAGAGATGCTGCTGCATGTCAATTGATCATTTTTTCTGTTGTTCCATCAGGATGCATCAGTTGTGACATAGAGCATTGTCTACTTGCAATCGTTAGCAGTAAACCTATCTGTCACCAGAGGACTTCCATCTCATGTGTGATGAAACGTGACCACTCTGTTTCGGCACTTCCCTATACACATACGATGATTTACGTGATACTCCATTCCCTTGTCGCATCTTGAGTGAAAAATCGAGACTTCAATTTCGTGACAAAAATGGTTATAAGTTAGCAACAAGTGTTCGTAAGGCACTGCAATCCTTTAACCATCTGCTTCACGAATGTCCTGTTTGTAGTTAGTGGCGGTTTTGTGAATTGGCAGGAGCCAATTCACGGGGTTTGGAGGAAGCCGAAATGCACACGTTTAATTACACGCAGACTGGTGTGAGGTCTGGAACAGGTCAGAGAAATAGGACTAGCAAAACAGGAGGTAACTGGTAGAATACTTAACTTTAATCCACAATCGGTGTACATCGCTCTTGACGGTACATTAATAATAAGCTCAATATAAACTGGTAATGGCGCCTTGCTAGGTCGTAGCAAATGACGTAGCTGAAGGCTATGCTAACTATCGTCTCGGCAAATGAGAGCGTATTTGTCAGTGTAGCATCGCTAGCAAAGTCGGCTGTACAACTGGGGCGAGTGCCAGGACGTCTCTCTAGACCTGCCGTGTGGTGGTGCTCGGTCTGCTATCACTGACAGTGGCGACACGCGGGTCCGACGTATACTAATGGACCGTGGCCGATTTAAAGGCTACCACCTAGCAAGTGTGGTGTCTGGCGGTGACACCACATTCCTCCCCCGCAAATCGGCGGACGGTTGTGTTATAAGGCTTCCGCCCGCCGTGGGGAGGACCCCATGTTGACGTATGCGACGAGGTGGGGAGCCTAACAACAGGCGAGGCTGTGCCACCCGCAGCCTGCCATTCGGTCCGAGGGGAGCTAGGAAACGCCTGAAAACCTAGTCCAGGGTGCACGTCAACATGTGGTGTATGCGCCCGAAGAGTTACAGGAGGGGCCGAAGGGTCGACCTCCATCAGAACGGGGCACCCGACCGGCGAAGACGACATCTGGTCCGGAGCGGGCAAGAGTTCCATGTCGGAGGACAGCTGGTCACGGGAAGTGATCGGCGGCGCGTGACCCAGGGAGGCGCTTGGCGGCTGCAGCGAAGCGTCCACTGCGGGCGTCGCCGGCGGGAGAACAGCCGGCGGCGGCGGCGCGTCGCCATGGGGCAAAATGGAAGGGAGCGTCGGTAACACCTGGGGATGAGGCGAACCAGTAGATGGGTCCCCAGGGCGCTGACCGGACGGCACCGTCGCTGAAAGCAGACAAAGCGGCAGAACCCGTGCGGCGACAAGGGCGCAGCTGATTGAGATACCGACGCACCTCACCAGAGGCCCCCAAAACCAGATACATAGCGCGGCCGAGGCAGCCCTGCGAGCCAACGCCGTGAACCTCGATAGTTGCGATAGTATACAACGTCGCCTGGAGCAAAAGCAGGTGGCTGCCACTGCACAGGAACCTGATGCAGCGGATGCAGCAAAGACATCAAGGTTCGATGAGGACGACCGTGGAGCAACTCAGCCGGCGAGCGACCATTTCGGGGCTGAGAGCGATACGAGGAGAAAAAGAGCAATAACGCGTCCTCCCGAGAATGCGACTGGTTCAACTTCAACATCTGTGACTTGAAAGGCCTGACCAATCGTTCAGTGGCACCGTTTGACTGAGGAAGACCTTCAATGCAAAAGATAGCGGATAACGCTTGGATGGTGGCAGATGACGTCTTGGAAGACATCTTGACAACAAAAGGAAAATTACTGAAGGAATCGACCAGAACCAACCATCGAGCATTCCAGAATGGACCAGCAAAATCGATGTGTAATCGTTGCCAAGGGGAAGTGGCTTTTGGCCATGCAAAGGATTTCCGCGGTGGTGCGGATTGTTGTTCGGCACACGCCATGCAAGAAGAGCACATTTTCGTAATTGCAGCATCGATTCCGAACCAAGTACAGTGCTGTTGAGCAAGTTGTTTCGTTCGCACTATACCCCAATGTCCTTGATGGAGAAGCCGTAAGACAGAGGACTGTAACGAACGTGAGACCACGACCCTGGACTGATCATTATCAGAACGCAACAGCAAAACACCACGTCGCACAATAAGTCTCTCCTTGTGAGCAAAAATCGGCGAACCAACGGATCCTCGATCCGTGACTTTGACAAGGGCCATTGCGTAGCAACAAAACGCAAAACGGCAGCAAGGACAGGGTCAGCAGCTGTGGCTGTAGCTACACGACGAAAATCAATCGGAAACGATGCGACCACGTCATCGGTTTCCGCATCAATGAACATGCAAGCAAGTTCGGAGGAATCGAATGCTCTATCCGCAGCAACAGGCAAACGGGACAACGCATCAGCGTTTCCGTGCTTAGCAGTGGACCAATACAAGATATCGTAGTGGTACTGCGAGAGGAAAATAGACCAGCGAATGAATTTCTGCGCTGTACGTGGAGGTACAGGCTTGTTCGTATGAAAAAGCGATGTCAAAGGTTTGTGGTCTGTGATGATGGTAAATTGACGACCATACAAGAAATCGTGAAACTTTGTAACACCAAATACGAGAGCCAAAGCTTCTTTCTCAATCTGTGAATAATTTCTTTGTGCAGACGAGACCAATTTGGACGTAAAGGCAATAGGGCGATCATGCGATCCATCTTTGTGCGCAAGCACAGCACCGATCCCGAAATCTGAGGCATCCACCATCAACAAAAGGTGTTTCTGGGGATCGAATGGCGTAAGGCAAGTATTGGAAAGCAACGCCGATTTCAACTGGCAAAAGGCACGTTCGCACTCCGTCGTCCAGACGAACGGAACCACTTTAGGGCATAAGTGATGAAGCGGAGCTGAAATGGAAGAGGCGTGGCGCACATAGCGGTGATAATAATTCATTTTTCCCAGTACACTCTGTAGCTGCTTCAAATTCCGTGGCGAAGGCAAGTCTTGTATGGCACGGAGGTGCTCTGGACTGGAATGTATGCCTTGGGCATTGATTACATGTCCCAGATAGGGTAAGTCACGAGCAAAAAACACACATCTGTCCTTCCGCAAGCGAAGACCATTTTGTCGCAAGACCTGAAATAATGTTCTGAGATTGGCTAAATGTTCTTCTTCCGTCTTTCCAGAGATCACAATATCGTCCAGATAGTTTGCTGCAGTAGGGACCGACGCACAAACAGTTTGCAGATATTGCTGAAACAATGCAGGGGCGGATGCACACGTGAATGGCTGTCTTTTGAAGCGATACAAACCAAGATGCGTGTTAACCACCAAAACGCGCTGGGATTCTTCGTCCACCGGTATTTGTAAGTACGCATCTGCTAGGTCCGACTTCGAAAAATACTTACCCGGGCACAGTTTGTCAAAAAGATCTTCCTGGCGGGGTAAAGGAAAAGTTGCAATCACTAGTTGTGGATTCACTGTTGCCTTGAAGTCCACACAAAGTCTCAATTTTCCAGAAGGTTTTGGCAAATTTACTAAAGGGTAATGCGCAGAGAGAAGCCTGCACACGTTCAATTACTCCTTGTGATTCCAAATCGTGTAATGTTCTTGCGACCTCATCACGCAATGCGTAGGAACATTGCGCGCCCTGAAAAAATTTCGCTTCTGCGTTTACTTTCAGTTCCAAATGTGCTTTATAGTTCTTAGCGCAGCCAAGGCCCAGTGCAAAAATGTCTGCAAATTCGTCACATAGTCGAGAAACACTGGCTGAAGGCACAGTCTGGTTCACTGATAGGACCTGATTCACTATAGACAAGCTAAACAACTGAAACAAATCGAAACCAAACAAGTTCACTGCAGAAGAAGAACGAAGGACGTACAATGACACAAGTTTTGTTTGTCCCTTGTATGTTGCAAGAAGGCTGCACTGTCCTAACACAAGGAGCCCGTGACCAGAATATGTAGTTAGCTTAACATTGGCGGCCGCAACGGAGGTGTGCCCAGCTATTTGTACGTGTCGTGATTGATCAGTGTAACTGCAGCTCCAGTATCGAGCTGGAACGGTATCACTTTGCCGTGAATGTCCAAGTCTACAAAACGTTTATTGTCCTGCTAACGACAAGAGCGACTGTCTCGTGCAACATGAACTGACACTGGTACAGAATCACTTGCGACTTGACGTGATTTCCGGCGACGTCGACGCACACTATTGGTGGGACGAACACAGTCACTGTTAGAGAGAGTGGTACTGGTCGGAGTGGCATGAACTACATGAATTTCCATAGGCGAAGTGTCGCGAGCCTGAGTATCCTTCGTTTGATTCAGATTCCAGCGCGAAGCAAAGGGCCTGGAATGGTTTGGAGCGTCCGATCGGAGTTTTTTCTGGCAAACACTTTGAACATGTCCTTTTTTATTACAGAAAAAGCAAATAGCCTGGCGTGACGGGCAATTCTCACGCGAATGTCTAGTAGCACACCGCGGGCATGATTTGAGCACTGCATTTGCTTGCTTGCGCGGCACACGTGGCTGCACGGATGGGCGCGAGGGCTGTTTACTGTTCCGTGCAGCGCGCCCGGCGGGCCGGTTAACGTGACACACAGCTGGTGAAGTTTCAAATGATTCCTGAGCAAAGTCAAGTATGTCTTGCCTATCCAATATGTCCATCACTTGTTGAAGGGAGGGATTGACTAGTTTCAAAATCTGTTCCCTTATACGAACATCAGAAACGTTCTCTGCAATTGCATCACACACCATAGTATCTGAATAAGGGAGTCCACATTCACACTCAAGAGCACAATCCCTAGTACGGCCTTGCAAAGTTGCAACCCAGTCCCTATTAGTCTGACCGGCCGTACATTTTGTACAAAAGAAGGTATACCTTTTTGCTACTACATTGACTGATTCTTTGAAATATGCATCTAATGCAGACAAAATTTCGTCGTAGGACAGAGTTGCTACGTCGCCTCGGGGAAACAATTTCACTCTCACACGGTACGTGTGCACCCCGACGGATGCTAACAAAAAAGGCTGCCGCTCGTTACCTTGAATTCTGTAGGCGGCAACATGGAATCCAAATTGGCGCGACCACTCCGTCCAGCTTTCCAGTTCCGCATCAAAAGGACGAAAAGGTGGTGCAACTGCGTGTTGTGGCTGCGGGAGCGGTGGAGCAGCGGCTGCCGCATCATTTTGCATTGCACGCTCACCCTGGCCCAGCTGTCCAATGGTATCCAATAAGGCCTGCGTCTGCTGATTCTGCAAGCGATAAAATTCGGACAGTACATCTGGAGATTGTGCCGAAGCAATGACACAAGTAAATCAGGGCACATACGAACGCAAAATCCTCGTCATATTTTGTGAATTGGCAGGAGCCAATTCACGGGGTTTGGAGGAAGCCGAAATGCACACGTTTAATTACACGCAGACGAGGTCTGGAACAGGTCAGAGAAATAAGACTAGCAAAACAGGAGGTAACTGGTAGAATACTTAACTTTAATCCACAATCGGTGTACATCGCTCTTGACGGTACATTAATAATAAGCTCAATATAAACTGCTAATGGTGCTTTGCTAGGTCGTAGCAAATGACGAAGCTGAAGGCTATGCTAACTATCGTCTCGGCAAATGAGAGCGTATTTGTCAGTGTAGCATCGCTAGCAAAGTCGGCTGTACAACTGGGGCGAGTGCCAGGACGTCTCTCTAGACCTGCCGTGTGGTGGCGCTTGGTCTGCTATCGCTGACAGTGGCGACACGCGGGTCTGACGTATACTAATGGACCGCGGCTGATTTAAAGGCTACCACCTAGCAAGTGTGGTGTCTGGCGGTGACACCACAGGCGGCGCAACGTGTTACTTCACATGCCAGACACCACTGCTATGGCTTTATCCGTTTCCTTGTAAGAGGAATTCTCTCCATTACTAATTATCATTTTATACAAGACTGATGCGGGCATAGTATAATTTCGGAACCATGATCAGATGTGAACAGAGGACGCCAAACGTCTCTGGAAAGCTATACTGTGCATATATCATACAGAGCTGATGTTTTAAGGAAGTAGTCTTTCCATTTTACAGTTACTTACCATAGCTTCATTGTAGAGAAACCTGCATGTATGCCATGTGCAGGAAATATATTTCTTACATTAGAATATTAACAGTGCTTCATTCCACAAAACTGATAGGTCAGAAACTCAAGCGATCTAACATTATAACCTGCTAGAAAGCGCAGAACTGTGTAGCCTTAGGAGTGCATGTGTTTGTTCTCTCAAACCAATACCCTCCTGGTATTGACCCAAGACATGAGGTCAGTACTTCAGAATTGATAGCACAGTTGATTTATGTAAAATGCTTCAAACTCCATCTGTCTGGAGCTTGATCATGCATAAAAACGGCCCTTTTCTTGTTCGTCTTAACCATCTATTAAATCACAACACTTTCAAGTCTACTACTATATACCTATAAGGGGTGCTAACTGCCTCGACATGGGGGCATCTAGAGATATCTTATGCACTTGGATGGGTGCGGGCTTTTCAACCTCCGATGATTCACAAGATGTGGAATGTACTGGTCTACCCCTGGTCATCTGCAGGTTTAATCAGTAACGGTGCTGCAGGACGGGTTAGTCGAAGATAGTGCGAGGGATCTTTCAAACTTTATCCTAAGATTGGGAGAATGCCCTGTGACACCCAACTGCATAGAGACAGATCGTAAATTAGACACTATGCTTGAAGTGCTAGAAATATGTAGATCGCTGTCTGGTATACTTAGATGATGTATATGTTCAAGAATTAACAGTGAATGAGGTACTGCAGTCATCTATCTACATTCACAATGATACTTCGAAAGTAGAGAAGGGGCGGTTTAGCGGTGATACTGAAACTGGGAACCATACTGTCCCAAAATTTGTAGGTGTCTAGATTACTGTAAAATTGTTCACACTATCTGTGATGCTTATTATTCCAGTGCATCGATGGTGTCTTTTCCATCCCACCGGTACACTGTTGATTGACACATGTTGATTGACTGATGTCCCTTGTTTGAAATGGAGCAAGAGTCTTGGTGTAGGGGCACCTAGCACCGAAACAGTGATCATATACATAACTGCAACATGAGGAATCAATCGAAACGGAACACAGGACCACCAGCTATCCCATCACTGTGACAGATGAGTTTAAATGTAGAGGTTGTCTGTCACCTTGGGACAGCAGTTTGGAAAGGCTCCACAACACTGTAAAACTCTACTAGTTTTCTTACATTGTGACTGTCTTCAGTAGTAACAACATTACTTACACCAAGCGATGTCTAGTTTTCTGTGAGAGACAATGAATCAGAACATGTTAATGTCTGTTCAGAACCTGACACAGACCTCGAACTTGTGACGGTAAAAACAAAATGTATGGTAGTGTACAAAGCCTGTTACAGAAGAAGAACAATGTTCCAAACGACGACACAGGAAGCCTCTCTTGCGACTGACGGTATAGTCTGTGGGATATGGTTACCCTCCTGTAGTACGGGCGTTGACACTTCACACTGGTCTGTGCAAAAGACTTCGATCACTGGCCGCCTACTCCAGTGGATCAATACCTGTATATTTAATAGGATCACAACGTGCTCTCGATGGCATCATGCAAATGGTATTTGTTTTCGATATATAGGAAGAGGGATGTGGTAAATATCTTATCGAGTTCTTTATCAGTTAAAGTTAGCAGAGCTTTTACAGTTCCTAATTTTTCTCTGTTGGGTGGTACAGAACAACGATGATAAAATGCTGGGGTGATAGGTGTGAAAGGACCCTGAGGTACACGGATCTGCTTCAGAGTGCAGCACCTGTATGTAGTTTGGAGACGCACCACAATACAGTAGCAAAATCCGTGTCCCTCTCCCAGTTCCCATTCTGTCTTTTATACTACATCGTGTTGCAGAAGTTGGCTTCATTTTGCGCTGCCCTTACACATTGTACACTGTTGGCAGATCTACGATAACATATTCCCATCCCCATAAAAAGGTCAAAACACAATGCTGTTGCACTAACTCAGCTTAGCCTGGTTGTACATGGGCTGCAGCATGTTGTAGATATAGCTCTCTCCAACTTCTGCTCAGTTCTGACTTAAATTGGAACGATCACATGCACAAAGCTGCAGGGTGGCAGTGCAGAGTCTGATGGAGCAGTTGCAGGATGCATAGGGACAATCTAAAATTTTACTGGAGCAGGTTCGAAAAGGTGACTCGTTTCGAGATATGAAAGTGCCAGAAATATGATCAAAAGACTCGTCCATAGGATGCAACGTAGGAATGTGATTGAATCGAATGACTTGACTCCAATTCATAGACAGCATTTCTACCGGAAAACGTAGCACTAGTGATCTGAAAAGCTAGTGTACATTTCTTACGACCTCAATCAGCACACCATCTACTGTTTGTGATCCTTCGCAGTCAACCAACACTATAACCCAGCGGATATATCGCAGAAACCCTGACGTGGCAATGAGACAGAATGCGTTACAAATACTGGCTGCATGGGCGATCAGCAAATATCGGGTTCATACGTCGTTCCTTAGCTGAATCGCTTTCAAAAATCGGCGTTTTTATTAAGAGCTTAAACCAATCGGCGACGTGTAACCACACTGTTGGTCTGATAATATACACTCTGGCAATCACCGTCTATATTCAGTGTTGCGGTGTTTGTCTGGAAAAACCACATTATTCGGAGGTAATGCCATACCTCGATTTATAAGGCTTGTATAGTTTTTAACACAGATATCATTACCGATGCTTGTGCGCACCTGTAGAACCCCTTGTGACAGTAACATAGTCGTTGCGAAAGTGTTATTAACATCTGGCGGCTTGTAAGGCGATTACATCTCTCCTTTCAGTCCGGAACCGCGCGACTGCTACGGTCGCAGGCTCGAATCCTGCCTCGGGCATGGATGTGTGTGATGTCCTTAGGTTAGTTAGGTTTAAGTAGTTCTAAGTTCTAGGGGACTGATGACCACAGATGTTAAGTCCCATAGTGCTCAGAGCCATTTGAACCATTTGAACATCTCTCCTTCTAAGACACAATGGTACCACTCACAAGAAAAACTTATGATACATGTCCACTCATCGCTGATTTTCGGTCAGCATTATTTTGTGTCGGAAGCACTCAGTTAATTGACAGAGTATTGTACAGGGTATTTATCAATGAATATTGGGGTTTTAACGCTTTATAATATTTATTATATTAAACTTAGTTATAAATGATATGCCAAATGAAAGAGCAACTCAGTTTTACCAAGAACTTGTCATGCAGCACACATCCAGCGCTCGTCCAGCGGATTGCAGCGGAAGCATTGCGCGCTGCGCATGCACACTGGTGCCAAACACAACTGTTTGAGTTGCTCTTTCATTTGACATATCATTTATAACCGTAAGTTAAATATAGTAAATATTTTAAAGCGTTAAAACCCCAATATTTACTTATAAACGCCCTGTACGTAGTAGCAGGGAATGCATGATAGGTGAACTTTGAGCATCAGGCTTATAAAGAGAGGGCGCGCGTGCGCGCGCGCAAAGAAAATGAATATGACCTGTCGTAAGGGAAGGTATGGATTTGTAAGCCACAAAGGGAATGGAAGATTTTATTTATTTCTTACTTGGAGAAGTACGTAAAGTCATCAGTGGTACAGATATTTCTATTTCCATAGCCACAGCCGTCAGAAGGGGTATTTCTGATACTTCGCTCATTGTCGAATGTTGTCGTATTGAAACCATAATCGTAATATTTAATTCTAAATATAGTGATGAGATACGTACGAGTGTGTGGTCGGTTTCCTGGGATGATTCTGTGCGGGGGTGCGTCGCCTGTGGCGGGAATTACTCACATGTCCAGCAGACAGCAGGAGCCGTCCAAAGTGAGAGACCGGTTGGGGTACAGGAATGTAGTTGACCTGTCCGTATCGCCCTCTAGACGGCTAAATAGCGAACTAATACCCTGTATATGTTGGGCAGCCTTCGTGATCACATGTTTCTTCGTGGAAATTAGATTATTGTATATGGACGTGTATTTGCGCCGGACCATTATTCACTCCCATGTAATTGTCCGGTAACTGCTTCTGCATATTTCCTATCCTTATTTTGTTGAGAAAACATCGATTGTGTTGTGTGCATCTAGCAGGTGAAAGACGGATGGAAGACACGTTTGCTGCTTCTTTAGATGTGAGGAACATCTTAGTTGACTTTGTAAATTATAAGGATGATTTGGAATCTGTTAGCTCAGCAACATCGGTATTCGGGAGTGGAAACATCAGTTTTCTCTTTTTTTTTTTGAGTTCTCATGTAACGGTATTTGCAGACGGGATATGTTTAAAGTTACTCAGTTGCTTACAGTATGCTCCACCTTGCTAAAGTTTCAGGTTTCTAGAGAAACAATTTCCAGTCCATATCTTCGGAATTGTTGCGTGCAAGCGATCGGTAGAATACTGCTGTGCTTGATGTGGAGAATTATCGTGAAATGGTATGATATTCTGGAAAACTATGGTCCTGTAATCCCAGAGTCTGGAGATGGGTATGGCAGGCAAGTAGGTAGGGGCCAGAAACAGTAACGCCTTTGTGCTGAGGGGAACCGACCCAGCCTTTGTACACCAGTTCAGAGTCCGAGAAAGTTTCCGGATTACGACGATTTGGCTTGCGGCTCCACCTGGTTGGGTGAATAATGGACTAAAATCCAGTTTGCGTTGAGTCGCCTTCAGGAGTGTGTGTGTGTGTGTGTGTGTGTGTGTGTGTGTGTGTGTGTGTGTGTGTGTGTGTGCGCGCGCCGCATGTACACTCTGCAGGAATTTGAAAAGATTCAACATAACGAGTGTTTGTGCTGGGGACGTTGATAGCATTCGGACTGCTACCACTGCGGCCCTCGTCCACGGCCGACTGGCCTCTCTCTGGCTGACGAGCCCTTCCGCGGCTGCAGTCATGGGCCGCGTTTACAGCGGCAGTTTCCTCCGCTGGTGCTGCACTGTGGCGCGGTGAGTATGTGGGATGTATTTGACGATCTGTAGACCACTTTTGCGTGGTTGAACGGTCAGTGCAATATGGCGATCTGTACAAAATAGTTTTGCCGCTGAAAGTCTCATCTGCAGTGGTAGTTTCTTGGCGGAACGGATCACCCCCCTGTTTGTAGGGGTTCCTTGTACGTTTGGAACTAGACTACAGGTGTTTCGTTCACGAATCTCCATGTCCGTCTCTCTTATACTGTCTCAGTACTATCCACCACCGTGGCACCCGCTTCGCCAGTGGCACCTTTTCCACTAGCCAGACTGAGATGGTTTGCCGAAGCAACTGAACTACCTGTGTCATACCGCCGTGACTTTCTCCCCGGAAAATACGCCTGCCGTTTGTCTGCCATGGCGCGGCCATCCATCCTATGCCACCTTCTTCGGTGACTCCTTTGATCGCCAGTAAGGGACACATCCCTCTTCTGTTGCCTCCTTGAGTCTGTTTTGGCTATTGCTCCGTCAACATAACTTCATGCCACTTGCTACTTTCCCAGTGGGTGTTAAGTATTCATCGCCTTGGCTTTGTGCAGTTGCCCGTGTTCAACTCGCAGTTCATTCTCTTCCAAAGGACACTACTCCAGACTCCCTCTACTCTCATAAGTAGGACACTACTCCAGACCCTCTATATTCTCAAAAGTTTCTCGTCACAGAACTTCGCCTTGGTACCTTTAAGTATACTGATGGTTCTCAGACTGACCCTTGTGTCGAGTGTGCCATCGTCACTGGCGCTGACGTTTTTCAGTATCGGCTTCTGGAACACTGCGCAGTATTTACAATAGAGCTCTTCAGCCAGTATCAGTACATGCAGCGATGTAGGCTTTTGAATAACGTCATGTGCTCCTATCCTCTGTGCCCTACAGAGCCTCTATGTGCTGTACACCATCCGTCCCTTAGTGCAATGAGTCCAAGAATGGTTTCACTTGATGGAGCCACTATGATGTTTATGTGGGTCCCTGGGTACATCGGTCTGATGGGAAACGAGGTGCTGACGCTGTTGTGCCACAGCTTCAGTCGTCATTCCTTGGCCTGCTAGTTCTTCCATTTCCTCATATGATCTTTTATCTATATCATACTCCACAAGCCATGTAATGGTGTGCGGTGGAGGGTACTTTCTGTACCACTATCTGATCCATACAGCCCTGTTCCACTCGCGAATAGTGTATGGTTCTAATTTCTCGAGTTTTCTCCTCATAATCCATACGAGACATGGATGTGGGGGCAGTGAAATGTTGTCTGACTTGTCCTGAAAAGTGCTGTCCCGAAATTTAAATAGTAACTCTATCCGTGATTCACAACGCCTCTCTTCTAACATCTGCCGGTGGAGTTTGTTTAGCATCTCCGCAATGCGCCCTCGCTATTTAAACGATCCGGTGACGAAACGTGCCGCTCTTCGTTGGATCTTGGCTATCTCCTCTATCATTCCTACCTGATAGGGATCCCAGATAGATGAACAATACTAAGGAATACTAAGGAATCGGGAGAAGAAGCGGCTTATAAGTCACTTCTTTCGGGGATCCGTTATATTTCATTAAGATTCTTCGGGTGAAACGGAGTCTGGTGTCTGCTTTTTTTCCCCATGTCTTTTTTATATGGTCATTCCACTTAACGTCCCTCTGGATAGTTACGACTAGTTATTTTACGGCAGATGCTGTCTCGTGCTGTTTGTCATCAATAGTGTAGTTGTACAGCAGTGGATTCTTTTCCTATGTATGCGCAACATGTTACATTCATTTATGTTCAACTGTCAGAGCCTGCACCAATCATCAGTTCTCTGCAGGTCGTTGTGCAAATTCTTACCGTCCTCTGGCGTTGCTGTCTGTCTGCAGTTGGTGTCACTTTAGCATCTCCACTGGTCATGGGGAATTAAACATGCCCCAGCAGCTTGGCCTTCCTCACGGCTTTCTCGCCAGAAAGAGATCATCTTCCGTAAGTTGCGTATTGGGCACTATATTTTTAGCCATCGCAAATTAAGTGGGGATCCCACTACTGTGCTGATTGCCCTAAACCTTTGACGGTTCAACATTTCCTGATAGAATGCCCTTTTTTTTAAAAAAAACTGCCAGCATTCTCATTTATATTTGCCGTTTGAGCTATCGGCCGTTTTAGCGAACGACTTATGGGTTGGCAACCGCGTTTTGTGGGTGTGAACAATCACCTAAGGCGGGAGTGCCCTCAGAGAGGGCCCCCACAAGGGAGGAGCGCGCCATCGGAGACGCCGGTAATCATGGGGGATTCTTCCGCAATGGTTTCCTCACCTTCCACTAAGTCTAGTCACAAACGTAAGCATACTGAGTCTCAGCCACAGACGATTCTTCCATCGTTGCCACAGTTCCTTGTTGTTTCTCGGTCTGATGAAGGTCACGACTTCTCCACGGTCAACCCTTTCATTATTCAGAAAGGAGTCGACGCAATAGCAGGTCCTGTAAAGTCTTGTTCCAGATTACGAAATGGCACCCTGTTGTTAGAAACACACAGTGCCCTCCAGTCACAAAAATTGCTGCGTACTTCTCTGCTCCACACCTTCCCTGTCCGGGTGGAACCGCACCGTACCTTGAATTCCTCGCGTGGAGTCGTTTATACACGCTCCCTCGATGGATTGTCTGACGAAGAAATTCAGCACTATCTGTCTGACCAGGGCGTAACGGCAGTTCATAGAGTAATGAAACGGGTTGACACGAACATCATTCCAACCCGCACTGTCTTCTTGACATTTGACACAGTTCAACTCCCATCGAAAATCAAAGCAGGCTATGAGATAATTTCCGTTCGCCCTTACGTCCCAAACCCTACGCGTTGCTATCGATGTCAGCGGTTCAATCACACCAGCCAGTCCTGTTCCAATCCAGCCAAATGTGTTACGTGTGGCACGGATGCCCATGAGGGTGCTTGTCCACCTCCATCCCCTCGCTGCATCAACTGTATGGGTGACCACGCTGCTTCCTCTCGAGATTGCCCCGTTTTTAAGGATGAGAAGCTCATCCAGGAAATAAGGGTGAAGGAAAAGGTGTCGACTTTTGCTGCTCGAAAATTATTCGCCAGTCGCAAGCCCACCGTGCCTCAGACAGGAAAATACAGCACTGTCCTTGCTTCTCCTCGGCCAACAAAGGAGGCGGCCACGCAGACTTGCGACCTCACCTTTAGTACCACGGTCGTCAGATCGGCCAGCGCAAAGATCGCTCGTTCAACCTCACCACTTTCGCTTGCCCATTCTATGGCTCACCCTTCGTCGGGTTCTGCTACATCTCGAGCCCAAAAGTCGGACGCCAAGTCTTCGAAAAAAGAGCATACTCGTGAAGAGTTTTTACGAACCGCAGCTTCACAACCATCGGTTCCTCCTTCCTCTAAACAACATTCTTCCAAGAAGGCTACAAAGAAACCCAGTTCCTCTCCTTCTCCGCCAAGGCGTGCCCCCTCTACAGCGCCACCTGGCGGAAATCGCCCTCGGCCATCTTCTGTGTCGCCGAGGCGCACTGCTGGTGGCCGGTCAACCGGCCGATCGCTGGTGGCAGGGACTGCTCCTGACCAACTTATGGATCAGGATCTTCTGCCTTCGGCTGAATGCCATTCCATGCTGTCGGTTGCTAGCTCCGAGCAGTCTTTGAGTTGACAGCAACTTTGGTCCCATTCCTCCATTCTCTTTTCACCCCATGTCCATTATCCACTGGAATATCCGCGGCATTCGAGCCAATCGGGATGAATTGTCGGTCCTCTTACGCTCCTACTCGCCGGTCATCTTCTGTCTTCAGGAAACAAAGCTGCGTCCCCATGACCGCTTTGTTCTCCCTCATTTTCAGTCTGTCCGATATGATCTCCCCTCTGTTGAAGGCTCTCCAGCCCATGGAGGACTCATGATTCTTCTCCATGATACTCTCCATTATCACCCAATCCCCTTAAACACTTCCTTCCAAGCTGTCGCCGTCCGTCTTTCACTTTCCGGATACACGTTCTCTCTTTGTACTGTATACATTCCATCGTCCACACCAATGGCACGAGCTGATCTCCTTCATCTTCTAGGTCAGCTTCCACCCCCCTATTTGCTGGTTGGGGACTTCAATGCCCACCACCCGCTTTGGGGATCTCCACACCCTTGTCCACGTGGCTCCGTATTGCTAGACGTCTTCCACCAAGCGGATCTAGTTTGCCTCAACACTGGGGTCCCCACATTTTTGTCTGCCTCCACGACAACCTTATCTCATTTGGACCTTGCGGTCGGTACTGTTCCGCTAGCTCGGCGCTTCGAATGGTTCGCCCTTGATGATACACACTCGAGTGACCACTTTCCATGTGTCCTCAGACTGCAGCCTCAACTGCCATATATGCGCCCGCGACGTTGGAAGTTTGCCCAAGCCGATTGGACACTTTTTTCGTCTCTCGCGACATTCGATGACCGTCGCTTTCCCAGCGTCGACGATGAGGTCACACACATTACCGACGTTATCCTTACAGCTGCGGAACGTTCAATACCACGCACCTCCGAATTGGCCCGGCGCCCCCCAGTTCCTTGGTGGAACGAGGCATGCCGTGACGCAATACGTGAGCGGCGACGTGCTCTTCGCATTTTCCGTCACCATCCTACTTTGGCCAACTGTATCCGCTATAAGCAGCTCCGTGCGCGATGCCGTCGCGTCATCCGCGATAGCAAGAAGGCAAGCTGGAAATTCTTTATTAGCTCATTTAACACCTTCACTCCCTCCTCGGAAGTTTGGAGTCGGCTTCGACGGTTCTCAGGCGCGCCTAGTTTCTCCCCGGTTTCTGGGCTCACTGTCGCGCATGATACCTTAGTGGACCCCGTCGCAATTTCTAACTCGTTGGGTCAGCACTTTGCTGAGATTTCGAGCTCTTCAAATTACCCGCCAGCGTTTCTCCCGAAGAAACGTGCAGCGGAAGTGCGACCTCTTGCTTTCTCCTCCCAAAATCACGAAAGCTACAATACTGTTTTCTCCATGCGGGACCTCCAACATGCCCTCTCATCTTCTCGCTCCTCCGCCCCAGGACCGGATGGTATCCATGTCCAAATGTTGCTGCATTTATCCACCCATAGTCTGCGTTACCTCCTTCGCCTTTATAATCGAATTTGGACCGGCAGCACCTTTCCCAGACGGTGGCGGGAAGCTATTGTCGTTCCCGTTCCGAAACCGGGAAAGGACAAACATCTCCCCTCTAGCTATCGCCCCATTTCTCTCACGAGTAGTGTCTGTAAGGTTTTGGAGCGTATGGTGAATTACCGTTTAGCTTGGTGGCTGGAATCCCGCAGCCTTTTAACACCAGCCCAATGCGGATTTCGGAAGCATCGTTCTGCAGTTGACCATCTTGTCGCTCTCTCCACTTATATCATGAACAATTTTCTCCGGCAACGCCAAACGGTAGCAATATTTTTTGATCTGGAGAGAGCATACGATACCTGTTGGAGGACAGGCATCCTCCGCACACTGTTCTCTTGGGGCTTTCGAGGCCGGCTGCCCCTTTTTCTTCGCGAATTTATGGCAGAGCGCACTTTTCGGGTGCGGGTGAACACTACTCTCTCCCGTACTTTCTCCCAAGAAAACGGGGTACCCCAGGGATCCGTGCTGAGTGTTGTACTGTTTGCCATCGCCATAAATCCAATTATGGATTGTCTCCTTCCTGATGTCTTGGGCTCCCTCTTTGTGGACGATTTTGCGATCTACTACAGCTCTCAACGGACCAGCCTTCTTGAACGACGTCTTCAAGGATGTCTCGATCGCCTCCACTCGTGGAGCATCGAAACCGGCTTCCGTTTCTCACCCAGTAAGACCGTTTGTGTCAATTTTTGGCGACGTAAGGAGTTTCTTCCGCCCTCCTTACATCTAGGTCCTGTCAACCTTCCGTTTTCAGACGTCGCTAAATTCTTGGGTCTTGTGTTTGACAGAAAACTATGCTGGTCCTCCCACGTTTCCTATCTTTCGGCTCGCTGTCTGCGATCACTTAACACCCTCCGTGTCCTGAATGGTACCTCCTGGGGAGCGGACCGAGTGGTCCTTCTCCGCCTCTATCGCGCCTTAGTGCGCTCGAAATTGGATTATGGAAGCATAGTCTACTCCTCTGCTCGGCCGTCTATTCTTCGGCGTCTCGACTCTATCCACCACCGTGGATTACGTTTAGTGTCTGGAGCTTTTTACACTAGCCCTGTGGAAAGCCTTTATGCTGAGACTGCTGAACCTCCGCTGTCCAATCGGCGAGCAGTCCTCCTGAGTCGTTATGCTAGCCATCTGTCTTCCATGCCTGCTAATCCAGCCCACGACCTTTTTTTCGACGCCTCCTTTGATGTAGGGTATGCAGGCCGCCCCTCCTCCCTACTACCCCCGGGAGTCCGCTTCCGTCAACTGCTCCATTCTCTTTCCTTCCGCTTTCCTAAAACCTTCCTGACAACTTGGGGTACAGCACCGCCTTGGCTCCGTCCCCGGATCTGCCTGCTCCGTGACCTTTGTCAATTTCCCAAAGATGGTACCCCTACACTTGTTTATCGTCGGGCATTTGCTGCTCTATGTGCAGAAATGACGGACGCCACATTTATTTACACCGACGGCTCGAAAACATCGTTAGGTGTAGGGAGTGCCTATATTGTTGGCGACACCCCAAATCGCTTTCGGCTTCCCGACCAGTGTTCGGTTTATACTGCGGAGCTTTACGCTGTTCTCCAGGCTGTCCACTACATCCGCCGCCATCAGCGGATACAGTACGTTATCTGCTCAGATTCTCTCAGCTCTCTCCTCAGTCTCCAAGCTCTTTACCCTGTGCACCCTCTGGTCCACCGGATTCAGGACTGTCTGTGCTTGCTTCACCTGAGGGGCGTCTCGGTGGCGTTCCTCTGGCTCCCGGGACACGTTGGTATCTGTGGGAATGAGGCGGCCGATATAGCGGCCAAGGCCGCAGTCTCTCTTCCTCGGCCAGCTATTCAGTCGCTTCCTTTCACCGATCTTCGGAACTATTTATGTCGCCATGTTGCTCAATTATGGCATGCCCATTGGTCGGCACTTCCCTGTAATAAATTGCGGGAAGTGAAAGCCCTTCCTTGCGCTTGGACCTCTTCCTCCCGAACGCGTCGTCGGGAGGAGGTAATTTTAGCTAGACTCCGGATAGGGCATTGTCGTTTTAGCCATCGACATCTTTTAAGCGGCGATCCTCCCCCACTCTGTCCCCACTGCTCTCAGCTGTGGACGGTAAGACACCTTTTAATTGAATGCCCCTATTTTAATCCGTTACGCTCCCGTCTACAGCTATCGCCTGATCTATCGTCGATTTTAGCAGATGACACGCGCTCCGCCGACCGCGTTCTACAGTTTATTAGTGACAGTGAAATGACGTCAGTCATTTGAAGCTTTTTTTGGGGACAATCACCCCCTTTCTGTAGTGGATTTTTAAGCAGTCTTCTATTTTTAGTTTCTCCAATTTTCTGACTTTGTTCCCATTGCTGCTGGTTTTAAATTTCGGTTTTTTACTGTCTTAAGTCACGGGCTGGGCGCTAATGACCATAGAAGTTTTGCGCCCTAAAACCACAACAAAAAAAAAAAAAAAAAAAAAAAAAAAAACCGCGTTTTGTTTTTCTGTCGTAGATATATGGAGAAGAAAATTTAATCTTCAGTTCAGAAATTTAGTTCAGGACCTCCTTTGTCTCTAGGGCGTATTTTATGGACCTTTCTCGAAGTCCATGTTTATAGCTGTCTTTCCTTCCGTTGATTGGGCTTAACGTTTAGTCGTTTTTAACTCCTTTTTCGTCTTCGTGTTTTACAGTTCTGACACGGGCGCATATAATCCTAGGTGTTTTTCTTCCCTAAAACAAAACAAACGGAAACTGTGCCCACAAACACCACTACCGCCAGGTCCATCATCATCGTGGTACTAACTGGTGATACCAACTCGTTCGACAATGCAGCTGTACCCTGGACTGTCGCATTCCCTATCAGTGACCTACACTGCATTGGACCTGGCTTCGACATTATTCTGTATGTAACAACAGTTATACCCCTGCCCACCCTGTAACAGATTACCAAATACGCCCTGCAACTGCATTTAAATATTATGGTTGTTATCACTTCTGGGACAGAATTTCACAAAGGTTCATTGATAACTCGAATGTGGACTAATACCCTGCAACTTCCCACAATGCTTGTGAAGCCGTTGTGGAAAGGATGCTCTCTTAAATGGTAACTACATGTGCTATACTTCCATGAAGTGTAACACAGTTCTGAACTCTGCTCGAGCACCCTACAAAAAACAGTAGTGATGCTGAAGAGAAGACCAACAACCAAATTTGGGTGAGAAATGGCTGCCAAATAGCAGGCGGGTTTGGAAGTTTATCAAGAGTCATACTCAATCACTGTTTTCAGCGTTCAGGAAGGGGGGTTAGGTAATGCATTCAGCCATGTACACCTCGGTACATGCTTATATATCTCTGATCTACTTAATGGAGGTGAGGTCCAGTTTCATCCTCCTCCTGAAAGATATTGCCAGTAAAAGAAAAAGGACACATTAATGTCCAGACTCAAGATGAGAGGGATGAATATTACTTTCCAAGGTCACTTTTGGCTGGCAATAGAAATTACCCAACAAATGCAGTCCTTTGTAATAATTAAAATATGTCTAATGGCCATGGCCATTATAATTTCTAAGCCATTTCGTTCTTAATAAAACTCCAGGACATTTCAAATGCACGCTGGACTCGCATTTACGACGACGATGCCGGGATGGTTCCTCTGAAAGGTCATGGCCGACTACCTTCCCTACTCCGATGAAACCGATGACCTCGCTGTCTAGTCTCCTCCCCCAAACAAACCAACCCCAATATTTCAAAATTCGTCAGGGAGTACACTAAACATTCGGTTTATACTTACAGACTTGGAGTTAATAGAAAGCCAGAAGATGACCATGAACACACATTGCAAAAATGTAGTAAAGCATAAAGTAGTTGGACCACTCTACTTTTCAATATTTGCTCCCTTGGCACCCGAAACACGTAGATTTCTTGCAACTATTAAATATTGGGAAGCAACACTGCTTGTGAATCAAAAGAATGTCGCTCCTGATTTATCAAAACATTTCGGTACAAGACATTTGTCACGGATGCGTCAAATCTTTCACAAAGAGATATTATCTAGGAGGACACCTCATAGTTTGCTCGAGCCAGGAACAGCCTTGTGTGGAATTGCCTGCTGTCCTTAAAGGTCAAGAACATCCACTACCAGATCCAATGTTCCTTCATTGCGTGTACAGACTAAGTTCCTCCTAGCTCCTGTGACACGTTTGTGATTATGACCCCACTGCCACCCATACAGTCGTCACAGAACATTTACCACCATACTCAGCAGAATATGAACTTGTATACTCGTATGACTCGTATCACCAGTTTGATTCACATGTCTGGAATAATCCTGTGAGACGGTGGTTGGCTTAGCTCGAGAACCTGGTATGGAAGTTGATGGGATTTATCGCAACAACATTTTCGTGACTGACTCGTAGAACAATGATGCCCTGTATGAGCAGGCAGCCGATCGTCGTGTTGATGGGCTGCCATTGCATAGAGAAGACGAAAGTCCTTGTAGAGACCATAGTGATATATGGGGGATGTTCCACAGTGCATCTCACAACTAATGCAACTTAGAGCCAACTATCAAGCTCGTCTCCATCCTCTTTCACAATTTGAGTAGGCGTGATGCCCACTTACTCGTTCAACACTTGGTTGATTCTGGGTTGAAACGTGATAGGGTTACTCATTCCTGCTACCACTGGAAAGAATATTTCATCTTCCAAGAGAACCACATCAAATATATTGCTTTAATTCGTGGAACCGCTTTGCCTCGTGAACGTCTCTCTTCAGAGTCTTCGCCTCAGGAAGTCATGTATATCACCAGACTACATATTCCAATGATGCAAGGTTTGTTTGTCATAAAGAAGGGGGTCTGTCCACATGAAATCCTGGATTTGTTGGAGACTCTATGAAACGGCATTGCCTGACATAACCACACTGTCCGGTATACTAATGGGCACTGCAATAATGGAAGTGGAGGATGAACAAGATCGGAATCTTCGTCTGGAGTTTAGCGTCCATTGTTTAGGGGAATATGCTAGATTATAGACTAATAGCAATGTACGCTTCCTCACGTACATTTTAGAGTAGTTCTGCTTTCTGTTTCTTCATGTCAGGTCTTTCGTGGGATTCGGCACACGCAATATGTCAGCATTGAACGGAATATGTCAGCATTGAACAGTTGACTGGTGTTGACATCTTGCTCTTCTATGAACGCAGAATTCATGGAAAACTTTCCCAGTGACTGCACAGTACGCAAAGATGAGTAACTCATGGATGAGTGACGAGTAGTACAGGCGATATAATGATTTATCTAAAATCATTTACCTAGATGTAAACCACCTCTGTGGGTTCGCCGCACAACAGAGCCAGCCATTTCCAGGGTCCCGATGAATGTGTGAAGAAGAAACTGCCAGACTAAAGGATAAGATCCGTGAACCAGGTGGGGATGCTGGTGAAAGAAAGATCTTGGCCTTAGAACTGGCCCATTTGCATGATGAAGTCAGGTGCCAATACATTAACTTTGGGATGGAGCCCTTTTGTGGGAGTGGGCTCTCTGGACACGGCCGGGGAACAAAGAGCGTTATACGAGGTGCATTCAAGTTCTAAGACCTCCGATTTTTTTTCCGATGAAACTGGCGTTACTTCTCGACGTAATCGCCCTGCAGACGTACACATTTTTCACAATGCTGACGCCATGATTCCATGGCATCGGCGAAGGCTTCTTTAGGAGTCTGTTTTGACCACTGGAAAATCGCTGAGGCAATAGCAGCACGGCTGGTGAATGTGCGGCCATGGAGAGTGTCTTTCATTGTTGGAAAAAGCCAAAAGTCACTAGGAGCCAGGTCAGGTGAGTAGGGAGCATGAGGAATCACTTCAAAGTTGTTATCACGAAGAAACTGTTGCGTAACGTTAGCTCGATGTGCGGGTGCGTTGTCTTGGTGAAACAGCACACGTGCAGCCCTTTCCGGACGTTTTTGTTGCAGTGCATGAAGGAATTTCTTCTTCAAAACATTTTCGTAGGATGCACCTGTTACCGTAGTGCCCTTTGGAACGTAATGGGTAAGGATTACGCCCTCGCTGTCCCAGAACATGGACACCATCATTTTTTCAGCACTGGCGGTTACCCGAAATTTTTTTGGTGGCGGTGAATCTGTGTGCTTCCATTGAGCTGACTGGCGCTTTGTTTCTGGATTGAAAAATGCCATCCACGTCTCATCCATTGTCACAACCGACGAAAAGAAAGTCCCATTCATGCTGTCGTTGTGCGTCAACATTGCTTGGCAACATGCCACACGGGCAGCCATGTGGTCGTCCATCAGCATTCGTGGCACCCACTTGGATGACACTTTTCGCATTTTCAGGTCATCATGCAGGATTGTGTGCACAGAACCCACAGAAATGCCAACTCTGGAGGCGATCTGTTCAACAGTCATTCGGTGATCCCCCAAAACAATTCTCTCCACTTCTTGATAATGTCGTCAGACCGGCTTGTGCGAGCCCAAGGTTGTTTCGGTTTGTTGTCACATGATGTTCTGCCTTCATTAAACTGTCGCACCCATGAACGCACTTTCGACACGTCCATAACTCCATCACCACATGGCTCCTTCAACTGTCGATGAATTTCAGTTGGTTTCATACCACCAAATTCTGAAAACGAATGATTGCACGCTGTTAAAGTAAGGAGAAGTCACCATTTTAAGTATTTAAAACAGTTCTCATTCTCGCCGCTGGCGATAAAATTCTATCTGCCGTACGGTGCTGCCATCTCTGGGAAGTATTGACAATGAACGCTGCCTCATTTTAAAACAATGCGCATGTTTCTATCTCTTTCCAGTCTGCAGAAAAAATCTTAGAACTTGAATGCACCTCGTATTCTGCCCTGTAGAAACATTAAGTAATGCCACAGATTTGGTATGGAATGTTAGAATCACGCGCAAAAACTACTCCGAGCAATGTTGTCATGGATTTCCATGTTAATGAAAGACTGTAGAGATGTCCTAGATTCCAATGCAGTCCATGAAGGCTGTCTAGATTTGAATGTGTGTTGTGGACCTCTCCAAACTCCACATGTACCGCTTTCAGTATGAGTTTGAGAAGCCAAACTTCGTCAATCCCAAGTTACATTGTATGGATGTAGTCAGTTTAATCTACTGGGTTAAAGGCAGGGATCCATGTGAAACAATTAGATACTCCTGAAGAACTGAAAACTTCCGGACACGCAGCTAATAATCCTTTTGAAATAATACCAGAAAACAAGTAGGTTATTGGCGTAATCAATGATGAAGTGAATGGATCACAGAATGTGGAGTTTGTTGGCACTCATATCAAACATATGCGAGTACTGTGTAGATGCAGATGGCGCCCAGTGGCGGGCTAATGGTGTCCATAGTGTGGTCTCAAATGTTATCTCGATAGAGAATTAGTGTGCCTGCTTTATGGCATTGGTGCGGCTCCATAAACTGTCAGTATATAGAGATTTGATGAGGGCTGCTGCATCATAACATACGGTTCATCTGTGCAGATTAACAAATGACACTATGTGATCAAAAGTATCCAGACATCTGGCTGAAAGTCACGTGAAAGTTCTTGGCGCCCTCGATTGGCAATGCTGGAATTTAATATGGTGTTGGCCCACCCTTAGCCTTGATGAGAGCTTCTCCATTCAGGCGCTGGAAGGTTTCTTGGGAAATGGGAGCCCGTTATTCATGAAGTGCTGCACTGAGGAGAGGCATCGATGTCGATCGGTGACGCCTGGCACGAGGTCGGCGATCCAAAATATCCCAAAGGTTTCTATAGGATTCAGGTCAGGACTCTGTGCAGAACAGTCCATTACAGGGACGTTGTTGTCGTGTAACCACTGTGCCACAGGCCGTGGCTTAGGAACAAGTGCTAGATCAAGTTGAAATACGCACTCACCATCCCCAAACTGCTCTTCAACAGTGGGAAGCAACAAGGTGCTTGAAACATCAATGTAGGCCTGTCCAGTGATAGTGGTACGCGAAACAAGGCGTGCACGCCCTCTCCATGAAATACACGACCACACCATAACAACACAGCCTCCGAATTTTACAGTTGGCATTAAACACGCTGGAAGATGACGTTCACTGGGCATTCGCCATACCCGCACCCTGCCATCGGATCGCCACATTGTGTACCGTGTCTCATCACTCATCACATCGTTTTCCCACTGTTCAATCGTCCAATGTTTACTCTCTTTACACCAAGTGAGGTGTCGTTTGGCATTTACTGGCGTGATGTGTGGCTTATGAGCAGCTGCTCAACCATGAAATCCAAGTTTTCTCAACTCCTGTCTAACTGTCATAGTACTTGCATTGGATCCTGATGCAGTTTCGAATTCTGGTGTGATGGTCTGGATAGATGTCTGCCTGTTACACATTACGACCCACTTCAATTGTTGGTGGTGTCTGTCAGTCAGGCGAGGTCGGCCTGTGCGCTTTTGTGCTGTACGTGTCCCTTCCCATTTCTACTTTACTGTTACATCGTAAACAGTGGACCTAGCGTTGTTTATGAGTCTGGAAATCTCGTGTACACACGTGGCACCCAATCGCCTGACCATGTTCGAAGTCCGTGAGTTCCGCGGAGCGCCCCGTTCTGCTCTCTCACTATGTCTAATGGCTACTGAGATAGGTGATATGGCGTACCTGGCAGTCGGTTGCAGCACAACGCACCTAATATGAAAAAATAAGTTTCTGGGGTTGGCCGGATGCTTTTGATCACATAGTGTAGTAAATAGACGCATTGTGTGTACATCAAATACATACCATTGTAAATAAAAATGAAAAATATTAATAAGCAAAATACAGTAAAAATGTATTACAAAAACAAAATTGTTTATAATCTGTTGGTTAGTTTGTTGTAGGGACTATAATAGTTACATCCAAACCCTGCCGCTACATTAATTATTAGTTGCAGCAAACATGAGTTTCTTCCCAGTAATGCTCAGACTTCGAATGGAAAAGCCTACACAGTCGACTTAGTTATTAAGGGCTATAATGAGGGGGAGGGTGGTGGGGGGACGAAGGTGATCTCGGATCTTATTGGTCCACCTTGGTTTCCTACTATTTTATTGTGCTCCAATTGACTGAGAGACGTGGAGTGGCTACATGCGAGTTTTAAGAATATATCAAATAACCTTCATCGAGTTACGTCATGATCTTGAATATAACTCGTAAAATTGCCTAAGGAGTGCGGTTAGTTCCCCTGGATGACCTTGATAAAATCCCAGTGGTTTCCTGTGAGAAGGGGAGTTATCTTGAATATAAACTGGCGAAGTGGGTAATCTGACGCTGGATGTTCAATAAGTGGTAAGATTATCTTCCCTGAAACATGCATTGCTATACTGTTGCCCTTTAAATCGCGTCCCCTTAGATCCTGTTCTCTGTAGATGCCTATCCCTTTAAATCTGGAATATACGTTGCTATCCTGTCCCCAGACAAAGCTTATTTCACTCACATCTGACACTTTTTGGGGATAGAATTTTCAGTATCATTAGTGCATAAAATTTTTGTAATTAAATGATGACTCAAGGAACCAGATTCCTATGTATTGTAGCATAATTTTTACATGTCAGTAAATAGTTCATTAATTGTAACAAAAGTTCCACCTCATTTTGCCACTGAAGTTATATTTTATGGTGGTTTTCGTTTTGAAATGAGTTTTCCTCCATTATTAAGATGAGCAATAAAAGGAAATGCATATTAACATTTTGAGGACTGAGCAGCTAGGGTTTAGTTCAAACGACGGATCCTGTGATATTTCAGTTTCATGACTTTGTAAGAGGGCGCTTTGCCTGTGAAATCCTGCAAAGAAACAGACTTAGAATTAGAATTTGTTATATATGCCTTAATATGAAAAAATTTCAGACATTTTAGAAATGAAGTCCTGTTTTATTAGCACCAGGGATATTCTTAGTGTTGTGGTTAATTATGTTTGTGACATTACTAGTAAATTACATTATTACGTTGTACAATGTGTGCTCATTCATTTCTTACAGTCCCATACACATAAAAGGTCGAGAAGACAGACGATGTCGCCCTTGGAGTTAGCAGAGGAGGTAAGTGCTTTTGTAGATTATTCAGTCACTCTCGGGGGGGGGGGGGGGGGGATATTTAACAACTAAAATATGCAGCATTGATATTGCTCAATGAAACTAACTGAAAATGTAATTTTACATTGAAGATTGGTTACATTTACCTCATTGTGTAGAATTTCCAAAGGTTTTGGAAAATGAATCTGTATATCACAATCTTCAAAATAGTGCATGGCATCTTCTCTCGCATTTGTGGAACATGATTACTTTGTATTTAAGTTTTTAGTGAGTGTATTTCTTTTACATGGTTAATTTCTTGGAAAATGTACTTCTGTATTTTCTTCATAATTGCTAGGAAATCGTATCATATTGCTCAAAAGTGTAAGTTGTCTCACATGTTTTCACTTGACCTTCTTTGTCAATGAGTTACGTTGAAAAATGAAAAACATAGTGGTAGGGCACACAAATGTTAAAGGTATTTTCGGTGTCTTTTATGTATGGTCTGTTATCTACAATACTTATAAAAGCAAAAATACTTTACAGTATTTATAGGTTGCTAATATTTTATCTTATTGTCGATGTACAGACATAAAAAAGTTCTGCATCGCCGCAGTTCCCAGAACTCCTGGAATTAGACGTTGACTGTGGATGTTGTATTACAGACAGTCTGACTGTTCAGGGATATCACTAAACCCACCCAAAGACGTAAAGAACCATGCATGAGCAACACCTGTTACACAGAGGAGGCCCGACAACCGATCAATTCTAGTCATTCCACCAGGAAGGAGGTACATGTTGTGTGTAGGTCAACCATGTCCAGACAGTCAATACCGCACTTTGGTCGCTTCCACATTGTTACTTTGTGCCAGGAAGGGCTCTCAACAAGGGAAGTGTCCAGGCGTCTCAGAATGAACCAAAACAATGTTGTTTGGGCATGGACGAGATGGAGAGAGAGAGACACAAGAACTTTCGATGACATGCCTCGATCAGGCCGCCCAAGGGCAGAGGATGACCGCTACCTACGGATTATGGCTCGGAGGAACCCTGAGAGCAACGCCATGTTCAGTAATGCTTTTTGTGCAGCCACAGGACATCGTGTTAAGACTCAAACTGTGTCCAGTAGGCTGCATGATGCGCAACTTCACTCCCAAAGTCTATGGCTAGGTCCATCTATGCAACCACGACACCATGCAGTGCGGTACAGATGGGCCCACCAACATGCAGAATGGACTGCTCAGGATTGGCATCACGTTCTCTTCACTCATAAGTGTCCCATATGGCTTAGAGACAATCGTTGGAGACCTGTTTGTAGGCAACCCGGTCCGGCTGAACGCCTTAGACTCACTGCCAAGACAGTGCAGCAAGGTGGTGGCTCCCTGCTGTTTTGGGGTGGCGTTATGTGGGGCCAACGTACGCCGCTGGTGGTCATGGAAGGCACTGTAATGACTGTACAATACGTGAATGCCATCCTCCGACGGACAGTGCAAACATATCTGCAGCATACTGCCAAGGCGGTCGTCTTCATGGACGACAATGCGCGCCCCCATAGTGCACGTCTTGTGAATGACTTCCTCCAGGATAACGACATCGCTCGACTAGAGTGGCAGCATATTTTCCAGAAATGAACCCTATCTAACATGGCTGGGATAGATTCAAAAGGGCTGTTTATGGACGACGTGACCCACCAACCACTCTGAGGGATCTACGCCAAATCGCCATTGAGGAATGGGACAATCTGGACCAACAGTGCTGTGATGAAGTTGTGGATAGTATGACACGACGAATGCAGGCATGAATCAGTGCAAGAGGACGTGCTATTAGGTATTAGAGATACCAGTGTGCACAGCAATCTGAACTACCACCTCTGAAGGTCTCGCTGTATGGTGGTACAACATGCTATGTGTAGTTTTCATGAGCAATAAAATGGGGGGAATGATGTTTATGTTGATCTCTCTTCCAATTTTTTGTACATGTTCCGGAACTCTAGGAACCAAGGTGGTGCAAATCTATTTTGATGTGTGTACTTAGTTCTTGTTCATTAAACATGTTTTCCATATTTGGTCTCCCCCCCCCGCCCTCCCTGAGGCTTGGGGTTCTACCATAAGTTCATGCATGGCTTACACAGGACCCATAGTTATACCAGCCCTTTCTTCCTTACCGCTCTGCACTTATCCTCCTTTCCTCCCTGTCGTAACTCCTCCCTCTCTGGCCCCTCTGGCCCCCCCTTAGTTTTCATACCTACAGTATGTTGACCATCTGGTTTTCTGTGTTCCTTCCAGTTTTGTTGCCATTGCTTTTTCTTTTTGATCCTTCCTTGTTTGGTGTTTCTGGTCCCTCTTTGGAGTTTGACCTCCACTTATAAATTTTCTCTCTGTAGCGTGAGATAAACCATTTGGGGAATAACTCCCTCCTAGTACCTATGGCGTCGATACCTCTCCCCCTTCCTTCCCTGGGGTAGCTCCACATGGCATTCTCTCGTTCAACTCTCCCATTGGGCGTCTTCCACCCTCTGCCATTTCGTATTGGCCATACTAGGTTGACCAGTAGTTTTTTACCCAGCAGTGAGCCTAACTCCCAATCCTCCTCACCTTGTAGTTGCGGGGCCCCCCACCACCGTGATCCATATTTTGCTGGATTGGCCCTGCGTTTCGTCCCTTCTTACTACATATCCCCTCCAACCTTCCTTGTCCTGCGTGTTAGCAGATAATCCTCATATGGTAACATCTTTCCTCGGTTTTCTTCGCGAAAATGGTCTCTTCCGGTGTTCAAATCCTCGAATATTCGTCTGGAACTGGAGGCCATTAGTTAGCGTTCACATTGCTTATGGAGCCGTTGGCCTTGTCTCCACAGTGGCCGGGTTCTTCTCCCCTTTTGCCCCTGCATTTTGCCTGGTTTCTCTGCCATTTTGATTCCCCTTTTTTGATCTTCTCGTGGTGTTGCCCACATTGTCACGATCATGGTATTGCGCATGCTACGGTATTCTGTATGGTATGGTGTGGTGTATGATATGGTATGAATGGTGGAGCTGATGCCCCAAAGCACATTGCATATCTGTGACAGTCCTGCTCTCTCTGTTTGCGCCCACCCCATCCTGATCTTTCCTCTCCCTGCTGCCCTTTCATACCTTTAACCTCTTTCTTAGCTCATTTCACCTTCCCCTTGACTGACTGACTGTCCTTTGTGTTGTCTCTCTCTGTTTCTGCCACCTTAGATCTCAGGACTGATGACGTTGCTTTTTGGTCCCCTCCTGCCACCCCAGCCCATCCCCAATCAACCAACGAAACAACCAACATTCTTGATCTGCCCTTTACACTCCTTGATGTCGCAGTTTCGCTGTTTTGGAACAAATATCTTCAGGTACTGTTTCCTTAAAATTGAGTAATTTACTGTTACTAACTTTATGGTTAAGGCTGTGAGATCTACGTTTTGTGAAAACTGCCTGCATGTTAATTCCACTACATAGGCTGACTAACAGCTACAGAATATGGAAGTGGAAAACTGATCTACTGTAGAAATACAGTAGATTCTGTACTACCGCATAGCAGTGTTACTTCCTATACCAGAAATGTGTCTGTATAAATGGCGCAAGTTGAATACTTATTTAGTTTTTCTTTCCTTTTCCATATCGATTTTATTACGTTTTTGTACTAGGAAAAAGCTTCAGCGTATCCCGTAAATACTTGTCTCTGAAGGTACAATAGCAAAAAATGTACGCTAGACTTTTATACTGTCAAACCCTATCTTGGAACCTTTCTCCTAGATAAGTCAGTACTTATCATTAAGTTCCTTCTTTTGAAGAGTTTACGTAACAACATTATAACAGAACTCGCTCTGTCCATTCTTCATTCAATTTTGATTCTGTTGCTTACTTTTCTAAAATCTTGTCTTGGCTGCAAACAAACACCTACACTAGTCACACACATCAGTAAATATTGTATTTATATTACATGTGCCCAGTACTTTGCAACCTCCAAGGCGCTTGGAGTGGCTTGCAGGAGATCAATCTTCGTGCAGGATGTAGGGCACAAAAGGCACTGGAGCATGTGGCTTGTGGTTTGTTCTTGTCCACAATCACAGGACGTATCTTCTGTCATGAAGCCCCATCTCTTCAGGTTGTCTCTGGATCGTCTGACTCCTGACTGTAAACTTTTTAAAGATATCCATACCAGCCAGCTCTTGTTGCGTCCAGATGGTAGTTCTTCAGCTTCTGGCGTCTGCAGGTGAGGCGTCGACTTCTTCCATAACTCCAGCCTTGCCTTCTCTGGTGAAATGGTGAGCTTCTCGGATATTCTCTGGAAGCTCTTTTCTCTGGAAGCTCTTTCTCGATCTCAGCCGTTGCTGTGGTGGATTATGTCCGTGCAGTGGATGGGCACTGTCCTGTTCCACTTTCAGTCTCTCTTTGTTAGCAACCACTGTTCTGTGTACCCATGGTGGCGCAATTCCAGCCAGGCAGTAGAGCATATCAGTTTAGGTAGGTCTTAAGCAACCTGTGATCAACCTGCAGGTTTCGTTGAGAGCAATGTCTACTTGTCTGGCATGAGATGACCTGTACCAGACTGGAGAAGCATATTCAGCAGTAGAACAGCATAGTGCCATTGCAGAACAGCGAATAGTTTGTGGATGTGATCCCCACTGTGTCCCCGCTAGTTTGCGAATTAGGTTGTTTCGAGCGGAGATTTTAATTTTAGTGTTCTTGCAGTGAGTTTTGAATGTCAGAGATCTATAGAGAGTGACTCCCAAGTATTTAGGTAGATGATGATGATGATGATGATGATGATGATGATGATGATGATGATGATGATGATGATGATGATGATGATGTAGTTGGATGCCTGACCATGCAATATGTAGCTCACGATTAGCTTCCCTGTTCCTTAAATGAAAGGCACACACTTGTCTTCGAAGGGTTTGGTCTGAGTTGGTTCCGATTGTAATAGTTTCACAATGTTCTAAGTGCTGTTGTCAGGTTTCTTTCCACTCTTTCAAAGCATGAGCTCTGTGTAGCAAGGACTAGGTCATCTGCATATAAGAATCTCTTTGTGCCTGGGGTCAATGGCTGGTCGTCGGTATAAATGTTGAAGAGAAGTAGAGCCAAGACGCTTCCCTGAGGTAGACCATTTTTCTGCGCTCTCCAGCGACTGTGTTGTCCTTGAAATTCAACAAAAAAACCTACGGTTTTGGAGTAGGGTGCTGAGTAGTCTGAGGTGGGCGTTCTTGATCATATTGTATAATTTTGCATGGAGTAACCGATGATGGACAGTATCATACGCTGCTGTGAGATCCACGAAGACCACATCAGTTACTTGACGGGTTTCAAAGCCATTCCCTATAAACTGAGTGAGATTCAAAAGTTGCCCTGTGCAGCTTCTGTTTGGGCGAAATCCTCCTTGTTCAGGTATGAGAACAGGGTCTATTACTGGTAGGATTCTATTCAGAATCATACGTTCGAACAGTTTATAAGGGTGACACAAAAGGCTAACTGTTCTGAAATTCTTGGGATGATTTGCTTCCTTTCCACGTTTCAGAAAAGCTATCACCCTGCTCTTTCGCCAGATCTTTGGTATATGGCACTGGTTCATGCAGTTGTTGAAAAGCTGCAGGATTCACTTTCTTGTTTCTGGACCGAAAATCTTGAGTTGCTCCATACGGAAGTCATCTAGACAGGATGCTTTACCAGTTTTGCTCTCCTTAATAGCCTTGTTTAATTCAGAAATCTGGAATGGGAGAGTCAGATTCCTCGTTTGTTCTTGGGCCTCTTGCTGTACTTTCGGAACTTTGATTCTATGGCTTCCTTTCCCATTCATGAGCAGTTGGTTTGCTATCTGATCTGCAGTAATGCTGCAGTGTGATGTGGATCTGGTTGGGTCATTATTGAGGCGTCTCAATAATCTCCACGCTTTGACTGTTTCTGATGAGATCAAGTTCTTCCGTCGTTTTAACCCCAGAATTCCTTTTGGATTCTTTCAGAGATGCAATAAGTTTCTTCCCAGCCAGTAGCATTGTCTCGTCGAATGGATCTTCTTAGAATAGCACCTTATACTCTGTAAATTGGGCAGTGAGTTCTGAAGTTAGACCAGGAATGTATGATGTTCGACAACCCCGAGGAATTGCAATTCTGGAGCACCTCTTTACAGCCCTCACAAAAGTGTCATATGAGTCAGGTGAAGGTTCTGTATTGGGAATTGCAGCGTCCAGCGTTTCTGTAAACTTCGGCCAGTTGGCTTTCCTGAAGTACAACCTACTTCTGAACGGAACTGTCTGTGGTCTAACTGCTGCGTAGATTTCGCACATGATCGGTCTGTGCTGTGTATTTGGAATAGGATTGCAGACAGATTTTATGCACTGTTGTGAGATGTTCTCGCTGCAAAATATCAGATCAGGGTTGTATCTGCTTTTCCATCTGCCACTGATGATAGATGCAGGTTGCTTAGGGTCATGTATAAGGCTCAGATGGTTGCCTTCCGCCCATTATTGTAATACCATTCTCATCATCATGCTCATAGCCCCCACGTGGTGCTGTGACAGTTGAAGTCACCAGTCACTATTTGCGTGTGTTGACTAGAAAAGTTATCTGCTAGATTGATTTTGAGATCAACGTCCAGTGGTTTGTATACGGATGTGACTGTACAGCCTTTGATTTCCAAAGTTTCGACTACTTCTCATAGTGCCTGAAAATGTGAAATGTTTCCCACGTCTTCAACAGCAGCATTCCAATTCACACCCGACCTAAGCAGTATCGGCATCCTTCCCTATCTGAACACAACACCCTACTCCTTGCTACACATCACGTATCAGAAGAACATACATAGATGTGAGACCTGTCCCGTGTGTCCTACCACTGTCACCTATTTTTGTCTCATCGTGGGTATCTCCTACAGTGTCAGAGGCAGGGCCACCCGTGAATGTGGCCACACAGTCTACTGACTCGGCTCCAACCATTGTGCCGCACCCCCCCAGTGGGGCTCGCCACTTTTTGGCGGGTTCGTGCTCGGCTACCGTGGAGCCCCAGCCTTTACAGCATTTTCTCCCTTCTGTGCTGCATGTATGTCCTCTCGCTATTCTTTTTCCCCTCCCTTGCGGAACATGTCTGGGGTATTACTGGGAATGTTCCGCATTATCTGTTCGTTCCCGTTTCCTTTCTTTGTTTACCTTCTCCTCTCGTTCCTCCGCTTGGGTGTTCGAGGGTCCTCGTTTTCTTCTTCCTCACTGTGCACTCCCGAAGGCTGGCTCACGCGTCTGATATGTAACTGGTGAGTGGGTAACGCGTAATTTTCAGCCCCGTGTCGGCTGGTAGAGTTGGCACGTACCCCATGGTACAGGCCAGGCCCAGAGAGGGATGATTGCCTGAGCTGCAACCTTCCCAAATTGCCGTATGATTCCTCCGTCAGGTGTTGGGGAGGTGCGAACAGTCACCTAGGGCAGGTGCCCCCATTTGTGAAGGAGCGTGCCACCGGAGATGCTGGCAATCTTGGGGGATTTTCTCGCCGTGAACAAATCATCTTCACAGTCGACGTCTATGAAACGTAAACGGTATGAGGCTAACGATTCAAAATCCCTTCCAGCTGCACCACGGTTCCTCATGGTCTCTTATACTGAAGACTGTCAGTCCTTCGCCCTGGTAAATCCGTTTATTGTTCAGAAAGGTATTGATGCGATTTTGAGCCCTGCTGCTTCTGATTCTCAATCGCAACAACCGCTTACCACCTAACTTCTCCACAGAAACCCTGTTTGTGTCGAGGCCCTTGGACCTCTGAATTCTTCCTGTGGCTTTAATTAAACTAGGCTGCTTGACTGTTTAACTGAGGCTGAAATCCAATCTTATCTCTCTGATCAGTGTGTCATTTCCATCCATCGGGTTATAAAAATGGTAGACTCCTCTCTAATGCCCACCTGCACTATTTTTATCACTTTTGATATAGTGGTGCTTCTGTCCAAGATCAAAGCAGGCTATGAAATTATAACAGTTAGACAGTACACTTCTAACCTGATGTGCAGCTACCAGTGTCTTCGTTTTAACCACACTAGAACCTAATGTCGACACCCAGCCAAGTGTGTAATCTGTTGTAGGGATGTGTATGAGGGCAATCGTCTGCCTCCTTCTCTCCGCTGTATCAAGTGCAATGGCGGCCGTGCCGCCGCCTCTCTGTATTTTCCTGTGTTCCTTGATGCGTGGGCTGCCCAAGAGATCTGTGTAAGGGAAAAAGTACCTTACCCAGTCACTCGCAAGTTATTGGTTAGTCGCAAATACTGTGTTCTCCCGTCTGGTACCTATAGTTCTGTTCTTAGTACGTCTAGATTCATGAAGGACATGCCCACACAGACATGCGACCTCAAATTCAGCTCTGAGGTTGTGAAATAGCCCAGCGTCACGGTAGCATGGCCATCCCCCCGTCCAGATGTGCAACAAGACATCAAACTTTCAGCTCAAGGGGCGAAGCCACCAGTTGAACAACTGGTAGGCCAGAAAGGGCAGGAGTAGTACTCCCATGGAGACTTCCTACATCCCTCCAGCCAAACAACCCCCAACTGTCCCTTTGCTAACCAGAAAGGCTTGAAGCAGTCCACCAAAGGCAAACGATCTTCCGCTCCGCCAACTCTGCGATCCTCTTCGACAGTATTGCTGTGTGACACCTTAGCCTGGCTGGCCTGAGTGTTGCCTGTGCGCACCACCAACCGTTTTTCTGCGTTGGACTCCATAGACCGACAGCACAAGCAATCCAATGCTTCTGTGCACCCCATGGAGCGGGATCCTCCTGCATTCGTGCCCTGAAGCAGTGACTCTTCGCAGGCTGACACTCGGCAGCCACCGAGATGACACTCCGTCTCGTCCACATCGTGACTCTCCTCCACTCGAACGTTCGTGGCCTTCGGTCCCAAAAAGAGGATTTACGGCAGCTTTTAGCATCGCAGCATCCCCTTGTACGCTGCCTTCAGCAAACGAAATCGCAGTCTCGCGACCACTTGAAGCTTTGATATTCCTTCCTGAGTCGTTTTGACCTTCCCCCTGGGGTCGGCAATCCATCTCATTGGGCTGTCACGCTGCTCGTAGGGGATGACGTTCGTAGTCTAGCCATCTTCAAGCTGTTGCAATTCCCCTTTATCTTCCTCACCTGACTTTTTCCCCCTGTAACGTTTACATCCCTTAGTCATTTGATGTCACCAGGGCAAACTTCCTTCAGCTTATTGGGCAACTACCTCCTACATTTCTGCCACTCGGCGACTTTAATGAACACCATCCCCTTTGTGGTTCTCCCAGAACCTGTCGGAGAGGTTCCCTCTTGACTGACCTTCTTAACCAACTCTACCTCTTCTGCCTTAACAGTCGAGCACCCACATTCCTTTCTGACTCCTCCCACACATATTCTCATATGGACCTATACTTCTGCACTTTCCAGCTCTCCCATCGTCTTGTGTGGTCCACTCTTTGTAACATCTACTTGAGCGTCCATTTCTCATGTGCTATCAGTCTGCTGACTCCTACCTGACCTGTGTGCACACCGAACTGGCATCTTACTAAGCCTGACTGGCGGCTTTACTCCTCCCTGGCGACCTCCAAAGAACAGTATTTCCCCAGCTGTGATGACCAGGTGGAATATCTCACAAATGTTATCCTTACTGCTGCAGAACATTCCATTCCTCGCAATTACTCTTCACCACGTCATGTCCCAGTCCCTTCGTGGACTGAGGCATGCCGCGACGCAATTCGCGCACGGAGATGTTTTCTCCACGCTTTTACTGCCATCCTATGATGACAAACTGCATTCATTAAAATCAGATGCGTGCAAAGTGTCGTCGCGTTTCTCGGGAAAGCAGAAAAGCTAGCTGGATTGCATTCATTAGTTCTTTTAACGGTTCCACCTCTTCTTCTGTCATGTGGGCCAACTTCAAACGACTGTCTGGGACCAAGATCCATTTGCCAATTTCTAGCTTGAAAGTAGCAGACGATATCATCGTGAACCCTATTGCTATCTCAAATACTTTGGGTCGCCATTTTGCCGACCTTTTGAGCTCTTACCACTATCACTTTGCCTTCCTCCACCAGAAATGAGCGAAGGAGGCTCTGGCGATACCTTTCCCTTCTCAGAATAGTGAGTGCTATAGTGCCGCCTTTACTATAAGGGAGCAAGATCGTGCTCTCAGCTCATCCCGATCCTCCGCCCCAGGGCCAGATGTTGTGCAAATTCAGATCTTGCAGCACCTCTCTCTTGTAGGCAGGCGTTTCCTACTTAACATGTACAACCGCATCTGGGCAGAGGGCACATTTCCTGGCCATTGCCATTAAGCCACTGTCACCCTCATACCTAAGACCAGTAAGGATAAAAAGCTTCCCTCTAGCTTACGCCCCATTTCTCCCACTGACAATATTTGCAAGGTGACGTATGAATCACGCCCGGCTCGAGTGTCATTATTTACTAACGACTGCACAGTGTGGATTTAGAGTGTGGCGTTCTGCAGTTGACCATCTCGTTAGTTTGTCCATCCGTGTCATGAATGGTTTTCTGCGGAAATCCCAGACTTTGGCCGTGTTTTTCGATTTGGAGAAGGCCTACAACACCTGCTGGAGAACTCTCTACATGTGGGGCTTCCGTGGCTGCCTGCCCCGTTTCCTGCGGGAATTTTTAGAAGGCAGAGTTTTCAAGGTGCATGTGGGTTCTGCCTTGTAGGACACCTTTATCCAGGAAGACGGTGTGCCTCAGGGTTCTCTCCTGAGCATCATCCTATTAGCTATCGCCATTTACCCTATAATGGCCTGTCGCCCACCGGACATCTTCGGCTCCCTCTTTGCCTTCTATTCCAGTTCTCACGGACCTGTCACTGAGCGGCGTCATCGACGACGTCTCGATCGTCTGTACTCCTGGACCACTTACAATGGTTTTAGTTTTTCCACTGACAAACCCGTCGGTATGAATTTCTGGCGGCGCAAATGGTTTCTCCTACCATCTTTACATTTTAGGCATGTTGCCCTTCCGTTAGTTGAAACTACGAAATTCATGATGCTCATGCTCGCTAGGAAACTCTTGGTCCTCCCATGTGTCTTACTTGGCAGCCAGTCTTACGCGGTTCCTCAATGTCCTACATGTCCTCAGTGGTACCTCCTGGCATGCTGATCGAACCTCCGCTTGTAGCGATCCATTTTCCATCCGAAACTCGACTGTGGGTGCTTTGTTTATGCATCTGCACGTCCAGCCTCTTACGCCATCTCAACACATCCGCCATCGTGTTATCCATTTGCCCACTGGCGCCTTTTACACTACCCCAAGTGAGAGCCTGTATGCTGAAGCTGCTGAACTACCACTGTCCTACCGTCATGACTTTCTCCTCAGGCATGCTGTTTGTCTGCCACGCGTGGCCACCCATGCTATGCCTCCTCGTTCGATGCTTACTTCGATCGCCAGTACGGGGCACATCCCTCTTCCCTGTTACCTCCTGGAGTCAGTTTCCGGCGCTTGCTTTCAAACTACCTGCAACTTCCCCAGTGGGTGTGAATGCTTCGCCAATTTCGCTTCGTGAAGTGGCCCTTGTTAACCTCGGCCTTCATTGACTTCGTAAGGACACTACTCCAGCCTTACTCTGTCGCCTTCAGTTTCGTTAGTTTCGCACAGAATTTCGCGGTAGTACATTTGTGTACACTGATGGCTCTGACTGACAGTAGGGTCAGATGTGCCTTCGTCATTGGCACTCACGTCTTTAATTGTCGGTTTCCGACACACTGCTCAGTATTTACAGCCGAGCTCTTCGCCTTGTATCAGGCCACAGAGCACATCTGGCGTCACAGACTATTAAATTGTCGTGCTCACACACACTAGGCGCCCTTCAAAGTCTCTGTGCGTTTTACACCGCCCATCCCTTAGTGCAACTTTATCACTCGTGTTGGAGCCACTGTGAATTTGTGGATTCCTGGTCATGTCGGTCTGCCAGGAAACGACGCTGCTGCCAAGGCTGCAGTCCTCTTACCTCAGCCCACTAGTTTCTATATTCCCTCCAGTGATCACTGTGTTGCTGTCCATCAGGAGGTAGCGTCCCTTCGGCATCGCCATTGGTCCTTCCTTAAAGGAATAAGCTCAAGATTATTAAGCTTCTCCCAGTGGCATGGGCGACCTCCTCTCGGCTCTGCCGCCTGGAGGAAGTCATTTTAACTCGGTTGCGTATTGGGCACTGTCTTTTTAGCCATCGTCATTTTATAAGTGGCGCTCCCCCACTACTTGTTACACTGCGCCCAAATTTTAACTGTTCGCTTCCTCCCGGCTGAAAGTCCATTTCTTAACCTTTTATGTTCCCACTTGCCGTCTGATTTATCGACCGTTTTAGCAATTGACGCGTGGGCTGTGGACCGCGATTTAGTTTCTGTCCGTGAAAGCGATATGACGAAAGGCATTTAATTTTTAGTTTTGGACCTCCGTTTTGTATGGTGACTTTAGTAGCTCTTTCTCCACGTCCCTGTTTTTCACTGTCTTCTATTACGTCAATTGGGATTGACGTTTAGTCATTTTTAACACCTCTGTCTTCGTGTTCTATAGTTTTGACGTGTGCGCATACGACCCCGGTTGTTTTTGCGCCCAAAAACGACACTCTGTACCGCATTCTACGTGAGCATCTCCTCTGACGAGCAGTTTGTCACTGTGAATGGCCACTGCTAGACTGTGGCTGAGAGGCAGCTGGACCGCCCAGTTTCAGTTGGTTGCCTGACCTGATGTGCTAGACTTCGACTGCTTCGTGGTCTGCGCTGTAACTGTTCGGGCCTCATCTACACCTGCTTCTGTTCCAACGCCTGCTCCCATTCCAGCTCTACACACGCCTACTGTGCCCCCCCCCCCCCCCCCCCAGTGCACCTGTACAGTTTTTTCACCTTTTATGCTACTCTCCCCAACCCTTCCCCCTTTCCCCATCCAACCGTCCTGTCACAACACTATATGTGCTTCCTCCCATAGGCAGCACTGCAGCATCCTACACCACCCTTTCCTCATACTGCCCTCCATCCCCATGACACATTTCGTGTGTACAGCCACATCAGCTGAGATAGCTGTTCTCCGCGTTTAGGCCTTACTACCCTCCCGTGTGTGTGCACGGTTTTTCTTTTTCATCATTTTATGGAGGAATAAGTTCTGTGTTCTTACAATGCGCTTGGTTGATGCTCAACATCTCTTCTATGTGGTGAGTTGTAATCTGTCCTATCTCATATTGTTGCCCCATCCGGGATTTTCTAAGGTGTAAATTACACATTTTGACATTCTCAGCATCCTTGCAGCAACACACCCTAACAGAATCTCAAAATATGTATCAAAGTAAATAATATTGTTTGATTGGAGAGTAATTCTGCTTCACCTACACTGTCCACATATTCTCGTAACTGTTGTTGCATGCACTATTTGACTAGTGCTGCTCGATTATTCTCATCTCACAGCACGATGGTGGAATGTGGTGTATCACAGGTAATGGGATCTTGGCTTGGCCACACACGTTGTGAGGATGGTGGAAACCTCTATAAATAGCGCCTCAGCCTTGCGGTGGGCTGTGTGCCAAAGAGATGGGCGGCTGTGGAGATGGAATAGTCGTTAGCGGGCAACCTCTGAGGGACCTGCTCTGCCTCAGTTGTATAAAGTCTACCTAGGCACACAGGGCTCTATCTAGAGACTTTTATTTAACTAGTTCTTCCTGGGACCGAGATGGAGCCTTCCAATTTTTCTCTTTCCCCCTCCAGTGGAATCGATGGGCCATTGGTAGGTACCAACACCCAGTCTAATAACAGGGTTCATCCAGCCAGTCCAACAGGCTCTGTTAACAGTAACAGAATGCATGCTGGTTGTCTGAATGTGTTTGCAATAGTTAAATGCAAAGAGTAGCTTTGATAAAGTTCCACTATTCTGCGTATAAAGATGTTTGGAGGGTTTTGCTGGAAATTAAAATCTTTCAAACGCTAACCAAATGGGACGCTGTTGGTAGAAACGTCTAGTTCCCAACAAGTGAAAGACATCCGGCACAATGCCCTGTAGAGTATGCAATAGAAAATGAACTGCTGAGTGGGTGACGCCAGGAAGGTATTGTTGGTGTGATAAACATAATTGAATGGGTGTGTGGTGATACAGTGCAATCACTCTTTTACACTTACTATCAACAGCACGAAACTTCCAGAGTATGTTAAGGCAGTATTCCTTAGTCTAGATGTGTGGATTTTTTTTCCCTTGAACACAATGCGCCGTTTTAAATACCAGCACTTGGGACTAACTACTGTTCCTGAAAGGGAGACGCCACTTCGGGCAAATGCTGTAAGACTGCCCTTAAGGGAGTCTCTTGTTCATCTCTTCGGAAGTTTGTAAGTTTCTCTGGGGATCTCCCGGTCTGGAGTATGGATTGCAGTGTCTTCCTTGAAGAAAGGAAGATGCAGAAGATAAAAACATCAAAGTGCCTCCCATATGGTGGAGCCAAAAAGATCTATAAGGCTATGCAGCTGCCTCCTTTACTTCAGTTCTCAACATCCAAACCGGAAAACCGATGCTGCTACATGAATGAAGATCCCTATTGCTAATACTACTACTACCAGCTGTGTTTCTTAATGCACTTGGGTGCTGGAGTTACTTCGTAGCCCATACCTCCTCCCAGAACGCCAGACAAGGCAGCAGTTACCGATGTTGCAGAACTCCCTGAACCTCCAAAGGTTTGAACTGGCCCACCATCCAGCACTGCCTCTACCACCTTGGTGGTTGTGGCTCCGAAACCTACCCAATATAAACAAAAATAGACGTCAAAGAACTGGCCGCTAATGGAGACAGGAAGGAAATAGTCTGACTTTCATGTCGTCTAGACTAAGGAGGAGCAAGGAGAGGATGTTGTTTGGCGGCTGGTATACTCTTCCAACAACACAAACTGCACACACACACACACACACACACACATTAAGTGGGTTTTTCATTCATAAGAATGGAAAGTTTACTTAACTCAATAGGTATTCGTTGTGGTACATGATCTTGAGTGCAGTCCTCAGCCTCACTGCTGCAGAAGTACAGTGTCTATGTTCACAATTAGGGTTGCTATGTGCTGCCTGGGTCTGTGATAGTGGCGGAGCTAACTGCTACTGTGCCTCCTGCAGGGCTGTGACATCATCTGGAGACATTTTTTCAGACAATGGCAGAGCAATTTGCGCTGACTAGTGCCACTGTCAGCGGGGATACAACATTCTGTCTTTACCGCTTCACCATGGTAAACGCTGAGTTGGACATAAGGTCTGACAATTATGTGGTCTAAAATTACCCACTCTGCGTGAGAGAGTTGGACTCTGCATTGTCAGCAGCTTGTGACACCGTGCCCAGTCACGACGAAACCCGTACAGCATGCTGCAAAACTTGCAACCAGCGTCAAAGAAAGTCCTCCGAAGTGGTCTAATTTGATAAGGCAGACAAGCAACTTTCCCAGCAAATGGAAGCAGGGAATTTTGGTGCCTCTTCTCAAACTGGGAAAGTACCAAACGTTTCCCAGTGGTTACTGGAGTGTCGCCTTAACGAGCTGTATAGGCAAGACCTTGGAGCGAATGGTTAACGGTGGTCTGGTCTGGGTGTTAGATACAAGGCAGCTCGTAAGTTGCTCTCACTATCGATTCAGGAGATAGCTATCCATTGTCGGCAACGAGACCCTGCAAGAGACCGCTATACAGCAGGGTTTCCTGTGCAAATAGCCTCATTCTTTATCAGTAAAATATACGACACGTCTTGGAGACACCATATTGTAAGGCAGCCCCACCAATGGGGCTTCTGTGGTGATCTCCCTTCCTTTATGCGGTAGTTTTTATTGAAGCACTTTTTTTTCATTTCCAAGTCGTTGACATGTTGTCGAATAGTTTCGAGCAGGAGGATGTCGCTCAAGGCAGTGTTGTAATTGCTACCATCTTCGCCATATCCGTAAACAGTATCATATGTATGGTAAGGAGTGCCATACAATGTTCGTTATTTGTGAATGATTTTGCAGTGTTCTGTTCCTCCTTCGGTATTGAAACAGCAAATCGTCAGTTGCAAGTGAAAGTAGAAAGGATTGATTGATTAGGAGCGGGCTGCAAACACCGCCTTTACATTTTCTGCAGAGAATAGTGTGTGTGTGTGTGTGTGTGTGTGTGTGTGTGTGTGTGTGTGTGTGTTTCAATGTCGTATTTTTAATTTACTTGAACTGCATATGTGGAACACCATTCTCGCTTTTAAAGCCTGTGCAGTTTCTATGCCTCATTTTTGACTCCACACTATTGTGGTTACCACACCTGAAGGCAAGTTCCCAGAAGACACTAAACATTTTAAAGTTTCTTTGCCACAGGTTTTGGGGAGCGTGTGAGATATGTCTGCTCCAGTTTTACAGGGTTTACATGCAGGCCTGACTGGACTTTCGGTGCCTAAACAGAGGGCCTCTTTTTGTTCCTCCGTTTTCCCACAGTTTGTCCTCTAAATTCGGTTGTCTCCAGAGTTCACTGTATTCGATGGCAAATTTCCATGATCCTTAGGGCCATGTACGAGACGAGATGTGCCATGCCTGCTAAATTCCTCATGTTTCAACCCCCCCTCCCCCTGAGTTGCCTTCAGTCTCTACAATGCTTGTATCCAACTGATAAAGTATTCCAGGATGTCCAGAACGCCTTCCTCTGGCCACAAAGCCTGGAAAAGGAAGACACTCTGCTGGGCGCCAGGGCACACGGGTATTGTGGGGAACGAAAGAGCGGCTGTAGCAGCCGAGGAGTCGTCGTGATATAGTCCTTGGTTAGTTTCGTGTGTCATTCCCCTCGCATGCTATTGTCTCACTGCTGAGGTGAAGAGTCGTGCGTCGACGGAAAGAGGAGTGGTAGGAACTGACAGCTGACAAGCTGCTCATAGTGAAGACCACTATGTGGCCACAGTGTACCACCTTCCATCTACATAGGCGGGACGAGGTTCTCCTTACTTGCCTACACACAGGCCACACCTCTGTCGCATGAGTTCTTGCTCAGGCGAGAGGACCCTCCGACATGAGCTGCTTGTGGCATACAGATCACCGTCCACCACATTTTATTAGACTGTGTTTTACTTTCGGAGGGGAGGGCAGCAGCGGATTTCTTGACAGACGTGCCCTCTATTTCAAGCAACATGCAAACGAATGTGGCAAGAGCTTTAAAGTTCAGAGATCTGTTCAACTTCTCTCCAAAAAATTTAGGGCGTTGTTCTTAATGTGTTACCTGGGCGATTGCCTCACCCACGATTTTTGTAACTGGTCAGCCAGACTCATTCCTCGTACCTTTCTTTCAGCTTCTGTGTGCTCCGCCAATCCGTTTTGTGTAAGATATTTTGACGACCGACCAGATCATTTTCATAGGGTTGTATCGGGGTGGCGAGGACGTTACACGACTAAACTTGTGGCACTGGGAGGGGACGATCATGTCGGTCGTCGAAATATTGTGCACGAATTGGAAATGACTCATCTGAACACACGGAAGTGAACTGTCGATGGCTTGTGTGGAGGAAACCTGACAAATCGGGCAGTAGATTAATTCACATAAATGGATGGCACTGTGGAAGGCTCGAAACATGCTGTTTACATCTTTGTTTACTGCAAAGCGGCGATTTTGTGGGCTGGAGTAAGCAAGACTCGCTAGTGTGTAAGCAAGCTGCAAACGTCTGCGAAATCCAAAAATACATTTATGGTGTTTATTCGGAGACTTGACAAGAAAACAAGAGGATGAAAATTTAGGTGCTTGGTTACTTATAGTGAGGCAGTTCTGGTCGAGAACGCGAGTCATCCATAGTTCCCTTCAGTCATGTTCGCCATCTGTCTTAGATTTAGATGGGAACCTCCCCTTGTAAGCTTGTCGGCTCGTGTGTTGTGATATACACTCCTGGAAATGGAAAAAAGAACACATTGACACCGGTGTGTCAGACCCACCATACTTGCTCCGGACATTGCGAGAGGGCTGTACAAGCAATGATCACACGCACGGCACAGCGGACACACCAGGAACCGCGGTGTTGGCCGTCGAATGGCGCTAGCTGCGCAGCATTTGTGCACCGCCGCCGTCAGTGTCAGCCAGTTTGCCGTGGCATACGGAGCTCCATCGCAGTCTTTAACACTGGTAGCATGCCGCGACAGCGTGGACGTGAACCGTATGTGCAGTTGACGGACTTTGAGCGAGGGCGTATAGTGGGCATGCGGGAGGCCGGGTGGACGTACCGCCGAATTGCTCAACACGTGGGGCGTGAGGTCTCCACAGTACATCGATGTTGTCGCCAGTGGTCGGCGGAAGGTGCACGTGCCCGTCGACCTGGGACCGGACCGCAGCGACGCACGGATGCACGCCAAGACGGTAGGATCTTACGCAGTGCCGTAGGGGACCGCACCGCCACTTCCCAGCAAATTAGGGACACTGTTGCTCCTGGGGTATCGGCGAGGACTATTCGCAACCGTCTCCATGAAGCTGGGCTACTGTCCCGCACACCGTTAGGCCGTCTTCCGCTCACGCCCCAACATCGTGCAGCCCGACTCCAGTGGTGTCGCGACAGGCGTGAATGGAGGGACGAATGGAGACGTGTCGTCTTCAGCGATGAGAGTCGCTTCTGCCTTGGTGCCAATGATGGTCGTATGCGTGTTTGGCGCCGTGCAGGTGAGCGCCACAATCAGGACTGCATACGACCGAGGCACACAGGGCCAACACCCGGCATCATGGTGTGGGGAGCGATCTCCTACACTGGCCGTACACCACTGGTGATCGTCGAGGGGACACTGAATAGTGCGCGGTACATCCAAACCGTCATCGAACCCATCGTTCTACCATTCCTAGACTGGCAAGGGAACTTGCTGTTCCAACAGGACAATGCACGTCCGCATGTATCCCGTGCCACCCAACGTGATCTAGAAGGTGTAAGTCAACTACCCTGGCCAGTAAGATCTCCGGATCTGTCCCCCATTGAGCATGTTTGGGACTGGATGAAGCGTCGTCTCACGCGGTCTGCACGTCCAGCACGAACCATAGGGTTAAGTGGCAAGCAGAGAAAGATGCTCTCCACAACATGGTTTGCATAAGGACTGATGGGGATTCCTTGTTGGCCGCAAAAAGAACTTACAAGACAAGTTTGTGGAAGTGGCAGTCATCTGTATAATGAAAAGTGGGTCAGTTTTGATCAAAACAGCATCCCCTGCCCAGTCACAGGTGCTGCTTGCTTACAACACGCTGGGTGACATACAGGTGACTGTCACTCCTCCATAACATTCTAAATATAATTCAGGGCATCATATGCCGCCAAGTTCTGCTCTTGCAATCTGATGAGCTGTGCACCAGTTTGGAGTGAGGGGTGTACACTGCATTCATCATGAACATGGGGGACCAACGGACAATGGGTTGCTATAGGTGCCTTCATCTTGGCCTGTGAGGGCAATTAATTGCCTGAAAAGGTCAAGGTGATTATATACCGATACGTGATGTGAAACTGTATGCCCCCCCTTCCACGATGCAGTGCTTAAAATGTCAACTGTGGAATGCACCATTCCCCCCTGCTCACCAGGATGCACCATCTTCCAGAGTGAAGATAAGAATACGAGACCCTGGATGATCTAACTTGTCAAGAGCCAAACAAGTATGAGTGGTTGCACCCAGCACATATAAATGTCATATGCTGCAACTGTCATGACCTTGCCTGCTTTGGCAACAGTACTCTCACCAGCTACATCTCCAACAGTGGGGCTTCAGGGCTGCTTGACCAAGCCTCCTCCCCCCCCCCCTCCCCATAGTTGGCAACTCTCCTCCTGCTACTTCCACCTCACCTACTTGAAAATCATGGACTTCCCACCCATCAGGGACATTGGTCCCCCACCTCCCAGCCAGACAAGTCATGTTCCTCTGGCTTGCCTAGCCAGAAAGAGGTCCCTTGGGACATGAGACACTTGCTTCCAGGGTTTCCACTTGTCTGCAAAGAGGAAGAAGAAGAAGAAGAAGAAGAAGAAGTATCGAAAGTCCTCAAACAAGGAAATTCTGGTAGCCCCCACACCACCAAATCGCACCTGTTCCATTCCTGTGACCAAGGAAGAGATTCTGGTGTCCCATGAGGCCCAGTTGGTACCACGTAGTGGAACCCAGAACCTGTGTATATCGATGCTATGGCAGCACGTGACCCTAAGGCATAGCCACCTCCTTGGTCGCTTTACGGCCCCACAGTACTTCAACATTATTATTCTCCAGTGGATCTATAGCAGTTTTTTCCACCTCCAGGCTGAGCTATGACATCTTTCAAACACTTCCCCTGCCTTCCATATTGCCCTTCAGGAGGCTCGTTTTCCACCAATGCAGACCCTGGCCCTTCATTGATAGGGTGGGTATTATAAGACTTGTGCTACCTATGACATGGTGTCAGGCAGAGTTTGCACATATATTCAGGACACTCTTTGTAGTGAACTTGTGCCTCTTAATACACCTTTAGAGGTTGTGGCTGTTTGAGTAAGGGCATTTCAGAATATCACCTACTGCAGTGTTAACTTCCCACACCCCCAACGGTAAAGTGTGTCAGAATATACTGTAATCATTGGTTTCTCAGCTTCCCCCACCTTTTTGGGGATTTCAATGCCCATGACTTTTTTTGGGGTGGCACTACAATTATTGGCCATGGCAAAGACCATGAAAGTGTACAGCCACAACCTGACCCTTGCCTACTGATTTCTGGTAGCCCCACAAACTTCAGCTTGGTGCATGCAACTTTCTTGGTTATTGACCTTCGTATCTGCATTCCTTGTCTTCTCCCATCCATCCATCCATCCATCCCTCCCCAAGAGAGTCCATGACATGTGGTGACCACTTCCTGATGTCTTCTCTGCCGAGATGGGCTCTCAGTGTTGACCAGGGTACTTTCACATCTCCTTTCACCCTTGGCTTCCTGCTGCATGGAGATACTGATAAGGCAGCTGAGAATATGAATGCACTCAATCTTTGGCAGCTGAATTGGAGATCCCCTGTCTGTGGACCTGCCCCAAAAGAAGACAGTACCTTGGTGGTCATAAAATGCTACAGAGGCCATTAGAGATTGTATGTTGGCTCTCCAATGCTTACTGAACGGGCGCTGAGGACCTTGCTGTCGTGCACCCACAAAACCCTTCTACCTCTACCTCCTCTCCAATGCTCTAAGCAGCACTCACAAAGCACCTTATCACCTGTAAGCAGCTTCATGTTCGGGTCTGCCACCTAACAAAACAAAGGAAATAAGTTTGCTGGAAATGGAATCATTAAACCATAAGACTATGTACCTCTCCTGTCAGGTTTGGGCTAAGATCAGAGATCTCTATGGATACCAGACACCTACAGATGAGCCTCGTATTACCTTGAATGGCACTGTCTGCACCGACCCAGGTGCCATTACTGAACATTCTGCTCTTCTTTATGCTCGGGCATCTGCATCTGAGCATTATCAACCTGCCATTTGTCTCCTGAAAGAGTGGATGGAAAAAAGCAATTATCTTTCACTACACACCACTGGAGCCATGTAATGCTCCATTGAGCAAGTGGGAATTTGTCGGTGTCTTAGTCCACTGCCCTGATACAGCCCTAACACGAGACCACATCCGCATCCAAGTGATTAAACATCTATCAGGGTACTGTTGGTGTCATAGCTTTACCATCTTTAACAGCATCAGGAGTGAGGGCAAGTTCATATCACAATGGCAAGAAAGTGTATTTGTCCCAGTATTGAAACCGCGTAAGCACCTTCTAGAGATGGGCCATTATAGCCCAGTTAGTATCACCAATGCTCTCCGTAATTTTCATGAATGCAGGGTGAGCCAGCAGTTGTGTTGGCTCTTTGGGTCTCGGGATGTTCTTGCTTCGTTCCAGAGTGGAAGCAAATTTTGTGTAGAGGTTTATGAATTCTTATGCCAGATAGGCACCACTGAAGCAAAGTGATGGAGATCTAGCAATGAAGTGGATCAAAAATCCAAGCAAAGAACAGTAGAGTACCAACAGCCCATGTGCCACCAAAGGATATAAGACTGGACCATGTCTGTCACTTGGAAGTAAGGCAGAGATGCAAATTTCCTGAATATAATGAATCTATGTGGGTTTATTGTGAAAAGTATCTAGTCCCATTGTGCAGTAACAAAAATGAAGTGCTTTAACACTAGAACTGCTGATACTTGGACGTACCTACAGTAGAACCACAGCTGGGTCACTAATGACCCGCGATCTTTTCCTTTATTTCCCCTATGTCAGTGGGTTATTGTTACTGCTAATCAATCTATTGTTAGAAGCACTATGATATTTAGAATGAAATTAACAAAAATAAACTATGTTTACACAAATTATAACTTAATATTTTAAAACTTACATGTATATGCTGAGTGTTTTTACTGGCTACCGTTACATAATGAACACAAATAATAGTCTTTTGATGTACATTTGTTGCACACAGTTTTCTTGCAGATGTGACACTTTAGAAATGATTTGTTTCCTTCACAGTTAGACTTTACAAGGCAACGTTCACTTTTTTTGTCTGTCAGGAATATCTTCAGGTCTGACTGGGACGCTAGTTTTTCTAGTCGCTGCGTACTTCTCAGCAAGCTCCTCCACCAGCTGCAGGATGAAATCCCTGCATTTCAATTTTTTATCATTTAGAGAATTGAACAATGCCCATGCATTTATCCCAGCCAAATCCAGCAAGTTGTAAAATGTGTGAACAGGCCAATGTCTCGATGATGCTTTGACAGACTATTTGCAAGCCATTTGGTCAACCACGTCCACTCCATATTTAGAGCAGTTATAAAACGTAACAGTATCTGGCTTCTTTTTATACCATCCTCAATCGTCACATAAGGATGCATAGTGCTCAGAATCAGGACATTCTTGTTGCTCTTACAATGATAAACAGTCAAGTGTGGTATCATCTTTTTTTCAACAATACTGTGCTTTGTAACTGTTCTCTTGCCTTTTTGATATAGACTGGTATTTCCCTGCGAGATAGATTTATTGTTCCCACAAGACTCGTAGAATTAGCTTTCAGTGTGTCAGAGAGTGCTAAGGAGGTGAAAAAATTGTCACATGTGACATTTATTCCTTTTTTGAGGCAAGGTTGCATAATTTTTTTTTAGAACAAAGCCACCAAGACGCTCATGACTCCGCCTAGTATCATCCTTTCCTATATAAGGGATAGCATTCACAATATATTTTAAGTCTTTATCTACCGCCATCCAATACTTTTGCCCGTATTTGTCCGGATTTGAGGCCATAAACTGCGTGAATCTGCAACGGCACTTTGAAGGAAAAAGCTGTTCATTGATTGTTATATATGGACCCGGTATGTAGCTAGACTGCGCATTCGCAATGAACTCACTCTAGATTTCTGATAACAAAGCAAACTTGTCTTCTCTTAGTCGTTCTGATCATGTGGCTCTATTGTCAAATCTGAGATAATGCATTGTATCTCTCAATCTGTCACAAGCCGTTGTTGATTTCACAAAATTATTTCCCCACTTCACTGACCACTTGTGTCCAGTTCTAAGCTCTTAACTCCAATAGCACCATGGATGTACAATATAGCTATAAAAGCTTCCAGTTCTTTAATTTTTATAGTCCATTCATCTGAGCTCAGTACACGAGGTGCTTCAGTTTCTGTACATTTTAGAATATGTTTCAAAACTTTGTCCATTATCATTAGATGCTGTGCACTCTAACAGGTCTCACTCACGTTTTGTTTTGCATGTGGAGATGGTCCTGTCCTATCTTTGAAAACATTCTGTTGTCAATATCTTCCAGATGAACAGTCCCCTAATACTCCAACTTTCCAGGTTGTTCCATCGGGTGCTACAATATCTCTACCTGAAGGAAACTGAAGTAGTCCAGAACCCTGGGCAGTTTGTTGTCCACACTGACCTTCAGGACATCCACTTCCTTGAGATGACTTAGTCTCTGTGGCAGCTGTTCCTGTAATAGTAGTTATACATATTAGAACGTCATTTAATATTGAATATATTGTGTAATATTAGAACAAAAAACACCTTCATAAATGTAACATATAACTTGAAAAATTTCAACAGGAAACAATGTATAAACATAAGTGTTGCAATTCAAATTACTGTCTATGCAACATATACATAAACAAAAATCATTATAAAACACACATAAAAAAGCATACCTTTCTCATCAGCATACAGTAGAACCTTCTCAGGAGTAAGATATGGAAATTCTTCCTCAGATAGATACTCCAGTGGTTCACCCTCAGATTCATTATTTAAAATCTCATTTAGAGCATTTATAATGTCCGTTATGTGCATAGAAATATGGCCATAACATATTCGTAAGGTCAGACTTGTTTGAACCTGTCTTTCTCATCCCCTGCTGAAAACTGGAACATCAGCCAGAAGTGAAGTAAAAATGAGTTTCGCGATTATTGACCAAACACACTCTAACAACAGGCATGAAACTACATGAAAAATGAGATTGTTATAACGACTGCGCTGGGCGGGTCAGAACTGACCCATCCGCAGTTCTAGGTGAATCTTCACATTTCTCTTTTATGTTATCACCATAAAATGTGAAATGAAGTATAATCACTAATTACATTATTTCATAAAAGTCACAGAAATGTAACACTCTAGGCAATAATACAAAAGAGTGACAAACAAAAAAATTATCAAGTGGGTCACTCGTGGTTCTAGTGTTACGGCATTTCATATGCAAGAGGACGAAATGGTTAGTACTGAAATAAGCTGAAAAATGTACGATTAATTCTGTCTTGTATTTAAATAATTTTTCTTCATATAATCTCCTGAGACTTAAGTACTTTATTTTATTTTTCCTCTCTTCTAATATCAGTTAAGAAGTGTGTGTGTGTGTGTGTGCATAAATATTTGTGTTTACATAAATATTCCTCAAACTACTCTGAAGTGTATTTCAGAGGGTATTTTGGAAGGCACCATGTGTTAGGATTTCAAATTGCATATGGACTCAGTGAATAACGGATGATTAACTGCCTTTATGTATACAGAAAATAGTATAATTTGGTCTTCAGAGTTTCTAAGAGAGCTAAATGCATGAGGCTGAAGAATATTTCTAGATTCTTCACTGATACTGGTTCTTGTATTCTCATAAGGTGACTTCTGTGGGATAATTTGTATCTGTTTTCTCAGGATTATTGTTCCCATCAGTCGAGCAAACCTGTAACCATCCGTGACATCCTCCTTTGTATACATTCAGTCAGTTGAACAAATGGTCTGATCCCTCACACTTTTAACAATTATCTAAATTTGGCCGCACAGATGAATTGGAGTCATCCATCTGTTATGGACCTTGTAAAACTGTTCCATTTTGAATTCCTGAAAATTATTATTGTCTTAGTTTACTGTACAATTATTTTGAATCATTGATAATATAGTAAAAGTATGACATTTTTTTTTCATTTTGTGAAATCCAGAGTTTTACCTTTCTATGCATCAAATCAAGTTACCAATCTTTGCCCCACTTTGAATTTTTTTCATATATGATTCATTATTTCTGCAAATCTTTCCTGACAATAATTCATTATTGGTAAGTATCATTTGTGAAAAGTCTGAGGTTGCTATTAGTACTGTTGGTCAGCTCATTAACATAAAATAAGAATGACTAGAATTCCAGCACTGTCCTCTGGTCCAAGTCAGAAGCTATTCTTACTTGGGTTGATGAGTCTCCATCCAAAATTTCATACTTCATTTATCTAGTGCGTCACTTTATCAAATGATTGAATGTTCATACAGTTTTTTCTTTTTTAAACTCATGGTCCTGAGTTCCACAGACATTATTGTGGAAGTGCCTCCCTTCCAACAGGCAGGTAATAAATTTCTTGGTTTCCCTTGTAGTGCTTGACCCAGGTTTGCTTGAACCAACAGTGCTGACCTATGGAATGTGGTGACACACACTTCCTATTTCCACATCTGTCAAAGGGTGTTAACCATCTCTCCCAACCAGTGTGAATGGTTTTGACAAAATGGAAATGGGGTGAGAGGATAGAGGCAAGTGAAAGAAGAGACTTTGTATACTGTCCAAACACTGTCTTTGGTTGCTCCACCACTAGTAAAGGATATAGTTTTTGCACATCTGCCTATTGTTTGACACTTTATCTCCATGGTAAAACTTCTTCTCCCATAATCCTACCAAATAGTATAGTGAGAGGAGCCCTCCTCTATTCTTATTACAGTGGTTTGCAGAGTATATATGTAGACATATTGCGGTCTTTGTAATAGTGATTTACACTCAAATTTTGTTGATTTACATTTATTTAAGTGCTGAACTTTATTTTCTTTCAGGAAAGAAAATCTGATGGTGATAGCGATTCACCAGTCTCTCCTAGAAAGCGAAGACGAAGTGATAATGCAGGTAAGCTGTTTACACGCTACTGCAATGTCTCTGTTATGAGAATTTTGTGAAATGTGATCTTCCATACTCAGCAAATGGGAAGTGATTCTCCATTACATAAGTGGCATTTGTCACCCACTTGATAATTCATATTCCTATCCCAGGAAAAAGCAAACAATGTTGTTCATGGTTCATTTTGGGAATTTCTCTTAGAGCTGTCTGCATTCCTGAAATCAGAGGTCATTAGAAGTGAAAATAAATTTCTGTATTTTCTAGAATGTAAAAATTCTCTTCCATGTTTGGCATTTATTCATTACTTCATTCACCTCAAGCCACCTGTGTTAGACTATATATTTGCTGGTGGTTACTTGACACCATGCTGTTTGTTGATCTGCCCATCTAATAACATTATCTACACTCTACGTCTACACTCTGCAAACAACTATACAGTTCATAACAGGGGGTACACCTCACTGCCCGTTATTAGGGTTTCTTCCCCTGTTCCATTCGTGTATGGGGTGAAAGAAGAATGATTGTTTTAATGGCTCCACGCAAGCTGTAATTAATCTAACCACCTCCTCAGAATTCCTGTGGAATTGGTATATACGAGGTTGTAATATGTTCTGAGTGGCATAATTTGAATCCAGTTCCTAATACTTAGTAAGCAGGCTTTCTTGGAATAATTCATGTCCATCTTAAAGAGTGTGCTAGCTCATTTTATTAGCAGTTCTGTGATACTCTCCCATGGATCAAACAAACCTGTGACCATTAGTGCCACCCTTCTCTGTACATGTTTAGTATCACCTGTTGGGTCCTATTTGATATGGGTCCCATACACTTCAGCAGTATTTTAGGATGGGTGATTTACAAGCAATCTCCTTTGTAGACTGACTGGATTTCCCTAGTATACTACCAATAAATTGAAGTCTGCTGCGAGCTTTACCCATGACAGAACTTCAACATATTTATATGATAATATTGTATTGCTAAGTTTTTCATTTTGTGAAGTGCACAGTTTTTAATTTCTCAACATTTAAAACAAGGTGCCATTCTTTGCTCCAGTTTTAAATCTCATCAGGCTGTAACTGAACATTGATGTCACTTGTGTCACACTGTACTTCTTTACTCTGAGGTGACGAAAGTTGTGGGGTAGCGATAAGCACATATAAAAATGGCATTAGTATTGCATATGCAAGGCATAAAAGGCCAGTACATTGGTGGAGCTGTCATTTGGACGAAGGTCATTCATGTTAAACAGTATCAAGCATGATTCTGGCAACATGATGGGAATTAAGACTTTGAACACCGGATGGTAGTTAGAATTAGATGTATGGAGCACCCATTTCTGAAATTGTCAAGGAATTAAATAGCCAGCAAGCTCACACCAGGGAAGAACGGCATTCTTTTATTTGTTTTTTGTGAAGATGTGAAACCTATTGAAATTCATCAATGAATGAAGCTCCAGTAAGGGGCTGCATGTTTGTCACAGCAGCAAGTCTTCGAATGTAGTAGGAAGTTCACAAATGGTGTGACTTCAGTGGAAGATGCTCCTTGTCTAGGTCAGGCAGGTACAACGATTTGTGACTCCGCCGAACATTGCAGCAGTTGAAGCCATAGTGAAGCGACACTAAATGACAATGCAGCATGTTTACAGATTAATGGGTCAGTACACCACATTATGCATGATGTTCTCCAGTTTCACAAAGTGTCTGCAAGATGGGTCCCATGGCAGCTGACTCCTGAAATGAGGGAATGACATGTTGATGCTTGTGAAGATCTTCTTGAGCCCTTTGAACGAGAAGGTGATGACTTCCTTGCAAGAATCATTACTGGGGACAAAACCTGGGTTCACTTCCACCAATGGGAAACGAAGAAAGCCAGCAAGGAATGGTGCCATTCCTCATCACCAAGTGATTTCCATATGTTCGGACTACTCAAAGGCGCGATGGGAGGAAAGAAGTTCTGTTCTGATGAAGTGATGCACCATGCAGTGCATGAATGGGTTGCATCGACTACCAAAGAATTTTTTTCTAAAGGAATTTATACACTTTGTAAGTGCTGGAGGACTTGCGTTGAGCGTGGGTGAGATTATATTGAAAAGTGATACAGCTTTGTACCATTTCTGCACAGTAAAAAAAAAATAAAAAAAATATTTAAGGTTTTCATTTGACTCACCCTCATACTTATTTTACTCATCTTTTCAGTGGTAAGCAGAGAGTGATTCTTTCCAGATGAAAGGCAAGGCCTTTCATAAAAATCAGTCATGTTGTATACCAGCTGTGCTGTAATTTCCATGTCACGTTTAACCTGAATGTGATCACCAAACAGCTGTTCAGAGACCATCTCAAATTGCCGCAAAGAGCAAAATTGACTACTCAGTTGCAGAATATGCTGCCAAGAAAGTGATACTCAGCTATTACCTCACTTCATAATCCATGGCATCAGAGTTCCCAAGCATTCTCGCCTCATCACTTCCCTCAGCTCCTATATCAGATTCCCTGACATAAGTAGAGGGTTTTGCCTTGTCAATGCTTTCAGTCTCAGAATCCTCCATGTGTCAGTCTTCACTAGCTCCTGTCCCAGACACATGTCCACCTCTGCCCCTGTCCTGTGCCTTGTCTTTCTCTCTCTTCACTTTCAATTCCTCTCCAACGCAATACTTTTCTGTCCCGCACTTACTCCCATCACACTAAATTGCACACTACATGCAACTTCTTCTTCTCTGCCAATGGCTGGGCCATGTACAGGCTGTTACATTTGAATTCAGACTGCAGGAAGCATTGTTCTTTCTGTGGGAGTTCATTTTTATGTTGCCTAATGTGGACATGCATTAATATCTCCCACAAATGCACAACTGTGATAAGAAAGGACTTCCAGTCTCTTTAAGAGTCACAGTTGCTATAATTAAAAAACTGCCTGATTCTAAGACTTATCTTGGAATCCATTCAAAGTAAAATTCTCAAACACAGTTCAAAATGAAGGTAATGCCATATAGTTTTTTGTGGTAGTTTTGTGCTATTTTAAGGACTTACATATATCATAATTTTCATCATGATTAACATTTTTTCCAAAAACACAATTTTAAATGGAATAAAAAGTGTTTTATATAATTCAGCATTGATTTAAAAACAATGTTAGTAAACTTTCTATGGTACCTTCAATGAAGGGTTATAGACAAAATAAAAAGGAATCGAAATAGTGGCAAATGCTGCTGAGTGCACTATGGTGTATTACACAACCTCCATGAAGCATGATGACACCATCATTGATAGACTACTGTTCGTTTCAATGTGGGAGGATGCTGAGAAGTGGCACCTGAAGAAACGACCTTCTTTTTGTTCCCATGATCAATGACCAGATGGCATGAGAAGGAAAGAGGCTTTCCTTTTCATTCTGTCTGGTAAGCCTCCCGTGATCTGGGGTTCAGGCTGACTTTTCTGAACTCTGCGTCTTTTCCTAAATCTCTCTCTAGTCCTTATCCTTCACAACACATCCTTCCCCTTGAACACTTCTGCCAGGAGGAGGAGCCACTGGCTCCAAAAACTAGCAAAAATAATACCTTTATTGAAACTTCCTGACAGATTAAAACTGTGCGCTGGATCAAGACTCAAACTCGGGACCTTTGCCTTTCACTGAAAAGTGCTCTACCATCTGAGCTATGCAAGCATGACTGACACCCCGTTATCACAGCTTTACTTCTGCCAGTATCTCGTCTCCAGTAAAGCTGTGAGGATGGGCTGGATCCCTGCCCTCCTCCCTCCCCTTTCCCCTACACGTTGTCTGGTTCTTTGTGCCATTTTGTTTCACCTTTCCACATGTCTTCTTCCACTGGTGTTGTCACAGTCATACTGTGGTGTGGGGACAGGGATGGGTTGGCAGCAGGGCTGGGGCATCATCATGTCTAGCACCTTAGAGATTCCACCTGCTGTCACCTTCTACAACATCCCTCATGTTCTTCAATTTCCCTATCATCTCATCATTTGTTTCATCTCTTTCTTTGCGTGTTTTCCTTTAGCATTTATTGCCCTGTGTCATTTGTGTTGTTTTTTGTAACCCAAACAGACCTTCCCTGAGGTTGGATTCAAACAGCTTTTCCATTCTTCTGCTAAGAATTAGTGTTAGTATTTTGCAGCCATGAAATACTCTCACTTATCAGTACCTGCTTTCTTTGAAAATGGAATCATTACACTCTTCTTGTAGTCTCACGGTATTTCACCTGTCTCGTACACCTTGCTCATCAGATGGAATAGTTCTATTTTGTCACGGCTGCTCTCCCAAGGCTATCAGTAATTCTGATTGGATGTTGTGTACTCAAGGGACCTTGGTTTGACCCGGGTCCTTCATTGCTCTGTCAAATTCCTCCTGCTGTATCATATCTCCCATACCATCTTCTGTCTACTGTTTCCATAAAGTTGCTTACAGCTTCACCTCCTATGTATAGACCCTCTATTATACTCCTTGCAGTAATACTTCTTTATTTAGTAGTTTCTGTCTATCTCAGTTCTTGATATTCATACAGCTGCTAATGTTACCTCCAAAGACCTCTTAAATTTTCCTGTTGGCAGTGCTTATCTCTCACCTTGTGATATATGCTTCTAAATCCTTAAATTTGAACTCTAGCCTTTCCTGCTTAGCAATTTTATACTGCCTGTCACTCCTTTGTAGATGTTTGTGTTCACTTTTATATGCTTCATTTGCTGCATTTTTATATTTCCTTTCTTTTATCAATTAAATTCTGTTCTCTTCTGTTGTCCAAAGATTTCTACTAAGCCTTGTCTTGTTACATAACTAATCTTCTGCTGCCTTCACAATTTCATATCCCATATTCATTTGGTCTGCTGCTGCAGGGATGGGCAATAACTTTGGTTTGGAGCCATTCTTATGTAGGCAGAGGTTAGCAGAAGGTCACACCTTTTAAAATGATGGCATGCAGTAGCCCACTTTGCAGTTCAGAAAAGTTACAAATTGTTGCAAAAAATTCTGCCTTGGGAGGCCAGACAAAAACCACTAGTGGGCCACTGTTTGTCCACACCTGTTCTGTGTTCCTTTCCCCTGTCCTATTGTGTTCCTTTCCTCTGTCCTAGTCAGTAATTGCCTAATGCTCCGTCCATAACTTACAATGACCTCTGGCTCTTTCAGCTTATTCACATACCATCTCCATAATTTCCTACCTTTTTGCCATTTCTTCAGTTACAATCCGCGGTATATAATCAGTATATTCTGGTCAATCTGCATGTGCACCTTGATATATCTTAAAATCTGGGCCCATAATTCAGTCTCTCTCTCAAAATTATATAATCAATCTGAAACCTGTTGGTGTCTGCAACTCTTCAGTGTCTGTAACCTTCTTTCATGATTCTTAAACCAAGTTTTAGTGATGATTAAATTGTGGTCTGTGCAACAATCTACCAGGCAGCTTCCTCTTTCATTTCTTTCCCTAGTTCACATTTTCCTTCTATTTTTCCTACTGTTGTATTCCCATCCACCATCACAATTAAATTTCTGTATCACTTAACTGTCCAAATAAGTTCATTTGTTTCACCACACATTTCTTCAATTGCTCCATCTGCAGAGCTAGTGAGATTGTAAGCTTCGGATACAGCAATGGGTTTTGGCTTCATGTATCTTGTCTACAGTAATCTGTTAACAATGTTGTTCATAGTGGCTTGCTTGAATTGTTGTTTGTTGTTTTCTTATTCATTATTACATCTACTCCTACATTACTTTATTTGATTTATATTTCCAGCCCTGTATTCATCTGGCTAGAAGTCCTGTTCCTCTCGCCACTGAACTTCAATAATTCCCATTATATTCTAACTTTAAGCTATACATTTACTTCCTTAAATTTTCAGGCATCCCTCCCAGCTTAGGGACACAATTTACCATCCTCCAACATGTAGAATATCAGTTGTGTTTCTCCTGACAACATTCTCCAGAGCAGTCCCTACTTAGAAATCCACATGGGGGATCATTTACATGTGTGGGATGTTTTACTCAAGAAGATGCCATTGTTTAACTGTAGAGTAAAGTTGCATGGCCTAAGGACAAATTACGGCTGTAGTTTCCTTTTGCATGACGCTGTTCACTGTACCAGCACTGCAAGGCCATGTAAGTTGGTGTCACAAGGCCAGAACAGTCACTTGCCCAGACTGTTGCACCTTCAAATACCAAAAAGGGTGCTGCACTCCCCTTCAGCAACCACACTTTTGTCTAATCTCTGAGAAAATACTCCTTCATGGTTGCATCTATGGTACGGCTGTCTGATACCACTGAGGCATGCAAAATCCCAAAGAAAATGTACTTGGCGACTCTTAGAATGGATCATGTTTGTCACACACACACACACACACACACACACACACACACACACACACACACACTCTCTCTCTCTCTTATGTTCATTCAGGTGGACACAAGAAAGTCTTTTCATTGTGCCTGTCTGCAGCTCAACAAGTCATCTTTATGGTGGATAGCAATCCATCTTCTTCAGAATATTGTTAATATTCCAACTTGGGTTTTCTGCTGTTCAATTACTGCCATTTTATTCCATGATGAGACATACTTAGTTTGTCTTTTATTTGTCTTTTATTTGTCTTTTATTTGTCTTTTATTTGTCTTTTATTTGTCTTTTATTTGTCTTTTATTTGTCTTTTATTTGTCTTTTATTTGTCTTTTATTTGTCATATATTTGTGCCTAAATTTTGACAGTATCTCAAAATTGATCAGTTTTTTTCCCCGATGATCAGGAGCCCAACAACCAGCCAGAGAGGAGACTGGTGGTGAGAGAGGAGAGGAAGAAGAAAAAGAAGAATTAGGAGAAAAAGAAGCAGTAATGGTGAGTTTTGTCAGTAGCATATGGTTACCCCCACAATCATTCCTGTTTTCCTTTCAGGGCACTCAGTTTTCATGTGCATGGAGCTCCAAGCGATGACAATAGACCTTCCTTTTGTGTGCTGATATCCATTTCTCTAACTATTTTTTTCATCTGAGACTAAATGTCCCCCTGCAGAAGTGCATTATTTCTGGTAAGTCACAATTTATGTCATCAATTAATTTCCTTTCTACATACACCACCCACCTTCTGAACTAATAGTGGTGTTCAATATGTGTTTTTGTACACTGGTAACTACAAACTACAGTCCCTGCCAAATGTATGCAGCACATTTACTGTGGAGCCAATGGAACCAATGACAATTAGAAGTTCCTGTCTTGGTGCGGCTCATTGTGCTACCTCCAAGTTATTAGCCAGCACTACCCCATTGTGACATTTGCCTGCTTTATTTCTTCTTTGATAGTTCTTGGAGTCAAAGTATTGCGTTGTTATACTGGCTGAGAAATTGGGGATGGAAGTTCAACACTGAGTACTGTAAATGATGTAGCCTACAGTTGCACAGTTGCGTTTCACAGTGCACTGTTCACAACCCCCTAATATTACACAGTTCATATGTCCAGTCTGCTATTGGTTAACTTTTGATAAGCTTCATTAATAGTTTGCAGGCAGACATCAGCATACTGCTACAATAGTTCACCACTGAACATCTATGAGCAGTAAAAACCCAACCACACAGTTCATGCAGAATAATATGGTATGTGTGACACTATTGAACAGACACTGTCATTATTTTAACACATGCCTATTTGTGTTGCACTAATTTCATGGTTAAGATAATGCATTGTTGTTGATCTAACCAATATAAGTGTCTCGTTTAAAAATCGGCCATGGTCTGATTGTCTCGGGACTACAGATCGGGTCTTTATATATCCTCACAATAATAGATACTATAAGTATACTTAGTTTGATGTTTGTTACAGAAATGACAATTAAAACCTAACTCATTCAATTAACTGAATCTATTCAAATATTCCACCTTTTTTAACAATTTCTTCTACCAGAAAGGTCAGGCCAAATTATTTTTTAAATAATGAAATTAACAGAAATAATTATAGAAACAATACTTTTGGCAAACCTGGTAATTGCTTGGGAAACAATTAAGGGCTGGCTTTGCTAATATGTTATCGAATGATGACTGAGACACATCAGTATACCAGGAATGAGTTCACTGACCAACTTACTGAGGAAATGGGTAAGAGTGAATTAATAGATGTCAGAATAGTTGGTACTGACTTAAGAAACAAGGAAGCTTGTAATTCTGAAGGCTTGGGATAGGGATTGCTAAACTTCTACTACCCCTAATAGTTTGAGAATGGATGCAAAAACCACTACCAACCTTTGTGGAAAATATGTTATCACTTTATGCAGATTGGAATGTCCACACTGGGTTTGCTCTTGATTTTATCTTACAGTGAGAGAACACTCCTCACTCTGGCTCATACATTGACAAGTTATTCTATTGTGTCTGACCCGAGGAGAGAGACCACAATAGGGCCTTGTGGGTTCTCTGTCTGGAACTTCCCTACACAGCAGACACTCACAAACACATAAAAAATTAACTTTGGTTTAAGGAAAAATAAATCAAGAGAGCATGTTAAATATCAGGATATTTGTACCTACCTGATATTAGTCAATTAATGAATTACAGTAATTTTATTGTGCATGTTGTTACCTGAAGCAAATCTGAAAAAGTCTCATGTAGGGATTTTGTACTGTTTGATGTTCAGTGGTAGATTTGACCACTGTTTTCTTCCAAGATCTCAATTCTAGCTGTCCTCAGGAAGAGTGTCAGTCAACCTGTTGCCTACTCTCTATGGACCATGATTTCTCAGTCAGCATGTGAGCCCCATAGCCTTTGATTTGGGCACCACCTGAAACAGTATCCTCAACAACAGAGTTCTTCAAATAATCATTATTTCTTCTGTTGTAAGAAGAAAGTAACCCTGGCAAAGTTTTCCAGTTTTGTGGTAATTCTTCCTGTCTATTCTTCATTAATATAGAATGCCAAAGGAAAATGTTGAACCTCAGAAGAATGTTGTTATTACCAATTTACTACTGTTTGTAATATTCCACAGATGCTGCAAATGCTCAGTTGTTTTAAATTGCATTTTCACTGTATTTACTTTTACTTCCATCAATGAAATCTGTGTATACACACTCAGCAATACTTCCATGAATGGCACTATCTACTAAAAGAAGTCCTTTGGTCAATATTTATCACATTAGAAACTTTTATCTCACATGGACATTATCTTTTACACTTGAAAATACTGGAAAATTACTTTTTAACAAATTAACAATGTACTGGTAACTAAGTTTTCACTCAACTGCAGTTATCATTGTCCAGTCCCCAAAACTGTTTCAGCTTATCTTCAGTTATTCTTTCATATTAAATATTTTTTGAACACCAAAATTCTGATACTAATACTGCTGATTTTGAGGTGACAGGGAAATGTACAGTAAGAGAGAAAAAATGCAACAGCAATGGCAGGTTGCCCAGTTATGTTCAGAGATTTCTTTTAAATCGCTGATTTTGTTTGTTGTGACCCATGAAGCAGTGTGTAAAAGTCAAGAAGGCCAGTGGAGAAATGGCAGGTAAGCAGCTGTTAGTATATAACTTGGCAATGAATTGACATTGCTTGTTTCCCTTATGACGGTTGTAGAGGTATTACAGGCAAAGTTTAAACAGATTGCTAGTTGTGCTCTGGAGAAATGGGTGCCTATTAAGTGAATTAAGGTTGGGAAAGACCTACTGGGCTTTAATAATGAAATCAGGAAAATACTGAAGCAAAGATTAGTCGAAAGATTCATGTGTCTATGAAAAGATGTGTGTGTGAAGTGTGCAACTACTACCACAGTCACAATGTAGCAAAAAAGATGTCAGAGGATCTAAGAAAGTTCTGGTTCTATGTAAAATCAGTGTCTGGGGTTAAAGCTTCTTTGCAGTCATTCATTGACCAGTTCGGTGTGGCAGTGTAAGATAGCAAAATAAAAGCTGAAATTTTGAATTTTGTGTTGAAGAAAGCATTCATGCAGGAGAATTGTACAAACACACCATTGCTTGATCATGACACAATGTCCCATATGGATAACATAGTAGTAAGCATCCCAAGTGTAGAGAAACAACTGAAAGGGTTGAAAACAAAGAAGTCATCAGGTCGAGGTTGAATCCCAATTTGGTTTTACAAAGAGTATATTATGGAATTGGCACTTTGCTTAGCTTAGCTTTGATTTGTCATGAATTTTTCGCTTAGTTCAAAGTCCCAAGTGACTGGCAAACAGCACAGGTGACTCTTTTATTTATACAGGGTGAAAGAATGGATCCACGAAATTACAGACTAATATCCTTATCAGTTTGATGCAGAATTCATGAACACATTCTCAATTCAAATATCATGAACTTTCTTGAGACTGAGAAGCTTATGTCCACAAATCAGCATGATATTTAGAAAGCATTGCTCATTTTAAATGTCACAGTATATTGTGTGAGAAAAGGGAACATGAACTATGGATGATGAAGGCCAGCAAACAGTTGACAAATTAATATTGTTCTTCTTAAAAATTTATGCTTTTAATTTCAACTCTCATTATTTACAGATGTAGCTCATGGAAGATACTTAATATAACAATGAACACAATTCATTTGTAAAGTTTGACACAAAAATGCTTTGTGTGTTAACAGTGGAAACATTTTGACTCTGTAATTCAGTGTTGTAACATTATGACTGATCTTGATATCCACTCAAAATTCACATTGTGGCACTGCACTACTGACAATGCCAGTGTCATCAAACTTTTTATCTTCAAAGAATTAATATCGTCTTCAATGATACTAAGCTCAAGTACCACTGATCCGGTCATAAGTGTTTCCTCCCTCACTGCACAAATTTATCTCTGATGATGCTAGAAAGTCAAAATGTGTAACATCACAACTGTTGGACGATGTGGTTGTTTGTTGTTGTGGTCTTCAGTCATGAGACTGGTTTGATGCAGCTCTCCATGCTACTCTGTCCTGTGCAAGCTGCTTCATCTCCCAGTACGTACTCCAGCAGCTTACATCCTTCTGAATCTGCTTAGTGTATTCATCTCTTGGTCTCCCTCTATGATTTTTACCCTCCATGCTGCCCTCCAATACTAAATTTGTGATGCCTTGATGCCTCAGAACATGTCCTACCAACTGATCCCTTCTTCTATTAAAGTTGTGCCACAAGCTCCTCTTCTCCCCAATTCTATTCAATACCTCCTCATTAGTTATCTGATCTACCCATCTAATCTTCAGCATTCTTCTGTAGCACCACATTTCAAAAGCTTCTATTCTCTTCTTGTCCAAACTACTTATCGTCCATGTTTCACTTCCATACATGGCTACACTCCACATAAATACTTTCACAAATGACTTCCTGACACTTAAATCTATACTCGATGTTAACAAATTTCTCTTTTCAGAAACACTTTCCTTGCCATTGCCAGTCTACATTTTGTATCCTCTCTACTTTGACCATCATCAGTTATTTTGCTCCCCAAATAGCAAAACTCCTTTACTACTTTAAGTGTCTCATTTCCTAATCTAATTCCTTCAGCATCACCCGATTTCATTCGACTACATTCCATTATCCTCGATTTGCTTTTGTTGATGTTCATCTTATACCCTCCTTTCAGGACACTGTCCATTCCATTCAACTGCTCTTCCATGTCCTTTGCTGTCTCTGACAGAATTACAATGTCATCATCGAACCTCATAGTTTTTATTTCTTCTCCACAGATTTTAATACCTACTCTTTTTTTAGTTTTCTTTAGTTTCCTTTACTGATTGATCAATATATATAGATTTAATAACATTGGGGAGAGGCTACAACCCTGTCTCACTCCCTTCCCAACCACTGCTTCCCTTAAGTGCCTCTCAACTCTCATAACTGCCACGTGGTTTCTGTACAAATTGTAAATAGCATTTTGCTCCCTGTACTTTACCCCTGCCACCTTTAGAATCTAATAACAGATATTTAATAACAATATTGTCACCAATAGAGAGGGGCTAAGTAATATTTTTAATGACTACTTCATACACATTGCAGAATCTGACTTCTGTACTACAGATAAAGTAAATGGAAATCACACCGAGGCGAGGCCCACGAGAAAGAGGCCATGGCACGTACATCCCGAAGGTAGGCCAAGCTTGCTCAACTTGGCACACAAACTGCATTTATATACCTATTAACTAGTAACTAGACGTGTATGTATAAACAAGAATTGCATCTTCTACTGGAAGTAACTACTATGAAGTCTTACTGTTACTAGTCCTACAATGATAGTAAGTCCACAAGGTTACTGATAATGTGATATAATAAAATTAAAATCATGCCTAAATTATTATCTGTTGCATAAGGCTCTACATCTTGTATGAAATGAGGACTGTTAATCAGATGAGACTAAATGCTATGAACAAACCGTTTTGCTGTTTGTGATGAGAATTGATCTTCAATTTCACTGTATGACGAGTAATAAGTGAGACCTCATAATAGCAGATTCCAGTAGAAGATGCAATTCTCGTTAGTACACATACACCCAGTTGAGAGCTAACAGGTCTAAAAATACAGTTTGTCTGCTGAGTTGAGTGAGTGAGGGCACTCAGGCCTACATTAGTGATTTCTGTGCCACGGCCTGTCTTTCTCATGGGCCTCGACTGAGGTCAACTCAGTTAGTTCTCTTTGCTGATGATACAAGTATAGTAATCACACTTGACAAACAAGAATTAACTGATGAAATTGTCAATAATGTCTTTCAGAAAATTACTAAGTGTTTCCTTGTAAACGGACTCTCACTGAATTTTGATAAGACACAGTACATACAGTTCCGTACAGTAAATGGTATGATGCCATTAATAAATATAGACCTTAATCAGAAGCATATAGCTAAGGTGGACTATTCAAAACTTTTAGGTGTGTCCATTGATGAGAGATTAAATTGGAAGAAACACATTGATGATCTGCTGAAACGTTTGAGTTCAGCTACTTGTGCAATAAGGGTCATTTCAAATTTTGGTGATAAACATCTTAGTAAATTAGCTTACTACACCTATTTTCACTTATTGCTTGAATATGGCATCATATTTTGGGGTAATTCATCACTGAGGAATAAAGTACTTATTGCACCAAAGCTTGTAATCAGAATAATAGCTGGAGTCCACCCAAGATCATCCTGCAGACATTTATTTAAGGATCTAGGGATATTCACAGTAGCTTCTCAGTATATTTACTCTTATGAAATTTGTTATTAACAACCAAACACAATTCAAAAGTAATAGCAGTGTGCATAACTACAATACTAGGAGAAAGGATTATCTTCACTATTCAAGATTAAAACAAACTTCGGCACAGAAAGGGGTGAATTATACTGCCTTACCAAATAGTATCAAAAGTCTGACAGATAACCAACAAGTATTTAAGAAGAAATTAAAAGAATTTCTGAAACACAACTCTTTCTACTTCATAGAGGAATTTTTAGATATAAATTAAGAAAAAATAAAAAAAAATTATAAAAAAATAAAAAAATATTTAAGTTGTTATATTAACTTAATTATTTCATGTGTTGGAAAATCATTACAAAATATTGTATTCATGATTCATGGAACTAGTATTAATCTAATCTAATCTAATCTAAACCCGATCAACTCCCTGAACTTTAATTCGAGCACACTTTGTAGCTCATCAGAGAATGTAAAAACATAAAATCTGCTGGCTGGGATGAAATTTCTACATTTTTACTTACACAGTGCCAATATAATCTAGCATATCATTTGATGGCTCTAGTAAATAGCATCTTAAAAGGAGGCGTGGTCTGTGAGAGACTAAAATCACCCATCATTAAACCTCCCTACAGAAAAGGTGATAAACAGTTAGTAGAAAATTAGACCACTCACTTCAACTTCTGTTTTTAGTAAGTCAATCAACAAAATCATTCTGAAATGTGTTAGAGTAGTATAATATGCACAAACTCCTGAGAGATTTTCAGCAGGACTTTGCAAGTGGTCACAGGACCATGACGGCAGCACTATAATTTATGCTGAAATTTCTTGAAAAAATCAATGAAGGCATGCAAGGAGCTTGGGTTTTCTTAGATCTATCACAGACTTTTGATAGGGTTGATAAAGAGGTACTCTGGTCAAAACTGGCCAGAGATGGCATCAGTGGAAAACTTTTGCACCTTAATACGTCATATTAGAAAACAGAAGACAGTGTACCAAAATCCCACACAATAATGGAGAAACATTAAAAAGCTACACATCAAGGGCCAGGAATATTAAATTCTGTGATCATGAGGGATTGATAATTGATGCCCTCCTTTGTGTAAGATATGCCAGTGAGTTCCCAAATAAATTCAAAACTGGTATCTTCATTACAATGTATGCAGATGACGGTTCAGAATTTATTGGGGAAATTGTGTGTTTAATCTAGTCATGAAGGTAAAAAATTTTATAGATATGGCAAAGTCAGAGTTAGGAAATAAAATTATAAGTCAATTTACAAAAAAGAAGTATAATTTCCATCAATGTTGGGTACTTGCAAAATTGTACCAATTGTCAAGATATAATGTGTTAGGGAAAATCTGCAGTGAGTGTAAGTTTGTAGGTATATGTGTAGACAGAAAACGGTTATGGACACAAGAAGTTGGCAATGTGTGTTTGTTAGACTAATATCCAGCTTACATGTTTCAAGAAGAATAACTCCATATGTCAACACCCAACAATGAGGGTAGGCCTAATGCATTTCAGTTTAATGCAGTGCTTTCTTCCAAATGCTTCAGTATTATTGGTTGGGGCTTCAATACCTCATTTGGGCAGAGTTTTTAAGCTGCACAAATGAGCTTTGAGAATATTAGGTAAGAAAGATGAAAGAACATCTTTCAGGGAATTAACAGATTTTAAAATGATGACTGTCTGTTCTATGTATGTATTTGAAGCAATAGTACTGGCTGTAGAAGACAAGAAATATACATGTCATAAAACAGAAATTCATGAACAAAACTCTGTACGAGTAGAATATTACCATGTGGCAGACAAAGACTGAAAAAGAATTGCAAATGGTACATACACTAAAGGAGCAAAATATTTCAATGCCCAGCTGTTAACTACTCAAAAATTCTAAATGCATTGAAAATCATAGCTCACTGAGCAATGCTACTAGAGCCTACCATAGACACTAAAATTTAATATATTATGTAAAATAATTTAGTGTATACTTCAGTACCTTTTATAACATAGATTGTATACTGCTGTGTTTGTTGTACTACCAAATGCAATGCATGTGATCAGATGTTTCACACAAATAAATTACAAATTTTCCAGCAGTGGAACATCAGCTGTATTAAAATGTACTACATTTTTTCCCAGGCATATCAGTTTTATCTTCAACATCCACTGGTGCATCATCAAAGTTTTCAAAACCGCATCTCTTATCTTGCTACTGTGTCATCACTGAAATTATTTTCTACTGAGACATGATGATGAACTGATATATCTCATCTTACTTCATTTGAGAAAGTCAGAAGGATATTCGATGTCCCTTGCCCAACACTAACTCTGCCATCCATAAATGATACTTTTATCTTTAGTTTCACTTACTGTGATACACAGCAGTTCCCACATTATATACATTATGAATCACTTTGTCCCAAGAGGATTTAAACTTCTCCAAAGTTACAGTTTTCAATGTTTTGACATTGTCTGTGGTATGTAATTCTTCACTGTGTCCACATAATATTTGACTTTGTATGAAGATTGAACTTCAGATGTTTCAGTATGGTGAATGATTTTGTGTTTTAGTAATTTCTCCAAATTGCACGCAGAAACTCAATACCCTCAGATTTTTTAGCAGCACTACCTGGAGCCCCAACTGCACAGCTCTCCTACAATTTTGCAGAGCTTTGGTTTTATCCCACCTGATATATGGATGTTGCTTGTGAGTCACTACCACATGAATACTGAGTTTGTTAGACCCTATCCACTTCAATGGTGTGCAGTTGGCAGCTGGTGCTTTCCGTGAAGAGTCCCACAAGCAAAATACTGCTGGAAGTTGGTATCCCACAATTGAGGGTCAAGTGCCAGCAACTCTTGGTGAAGAATTCAATCTAAATTTGCCACATGCCTAAACATCTATGTTAGTCAACTCTGTTTCACAACTACCTGTTCATACTCATTCTGAATCCTCCAAAAATGGTTAGGCTAGTTTAGATACGATTGAAAACAGTATGCGCAGACCGGGCCCCACTTGTCTGTGTATGTAATTCCTTCTCAGCATCTCCTGTGATATGCCTCCAGCCTTATGATTCAAGTGGATCTCTTTTGTGGCCATAAGAAAAATGCAGATCCACCACCCTCAGGTAACTGGTGTTCAGTTCCTCACAACTATCCTAATTCGACGAGCATGTACATGGACAGACTGAAAGTTAATGGCAGGTTTGGTTGTGCTTTTTCATATGCAAAATGTATTTTCTGCCTCACACGTACAGTGTACACACTGGAGAGTTGGTCATGGCCAGGCTCTGCAGTTTATTGAAAAAATCACCACAAAGGACAACTGGTTTTGTAGGGACTACGTGAACTGCTTACAAAGGACATATTACCCTGTGTACATTTCAGAAGTGAACATCCAAGGCTTAGTAGATGACCTACACAGCTACAGAGTACTAACATTCATCTGGACACAGGGCAATGTGGGTTTTCTGTGAAATGAACTGACAAATTGGCTAAAGAGGCAACCGCAAGAGGCAAGCTTGAATATGTGTACTGGAGAGAGAGAGACCAAAGATCTCAGCTGCAACATAACATTTTGAAAGCCTAGGATATGAATGGCAGGCCACAACAATCCTCAGCAAGCTGAGAATAACTGAAGGGACCGCTAATGTAGGGGATATGTCACTCCTGGCCACTCAGAAAGGTGCAATTTTACTGTTGACTGCATAGTGACCTCTACACAGTTTCCCACAGGTTCCTGATTAATAGAGGACACCCCTTGATGCAGCTGTGCTGATAATCTTATGCCAACTCATATTTCTGTAGAATCTGCCCTGCTAGTTGATGTGAGATGAGCCATCAACTTGTCTACCACACTACCCGAAATATGTGGGATGATGAGATAGTAGCTAAGCCAGCCATACATTTTCTGACGGAAGGTGGATTTTACAGTACACACTTTACATATGATGTATATTGTAGACGCATTTCAAATTTTCATTATTTAATTATTTCCTTGTTGTGGGTGCCAGTGTACCCCCTAGTTCTCTGGTTGCCTCAGTTCAGTTATGCCCTGCTTACCATAGTGATTTGCCTGGACAAAATGTGAAGAAGCCTTAAAATTGTACAGAGAAACTGCTCTAGCAGCTTCCGTATTACATGCTTGAATGTGCCAACAATAGAGAATTCATCCATTGATGGTAGCTCTGTTGAGCTTCACTCTTACACATTAACTTTGAGCCCTCAGTTTTGATGTCATGTTTCCCTTTCTATATTCTGCAAACCACTATGAGGTGCACGGCAGAGGGTACACCCCATTTTACCCATTATTAAGGTATCTTCCTGTTCCATCCATGTATGGAATGTGAGAAGAAAGATTGTGTGAATGCCTCTGAGCATGTGATAATTGTCATCTTATCCGCACAATCCCTGTTTGAACAGTACATAGATGTTAGTAGTATATTCCTAGAGTAACCATTTAAAGCTGGTTCTTGCAACTTCGTTAATAGTCTATCTCAGGGTAGTTTGCTGTCTTCAAAAGTTTGCCATTTCGGTTCCTTCAGTATCTCTGACACTCCATCATGAATTAAACAAACCTGTGACCATTTGTGCTGCTGTTCTCTGTATACTTTCAATATTCCCTGTTAGTCCCATCTGGTATAAGTCACACACACTTGAACAGTATTCTTGAATTGGTTGCACGAGTGATTTGTAAGCAGTATGTTTTGTAGAGTGATTGCACGTCTCCAGTATTCTACCAATAAACTGAAGTCTACCACCTACTTCACCCTCTGATCATTCCATTTCATACCCCAACAAAGTGTTACATGCAGGTATTTGTGTAAGTTGGCTGATTCTAGTTGTGACTCATTGATATTGTCATCCAAGAATACCATGTTTTCTCGTTTTGTAAAGTGCAAAATTGTACATTTGTGAACATTTAGAGCAAGTTGTCAATCTCTGCACCATGTTGAAAACTTGTCAGGATCTGACTGAATATTTCTGCAGCTTCTCTCAGATAGTGCTTCATTATAGATAACTGCATCTTATGTAAAAAGCCGGGTTTTACTATTAATGTTGCCTGTGAGGTCATTAATATACAGCAAGAACAGCCAGGGTCCCAACACACTACCCTGGGGCACACCCCAAGTTACTTCTACATCTGATGATGAGTCTCCACCCAAGGTAACATGCTGTGCCATTCCTACCAAAAAGTCCTCAATACAGTCACAAATTTTACTTTGTACCCCATATGATCATACTTTCGACAATAAGCATAGGTGAATCAAATGCTTCTTGAAAATCAAGAAACATGGCATCTAAATGATTGACTTGATCCAAAGCTTTCAGTACGGCACGTGGGCAAAGTGTGAGTTGGTTTACACATGGTCAGTGTTTCCGAAAACCGAGCTGGTTGGCATCGAGGAGGTCTTTCTGTTCAAGGTACATTATCATGTTTGAGGTCAGAGTATGTTCTAAGAGTCTACTTCAAATTAACATCAAGGATGTTGGATGGTAGTTCTGTGGGTCACGTCTACTACCCTTCTCATAGACAGGTGTGACCTGTGCCATTCTCCAATTAGTGGGCATGGTTTTTTGCTCGGGGCAGATATGGTAGTGTAGTGAGAATAGGGGCTAACTCAGCTGCAAATTCAGTATAGAATATGATGGGGATTCTGTGGTGTCACCACCAGACACCACACTTGCTAGGTGGTAGCCTTTAAATCGGCCGCGGTCCGTTTGTATAAGTCGGACCCGTGTGTCGCCACTGTCAGTGATTGCAGACCAAGCGCCGCCACACGGCAGGTCTAGAGACTTCTGAGCACTCGACCCAGTTGTAAAGATGACTTTGATAGCGATGCTATACTGACAGACTATGCTCCCATTTGCCGAGATGATAGTTAGCATAGCCTTCAGCTACGAAATTTGCTACGACCTAGCAAGGCGCCTTTACCAGTTTATATTGAGATTGTAATTAATGTATCAACAAGAGCGATGTTATCCAATTATGGATTGAAGTTAAGTATTCCCGCAACTACATTCTTTTCTTACTAGACTCGACTACTTTACCTTGTTCCAGACCTCACGCCAGTCTGCGTGAGCTTAAACGCGTGCGTTTCGGCCTCCTCTAGCAACACGGTGTTGGCTCTTCTGCCAACACGTCAGATTCCATCTGGCTTGAAGTACTGTTCATTTAATTCATCTTTTCAATGGTACAAGGACTAATTTGGGGCAATTCTCCTGGGTTTTGAAAATGGAGTTAAGCATTTCAGCTTTTGCTTTGCTACCATGAGTTTCAGATCCCGTCTCATTCTCTAGGGAATGGACCTGAACTTCAGTGCCACTTTCAGCCTTTACATATGAGCAGAATTACTTTGGATTTTTTAAATGTCATTTGACAATATGATGCTGTGGTGGTCATTGAAGGTAATATGCATTGCTCTCTTGACAGCCAAACATGTTCATTCAGCATATCTCTGTCTATACTCCAGCAACTTGAAAGGAGGCAAAAACTCAAAACGAGAATTGGTACCTGGAATGTCAGAACTCTGCTACAAGCAGGAAAACTAGAAAACCTTAAAAGAGAGATGGAAAAGAATCATATGGACCTCGTAGGAGTTCTGAGGTAAGATGGAATGGACATGGAGAGTTGCAGTCAGATGAATATGTATTCTACTACTCAGGAGGAGAAGTAAAAGGAATTAATGGAGTAGGAATGATTATGACAAAGGAATTGGCTAAATGTGTGGAATATGTAGACTATGCAAATGACCAGGTTATTGGTGTAAGGCTGAAAGGAGCAGAAAGAGATTTACTTGTTGTCCAGGTGAATATGTCAACTTCAGAACATGATGACCAAATTGTAGAGGAAACGTACAATGTAATGGAGAGAATAATGGACGAAAATAGAAAATGCTGCAAAATAGTATTGGGAGACTGGAACGCCATTGTGGGAGAAGGGAAAGAGGGAAACATAGTAGGCAGTCATGGTCTTGGAAAGAGAAATGACAGAGGTGAATGGTTAATTGACTTCCGCAGGGAAAGGCAGCTGATAGCGACAAACACATGGTTCAAGAACCGTAAGAGGAGGCTCTACGCTTGGAAATCACCAGGGGATAAATATAGAAACCAAATCGATTTTATACTGGTAGATGAAAGATACAGGAATGGAATCAACAAGGTGCACACATTACCAGGTGCAGGTATTAATAGTGACCACAACTTACTTATGGCAGAAATAGAAATAAGAATGAAAAAACTGAAAAAGGTGACAATGGTGAAGAAGTGGGATTTAGAGAAGATAAGGTCCAACAAAGAACAAATTACAGAAATGCTGTCTCGGGACTTTCTAAACACATTACGAGACAAAGAAGCACCTGATAATGCCAACGAGTACTGGAATATGCTGAAAGAAGGAATCATTAAAGCAGGGCAGCAAAATATAGGATATGTAAAAGGGAAAAGGGGAAAAAAAACATGGGTCACTCAAGAAATGATTTCCAAGATGGAGGAGAGAAGAAAATTGAAAAACAAGAACACTGAAGATGCAAGAAAGATATACCGAAGGTTAAATAACGAACTGCGAAGAGAAACAGAGCAGGCTAGGAAAAAATGGCTAAAAGAGGAATGTGATGAAATTGAAGAACTGGACAGGAAGGGAAGATATGACTTACTATACAACAGAGTAAAGACTATGACATGGGAACCAAACAGAGCAGGAAGTGCTACTATGGAAATTTTGAGTAAAGACGAAGAGGTAGTGTACAAAGATCATGACGATGTCCTCCAGAGATGGGAAGAATACATAAAAGAGCTATATGACACAAATAGCAAACCAGAAACTCTGCAACTTGAATCACACAACAGTGTAAGTGATGAAGAGAAAGGACCGACCATCATAATGGAAGAAGTAAAGTCTGCCATTGCTGCAATGAAAAATGGCAAAGCAGTAGGTACAGATACAATACCAGGAGAAATACTAAAATGTTTGAACCACAATGGAATAAGAGAAATATTGAGGTTATGTAATAAAATATGACAGTGGTGAATGGCCTGAGGACTTTTTGACAACAGTAATGATTCCATTACTGAAAAAACAAGGAACCAAGAAATGCAGTGAGCACAGAACAATCAGCCTCATTTCACATGCAGTCAAAGTGATGTTAAGAATAATTAATAAAAGACTTAAAAAAGTAATAGAGGAGAATCTTGGGAGGAGCAGTTTGGCTTTAGATGGAATACGGGCACCAGAGATGCAATAGGGCTCCTACGAAATTTGGGAGAAAGGTTTATTGAAAAAGGAAGAGACCTATATATATGCTTCATCGATTTAGAAAAGGCATTTGACAATGTGGTTTGGGACAAGCTGGCGACTATTATGAGGGGAAAAGAGAGTGGACTGGAAAACCAGAAGACTTATTAACTCATTGTACCTTAATCAAAAAGTTTCAGTTAAAGTGAGAGGAGAAAGTACAAACTGGATCAGACTTGAGAAAGGAGTAAGTCAAGGATGCTGTTTATCACCTACTCTTTTCAACCTGTACTTGGAAAATATGATTGACCAATGCTCATTAGATGACAAAGGAGTAGAAATTGGAGGAAGAAGAGTAGGGTGCTTGAGATTTGCTGATGACATGGTCCTTCTAGACACAGGGGAAAAAGAATTACAGTATTTGGTGGACACCATTGCAACTAACGGAAAAAAATATGGAATGAAAATTAACACAAATAAAACAAGTATTGGCAATAGGAGGAAATAAGGAAATAAAAATTGTGCTGAATGGAGAAACACTAGAACAGGTGCAAAATTTTAAGTATCTTGGAAGCAGGATAGACACCGACTGGAAGTGCACCACAGAAATTAAAACAAGGATAGCAATGGCAAAACAGGTGTTTTATAAGAAAAGGAGAATCTTCTGCAGCGGTCTGGACAGAGAACTCATAAAGAGACTCATAAAATGTCTCATGTAGAGTGTTCTTCTATATGGCACTGAAACATGGACTATGAGGAAAAATAGACAGAGAAAGGCTGGAGGCTTTTGAGATCTGGACATGGCAGAAGATGGAAAGAATAAGTTGGATGGATAGAGTAAAAAATAAAGAGGTACTGAGAAGAGTGGGAGAGAAAAGACAGTTACTAGATGTAATAAAGAGAAGAAAAAGAAATTGGATTGGGCATATATTAAGAAAGAATGATGGACTGATAAAAACAGCTTTAGAAGGTTATGTAGAAGGGAAACGGAAGCAAGGAAGGAAGAGATTCCAGATACTGGATGACATAGTGGACGGTACAACATACAGCAGCCTTAAGAAGGAAGCATTGGATCGCAGAAAATGGAGAGGCAAAGGACCTGCTAATATAGCAGATAGATGATGATGATGATGATGATGATGATGATGATGATGATGAACACTTTCATTGTAATCAGGAGAACAGGAGGAACCTTTGAGAAGGCCTTCCCTTTCTATATTCTGAAGGCATGGAAAGGTATTGCTTGGTCCCAAAAAAAGTCAAATAACTATGTAATGGAACACTTCTAGTTGAAACTGCTAATTCAACCCAGGTATCTAAGCTTCTGGGATCTAAGGCCTTAGATGAATACCCACTAGAGGCCTTAACTTTAGTGAGGGTGTTGTTACTAGCTCCAATATGCTATATCTATCTCAAGGTTTGTCCATTTGTCCCCAACCCAGAGTGATGGTAAAAATTGGAAGAATTTGGCTGTACCTCTATGGGATGTAATGGGAGTGCTACATGTGGCCATTGCTGAGGCTCAGCTCACAAAACAGGCAATTATTGTATATTTCTTGCAAAATATGTGAACTGCTTCTAGGATCACCCAGTGTGGAGCAAGAAGTGCGAGGTTTTACAACAAGGAATGGAAAATTCAGGAGTTGAAAGTCAAGCTATGGTGAAGCTATAAAAGCTTTCGAAGCTACGCAATCTCATGTTCTTGCTACTTCTTTCACATGAGCCCTTAAAGTGACATGAATTCAAATATCCCGGTTTCCAGCGACTATTTATACACTAGTTGCCCGAAAATGTTTCTCTCTGGTTTCCTCAAGTTACTCTTTGACTTTGTGGCGGGACTGTTTTGTAAACAGTGTGATATAAGAAAGTAGTAGTTGTTGAGTTATTTCGTATTTAGTGCTTCATTTTTCGCAGTGAAAATGCCTAGAGCTAAAGCAAAAGTATTTAAAAAGCGTGTGAACTGGCAAAAGAAAAGAAATAATGATTCATTAGCAAAGCAAAGCAGTTCATCATCATCACTGTTGGAAAATGTGAATCCACTTATTACTGATTTGCCGAACGAACTTACACCAAATGAAAACAGTGCTTCTCATAAAAAACTAAGAGATTTGGAACAGAAATATAATTTACTTGATAGAGGGAATGAAGTTTTTGAACTCATTGATACGAATATATTGTGTGAAGCTCTTGAAAACAGTTTGTGCTGCAAAAAATGTCATGGAAACGTTTCTCTGAAAGTAGAATCCCATGTTGGCCTGGCTGCCCAGTTTAATTTAATATGCAGTGTTTGTAAATACAGCTGTAAGTTTCCAAGTTCGGTTTCAGTAACTGTAAATAATGGATACAAGAAAACTGAACTTTATAGTGTAAATATTAGGTTAGTTTATGGATTGCGAGCAATTGGTAAGGGCAAAGCAGCTGGTGATATGCTATGTGGTGTTCTAAATCTTCCAAGTGCACCTTCAAAGTTTGAAGCTTACAATTATGTACTAGGATCTGCAGTTGAAGATGTAGCACAGAAGTCAATGCAGGTTGCTGTGGAAGAAGCAGTGGAAGAAAATGACGGCAGTCGTGACCTCACAGTGGCGTTTGATGGCACGTGGCAGAAAAGGGGCCACACCTCCAACAATGGTGTTGTAACAGCAACTAGTGTTGATACTGGCAAGGTTATTGATGTTGCAATAATGTCTAAATACTGTAGGTGCACAGGCAGGCTGAAAAATGAACACAGTGATGACTGTATTGCTAATTATTATGGTAGTAGTGGTGGCATGGAGGTTGCTGGGGTGAAGAAAATTTTTCATCGCTCTTCACAGTGGTATAATGTTCGCTATGTCAAATATCTGGGAGATGGTGACTCTAAAGCATTCAAAGAAGTTTTGGAAAGCAAACCATATGGGAACAGTGTAAATATAAGCAAACTTGAATGTATAGGACATGTGCAGAAGAGAATGGGTGCCAGGCTGAGAAGGTTAAAATCAGTTATGAAAGGGAAAAAACTAGATGATGGGAAAACCTTGGATGGCAGAGGAAGATTGACTGATTCCATAATAGACCACATTCAGAACTGCTATGGCCTTGCAATCAGGCAAAATACAGGCAATCTTGAAGAAATGAGGAGAGCTATATGGGCTTTATATTTCCACACCGCATCCACGGATGAGCATCCACAACATGGTTTGTGCCCCAAAGGTGAAAACAGCTGGTGTAAATACAATAGGGGACTAACAACAGGAGAGAAATACATTCACCACCACAGTCTACCATCAGCCATCATGGCAGAAATAAAGCCCATTTTCAGAGATCTGGCTGACAGAAGTCTTCTGATGAAATGTCTTCACGGAAAAACGCAGAACCCCAACGAGTGCTTGAATAGTGTGATATGGCATCGTCTCCCAAAAACAGTGTTTGTCGGAATTAATACACTACATTTTGGTGTGTATGATGCTGTGGCAACCTTCAATCTTGGAAATATAACTAAATGCCAGGTCCTTCAAAAGTTGGGTATGTGTGTTGGTTCCCGTACGGTACGTGCTATGTTCTTTTTAGATCAGCACAGACTAAGGCATGCTGATAATATAATCAAGACATTAGTGAAAAAAGCAAGACAGGTGCAGAGGGGTGCCAAAAGAAGACTTGAAGATGATTATGAAGACTGTGAAGGGGGTATTAGCTACGGATCAGGAATGTTTTAATCTTCTTTCTCAGTTTCCCGTAAGTTTACTTTTTACTTCATCTAGGAACATTATCTCAGGTACTGGTCAACCTAGAAGTCTGAAATTTTTATGACGTAGTGACATAGGTCCCTATTACATACTGAAACAACGATTTTTTAATTACTTGATTTACAAAAGACTTAGGGGTGATAGTCTAGTAAAAAGCGATGGAAAAAATTTACTTAAAAATAAATGTACAATATCTCTGTAAGAAAATACTTTGACAATAAACTGTTGTTTCAGTATTGTTGTAACATATGAATGCACATACAGTAAAATTTTTACCTCTCTGTCTCCAGTAGTTTGTGAGAAAATGTTCCCTATAGTAGGCATATATTAACATTGCGGGGATAGGTGATTCCGTATCCCCTTAAGACGCCAATTGCTGAGCGTGATGCCTCTGCACAATCTCAGACCACAGATTAAAGTATGAGATCATGCACTTGTTGGAGAACCTGTGGGGGAAATGCTCCAGTTGAAACTGAAGTCTTCGAAAGCCATCAGCAGTGGGTGTCACCACATACGGCACATATCACTACCCACCATCAGAAACAAACTAAGCCATACCTCTAACCCATCTGTAAAGATAAACGTCATTCAAAAAGTAATTCAAAGTCCAAGAAAGTGGTAGCTTAACCTTCAGATTGGTGAGCTTTCTCCCTCTCTGGTGGGAACTAAGCTTCGGAAGATACGGCCTTCCAGTCACAGGATCTGGAGAGCTAAGAACTGGCTAACATTCCCCCTGATCTCACCAGCAAATCACCTCTGAATGAGAAAGAAAAGACCAACCATCACTAAACAATGGTTTCCACATGAACTTCTGCATTGCAGTTGTATTTAAATTGATACCGCTCACATTTGGAAGAATGACAGCTCCTGGTCCAGGAGAAACACTTCTGCATCTGCAGACAAGATATTCATTTTAAAGTCAGACACATCAGCATTATGAGGTTACCACCCCTACAGGAAAGATGATGACACTGGAGGTAGGGCTAAAGGTGGAGTGACTGTTTTCATTTATGACAGTTACCCCTCCTCACCTATCCCTCTTACCATGACCATGGCAGTAATTGCTGAGAAAGTTCTCACACCCTTTAATATCACAGCATGTTCTTTGTGCCTTCCACCTAATGATGATTTGGTTGTAAACATACTGACAGAACTCTTCAGGCACTCCCACACCCATTCCTCATGGGAGACTTAAGTGCACACATTGTGTTGTAGGGCTCACCTACCACTTGCTGCAGGGGTCAGATGCTCTAGCGATTCATCCGTTCTGAGAATATCTGCTTTCTGAACTTGGGCCAGATGACGCACTTTTCCACAGCTCCAATGTCTTTTTTCAGCCACTGACCTTTGTTATTGTTCCCCAGCTGTTGCAGACTGAGTTCAGTGGGAAGTGGCTACAGATTCACATTCCAGTGACCTCTTCCCAGTGTGGATCATTCTGCCGACAGGGGCTGACAGGAGGCCATGCAGATGGATGATAGAAAGGGCAAATGGGTTGCAGTATAGTTGATAGGCTATTTTTGAACAAAAGGATTGTGCACAGGATACAGTGGCCCATATCAGTTGAGAGATCCATTCAGCTGCTGCAGAGTCCATCCCCCAGTCTAGTAGCCACCTCAGATGATGGCCTGAGCCTTGGTGGAATTAAGACTAGATTGGCAATCAGGGCCAAATGAACAGTTCTGCAGAACTTCAAACACCATCCAAGTACAGGAAACCTTCATGCCTACAGATCTGTGAGAGCACATGCGAGGTGAGTGATAAAAGAACAGGTCTTCCTGGAAGGAATTCTCGACGTATATTAATTGGTCCACTTCTGCTGCGCAAGTTTGGGACGCAGTAAAGTGGATTTCAGGCAAGCGCAGTACACTTCCTCTTACAGGCTTGTCAAGGAATTTGGTGTTGATAGACATGACAAGCCATGGCTCAGGTTTTAGCTGAAAACATTTTTACTGTCACCAAGTCATCCAGACAAGCTCCTGCTTTACAGGTGTTCCATAGGATTGCAGAGATGAGGAAATTCAATTTCTTGTCACGTAATGAGGAAGTCCACAACCTTCTGTTCTCCATTTGGCAACTGGAATTAGCTTTGTCTGTAGCCAGAGACACAGCTCCAGGACGTGATAAGATCCACTATGTCAGGCTTTGTCATCTGTGCTCTGAACTGAAAGGATGGCTCCTTTGTTGTTTTAGTTAGATCTGGTTTCATGGACACTACCCCATGAATTTGAAGGAGGCAATATTAATTCCATTCTGGAAACCAGGCAAAGACCTTAGTGTCCCTAACAGTTACTGGGGTGTAGCCCGTACAAGTGGTATGGGTAAGACTCGTCAACGCATGGTCAACTGCCACCTCCTCTGGTTGCTTGTGTCGTGAGGTCACGTGATCCCCTAGCGGTGTGATTTCAGCCCCTACACTACAATTGGACTCTGGACAATCAAAATTTTTCTGGAGACAGCGATACAGGAATCCTTCTTATGCTGAAACAATTTGGTTTGGGACTTTTTAGACATCCAGAAAGTATGAAACGTTTTGCAGGTACAACATGCTTTGCCAACTTCATGAATGGGGACTACATAGACATCTGCCACTTTTTATTCAGTTCTTTCTTGTGGACCAGCATTTTCGATACACATGGGAAATGCCTTGGGTGACTGATATGTTAAAGAGAATTGTCATGCTAGGCAGTGTACTCAGTGAAATTTCCTGGCAGATTAAAACTGTGTGCCGGACCGAGACTTGAACTCGAGACCTTCACCTTTCGCATGCAAGTGCTCTACCATCTGAGGTACCCAAGCATGACTTAAGCACACTCTGCTGCAGAGTGAAAATCTCATTCAGTATACTCAGTGTCACACTGTTCGCCATCACTGTCCGTGGCATTTCCTCCACAGTCAGGAGAACTGTCAAATACTCTTTGTTTGTGGATGACTTTGCAATCTTCTACTCTTCCTCTGATCTTACAACAGTGACAATGTAGCTGAAAACCTGGACCAGGACTACTGCTTTTTGGTAATCACCAGAGAAGATTACACATGCCAATTTTAACTGTCCTTGTCAAAGTTTTAACCAACCAGTATTCACAATGAGGGACAATATTTTACGTTTTCGAGAAACTGAGCACTTTTTGGGTTTATTATTTGACTCAAAATTAACTTGAAAGACATATGAACAAAGGGCTTTCAGTCATTGAATACTTTTAACTGCCTTAGTGTACAAATAAGGGACACTTGACAGGTCCTCCCTCTTGCAGTTTTATACGGCATTTGTTCAATCACTTTTAGTTTACGGCAGTGTGGTCTATAGATCAGTCCTTATTTCCTATCTCAAGGTGTTAGGTGCTGTCCACCATGAGGACATTCTGATTTTCACTGGAGCCTTTTGGACCAGTCCATTTCAGTCTGTCTCTGGATTTGGCTGGACAAGTGATGAAAATCTCTGTGTCCCAACTTTGGTTTCGTCCATTTTAAGCACGTACCACAGTTTTATTGTCGTTTATACAGATGGATCACAGGAAAAGAATGTCTTCAGTTTTGCTGTTTTCCCTCAATGGGTTTTCAAAGTGTGTCTTCCAGAAAAATTCACAATTTATGATGCAGAGTTAAATGACATTCTAATGGCACTGAAGGGGATACAGACATCACCGTACAAGGTTTCTTGTCTGTTTAGACTTGCTTAGTTTACTACAAGAACTTCACCAATTGTATCTGGAAATCTGGAAGACCAGTTGATTCAACACATCAATGACTCACTATAGTGATGCAAACACTGTGGCAAGGAAGTGATAATTTGCTGGGTACCTGGCCACGTCATGATACAAGAAAACTATATGGCCAACAAAGCCACTGAGGATTCATATTAGAATGGTGCTGTTCATCAGTGTCCCATTTTGTTGCATGCCATCATCTCATTTTCTGACAAATGCATCATGCCAGTAGGAGACTAAATGGTTGCATGTGACACAAAACGAACTTTATTTTTGTTGTCATCTGTCTTCTGACTGGTTTTATGTGGCCCATCGGAAATTACTCCTTGGTGCCTACCCCTTCATCTCAAAGTAGCACTTGCAAGCCATGTCCTCAATTATTTGTTGGATGTATTCGAATCTCTGTCTTCCTCTTCAGGTTAGCCCTCTACAGCTTCCTCCAGTACCATGGAAGTCATTCCCTGATGTCTTAACATCTTATTATCCTGTCCCTTCTCCTTTTAGTGTTTCCCATGTATTCCTTTCCTCTCCGATTCTGCGTAGAACCTCCTCATTCCTTACCTTATCACTCCACATAATTTTCAACATTTGCCTGCAGCACCATATCTCAAAAGCTTTGATTCCCTTCTGTTCTGGTTTTCCCACAGTCCGTGTTTCACTGACATACTACACTGCTCCAGACGTACATTCTGAAAAATTTCCTCCTCATATTAAGGCTTGTGTGTGACACTAGTAGACTTCTGTTAGCCAGAAATGCCCTTTCTAACAGGGCTAGTCTGCTTTTGATTTCCTCCTTGCTCCACTGGTCATTGGTTATTTTGCTGTCTAGGTAGCAGAATTCCTTTACTTCATCTACTTCATTCCCATCAGTCTTGGTGTTAAGTTTCTCACTCTTCTCATTTCTGCTACTTTTCATTACTTTCGTCTTTCTTTGATTTACACTCAGTCCATATTATGCACTCATTACATTCTTCATTCCATTCAGCTTATCATGTAATTTATCTTCATTTTCACTCAGGATAGCAATGGCAACAGTGAATCGTATCATTAATATCCCTTCGCCTTTTATTTTAATTCCAGTCATGAAGCATTCTTATATTTCTATCATTGCTTCTTTGATGCACAGATTGAACAGTAGGGAGGAAAGACTACATCCTGTGTTTCACACTTTTTAATCTGAGAACTTCATTTTTGGTCGTCCTCTCTTATTATTCCTTCTTGGCTCTTGTATATATTGTATATTAGTGTCTGTCCCTATAGCTTAGCCCTATTTTTCTCAGAATTTTGAACATCTTGACCAGTTTACATTGGCGAATGCTTTTTCCAGGTCAACAAATCCTATGAATGTCTTGATTTTTCTTTGGTGTTCCTTCCATTATCAACTGCAATGTCAAGATTACCTCTCTGCTCCTTTTGTAAAGCCAAACTGATCGTCATCTAGCACATCCCCAATTTTCTTTTCCACTCTTCTGTGTATAATTATTGTCAGAAACTTGGGCGCCTGAGCTGCTAAGCTGACTGTGTGATAATTCTTGCACTTGTCAACTCTTGCAGTCTTCGGAATTGAGTGGATGATATTTTCCTGAAAGTCAGATGATACGTCCCCAGACTCATACATTCTAGACACCAATGTGAACAGTCAATTTGTTGCCACTTCTCCCAATGATTTTAGAAATTCTGATGGAATGTTATCTGTCCCTTATGCCTTACTTAATTTTAAGTCTTCCGAAGCCATCTCAAATTGATACTATTAACGGATCCCCTATCTCTTCTAAATTGACTTGTGGTTCACCTATCACATATGAAAAATCTTTCCCCTCATAGAGGCCTTCAATGTACCCTTTAAACCTATCTGCTCTCATCTCTGCATTTAACAGTGGAATTCCCATTGCATTCTTCATATTACTACCCTTGTTTTTTGTGTCACCAAAGGTTGTTTTGACTTTCCTGTATGCTGAACTTCTTTGATTTATTCAGAATTTCCATGCAGCCTTTTTGTCTTAGCTCCCTGTGGTTCCTATTTATTTCCTTCCTCAATGACTTGTATCTCTATGTTCCTGAGTTTCCCTGAACTTTTTGTACTTCTTTCATTCATTGATCAAGTAAAGTATTTCTTCCGTACTCATGGTTTCTTCGCAGTTACCTTCTTTGTACCTCTGTTCTTCTTTCCAACTTCTGTGATTGCCCTTTTAAGAGATGTCCATTCCTCTTCAGCTGTATTGCCTACTGAGCTATTCCTCACTGTGCTGTCTATAGCCTTATAGAACTTAAAAGTGCATCTCATCATCCCTTAGTATATCTGTATCCCACTTTTTTGAGTATTGATTCTTCCTGACTATTCTCTTGAACTTCAGACTACTCTTCATCACTATTTCAATAGAGTCTGTACCTGCTCCTGGGTATGCCTTACAGTCCAGTATCTGCTTTCCGAATCTCTGTATTGCCATGATGTAATGTACCTGAGATCTTTCCTTATCTGCATGCCTTTTCCAAGTATACCACCACCTCTTGTGATTCTTGAACAGAGTATTTGCTATTACTAGCTGAAATTTATTACAGAACTCAATTAGTCTCTCTCTTCTAACTCTCCATGTCCCAGGCCCATATTCTCCTGTATCCTTTTCTTTTACTCCATCCCCTAAAACTTCATTCCAGTCCCCCATGACTATTTTATTTTCATCTGCCTTAATGTACTGTATTGCCCTTTCAACATCCTCACGTACTTTCTCTGTATTTTCGTCTTCAGCTTGTGGCATCAGCACGTACGAGGTGTGGCTAGAAAAAAATCAGACTGGTACTGGTGAAACAATAAAACAAATGCAATAAGGCTGAAAGACACGTGGCCTGTCACGTGACTCTCGCTCCACCTACTGCTAGAGTTTCATCTGCCTCCTGCACTCAGTCTCCCCGTGGCGTTTGTTTTAAGTAGTTGACGTTTTGTCTGTGCGTCGGAAAATGTTGAGTGTACAGAAAGAACAGCATGTTAACATCAAATTTTGTTTCAAACTAGGAAAATCTGCAAGTGAAACGTTTGTAATGTTACAACAAGTGTACGGCAATGATTGTTTATCGCGAACACAAGTGTTTGAGTGGTTTAAACGATATAAAGATGGCCGCGAAGACACCAGTGATGATACTCGCACTGGCAGACCATTGTCAGCAAAAACTGATGCAAACATTGAAAAAATCGGTAAACTTGTTCGACAAGATCGCCGTTTAGCAATCAGAGCAGTGTCTGAGTTAACAGGAGTTGACAAGGAAAGTGTTAGGCAGATTCTTCATGAAAGTTTCAACATGAACAAAGTGTGTTCAAAAATGGTTCCAAAGTGTCTCACAATTGAACAGAAGGAACGCCGAAGAATGATTTGTTCTGACATCCTGGAAAACATTGAAAGTGATCCCACCTTCTTACAAAATGTTATTACTTGTGATGAATCGTGGTTCTTTACTTACGATCCCGAAACTAAATGCCAATCGATGCATTGGAAAACTCCTGGTTCTCCACGACAAAAAAAAGCACGAATGTCAAAATCGAAATTCAAGGCAATGATTGTTTTTTTTTTTTGACATCAAAGGGATTGTGCACATTGATTGGGTACCAGAGGGACAAACAGTGAATCAGCATTACTACATTAGCGTCCTGGCTACCCTACGTGAGCGAGTACGGAGAAAACAGAACGATTTGTGGAGAAAAAAGTCATGGATCCTTCACCAAGACAATGCCCCAGCTCACAGTTTGTTGTCAGTGAAGACGTTTTTGGCAAAACACAACATTCCCATCTTAGATAATCCACCCTACTCACCTTATTTGGACCCCTGTGACTTTTTTCTTTTCCCTAAAGTCAAGTCAGCTTTGAAAGGAACTAGATTTGAGACTGTTGAAGCAGTAAAAGAAAAAGCGACGGAAGTAATGTATGGACTTACCGAAAATGATCTGCAGCATTGCTATGAACAGTGGAAAATTCGTATGGAGCGGTGTAGAGACCGAGGAGGAGAGTACATTGAAGGAGATAACATGAAATTGTAAATAATTGTAAATAAATGTTTTTTCCAGCATCAGTACGGTTTTTTTCTAGCCGCACCTCGTATACCAGATCTATTGTTGCTGGTGTCAATTTGCTGTCGATTCTGACAAGAACAAACCTATCACTGAACTGTTCACTATTCCACACTCTCTGCCATACCGTCCTATTCATAATGAACCCTACACCTATTATACGATTTTCTGCCACTGTTTATAGTACCTTATACTCATCTGACCAGAAATCCTTGTCTTTCCATTTAACTTCGCTGACCACTAATATATCTAGATTGAGCCTTTGCATTTCCCTTTTCAGATTTTCTAGCTTCCCTACCACATTCAAGCTTCTTACATTCCATGCCGTGGGATGCAGGATGTTATCCTTTAATTGATCATTCAATCTTTTTCTCATGGTCACCTCCCCCTTGACAGTCCCATCCTGGAGATCCGAATGGAGGACTAATCCAGAATATTTTGGCATTGGAGAGATCATGACACTATCTCAGTTACAGGCCACATGTTCTGTGAATTCACACTACATGTATTTAATACAGAGGTTTCCATTGTCTTCTGCATCTTCATGACATTGATCATTGCTGATTCTTTTGCCTTTAGGAGCAGCTTCATACTCAAGGAGAAGAGAGTGCTCTGAAAATCTGTCGACTCCTCTGCCCACTTCGACAAGGCTGAGACAGCATCTATGATGACAGGTTGTACAAGGAATGTCAAGAAAGATAGGAAGATATATTTCCTCAGCAAGGCAGACAGGATACAAATTTCAAGATACTCAGCAGTGTGCAACAAATATTCAGTGATGAGGATGAGGAGCTGGAGAACAAATGGAAAAAAATTCAAAGGCATCATTCAATATGCCCTAGACAAGTATGTTCTGAGTAAGGTTTTAAGGGATCGGAAAGATCCACCATTGTTTAATAGCCATATTAGAAAAGTGCTATGTAAACAAACAGCACTTCATCTCAGATTCAAGAGAAGTTAAAACCTAGCTGACAAACAAAAGCTGAATGAAGCAAAAATGAGCATAAGGAGAGCAATGAGAGAAGTGTTCAAAGATTTCAAAAGTAAGATGTTGTCAACCAACCCGAGTAAAAACCATGAGAGATTTTGATCGTATGTAAAACTAGTAAGTGGGTCAAAATCATCTACTATTCTCTCAGTGACCACACTGGCACCAAAACGCAAGATAACAAAGAGAAGGCCAAAATACTGAATTCAGTCTTCCAAAGTTGTTTCACCATGGAAGATCATAACACTGTCCCTCCTTTCAATCATTGTGCGAACGTTGAAATGAAATGGGAGATATTGAGATAATTGATAGCGGTATTGAAAAGCGGCTACAGTTGCTTAGTAGTGGAAAGGATGCAGGACCAGATGAGATACCTGTGAGATTCTGTAAAGATTATGCAAAAGCACTTACTCCCTTCCTAGCAGTAATTCATCATAGATTGAACAATGAATGGTACCTAGCAACTGGAAAAAAGTGCAGCTCATTCCCGTTTAATAAGAAAGGCTGTAAGACAGATCCAGATAATTATAGACCTATATCATTGATGTCAATCTGTTGTAGAATTATGGAACATGTTTTACGCTAAAAAATTGACTTCTTGGAAGAAAATCAACATGGATTCCACACAATCATGCAAAACTCTGCTGGCTCTGTCTCTCCACGAGATCACAGCGCAGTGGACAATGGCACTCATGCTGATATTATGTTCCTTGACTTCAGTAAGGCATTTCATAGCTTTCCACATTGCCGTTTAATGAAAAGGGGGGGGGGGGGGATATTCGAGCTTACGGAGTATCAGAACAGACCAGCCCCTCTGTGGGTCTGGGGGCTAGAATAGGCCCGAGATATTCCTGCCTGTCATATGAGGTGACTAAAAGGAGTTTCACACATTTCAGCCTCTATGTGATGGTCCCCTGTAGGTTTTTTTTTATTTATTTATTGTTCCATGGGACCACATTTAGGAGAAGTCTCCATGGTCATGGAACGAGTCAATACATGAAATTATAACACAATTGTAGAAACAGATAAAATGAAATATAAGAAACGTATTCAGGTGACAAGTCGTTAGTTTAAATAAAGAAAATGAAGAATGTAACACTGGAATTTACTTAAATCTTTAGCTCTTCCAGGAGCTCCTCGACAGAATAGGATTGAGCCATGAGGAAACTCTTCAGTTTAGACTTAAAAGCGTTTGGGCTACTGCTAAGATTTTTGAGTTCTTGTGGTAGCTTATTGAAAATGGATGCAGCAGAATACTGCACTCCTTTCTGCACAAGAGTCAAGGAAGTGCATTCCACATGCAGATTTGATTTCTGCCTAGTATTAACTGAGTGAAAGCTGCTAACTCTTGGGAATAAGCTAATATTGCTAACAACAAACGACATTAAGGAAAATACATACTGTGAGGGCAGTGTCAAAATTCCCAGACTATTGAATAGGGGTTGACAAGAGGTTTTCGAACTTACACCATACATAGCTCAAACAGCCCGTTTTTGAACCAAAAATACCCTTTTTGAATGAGAAGAATTACCCCAAAAAATAATACCATATGACATAATCGTATGAAAATATGCAAAGTATACTACTTTTCGTGTTGAAATGTCACTTATTTCAGATACTGTTCTAATGGTAAATAAAGCAGCATTTAGTAGCATTTAGTTTCTGAACAAGATCCTGAACATGGGCTTTCCACAACCGCTTACTATCTATCCGTATGCCTAGGAACTTGAACTGTTCTGTCTCACTTATAACATGCCCATTCTGTCTGACTAAAATGTCAGTTCTTGTTGAATTGTGAGTTAGAAACTGTAAAAACTGAGTCTTACTGTGATTTAGCATCAAATTATTTTCCACAAGCCACGAACTTATATCATGAACTACATTATTTGATAATGTTTCAATATTACACACAAGATCCTTCACTACCAAGGTGGTGTCATCAGCAAACAGAAATATTTTTGAATCACCTGTAATTCTAGAAGGCATATCATTTATATAAATAAGAAACAGCAGTGGCCCCAGCACCGACCCTTGGGGAACACCCCATTTAACAGTGCCCCATTGGGACTGAACATCATTACCACTCTCAATATTGCGGAGGATTACCTTCTGCTTTCTGTTCTTAAAGTAGGAGGCGAACCAATTGTAAGCTACTCCCCTTACTCCATAATGTTCCAACTTCTGCAGTAATATTTTGTGGTCAACACAGTCAAAAGCCTTCGTTAAATTAAAGAAAACACCTAACGTTCGCAACCTTTTATTTAATCCATCCAAAGCCTCACAGAGAAAAGAGACTATAGCATTTTCAGTTGTTAAGCCATTTCTAGAACCAAACTGTACATTCGACAGCAAATTATGTAAATTTAAATGATGCAGTAACCTTGTATATACAACCCTCTCGATAACTTTAGCAAACACTGATGGCATAGAAATAGGTCTATAATTGTCAACATTATCCCTGTCTCCCTTTTTATAAAGTGGCTTCACTACCGAGTACTTTAATCGGTCAGGAAACCGACCACTCCTAAAGGAAAAGTTACAGATATGGCTAAGTACTGAGCTAACATACGTGGAACAATACTTCAGTATTCTGCTAGATACCCCATCATATCCATGAGAGTTCTTGCTCTTTAGTGATTTAATTATTAACTCAATCTCCCTCTTGTCAGTATCATGGAGGAGCATTTCAGGTAACAGTCTCGGAACACTTTTTTCTAAGAGCGCTATATGATTCCCTGTTGGGACTAGGTTTCTATTTAGTTCACCTGCTATATTCAGAAAGTGATTGTTAAGTACTGTACATATATGCGAATTATCAGTAACACGGACATCCCCACTACGCACTGATTCTATATTCTCGACCTGTCTCTGTAGACCAGCCACTTCCTTTACGACTGACCATGTGGTTTTAATTTTATCCTGAGACTTAGCTATTCTATCTGCATACCACATACTTTTTGCTTTCCTAATTATTTTTTTAAGCACCTTACAAATACTGTTTGTAATGGGCTGCTGCATTTAGATTTTGACTGTTTCTAACGTTTTGATATAATTGCCACTTTGTTCTACAAGATATTCTTATCCCATTAGTCAGCCACCAAGGCTGCCTGTTTGTGCTAGTACCCTGTTTTGAACATTCTAACGGAAAGCAACTTTCAAAGAGCACGAGAAAAGTCTTGAGGAAAGCATTATATTTATCGTCTACTGTATCAGCACTATAAACATCTTGCCACTCTTGTTCCTTGATAAGGTTTACAAAAGTCTGTACAGCAATTGGATCAGCTTTCCTAAAAAGTTGGTAACTATATTTAACATGCGTTGCAGCACAGAAATCTTTCAGACTTAAAATTTGTGCATCATGATCTGAAAGCCATTCACCTTTTTGCTAACAGAATGCCCTTCTAATAATGATGAATGAACAAAAATATTGTCTATGGTTGTTCTACTGTTCTCCTGCACTCTCGTTGGAAAGAATACGGTTTGCATAAGATTATATGAATTAAGGAGGTCTACCATCATCCTTTTCCTTGCACCATCACTTATACAATTAATATTGAAGTCACCACATATAACTAACTTCTTGTATTGCCTATAAAGTGAACCAAGAACCTCCTCTAGCTGTAGCAAAAATGTTGTGAAATCGGAGTCTGGGGATCAATAAATAACAGTAGTAAGAAGTTTAGCTCCACTAAATTTAACCACACCTGCACAACATTCAAACACCTTTTCAGTGCAGTACTTTGAAACATCAATTGACTCAAATGAGATACCGTTTTTTACATACATGGCTACTCCCCCACACCGCAAAGAGCTCCTAGAAAAGCTGCCAGCCAACCTGTATCCTTGTAAAGGAAGCCTCTGAATTATCTCCTTATTTAAGAAGTGTTCAGATGTACCAATAATTTCAGAGTCAACATCTATAAGCAGTTCACTAACTTTATCTGTAATACCTTGTATATTTTGATGAAATATACTAATTCCCTCATTAATCGGATACCCAAGCTTTGTACAAAGTGGTTTCTTTGTTAGAGACACTTCCCTTAAGCAGGAATACCTATCAGCTGACTTCAATCCAAACAAGGTTTGACCTCCATTCTACAAAATTTTTTCAAAGAGCGAACCAATTGGGGAAGGGCACCTTACAAGGTGTATCGTGTCCATCATGCATTGACATCTTTAGCACACTTTCTCGTCGTCGCATTGCAGTCCTGCCCATTCTCCATCTCGTGGGAGAGGACACCTTCCTGCGTGCGTTTTCCACAATTCACTATGCAGCATCGATTTCTGCATCGACGATGAACATGGACTTCTTTGCACCTGATAGCCAGCATGGTAGCCAGTCCGTAGTGGTGGGGCCACCATGTACCTTGTTGGTTGTAGTCCCCTGACCACACAGGGATTGCTCTGCTGATGATGCCTGCGCCGTTAACTCCCCGTGTATGCCAAGGGGTAGACGCCCAGCCCCCTGGGGCACCAGGACTCCCGATAATGGCCATCCTGACAGGTGGCCTTTGCTGCAGCTAGGCGGTGCCCATGGGGAGGGCCCCTGGTTGGAGTGGGTGGCATCAGGGCAGATCACACGTGATGAAGTGTAGTCCATCATCTCTTGCTGGTGGTGAAACACCAGCAGTCTCTAAGCGATGACGAACTCGATTAAATGCACAGAAGTATGACCGCAAATCATTCCCCTCCCTGGCCACACCATGGGAGGAACATCAGGCTGAGGATGGCAGCGGATCTTATTCGCCCCGGTACCTTGTATGTTCGAGAGCTGATGAGGAAACTTTCATGACGATGAAGCCTCAGTTTTTTGTTGAGCATTTAGAGGACAAGTTCATGGAGGTGGAGGGCTTAAATGAGATCTGTGTCAGTCTTGATCAAAACAGTGTCCTCTACCACGTCACGGGAGTTAGTCACTTCTGACATGGAGGGGAATGTTTCTGTAGCCATCGCGCCCCATAAGAGCTTAAATATGGTCCAGGGTATCACAGATACCTTCTTTTGCAGTCCAACGATGAGCTGCACGCCAATTTAGAGCAGCGAGGTGTATATTTCATCCAGTGTGTCCACTGGGGTTGGAAGGATAATCAGGTTGCCACCAGTTCCTTCAACTTGGCCTTTGAGGCTGATATGTTGCCCGAGAAGGTCAAGGTGATGGTGTACCGGTGTGATGTAAAGCCCTATATCCCTCACCCAATGCGGTGCTTTAAGTGCTGTAAGTTTGGTCATGTGTCTTCCTGCTGTACTTCCAGCATAACATGCCAAGATTGCGGACGCCCATCACATCCCAATATTCCATGTGCCCCACCTCCCATCTGTGTCAGCTGTGGAGAGCACCATTTGCCTTGCTCCCCTGACTGCAGGATTCTCCAGAAAGAAAGGAAAATCATGGAGTACAAGACCCTGGACCAACTGACCTACACTGAGGCTAAGAGAAAATTTGAACATCTGCTGCCTGTGCGTATGACATCGTCTTACGCTGCCGCTACAACAGTTTTGGCACCATCAGCTCCGCCAACCCAGGTCACCTCTCGGAGCCAGAAGAGTACACCTGCCCCCTTGACAGTGGGGGGCATTTCTGTCCCTGTTGCTCCTGCACCACCTACTTCAGGAGCAACACCCCCTCAACCATCAGGGACATCTGTCCCCATTTCTAAGCTGGAGGAGCGTAAGTCGTCTTTGGGTTCTCTCACTAGGAAGGGTCCCTTGGGACACTCCATTCCCAGGTTTCTTCTAGTGGGAAAGATGACACCCGCCAGTGTCTGAAGAGCCCAAAAGCAGCTGGCTGTAGGGCTTCATGCTCATACCCAGTCCCGGAGACTGAGCCAGTGAAGTCCTCCCAGCCAGGGAAACCCAAGGAGCAGCGAGAGAAATCCAAAATGAAAACTCCCAAGACCAAGGAAACTGGTGGCACCCAAACCACTGCTACCTACAAGCTCTGTGGCTGAGGATGGGGTGGAGGTTTTGGTGTCTGCTGAGGACCTAGATCTCGCCAGAACCTCAGACACAATGGATATAGACTGCTCAGGCAATAAATCAGAGGCAGCGCATGACTCTGAGGCGTAAACTGCCTCATTGAATGTTCCATGCCTTCCCAGTCACACGATGTCATCCTCCAGTGGTGGCAGAGCTACGGCAACTGTTGCACTTTACACCTGCTACCTGCATTGCTCTCCAGGAAACATGGTTCCCAGAAATGCGGATTCCTGCCTTCCACAGCTATAAGGGATATTACATGAACCATAGCGACTACAATAGAGTGTCAGGTGGAATTGGCATTTATGTCCTAAACTTGGTCTGTAGCTGAAGCTCTGGCTGTCAGAATGACGATGTGGGAAATAGCTGTCTGCAATGTATACCTTCCTCCAGATGGTGCAGTACCCCTGAATGTATTAGTTGCACTGATTGATCAACTCTCTAAACTTCTCCTACTTCTGGGAGATTTTAATGCCCATAACCCCTTGTGGGTTGGTACTACGCTCACTGGCAGAGTCAGAGATGTCAAAACTTTACTGTTGCAATTCGACCTCCTCCTCTTACATACTGGGGCCACCACACATTTCATTGTGGCTCATGGTAGTTACTCGGCCATTGATTTATCAATTTGCAGCCCAGGACTTCTCCCAGCTATCCACTGGAGAGCACATGATGACCTGTGTGGTAGTAGTTGTTAGTTGGTCTATGGAGGAACGTGTCAGTGGAGTGGTGATAAGAAAAAATTGTTCCTAGCAATTAATTTCAGTTTGAAAAAGGTTTTTTTGTCCCTATCAGGGGACTTTTTATGTGCAATTTTAAACCCTGGACATTAGTTTTATTTGTAAATTTATTTCCTACAGAGATTGTATAATTTTACAGGATGTAACACTCAGTACTCTAACAGTCTGTTTATGTGTACTATTTAAATGAACCACACAAAATTATATGCTTTTGTGTGATGAATAGTCAAATGCTGCAGGCTTTGTTTAGTGCAGTAAAATAAACTAGAAGCATTTAGACAACACTTATTTAATTTTAAAAATAAATGTTATGTAGCATAAATTAAAAATTTCAAATCATTTTTGCCTTGATCCCAGTTTAAACATCGGGCTCCCAGAGACCCCTCCTTGTGGTATGAAATGGAAAAAAATTCCCATGCTTCATGACAGAGCATATGGGAACAATGCAGGAGACCTGCACCGCCATACTAGGCAGGGTCCTAATGGAGGTGGTTTGCCATTGCCTTCCTCCAACTGTAATGGGGACATGATGATGATGATGATGATGATGATGATGATGGGGACACAACAACACCCAAACATCTCGGGGCAGGTGAAAAATCCCTGACCCCGCCAGGAATCAAACCTGGGACCCAACGCTCGGGAAGCGAGAATGCTACAGCGAGACCATGAGCTGTGGAGCTCGTGGCATACGTTACAGAAAAGTCTCCTCTTGAGTTATGGCTTAAATGACTTCCATCTGTTGATACACTACCAAATACAGCAGGAAGCGATAACGCTACAGTGAGACCGTGAGCTGTGGAGCTCGTGGCATACGTTACAGAAAAGTCACCTCTTGAGTTACGGTTTAAATGACTTCCATCTGTTGATACACTACCAAATACAGCAGCGGCCTCGTTTGTACTGTGCGTACAGTTACAATGCAGTGAGGCCAGTACACTGATGCTAGCAGTCAAATATGTGTTGTTATGGGTGAATACTATCGATGGCCACTTGGAGGGGTATGTCACCATGTTTTAAGTATGTTTGTAGTTGGCTGTAGGTGTATGAACTTGCAATAGTTCCCATGTCAGTAGTGAGAGGTTGGCTGTCATCAGTATGCTCTGATGACTGTTTGTGCCCTCTGGGAAGCTCTTCATAACTGTATTACACTGTAAAAAATCATTTACACACATCTTTGTCAAATTACTTTGAAAAAATTACTTCACTACAGTCTTGACACTATCGTATAACATTTTATTGTAGTTTCTTTGGAAAGGATGTTGAATAGTTAACTGTCTACTCAGCAGAATTTAATGTAATGCTGGTGGTGAGCATTGCTTGAAAACTGGGAAACCGAAATGAAGGAGAGTTAAGGCCTAGATAGCAACAAGTTCAGTGTGCTGACCAGAATTTGTTTAGTGAGCTACAGTGCGAGAACAGAAAGATTAGGGAATGGTTAAAGAATGGACAAACCAACATTTCAATTTGTCTTTGTGACAGTAATCTCACATTTTTGCTGGTAAGTAGTGTGGGATAGGGTAAGGATGACCTGCTAACATGGAAAACACCAAGGAACGCACAGCCACATAGTTTGTCGATTGCAAACATAACTTGATATCTAGTGGGGTTATACAACGTGATGTCCAGTCAGAGCTGGGTGCCTGGTGTGGTGGCTAGAGTCTTGCAATCTACTAACCACTGCACAATGTGAATTTCCAACACACCATCCTACAGTTGACCATCTCATAACCTTGTCAACCCGTGTCATTTCTGCGGAAATAACACTGTACGTGCATTTTTTGACCCGGAGAAAATGTAAAATACATGCTTGAGGACTGGTATACTCCGTACTATTTACACATGGGGCTTCTGAGGCTGCCTGCACCACTCCTTTCAGGAATTTTTAAAAGACAACTTTCAAGGTACATAAGGGTTTTGCTTGTCAAACCCATTTATCCAGGAAAATTCTGTGCCTGAGGGATCCGTCCTGAGTGTTGTCCTCCTTGCTGTCACCTTTGATACTGTTATGGCCTGTATCTCGCAGGGCATATCCGGCTCCCTTTTCATTGACGATTTTTCGATCTATTGCACTCTCCCACAGACTGGTCTCATTGAGCAGCGTCTTCAGTGATTGTCTTTACTCACGGAGCATTGACAAAGGCTTTTGCTTTTCCACTGACAAAACGGTTTGTAGGAATTTCTGGCAGTGCAATGGGTTTCTTCCACTGTCTTTACATCTTGAGCCTGTTGCTCTTTTGTCTGCTGAAACTGTGAAATTCCTGGGGCTCATGCTTGATAGGAAATTTTCTTAGTCCTCCCACATCTTACTTGGCTGCCTGCTATACCCTGTCCCTCAATGTCCCATCAACAGCACTTCCTGGGGAGTGGATTGGACCTTCCTCCTCCAGTCCAACAGATCCCTTGTCCATTCAAAACTAGGCTATCGGTGTTCTTTTTATGCATCCATCTTGCACCATCAGGGCATCTGTTTGGCTATTGAAGCGTTTTACGCTAGCCCAATTGAGAGTGTGAATGCAGAAGCTGCTGAATTACCACAGTCATATTGGTGTGATGTTCTCCTCAACAGGTGCACATGGTGTTTGTCTGCCATGCCTGGCTACCCATCCTCTGCCCTCTTTTTTGATGATTCTTTTCACCACCAGTGTTAGGTGCATCCTTCTTCTGTTACTTCCCTTTTGGCTGCTGCTCCAGCTGCTTAAATACATGCTACCTGACACTTTACCAACCTTGGCTTCTTGCGGCAGCCTGTCTTCACTCCAGACTTCATAAGAACACTAATCCAGATTTGATCTATTGCATAAGTTTCTCAACCTTCGCACAGAATGTAGCAATAGTACATTTGTGTACACTGATGGCAGTAAGACTGATTGTGGTATCACGTGTGCCTTTGTCATTTGCATTGACAAATTTCGGTACCAGCTTCCAGAACACAGCTAAGTATTTACAGCAGAGCTCTTTGTTTTGTATCAAGCCACGCATTACATTTGGCAACACAGGCTTTTCAGTTGTTATCTGCTCCAGTTCTCTCATATCCCTTCAGATCCCCTGTGCTGCACAAGGTCCATCCCTTAGTGCAACTGGTTCAAGAAAGCTTCCACTTGCTCACTCTTTATGGAGCTACTGTGATGTTTATGTGGGTACCTGGTCATGTCGGTCTGATCAGAAACGCAGCTTCTCTTGTTGCTGCCAAGGCAACAGACTACCTCAGCCTGTTAGTTCTTCCATACCATCTGATGATCTCTGTGTTGCCATCAGTCCGCAGGTGGTACCCTTGGGCATCACCACTGTTCCCCCCTTCATGGGAACAGCTCCAGCAAAGTCCATCTGCTTGTCATCAGCCTTTGACAGTTTGGCATTTCCTGACAGAATTCCCTTTTTTCAACCACTTATCTTCTCATTTATGTTTGCTGCCTGAGTTATTACCCATTTTAGCGGAAGCTCCACAGGCGGTTGACCCTGTCTTACCTTTAATCTATCGTAGCAATACAGCAAATGACATTTAATATTTAGTTCAGGACCTCTGTTGTCTCTATGGAAAATTTTATGCAACTTTCTCCACAAGGAATTTTTCAGTTTTAACTGTCTCTCTTCTGTAGATTCGACTTAACGTGCACTTACTTTTAACTTCTTTTTTGTCTTAGTTTTCAGATGCTCTGACATGGGTACATATGACCTTAGTTGTTCTTATGCCCTAGAATAAAACAAATAAAACAATCAAAGTGTTAAGAACATACTTCATGGGGTTTCTAAAAACAAATTCAAATTCAAATTGAATTTAATGAAGATTTCAGATGTGGAACCCTTTTGCAGCTTTGACTGGGCTCCCTTTGAGTGCTGACAGGAAATGCACAATTGGGTTCTTTAGAAGTGAAGCAGTGTTTCTTCATGTATAAGGAACTATTGAACTCAGTGTCCATGACTTGGTGTGAAAACTGAAGTGATTTGTGTAATCTGATATAACAGAACCCTGGACATGGGACAAAAATAGTTAATGTAGCTGATGTAAATCAAATAAAGTAATTCCATTGGCACCTTTTGATCTGTATTTTCAGAACCTTCTTGCCCCTTTGTGGCCATAACTTATGGCTTAAAATCCTTTTACTATAACCATTTATTAGGGGAAGAGTAAAGGAAAAATATGTGAATGATGTACTTGGCTAAATGACATACATAGGTAATTTAAAAATAAAATAGTTCATAAACTGCAATAAGATATTTGTTCTATTACATTGTAGTGGTAAAATTGAGCAAATTGGAATATATTTTGCAATAAATATTTAATTATCAGTCCTTTGCCTTTTAACGACGACAGTATTGCTGAACAGCCTTGAATTCTCTGCATAACAGTTACTCTTGACACATGCACTGACGACTAAGTTTATTATAAATCAGCATTGTACTGTAAGTGACAGTTGCATGGCATTAGATTGTTAGCCATCTGCCTCCGGGCCACCCCTCTTACAGACTTTCAGGAAAACCTAGCAGATCTATGCTGATCCATCTTACTTCTTCATCACAATTGGACTTGTAGCAATATAACTGATTTTAATTCTGGATATTGTCTTTTTAATGAATAATATAAGATGATTTGAATTACTAGCACATTAGTAAATCCGCAAAACATTAATTCTTACTGCAAAAATGTGTTTAGTTCGTATAAGTTGTTAAGCTTGGATATATTCATTCAATGGTGTCATGTTTCTCTAACTAAGACTCAAGAAATTGAAATTCCTTTTCAAACTTAGTGAAGAGGCAGGACATTGAAAGACAGTAAGTACCATCATATAAAATCAGTGTCATTGACAGGATTTAGATCTTGTTTTCCTGTCAGGTCTCTCACACTACCAGTTTGTTGTTTTACTCCTCCATTTGGCCTCCTGTCTCTCTTCTGCATTCTGATTCTCATCTGAGATCATGAAAACTTTGTACTGCCTGTCCCAATTTGTCATTGGCATTGACTGAATTTTTAAAGATGATTTCAATATTTCATTTATATTTACTGATTTAGCCTATATGACGACTGCAGGGTTGTCTTACTGACCTCCAAAGTGGGAGACAGTGCCACTTTCTTCCAAGGTTGTCTTCAGTGTGGCTATTGTGTGAGGATGAACACTGTGAGCAGCAACATACCTTCCAGCAGCAGGTCAAACATGTTCTTTTATGCAGTTCATATTGATGCTCAAGCTAACTGACTATGTGCTAGATTGCCATGTGAAATGCATATTTAAGTGATGAGCCTCATATGGTTGAATTTTGTTGCAAGAAGAATGAAATAGTCACCTACTGCTCCAGTGTAAACTTAGAGGTGGACTGTGGTGTGTCTTCCAAAATGTGGAGTTTCAATGGAGTAGTTAAAACGCTGTAGGATAGAAGAGCTCACGTCAAAGAATTGGATAAGTAGTTCACCGTGACTTTTCATATTAGAGCACAGCATTACACATACACCAAAAATTAAGTAGCTTTTCCCCAAGTTGCCCTGGAAAGGAAAGTTGCTACTCACAATTAAACAGAGATGCTGAGTTGGAGATAGGCACAACAAAAAGACTGTCACAAATATAACTGGTTATAGTAGTTACAGGTACTCCTTTTAGGGTATGCAGTACTGTAGTCCAATGTAACACAAATGAATATTGACAAATACTTAACACAGGTTTGTGTTTGCTTTTACTTCCAGTTCCAAGAACATCTACCAGCCAGGGCAAGCAGCTGCTTTTTATGCCGTGAAGTGGTGGGAATTACAGGGACTCCCATGACTGCCCTCACCAACACCAGTAGAATTAGCCTCAGCCAGAGGCTGGCTGAAATTATACATATGAGGAACGTAGAAATTGACAGAAAAGGAATGCTCTGTGAAGCATGCTGTTCTGAAATTAATGAGGTAGATGAGAAGGAAATGAGAGTAAAGCAGCTTAAGAAATCAATTATACTTCGTGTGCTCGCCAGGGACCCTGATTATGGTAAGCACTGCAGATGTTCCCCAAATGAGTCACATTATCTGATTTTTAGTGTTTATGATAATTTTGTCTTGAAACAAATTATTGTTATTTCAGCACATGGGAAAGGGTGGGGAGGGGAATGGTGTGATCATTCTAGTTGAGAGTGGTTTATGGCGGTTATGGAACACTGACAACCCTGCTATTTTGGTGGAACAACTTGCTTATTTTGAAGGTTAATAAATGTAAAAGACTGAGAATCCTGTTTTATTCAGTGATCACTTCAATTTTCAATTATAACAAACAACATAGAGATCAGAACAAAACAAAAAAATCCTTTTGCAGTTTTCCAAAAAGTTATATTGTTCTGGTATCCTGGTTGGAGACAGTAAGAAAATTATGAAACATGTCCAGTGAAATGTTCTAAACAGCATTACTCCCCTTTGATTTTCATAGCATTTACTCATGTGCTCCTAAATCCAGAAATTTAGGTGTAAAGAAAACAAAGTTCACAAGAGATGGCATGCAGTATGGCATCTGAACTACAGAATTCTATATACTGTGCACCTAAATGTGTTAATCATTGGCCTAGTTCTTTGCAACCTTCATCAGAAACAGCTTTGAGGACTCATGTCTTTGGCACACATTGCAACACACTTCTGTGCTATACTATTGTTTATTACTTCCACTATCTCTGAAGGAACTGTGTCAGTGTGGGTTTTATCACAAATGTGTTGCTTTAAATGAGTGGTTCCTGACTGGAAACAAAATAAAGCAAAGTTGTATATGTGGAATACGTACCTACTAGACGTGATGTTTCCATCACTAACCAATCAAATTGTACTCTATACTTCACTGATTAGATCCCCCCTATTTACTTCCTCAATGTGTATGCATTGATTCCAGTCTTACTGCTCACTGCATTGGCTGTCTCATGTTGCAGGATTATTTATACATACATGAGAAGACATTACTGGATGTAGCCAAGCATTATAGACATATTGAATGTCTTCGGCGTGAAACATTATCAAGGTCTGATGAAAGAAATTTGACTTCTACTGCAATAGCACATTGAAACAACTGAATAGTGACAGATGAAAATTTCTTTTGCACTCTGGGTATCAGTCTGTTTCCTTCCTAACCCAAAACTCCACAGTAGTGTACCCTGTATATTAGCCTTCTTTGCTTGCGGGTCTACTATATTTCTGTGGGATATCTGACATTGCACTGCATTTGGACTGAAAGGCCAATATTACATCAGGCATGAATATTTATAAAAGTGTGGTGTCTGTTCCTTTGGATGTCTATTAATTAATTAATTAATTAATTAATTAATTAATTAATTAATTAATTAATTTTTTATTTATTTATTTAGCATCCAATAGATCACACACGTGATACAGGATTTGTCATTTGATTACACGTAACTCATAACAACACATACACAAAATAAATGGACGAACATATACAAACAGCCAAACAAATTACATACACATAGTACATAAGTAGTGTACAAGAACTTATTACACAAAAATAAAAGTACGTGCTCATGATAAACAATTACAGACCATGAACTACGCCTTGTACACAAAACGTATTACAGATACTTAACAGATTTTTCATAAGTACCATAATTATGAAGTTGAAAACACAATTAAATTAGTTTAAATTTTTTAAAAAGTAAGTACAAGTTTCAATCCACAGTCTGAGACAGGTCTTTGCTTACTCTAGTAGCATTTTTCCATCAAGCATTTTTTTTACTTAATGCTTGAAATTATTTTTACCTTTCAATTCTTTAATTGCCTAACATGTTTCTGACTTCTAGTTTTTGCTACATAGGGAATGTGGAAGTCTTTGTATTGTGATTATGGTAGCTTGAGGTGATTTGGAGATCGCAGTTATTTTTACTGACCATTTCCAGGCATTTAAAGATATATTTCAATGGTATTGTCAGTATCTTCAGTTGTCTGAATAAGGGTCTACAGTGAGTTTGTGGTGGGCTGTGTGTCATGATACGAATAGCTCTTTTTCGCATAATAAAAATGTCATTTAGTCTTGACCTGGTTTTCTCCCCAAAAGCTTGTGCCACAGCTAGCAACTGATCGGAAATAACTAAAGTACACCGCTCTAATATATTCCTTGCTACATACCTTGGATATTATTCTTAAGGCAAAACATGCTGAGCTAAGTTCCTGAGTAATATAAAAACTGTATTCATTCCAGTTAAAATCTTGGTCAATTCGCATTCCCAGAAACTTCGTGGTGCACATTTTTTTCTATTTCTTTGCTATCCAGCATAAGGCACATATTTTCCCCTTGTCACTTTCTCCCTTACTGTATAAAGTTCGTTTTCTTTCTATTTAATGTCAGCTTATTTTAATACAACCATGACTGTATGTATGAGCCTTTTTTCTGCTGTAGTACACAGTGATTCTTTTTTATCACTAATTATGATACTCGTGTCATCTGCAAATAGTAGAAGTTTGGCTGAACTGTCTGGAGCCTGCATATCATTGATATAAACTAGAAATAACAATGGGCCCAGAATGCTGCCCTGAGAAACGACTATTTAAATTTGTTTTGGTTCAGATATGGGTTTAAAATTGTGAAGATTCTGGGATGACCTCAGCTCAACAACTTGTGACCGGTTTTGCAGATAGGATTCAAACCAATTTTTAACGGTACCCCTGATGCATATTGCTTCAAGTTTCTCTAGCAATATTACATTGTTCACAGTATTGAAGGCTTTGGCTAAATCTAGATTAATTCCAACAACCTGTTTATTTGACTCAAAATTTCTTACTATTTCTGTGCAATATGGCTGTTTCTGTACTGTGCCATGTTGACTGTTATTTATTAGTTTATGTTTTTCTAGATATTTTGTAACCCTGATTTTCATAAATTCCTCAAGTATTTTGGAGAAGTATGAGAGGAGAGATATAGGTTGGTAATTTTCTATTTTATGTCTGTCACCATTTTTGTATAGAGGTATCACTTTAGAGATTTTTAGTTTATCCGGAAATATCTCTTCACTAAGGGACAAGTTTGCTATGTGCACTATAGGTTTGACAACACATGGAGCAATTTTCTTAATTATTGATACAGGTACATCATCCAAACCAGAGGACAATTTGGATTTCAAGCATTTAATGACTTTTAGAACTTAATGCTCGTCTGATGGGATTGCCATCATGCTGGTATTTACCATTGGAGACATCACTGTTAATTGTTGCTTAAAGTAAGGGGAATATTAACAAAATAATTGTTTACATTATTTGCCATGGCATTTTTCTATGGGGATATTTTCATTATTTTTAAGATGCATTTCCTGTTCTTTAGTTTGACCCAATTTTTTTTTCTTCTTTCTTTTTTACCTCATCATTCTGGACTTGTTACTAGCCTGCCTTATTAATCTATCATTACTTATTAATTTTACTTTTGATATTACTTTGCAGTAAGTCTGTTTGTATGTTCTCACATACTCAACAAACTGCTGATCATGACATGTTTTTAACTTTAAACTTAGTAATTTCATGGTTTCACTTGACGTTTTAATTCCGGGTGTACTTCAGGTCCCTTTGGATCCAGATGATCTGTAACTCAAAAGCTTTTTTGGGAAGCACATTTCAAAGTATGCCATAAAAGTGGAAGCAAATGTATTGTAAGCATCATTTGTGTTTGTTTGTGCCAAGACCTCTGGCCAAACTGCATTTTTAACATTATTTTTGAACTGATTACAATTTTCAGTAGAGAAAAATCGTTTGTACTCCTTTTCATTTTCCCCTCCTTGGGAGTTGCAGTGAGATTAAAGGTTAGTGCATTATGATCTGATAATCCTATATTCCCATTTGTAACTGCAACTTCATGTGTGACCACATTTGAGAAGATGTTATTTATTAGGCTTTCACTGGAATCTGTTGTTCTAGTGGGAGCTGATACGTGGGGAAACAAGTTGAAGCTTTTAGTATGTCTAAGAACTTGTATTTTACTGAACTCTGGACCAATAGATTAATATTAAAGTCACCACAAAGAATTATGGCAGAGTTCTCATTTGAGAAAAATGTCGAGCATTTCTTCCAAATTCTTAAGAGAGACTTCAGTATCTCCAGATGGTGATCTGCAAATTGCTGCAACAATTACTTTCTTTTCTATGATTAATGGTTTAGCCTCATATCTTAACTTAAATTTAAGCTTGGGATTTAGATAAATGCATACAGCACCACCTTTGACATTTTGCCTATAGTACTGACTGGCAAGTTTATAATATGTGTGACCAAAAGGACTTAAACTATATCTGTACATTGTATAAGGCTCAGTCACAACTTCAGTGCATGGCTATGACAGGTGGGGTGGGCAGCCTATCAAGTTAGGCTGTGGTCTCCTGATCTCACATTTTGTGCTCGCTTACTCAGTTGTGCAGGACTCTGACACTTGTCTCACTCCTCTGTCAACACAGCTTCCCTTTCATGTTGTTTGTCCCCTAACACTGCAGTCAGGTGTCATGTGGTGTAACTATTTAATACAATGATGTATTATATTCTGTACCTTATCTTCTATACTTCTTCTCAAACTCTGTTATAATTACTTTAAAATTCAAAATTGATGCCTTTGACGCATCACATTTATATAAATAACTTACTATGTCACTTTTGACTTAACAAATTATTTATCCCCTTCATCATCACACTCGTGAACTACACTAAAAGATCACCTTCATTCAGTATAAAAGAGACACTCACAATAATTTTGAAGGTTCCTCTTCTGTGTCTCACAACATACATCAGTTGTTGAAATAACTCCTTTGGCAGCCTATTGCTTTACAGGACAGTGTGGCGACCCCACAGAATACTTATTTTCACACATGTAGTTTGGCACCCAAAGCTGCTGCGATAGCTGTACAATGCTGAAGGTGCACATTGTCCCCTGATGTAAGTCACCACACACAAAATAGAAATAACACTAATGAACAATATCTGTACATTTATGTATGACATGTTGTTTTCTATTGCTCTTTTCATAATGTGTACACAAAACTTCTTTCAAAATGACATTCATTGATAAGAAGTCATTGATATGTGCATCTCTCCTCTGGAGTGGTACGTACAAGCACAGTCTGTGAACATGGTGCTCAGTGAACACAGTCCAAAGTTTTTTTAATTTTTTTCCTATATGCCATGAATGCGGATTTCTTTTCATACCTATGGCTTCTGAGATTGGTTATAGCCTCAGTACATCATTGTCCATGATAAAATACGCAAATTTACCCTCAATTGCAGCCATAATTTAAGAGCATGTCACTAAAGTGAACATAAAGTAATTGAAAGATGTTTTCCTCTCTGTGTGTACAATAGTATCCAGTGCAGAACAACAGCGGCTATGGTCACCAGAGGCTGGGCCCAGTACTGCAGGTGCAGCGAAGTCACCTGGTGAGTAAGAGTAAGAGCCTACTGTGGCAGGCTTACATTCCTGCTCTGTACACTAGAGAATCGAATGTATCAGGACACCTATTAGTGGACATTAAGATTTTGTGTTCTCCTTTGAGGACTTGAACTCTTCTGGGGACGCTTTGACATTTCGAAATCTCTGTGGGTGGATGCCAGCCCGTTCTTCCTTGATAGCTGATACCAGACAAGGTAGAAATATTGGACACAGGGTATGGAGTGAAAATGCCATTTATAACTAATCCCTAAGATGATCCATTGCTTTCAGGTTGGAACATCGGCAGGCAAGCCTTCTTCAGGAATACCACTGTTTATAAGCCTTTGCCTAACAATGCTGATCCATGAGAGGTACAAGTGTTGAGCTGATCAAATCGGTCGTTGTCTGTGAACTGTTCCTCTGCTGTGTATAGTACACAATAATTTCAAATATGTACTTACCCTTCTGCATTTATCATATCCTGAAGTACAATAAGGGAGAACAAGTTAAAGAGGAGAAATTGCATATTGTTACACTGCCTGCTCTGCACTGCATTGTTGGCAGTAGAGGTAATGGCAGATAATGTTCACTTAGTAGTCACCACATCCAAATTCTTCCATCAGATACCCACAGAGTATAGCACTGTTTGTCACTCCAAATCTCGTTTCCACTCATCCACTCACCAGCAGTCATAGGTTTTTATGCTACAGTCAGTGTGACTTAACGTTGAACAGAAATATGTTGTTTCCAGAAGCGGCTCAGCCATTGTAACCAGTTTTTCTAACTCCTTATACACAGCCATTTCCTTAGCGGGCTCCTAGCTGCACTTCAAAACTGAAGAGTGACTGCAGCAGCTAACTGCAAGCTGGTTTTTACTATTTCCTACCACAATGATAGAAGCGCTTGTCCATCAGCATACTGTGTGTGCCTGGACTTCGTGTAGCATTGGTTGTTCCTTCACATTTACACTTAACTGTCATATCACTGACAGCTGACTTGGGCAAGTTTGGAAGGGCTGAAATGCATACCTGTGTTAATTATTCAGGTGTAATGCAAATAAAAGTCCATGTTCAGTGTACTCAGATCCCTGACTGATGAATTCTGCTTACAAAACAGTATTACCTGCCACTTCATATAATATACCTGACGGCAGTATCTGTTCCAAAAAGAACAATTACCCTGGATGACCATGCACCTTTGCTAGAAATGAAATGATAATTAAATGGATGGAGCGTCTGCCATGTAAGCAGAAGATCCCGGGTTCGAGTCCCGGTCGGGGCACACATTTTCAACATTTCCCCAATGAAGTACATCACCGCCTGTTTGCAGCTAGGGTGTCCATTTAATTATCATTTCACTTCCTATAATAGTAGCTCCACCTCTCATTGAATTAAAATGCTCAGTTGCCCGTTACATAAGGGTGCCCAGGTATTTTGATTGCATAGTTGGTTTATAGGTCTTATCCATGTGATTTCTGCAACCCCTTAGTCAGTACACCATACACAATTGAATTAGAATCCAGAAATCACAATATATTTTATTATATTTATGTTTTTGAATATTGAGGACTTTGATTTGGGGCGAGTATTTACTGACTTACAGAAATACAAAGTTTGCCTATATAGCTGTGGAAATACGTGTGCTGAGAATTACAGGGAGGGAAAAGGAAACAGAAAAATGGACAGGGAACAGGCAGGAGTAGGAGACGTAGTGGGGAGGTAGTGGAGATGAGTGATAAGTGTAGTGATGGAGTGAGTGACAGATAGGATAAGACAATTACATGCTCCTATCCTAGAGAGGTGAGTGGGGGGAACATTGAGGTGACAGTCTGGTGAGAGGCACTGAGTGGATATCAGGCTACATGGACTACAAGCTGCAATGCCTGTAGCTTGAGACCAGAATATTAGGAGAAGCCAGGGAAGAGGCTTAATCAAACAGTGGGACTCCAATGAATGAATGATGTGAGTAGAAGAAACTGAGGATGATTTGTATTTCAAAACTGAACATTTTTGTACAACCTATTAGGGTAGTAACTTAAATGGAAATATTGGGGTGTGAATCTAGTTTATAAATGGTCATAGCTGATGCGTTCAGCACTACCATAAGTTATTTGATACTAACATTTTCAGGGACTCCCTTAACCTTTCTGTGATCAATCAGACATAAAGGTCCTGCCAAAATGTTTGTTTCAGAATCTGCACAAACATAGGAATGTCCCATTTCATTGTGTACTGTAATCTGTTGTTCAGTTTATGCACAATTAGAACCCAGAAGCTGACAGGTGATGCTAGAATGTGTTTTTTTCTTTGTTGGTACAGAAGTGAGTACAGTATGTTTTGTAGAAGGAGCTTCCTATCTTTGGCTTAATTGTGGATGGCAAAGACAGTGTAGATATTATTTATCTTTGTTACATTATTTGCTAGGTATATACTATTTGACATATATGTTCACTGATAACTCATTCTTGAAGAAAACTGATGTTTGTGTCTTGTAACTAAAATTAATGCATGTCTTTATTAATGAAAATCATATCAAAATCGTGACTGTAGTTGGAAATCTACCACCACAAATGTACAGATACTGTTCTTTTGATGTACTGTTTTTCTTCTTTCTCATGAGATAGTGTACTGGAGACATTTGTTTTCTTTTCCTTATTTTGTCTTGAATGTCTCAGTAGTTTCTTGGAATTAATTGTTTACAATTATTTATGGAGCTGTCTTTTGAATTAGGGATAGGGTGGTTATGAAGAATCCAGTCAGCAGAAATAAGGTTTCTATGATCTACTTTATAACCTATGAAAGCTGATCACCTCTGAAATGAAGGTGCTGGGAGTGTATAGTAGAGTGAAAACAACTGAAGCATGTGGGATGAATGTGTTAATGCTTTTGGATAGAATGGCTGATAATACAGTATCACTTCCTGTTCACTAGATTTGTCTCTGGTGCCAGTACCTTTGTTCATAAAATATTTCCCAACAAGACTTTCACTACAGTTTGATCCCAGACCAATCTGTTCGTCTTTCTGCCTCACCTCTCTACAGGGAGTCCAGCAGGGAGCTGCCTTGCCCCATCTGCCACCCACACTCGTGGTCATATGTCCCACCTAATGTGGATGATCCATGCACAAGGAGAGAGATGTGCTCAGGTAGCCATGAACATTAGAACTTAATTGGAACACAGAAGGCACATGATAATGTTGGGCAAGTGAAACAGCTTCCTAGTGCAAGCAACATAAAAATACTCCTGATATGCTGTAAGGTTGTCACTCATATGAGCTAAGCTGAGCACTGCAAGCTGCACTGATGATGTCCTAGATTCCAATGTTGCTGTGCTCAGAGGAAAAGTTTTGACTGTAACAGCAGCCAAAAGTATGAACTGTCATCCCCATGGAGGAGATGGCAGTGTCATCCATGAGGAACACACCTGGAAGAAAAATACAGAAATTGGGCCAAGACATCAGTAAGGAGGGATGATGATGTGGAATGGTGAAGGCAGAAAGATACCAGGATGAAAGAAAGAAGTGGCACAAGGCATTTGAACATGGAGCAAAACCATTCAAAAACTATGCAGAAGCACTTGAACACAGAGATGAAGGCTACCTAATGGATCACAAGACACTGGTAAAAAGCTTCAAGGGACAAAAAAGGAATTATAAAAGCACTAGAAGAGAGATGTTCCTGAGTGGACAAGAGGAAGAATGTTCCATTGCAGCACAGATGGTACATGCCAACATGAAGCAAATGAAACAACTTTCTGATGAAGGCAAGGAAGAGAATGCCCTGATGCATGAAAAGATTGCCACTAATATGAAAACTATTCTTGAAGCTTCCAGTTAAGCACTCTGTCTGTAACAATTGACAAACACTGCTGTAGGTTGCACTGGCAATGACAATATTGTGGGCTGCATTCTTATTAATATAGTCATGCATTCCAAAGTAGATAGTTGATGTCGAGTCTGGAACTTGGGTTGGCTGGTGAGCCACTGTACATTCCCCTACAAAGGCTATGTAGTGGAGAAATACTGTTAAGTTGTCCAGTGTCGCATGGCTCCAGGGTGGAAACCGTGCAGTGGCTGTCATTGGCAAGATCCGCTGCACTGAGGGTGAGTTTCAGTTTCAAGCCTGTTAAGATGCCAGCAACTGACATACCTCTGTTGTGTGGCATAAGGCAGGATTGTAAAGCACCAGCCAGATGCTACACCACCCACTTCCACCTCATTCCAATTATGTCTACTAATCCATCCTGTTCCCATACGCATCAGATGTTTTCTCTGTCTCACCTCTACAAAAAATCCACCTGAGAAATAATCTGCCTCACCTGCCACTCATTCTCCTCACTACTTGTACCCCTCTGTAAGTAAAGAAAGGAGTGTCACATTGAATGTGTTTGATGTGGCATTATTACTGCACAAACAGCAAAAATGTGGTAAGTGATAAACATTTTTGCTATTACTATCTGTGGGGTATCTGTGAGAAATTCATGATAATTAAAAATTATTGGTGAAGTTTTCTGCAAAACACTAAGTGCTCTCATTGCCAAATACTGGATGAATATAATGTCGGTACATGAATGCAATTAGTGAAGGTGCATAAACAAGCTTACACACAGTTCCTAAATGTAAAACGTGACACAGTGTGTTAAATGTGTAACATAAGATTGTATGTTTTATTAAACAGATAAGTACAGGATTATAAATTTTAAAATTTGATCAATAATTATGTGAAATGATGACAATAAACATGTATTTGTCCCTGCCAGTCTTCAGATAGCAAGCATGCAACTGGAATAAAGTTCTGGCTTTCTGGAACTCGGTAATATTGATGGATGTTTATAATTGAGTAGATTAGATGCTCAATTATTCACTGATCCGTAGGTTTTCTAAAAGATAGAAACAATTGATTCTGTTCTTGATCAGGTCATGTTGAAACACACTTAGTTTATCACTAGTTTGTTTTACTTGTGCAGATAAAGTATTTTTTATATTAACACGAAAATTCCTTTTTTGTCAATCAGGCCCTGCTGAGGAGGAAGGCCCGCGTCCCATCCCTCAGGTGAGTGAAAGTAGTGGATGCACGTATGAGACTGGCAGAGCAAGTGTGATTTTCACCAGTAGCATATAAAGTTTGGTTCTGTGGCATGTAATGAACCCCACACTGCTTCCTGTCCTCCTCCCAGGGTGAGGACATAGTTCATCAGCTCAGGGCTTTGAACCGTTAAAATACTTCCTCCTATTCTGAGCTACTCTGCACACTACCCTCTTGCTTAATCAAATAAATTCCTTTATTAATATCCTATTCATCTCCATTTCAGTCTCATTGCATCTCCCATGGCAGTCTGTTTCCTGACATCACAAACTTTGCAACTTCTTTAGCACTGTTAACTGAAATGCTATCTCAAGTCTAAATTACCTGCTAAATGCCCCAAAAAATATCTCAAAGACCACTCATATACTTGCTCTTAATTTAAGACAAGTAACTCTCTTTAATTATTAATGTCAAGTCATGTGTCATAGGTTAGTGTACAGAATCTTACTGACAGCTCAACTTCATCTTCGTTCTCCTGATGTAATGGCAGTTGTCATGATGCTGACAGTTCTAGGGGGAAGGCACATTGCTGAACAAGAATGAGACAGCAAGGAATAAACCCATGGACTGGTTGTTTGTGTTGCCATCATCATTTGTGAAAGTGGCATGGCTGGACCATGTAAAATTTGGGGATTCGTGTGGATGCTGATAACCATGCCATTGACTGCCCCCTAACCAGGTATCATCATCATCATAGAATAAAACACTGAAATCATCATGAACTGTGAAGAACGATAAACTAATTATCATTATCCCACCCTGCAGATATGCTGCATCAACAGCCACTAGATTTTGTGTGTTGTGGTTGACAGGTGTTACTAGAGGAGGCCAAAATGCATGCGTTTTAACTCACGCAGGCTGGCGTGAGGTCTGGAACAGGACAAGGAAATTAGAATTTAGAAAAACGGACATAGCTGGTGGAATACTTAACTTTAATCCATTAATGATGAATGTCTGTCTTGATGGTACATGATTCACAATATCAATAGTAACTGATATGGGCGCCTTGCTAGGTCGTAGCAAATGAGGTAGCTGAAGGCTATGCTAAACTATCAACTCGGCAAATGAGAGCGTATTTTGTCAGTGAACCATCACTACAAAGATGGTTGTACAGCTGGGGCGAGTGCTAGGAAGTCTCTCTAGACCTGCCGTGTGGTGGCGCTCGGTCTGCAATCACTGATAGTGGCGACACGCGGGTCCGACGTATACTACCGGACCGCGGTCGATTTAAAGGCTACCACCTAGCAAGTGTGGTGTCTGGCGGTGACACCACATTATGCACAACAGAGAAGGGTATAAAAGTTTAAAGCCATCATTTGAATTAATAAAAAAATAATCACTTTGTGGTGGTGACCATTGTTCTTCGGTACTATAGACATTATGAGATGTACACCTTTATCAAAGCGATGTGTTACACCATAGTTGATACTCATTAAACATGACAATAAATATTCCTTAAAATCGACACTTACCACTTACAGTTGTCTAAACTGCTTACTGACTGCAGTTGGGAACTGAGATTTCCCTGTTTTTGAGCAAATATGACAAACACAAATGACAGGTACTCGCAATCGCAAACACATTTCAAAGTACCTTTCTAGAATGATATCAGACTCATTCTCCTTCATACATTCATGGCCTGTCAAACTTCCTCAACTCTTCTGAAAATACTTTCCTGCTTGTGAAATAACTACCAAGTAAACTACTTTGAGAGGTATACTTGTCATAGTGTTTATGTTTGACACATGTTGATTAGTAATTCAATAAAACTACCTTAGTGTACTTGAGCACGTGCATCACAAATTGTGCAGTGTGATTTCAAATTAACTGTTTAGTTACTTTTGTTGTTAGGGATTTGCTTTCAGTAACATTAATATAGGTCTCTGGTACATTAAACAGAATTGAATGATCATTCTTGTGATCTTTCAGATCTTGCATTGACTTACTTCCAGCTCCCACGACCATGGCAAACAGTTCTTTATCCAGTAAGTGGTTTCTTTTTCATACATCTTGTTGTTTAGGACCAATATGTGGCACAAATCTTAAAGGTCAGGAATGTGTCAGATAAAATAAAATGTTTAAGAAACCAAAAAAAAGGAGCCATAAGTTTATGTAAATGCAGTCAAGAATGTAACACAGGAATGGCCGCTGAGGTGCCACCTCTCCATCTCTTTCCATCTCCTCTTTCCCAATCATGACATTATTCCAATGGAATATTAGTGGCCTTCAATTCAAAAAGATGACTTGCAGCTGCTCTTGGAATCGCAGCCTCTGCTAGTTCTCTGCCTGCAGGAAACAAAATTGCATCATCCAGACTGATTTGAGCTTTTGTATTTCTTCCCAGTCTGCTTTGACTCCCTCTCTCCAAAGATGGCATTCCATATCGTAGGAGGAGAGAGGGGAGTGATGCTGCTCATATGGAAGGACGTTCAAAGTCAACCTTTCTCCCTGACTACCCAGCTTGAAGCTATCCTGTCCGCGTTTTACTTCCTCTCCTGAACTTTTCCATATGTACTGTTTACAACCCTCAGTCATTCGGTGTGATGGACACTCTTCATCCAGCTTACTGGCCAACTCCCTCACCCCTTTCTGCTGCTCGTTGACTGTAATGCACACCATTCCCTTTGGAAATCTCCCAGAACCTGACAGAGAGGTGCCCTCTAGGCTGAACTTCTCAGTCACCTTAACCTCATTTGCGTTATCGTGGGAGTACCCATCTTCCTTTTATACTACATGCACTCCTACCCATATCTGGAAATCTCCTGCACTGCCCAATTTGCCCATCATCTCATCACTGTCTCTAGTGCGTACTCGAGCAACCATTTACCATTTGCTATCCATTTTCTGACTCCTACCCCACATATATGCACATCCAAATGGCAACTTTCTAGGGATGACTGGAGATTTACTGTTCCCTGGCACCCTTTGAGTAACATAATTTCTCAAGTTGTGATGGCCAGGTAGAATATCTTACAAATGCCATCATTACCACCACACAATATTCCATTCTCGCACTTCATCTTTACTGTGCCATGTCCCAGTGCCTTGATTGACTGAGCTGTGTTGTGACTCAACTCACATGCAGAGATGTGTTCTCCATGTTTTTAACCATCATTCTATGATGGCAAACTGCATTCATTATGAACAATTGCATGCACAGTGTCGTTGCACCCTTCAGGATAGCAAAAATCTAGCTAGATTTCCTTAACTAGTTCTTCTAACAGTTCCACTACCTCATCTGTTGTATGGGCCCTGTAGGACCAAGATCCATTGGGCTGCTATTCTGCGGAGATTTCAAGCTCCACCCACTATCATTTTGCCTTCCTCCACCAGAAACAAGTGGAGCAGGCTTGGGTAGTACCCTTATTTTGGCAGATTAGCGAGTGCTACAAGCTGCCTTTAGTATGAGGGGGCGAGAACTTGCTCTCACTTCATATCGATCCTCCAACACAGTGCTGGACGATGTTTGCATTCAGATGTTGCTAAACCTTTCTTTTGTGGGCAAGCACTTGCTCTTTCTTATGTACAACTGCATCTGGGCAGAGGGCGCCGTTTGCCTGATGCCAGCATAAAGACACTGTCATTCCCATACCCATACCCAAGCCCAGTAAGGAAAAATACCTTCCTTCTAGTTACTGCCCCATTTCTCCCACAAGCTGTGTTTGCAAATTGATGAAACATGTAATTCATGCCTGGCTGGTATAGTGACTAGAGTGTGGCAATTCACTGACCACTGTACTGTGAGGATTTTGGGCAGGCAGTCCTGCAGCTGACCATCTCATCACTTTGTCAACGTGTGTCGCGAATGGTTTTCTGTGGATATATCAGACACTGGCAGTGTTTTTAAATTTGCAGAAAGCCTAAAACACCTTCTGAAGGATGGGTATTCTTGATCTCTCTACATGTGGCACTTCTGAGGCCACATGCCCCATGTCCTTCAGGTATTTTTAAAGTATTGATTTTTCAAGGAATGTTGGTACTGCCTTGTCAGACACCTTTACCAGGAAGTTGGTGTGCCTCAGGGTACTGTTTTGAGTGTGACCCTCTTTGCTATTGCCTTTAACCTTATTATGTCCTGTCTCCTGCAGGTCATCTCCAGCAGTCTACTATTGCCCACCCCTACCCTGTTACCCTCCCACACCCTGTCCCAGCCTCCTCCTTACCCCCACATGATTGCCTGTCTCATCATGTGCAACTGCTCGCAGCCTGGCTTCAGCTGCCAGAGAGTGTGATCACGTGTGTGAGAGTTGCATTTGCATGAGTATGTGAGTGTATGTTATCTATATATAACAGAGGCCTTGTTCACTAAGAGCTCACTTTCTTACAGTTTTTTTTTAATTTATTTATTTATTTATTTATTTTTTTTTTTTTTTGTCGTGCCTGTGTGCCTTTCATGGTATTGTTAAATTCATTTCTGAAGAATTGTGATGGCTCGAGGCATTGAGGTGCTGAGGTAGGGGTCAGTGTACACTCATCAGCAAACAAACAATTGTGCCTTATTAGACAAAAACCAGGAAAGATCAGACCATTTGGCAATAGTGCCGTAAAAACCAGACCAGGGATTGATCTCGGGGAGATGAGTGTCATTGGTGTGGTAAATGTGAGGTGTCTGATACTCAGTATTCATGTATGCCCCATATGCTAGTGATCACTTACTTAATTGCATAGGTTATGGACCTGACTCTCGGAAGGTTCAAATCACTGACATAAGCACACTCTTAGCCTTAGTATATTTATTGGCATTCAGATTCTAAGTGCTCACTGTCTACCATTCAAGCATCTAAGAATGGAAGACCAGTTTTACCAACAAGTTTTTTGTATTCCACTGCCACTCATATTCTTCATGTTGCAGCTTGAAAATATATCTCTGCATGTTTTAGAATGAAGGTTAAGGCCTCAAAATTACCTGCTCTTCCCAAATCCATTCTCCATGGTGAAATGAGAGAAGCATTGCATGCTAACCTGAAGGTGCAGAGTTCAAAGCTACACATTTCCATTTTTTAATTGTTTTTGCAAATTCACTAGAAAGAGAGAGATTTTTTTGACATTTATGCAAATAATGGAATTGTGTGTCTGAGTGATGAAATAGCTGCTCTTGTTGTGTATGGGCTTCACTCTGTTTCAGATACATTTATTAAACTACCTGTAGCTAAAGTCATGAAAGTTATAATGTTTTATGATAGAGAAAATAACCAACAACAAAAGCAACATTTGAAGAGCTCTTCTTAAAAGACAGAATGAAACATGATACCTTGAACAGTTCATGATAAATGTTACACACTACTACAACCACACATAATACTTACCATCATTAAATGTTAAAGCAGTGGTTAAAATTTCCCAGAGTACTTTGACAAAGTGTGAACAAATAATGATGTATCTTTGCACCTACATACAGCCATTAAAGCTCTAATGAATGGGCAGGCAGCATTATCAAATTAGTTATCAACATTACTGGGTCAGCTACTAGTCAGAGAATATTAACTATAATCTATTAGATCTATTATGAACTACCAGAAAGAAGAATGCCAACAGTTAAAAGCTTCCAGATGCATTTGAACTTGGATGCTGGCATCTTAAGTACTCACTTGTGTGCCTTTACTGATGTAGATGTAGAATGGGTGCCAAGTTTGATATAGCTATTTGAACACAAACCAGACCTCATGGCAAAGAATAGAAACAGTAAAACTAATGATTCACAGTATCATCCAGTTGCAGGCCTAGGTAAGCCAAGGGTTGCAACAAAACATTTGATCATATTCCATCACATCTCATCTGTCACATGTGCCAAACTATAACTTCACTTTCCATTACAGTGCTTGTGTATAGTCCAGCACAATATCAACATTGTGAAGTGCGCTTCCACAAACATTTCTACAGCAAAAAGAGATCAAATTTCTTCACGGGGTTTACAATACTATTCAGGTTTTCATCACACAATGTTTGTCTTGTATGGGAGTCCTAGTGTACTGCATATCGTGCTTGAAAAAGGGAACAGGGAGAAGGGGAAGATCAGGAAGATGATGGTGAGGTGAGTTGCAGTCTTGTGCTAGACCATCATAGCAACAATAGTTGCGGGCACAGATCAGTGGAAGATGTCATGGAAGGCCTTAGAACATCACTGAGACCCTAATTACAAGTAACAGACATAAGAAATAAATGAATACACCTTTGGTTGTCGTTACCCATGCCCTGGCTCCAACTCAAACCATTAATGTTTGCTTGACTGTGATATTCCTGTGGTGCTGCTTGTGAGTGGATGACTGTAACTGAGGTATTGTCAGAGGTGGTAGTCATCAGAAATGGCATATTAGTCCAATGCTGATTTCTCTCTTGTCATGCTGATAAATGGCAAAAATGTTTAAGGAAATTTTGTTCAAATATGTGGCCTGTCCTCAGTGTAAGCTGCGCAGGGTTCAGCAAACGTCTGCAGTATGCAGATGATTTGGCTTTCCATCCATGCTAGTCACATATCTGGCAGAGTCGTGAATTTCTATGTATCCTGTGTTGACATGACAAATATTAAGGGGTAGTAACGTGCATTTTTAAAGCTATACAAATTCACCCCAAGGGTGACTATGGGAATGGAAGTTGCCTGAGTATTGGGAACTTTGGATAAAATATCAACCTGTGTGATTGATGAATCTTTGGAATGTCAGAAGTCTACCCCTACTGTAAACAGAATTTTAAAGAATTTTGTTGAAGGAGGCACTATCAGCAGAATGCCTGGCTCAAGATACTGAGCACACAGCAGGATAACACATAGCTTGCCTGTAAGAGCCAACTAATCCCTCCCCTAGATACGAAGCAGTTGTAGTGAGTGACCAACTTCCCACTTCCAATGATGCAGTTCACTGAGGGCCAAGGAAAGCTGTACTGCACGCACAATGATCCACATAAAACAGGAACTCAGTGAGGAAATGTCTTACACTGGCTGGCAGCCACAGAGCTCCATCTGAATGCAATGTGGAAAAATGTACTTTTCACAGATAAGTTGTCTTACCAAGACCAAACAGTACTTTAGCAACCGCGAGGGTCCAGACATAATGGGGATTAAGTGGTGACAACAGGTAGTACTAGCCGATTGTCAGTTTCCTGGGGGCGTTGGTTTCCCCCGTAGGGGGCGTTGGTTTCCCCCGTAGGGGGCGTTGGTTTCCCCCGTAGGGGGCGTTGGTTTCCCCCGTAGGGGGCGTTGGTTTCCCCCGTAGGGGGCGTTGGTTTCCCCCGTAGGGGGCGTTGGTTTCCCCCGTAGGGGGCGTTGGTTTCCCCCGTAGGGGGCGTTGGTTTCCCCCGTAGGGGGCGTTGGTTTCCCCCGTAGGGGGCGTTGGTTTCCCCCGTAGGGGGCGTTGGTTTCCCCCGTAGGGGGCGTTGGTTTCCCCCGTAGGGGGCGTTGGTTTCCCCCGTAGGGGGCGTTGGTTTCCCCCGTAGGGGGCGTTGGTTTCCCCCGTAGGGGGCGTTGGTTTCCTGTGAGAGGAGCATGAATGCTTCCTCAGTAGCAGGCCGTATGCCCACATTTTGAAGAAAGTGGTGCTGCATTTAGTGTGAATGCTATATTGTGGAGGGGATCTCATGCTACAGGAAGAATATTCACTTGTGTATAGGCCTGCTCATTCAACTGCAGCTGTCCAACATAGACATTAATGTAATGGACTTGCTGTGAGAGACTGCTCACATGAATACAATGGAAATTATGTGTGTGTAAGTAGCAGGAACACACAGAGAACTGGCTGTGAAACACACCATTTATGGCTGATGCTCTTTTGGACTGCTTTTTTTGAAGCCTCGGTGGGGTTGTTTCTACTGACAAATGGGTCCAATGCCTCACAGATTCAGTGCCAGGGTGCATGACTGAAGTCAGAAATAATGGGGCATTCTGGATAAAATGTTATGGACTGAGAACATTTTACTTTCTTTCCTTGTTCTGCTGTGCAGTGTTCTGTCAGTGAGAGCCAGCACAAAATCTCTTGGTGACGGAAAAATATCAAAGATGACAGAAGGAAATTTGAGCTAGTTCTAGTTGGCATCATCCTTGTACCTGAAATAAGTTTATTTTAATTTAATATTTTGAGTATTACATTCTCTTTACTTGCTCTCTGCCTACATACATGAAATGAATAAATCAAGGGTGCCCCTTTTTAGGGCTATTTTTTGTTATGTCAAATTCATCTCTCTCCCACTCTATTGCCACCCATCAGACTCGGCCAAAAATGTGCAAAATACATCTTCTCTCTCTCTCTCTCTCTCTCTCTCTCTCGCACACGCACACGCACACACGCATAGGCAAATTACAAATTGGAAAGTCTCTCATGACCAAATAAGAAAACAGGGCAGTAGGATAATTTGTAGTTTCTAAATGGTGTTTATATATAGAAATTGGTCTGTATGCTGCATTTATTTGATGGAGTACATGTGTTTCCTCATGCTGTATGTAGAATAAGAAACAATATGACATTTAATTTCTGTTGGACAAAACGTGTTTATTTCTTGTCTGAATCCTGGGCTATAGCAATGAACTTTGTCCACAGATTGTTCTTCCTTCATGTAATGGAGGAAAAATGCAACTGTGGACACTGCATCGTGTAATTACCCTATGCATCCTCCACAGCCTGACTAAACACAGCTTTGTTAGAGGCCATCTGATCTCGACTGTCGGTCATTTGTCCCAATCAGTGCTACCTAACAATAGCAAGACCGTGCACTCAATTTGCTTACTAAATCACAATCTGACTTACATCACTGCACCCTTCAGTAAGAGTGATAGATTTGGTGAGTGGGAAGTAACTATACTGCCACTCATCTCAGACATTTCATACTTGCAGAACTGCAGTGCGAAAGGAGGGTGGTAGGGTGGGTGGGAGGGAGGTAGGAGGGAAGTCAGTATGGAACTGATGTAGCAGAAAATCAGTTTGTAAAGTAAGCACCACTTGGTGTTAGGCTCATACTCGCCCAGTTTATGGACTGCAGTTGTTCTTGTTGTTGTTGTTGTTGTTATTGTTGTTGTCAGTCCGAATGGGGTTTGATTCAGTTCTCCACTCTGGTCTACCTTGTGCAAGCATCCTTGGCTCTCGGTAACCATTATTAAATTCATTATCATGTGTTTAAATCTGGTAGGAGGCATACAGTAATGATTGTAACACAGTACCACATGGAATGACTTCAGTGCAGTCACCACCAGCAACTTCTGTGCAAATGACTGGTCAGAGAATTCTGTACTGCCTTCACAGAGTGAATAAAAGTACTTGTTTCTCATGAGGTACTGCAGTGCTGGAAGTTAAGCCGCATCCTGTTAGCAACTGACACAAGCTGAGTGGACCAAAATCCATTTAGTTCACTTTCAGAGGACTAATTCCAGACCACTGCTGTAGCCCCTCAATGAGCTATGGACATTTGTGGACGTATTTAGTCAGATGTGTTTACCTATTTTTCCACTTTTTGTTTCCATTTTAATTTCTTGTATTTCCTTTGTTTTGACTGCCATTGGGACCCTAGTTGTTGGGCTGCCCCAGTCCAATTATGCTCTTGCTCAAGTCACTACTCGACAAAAAATTCTTATTTGCAGTTTCATCTTTATTGGATGTGTTCACATTAGTCACATTGTGTTGCTGCTGTCATAATATCAGCTTCCATCCCTGTTAGCCATGGCCACAGAGATATGCATGGCCAAAATACAAAGTTGCTTCAAAATTGTCCACAGCAACTGCTCTAACAGCTTCCCAATTAAATGCTCGAATATACCAGAATGGGATAATGATGCATTGCCTGTAGTTCTGTCAAACTGTGCTCTTACAGATTACTTTAAAGACTTCAGTTTTGAAATTTCCATTCCCCTCCAAGTGATGTAAGACTTGCCTTATGCATGTCAAGGAATCCAAATTTACACTGCAGTTGGATTTTGTGTAAATGTTACATTAGTTTCTTGTAAAAGTTGTAACAGCAGTCCCTGACAGGAATGCCTGATGTTAAGTCATCAGTACTGAGTACCACACTTGTTGATGATAGTTTTGTTGGTTAAGCTGTGTATCCAAATTGGCATATAGTTCATTTAGTTGCTGGATATAAAATTTTCCAATTGTTTAAACTCCCACACCTCTATGCTGGTTCTTCATGCTGTCATTGTTGCTCTGTGCAGTGTTACTATGAACATGTGCTAGGCTGTTACAGTATTTGTGATTTATGATGCCATATATCATTGCTACCAATGTCACATAGTACACTTCAAGACACCTACACTATCTTCTTTGTAAATTAGATATACTTTTCTGCATATCACCTTAACACTGTCCACAGTATGAAGTGGCTTCCACCTAGTCATTCACTATGAAACACACAAGTCTCACTTGTTCTGTGTGTACAGGTACAAATCAGTGAGGCTGATACACTGATGCCAGTTGCCAATGATGCATTTTTACAGGAGAATGCCATCAATAGCGATTTGGATGCCTACAGTGCTATATTTCAATCACATTGCAGTCTGCTGTAGCAGTGTGAACAACAAGAGCTATTCAGTGTAGTTTGGGGGCTAACTGAGCATGTGCTAATCAACACAAAATACATAATTCACATAGAAAATAACTATCCAAACCCTAACCAACAATGTACCTTGAACAAACTGCTTGCATCTGTAAGAAGCTCCCTAACAGGGTAGTGTGACCCAATTTAAATGAAAACTTATGTGCTGGCCATGCATGTTAAGTATCTGTGGGTATACCCTCGACACATTAAACCTCCTTACCTCTGGGGCAGCTATTAGCATGTTGGAATCCAAAATATGAACTTTGATGAAGAATTACTCTAACACAACAACACTCTGGAACAGGTTAGTACACCCCTAAATAGACAAAGCTCATAAAATCATAATGTATTGTTGAGGCCAGTGTCCTCCAGTTTTGTAGGTATGCAGTCATTACAGTACTTGCAGATAGTTTAAAGTGTTTCGATCAGGATTCTCGGTATTCATGTGGCCTTTATGGCTTCCTATCAACATCACACTACTAATACAAAAGAAAGTGAGTCACATACTTGTAAGCTGACACAATTCTGCTACACTACATGGCATGTCATTTGCGACGTGTGCTACGTGAACTGCTGTGGCTCAACACTTTGGGATCTGCTAGTTCTCAGTAACTTGAAATCCAATGGAGACACTATCAGAATTGTACATGACATAATTTCTCTATCTCCTAACTGTGACAGTCTGTAATTTTATAATGGTCTGTTATTCCTTTCCCCTTTCATGAGGGGTGTTCATTCCAGCAAACTAAGCTGTACCATTATTTCGGTCACTGGCAGTGTCCTTACACCAGCCTCCAAACACCAATGTTGCCTTGCTTTTTGTGGGCACCTTTGCCCTTCTCTGTGACAGTGGCTGTATATGGCAGCTGTAATGAATTCAGACAATTAAAATAAAAATATTTTGTGGTTCTTCACTTGGATCATTATGCAGTTTTCATCAATCTCACTTTTATAAAATTTCACATGTATGTACTTGCCACAGCACCTGATTCCTAATCTCCATCACTATTTTAATTTAGCAACTTCTTGACGTTAAAATGAGCATGTGCAGTGAGAAGACAACCACTGCCACATATCAAGATGTTTGATTTACACTCAAATTCTGTTGATGTAAAGTTATTCAGCTTCTTAATATTTTTGCAGATGCCGCAGAAGTTGAGAATGGAGGAGCTGTTGGCAGGTGAGATATTTGCTTTCTTCAGTAGCTTAATTACACATTAAAGTTAAGACTTTAATATTTTATTATGTGGTACTTTATTTTTCATCTTTTTCTTTGACATTAATATTCCATTGGTGGTGTGCTAAATAATTTTTGTGAAACAGTTTTTAAAAACTCTATACTATAACTTAACACTGGATGTTAATTATGTCGTACATAATTCATACTGAAAATTGGCAGTGTTATTGAAACTACGAAAGATTGGTTACAAATGTGCAGTTGCATTGAAAATGTGTAGTGTGGTAGATTGTGAGGGAAATGTGGTCAAAGAGAAAAAAGACAAATTTTTAAGTACCAAATTGACGTTTAGAAATTTGTCATTGTAATGTTAAGCAAACATTACAAATAGGCACACTACGATAAGTAGTAATGAATTTTGCCACCTGACTGATGTGTGAAATAGCCTGACCCATCTGGGTGCCACAGTTACTCTCAATCACCCGCCTGCCAAGAGTGTTATTGACTACCTGGTGACAACATGCTACTGAGTACAAGGTGGCTGACTTGTTGGTGGCTTCACAAGTTGTGTACTGCATTCTCGAGACCCATCTCATACTCCTCTCAACCCCTCTACTCCCATACCAACTTCCCTAATTTGAAAATTTTGGAGTTCCCCTTAACTTAAGTTTCACAATCCTTCCCTCAATACTAGCCACCCCTACACTGCACTTTCCCATGCCTAGCTCTGTACCTGTACCTGTACCTGTACCTGTACCTGTACCTGTACCTGTACCTCCTATGTTACACCCTCTGCCACCCCATCCCCTCTATGACATTTGCATTAAATCTGTCCACCACAACTCCTCACGCAGTTGGCCTGCAGGTTTATGACAATTTATCTGGTTGGCAGAGGGACAGAACGCAACAATGTTATTCCAGGCTTAGCCTTTTACTGCTTATTTCCAGATTAACCCTTTCATGGCCAATCGAACGTCTTAGGCTGATGCATAACACTGTAGTGTTTCCTACAAGTTAAAAAACTCAGACTATACATACTGGAGACTTAAATCGTCATAAATAATATAATTTGTTTTGCTGTTCACTTCAGTCTGTCGGGATAACTTTCTGGATCCACAACTGTAGAAATCATGTGATTTTGTAGCAAAGAGCCATGTTCAAAGTGTATTTTCACCCCAAAGGAAGTATGTCAAGATCATTGAACAGAGAGCAGAGAAGATGAAATCTGAGGGTGCAAGATCAGATGAAAAGGGTGGGTGCAAAATGACTTCTCAACCCAGTTGTTCTATAGTGTTTGTTGCCAGTCTAGCAGAATGCTGGTGACTGTTACTGTGGAATAGCACCACTTCACACAGTCTTCCTGGATGTTTTTCTGGGACTATATCTGCAAGATGTCTGCTGTTGACAATAAATACCAACAGGAAATTTACACCTCATGCAAGCAACTCGTAGTACACCACATGATCACCTACATCTACATTATTACTCTGCAATTCACATTTAAGTGCTTGGCAGAGGGTTCATCCAACCACAATCATACTATCTCTCTACCATTCCACTCCCGAACAGCGCATGGCAAAAATGAACACCTAAACCTTTCTGTTGGAGCTCTGATTTCTCTTATTTTATTTTGATGATCATTCCTACCTATGTAGATTGGTCTCAACAAAATATTTTCGCATTCAGAAGAGAAAGTTGGTGATCGAAATTTCGTAAATAGATCTCGCCGCAATGAAAAACGTCTTTGTTTTAATGACTTCCATCCCAACTCGCATATCATATCTGCTACGCTCTCTCCCCTATTACGTGATAATACAAAACGAGCTGCCCTTTTTTGCACCCTTTCGATGTCCTCCGTCAATCCCACCTGGTAAGGCTCCCACACCCTGCAGCAATATTCTAACACCGGACCTCTGCACAATATCCATAACATTATCTTGTGTGGATGCTCAAATGTCTATGTGGCACTGCTGCTTTGTTTGGACTAAAGCATTCCTTTCCGTTCTTTCTCTTACATTAGCATAAAAACAAAATTTCTAGTCATCAGTAACAATACAGGTTAGAAATGGTCAGTGGTATTCACCCACTAATCAAGAACAAGCAAGAGGGTAATGTACATATGGCCAACCACTGATTTATATGGTTTGGCATGTGGTACCCGTATGCTTTATTGTTGAACCTTCTCCTTTGTATTCAAATGCTGCACAGTGACGGAATGGTCATACTTCATCACATTTTCTGGTTCTTGAGTGCAATGATGTGCATCATCGTGGATTAATGCATCCAGATGATCTTCATCAAATGCTGAAGGTCTTTCTGAAAATGGAGGGTCAATAATGTCAAAACAATCATCCTTTAAATTAGAAAATCTTTCCTTGCCATGCTCTGTCCCATGGCATTATCCCCATACATGGTGAAAACGTTACCATTGAAACCACATATTCATAAACACCACTGTTCTCATTTTGCCCACTTAGCCATTTTAAATTAAAATGTAGCAGTGCTTTGTGTCGACATAATATTCATAGAATGACAATTTACCTAAAAGAATGTGTCCACATTAAGTGAGAACAAGGTAATGTACTTCGTAAAAATGGTGGAAAAGACAACTGTATCCTTTGATCCCTAGGCATATGAACTTGTCTTATATCACATGTAATGCCCCCAACAACACAAAACACAATGATGGGAAAGGCTGACTTAAAGCATACATTGTGTGCTCACTCTTACATTATTGGTATCGGCTGCATAAGTAACAATAACACAGTGCACAGTGTTCACTTAAGACGTCTGTCTGCTTTTGCTCCCAACATTTAATGCTCTAATGATGTACCAACATCATAATGCATTGATGGTGGGTGGTTTAAATAAAAAATATGTACAAATGAAATGAGCTTCGTGACAAGGCTGAAGATATATCGGTACATAGGACACTGCATAGAACTGTATGGAACATTGTAGATGTAACTGTAGATGTGCTCCAAGGAAGTGTGTGGGGCCCTTGATATTGATGTTTTATATTAATGACATCACAGACATTCTTCTTCTTTTTGTTTTTCTGTTTGGGGTATCTAATGAACACATACTAATTTCAATGCTCCCTCCTTTGTTCTTCTTCCAGGTTTCCTTCGTCTTCACTATCTATCCTTTTTTCTTCCTCAGACCATTCTGACCCTGTCTTCCTCTTCTTCTTCCTGCCTTGGAATGCTTCCGTTTGCAACACTTTCTTCTTGAAATACTATCATTCTGCTGGGTCTTTTTCTTGTATTTCTTTCCAAATCTTTCCTAACTACTTGAATCTGTCCTGTTGTTGACATCTTGTCCCAAAGATGCTTAACAATCTGTTTGGTTAACCTGTTGCTGTTCACTCTGTATAAATGTCCAAAAAATAGTAGTCAGCTCTTCTGCAGCATTTCAATTGTTTTTCCTATGCTGCAATATACTTCATTACTTCTTAATATTCATACTCATGGATTTCCTAGCAGCCTGAGTATCTTTCAAATGATTCTTAATTCTAGGACTTGAAGATTGTATAATTCATAATTCAACATTAAACATTCACTTGCATAGAAACATTCTGGTTTTACTACTGTGCTGTAGTGCTGTATTTTCAAGTTTTTAGACACATACACCTTGTTGTAAATGTTCATGTTTATATCATATGCTTTCTCCATTTTACATACTATTTTGTCTACAGCAAATATTTTTGAAGCCATTGCCTTGAATCTTTCCTCCCAAATATTTAAATTTATAAACCCTCTTTATCAGTTCATTATCTGTTACTAGGATTTCTGGGTAATTTTTTTATGTTTGTCCTAAAAAAAATTTTCTACAAAAACTTTTAAAGCTGCTTTGTTAGGTATTCCTTCTAAGAGGTTGATTTGTATTTCTGATTTTGTTATATTTTTATAAAGAATGGCATAATCATTTGCAAATACTAGACACTGAATTTCAGTATCTCTTTTTCCTGAAGTCACCAGTCTCATTGTGACAGCTTATGTTCTTTGCCTTTTGTTTCAATTATCTTACTATTTCCTCTAAGATGCAGTTGAGGTGGCGTGGAAACATGTTGTCACCCTGCATTTCACCTGTTATTTTGAGTGCCTTAGGTGTTGCACACCAAAACTTCATTTATGCTTCAGTGTGTGGGTGTTTCACGAATAAGGTTTGCTAGTTTAGTGTAATGCCAAGTTCTCGAGTCACTTTACCCACTGTTTAACTGTCAATCAAATGCTTTTCTAAAACCTGTAAATGTCAAAACTATGTCTTAAAATTCGTATGGACTAAAAGTTGAAATTCTGTTGTGAGCCAGATTCGATCTTTCTAAATCCACTCTGATATTCTCCCAAATGGCTGTCAAGTGTTACTTCTACTTTGTTTAGTAATATTGTTAAAAATATAATACAGCCCACTGGCAACAGATATATACCTGTGCAATTATTTAGACAATGCCTATGACTTTTTTGTGCACAGGATGGATAGGAGCCACTTTCCAGTCTTCTGGAATCTTTTCAGGTTCCCATATTTCTTCAGACATAATCTGAAGGTCAGTTGTCATTTCTGCTTGACACCAGTTATGGTTGAGATGATTTTATTTCTTCTCCACTGGCTTTGTTGTTTTTCAGGGTTATTGATTGATTGATTGATTGATTGATTGATTGATTGTTTGTTTGTTTGTTTGTTTGTTTGTTTGTTTGTTTGTTTGTTGTTGTTGTTGTTGTTGTTGTTGAGCTAACAATTCAGTTATCTACAGTTCAAGAGTTGATCAAAGTACTTTCTTAGTAATTTACATGTATGGTTATTGCTTAGGCCTATTTTACCATTTTCGTCTCTGATACATTGGAGCATGGTAGCCCTTTTTTCAATAAAACCATGACTGTATGTATGAGAACATTTTTTCTGCTCTAGTACACAGTGATTCTTTTTTATCTCTAATTATGATACTCGTGTCATCTGCAAATAGTAGAATTTTTGCTGAGCTGTCTGGAGCCTGTATATCATTGTTATAAATTAGAAACAACAACGGGCCCAGAATGCTGCCCTGAGGAACACCTATTTAAATTTGTTTTGGTTCAGATATGGGTTTAAAATTGTGAAGATTGTTGGATGACCTCAGCTCAACAATACTTCTTGCGATATTTCAGAGAAATGGCTATTCGCAACAGCAGATTAAGAAAGCCCTGCAAATAAAAACTGCAGAAAAATCACAGGGAAAGGATGAGGAAGTGGAAAGTAAAGTGAAATCTACAGCCTTTCTCCCATACATGGGTGATATTTCTTCTAAAATTGCTGGAATCTTGAAGAAACATAAAGTGGATGTGATAATCCGCCCACCCGCTAAGACTGCAGCCTTGTTGGGATCTGTTATGGATGATCTGCTCTTGCAAAGGGCGGGAGTTTATGAAATCCCTTGTGAGTGTGGAAAATGTTACATAGGGCTACCACGTGCACTGTACAGGAACGATGTGTCGAACACTAGCGGTACACACGTCTTCTTCAGTCCAACAAATCAGCAGTTGCTGAACATTGCATTTCTACTGGCCATGCCATGGATTATATAGATGTTAAGATTTTAACTACTGCTTCATCATTCTGGGACTCAGTTGTTAAGGAAGCTGTAGAAATACAACTAGCCGACAACCTGCTAAGCCATGATGAAGGATTTCATCTTGACAATGCTTGGAAACCACTTATTTCACACCTTCGTTCAGAAAGAATTTCTGCATCTTCACTTCTGACAGATGTTACCTCTTTTAAAAATTAATTATTTATTTACAAGCACGGTGGATTCGCAGCAGCACTATTTTGTTTGCACTCTGTGCTTATATGTTTATCTTTGCTATATAAATCTTAACTATGACTAGTGCAGTAGTGACGACTTTGATATTTTTGACGCATGTGCTTTTAATCCTCAGCAGCTTTGTATCACATGACTCTCCATATAAATAGGCATGCGCAAATGCTATGAACTCAGTCTCCGACTCGCCTTGAAGACTGCTGGGAGGTTTCTAGCTGAAATATTACAAGAAGAATTGTCACTGTCCCAAGTGCACGCCCGAAAGATGATGGAACAATTTAGTTGTTTACAGTTCAAGAGTTGATAAAAGTACTTTATTAGTAATTTACAGGTGTGGTTATTGCTTGGACTTATTTTACCATTTTCATCTGTGATGTAAATACATTGGAGCATGGCAGCCCTTTATATGATTTTTAAATGTCTGACACAGAGTTTGGAAGGATAACAAAGATTCTCCAACTCATCCTTCCTGCAGACATTATTGGTATTGTAGTAGTAGTAGTAGTAGCAGTAGTAGTAGTAGTTGTTGTTGTTGTTGTTGTTGTTGTTGTTGTTGTTGTTGTTGTTTAACAGTCATAGAAAACACACACACACACACACACACACACACACACACACACACACACACACACACACACACACACAACCCTAAAAGACCACTTTCATTCATTCAGTATAAAAGAGAGAATTGTTATAATTCCAACATTCCTCTTCTGTGTCTCACTGCATGTATAATTTATTGAAATAACTGCCCTTTGGAAGCCTATGCATCAGCAGGACAGTGTGGTGACCCACGGAGTACCTATTTCCACAGCCAAGCACATAGTTTCTCACTGAAAGCTGCTGTTAAAACTCTCCAGTGCTGAAGGTGCATATTGTTCCATGTCAAAAATTCACCATATAAAAAATGAAAATAAATCTAATGAACAATATGACAGGTTGTTTTATGTTATTATTTTCATACTGTATCAATGACATTTTTTAAAATGTCATTCATTAAGAAGGCATCACTCCTTTGAAGTGGTATGTACAAGCATATTCCATGAAAGTTGTATGCCAATTGACACTGTCTAAAAGTTTCCTTTTTACACAGACCATGAATGTGGCTTTCTGTTTCTTTGTAATGTCTTCTGAGATTGATTAGAGGCTCAGTATGGCAACAGTGTGTGTTAAAATTAACATATGTTCCAGTCATTGCAGCCATAATGTGGGAATAGTAGAAGGAGCACATCACTAAAGCAGTAAACAAAGTTATTAAGAGATGCTTTCCTCTCTGTGTGTACAGTTGCAGCTGCTGGAAGACGGCGGCAACTCGAGGAAGATGCCGTACCCAGTACAGAAGCGAGAGCTGGAGGTGCCAGGCACTCAGTGGGTGAGTAGTAGTGAGAGCCCACAGTGGGAGGCTTGTGAATCAAATGTATCAGGACAACTATTAATGGACATTAAGATGGAGTGTGTCCACCCTTCTCCTTTATGGTGGCTTGAACTCTTCTGTTTGTACTTCCATTGAGACGTCTGAACCTCTGTGAAGGAATGGCAGCCCATTCTTCCTCGAGAGCTAAACCCAAAGGAGGTAGAGATGTTGGACATCAGGTTTGGAATGATGTCACCATTATGACTTGTCCCGAAGATGATCCATTGCTTTCAGGTTGGAACATTGGCACGCAAGTTCACTTCAGGAATGTCATTGTCCATAAACCTTCGCCTCACAATGCTGCTCAGTGACAGGCGGCATTGTTGAGCTGATTGTCAGTCTTTGTGTCTGAACACTTCCTCTGCTGTAGACAGTACACTACCGTCAAATACATAATTGTCCTTCTGAATTTAGCATTTTCTAAAGTGCAATAAGAGGACAACAAGTTAAAGATGAGGAATTGCATACTGTAACACTGCCTCCTCTTCACATGATTGTTGGTACTAAAGATGATGGCAGGTAAAGTTCAGCCAGCATTCAGCTAACCCAAATCCTTCAGTCACATTGCCATGGAATATAGAATGATTTGTCACTTCACTCCTAGTCCCCTGCTTCCAGTTGTCCACTGTCCAGTGGATATTGCTCATTACGTGACCTTCAGTATTGTTTAGTGTTGACAACAGGAGTGTGCGGTTTTGAGAAACTGCTCAGCCATTGCAACCAGGACTGCGGAGAGTGAGGGGTGGCCATGGGGCAAGACACATGAGCCCCACCTAAAAATATAGCAAACCAATTTTATTAGCAATGTAATGTAAGTGGAGTGGCTCCAAATGTTTGTATAAGTTAAACGTGTGTGTGTGTGTGTGTGTGTGTGTGTGTGTGTGTGTGTGTGTGTGTGTTTTTCTCATGCCACCACTTGGTAGCTTGGTAACACTGCCCCCCCCCCCCACCCCTCCGGGGGCACGCCATTCCTTGGTGGGTTCATTCTTGGCTACCATGGGGCCCCAGGCTTTGCAGAACCTTTTCCCTTTTGTGTTGTATGTCAATCATCTTGCTGTTCTTTTTCCCCTTGGCGAACATGTCTGGGGTATTCTTGGGAATGTCCAGCATTCTGTCACTGATGTACAAACAATCTCACCTTTGTCTTCCGCTCCATTTTCCTTTCTCTGTTCCCCTTCTCTTGTTCCTCCGCTTCTGCGTTCAAGGGTCCTCTTTTTCTCTTCTTGCTCCCTGTGTGCTCCTAAAGGCTGGCCCATGCATCTGTGCATAACAGGTAACTGGGTGACTCATAATTCCCAGCCCCGTGTTGACAGGTCGGATTCTCTCGTTCCTCTTGCTGTAGGCCAGTCTCAGGGTGTTGTGTGTGCTTGAGCAGTAAACTTTCCAAATTGCCATACATTCCAAACCCAATGTGCTGCTACCAATGTCATCATTTTAACCACTCTATAACATCTTGTCAACACCCAGCCACATGTCACCTGTGGTAGGGATGCGCACGAGTGCGATCGTCCACCTCTATCTCCCTGCTGTATCAACTGGAAATGCGGCCATGCGAATTCATCTTAGGAGTGACCAGTGTATCTTGGTGTGCACGTTGTTCAAGAGCTCCAGTTGAAGGAAAAGGTGCCTTATCCAGTTACTGGGTAGTCACAAACCCTGTGTTCTCCTGTCTGGCATCTATTTCTGTTTTTGTTACCCCTTACTCCATGAAAGACGTGGCCAGGCAGACATACAACCTCCAATTCAACTCTGAGGACATGAAATTGCCCAGTGTCAAGGTAGCATCGCCATCCCTCCGTCCTGCTTTGCAAGAAACCGTCGAACTCTTGCCTCAAGGGTCCAAGCAACCAGCTACACAACCTGTAAGCCGGAAAGGCCAGAAGTAGTACTCCCATGAAGACTTACTCTGTCCCTGCAGCCAAACAACACTTGAGTCATCAACTGGGAGGGCTCGAAGAAGTCCTCCAAAGGCAAACAGTCCTCCTTTTGCCACCCTGAAGATCCTCTTTGATGGTGTCGGCACGTAATACCTTAGCCCGGCCAGCCTCCATGATGCCGATGTTAACTAAAAACTGTTTTTTCGGCACTGGACTCCACAGACAGCCCGCACAAGCGATCTGATGTTTCTGTCTGACTCCATGGAGCAGGATCCTCCTGTGTCTGCACTGTGTAATAGCACCTCTTCCTAGGCTGTCACTCAGCATCTGCCGAGGTGACACCCCAACGTCTGTTCATCATGACTGTTCTCCAATGAAACATTCACCACCTTCAGTCCCACAATGAGGATTTGCGACTGCTTTTAGTGTTGAAGCACCCCCTTGTACTCTGCTTTCAGGAAACGAAATTGTGCCCTCATGACCGCTTTGAGCTTTCAAATTTCTTACTGATTTGCTTTGATCTTCCCTGTTGTAACCATGACCGGAATGGCTGCAGGTATGCTGTCAATGAAAGTGCAGTGGTACCGAATGGGAGCAGTCCGCAAACAAACAAGACAGATGAACAGGAAAGGAAAAACAGATGCAACGACAGATGACTGAGCAAGATACTGAGACACAAAGACCAACAACAAGCAATAAGCAACGGGGTCACAAATGAAAACCTCATAAATCGACAAAGGCCACTCGTACATGGAAAGGACAACTGAGGTGTTCATGATGGCCAACCCAGAGGCCATGGCAGCTGAGGGAGCTGCCGATCCATCTGGGGGTGGGGAGGGCTGGTGCCAGGCTGGCAGGGAGGCAACAATTGGGGCAGTGGTGGTGACTCAAGGACCACATGTGTACCTGAAGGAGGTAGTGGTTGAGGAGTTGGTGCGGGAGTCCCGCAGGGGAACGTGGGTGGAGCTGGTTATGATGGCGGCACTCCAACCCTTTCAGCGTGTGCACTGATGTCACATGCCACCCATGGGTTGCGATGACTGGCAGGTGTCCAACACGCCTTGCTCCTGTAAACGTGGGCCCACACTACTGTGCTGGGGCCGTAATGCTGAGAGGGCCAAGAGCGGGGGCAGGAAGAGGATGGCATCAGCAAATGCAGCAGGGTCTGTGGCTGTCACCCATGGAGGATTTCCTCTGAACTACGTCCGTCAATTGGCGTGGTGTGATAGGTGCTCAAGAACAGGGTGAGGGCCGATGTGGTTGGAGATGTTCAGACTGCCTTTGTCGGCTGTATAAACGTGTGGCCAAGCCTCTCTGCTGCGCCATTGGAGGATATGTTTGATACCATTGGCCAGACAGAAGTCATGGAAGGGGGACACCATGAATTGGTGGGCCATTATGGTAGACCAATGTGTGAGGCAGGCCCTCAGTGGTGAGAACTTGGGCCAGGGCCACGAGTGTGGCCTCCTTGGCGGTGGCCGCCACACGGTCAACATATGGGTATTTGGAGTAGGTGTCAATGATAAGTAACCACACAGACCCCAAAAACGGGCACTCAGAATCAAGATGGGTGCGATGCCATGGCTGGTGAGGTACAAGCCAGGGTGCAAATGACTGAGGAGGGGCTTGCCTGGTGACGCGCACACAAAGTGCACCCACGGATGAGCCGGTCAACATTATCATTGATGTCTGGCCAATTCATGTGCGAGCGAGCCAAAAATTTCATGTGGGACGTACCCCAGTGCCCACAGTGTAACAAACTGAGCACTTGATGCCACAAATCTGGAGGGATGTCCACCTGATGGGATCAGACTCCATGGCTAACAGAAGGACATCATCGACCATGGAGAGACTGTGGTACAGTGGGTGCCAGGGGCTGAAGTTGGTCCACATCCAATGAGTAATATAGATGGGCCACCAGTGGACCACATAGCGGAGGACCTGCCACAAGGCAGGGTCTCGGCATGTAGCTGTGGCAATGTGAGCAGCCATAAGAAGCAGAGCATTCAGCATGTCCTGGTGGGTGGAATCAATGTGGAAACAGAGGACCATCTGTTCGTCAAACACAATTTCAGGACCTGCTGGGAGATGTGACAAAGCGTCTGCATTAGCATCATAGGCGGTTGGCTTATACTGGCTGGTGTAAGTGTAATTCCATAAAAATAATGCCCAGTGCTGGATACGATGAGACGTCCACTCTGGAATGTGGGAGTGGAGCCCAAAAAGCATAACTAAGGATTTATGGTCTGTTAGGAAAGTTAACTTTGCTCCAAAGAGATAGCTGTGAAACTTTTGGACGCCGAACACTATTGCCAGGGCCTTCTTCCAATCTGGGAGTAGTTCTGTTGTGCTGGGGTAAACATCTTAGAATCATAAGTGATGGGCTGTTCAGAGCCGTTGACATTCTGATGCATGAGGGGGGGCCCCAATGCCGTATGCTGATGCATCAGCTGCTAAAACCAAGGGGTGGTCCGTAAAGAAGGAAGTAAGGCAAGGGGCAGAGTTAAGCATCACCTTTAAACAGAGAAAAGCCTGGTCACAATCAAAATGTACCCTTGGTGACACAAGTGAATTAGGGGTTGAGCTACAGAGGCAGTCTGGGGTAAGAGCTTCAAGTGACAAGTAACCTTGCCCTAAAACACCTGGAGTTCAGATAAGTCCTTGGGATGAGGGGGGCCTTCAATGGCCACAACATTATGACCTGAAGGGCAAATGCCATCTTTGCTAAGCCAGTGGCCTAAGTATTCCACTTCTGGTTGAAAGAAAACCATCACATGTCTAGCTGACAGCGTAAACCTGCAGACTGCTGAGTGTGAAGTAAGGCACTGAGGTTTCGCAAGTGTTCCTGGCGGGAATGACCTGTACCCAAGACGTCATTCAGACAATTCCTGCAGGGCTTCCTAAGCTGCTCCAGGAACTGCTGGAAAATGGCTGGCACTGAATAGTCAATAAATGGTAGGTGCTTGTACTTGTACAATCAGAAAGGCATGTTGATAATCATGATGTTCCAGGAATTGGCATCTGTGGGTAACTGGTGGTATGCCTCAGCCAGGTCGATCTTTGAAAAGTTCTCTCCCTCGGCAAACTTGGTGAGAAGGTCTTCCTGTCAGGGAAGGGGGTAAGTGTCTATGAGGGACTGAGCATTGACAGTAGCGCAATGTCCCCACTCAGCTGAAGGGACCCATTGGGTTTCTGTATGACCATCAAAGGTTTCGCCCAGGCACTACAAGTCACAGGCTCCAGAATGCCAGTAACCTGGAGCCGATACAGTTCCTACTTGACCGGAAGGGGTGGGGCCCAGAAAAAGTGAGGCAGCACTTCCAGCCGAAGTGTGATGTGTGCCTGAAAATCTGAATCACATCCGAGATCTGTGACAAACAATGGCACAGAAGCTGAGCACAGATTGCCCAGGTCCTGAAAAAGAACAGCTGTGGAAACGACCTCAACTTCATCAGAAATTGAGAAGTTAAACAGTTGAAATGCATCCAGGTCAACAATATTCGAAGCCAATGGATAGTAGATGACAAATAGGGTAAGGAGCTGGGGAATGTGTTTGTAAATTGCCTGGACAATGAACTGCCCATGAAGGGGAATTGAACCATCTCTGGAGGTGACCAACTTCCGAGAGGTAGGTGACAACTCAAGAGAACCCAGTCGCATGTATGTTGTCACATTAATCATGGAGACAGTAGCCCCAGTGTTGACCTGAAAACTGTCATCCTCCGTGAAAAGGCTGAATGTGAGGAAAAGCTAAAAGCTACCGCACCGATGGGTCATCCACTGGGACAATCGATTGCAGAGCATGTATGGTATCTTGAAGCCCAGGAGGGGCAGGACTGAAGCGAGTCGAGCAACTGCGACAAGCCGATTGGATGTGGCCCTCGTTGTCACACAGCATCCACGTTTTTGAGTGGTGGGAACATTCAGCTCGAGAATGTGTGGTAAAGGACTGTGGGCAAGATGGAAGTGGACCGCCCGACCGGCGACTGGAGACACAGATGCCATAGACACATCAGGCAAAGAGGAGTCCCAACATAACTGGCCTCTGTTGGCTGGGTCACCACAACTCACGAGGGTGGTTGTGGCATTGGCTGTGAAGGAAAGTGCGGTGGAACTGAAAGGGAGCAGCCCGTTAACAAACAAAATGGAGGAATGGGACAGGAAGGACAAGCATGACGACAGATGACAGAGAAAGACACCAAGAACAACAAGCAATAAGCAACGGGTTCACAAGTGAAAACCTCACAAAATCAACAATGTTCACTGGTACATGGAAGTAAGCCAAGTAAACGTGATGTCTGTAAGCCAGATATCGAGAGACTTAGGCGAATATCGGACTGCTTCATTGAGTGAGACGCAGGCACTTAAATACATGATAGGGTATGTCACTATTGGCCGCTACCTTCCCCATTTTTGCTGCTTGGTGACTTTAATGCAAATCATCCCTTTTGGGGTTCCCCAGGACCTGTCAGAGAGGTGCCATCTTGGCTGACCTGCTTAACGAACTTAACCTCTCCTGTGCCTTAATACTGGAGCACCCACTTCCCTGTCCAACTCCTCACACACCTATTCCCATTTGGACCTATCCTTCTACACTGCCCAGCTTGCCCATCACAGCTTTCTAGGGCTAACTGCCAGCTTTACTCCTCCCTTCCTCCCTGGCGACCTTCAAGGAATGAGATTTCCCAGTTGTGATGACTAGGTCGAATATCCCACATTAGTGGGATATGTTATCCTTACTGGGATATGTTATCCTTACTGCTGAAGAACGTTCCATCCCCCACACTTCCTCTCTACCATGTCGTGTCCCAGTCCCTTAATGGACTGAGGCATGCTGCGATGCAATTTGCACATGTAGATGTGCTCTCCACATTTTTAACCCCCACCCTAGTCTGGAAAACTTCATTCATTATAAACACATGTGTGCAAAGAGTCACCTTGTTCTTCAGGATAGCAAAAGAACTAGCTGGATTTCATTCACTAGTTCTTTTATCAGTACCACACATTGATGTGTCATGTGGGCCAACATCAGACGGCTCTCTGGAACAAAGATCCATTCCCAGTTTTCTGGTTTGACAGTAGCTGATGATCTCATTGTGGACGCTATTGCTATCTTCAACACCTTGGGATGCCATTTTGCAGAAGTTTCCAGCTCTTCCTACCACCACCCTACCTTCCTCCAACAGAAACAATTGGAGGGGGCTTGGGTGAGACCCTTCCCTTCTCTGAATCATGAGTGCTACAAACCTGTCTTCACTATGACAGAGCTAGATCATACTCTCAGTTCATCCTGATCACCCACCTCAGGGCCAGACACCATCCACATTCAGATGTTGCAGCACCTTTCTCTTGTGGGCAAGTGCTTTCCACTAAAAACCTCCCTTCTGGCTACCCCCCCTCCCCCCCTCACCCCATCACCATATATCTTACCAGATGCATTTTCAAGGTGATGGAATTTGTATGATTCATGAATGGCTGGTGTGGTGGCTTGAATCTCACAATTTACTGATGGATGCTCAGTGTGGATTTAAAGTGTGGCGTTCTGCAGTTGACCATCTCATTACATTGTCCACCCATTTTATGAATGGTTTTCTGTGAAAATCCTAGACTGGGCTGTGTTTTTTGATTTGGAGAAGGCCTAAAACACCTGCTAGAGTTCTGGTATCCTCTGTACTCATAAAATGTTGGGCTTCCGTAGGCACCAATCCTGATTTCTTCAGGTATTTTTACAAGACTGTGTTTTCAAGTTGCATGTGGGTTCTGCCTTGTTGGACATCTTTATCCAGGAAAATGGTGTGCCTCAGGATTCCACCCTGAGTGTCATCCTCTTTCTTATCACCATTAACCCTGCAATGGCCCGTATCCCGCCAGGCATCTCCGGTTCTCTTTTTGTAGATGACTTTGCCATCTATTGCAGTTCTCCATAGACCTGTCTCACTGAGCAGTGTCTTCAGCACTGTCTTGATAGTCTTTACTACTGGAGCATTGACAATGGCTTACGCTTTTCCCCTGATAAAACCATCTGTATGAATTTCTGGCAGCAAAAATGATTTCTCCCACCATCTCTACACCTTCGTCCTGTTGCTCTTCCATTCATTGAAACTACAAAATTTTTGGGGCTCATGATCAATAGGAAACTCTATTGATCCTCCCATGTGTCTTACCTGGCAGCCCACAGCTGTACGAGGTTCCCCAGTCTCCTACATGTCCTCAATGATACTTCGTGGGGTCCGATCAAACCACTCTCCTCAGTTTGTTGCGGATCCTTGTCCATTCGAAACGCGACTATGGGTGCTTTGTTTAGGAGTTTGCACACCCATCCCTCTTATGCTGTCTCAACACTATCCACCATCACGGCGTCTGTTTGGCCAAGGACACCTTTTACACCAGCCCAGTTTATGGTCTGTATGCTGACACTGTTGAACTACAACTGTCCTACTGTCATTACTTTCTCCTTAGCAATTATGCATGCCATTTGTCTGCCAAGCATGGCCACTCTGCCTATGCATCCTTCTTCAATGATACCTTTGATCATCAGTACGGGACTCGTCCCTCTTCTGTTACCTCCTGGAGTCCACTTTCGCCGCATGCTATGGCGATTTAACTTCACACTACCGGCAACTTTCCTAGTGGGTATGAACTGTTCATCACCTTTCCTTTGCAAAGTGGCCCATGTTAATCTTGGCCTTCCTTCATTTCCAAAGAACACTACTCCAGCCTTGATCTGTTGCCTTCAGTTTCATGACCTTTGAATGGAAAGTCGCTATAGTACTTTTTTATACACTGATGGGTCTCAGACTAATCATGGGGTCAGGTATGCCTTCGTCATTGGCACCCGTGTCTTTTGATATCGGCTGCTGGCACACTCCTCAGTATTTACAGCCAAACTTTTCACCTTGTATCAGGCCACGGATTACATAGGGAACACAGCCTTCACAATTGTGTCCTTCACTCAGACTCACTCACTGCCTTCCAAAGTCTATGTGCACTGTACACTGCTCATCTCTTAGTGCAGCAGTTCCAGGTAAACTGTCACTTGCTCACTATTGGTGGAACCAGTGTCATGTTCCTGTGGGTCCCTGGTCATGTCAGTCTGCCAGGAAACAAGGCTGCTGATGCTGCTGCCAAGGTTGCAGTCCTTGTACCTCAGCCTGCAATTACCTATATTCTTTCCAATGATCTCTGTATTGCCACCTGTCAGGAGGTGCTGTCCCTTTGGCATCGTCAGTGTTCATCCCTTCACAAGAATAAGCTTTGGCTTATTAAGCCTCTGCCAGTGCCTTGAATGACTGCCGTGGAGATTATTTTAATTGGGCTGCATATTGGGCACAGCCATTTTAGCCATTGTCATTTGCTAAGTGGAGCTACCCCAGAACTTTGTACTCATCACCCCCAAATTTTAACTGTCCACCACTTCCTGCTGGAATGCCCTTTTTAACAATTTACATTCCAGCCTGGGTTTGCCATCTGATTTATCAGCCATTTTAGATAATGATGCGAGAGCTGTCAACTGCGTTTTACTTTTCATCCACCGAAGCACTATGACGAAGGCCAATTAATTTTTAGTTTCGGACCTCCATTTCTGTAGGTTTTTTTTTTTTTTGCCTTGTTTCCATGTGCCTGGTTTTAGCTGTCTCCTATTCTGTCAATTGGGACAGATGTGAAGTTGTTTAACTCCTCTCTGTGTTCGTGGTCTATAGTCTTGATTTGGGTGCGTATGACCCCAGTTGTTTTTTGTGTCCTAAAGCCAAATGAAACAAACAAAACAAAACTGCTTGGTGAGTAGATTTTTTCCTATCCAATTACATTATGTTGTAAAAATGGATTATTTTTTGTTGTTATACTAATTCAATTTAATTTTTATCTTACAGAAAGTTTGACATGAAACATAGCATAGTCAGGAATTATTGGTGATACAGAAAAAATACTCATTGAGATAGAATGTAGAGTAAATGTAATTTCTTACTAAACACTAAACTTATCTTAACATCTTGTTCTCTTGATTTATCTCTGGTGCCAGTGCCTTGCTCATAAAATATTTCCCATCAGGACTTTCACTACAGTCTGTTCCCAGACACAATCTGTTTGTGTTCCTGCCTCACCTCGTTACAGGGCGTCCAGCAGGGAACTCCCTTGTCCCATCTACCACCCACGCTCGTGGTCATACATTTCACCTATTGTGGATGATCTATGCACAAGGAGAGAAATGTGCTGAGTTTGTCACAAACATAAGAACCTCATTGCTACAAAGAAGACGCATGATGATGTTGGGCAAGTGCAACAGATTTCCAGTGAAAGCAACCTAAAAACAGTGCTGATACACTTTCAGGTTCTCACTAATATGAGACCCACTCTGTAAGGTGTAAGTTGAGCACTGCAAGCTACGCTGGTGATGTCCTAGATTCCAATGATGTTGCACTCAGAGGAAAAATTGATACTGTAACAACAGCAAAAATATGACAACTCTCATCCCCATGGAGGAGATAACAATGCCATCCAGGAGGCACACCTGGAAGAAAAATACAGGAAATGGCTAGGACATCATTAGGGAGAAACGGTGTGGTGGAACGGTGCAGGCAGAAAAACATGAGAATGAAGGAATGAAGTGACACAAGACAGAGACAAGTTAGAACAAGTAATTATAAGGCAAATAATCACAGAACATGGGAGAACAATTGTGCAGAGTCATCTGCAACCCAAAGGAAATGTGAAGAATGTTTTTTGAACATAGAGCAAAACCATTCAACCACTGTCAAGAAGCACTTGAACACAGAGATGAACTCTACCTAATGAAACACAAGACACTGGTAAGACAAAAAAGTAATAAAAAAAGCCAAAAAGAGAGATGTTCCTGAATAGCCAAAATGAATAGTCTTTCATTGTGACACAGATTGCACATGCCAACATGCAGCAAATGAAACAGCTCTCTGGTGAAGGCAAGGTAGAGAATGCCCTGATCCACTAAAAGATGTCGCTAATATGAAAACTATTCTTTAAGCTTTCAGTTGAGCCCTCTGTCTGTAATAAGTCACAAACACTCCTGTAGGCACCTACAGTGTAGGTTGGACTGGCAATGCCAATATTGTGGGCTGCATTCTTGTTAATATAGTCATGGCACTCAGAAGCAGATAGTTGATATCGAGTCTGGAACTTTGAATGGCAAGTGAGCCACTGTGAATTGACCTACAAAGTCTGTGCAATGGAGAAATGCTGTAAAGCCCAGTGTCACATGGCTCAAATGTGGAAACTATGCAGTGGCTGTCACGGGAAAGATGAGCTGCACTGAGTGTGAGTTTCAGTTTCAGCCCTCTTAGCATGCCAGCAACTGAAAGCCCTCCATTGTGGGGCATAAGGTGGGATTGTGAAGCACCAGCCAGATGCTACACCACACATTTCAACCTCATTCCTGTTATGTCTCCTTCTCCATTCTGTTGCCATACTCATCATCTTTCCTTTCTGACTCACCTCTACAAAGAATCCTCCTGAGAAGTACCCCACCTCATCTGCCACTCATTCTCCTGGCTACTTGTACCCATCCATAAGTAAAGAAAGGCGTGTTACATTGTACGCATTTTATGTGGCAATTTTAAAGTAGAACAATGAAAATATAGTAATTGGTAAGCATTTTTGCTATTGCTTTCTGTGGGCTCTCTCTGAGAAAAATTCATGATAATTTGAAATTATGGGTGAAGTTTTTTGGAAGTCACTAAGTGCTCTCATTGTCAAATACCAGATGAATATAATGTTGGTATATGCCTGCAATGAGTGAAGCTGCATACACAGGCATAGACACAGTTCCTAACTGTTAAACTTGCCACAGTGTGTTAACCATGTAACATAAGATTATATGTTTTAAGTAACAGATTACTACAGCATTTTAAATTTTGATCAGCAATTATGTGAAGTGTTGACAATGAAAGTTTATTTTCCCCTGATTGTCTTCAGATAGCAGCCTGCAACTTCACTAACTGAGTTCCAGAAAGACAGGGTTTTATTAATGTTCACTGTTGTACATAATTGAGTAGATTAGATGCTCAGTTATTCACTGATTAGTAGGCACTCTACAAGACTGAAATAATTGATTCTGTTCTTTATCATTCCATGTTGAAACACTATTAGTTAATCAATAATTTGTTTTACTTTTGCAGATAGAGTTTTTTATATTAACTCAAAATGTTTTCTGTCAATCAGGTACAATTCAAAGCGTTCTATCTCCTATTGCTGAGGAGAGTGAAAGTGAAAAGAGCACCGGTCCAACTGATGGAGCCATGGTATGTTTCACCAGTAGCAGAAAGTTCGATTTTGTGGCCTGTAATTAACACCACACTACTTCCTGGCCTCCTTTCAGGTGCTCACAAAGTTCATTACATTTGGCCTTTTAGCCATTACAATACTTCCTCCTCTTCTGTACTGCCATGCACTCTACACACTTACTTAAATAAAAAAAAACTACTTCCTTCATATCCTATTCATTTCCATTTCATTCTCATTACATCTCCCATGCTAGTTTGTTTCCTGACACCACAAACATCACAACTTCTTTTCCAATGGAAACTGAAATGCTATCTCAAGTCTAAATTATCTGCTGAATGATCCAAAACATTTCTCAAAGACCAATCATATACTGGCTCTTAATTTAAAACAAGTAACTCTCTTTAATAATTAATGTCAAGTCGTGTGTCATTGGTTAGTATGCAGAATCTTAATGACAGCTCAACTTCATCTTTGTTCTCCTGTGTAATGGTAGTTGTCACAGTGCTCACAGATTTAGGGGGAATCCACAATGCTGAACCAGAATGAAACAGCAAGGAATTAACCCAAGGAGAGATATCATCAGTAGGGAGTAAACCACTCAAATCATCATGTACTGTGAAGAACGACAAAGCAACTATTGTCATCTCACCCTGCAGAAATTCATCAATCTGCACCAGTTCTCATGTGCAGCACAGAAAGCTCCTAAAGTGTATAAAAGTTTAAAGCCACCATTTGAACTAAAAAAGACTTTATGGTGGTGACCACTATTCATCAGTAGTATAGACATGGTGAGGTAAACAATGTACCAAATCAATAGGTCATATCATAGTTGTTACTCATTAAATATGACAATTAATATTCTTTCAGAATGACAACTACCACTAACTGTTGTCTAAAATACTTACTTATTGCTGTTTGGAAGTGAGTTTTCCTCATTTTTGAGCAAATATCATAAACACAAATGATAAGTGACTCATTCTCCTCCATATAATCATGGCATGACAGACTTCCTGAAGTCTTCTGAAAATACTTTCCTGGTTGCTAAATAAGTACCAAGAGACTACTTCGAGAGATCTACTTGTCTTAGTGGTTGTTGTGTTTGACACGTGTTGGTTAGTAATTCAATGGAACTACCTTAATGTACTTAAACACATGTGTCACAAATTCTGCAGTGTGATGTAAAAGTAACTGTTTAGCTACTTTTGTCCTTTGGGATTTGCTGTCAGTGATATTAAGATAGGTCTTGGTACCTGAAACAAAATCAAATGATAACTCTTGTGATAGTGTTTCAGATCTTGCATTGACCATGGCAAACAGTCTTTCATCCAGTAAGTGCTTTAATTTTCATACACCTCGTTTTCTAGGACCAATATTTGGTACAAATCTTAAAGGTCATGGAATATGCCAGATAAAATAAAATGTTTAAGAAACCAAAAAAGAGGAGCTATAAGTTTATGCAAATGCAATCAAGAATGTAACACAGGAATCAGCTTAATTTTTCAAGGAAATCCTCAACACGATAGGAAACTCTTCAATTTTGATTTGAAACTACATGGATTACTGCTAAGAGGTTTGAATTCCTGTGGTAACTTACTGCAAATGGATGCCGCAGTGTACTGCACACCTTTCTGCTCAAGAGTCAAGAAAGTGTGCCACATAGGCAGAATGGATTTCTTCCTAGTGTTAACTGAGTGAAAGCTGCTAATTCTTGGGAGTAAGCTGACACTGTTAACAAGAAATGACAGCAAAGAATGTGTGTTTATTGAGAGGCCTATGTCAGATTACCCAGACTAATTAACATGGGTCAGCAGGAGTTACACGAGCTTATACAACTTAATGCCTGAACCACCCATTTCTGAGCCAAAACATCCTTTGGGAAATGGAAGAATTACCCCAAAATATACCACCATACCTCATAAGCGAATGATAATAAACAAAGTATACTAATTTTTGTGTCACACTGTCATTTACTTCATATACCATTCAAATAGTAAAAATGCCAGCATTAAGTCTTTGAACAAGATCCTGAACACGAGTTTTCCACAACAGTTCACTATCCATCTGAACATATAGAAATCTGAACTGTTACATTTCACTAATCATACGGCCATTCTGTGAAATTAAAATGGCTGGTTTTGTTGAATTTTTTGTTAGAAATTGTAAAAACTTATTCTTGCTGTGATTTAGCATTAGTTTATTTTCTACAAGCCATGAACCTATGTCTCAAACTGCACTACTTGAAACAATACCAACATTCCACAAAACATTCTTTACTACCAAGCTAGTGTCATCAGCAAACAGAGGGCATACCATTTATATAAATTAGGAACAATAGATATATTACAGAAAACGCACACTACTCTTACGAGGTATGTTGGCCTCAATGAATGTGTTTTGTGACAGCTGAATTCGCTCCCAAAGATAACATGTAAATATATAAACACGGAGCCATAAACTTTGTTCATTAAACATTATACTAGTACAGACGACAGTTTTGCATTGGTGATTGAACAGCAGGAGGATGATCCGTGAAAATTCGAGAAGCGCTTTGAGTCTCGTGTTGTTACATATTCCCTCCAGTGAGTGGATGCCCAATGGTGCACTAAATTTTCTCACAATACATTGAGAACATCCGAAATATCCCAGAAATTACAGTAAAATATGCATTTTTAAAGTTTTTAATGATGTATGTTGAGAAGATGTTCTCTCCCAGGTGTTGAATAAGGTTAGGCTTGAAACCTATTCAGTACCCTCATCCTCAGGACATTGGAATGTGCAAACTATTCAAAGGAAAAGGGAGGGTGAACTGATACTTCATAAATTCTATGGATATTTATACCAGTATCAGTGTGACTTTAGGCTGTACATGGATGCAGACAAAGCAAGCTCCTGGGAACTATTGAAATCCCTCAAGGTTGGCAGCAGAAAAAGCATCATTACTCATTTAAGAGACAGTTTTTCCAAGTTCCTATTTTTATTGCAGGTGAAAGTTAGGTAAATTCTAAGAACCTTGAAAAAGTATCTTCCCTTTGTTCCACTAGATGATGGTAGAGAGAGCTGTGTAGGTCAAACAGAGGTAAGGCCAAAAATGTCTTAAATTCTGTAGTCATTGTGTTGTGTTAAATAACTTCATCAAATCAGCAGTTTCCCTGGACTTTTTATCTGATGAGCCTAAATATAAAGTCCCTCCAGCACATAGACATAAACTTCACAGAGCCCTATTAAGTATGGTGTAGCCATTTGTTCCCTTCTTGTGCTAAGTTCATCCTTGCTACTTTTCACATATGCTGCAGATGCTCTCCTATTACGGTGCCCAGAATGATACTTCTGCTTAATTCCAAAATTGCACCTCCCCTGGCTTAAAGAATGTTTCTTCCTACTTGGTGTGCTGATTTTGACTGAATATGCATGCTGTTTCATTCCAGTATGGCACAGAACTTTTCTTGAACAAATTTGGCACAGTGCAAATTTCTTATCGCCTATAATCTTCTTACTTTTATAACTTTTTGGCTTTCTAGAATACACACAGGACATCTTGTGACTGAAATATGTTATTTGAAATGAAAAGAAAACAGTGACTGACAAACAGAAAATGCCTGTTTGTATAAAGTTCATGGATAAACTTTTTATTTATTTATTTTTTCTCCTGTGAATAGTTCATCTGAGGAACACATTCCAATTTTAGATCCTCATGGTTTGTTGTTTCCTTTTCTTCCATTATGATTTCATTTGTTCACTATATTCTGTCTCTTTGCAGACCATTTTGAACCAGTCTTTTTAGCTACCCTGCCTCAGAATAATTTGATTTTCAATACTTCTTCCTGAAAGATTTCTCTGTTAGCATCTTCTGTCCTTATATAGTTTTTTTCTAATTTTTTTTTTTTACTTCACTGACCCAGCTATTTCTGTACTGCCTATCCCACAGCTATTTAAAAATCTTATTTGTAAATCTACTGTCTTGTGTTTGTGATGAAACAAGCTGGGATAGTTTTACTCCCATTCTTGTTTTGCCATCTGCCTCCTTAAAATTCATTTTCTCACTTTTGAATTAAGTACTATGAACATATGTCAATATAATCTGCATTTTCATAAGAGAAATATTGGCCCTCAGTTTTAAAGAACTTAACATCAGATCAAATTTTGTGCTTAATTTTATGTATGTAATTGAATTCCCAGTTTATTTTGACTATTCCTTGTCGGTATCTTCCATTATTAGGTGAAATCGGTAATTGTTTCATAACTTAAATTCTATTGTTGATGTATAAACAAATCTAAATTCTGTACTAATTATAAACATTTGGGAGACAAAATACTAGTAATCTTAAAGTATCTATTTGGCTCTATTCAGAAACATGTTAGCAAAATTATCTGTTATTTAATCCCAAAGTAATTAATAGCTTTGTCCAAAGTATTGTTTGCATACATTAATTTGTCAATTTGATTATTTAAACAAATAATTCTGTCTAACTCTTGTAGTAGAAGAAACTGTTAAAAAGACGGAATTTTTCGATGTAATCAGTCAATTTAACAAGTTAAGATTTAATTGTAATCTCTGTAAATTAAACTTCAAACAATGTGTAGTTTCAGTACCTATCATTGTGATAATGTATAAGTGCCTGATTTCTGGTCCTGAGACAGTCAGTCCAGGGCCAAGTTTGAGACGTGGAACCTGTGTTGGTTAGAGCGACAATAATGTATCAACTTAACAGTGAACCTATCTATTTGGACCACATCAGTTTTAAAGGATTTTCTATCATTCTTAACATCCCCCCCTTCTCCCCCCTCATGCTGTAGAAATCCTTAAGCCACTTCTACTGGCTATTTCCTCAAGGAAATTCGTTTGTGTTACAGCAGATGCCACATTTTCGGCAGGTATAACAAAATCACCTCCAAATTGATTTCGACCTTTTTTCTTCCTCCTCCTAATCTTATTGGGAAAATGCTGAGTTCAATACATTCTTTGTAAGAAATTCTTACAATTTTCCCTAATACAGTATTAAAAAAGATGGGTACAGGCCATCACCTTGTGGTACATGTGTTTTTATTTTGAAGGCTGTGAAACTTCTTCCATAAGATTTACTTTACAGAGTGGTATCTGTAAGAGTTTCATGGATTAGGTTTGTCAGTTTAGACCATGTACCAAATCCTCAAATTATTTTATCTGTAGTTTTTCTGTCAACATAATCAAAAACCTTCTTGTTATCCACAAACATAATACAATATCCTTTGAATTTAGTAATTGGTGATGAATTAGTGACTTGAGATTAAATATTTGATCTGATCATGACCTTCCCTTCATCTAAAGCAAGCTTGATATTCACATTAATGGCTGTCTAGTGTTGTTTTTTATTCTGCTTGATAAAATTTTGGAAAATACTTAGCTGCTACTGACAGTAGAGAGGTTACTATGTAGTTGTTTCCATCCTGTTTATTATCTTTCTTATGCAGTGGATGTATCAAGGTAACTTTCCACTCCTCTGGGATATTTTTTTTTTTCTGTTTTTCAGATTTCATCAAAGAGTAAATTTAGCTAATTTGCCTTATTTGGCAAGGACCACATCAAAAGTTCAGCTAAAATACGATCTTCTCCACAATCTATCTTATTTCTGAGGGTGTTAATTCCTTCTTCAGTTTTTTGTATAGCTTGTGGTAAATCTTCTTCACAATTTTCATTACTAACTGAGATCTGAAATTCATGAAAAATCTTGAAAGCATTATTTAACCCAATTTGGCCGTTTTTATTTTAGAAACATATTTGCGGTTTGAAACCTCTTCAATTTGTTCTTCACCGTTTGATATAAAAAACAGGGGATTTATTTTTGTCTATTTGCAAAAGTTTCTCTTTCTCAAAGCTTTATTTGGTATATCTGATTAATCTGGTAGTTTTCTTTCTTTGTTGTTTAGATTGATCATGATCTAGAATTTTCTTTCAGCATTTTTGCCTTATTCATCTTCTATCCATCTCTGGTATGGTTTCTTTGCAGATTTCATTCCACCACATTTTACCTTTATTTTTTATTATTGAATTATTTTTGGTGCTGTGAATATCTTTTTGCAACCTGCCATGCTTAGTCACTTTAATTTCATGTTGATAGCCTTTAACTGATTCCTTAGTTAGTGAGTCTATCTGCATTATGTTTTACTAACCTTTGTGAGTTTCTTTGTTCTTTGTTAGACAGAAGTTTTACTTCAAACTCACCTTTCCTTGCCCGCATCTCGTGGTCGTGCGGTAGCGTTCTCGCTTCCCACGCCCGGGTTCCCGGGTTCGATTCCCAGCGGGGTCAGGGATTTTCTCTGCCTCGTGATGGCTGGGTGTAGTGTGCTGTCCTTAGGTTAGTTAGGTTTAAGTAGTTCTAAGTTCTAGGGGACTGATGACCTCAGATGTTAAGTCCCATAGTGCTCAGAGCCATTTGAACCATCACCTTTCCTTACTACTTTCAAATTCATAACTTCCATTGTACTTCTTTGTGAAATAGGTACATGACCTAACTGATTTTTTTCTGACATTTTGTTGCGAGATATCCATGTTTTAGCTTCCCTTGGGAGCTTCCTAAGGTGGGTTGACATCAATTTCAAGAGAGAGCTTTGACACAAAATGATTGACCTCAAATGTGTTGGTTCTTCTGTGAGGTGGGTGATATCCTACTTGATTTATGAATTTCTTTACTTTCTGTTCATTTCATTGCTATCATGATTTTGGCTTCAAGCCCTTAATGAGCACAGAAAAATATGTGGCAGACAGATGAAAAACATATTCTTTGAGCCACAGAATTGACAAAACATTCGTTACATGTGCTGTTTCTCTGAATATGTTAAGAAATCACTGGGCAGTTTGAGGCCAGTTTGGTTTCAACATTGTAGTAGTTACAATAAAAATATCTCCCTCCATCATTTGGAAAATTCTCGTTTGTCTGAGGAGGTCCAATAGCAGTTCGTCTCCTTCTTAAATTACTTTCAGTTACATTTGTGGAAATTGTAAAAGATCTTGAATTTTTGTGGTGGTTCTTCATTTACAGACCTGCATATCAATGTAGTCTGGCAGCCTAGGCAGAATTGCCAAAGCCTGACCCCCCCCCCCCCCCCCTCTCTGGTCCAGGCCAAGTAGGAGTGTCGTAAATATTACAAGAAAATTTTGATATTTAGATAAACATCTCTTAGCCCGTACTTCAAAATGTCTAATGGAGAAGCCTTGTCAGTGTTTAGTTCTGTGCTTCCAGGAGTCCTGCTGAGTTTTCAGCATTTTATGCACAATATTTCGATGACATATTGTGCAGGCTCTTTCAGGTACTGCAAGTCTGGAGTTATACGAAATTGGTGCTAGGTATTCAATCTCTCAAGGAACCATTTATTGTATGTCATGCACCAGTGTATATAACAGAGTTTGATTGCTGGTGCCCACTGTGCAATTTCATGCTTTTTGTTGGTTGGGGCCCTCACTGATATTCTGTAACGCGCAAATACTGTGTGTTTTTCAGCAGCTCCTATCTCTCACCCTTCTAATAGATCTAGATGCAGACACATCCCACACATCCTCCCTCCACCAACTCCACCTACTGAAGTCCAGCTAGAAACATTACCTATCCCTTCAGTGGTGGGCAACCTGTGAAACACGTCATGTGATCTAAATGCTAGGCCGCAGCCAACCACTGTACTGCATTCTAGGAGGGCAAGACAAACAAGCAGTTACTGTCTGCATAAATGGCACACCATCAAACCCAATGCACTGCTACCAGTGTCATCATTATGACCACAGTCAAATGTCATGGCGACGCCCAGCCAACTGTGTAACCTGGCTACCTTGCCCTCTCTGCTGCACAAGTTGCAATGGTGATCATGCCACCTCCTTCAGAGATTGTCTCGTGTATGTCAATGACTGGGTGTCCAGGAGTTCTGGGTCAAGGAAAAAGATGCCTTACCAGATCACTCGCAAATTGTTGGCTAGTCAGTGACCCTGTGTTCTACCATCAGGCAGTTACAGTACCATTGCTGTTACATCTCACTCCATGAAGGATGTGGACATCCAGATGTGTGATGTGAAATACAGCACTGTGGTTGTTGAATCACCCAGTGTCATAGCAGCTGTGTCGTCGTCATCCTACTCCTACTCCTACTCCTCCTCACCAGCTGTGCAAGAAGCCTCAAACTTTTGTCTCATGGGACAAAGTCACCTGCTACACAACTGAAAGCCCAGGAGGGATGGAATGAATACTCCCACAAAGACTTTCTACGTCCCTTCAGCCAACAAACATTTCAGTCTTCCTATGCCAACCAGAAAGGATCCAAGAAATCAAACAAAGGCAAACAATGTGCTTCTGTATTGGCTCACAGTTCCTCCTCGATGGTGTGGCCAAATGATACCCTTTGCTGACTGACCACCTTGTAGCTGGTATGCATCTCCAGGCGTCTTTCTGCTCTGGACCTCAAGGACAGACAGAATGAGAATTCCAACACCTCGGTAGATCTTACAGAGGCTGATTCTCCAGCCCTTTTGCCCTGAAGCAGTGAGCCTTCAAAAGCTGCCACTCAATAGTCATTGAGGTGACACTGTAGGGAAGCAGCCTACTCACGCTGTAGTAAATTCACATCAGTTTCCATTGTGTGCCAGCCAGTCTGCTGTAACTAGCTCTGACGTCATAAATGTTGCGCAATACCTTAAAAATCAAGCAAGTGACCTAAAACTTTTCCAGCATGTAAGGAATAATACTACATTAATGTGTATTAAATATCAGTTCGATAACTTCAGCCATTTTTGTAATTTGGACGTTTTTCTGAAAAAATCATTGGCGCAACAGAAAAGAGCTAGAGACTTCAAAATTTATATTTAGATTCATCTTTCATAATGATTTAATAAAAACAGTACTTTGGATTTCACAGATTAAGACTTTAGTAGAAATTTATGATTTTCTGGTTTTCATCTCAAAACTGAAGGAAGCAAGATAGATTAAGTAGGCTAATGAATAAGGCTAGGATGTTTAGATTTAAATAGGTTGGAGGTCCGCTATGACTATGAAGATGTGAAAAGTTTCATTTGAATACCTATAAAATTATAGCGATAGCGGATCTCAAAAGGGCCAGTTCAGAGCTCATCTGCTGCGTGCAGCGTAACTTAATTATTTCTCTCGCCCAAGATATTTAAGTTAGCCACGTCAAAATTTTATTATCAATACTTACCTGCGTGCTGAATGCACGATTAAATTAACAGCTTCATAAGCCGTCAGCAAAAGAAGCTATAAATTATTATGTAACTTGAAGTGGTGCTTTACTAGCCCAGCGGCCAGTCGTGAGAGCCGAGTTAGAGCAGGCGTTCTCTTAGCCGTCCGCACCGAGGATATATATATAAGAGCGCTGCGCGAGTAAGCAAGGCCCCAGTTCTCTCCAGACGCTGAATAGCACGTCAGCTGTGTCGGGAGTCGCTTCGCTACGGTAGCACTGCTACAATCAGCCTCGGGTGCCGTATTGAGTTACTATATATGCGCGGAACCGTGAAAGCATTTCAAGTGAAGGATTAATGCGGGGATGACTTTCATTACCTAGCTTCAGTTTGCGTATTGTCGTATTTTCACGTGCCGTCGCGGGACAAGCATTCTACCAATTTATTTAGCGTGGCGTTTGATGAGATTTTCTCATCAAATTTTGGCGAGCATTCTTTTGACTTTTAATTCGGACATTTATAGTTGCATCAGCGCATTAGACTCTGAACTGCTCTGTTTGTTAGGTCATTGGGATAATTGTGTGGTTATCAGTGAATTTCAGAATATACTCAACTATTTTGGAAAATCGTTTTTGATTAGAAATCCCGAACAATCTCCTACTTCCTCAGAGCTATAGGCTGCAATTATAATCATATTCTCAGATAAAGTGGGCACTAGGAACTCTCATTTCAGGCTCCACGTTTTGTTAAATCACTTTGTGGGTGCTAAAAAGTAAAGAGAGCCAGTGTTGAGAACGGCGAAAGACAGCATTATACAACATTCCAAAAGCCAGGAAATGCAGTTGTTTTCCAACAATATAAATAACAATTATAATATTCCGCCGCCCCACATATGGTGCATCGGCCGGGAAATCAACTAAGTGAAAGTGATTTTTAACTATTCGGATTCGCGAGTGGAATGCGACACGCAACTGAGTATAGAACAGTGAATGTGTTACGTGGGCATGTGGACAACGCAGTTGGGTTAACAGCGCATCTGGATTGACGGAGCTGGCACTGAGTCTAGCGGTGCTGCCGGCATCGCGAGAAGCCAGTTTCGCCGTACCGCAGTCGTCCGCCGCAGCAGCCGTAGCCGCGCCTGCAGTTACGGGCCACGCAAACACACCACAGCCGTCGGAGTGCCGTCTGCAGTTCAACGTGCCACGTCGCATCAGGAATCCTGGTACGCCGCACCGGCAACGACAACGTCTTGCAGAAGGAACTAAGTTAAGTGAAAAACTGTTTAAAATTTTACTAACCTGCACTAAAAGACTGTCGGCGATGGAACCACCAAAAGAAACTAAGGTTAAACTTATATCAGAACCTATGTCTGAGGAGGGGACTGTAAATCCAGACAACGCTTAAAGTGTAAATATGCATGAAAGTGGTAATGTTAAAGTAAAATATGAAGTATTATCTCCTGACAGTAGTGTGCGAAGGGGCAATGATTCAATAATAGAGACCCCTGTAGTAAAGCAGAAAGTAGAAATTGTAAATTTATTGGATGATAGTTTCTCTGATGAATTAAAAATGAAACAGTCATCAGAGATGGTAAAGTTTAAACAGGAGAAGTTAGATATGACTAATCAATCAGAAGTTTCATGTAGTTTTGATGATTCTGGTGTTGGAGCTAGTTTTTCGTCACCAGAGTGTGATAAGAAGCCAGCTAGTGAGCAACCCAAAGATGCTGGGGCTATTGATTTAAATGTTATATTACAAGCAATAGCTGCCAGTAATGCACAAATGACCACTGAATTAAAGTCTGAAATGGTGGCCAGTCAAACAAATTTTAGTAAACGGTTTGAGGCAATGGACAATAAATTAGAATCCAATAATGCTGAGTTAAAGTCTGAAATAACTGAGGTCAAAAACAGTAATGCTGAATTAAAGTATGAGATTATGGCCAGTCAAACAAATTTTAATAAAAGATTGGAGGTAATGGACGATACCTTCAAGGCTGGTTGCAATAAGTTGAAAGAGGATCTAGACAGTTTGAATTGTAAAATTGATTGCAATCATGAGGATATTAAGAAAAAGGTTGCTCAACAATTTTCTGAAATGTATAAAACAGTTAAATCCGAAGTTGCTGAGGTTTGCAAAGACTTCCAAATGGAAGATGCGAAGCTGGAGCACAAGTTAACAGAAAAGATCGAGGCGGAATCTGAACTTTGCTCAGACAGATTTAAAGATGTTAACTTAAAAGTAAACATATGTCAAGCAGACGTAGATGCAATCAAAAGTGATACTACTCATATTGTTCAAAGAGTAGATAATGTTGAATTGAGAGTAGAAAATATCAGTACTAACATTGCTAACATAGAGAGTAAAGTAGCTTCAGTAACTTCTGGTAATGGTAGTATACAACAAGTTGTAGCTGCAAACGCCGCTTTTATCGGGTGTCGGCAGTACTTGCGGTTCGATCCAGATAAAAATATCCACCCGTTAGATTTCTGGAACGATTTTGAAGATGTGATTCCACCAACTTGGTCTGAACGAGAGAAAATTTCATTTATTAGAAGTCATTTAGCAGGTGACGCCATGCGTTGGTCAGCTGATGTTATGTTAAAGTGTAAAACATTAGCGGAGTTTAAAACAGCTTTCATTGATGAATATTGGTCTAGCAATAAGCAAAATGAAGTGTTGAGAGAATTTTGGAGTGGAAAACGCTTCAATGCAGGCAAGGAAACAATTAAAGAATTTGCTAGGTCATGGATTTCCCGTTTGTCACATTTGGCGGAAAAACTAAAACCAGAAATGATTATACTAGGTCTTGAAGCCAAATTGCCATGGTATTGGCAAACTAGGATTATATCTGCCCCTAGAGACAATCTTGATCGTTTCATTGAATATTTGGAACGTGTAGAACGTGTTGCTGCTAATGAGGAGCAGGCACGTAATAATAGAAATGCCAATAATAATAATAGTAATTTTAGGAACGAGCAAAATGGCAATGTAAAAATCAGAACAGTAGTTGTTCAACATCCCAAGAGCGGTAGGAATTGGGGAAATAATTATCAGAACCAACAATGTTGTCCAAGGGATAATGATTTTGTTCCAAACAGAAATATGCACGTAAACAACAGTACGGAAAGTAATGCTGTGCCAGTTAACTATAATGAAACTAAAGAAAACAGCAGTAGGCCGAGGCAGGAAAACTAGTTCCCGTCTATGAGGACACTGGCGCTCACCAGGCAGTTACTTTTCCTAAGCGAGTAGTTAAGGGAATTGGTAAGACAGATCAGAATACTCAAACTGAACATGGGGATGAAGAGTCGGTAGCATCTAAGGATACAACAGAAATAATAGATCACTCACAGTATTTGATAGATACCGTGTTAGAAACGCTTTCTAAGTGGGAAGAGAAAGAGAAGGCGCAGCAGTGTAACAATAGGGAGGAGCTACAAAATGCTGAATTGACAGGTGAAGAAGCAGAAGAAATTCATGCTTATATTTACGATGAGGATGATGTGCTCTTATCTAAAGTGCCTGTGCAGGGTGTTGATAATGTACTAGTAGATTTAGAACAGGAGATAAGTGAGAATGTAGAGGGTAGGCTGTTGAGGGTCGATGAACCCAATAGCTGTGACCAGTTGTCACTTGAGAAGGAAACTGACGATAATGGTGAAAGTGGTTTAGCTGTAACTATTGTTATACCCGGTCTGGAGATGCAGAATCGCTCAGACTACAGTAATTTGGGTTACGTTCAGCAAACTAAATGTAATGAAGTCGTGCGGTGTTTCCATTTGAAATTAATAGACCGACTGGAAAAGGCAGCTGAAAATGTAATTCAGGAAACCCCTACACACTGTGACCTAAATGTAATGAAGACAGATGTCAATCACTTTAGTTGGAGACAAATCCAAAAGGAACTACTAAATGAATTTGAGGAACCACCTGTACAACATAGAATAAGCCACCCTATAATAATAGTAAATATGTTTGGTATCAATGTATGTTGTCTCTTAGACAGTGGAAGTGAGGTGAGTGCAATATCTCAGTCCTTCTTTGATGCTTTACCTGGTAAAGACAAGCTTACCGTAATGAGGGTATCAGGACTAGAATAATTGGTGCTACTGGCAAGGTTTCAAAAACGGTAAAGCAAGAAGCTTTACTACCCTTTAACATTAATGGTAATTTAATTGATCATCCATGTTTAATTGTAAACAATCTCAGCATTGAGGTTTTAATTGGCATAGATTTCTTGTCAAAATATCAGAGTGTTGTGGACTTTGAAAGCAGCCAGTTAAAAATGGTCTTACCAATAACCGGAGTAGTTACAGTCCCTTTTAGTGATAAACATGTAGTAACTGATAATGAAACTTGGGAGCTGCCTATACGAGTTCTGAAAAATAGGAGGTATTGGGACGAAGGTGTTAATACTAGTACAAGTAAGCTAAACACAGAAGAAGAAGAAGAAGAAGCAATTATTTTGGACAAAATAGAAGCTAAATTGCAGGAAATATATAAGATTTCAGACAATCAGAAGGAAGAACTGAGACAGGTTCTAAAGAGGCATCATGAGGTATTTTCAGATCGACGTGGCAGATTCATAGGCAGCCACTCAGGGCTGTAGGGAGGAGGTTGTTCTGTAACCTCTACACAGTGTGGCAGCTGTGCAGTCCCAGCTGTGTGAGATCTTCTTTCCCTTTCAGATCTCACTCATTCTTCATCTTTCCTGTCCACAAAAATTTCGACTTCTTCTTTCATATATAAAATTGTCCGGTATGATTATCAATACAGCATTCAACTAATGAAGGCTGTAGGGAGGAGGTTGTTCTGTAACCTCTACACAGTGTGGCAGCTGTGCAGTCCCAGCTGTGTGAGATCTTCTTTCCCTTTCAGGTCTCACTCATTCTTCCTCTTTCCTATCCACCAAAAATCTAGACCTCTCCTTACCATTCTATCTACTGATTAGTGAATAAAGATACCTAATGTGACAAACCTAATAGTGACAAACAATAGAGAAGTATGAAGTAATTAAGATACAAGGTATTTGAGTAACAATTATGTATAAAACCCTGGTAATATAGTAAGTACAAAGTGTTGTTGTATTGGAAATGGTCCACCAACAGTAATTTCAAAAGATATATGAATTTGTGTTCAAACAAGATTTGAAGTGGTAGTGAAACCTAGTGTATGCATTAGAGCTAACTAAGAAGTAAGAAAGAGATTGCTAAGTGTTATGAAAAATATGCAGATAAGTTGTAAGTTTAAACTCACCTGATGTAGCAAGGAAAGGCAGTGTAATAGAAAGGAGCAGTGTTTGTGGTTGAGACGTGAAGGACACGTCCCTGAAGTATTTATAAGTTTGGAGCTGGCCATTATTTTAGTGTAGTGTGTGACAATACACCTACACGTATTGAGGTTATGAGTTGGAGGCGTGAATGCGAATATAGGTACCTTTATGTTAGATGAGACAGAGCAGCTCATGGTGTCCTATAGGTTTAAGGAATTTAGCATTAGGCTCGTCCATAATTTTTTGATACACTTTAGTGGTAGGTCTGAGAGAGACTACCTGAGGTTTCAGCGTCCGATCGAGTGGAAATGTATTGCCACGTGAGCAAACTAATCAACTACAATAAACGATGAATATGAAATAAAAGTGCTATCCTATGCTTTAAATATTAATAGAGTGAGTGTTAAATAAGTACATACACTAGCAACATAAATAAATAACGTACTGACAGACGTGGAACATTATTTTAGCTCGGCATAAATACACTTCAAAGTAAGTAATTACCTAATTGCAGATGTGGAACTGACAACAGCAGAGGACCAATAAGTGGATTTTATAGTCAACCAAACGTAGTGTGTTTTGAACACTCAGAACGGTACTATTACCAAAAGTTACTCACATGTACAAAGAAGCTGAGAAAACAACCACTAATCATACTCATACTATCTCTAAGAATAAGGTAATCAAAGATGAATCAGTTAAGTGTTTAATGTACCGAGCATTGGTTCAGTGTTCCGGCCAGAAATAATAAATTGACGTTAAATAGGATTCATGAATGTATGCCATGAGCATAGATTTCTCTCGTACGTGACTAACGGCGTTTTGAGCCATTTATTTACCGATTTTATGACATTTAAGTAACCGCGAGAATAATGTTGAAAAAGTTCTGTTAACTTGTTCCAGCAAAATATTGAAGGATAAAATGTATATATACCCATTTCATTGTGACCCACCCTTAGATGTTAAGTGAACAGAGTCTGAGGCACTCTTTTGTTTGTTCTACAGGACAAACCAGATAACGGCAGCCTGGTAGCTGCGTGAAAGCGTGGAGTGACTTGGACACAACTCACAGTGACCCCTCCCCTTTCCCCCATGTAAGTTAGAGAGAACGTGAAGGACACCATAGCAACTTCCCCTTCTCTACCCTTGTGAATGGAAGTGTAGGACGCCAGCCAAAGCGGCTACAACCACGTGTGTAAAAATTGTTTGTGAACTTTTCTTTCAGGTTAGAAAAGACTGCTAAGAGATAATCATCTGTTTATGTATCATGTTATTTTCTTTGAATTTGTGTATGTAAAAATGTATTTAATGTATTTAATGGATCTAAGATTTTCATAATTTTTCAATTCATATGTGTGTTTGTCTAAGGCAATTTGTATGCCGAAATATTTCAGTGACTTTGCTTAAAATTTTGAGTACTGACATTGTTCAAGAGACAGTGAACATGCCCACAATTTAAATAATTAATGTAGGTAATCAGTTTTCTTTAATGTGTCTACAGGTTTATATTTCAATTTTGATTTTTATAGGGAGTTAAACTGTACTCTTGCTTCCCGTTTTTGTAATTAAATTTTTTTTCATTCATTAACATTCATAAACAAAAAATTTAAGTAGAGGGTGATGTAGGGAAGCAGCCTACTCACGCTGTAGTAAATTCACATCAGTTTCCATTGTGTGCCAGCCAGTCTGCTGTAACTAGCTCTGACGTCATAAATGTTGCGCAATACCTTAAAAATCAAGCAAGTGACCTAAGACTTTTCCAGCATGTAAGGAATAATACTACATTAATGTGTATTAAATATCAGTTCGATAACTTCAGCCATTTTTGTAATTTGGACGTTTTTCTGAAAAAATCATTGGCGCAACAGAAAAGAGCTAGAGACTTCAAAATTTATATTTAGATTCATCTTTCATAATGATTTAATAAAAACAGTACTTTGGATTTCACAGATTAAGACTTTAGTAGAAATTTATGATTTTCTGGTTTTCATCTCAAAACTGAAGGAAGCAAGATAGATTAAGTAGGCTAATGAATAAGGCTAGGATGTTTAGATTTAAATAGGTTGGAGGTCCGCTATGACTATGAAGATGTGAAAAGTTTCATTTGAATACCTATAAAATTATAGCGATAGCGGATCTCAAAAGGGCCAGTTCAGAGCTCATCTGCTGCGTGCAGCGTAACTTAATTATTTCTCTCGCCCAAGATATTTAAGTTAGCCACGTCAAAATTTTATTATCAATACTTACCTGCGTGCTGAATGCACGATTAAATTAACAGCTTCATAAGCCGTCAGCAAAAGAAGCTATAAATTATTATGTAACTTGAAGTGGTGCTTTACTAGCCCAGCGGCCAGTCGTGAGAGCCGAGTTAGAGCAGGCGTTCTCTTAGCCGTCCGCACCGAGGATATATATATAAGAGCGCTGCGCGAGTAAGCAAGGCCCCAGTTCTCTCCAGACGCTGAATAGCACGTCAGCTGTGTCAGGAGTCGCTTCGCTACGGTAGCACTGCTACAATCAGCCTCGGGTGCCGTATTGAGTTACTATATATGCGCGGAACCGTGAAAGCATTTCAAGTGAAGGATTAATGCGGGGATGACTTTCATTACCTAGCTTCAGTTTGCGTATTGTCGTATTTTCACGTGCCGTCGCGGGACAAGCATTCTACCAATTTATTTAGCGTGGCGTTTGATGAGATTTTCTCATCAAATTTTGGCGAGCATTCTTTTGACTTTTAATTCGGACATTTATAGTTGCATCAGCGCATTAGACTCTGAACTGCTCTGTTTGTTAGGTCATTGGGATAATTGTGTGGTTATCAGTGATTTTCAGAATATACTCAACTATTTTGGAAAATCGTTTTTGATTAGAAATCCCGAACAATCTCCTACTTCCTCAGAGCTATAAGCTGCAACTATAATCATATTCTCAGATAAAGTGGGCACTAGGAACTCTCATTTCAGGCTCCACGTTTCGTTAAATCACTTTCTGGGTGCTAAAAAGTAAAGAGAGAGCCAGTGTTGAGAACAGCGAAAGACGGCATTATACAACATTCCAAAAGCCGGGAAATGCAGTTGTTTTCCAACAATATAAATAACAATTATAATATTCCGCCGCCCCACAACACCCCTGCATTTTTCCCTTCTCCCCTCTCCTAATCATGACAATCCACCAATGGAATGTTTGCTGCCTCTGATCCAACAAAGAGGATTTATGGCTGCTCTTGTAATCACAGCCTCTGCTTGTTCTCTGCCTCCAGGAAACAAAATTGAATCCTCATGACCTGCTTTGAGCTCTCGCATGTATTTCCAGTCTACTGTGACATCCCCCCAACCTCACAGCATCATCCAAGGACCGATTCAATGTAATTGGGTGGAGTGATACTGCTCATCAAGGATGATGTTCATAGTCTTCTTGGAAACCCAGCTTCAAGCTATTCCAGTCTGCATTTTACTTCCTATCCTAAACTTTTCCATGTGTACTGTTTGCATACCTCACTCAGTCTGTGCCACTGGACAGTCTTCATGCTTACTGGCCAACTCCCTCACCCCTTTTGGCCGCTCGTTGACTGTAATGCACACCATTCCCTTTGGGACTCTCCCAGAACCTGTTGGAGAGGTGCCTCTTGGCTGACCTTCTCAGTCACCATAACCTCATTTGCTTTATTGTTGGAGTATCCACCTGCCTTTCACACTCCATGCACTCCTACCCCCATCTGGACCTCTTGTGCACTGCCCAATTTACCCATCATCTCATCATTGTCTTTGTTATGCACTCAAGCGACCATTTCCCATTAGCTATCCATTTTCTGACTCCTACCCCACCTACGTGCCCACCCAAATGGCAGCTTTCTAAGGATTTCTAGAGATTTGCTGTTCCCTGGCACCCTTCAGGAAATATTATTTCCCCAGTTGTGATGCCCAAGTAGAAAATCTTAAAAATTCTATCATTACCACCACACAATGTTCCATTCTCACACTTCATCTTTACTGTGCTGTGTCCCAGACCCTTGTTTGACTGAGCCATGTTGTGACTTAACTCATATGCAGAGATGTGCTCTACATGTTTTTAACATTCTATGAAAGCAAACTGCAGACATTGCAAACTGTTGCTTGAACAGTGTCGTCACACCCTTCAGGATAGCAAGAAATTGGCTGGATTAAATTAACTAGTTCTTTTAACTGTTCCACTCCCTCTTCTGTTGTGTCGGCCAACCTCAGGTGGCTCTCTGGGACCAAGAATCATTTTCAAATTTCTGCCCTGGTAGCAGCAGATAGTCATAATGGACCCTATAACTATCTCTATAATCTGTAATTTTATAATGGTCGGTTATTCATTTCCCCTTCCATGATGGGATGGTTCCTCTCAAAGGGCATGGCCGACTTACTTCCCCATCCTTCCCTAATCCGACGAGACTGATGACCATGCTGTCTGGTCTCCTTCCCCAAACAACCCAACCCTTCCATGCTGCTTTAGACTACTCCACCAGGTCATAGTTGAGGGGTATTCATTCCAGCAAACCATGCTGTACTTCTATTTCAATCACTGGCATTATCCTTACACCAGCCTTCATGAATCTAGCAACTGTAGTCTACATTCCCAACATGTTGACTTGTGTTTTGTGGGCACCTTTGTCCTACACTGTGACAGTTGCTGTATGTGGCAGCTGGCAGCTCTAGTGAATTCAGACAGTTACGCTCAATTGAAATAGAAATATTTTGTGATTCTTCATTTGTATTATTATGCAGTTTTCGTCAATTGCACTTTAATAAAATTTCACATGTATCTACTTGTCACTGCACCTGATTCGTAATCTGTCATTATATAATTTACCAACTTACTAACACTGAGATGAGCATGTGCAGTGAGATAACATACCACTGACACATTTGAAGGTGTTTCATTTATGCTTAAATTCAGTTCATGTAAAGTTATTCAGCTTTTTAATTTTTTTTTGCAGGAGCAGGAAGAGGTACACCCAGAGGAGGTACTGGCAGGTGAGATGTTTGCTTTATTCAGTAGCTTAAGTACATGTTAAAGTTATCACTTTAATAGTTTCTTATGTGGTATTTTTTTCCATATTTTTGTTGCTAAAGTATTTCAGTGAAACAGTTGTTCAAAATTTTATACTTGAATTTGACACTGGATGTTAATTACATGGTACATAATTCATACTGAAAATTGGCAGTGCCTTTGTAACTACAAAAGATTGGTCACAAATGTGCAGTTGTGTTTAAAATGTATGCGGTGGTAGATTGTGAGGGAAATGTGATGAAAGAGAAAGAAGACAAATTTCTAAGTACCAAATTGACATTTTAAAATAAGTCATTGTAAAGGTGAGCTAACATTACAAATTGGCACACTACAATAAGTAGTAATGTTAAGATCACAGTCCTCTTATTCCGTAGTCGTGGCTCATATTAAAATAATCACCTTGAGATAAATATATTTATGTATAAAACAATCAATCAGCATAGTTGAGCTTCTTAAAGAGAAAAATTGCCAATCTTATTGGGGACTGGATGAAGTTAACCACATTCATGTCCAGTGATTTGAAACCTCATCATCATGTCTCGAAATGAAGAATATTGTCCCTGTAATCCTTCTTCTCTCCTGAATCAGTATTTTGCAACCTCACTGACGTGACGTGTGAAATAGCCTGGGTGCCCCAGTTATCACTCACCTGCCAAGAGGGTTATTGACTACGCATTGACAATATGCTACTGAGTACAAAATGCCTGACTTGGTTGTAGCTTCACAACCAGTGTACTGCATACTCGATACCCATCTCCAATTCTGTCACCCCGTCCACTCCCATATCAACTTCCCTAATTTAAACATATGGGAGTTCCCCTTAACTCATCCTTAAGTTCCACAATCCTCCCTCCCTCATTACTCATTACCCGTGTGCTGCCTTCCTCAAGCATAGCTCCGTCCATATCCCCGTATTTGTTCCTGTGCCTCCTATATTACATCCTGTGATACCCCATCCCCTCACTGACATTCTCACTCAATCTGTCCACCACAACTCCGCACAGAGTTGTCCTGCAGGTTTAAGAAAATCTATCTGATTGAGAAAGGGACAGAGTGTGGCAAATGTTATTCAAGGCTTAGCCTTTCACTGCTTATTTCCATAGTAACTCTTTCATGACAAACAGAACATCTTAGGCTGGTGCATAAGACTGTAATGTTTTCTGTAAGTTCAAAAAACACACACTATACATAATGGAGACTTAAGTCATCATAAATAATATAATCTGCTCCACTAATCACTGCAGTCTGCCAATGTTGTGGTAACTTTCTGAATCCACAACAGTAGAAATCACGTGGTTTTGTAGCATTGCTGCCTTGTTTAGACAAAAGCATTCCATTCTATTCCTTCCCTTAAATTAGCACAAAGACACATATTCTAGTCATCAGTAATGGTGTAGGATAGGAATGATCAGTGGTGTTCACACACTAATCGATGACAAGCAAGTGGATGATGCACATAAGGCCAACCAGTAATTTTTCTGATTTGGCTTGTGGTTATATTCTTCATTGTTGAACCTTCTCCATTGCATTCAAATGCTCCACAATGAGGGAATGAGCATGAGGGACACAATTGTGGGGGTGGGGGATGTTTTAAAACCAATTTCCATCAATTGACTTCAGAGTGTGCTTTTATTTTGCACAATAATGCCATTGGCTTCATAGCCATTCTTGAATGCCTGTTGAAATGTTAATATGTATGTCATGCTGTGTTGTTCTGTTATTGAAAAAAAAAACATGTTTCTAACTTTATAGACCCATTTATAGTTTTCAACTGTGCACAATATCAGCCACATCACATATCTTTCACACATACTCATATCCTGCAATAGAACACACCTTACAAGACCAAAAGTATATTTTTTCAGTAACTCACAGACTGGTCAAACAATCTTAATTTTTCAACATGATCTTCAGAATGGGTATAAAGTTGAAATCATGACTGTGTAAACAAATGAACAAGTAATATTCAAATCATGGAAATTTCTTTAAAAAGAAAGGTAAATGAGATACTGGTAGTCAGTGAGACAGTGTTGGTAAAAGAGGAGGAGAGATTTGTGAAGATAGAATCAGTGGGAGGAAAAGAGATAGGAGCCTGTGTAGACAAAAAGGAAGACTTAGGGACACCATAAATCAGCTTCTTGGTATACATGAACACATAAGTGTGGGAGAGAGAAAATTTTGGTCTGAGGTCTTACACTCTAGTGTATAAGGAAAAACAACTAACTTGGATACCCCAGAATTATTTTTGAGCTGTTAAGGAGTTGTGTAGTCAGTGAGCTTATCAAAGAAAGACAAAAACAGACAGTGTAATTGAGAGAGGTGACATTGTCAGTGGGATACACTGTAAATCAGTGGGAGAAAAATGAGACAGTGGGGGAGAGCTATATACATAGACAGTGGCAGTGACAGTGAGGGGGAGGTGCTGAGTATGAAGGCTTCACTAGAGGGAGAGACCAGATGAATGAATTTAGGTAATTGCGTGTTAAAACAGTGGGAATATGTTCACATTGCAAAAACGTCTGGTGAGGAAGGCAAAATGTAGACTGGGGCAGCTGGTTCCTCACTCTACTGTCAGTATTTTAAAGAGGAAAATATTCATCTTTCATGTGCTCCAATAGGGGCATTTTACCAGTTGTTTGCCCTATGGTACTATGTGTTGCATGAGATACTTCTGGTGGAACTAGAGTTTGTTATTTTGTTGTTGGTGATGTAGTAGGTTGAATCAGAGAATGTGGTAGTTTAAAAAAGCGTATTGTCGAGACACTATTGAGTGCACTACCTTCGGTTGCATGTTGCATGGAAAGTTAACCTGTATTGTGGAACATGTGGACACTGAAGTGCATAATCTTCTCATTGAGTAGAGGACAGGGATGTAATAAACATTACTTATCAATAATACAGTGTCTGCTAATGCTTCATTTTCTGTACAAAAGGTAATGTTCATCACTCTGATTTTAGATGCTTTTGCTTCATCTGTATTTCTTCCCACAGGAACAAAGCATCAGGTAAATTAGTATCTTGTGTAAAATTTTCTTATTTCATATCAGGCATAAAAATACATAAGTGTTTTTCTATGGGAGTGTGGAAAGAGAAAAATTGAGGATGGAATGTAACAGTATTATGGGAAGGGAGGTTGCTACTCACCATATAGCAGAGATGCTGAGATGCTGAGTTGCAGATAGGCACAACAAAAAGACTGCCATTAAGACCTTCATCAACAATAGTCTCTCTGTTGCATCTATCTGCGACTCAGCATCTCCGCTACATGGTGAGTAGCAACATTCCTTTTCATAGTATGGAAAGACAGGCTTCCTAATTACAGAACTGACACTGAAAACTAAATTTGCTACCTCCAATAGGTATTTTTTTCTTTTTTTCAAAGCACATTTTCTGAATCCATGCTACTGGTACCAACACACATTTTCAGTCAGAATTAGATTTTGCTATTATCTACAGATTTGAATAACATTTTAAAATGTATTTGCAATTTTCACTGTAATTAATTATGATAATTTAACAGAAAGAAAACAGTAGCATGCCCATGTGATGAGCCCTTGCTAAGTTCACACTATTGTCAAACAGTGTAAGTTAATTGGATAGATAAAAACATCTAATCACCCATCACATTCTTTCGTGTGTGTGTGTGTGTGTGTGTGTGTGTGTGTGTGTGTGTGTGTGTGTGTGTGTGTTTTTCTGCTGCTGCTTGGCAAGTAGAATTTTTAATCTATCAAATAATTAAATTGTAAAGAAGAAATAGCTCATTTAAAATTAAACACGAAATAGAATTAGACGCAACTGAGGTGAATGACTCATAAAACTGAGAAGTGAATTGAAACAAAGAATATTATGAAACAGAGTCGCTACTCACTATATAGTAGAGTTTGAAATGAAGGATGTCAAGTTGGGCAGCATGCTTAGCAGCACGGTATCAACTTGTTTCTTGCCACAGTTTTTATGTGGCCATTTATGCGGACAGACAGTTTGTTTGTTGTCAGGCCCACATATAATGCAGCACAATGGCTGCATCTTAGCTTATATAGCACATGACTGGTTTCACAGGTAGCGCTGCCTTCAATGGGGTAAGTGATCTTTGTGACCAGGCTGGTGGTGGTGGTGGTGGTGGTGGTGGTAGGATGTACGAGACAGGTCTTGCATCTAGGTCTATTACAGAGATATGAGTGATTAAGTATGGGTTAAAAGTTCTTCCTAAACACCCAGAATCCTAAAACCCCTCCCCTCATTCAGATTCATTGAAGACATCTTTGTGATCTGGATCGAGAGTGAGGACACCCTATATGCATTTCTCCAGAACCTCAACAGCTTCTCCTCCTTTGCTTCACCAGGACCTTCTCAAGCCAACAAGCCACCTTCGTAGGTGTTGATGTACACTTCAAAGACGGCTACATCACTGTTTGTGCCTATATCAAACTAACTAACTACAAGTAATACCTCCATTTTGACAACTACCACCCAGTCCATACCAAGAAGTCCCTCCCATACAGCCTATCCACCCATGGTTGCCACATCTGCAGTGATGAGGGGCCCCCCTCGAAATATACCGGGGGACTCAATGAAGTGTTCAGACAATAATTATCCTCCAAACCTTGTACAAAAACAAATCTTCTGTGTCTTACCTTTGCAGTTTCCCATGACCCCCAAAGTCACACAATCTGGCCACAGAGGATTATTCCCCTCGTAACTCAGTACCACCCAGGACTGGAACAACTGAATTACATCCTCTGCCAGGGTTCTTACAAACTGTCATTGTGCTCTGAAATCAGAAATGTCCTGCCTACTATCCTTCACACCCGTCCCACAGTGGTATTCCTCTGTCCACCAAACCTACACAATATACTCGTCCATCCCAGCACAATCCCTGCTCACAAACCCTTACTTCACGGCTCCTATCACTGTAATAGAAGTAAATGCAAGACCTGTCCCATACATCTTTCCACCACCATCCACTCCTGTCTGGTCACAAACATCTTATATCCCACCAAAGGCAGGGATATGTGGGAAACCAGTCATGTGATATACAAGCTGAGCTGCAACCAATTTGCTGATCTCAGCATGGGAATGACAAGAAACAAGCTGTTTTTCTGCAAGAATGACCAGTGATAAACTGTGGCCAGGAACTCTCCCTGCAGTACATCCAACGTTCCTGTAACCCTCCTTGCTTTAACCTTGATTAGTCAAATTTCTCACCCATTCAGACCCTTCCTTGTCTCCATTCCAGTGCTACATAGCCCTCATATCACCAACACAAGAAGTCTTCTGAACTCCTTTTGTAGAAATAACTTCCAGGATTTTGCTTTTTTGTGGGTGGCAAAGTCAGTGAAGATATTACTTATCTTTATGACATTATTTGCTAGGTATATACTATTAGACATATATTTTCACTGATAACTTATTCTTGAAGAGAAGTGATGTATGTGTTCACAAAAATTTGTGTTTTGATCACTCCTTTTATATTCAAAACTACGTTATTACATTTATAATAGCTACCACAGCTAAGGTTAAGTATCTATGGCTGGATGACATGTCTGGCATTGCAGTAATAGAGCTTACAAAACAACTTTGCTAATTAATGCAAGTATCTATTAAACCTGACTCTGTCAAAATCCTGACTGTAGTTGCAGATTAGCCATCACAAATGTAAAGATACCGTTTTTTGATGTACTATTTTTCTTACTCCTCATGAGATAGTGTACTGGAGACAATTGCATTGTTTTCCTTATTTTGTCTTGGCTGTCTTAGTAGTTTCTTGGCATAATTTAAGTGTTAACAATTATTTATGGAGCTGTGTTTTGAATACTGGGAGAGAGGGGGATTTATGAAGAATAGTCAGCAAGAATAAGGTTTCTATGCTTTACTTTATGACACATGAGAGCTGATTACCTCTGAAATTAAGAGGCTAGGAGAAAATAGTGTAGTAGAAACAACTGAAACACACAGGAGAAATGTGCACACACATTTGGAGAGAATTTCTAATAAGTATCCGAAGATAATGTACATACAGTATCACTGTCCCTTTGCTCTTAATATATTTCCCATTAAGACTTTCACTAGTGTCTGTTCCCAGACCAATGTGTTTGTCTTCCTGCCTCACCTCTCTACAGGGAGTCCAGTAGGGAACTGCATTGCCTCATCTGCCACCCACTCTCATGGTCATTCATCCCACCTATTGTGGATGATCCATGCACAAGGTGAGAAATGTGATCAGGTTGTCATGAACATCAGAACTTCATTGCAACACAGAAGGCACATTATAATGTTGGGCATGTTAAATGGCTTCCTAGTGCAAAAAAACATCACAATAGTCCTGTTATGCTGTAAGGTTGTCACTAATATGAGATAAGCTGAGCACTGGATGCTGCACTGGTGATTTCCTAGATTCCAATGTTGTTGTGCTCAGAGGAATAGTTGTGAATGTTAAAGCATGGCAAGGTAAAGAATTCCCTGATCCAATGAAAGATGTTTGATAATATGAGAACTTTTCTTGAAACTCCAGTTCAGCACTCTGTTTGTAAAAACTGAGAGGCACTGCTGTAGGTATGTAAAGAGTAGGTTGCACTAGTGATGTCAATATTGTGGGCTACATTCTTATTAATATAGTCATGGCACTCAGAAGTAGATAGTGGATGTCAAGTCTGGGACTTGGGTTGGCTGGTGAGCCATTGTGCAGTGGTCTATGAAGGCTTTGAAGAGCACAGGAATACAGGAAAATTGTCCAGTGTCATGTGGTCCCTATACAGAAACTATGCAATGGCTGTCACGGGCAAGATGATCAGCTCTGAGTTTGTTTCGGGTTTATTAACATGCCAGCAACAGGTAGCGCTCTGTTGAATGTCTCAAGACAGCATTGTGAGGTACCAGTCAAATGGTACACTTCCACCTCATTCCTATGATGTCTTCTACTTCATCCTGTTCCCATACTCATAAAATTTCTTCCTGCCTCACCTTTACGAAGAATGAACCTGAGAAACAACCCACATCATCTGCTACACAGTCTCCTGGCTATGTGTATCCATCTGTAAGTAAAGAAAGGATGATTACATTGTATGTGTTTGATGTGCAATTTTACTGCATGAACAGCAAAAATGTGGTAGGTGATAACATTTTTGCTGTTACCTTATGTGGGGTATCCCTGAGAAAAGTTAATGATAATTTGAAATTCTTGGTGAAGTATTCTGCAAGTCACCAAGTGCTCTCATAGTCAAATACTGGATGAATAGAATGTCAGCATATGCTTGCAGTGAGTGAGGCTGCATATACAGTCATACACACAGTTCCTAACAGTTAAACTTGCCACAGTGAGTTAACCCTGTAACATAAAATTGTATGTTTTAATAAGCAGATTACTACAGGATTTTAAATTATAAAATTTGGTTAATAATTATTTGAAATGTTGACAATAAAAGTTTATTTGCCCCTGGCAGTATTCAGATACCCAGCTTGCAACTGGAATAAAGTTCCGGCTTTGTGGAACTCTGTTAGTAATGTTCACTGTTGTACATAATTGACTAGATTAGATGCTCATTTATTCACTGATCACTAGGCACTCTAAAAGATAGAAATAATTGATTCTGTTCTTTATAATGTCATGTTGAAACAGTCTTCATTTATTAACTGTTTGTTTGACTTTTACAGATTAAGTATTTTTTATATTAACACACAATTTCCTTTTTTGTCAATCAGGCCCTGTTGCCGACGAAGCCCCACGTCCTATAGCTCAGGTGAGTGAAAGTAGAGGAAGCACACCTGAGACTGTCAGAGAGTGTGAGTTTCACCCGCAGCAAAGAAGTTTGGCTTTTTGGCATGTAATGAACACCCCCCCACCCCCCCCGCCCACCCTCTGTTTCCTGGCCTCATTCCAGGGTGCTCACTGTTTTCATTAGCACATGGGTTTTAGCCCTTCTGTGGGCAGCCCTGCACACCCCATTTTAATTAATCAACTCCTTTCTACATATCCTATATATCTTCACTTCATACTTATTATTTTTTTCACTCCAATCTTTCCTGACACCACAACCTTCGCAACTCTATTTGCACTGGTAACTCAGGTCTATTATTACAATGTAATTACCTACTGAACAGTCACAAAAATTTTTCAAAGAATACTCGCGTACTGGCTAATGACAGTAATGGGTGCAACAGATCTAGGGCACGGCACTTTACTGAGCAAGAATGAGATAGCATGGAATGAACCACTCAAATCAACAGGTACATTGAAGCCTGATGAAGGAACTATCATTGTCACTCTCTGCAGAAACTGTTCATGTATTTGCAGCAGATTTCATGCAAGAGAAAAAGTTCTGAAAGTGAATAAAAGTTTAAACCCACTATTTGACCTGGAATATGACTTTCTGGCAGTAACCATCATTCATTGGTACTATCGACATTGAGAAATATGTAACATTAACCAAGAGATAGGTTACACCACAGTTGATATTCAGTAAACATGATAATTACCACCTACAGTTGTCTAAAATATTTAGTTATTGCAGTTACATGCCAATTACCTTTTTAAACTGATAATGGAGTCACTCTTCTCGCTATTATCATAGCCAGATGAACTTGAAAAAAATCTTATTAGAATACTATCTGAACCATTAAATAGATTTTTCGTGCACTTCATAGAGAGGTCTTCTTGTCTTTGGGTATCATATGTTTAACTTGTGTCGCTTAGTAATTCAATAAACCTAACGTCATATTTGATAGCTCATATATCACAGGTTGTGCTGGGAGAAGTAAGACATTTAATAAACATACATTTGTCAAAAATTCAGAGCAGGCTGAGAGCTAGAGCAGAGAGCTATCACAGTCAACTAGGAATGAGCAGCCAAATTCCCCAAGTGGAGTTAGCTAATGACTATGCACCAAGGTAAATGTCTACAGTTTACGCTGGTAACTAACAGGTTTTAAACTTAATGTATTTAGAATTGGTAATAAGGATGCAACATTTAAGCGAGTAGTTAGTTATAATGAGCAGGAACCTCAGACTCGATAAATGTACCTTATCCTCCTGAGCTCAATAAATTCACCAAATAGAACAGACTACTGGTTCCTGCCCAAATTGTGGCACTCTGACATCGAGCATGTCAGATGAGCAATTTCGCTTCACTCGAGCGACTGGTAGGGGCAGCAGACTGCCAGTCAACTCAGACGCCGTGCGACAACAGAGATGCCACCATGGCAAAAGGCAAACATGCCTCTGCTCTGGACACAGGGAACAAGAACACATCATTTCCTGCCAAAGCTACCCTGCCAACACACACCAATGGGAACAGAATTCTGCACAAATAAAGCTTCACACAAGAAGGGGCAGGAAGTAGAAAATGTGAACAAAACGCACAAGTGACAAGCAATGTAATTGACATTGTTTAAAATTTCTGTTATTCAGAATTGAAAATATCAGCACCTGCTGATAAGATAACTCAAGTGTACACATGTACCAAGATCACTTTGCCTCTGACATAGATCACGTTACAATTGATTCCCTTCATGAGACTTACAACAGGGAATACTCTTACACTTGCATGACATATTACCTGGAACACAAATTGTAATTAATAACACTGACTGATGATCATGCACTCAGTCACTCATAGGTGCATTAATGTAACAGATGCAATTTTAGATAACACAAATATAAAAGAACAACACTTTACTCCACTCAGTTGTGAAGGAGCCATACATTGCAGGATTCCAGCCAGGGTATTATTGCATCCTACACACTCAGGTGATCATTGAGGAGCCATAAAATTTAAGCTTGTAGAGTAAGCCAGTTACTTGCCAATCAGGTTGCTTGCAATGTCCGTATGTCTTCATGTAGCTCACCGCTATCTGGCCTTATGAGAGCCAGCCCAGCTTGACGAGACTGATTCAACCTTCAGCAGCATCTCGGGACCTGCACCAGACAGTGGGAGTCTGCCAAAAGCAACAACTTGCCAGCCACATGCCCACACGCCAATCGTTCTTCAGGACCCACCAAACCAACACACATGTGCAAGTGTTGCTATGACTCAGACATGATTTAATCCTTCTGTCTTCCACAGTTTGTTCAAGAAAGTCAGTGTCAGTTTTCACAAAGCGTAATATGAATGGCCACCTTGAAAACATTTTGTGCTCTACCATTTGATACTCCTTCACATACATAATCCAACACAGTTCTGTCTCTTAAAGCACTGGATGATCAGTTTTTATGGAGATAGTCCTTGCCTTCTGAATGTACGGAGAAACTTTTGCTCCCAGCAACTTGTCGATCTTGCCAGGTGACCAAAATTCTAGATCGATAAGTTTTATATGTGTCAAATCCATCACACTGTTTAATTTTGCTGAAGGTAACTGACATCTTGTCTTGATCCCAGACGGAAGGTGAAATGAAGAGGTTTATACAGAAGTCAACTTAAACAGAGACATGCTGCTTTGTTTCTGATATGATTCCACCTGTTCCTTGAATGTATACTCTACTGTGCCATCCGTGAAGTCAGAGGCACTACTATCTATCAACCATCTTGTCACTGTTGTAAGCAGCACTTATTTGTCTCGGATGATTATAAGTGAGCAGTAATGCAATGTACTTGATGGATGTATACCATTTTTTGTGTTTCATGTCACTAGGACAATCCTTCCTTGTTCCATCTTGTGTGTTTTATTTCTGTGTGTAGCAATGTGTGGTGTCCTTTTTGACAAGCATGACGGCATACATAAGTGCAACTAGAAGCCCTACTATCACCCTTTGAACAATTGTTGAACAATTTGTTTGGCATCACTATAGGTTTGTGTTCACTACACGTGGCTTGCCTGAATTTGCTGCACTTCTGCAAAGCTTGAGTCAAGTGACGCATGACATACGCAACACTAGCAGTGACTAGATTCATCTCAAACACCCTAAGTGCTTGACATTGCAGGTGGTCTGCTGTTTGTTCCCATATGTGCTGTGTCATGGTAGTACTGTAGCCTTGATAATTTCAGATTTGCATTTATTTTTGAGAAAAGCACATCTCCATTCTAATGTCAGAAAACTATTGAAACTCAGGCAGGTTTTAAATTTTGTTGTTACAGACTGGTCAACTTTTTTCTATAAAGAGCAGTGATGTAATTACATCTTGAAAGGATACATTTAGTTGTAATGCCATCAGCACATGAATATTGCTTGAAGTAGTGCATTAAGTTCACTTGCACCTTCCCCAGTTGCTGACAGAAACGTTAACAGCTTCTTCAGATGTGCTGATGCAATCAGTCTAAGGTTATTGTATGTGTTGCAAACTGTATCAAATGGTTATTTAGCAGTGTCCTGTAATTCATAATTATTTACCACAAGACTCAAAAATGTCACTAAAATGCCTGCACTACTTTACATTCTGATTTCCTCTAGGCAGACAATAGCCCCCCACCCCCTTCCCAAGGGGGTTACGGTTCCTTCATGTTAGTTCATGCATGGTGCACATGTGGCTCTGAGCTAATGCAGCCAATTCTTCCTTACTGTCTGCATTTGTCACCCTGCCCTCCCTCCCTATCCTTGCTCACTCCCAGTTACCCTCTCCTACCCCTTTCTTGGTGCTCTGATTCATCTTGACATGGCTATCCACCTGGTTTCCTTTATTGTTTACAATTTGCTTTCCTCTGCCTGTTCATTCATGTTTTTTGGTTTTTATGTCCCCAATTGAGTTATACCTCCACTTCAAAATTTCCTGTTTTTGTTTAATGTGAGCCGTTTGGGGAACAACTCGCTCCCTGGCATCTGTGGTGTGGATTCCTCTTGCCTTCCCCCTGTTGCCCCCTTCAACCCAGCTAGGTCACCAGCACACATAGCCAGTCTGTGTGATGGGTCTGTTATGTACCCATCTGGCTGAGATCCCTGACAACACAGGAATCACTCTCCTGATTCCTGAATTGTTCACTCCCCATGTATGCCAAGGAGTGGTTGCTTGTCTTCTTGGAGCATCAGAACTCCCACCTATAGCCACCGTGCTAGATGGCCCTTGGTTTGGGTGGGTGGCACCCTTTGGGAGAGCCCATGGTCAGAATGGCTGGTATTTTGGGGATGCTTGATGCATGAAGCGTATGGAGTTGCAAAGATCTGGCCGATCTCAAACAGCTGCTTCTTTGAATGGTGAACAATCATTGAATGGTGCTTCATGTTACCCAGCAACCTCTGCTTCCCTGGCTACACCATGGGAGGATGGCCAGGCTAGCCATCTTTGTGTGATACACTTCCCCCATTACCTCATCTGTACGAGGACAGACGGGGACACATTCATTGCCACAATGCCATTGTTTTTGTGGAAAATATTGAGGAAAACTTTCTTGATCAGAGCATCTTCTGCCACCCAATCGGCAGCTCTTTGCACCTGCGATCATATTGGCAATGTCCCAGTTTCTTTTATCCCTCAAGAATCTCTGAATATGGTGTAGAGAGTGATTTTTCATTGGGATCTCACCCTGCAAAATGATTAGGAACTCTGGGCTAATCTGGAGAGGTGTGCATTAATTTGGTTTGGCATGTGGAGAAGGGCCACAAAGACAACCGCATCCATACTGGTGCCTTCATTCTAGCTTTTTAGGGGGATACCCTCCCAGAGAAAGTCAAGGTTATGTGCCGAAGTTGTGATGTGAAGCCATACACCCCACCACCTATGCGGTGCTTCTGGTGGCTGCAATTTGGGCATATGTTTTGCTGGTGTATGGTAGACCCTCTGTACACTCACTGTGGACAACCATTCCATGAGGGAAGCCCCTGTGTTCTGACACCTGTGTGTGACAAATGTACTGAAAGCCACTCCCCTCACTCGCCAAATTTGCCTGGCGTAAAAGAGAGGAAGGAGATCCAAGAATAAAAGTCATTGAATCGCCTGTCTTATACTGAGGGTTACCAAAAGTACGAGATACTCCATCCAGTGTCACTATCTTCAACTTATCTCTCTTTTACTTCATTTCCTCCTCCTACCTCTCCCTTGCCCAGCCCCATCCACCTATCCCCTCTCCCTCCCCCTACCCATGCAGTTGCCACAACCTCCTGTCTGGGTCTGCTCCCTCTCTCCAGCCGAAGAAGTGCGCCCCTTCTTTGGCACCTGCCAGTGATTGGGCTCCCTTACAAGGCCCCTTTGCCCAGCTCAGTTCAGGCTGGAAGACTCCTACCATCACTCACAGTGCGTTTGTTCATCCAAAGGTCACCCGCTCTCTTTCAGTCACCTGTACTCCCTCTGTGCTCTACCCTCCTCCAGCTCTGAAATAGGAATAGGAGGAGGAGAAAACGGACAGGAAGAAACATAAATCCTAAGACAAGGTGCCCCCCCCCAACCGCTGTCCCCAGTAATGCCACCTCCTGCCTTGCAACCTGTGCCTGAGATCTTATCTTATTTACGGATGTCACCTCACCCTTGTGGGTGAAGGCCACTGACCAAGTGACATGGTATCCTCATTTTTTTTGTGTAAACTGGATTCTGGCCACACAGTCATCCACTGAAATTGCCAAAGTTACTATCCTCACCTACCAGAAATGCTACCTTCTGTCGGAACTGTACTGGCCCCAGGGAAGCATCTGGTGGGATCTGCACTTTGGTTCACTCCAATGTCGTAGTCACCGTGTCCCACTAAGTACCTACCTGGAAGCTATAGCGTTTAGAGTGCAAATGTCTCTGGCAATCACCATTTGCAGTGTCGACCTCCCTCCAGGTACAATAATTCCTTACTTTGCACTGTCTACCTTAATCCAGCAATTCACACCCCGTTTCTCATCCTTGGGACTTCAATAGCCACCACCCAGTGTGGGAGAGTGACACTTCAATGGGTAGGGGTCTCCTAATTGACCAGCTTATTACGGACCTGAATTTGTGTCTCCTCAATGAGGGATCCCCTACCCAATTCAATGCTCTTAATGGCACCTTTACCACTATCAATCTCACGATCACCTCTCCTGCTCTCATTGCTTCCCTACATTTGTCAGCCCATGATGATGTTTGTGACAGTGACCACTTTCCAGTGGTTCTATTGTTCCCCTGCCGCCGCCAGGCAGACAGGCCCCCAAGTTACGAATTCCGCAGGGCCAATTGCCCTTTGTATACATCTGCTGTGCACCTCTACACCTCCCTGTCGAATTGCATTGATGCGGTCTGCAAGGCATCTCTGCCACTGTTCTTCACACTGCTGCCGCCCCCCCCCCCCCCCCCATCAACATGTCCCCTCATCGTTGATGGGTACTTTGGTGGGCCAAGGATGTCACAGTCACTGTCTATAACTGCTGACATGCACTGCAGCATTTTAAGCAACACATTTCAAAGACGAACCTCTTCGCTTTTAAGTGTGTTCATGCGAAGGCTCATTACCTTATTAAGTAGTGTAAAAAGGAATGCTGGGAGAAATATGTGCCCCTCCGGGGACATACGCCTCTTCATTGCAGGTTCAGTCCAAGCTCCGTACTGTTCTTGGCTGCCAGCGACAGTCAGTATTCCATTGCCTTAACCTTAACAGTGATTTGTGCACTGATCCATCGGTCCTCGCAGAACATCTTGCTACACAATACTTTGGGACGGTATTGGCATCATCTTCCTGTCCTCCTACATTTCTCCAGCAGAAATGCAGTGTTCACTATGCCCCCCCTCCCCCCCAAACCCGCCAAACCAATCTGTTCATCACACATAACACTAAGTGAGTGCTATAGTCAAGCAGGCTCTTACCTCTTCATGGGACATGGCAGCTGGCCCATATTCTGTCCGCTACCAGATGGTCTATTATCTTCAACTGCATTAGGTTCACAGCTGCTTTTCTGTCACAATGATGAAACAGTATAGTTCTCCCTGTCCTTAAGGCCAGAAAGAACCAAATGGCCTCGGCAGCTACCACCCAATTAACCAGACAAATGTACTACGTAAACTTCTCGAGAGGATAGTTAGCTACACATTATGTTGGGTACTAGAATCTCCGGGCCTTTTGTCCCTGTATCTCTGTGGCTTCCAAGTGAAATGATCTCCAACTGATCATTTACTTGGGTTGGAAAAAGTTACGCAACAGGCTTTTACTCACCACCAGTGCCTAGTTGTGGTCTTCTTTTTACCTACATGTGGCACACAACATGGCTTGGTGCCATCACATTTTAGTTACCAACCATGACTGAGGCTTCCATGTGCCCCTTCAGATTTTTATCCATGAGTTTTCCTCTGAGCGGCTCTTCCGGTTCCAAGTTGGAACTTTCCTCAGCACCCCTGGAATTCTGCAGAATGGTATCCCACATGGTTCTGTGGTAAGTGTCACACTCTTCCTCCTTGCAGTCCACGGGCTTGTGACCCCTATTGGGCCTCTGGTTACTCTGGCATTGTATGTCGATGATTTTTGCATATGATGCAGCTCCCACTAAGTAGCATCTGGTGAGTGTCTGCTCTAAGATGCCATCCCATGGGCCTCTGCATGGGCTAACTCCTATTGCTTCCAGGATTCTCCCAAAAAAATGTGGGTAATGCACTTTTATCGCTGATTCACAGTACACCACAACTCAGAATTTTATTTAGGTGAACAGCTTCTCGATGTTGTAGCACAGTCCTGTTTCTTGGGCCTTACTTTTGATAACCAGCTGACATAGCTGCCCTTAATTTGCCACCTAAATACTGTATGTATATGGAAGCTTAATGCTCTCCACCTCCTGGCCCTTGCATCTTGGGGTGCAGACTGTGTCACTTTTCTCCATCTTTACTGTGGCCTGATCTTCTCCAGACTGTTGTGGTGGTCATGTTTATAGCTCAGCAGCTCCTTCCACTTTGAAACTGCTTGACCCTCTTCACCATTGTGGGGTTCATCTAGCTATTGCTGGCTTTCTCAGTAGTCCCATTGATAGTCTCCACACAGAAGTGGGGATTCCCCCTCTACACACATGACTGAGCAAACTACTACTTTCTTAATCAGTCATCATTCGCCAATTCCCTGACCATCCGATGTATCCTGCACTCTTCGCCATTGAGGACTGTCTCCCTCCTGACACCCGTTCTTGTGTGGGATTGCCGGTTGGCATGCGTATCACTTCCTTATGACGGGATACCCATCTCCACTCGCTGTAATGTACTTCACATCTTTCCTCCCATACCCCTCCCACCCGTGGATGGTAACTAGACCATGAATTATGACTGATCTATTCCAGGGTCCTAAGATTCGTGTCAACTCTTTAATTCTCCACCGTCTTGTATGTGCCATCCTTGGAGTGTTCTAGGGTGCCACAATTTTTCACACTGATAGTTCTAAGACAGTAGATAAGGTGGGATACACTTTCATGTCTCCTACTGCCTTAGAACACCATTTTTTGTCAGGATCAATTAGTGTGTTCACAGCAGAGTTTCTGGAAATTCACAGAGCCCTCCTTTTTTATCTCAGGCCTCCCTCCACAGTGTTCTAATCTGTTCAGATCCAACGAGCAGCCTGCTGGCCATAGACCTCGTCCTTCGGTCTCTGCTATACGTGCCCTTCTCTTGGCCCACGAGTGTGCCACCTGTTCGGATGTCTTTCTCTGGGTTCCAAGTCATTTGAGCAACCCAGGGAATGGACTGGCTGACCGTTTGGCTAGAGAAGCAGATACTTACTGCCATTTCCTTCCATTATTCCAACTGTGGATGTGCGGATCTATGCAAAATCTCTCTTCACCCAAAATCTGAATGACATCTGGTGTGCTACTGCACATAGTAATAACTCCCCACAATCAAGTAGTCTTCCCCCTGTGGGTGTGGGGTAAGAAGAGGCCCGAGGTATTCCTGCCTGTCGTAAGAGGCGACTAAAAGGAGTTTCAACCGTTTCGGCCTTCCGTGTGATGGTCCCCCTTGGGGTTTGACCTCCATTTTCCAAATTCTACAGAAGTACGAGCCTTTTGGGGAAGGACACCTTACGTGGTGTATCACTGGTCCTCAGTGCACTAAGACCTTGGCACTCAGCATTGTAACTGCATTGTAACCACACCCACTATTCCTCAAATTTGGCCTGAACACCTGATGGGTTGCACAAGTTATGCCCATAGTGCATCCCCATTTGCACCTACGATCATGATGGACTTTCCATGGCACCCGAAATCCAGCACGGTAGCCAGCCCATTGTGGTGGGGTCGTCATGTACCCTCTAGGTTGTAGCCCCCTGACAACACAGGGATCGTACTGCCGATACCTGAACTGCACCCTCCCCATGTCGGCCAAGGAGTAGATGCCCGTCTCCTTGGGGCATCAGGACTCCCGGCAATGGTCATCCTGCCAGGCGGCCCTTGTTGAGGCTGGGTGGCGCCCGTGGGGAGACCCCCTGGTTGGAGTGGGTGGTATTGGGGCGGATGTTTTGCAGATGAAATGTCAAAATGTATCAGGTCGATCTGCGGCCTAGTCTTTTGGAAAGAAAGGTACTGTCTCTGGTTCTGGTACTCCTGCCCTTTCCCCCTTGGCCACTCCCTGGGAGGAAGGACAGGCCCGCCGGCTTGAGGCGATATACTTCCCCCGCTATTTAGTCTGTTCTTGGACTGATGGGGGGGACGTTCGCCACCTCCAAGCCCATATCCTTTGTCCAGCACTTCTAGGACATCTTTGGGGAAATCGAGGCTCTCAGTAAAATGCGTTCAGGGTCCGTTCACATAAAGACCACCTCCGCCACACAGTCGGTGGCACTCCAGCATGTGACTGACTAGGGGACATCCCAGCATCCATTGTCCCGCATCTGGCACTGAATAGGATGCAGGTGGTTATTTTTCATGAGGACCCCCTGCTGCAATCTGATGAGGAGCTCAGGGCCAACCTGGAGTGCTGAGGCATGCATTTCGTTTGGCGAGTCCAGCGCGGCCCCAAAGACTGTTGCATCGACACCGGGGCCTTTATCCTCGCATTCGAGGGGGACATTCTCCCGGAGAAGGTAAAGGTGATGTGCTACCGGTGCGACATGCCACCTTACGTCCCACCTCCTATGCGCTGCTTTCGGTGTTTGCGCTTTGGGCACATGTCGTCACGGTGTGAGGCTGAGCCCCTTTGTGGCGATTGTGGACGTCCTCTTCGTGAGGTACATACATGCACTCCACCACCTCGGTGCATCAATTGTCCTGGCATCCACTCACCTAGATCTTTAGACTGCCCCACGTATCAGATGGAGAAGAAGATTCAAGAATTAAAAACTTTGGATCATCTCTCTTTTTCTGAGGCCAGGAAGAAGTATGACCACCTCCATCCCGTGACGTTGGCAATATTGTTGGCCTCAGTCGTGTTGCCTCCTTGCACAGTATCCTCACCCCTATCCTGTCCCCCCTCCACCTCCTCACCCCATCTGGGGTTTATGCCTCCGCCTCCCAAATCCCTCCCTTCCAAATCCTCCTCCCTCGCGGCCCCTGCCCCCTCTGCACCAGGGGCCACCCTTCCTCCTCCTCCCCCTCCCCCTCCACCACCTGAGAAGCGATCCTCTTCTCAGGCGTCCATCGGGCAAACGTTCCAGACCCCGGCTTCCAAGGTCCGGCATTCCAAAATGGAGCCCGCGTGTGAGGACCTTCTTCGGGTCCAGCACACCATCCCCGTGCCTCATCAGACTTCCAAGGCGGCCCCCAAGAAGAAGTCTTTATCCCCCTCTCCACCCCGGCGCGTTTAGTCTGACGCTCCATCCATGAGTCGCTGCTCCCAGCCGTCCTCAGTTTCGCCGGGACGCTCTGCTGCCAGGTGCTCAGCTGGCCTCCCGTCGGCGAATGATACTGCCCCTCCTACGCAACCCAGGACAGCGGCCGCAGCTGGCGACGACTTGATGAAACAGGATCCGCCTCCCGCCGGTTGAAGCGTTGTCTCGATGGAACAGGATCCGCCTCCGCCGGTTGTAGTGTTGTTCCCTCATAACCTGGCCCTCTGCGGCCGTCGAGGTGACCAGCTCTTCCCCTGTTTCATTCCCCCTTTTTTCTGACTAGCGATGGCTTTGTTACATTGGAACATAAGAGGTATTCGACCTAATCGGGAGGAATTACAACTGCTCCTCTGCCTGCACTGTCTGCTCGTCCTTGGTCTCCAGGAAACCAAGTTGCGCCCAACTGACCTTATTGCTTTTACCCACTATACCTCGGAGTGGTATGGCCTCACCCCTGTGGACGGTATTCCAGCTCATGGTGGGGTCATGTTGCTCGTTCGGGACGATGTCTATTACCATCCCATCCCATTGACCACCCCACTCCAAGCAATAGCTGTCCGTATTACTCTTTCTGCCTTTGCTTTTTCTGTTTGTACCGTCTACACTCAATCGTCATCCGCAGTTAGTCGGGCTGACATGATGCACCTGATTGTTCAGCTTCCTCCGCCGTTTTTATTGTTTGGCGACTTCAATGCCCATCATCCCCTTTGGGGCTCTCCTGCATCCTGTCAGAGAAGCTCCCTCTTGGCGGATGTCTTCAACCATCTCAATCTTGTCTGCCTCAATACTGGTGCCCCGACTTTCCTCTCGGACTCTACTCATACCTACTCCCACTTGGACCTCTCGATCTGTTCTACCACTCTTGCCCGTCGATTCGAGTGGTATGTCCTTTCTGACACCTATTTGAGCGACCACTTCCCCTGTGTCGTTCGTCTCCTGCACCACACCCCATCCCCACGTCCTTCGAGCAGGAACATACCGAAAGCTGACTGGGGACTTTACTCCTCCCTGGCGACCTTTCCGGACCACGATTTTCTCAGTTGTGACAGTCAGGTTGAATACTTCACGGCTGTTATCATCAATGCTGCCGAACGTTCCAATCCTCGTACTACCTCTTCTTCACGTCACGTGCTGGACGACGTGCTTTACGCACCTTTCGCCGCCATCCTACGTTGGCGAATTGTATTGGATACTAACGACTCTGAGCGCAATGCCGTAGAGTCATCAAAGACAGCAAAAAAGCTTGTTGGGCCTCTTTCATCAGCTCCTTTAACAGTTTTACTCCCTCTTCTATCGTCTGGGGTGGCCTGCGCCGGCTGTCGGGCATTAAGGCCCACTCCTCGGTACCTGGCCTGACCTCAGGTAATGAGGTCCTTGTTGATCCTGTGGCTGTCTCCAACGCCTTCGGCCGCTTTTTCGCGGAGGTTTCAAGCTCCGCCCATTACCACCCTGCCTTCCTTCCCAGGAAAGAGGCAGAAGAGGCTCGGCGACCTTCCTTTCACTCGCTGAATCTGGAAACTTATAGTGCCCCCTTTACTATGCGGGAACTCGAACGTGCACTTGCACTGTCCGTTGCTCAGCTCCGGGGCCAGATGCCATTCACGTTCAGATGCTGGCACACCTTTCTCCAGCAGGCAAAAGCTTCCTTCTTCGTACCTACAATCGCGTCTGGACCGAAGGTCAAGTCCCCATGCATTGGCGTGACACCATCGTTGTTCCTATACCCAAACCCGGGAAGGATAGACACCTTCCTTCTAGTTACCGCCCCATTTCTCTTACAAGCTGTGTCTGTAACGTGATGGAGCGCATGGTTAACGCTCGGTTAGTTTGGATTCTTGAATCTCGACGGCTACTTACCAATGTTCAATGCGGCTTTCGTCACCGCCGCTCCGCTGTTGACCTTGTCGACATTCATCATGAACAACTTTTTGCGAAAGCGCCAAACGGTAGCCGTGTTCTTCGATTTGGAGAAGGCTTATGATACCTGTTGGAGAGGAGGTATCCTCTGCGCTATGCACAGGTGGGGTCTACGCGGTTGCCTGCCCCTTTTTATTGATTCCTTTTTAACAGATCGAAAGTTAAGGGTACATGTGGGTTCCGTATTGTCCGACGTCTTCCTCCAGGAGAACGGAGTGCCTCAGGGCTCCATCTTGAGTGTAGCCCTTTTTGCCATCGCGATCAATCCAATTATGGATTACATTCCACCTAATGTCTCAGGCTCTCTCTTTGTCGATGACTTCGCGATCTACTGCAGTGCCCAGAGAACATGCCTCCTGGAGCGCTGCCTTCAGCGTTGTCTAGACAGCCTATACTCATGGAGTGTGGCAAATGGCTTCCGTTTCTCTGAAGAGAAGACGGTTTGTATCAACTTTTGGCGATATAAAGCGTTCCTTCTGCCATCCTTACATCTCGGTCCCGTTATTCTCCCTTTCGTGGAAACAACTAAGTTTCTAAGGCTCACATTGAACAGGAAACTTCGTTGGTCTCCACACGTCTCTTATTTGGCTGCCCATTGTACACGTTCCTTAATGTCCTCACAGTGCTTAGTGATTCATCTTGGGGAGCGGATCGCACTGTCCTGCTTCACTTGTATTGGCCCATAGTCCGATCAAAGCTGGATTATGGGAGCCTCATCTACTCGTCTGCTCGGCCATCCCTCTTACGCCGTCTCAACTCCATCCACCATCGGGGGTTACGTCTTGCGACCGGAGCCTTCTACACTAGTCCCGTCAGAGAGTCTTTATGCTGAAGCTGCCGAATTACCATTGATCTACCTGCACGATGTACTGCTTTGTCGGTATCCCTGCCGGCTGTTGTCAATGCCCGACCAGCCCTCTTATCAGTCCTCTTTCGCCGATTCTCTCGATCGTCAGTATGGGTTGTATCTGTCTGTCCTGCTGCCCCCTGGAGTCCGCTTCCGTCGCCTGCTTCGACAATTGGGTTTTGCCCTCCCTACCACCTTCAGAGAGGGTGAGAGCCTGACACCACCTTGGCTCCAGGCTCTGGTTCATATTTATCTCGACCTCAGCTCACACCTTTATATACACCGATGACTCCAAAACTGACGATGGTGTCGGCTGTGCCTTTGTCGCTGGGGCCGCCACCTTTAAATACCGGCTCCTCGACCAATGTTCCAGCTTTACGGCCAAGCTTTTTGCTCTCCATCAGGCCGTTCCGTATGCCCGCCGCCACCACCATTCATCGTATACAATCTGCTCTGATTTCCTCAGTGCTCTTAAGAGCCTTGGAGCTCCCTATCCGGTCCATCCTTTGGTGCAACGGATCCAGCAGTCCCTCCATTCTTTCGCTGATGAGGGTCTCCTGTGAGTTTTCTGTGGGTTCCCGGACATGTAGGAGTGCCTGGGAATGAGGCTGCAGATGCTGCAGCCAAGGCTGCAGTCCTCCTGCCTCGGCCAGCCTCCCATTGCGTCCCGTTATCTGACGTTCATGGGGTTGTTTGTAAGAGGCTTGTGTCGTTGTGGTGGGATGCTTGGTCATTCCTCCAAGGAAACAAGCTCCGGGCAGTAAAACCGCTCCCAACTGCTTGGACATCCTCCTCCCGACCATCTCGGCGAGAAGAGGTCCTTCTGACCAGGTTGTGGATTGGGCATTGCTGGCTTAGCCACCGCTACCTGATCTCCAGTGACCCAGCCCCGCAGTGCCCTTGTGGTCAAGCATTAACAGTGCGCCATGTTTTATTGTCGTGTCCCTGATTTTGTCAGTCTTGTATTGTCCTGTCCCTGCCATCTACTTTACCGGATATTTTAGCTGATGACGCTCGAGCAGCTGCTCGTGTTCTGCTTTTTATAACTTTGACTGGCTTGTCCAAAGACATCTAATTTTTATACGTCTTTTATCTTCATCTTTGTCAGGACTTTCGGGTGTCCCCCCCCCCCCCCCCCCCCCTTGAGTTTTACTAGATTCCATGTGCTCTAACAACTGTGACTGGGCGCTAATGACCTAAGTAGTTGAGCGCCCTTAAACCCACAAAAAAAAAAAAAAAAACCGTGGATTACGTTTAGTATCTACAGATTTTTACACCAGCCCTGTGGAAAGCCTTTATGCTGAGACTGCTGAACCTCCGCTGTCCAATTGGCGAGCAGTCCTTCTGAGTCTTTATGCTAGCCATTTGTCTTCCATGCCTGCTAATCCAGTCCATGACATTTTCTTAGACGCCTCCTTTGATGTAGGGTATGCAGGCCACCCTTCCTCCATACTACCACCGGGAGTCCGATTCCGTCAACTGCTCCATTCTCTTTCCTTCCACTTTCCTAAAACTTTGTTGAGAACTGGGGGTACAGCACCACCTTGGCTCCATCCCCAGACCTGCTTGCACTGTGATCTATGTCAGTTTCTGAAGGATGGTACCCCTTCACTTGCTTATTGTCGGGCATTTTCTGCTCAATGTGCACAAATGAAGGATGCCAAATTTATTTACACTGATGGATCAAATACATCATTTTGTGTAGAGAGTGCCTATATTGTTGGCGACACTCCAAATCGATTTCGGCTTCCCGATCAGTGTTCCGTTTATACTGCGGAGCTTTACACTGTACACCAGGATGTCCAATAAATCCGTCACCATCAGCGGATACAGTATGTTATGTGTACAGATTCTCTCAGCTGTCTCCTCAGTCTCCAAGCTCTCTACCCTGTCCACCCACTGGTCCACCGGATTCAGGACTGCCTCCACTTGCTCCCTTTGGGGGCGTCTCGGTGGTGTTCCTCTGGATCCCAGGACACGTTGGTATCTGTGGAAATGAGGCGGCCGATATAGCAGCCAAGGCTGCAGTCTCTCTTCTTCGGCCAGCTATTCACACGATTCCCTTCACCAATCTATGGAGTGTTTTATGTCATTGTGTTGTTCTTTTATGGCATGCACATTGGTCAACACTTCCCCATAATAAATTGCGGGACATGAAAGCTCTTCCCTGTGCTTAAACGTCTTCCTCCCGAATGCGTCGTCGGGAGGAGGTAATATTAACTAGATTCCGGATAGGGCACTGTCTTTTTAGCCCCCACTCTGTCCCCACTGCTCTCAGCTGTGGACAGTAAGACAACTTTTACTCAAGTGCCCCTATTTTACTCTGTTACGCGCCCGTCTACAGCTGTCGCCTGAAATATCGTCAATTTTAGCAGATAACGCGCTCAGCTGATCGCGTTCTTGAGTTTATTAGTGCCAGTGAGATGACGTCAGTCATTTGAAGCCCTTTTTGGGGACAACCAAACCCTTTCTCTAGTGGTTTTTCATGCTGTACTCCTACTTTTAGTTTCTCCAATTTTCTGAGTTTCACTCCCTTAGCTGCTGGTTCCATTTTCGTATTTTACTTTTACCTAAATCACAGATTGGGCGCTAATGACCATAGCAGTTTTGCGCCCTAAAACAAAACAAAAAAAACGCAAAACCAACTGAGGAAAATACAGGCGGCGGAAATGAGATCTTAAAGGAGTATTAAAGATGGTGTGAGGGTGGATACAATCCGAAATGAAGATATTAGGAAAGCCTAAATATAGGATCAATATGTAATAAAACATTTAAAAAGATACAAAACCAGAGTTTACACAGGTAATGTAGGAGTACACGCTGAGCGGCAGAAGAGATGGAGGACAGCCCAGGAGATTGTGGAGACAACTGTAAAACCAGGGCGGGCAAGAATCCCTGACTCATAAAATGAAGAAGAAGAAGAAGAAGAAGAAGAAGAAGAAGAAGAAGAAGAAGAAGAAGAAGAAGAAGGAGGGGGAGGGGAAGGGGGAGGGGGAGGAGGGAAGGAGGAGGGGAAGGGGGGAAGGAGGGAAGGAGGTGGGGAAGGGGGGAAGGAGGGAAGGAGGAGGGGAAGGGGGGAAGGAGGGAAGGTGGTGGGGAAGGGGGGAAGGAGGGAAGGAGGGAAGAAACTGCAGCAAACTACCCCTTAGAGAATAATGAGCAAAAAGGATCATACAGACTCGAGGCCGGAAATCCTGTACAGTACATTACAGCACTCAACATGCTGAGACAAGACAACCGTTAGAGAACCTGTCCAAAGTGGCTCCCACAGGCCTCTAAGCAAGTGTGGACATGATTCAGCTGCATCTGACACCAATTTTCAAATGTCCATTTACTAGTTCTCTTAACTGTTCCACACCCTCTTCTGTTGTGAGGGCCAACCTCAGATGGCTCTCTGAGACCAAGAATCAATTTCAAATTTCTGTCCTGGTAGCAGCAGATATAGGCATAATAAACCCTATCACTATCTCTATGATCTGTAATTTTATAATGGTCTGTTATTCACTTCCCCTTCCATGATCCTTCAGACTACTCCACCAGGTTATATTTGAGGGGTGTTCTTTCCAGCAAACTATTCTGTACTTCTATTTCAGTCACTGGCATTATCCTTGCACCAGCCTTCATGGATCTAGCAGCTGTAGTCTACATTACCACCATGTTGACTTGTGTTTTGTGGGCTCCTTTGTCATGCACTGTGGCAGTGGCTGTAAGTGGCAGCTGGCAGCTCTAGTGAATTCAGACAGTTAAGCTCAATTGAAATAGAAATATTTTGCGATTCTTCATTTGTATTATTATGCAGTTTTCTTCGATTGCACTTTAATAAAATTTCACATGTATCTACTTGTCACTGCACCTGATTCGTAATCTGTCATTATATAATTTACCAACTTACTAACACTGAGATGAGCATGTGCAGTGAGATAACATACCACTGACACATTTGAAGGTGTTTGATTTATGCTTAAATTCAGTTCATGTAAAGTTATTCAGCTTTTTAATTTTTTTTTTGCAGGAGCAGGAAGAGGTACACCCAGAGGAGGTACTGGCAGGTGAGATTTTTGCTTTCTTCAGTAACTTAATTACATGCTAAAGTTATCGCTTTAATATTTTCTTATGTGGTATTTTTTCCATATTTTTCTTGCTAAACTATTTTAGTGAAACAGTTGTTCAAAAGTTTATACTTGAACTTGACACTGGATGTTAATTACATGGTACATAATTCATACTGAAAATTGGCAGTGCCTTTGTAACTACAAAAGATTGGTCACAAATATGCAGTTGTGTTTAAAATTATACAGTGGTAGATTGTGAGGGAAACGTGATGAAAGAGAAAGAAGCCAATTTTTAACTACCAAATTGACATTTAGAAATTAGTCATTGTAAAGGTGAGCTAACATTACAAATAGGCCCACTACGATAAGTAGTAATGGTTAGATCACAGTCCCCTTATTCTGTAGTCATGGCTCATATTAAAATCATCATCTTGAGATAAATATATTTATGTATACAACTATCACACAGCACACTTGAGCTTCTTAAAGAGGAAAATTGCCAATGTTATTGGGGACTGGATGAAGTTAACCACATTCATGGCCAGTGATTTGAAACCTTATCATCATGTTTTGAAACGAAGAGTATTGTCCCTGTAATCCTGCTTCTCTCCCAAAGCTGTATTTTGCTACCTGACTGATGTGTGAAATAGCCTGGGTGCCACCCAGGGTGCAATTTGTTCTTTTGCCAGTGGGGGGGATGTCTTAGGGGGTTAGTAGAATTATATATGTTACTAGTTTGGACCGTGGCGTTACACATGGTTAAACAGCTATTTATGAATAGATGTTAATGCCGAAACTCACTATTGACGCGTATGCACTATCAGAAAAGCCATCTCTTGTTATATCTTTAAAAGTACATTATAGGTAAAGCTTATTTACAAAATCATCTACGTACGGGTACAGATATACAAGGGGAATTCGAAAAGTAGAGGCACATTAGTGAAAAGTTGTTCTTACTCTAATGATAGAAAACTGTAACATATTAATAGTAAGACTTATTAATAACATTCAGTATTTGGCTGCACAAATTTATATGTAAAGTTTTACTCCAGTGCATGGGAAATAAACATCCCAGGTTGGGATGAAAAACTAAAACCAGAGGAGGGGATGGTCTGATGCAGAGGGGTGGGGTTGGGGTGGGTGGGGGTGGGGGGGGGGGGGGCACACTGGTGCCACCGTTATCCCTCGCCTGCCAAGAGGGTAATTGACTATGCAATGACAACATGCTATTGACTAGGGAACCTCCCCATCGCACCCCCCTCACATTTAGTTATAAGTTGGCACAGTGGATAGGCCTTGAAAAACTGAACACAGATCAATTGAGAAAACAGGAAGAAGTTGTGTGGAACTGTGAAAAAATAAGCAAAATATACAAACTGAGTTGTTCATGGGAAGATAGGCAACATTAAGGATGATGGGAACGCAGGAGCGCCGTGGTCTCGTGGTAACGTGAGCAGCTGCGGAATGAAAGGTCCTTGGTTGAAATCTTCCATCGAGTGAAAAGTTTAATTTTTTATTTTCAGTATATGTGACAAACTCTTAGGTTTTCATCACGTTTTTGGGAGTGATTATCACATCCACAAGAAAACCTAAATCGGGCAAGGTAGAAGAATCTTTTTACCCATTCGCCAAGTGTACAAGTTAGGTGGGTCGACAACATATTCCTGTCATGTGATGCACATGCCGTCACCAGTGTGATATAGAATATATCAGGTGTGTTTTCCTGTGGAGGAATTGGTTGACCTATGACCTTGCGATCAAATGTTTTCTGATCCCATTGGTGAGGCGCGTCCTTTCGTCTACTAATCGCATGGTTTTGCGGTGCGGTCGCAAAACAGACACTAAACTTACTACAGTGAACAGAGACATCAATGAACGAATGGACAGATAATAACTATGCAAAAATAAAGAAAGTAAAATTTTCATTCGAGGGAAGACTTGAACCAAGGACCTCCCGTTCAGCAGCTGCTCACGCTACCACGGGACCATGGCGCTCCTAAGCTTACGTAGTCCATTATGTTGCTTATGTGGCTCATGGACTATTCAGTTCGTATGTTTCGCTTATTTTTTCACAGTTCCACACAACTTCTTCCTGTTTTCTCAATTGATCTGTGTTCAGTTTATCAAGGCCTATCCACTGTGCCAACTTATAACTAAATCTGAGGGGGGTGCGATGGGGAGGTTCCCTTGTGAGTACAAGATGCCTGACTTGGTCGTAGCTTCACAACCTGTGTACTACATTCTCGAGACCCATCTCCAATTCTGTCACCCCTTCCACTCCCATATCAGCTTCCCTGATTTAAACATATAGGAGTTCCCCTTAGCTCATCCTTAAGTTCCACAATCCTCCTTCCCTCAGTACCTGTATGTGTCCCTGTGCCTCTTATATTACACCCTGTTCCAACTCATCCCCTCACTGACATTCTCAATCAATCAGTCCACCACAACTCCTCATGCAGTTGGCCTGCAGGTTTAAGAAAATTTATCTGACTGACAGAGGGACAGACTGTGACAAATGTTATTCCAGACTTAGCCTTTGATTGTTTATTTCTACATTAACAGTTTCATGACCAACAAAACATCTTAGGCTGGTGCATAAGACTCAAATATTTTCTGTAAGTTCCAAAAACACACACTATATGTAATGGAGACGTAAATCATTGAAAATAATATAATCTGCTTCACTGATCACTGAAGTCTGCCAATGTTGGGGTAACTTTCTGAATCCATAACTGTAAAAATCATGTGGTTTTGTAGCAAAGAACTTGTAGAGCCATGTTCAAAGTGTATTTTCACCCCAAAAGGAAGTTTGTGAAGATCATTGAACAGAGAGCAGAAAAGGTGAAATCTGTGGGTGCAATGTCAGGTGAAAAGGTGGTTGCAGATTGACTTCCCAACCCAGTTGTTGTATAGTGTTACTGGCCAGTGTCGCAGTATTCCGGTTGCTGTTATTGTGGAATAGCATCACTTTACACAGTCTTCCTAGTTGTTGTTCTGGGATTTTGTCTGGAAGATGTCTGTTGATGACAATAAATGCCAACAGGAGAGTTACCTCATGCAAGCAACTCTTTGTACACCACATGGCCACTGTTCCACCAGATGCATAACACTATCTTATATGGATGCATGCAAGTCTTTTATGTGGCATTACTGCTTTGTTTGGACTAAACCATTTCTTTCTTTTCTTTCCCTTGCATTAGCACAAAGACAAATTTTCTAGTCATCAGTAATGGTGCAGGATAGGAATGATAGGTGGTGTTCACCTATGACAAGCAAGTGGATAATGCACATATGGCCAACCAGTAATTTTTCTCATTTGGCTTGTGTATCTCATATGCTTCATTGTTGAACCTTCTCCATTGCATTCAAATGTTGCACAATGATGGAATGAGCATGAGGGACTCAATAGAGGGGAAATTTTAGAAAATGATTTCACTGAAGAAAATGTTAGTGTTCCTTTATTTGACCCTATAATATTCTTTCCCCTATTGTAACCAAGTCTGTGGCATTCACTAAGAGAAGCAGAATGTTTCACAAGTGTTGATCACATTGAGTGTGGGATAGCATTTCACATTTCCTGATTACAATCTCTGAATTCCAAAGACAAGTCATGTTTCAGATTTATCAGTCCCCTTGTCGTAGTAAATACAATGCAGGGTGAATGTTGTTTGTTTGGTATGATTTGAACTGGGAGTTGCAGCAACAGTAAATGAATAATGCTTCTGATTTTATCTCTGTTGCAATATGTCACCACTGACTTGAGAACTAGAAAAAGTTCATTCTGAGTGTCACATGACAGATAGTGCATGTGCAAATGCTTTCCAGACTATTGTTGGTCTCTCACCTGGCCTATGTATTCAATTGTTATAAACAGAAGAGTTCGAATATTCACAGGAAATTTTCATTAGTTGAACCTGCAATTTTCTGAGCTGAACCTCTGAATGCCAAGCCTCTTTGACCAAGAAATAATATCACATTAAGTAACATGAGAGCTCAAATGCAAATTGGCTATTACATGGATGAACAGAAAAGTTACCTTTTTTTTCTTCCAACCATCAGCATACTTCTTTCATTTCATTTTATTTCTTTGTTTTTATGATTCTCCTGTGAAATATTTTTACAAATGTAAATATTTCGATGGTTGTCTGTCATTGGATGAAAAATATATTGTATATACTGGTTTTTAATGTAAATCACCTTAAGATGTAATCAGAAATGTGTTATTTCTGGATGTTGTTGGCAAGGATACCAAATTGTAATGTTGTTTTAGATCTGCCAATGTGTACATTTGTTGGGGAAATGTGATAGAATTCACAAGAATATTTGAAGGAAGCATTTTTTAACTCCATCACAATGTGGGTTTAGTGCACAATATCTAAAGAAGAAATAGAATAATATAACAGTTAATACAATCAACTTTGCCAAAATAACACTCTTCTACAAACACCCTTGTATTTCTGAAAAAATACATTGTGATCCTATTTGTACTTAGATAGCTGAATTCAAAACTGTTTTTAGTTTTTTTTTGTCAGGAATTGTTTATGAATAATCACAATTTTCTTTTTCTCTTCTGTTTCTGATATATTGCAGCAAACATGAGGTGAAATTCAATAGAGAAATTCACATATTTATGATGTTATAATTTCGTCACATTAATGGAGGGTGAATTCTAACATATAACACAGAAATCTTTTTGGGTACACCTTGTAGCATTTATTTGATATGAGAAATAAGAGGAAATCGACAAGAAAATGAACCACTCTATTCTAATGCACGTCACTTTCTTCTCTTGTATTGTGAATCTTTCTTATCTTAAATGATATTCCAGCAATAATCTGCTAATATAGAAGGTACCCACTTCCCTTCATAACACCTTTCTATGGTAGAAATGTCCTTATGGTATTTTTTGCCATGTTCATTCAATACATCACTACAACTCTCTATGAAGTAGTCCAGATGAGGGTCCATCATATGTATCTTCAAAGACACACTGCACATTGTTTCATTAGCCCAAATTTGATGTGAAGTGGTGTAAGCGGTATATCCCCAGGAGCTATCTGACATTAATGTTGTACATCCTTTTCGCCCACTTTCCATTTCCAACTAGGCCATTTCTTTTTCATGTAGTGACAATTTCCGTCTCGACTATCCCATTCACAAAGAAAACAGGCATACTCCACGTACCCTTGTTACATTCTCTGTACCATCGCAATTACTTTGAAATCTGCAAATATTTTCCATTTGTATTCACGGTATAGTAATGAATTTAACACCAATTCTACAAATTGGTAATTCTCTTTGGTCAAGCTGGCATAAGCTACTGAAATGAAGGGTATTTTATTTCCGTTATGCAGCAAAACACCATTGAGACTTAGTTTTGATGCAGCAACCGGCTGTCACTGTTAGAGATAATGGGCTATTGCAGGTGGTCTCAGTGACATACATATGGCAGGGGATAACTCGATGACATCTGATTCTTCCCACCTGCTGTTGAACAAGAAATTGTTATGTTCCATCACTAACAGATGTGGCAACATACCTGTAATAAGAAATTGTTATGTTCCATCACTAACGGATGTGGCAACATACCTGTATCTCTCTATAATGTCCCTATGTTTACCGTGAATTGTGGATATATATATATATCTAAAGAAAGATGATGAAACTTACCAAACAAAAGCGCTGGCAGGTCGATAGACACACAAACATACACACAAAATTCTAGCTTTCGCAACCAATGGTTGCCTCGTCAGGAAAGAGGGGAAAAAAAAAAAAATATATATATATATATATATATATATATATACGAGGGCCGTTCAGAAAGTTAATATATACATCTTACAACTACATCTTTGCACTATTTTTCTACATAGTCTCCATAGCGATTGAGGCACTTATCGTATCTCTTCACAAGCTTTGAAATTCCTTCTGCATAAAAATCACCCGCTTGTGCCTGGAGCCAGCCTGTGATCGCATCTTTGAGCTCTTCGTCATCATCAAACCGCTGTGACCCGAGCCATTTCTTCAAATGCATGAAGAGGTGATAATCACTTGGCGCCAGGTCTGGGTTGTAAGGTGGATTGTTGATAACATCCCACTTGAAGGACTCAAGAAGGGCCGTTGTTCTGCGAGCAGAGTGAGGACGGCCTTATCGTGCAAAAGAACTATACTGGAAGTCAGCATACCACGGCGTTTGTTCTGTATAGCCCGTCGTAACTTTTTTATTGTTTCACAGTACACGTCTTGATTAATGGTCGTACCACGTTCCATGAATTCAACCAACAACACCCCTTTGGCATCCCAAAACACCGTTGCCATCAGTTTTCTGGCAGAAAAATCTTGCGAGGCTTTTCTTGGTTTGGTAGTCGAATTTGAATGTGCCCACATCTTTGATTGTTCTTTTGTCTCAGGGTTCACGTACTTAATCCAGGTTTCGTTACCGGTCACGATTCTGTTTAACAATGGTTCTCCTTCGTCCTCATAATGTGACAGAAAGTCTAATGCAGAGGCCATTCTTTGAGTTTTGTGGTGGTCGGTAAGAATTTTGGGCACCCATCGTGCACAGAACTTACAGTAACCCAATCTTGCTGTCACTATCTCGTACAAGAGAGTCTTAGAAATCTGTGGAAAGCCAATAGACAACTCTGACATTGAGAAACGTTGATTTTCACGAACTTTTGCATCAACTGTCTGAACGAGTTCGTCAGTCACCAATGATGGTCTACCACTCCTCTCTTCATCATGAACGTTTTCTCATCCACTTTTAAATAAACGTACTCATTCACGGACAACTCCTTCACTCATTACTCTTGGTCCATACATGGCATAAAGCTCACGATGAATAGCTGCTGCAGAATATCCTTTGGCTGTAAAAAACCTTATGACAGCACGCACATCACATTTGGCGGGGTTTTCTATTGCAGCACACATTTCAAACTGCCACAAAAACTAAACTAGTGCAGGTACGACGTTCACTCGACCACGGCTTGATGCCGACTGACCTGTTGAGTGCATGAACGCACAGATGGCGTCGCTACTCCCCCCACAACCCGACATGTGACCGATCAGAGGTTACTTTCTGAACCGCCCTCGTATATACATACATACTACACAAAACGTATCCCTGACAATGATATTTTGTTTACATATTAGAATTTCCCATGGTAAACTGGGTTAGAAGCACACAGTTTAATATCAGAAATAGAACTCTTGTCGAACAGTGTAATTTAATTGGATAGATAAAAACATCTGATCACATTCTTTCTTGCCCGCACGTGTGTGTGTGTGTGTGTGTGTGTGTGTGTGTGTGTGTGTGTGTGTGTGTGTGTGTTTTTGTGTTTTTGTGTTTTTGTGTTTTTGTGTTTTTGTGTTTTCTTGCTGCTGCTTGGCAAGTAGATTTTTTAATCTATCAAATGAAATTATAAAGAAGAAATAGTACATTTAAAATTAAATACGATATACAATTAGATGCAGCTGGGGTGAAGGACTCATAAAACTGAAGAAGTGAATTGAAACAAAGAATATTATGAAACAGAGTTGCTACTCACTATATAGTAGAGTTTAAATGAAGGATGTCGTGTTGGGCAGCGTGCTTAGCAGCAGGGTATCAACTTGTTTCTTGCCACAGCTTGTAGGTGGCCATTTATGTGGACAGACAGCTTGTTTGTTGTCATGCCCACATATAATGCAGCACAATGGTTGCATCTTAGCTTATATAGCACATGACTGGTTTCACAGGTAGCACTGCCTACAATGGGATAGGTGATATTTGTGACCAGACTGGAGAAGGTGGTGGTGGTGGTGGTGGTGGTGGTGGTGGTGGTGGTGGTAGGATGTATGGGACAGGTCCTGCATCTGGGTCTATTACAGGGATATGAGTATGGGTTAAAAGTTCTTCCTAAACACCCAGAATCCTAAAACCCCTCCCCTCATTCAGATTCATTGAAGACATCTTTGTGATCTGGATCGAGAGTGAGGACACCCTATACGCATTCCTCCAGAACCTCAACAGCTTCTCCTCCTTTGTCTCACCAGGACCTTCTCAAGCCAGCAAGCCTAGTTCCTAGGTGTTGATCTCCACTTCAAAGATGACTACATCACTGCCTCTGTCCATATCCAACCTACTAACTACAATTAATACCACCATTTTGACAACTGCTATCCAGTCCATACCAAGAAGTCCCTCCCATACAGTCTATCCACATATGCAGTGATGAGAGGCCATCCTCGAAATATACCGGGGGTCTCAATGAAGTGTTCAGACAATAATTATCCTCCAAACCTTGTACAAAAACAAATCTTCTGTGCTTTATCTTTGCAGTTTCCCACGACCCCCAAAGTCTCACCATCTGGCCACAGAGGAGCATTCCCCTTGTAACTCAGTACCACCCAGGACTGGAACAACTGAATTACATCCTCTACCAGTGTTCTGACTAACTATCATTGTGCTCTGAAATCAGAAATGTCCTGCCTACTATCCTTCACACCCGTCCCACAGTGGTATTCCTCTGTCCACCAAACCTACACAATATACTTGTCCATCCCAGCACAATCCCTGCTCACAAACCCTTACTTCACGGCTCACATCACTGTAATAGAAGTAAATGCAAGACCTGTCCCATACATCCTTCATTCACCATCTACTCCAGGCTGGTCACAAACAACATATATCCCACCAAAGGCAGGGCTACATGTGAAACCAGTCATCTGATATAGAGGCTGAGCTTCAACCAATGTGCTGATTTCTGCATGGGAATGACAAGCAACAAGCTGTCTGTCTGCATGAATTACCAGTAATAAACTGTGGCCAGGAACTCCCCCTGCAGTATATCCTATGTTCCTGTAACCCTCCTGGCTTCAACCTTGATTAGTCAGTTTTCTCAACCATTCAGACCCTTCCCTGTCTCCATTCCAGTGCTATATAGCCCTCATATCACCAACACAAGAGGTCTTCTTTACTCCTTTTGTAGAAAGAACTGCAAGGATTTTGCTTTTTTTGTGGGTGGCAATGTCAGTGAAGATATTATTTATCTTTATTACATTATTTGCTAGGTATATACTATTAGACATATATTTTCACCGATAACTTATTCTTGAAGAAAAGTGATGTCTGTGTCTTGTAACTAGTGTGTTCAGCAAAGTTATTGGTTTGATCACTTCTTCTATTTTTAAAGATACATTTTTACATTTATAATAGCTACCACAGCTAAGGCTAAGTATCTATGGCTGGATTACATGTCTGGCATTGCAGTAATAGAGCATACAAACTAACTTTGCTAATTAATGCATGTATCTATTAGTCATGACTGTCAAAATCCAGACCGTAGTTGGAGATTAGCCATCACAATTGTACAGACACTGTTTTTCGATGTACTATTTTTCTTCTTCCTTATGAGATAGTGTACTGGAGACAATTGCATTGTTTTCCTTATTTTGTTTTGGCTGACTTAGTAGTTTCTTCGTATAATTTAAGTGTTTACATTTATTTATGGAGCTGTGTTTTGATTAATGAGGAGGGGGTTTATGAGGAATCCAGTCAGCAATAATGTTTATGATTTACCATATGACACATGAGAGCTGATTACCTCTGAAATGAAGAGGCTGGAAGTAAATTGTGTAGTAGAAACAACTGAAACACATAGGAGAAATGTGCACACACATTTGGAGAGAATTTGTGATAAGTATCCGAAGATAATGTACGTACGGTACCACTGTCCCTTTGCTCAAAAAACATTTCCCATCAAGACTTTCACTACAGTCTGTTCCCAGACCAATGTGTTTGTCTTCCTGCCTCACCTCTCTACAGGGAGTCCAGTAGGGAACTGCATTGCCCCATCTGCCACCCACTCTCATAGTCATTCATCCCACCTATTGTGGATGATCCATGCACAAGGTGAGAAATGTGCTCAGGTTGTCATGAACATCAGAACTTCATTGCAACACAGAAGACACATTATAATGTTGGGCATGTTAAATGGCTTCCTAGTGCTAAAAACATAACAATAGTCCTGTTATGCTGTAAGGTATTCACAAATATGAGCTAAGCTGAGCACTGCAAGCTGCACTGGTGTTTTCCTAGATTCCATTCTTGTTGTGCTCAGAGGAATAGTTGGGAATGTTAGAGCAAGGCAAGGTAAAGAATGCCCTGATCCACTGAAAGATGTTTGATAATATGAGAACTATTCTTGAAGCTCCAGTTCAGCACTCTGTTTGTAAAAACTGAGAGGCACTGCTGTAGGTATGTAAGGAGTAGGTTGCACTAGTGATGTCAATATTGTGGGCTACATTCTTATTAATATAGTCATGGCACTCAGAAGTAGATAGTGGATGTCAAGTCTGGGACTTGGGTTGGCTGGTGAGCCATTGTGCAGTGGTCTATGAAGGCTTTGAAGAGCACAGGAATACTGGAAAATTGTCCAGTGTCATGTGGTCCCTATACAGAAACTATGCAATGGCTGTCATGGGCAAGATGAGCTGCTCTGAGTTTGTTTCAGGTTTATTAACATGCTAGCAACAGGCAGCACTCTGTTGAATGTCACAAGACAGCATTGTAAGGTACCAGTCATATGGTACACCACACACTTCCACCTCATTCCTATTATGTCTTCTACTCCATCCTGTTCCCATACCCAACAAATTTCTTCCTGCCTCACCTTTACGAAGAATGCACCTGAGAAACAACCCACATCGTCTGCTACACAGTCTCCTTGCTATGTGTATCCATCTGTAAGTAAAGAAAGGAGGATTACATTGTATGTGTTTGATGTGCAATTTTACTGCATGAACAGCAAAAATGTGGTAAGTGATAACATTTTTGCTATTACCTTATGTGGGGTATCCCTGAGAAAAGTTAATGATAATTTGAAATTCTTGATGAAGTATTCTGCAAGTCACCAAGTGCTCTCATTGTCAAATACTGGATGAATAGAATGACAGCATATGCTTGCAGTGAGTGAGGCTGCATATAAAGTCATACACACAGTTCCTAACAGTTAAACTTGCCACAGTGAGTTAACCCTGTAACATAAAATTGTATGTTTTAATAAGCAGATTACTACATGATTTTAAATGATAAAATTTGGTTAATAATTATTTGAAATGTTGACAATAAAAGTTTATTTGCCCCTGGCAGTATTCAGATAGCCAGCTTGCAACTGTAATAAAGTTCCGGCTTTGTGGAACTCTGTTAGTAATGTTCACTGTTGTACATAATTGACTAGATTAGATGCTCAGTTATTCACTGATCACTAGGCTCTCTAAAAGATTGAAATAATTGATTCTGTTCTTTATAATGTCATATTGAAACAGTCTTCATTTATCAACTGTTTGTTTGACTTTTGCAGATTAAGTATTTTTTATATTAACACACAATTTCCTTTTTTGTCAATCAGGCCCAGTTGTCGGGGAAGCCCCGCGTCCTATTGCTCAGGTGAGTGAAAGTAGAAGCAGCACCACTGAGACTGACAGAGAGATGGTGAGTTTCACCAGCAGCAAAGGAAGTTTGGCTTTGTGGCATGTAATGAACCCCCCCCCCCCCACGCACCCTGTTTCCTGGCCACCTTCCAAGGTGCTAACAAATTTCATCAGCCCATGGTTTTTAGCTGTTCTGTGGGGTGCCCTGCACACCCGATTTTAATTAATCAACACCTTTCTACATATCCTATTCATCTTCACTTCATACTTATTATTTTTTGCACTCCAATCTTTCCTGACACCACAACTTTTGCAACTTTATTTGCACTGGTAACTGAAGTGTTGTCTCAAGTCTTATATTACAATGTAATTACCTACTGAACAATTACAAAAATATATCAAAGAATACTCGCATACTGGCTAATGGCATCGTAACTTCATATTTTGTCTCCTGATATAATGGCGTTGTCACAGTGCTACAGATCTAGGGCAAAGCACTTCACTGAATGAGAATGAGATTTCATGGAATAAAACACTCAAATCAGCAAGTACAGTGAAGCCTGATGAAGCAACTATTGCTGTCCCACTCTGCAGAAACTCTTCATACATTTGCAGCAGATTTCATGTGCAAGAGTGGAAATTCCTGAAGTGAATAAAAGTTTAAACCCATTATTTGAACTAGAATGTGACTTTATGGCAGCAACCATCATTCATTGATACTATAGACATTGCAAAATATGTAACTTTACCCCAGAGCTAGGTTACATCACATTTGATATTCATTAAACATGATAATTACCACCTACAATTGTCTAAAATATTTAGTTATTGCAATTATACGTCAATCACCTTTGTAAAATGGTAATAGAGTCACTCTTCTTGCTATTATCATAGCCAGCAAACTTGAAAAAACCCTTTTTAGAATATTATTATGGTCATTAAATTAATTTCTCGTGCACTTCATAGAGAGGTCTTCTTGTCTTTGGGTATCACAAGTTTATCTTGGGTTGCTTAGTAATTCAATAAATCTAACTTCATGTTTGGTAGCTCATCTATCACTGGTTGTCCTGTGTGAAGTAAAAGTAACTGTGTAGCTACGTTCTGTAGCTACATTTGCTGTTTGGGATTTGCTTCCAGTAATATTCAGGTATGTCTCTGATACATGAAACAGAATCAAATGATCAATCTTTGGATGATCAACCAGATCTTGTACTGACTTCTGTATACAGGTAGCTGTCCCTCCTGCAGTGACCATATGATCAACATGCATGCTGTCTGTCATATGAATCTCAATGTATAGTGTCTGCCACAAGGTGTACAACTCTGAGGACAAGGGCCCATTCCACATTAACTTATGCTGCCATAGACATTGCAAAAGTATCTTAAATGTGGTCACAATTGGACTAATTAATCCAAATGGATCAAAAATGTATGATGTGGCACACAGTACAGCGCATTTTGTGAAGCTGTAGATATTAGGTGCTGGTTTGAAATTGTTCACAGTTTCAAAATGTTCAACAGCTGGATGCTAGAATAAACCTCAAGTTCTAATATCCTCATCATTATCAAGCAGTAAAAGTAGTTGTGTTTTTTGCACCACTGAGGGGATATTTTTGAATAGTTCGTCTGTGTTGCTGTACCATTTCCATAGTGAAGCTCCACCTCTTATCAATATCTTCCTGAGATCTTACTGGAGCTTGATTTCACCCCTTACTGTATTGCATCCTGAGATACAATGGTCAATATTGAAATGATTAGTGAGAATGTTTGCTGCCTCACTCCGCTCACTCTCTTTGTGAGCTCACTGATACAGATTACTGGCTGCAAGAAAGGGCGCACAAGTCATTCTGTGTGTGATCGTCTTTCATTCGTATTCCCGAGGTGGTGCAGATCTATCACTCCTCCACAATATTCTTTGGAAAGTGCAATCTTCATCTACTACCAGAACTTGTCAATGCATATTCTCCATGTCTACTGTGAAGGCAATGCGATGTATGTGGAAGCATAATGTTATGGATTACAAATAATGTTGAATGGTTGGTCATATCATTGGAAGACTGTTCAGTGACAAATTTGTGTTTGATTTGGCAAGAAAATCAAATGCTGCTCTCTTTTAGTAGTTGAGCTGAAGTGGCATGTACTACGAAATGGCTTCTGTCATGACTACTACTGCCATGTGTCGTAAACCTTCATACTTCCTCATAAACTCTGTGTAGCTTTCCACAAGCTTTGATTGTCTTGTTAGTTTCTGTTCAGTCTGAGAGAAGCATTTTGCTGCATTGTGGAAAGAATTGCATAACAAACTTTGCTCTTCCTGAAATGGAAGATGAACTATGAACCTATCTGTTGAATCTTTAGTTGTGTGTTCCATGAAGTGCGAGTCACATTGCTGCTCATCTTCCATCATTAAGACATTGATACCACACAACTAGTGTTTGGACAGCTTTAAGGAAAAGTGGAATGTGGACTCACATATTTTTTCATTTGTTGTTTTATGTAATACAAATTATTACTTAACAACATTCATATTATTAAAATTTAAAAGCGTAATAAAACGGTCATGAGCCTCGCAGTAAAAACTTTAGCAGGCTTAATTAATTAGAATCCATATTTTGGCAATTGTACCATTATGAAAAGGGCATGATATTGGAAGTACACAGTTCACAAAACAAGGAAAGGTCACATGAATTGGGCAGGTTCAACAAACAATTTTATCAATCAAATTAATTACAGGGACTGACATCAGATGCATTAACAATTTGCAAGCTTAAGTTACTGTTGCACAGTTGTTCAACATTCATCCAAATACATACTCGAGCGACCTTTCCCCTGCATAATTCATCTCCTGCATCACACTCCTTCTCCATGTTCCACTAGCTGGAACATCTCCAAAGCTGACTGGGGGCTTTTCACCTCCCTGGTGACCTTCCATGACCAAAATTATCCAGCTGTAATAGTCAGGTCGCATACTTCATGGACGTTATTCTCACTCCTGCTGAACATTCCACCCCTCATACTTCCTCTTCTCCATGTCGAGTCCCAGTCCCTCGGTGGACTACCACATGCAGCGACGCTATTCGTGCTCAGTGACGTACTTTACGCACCTTCCAGCGCCATCCTAAGTTGGCAAACTGTATCAGTTGTAAACGACTCTGTGCACAATGTTGTCGTGTTATCAGAGAAAGCAATAAGGCTTGCTGGGTGGCTTTCACCAGCTCAACCAACAGTTTTACCCCTTCTTCAGTAGTCTGGTTTGGCATGCGCCAGCTGTCTGGCACCAAGGTCCACTCTCCGATTTCTGGCCTGACTGGCGAATGAAGTCCTTGTGGATGCTGAGGATATCTCAAATGCCTTCGGCTGCTTTTTCGCAGAGGTTATGAGCTCTACCCATTTCTACCCTGCCTTCCTCCCCTTAAAAATAAGCAGAGGAGGCACGGCCACCTTCTTTCCAGTCTTTGAATCGTGAAAGTTACAATGCCACCTTCACCATGCGGGAACTCGAAAGTGCACTTGTCCGTACCCGATCCAATACTCCAGGGCCCAATGGTATCCGTATTCAGATGCTGAAGAACCTTTCTTGCTCAGGTAAAGGCTGTCTTCTTCGCTCCTATAATCGCATCTGGACTGAAGGTCATGTTCCCACACACTGGCGTGAAGCAATTGTTGTTCCCATGCCCAAACCAGGAAAGGACAATCACCTTCCTTCCAGTTATCATCCCATCTCCCTTACCAGCTGCGTCTGCAAGTTGATGGAGCACATGGTGAATTCTCAATTGGTTTAGCTCCTTGAATCTTGATACTTTCTTGCCACTGTCCATTGTGACTTTCGTAGGCACCGCTCTGCCGTTGACCACCTAGTTACCTTGTCGACCTTCATTATGAACAACTTTTTGGAGAAGGCTTATGACACCTGTTGGAGGGCGGGAATTCTCCACACCATGTACACTTTGGGCCTTCGCAGTTGCCTCTCTCTTTATTAATGCATTTTTAATGGATCATATGGTCAGGATACGTGTGGGTTCTGTTTTGTCACATGCCTTACACCAGTAGAATGGGATGCCCCAGGGCTCCATTTTGAGCGTGGCCCTTTTTGCCATAGCTATCAATTCAATAATGGATTGCCTTCCAGATGAGATTTCAGGCTCCCTTTTCGTGGATGGATGACTTTACGATCTACTGCAACACTCAGAGAACATGTCTCCTGGAGCACTGTCTTCAGCATTGTCTAAACCGTCTATATTCCTAGAGTGTCACTAACGGTTTCCATTTTTCTGGTGAGAAAATGGTCTGTATGAACTTCTGGAGTTACAAACAGTTTCTTCCACCAGCATTAGATCTCAGTCCCATTGCTCTCCCATTCGTGGAGAGAAACACATTTTTAGGTCTTACATTTGAAAGGAAACTTTGCTGGTCTCCACATGGGCCTTATTTGGCTGCTCGTTGTATCCATTCCCTAAATGTGCTCCGTGTTCTCAGTGGTACATCATGGGGAGCAGGTCGAATGGTCCTGCTTCGCTTATATCAGTCCATTGTCGGATCAAAGCTGGATTATGGGAGCATTGTCTACTCTTCTGCCCGGCCATCCATCTTACACCATCTAAACTCTATCCACCATTGGGGTTTACGTCTGGCGACTGGAGCATTCTACACCAGCCCTGTTGAGAGTCTGAATGCAGAAGCTGCAGCATTACCACTAAACTACCAGCACGATATGTTGTGTTGTCGGTACACCTGCCGACTTACGTCAATGCCCAACCACCCATCATATTTCTGCTGCTTTGACGACTCTTTTGATTGCCAATATGGGCTGTATGTCTCTGCCCTGTTATCTCCAGGAGTTCACTTTCGTCACCTGCTTCAGCAACTTGATTTTACCCTCCCTACTACTTCTCGCGTGGGTGAAAGCCCGATGCCACCTTCGCTCCAGGCTCAGGTTCGTGTTCACCTTGAACTCGGGTCGCTCCCAAAGGAGAAAATCACGGATTCGATATACCACTTGAGGTTTTTTGAACTTTGTTCGAGGCCCACTAATAACGGCTTTATTTACACAGATGGCTCCAAGACTAATGCTGGCGTTGGATGTGCCTTTGTCATTGGGGATGATACCTTTCAGTATCTGCTCCTTGACCAGTGTTCAAGCTTTACAGCTGAGCTTTCTGCTCTCTATCAGGCTGTTCAGTATATATTCCGCCATTGTCATTCTGCCTATGCCATCTGCTCTGATTCTTTGAGCGCCATTCAGAGTCTCTGGGACTCATTTTCGGACCACCCTCTCATCCAATGAATTCAATGGTCCCCTCAGTCGCTAGCTGATACTGGCACCCGTGTCCTTTTTGTTGTGGATTCCTGGCCACGTTGTGGTGCCTGGGAATGAAGCTGCTGATACTGCGGCCAAGCTCATATCCTTAGTTTCATTGCATTGACAGACATCTCCAAAGAGATCTGCATCTTTGTAAGTACTCTCTTGTACTGCTCCCTTGAATTTTTCTACGGTATTATTGCACTAACGTTTGTGACTGGGCGCTAATGACCTTAGTAGGTGAGTGCCCTAAACACACACAAAAAAAAAAAAAAAAAAAAAAAAAAAAAAATATGGACATGGCAATCCACCTGGTTTTCTTTATTGTTTGCAATTGTGTTCTTTCTGCCTGTTCATTCATCCTGTTTGGTTTTAGGTCCCCACTTGAGTTTTGACCTCAACTTCAAAATTTCCTCTTTTTAGTGTGAGCCGTTTGGGGAAAAACTCCCTCCCTGGCGTCTGCAGCGAGGATTCCTGTCTCCCTTCCCCGAGGTAGCCACCTTCTGCCCTGCTAGGTCACCGGCACACATAGCCTGTCTGTGTGATGGGGGTGTTATGTACCCATCGGGCTGAGTCCCCTGACAACACAGGAAGCACTCTCCTGATTCCTGAGTTGTTCACTCCCCATGTATGCCAAGGAGTGGTTGCTTGTGTTCTTGGAGCATCACAACTCCTGCCAATGGCCGCTGTGCTAGACAGACCTCGGTTTGGCTATGTAGCACCCTTGGGGAGAGCCGCTAGTCACACTGGCTGGTATTGGGGCAGACGCTTGACGCATGAAACATATGGAGCTGCAAAAATCTGGCCGATCTCAAACGGGTGCTTCTTCAAATGGTGAACAATCATTGAATGCTGCTTCATGTTACCCAGCAACCTGTCCTTCCCTCGCTACACCATGGGAGGAGGGCCAGGCTAGCCATCTTTGGATGAAACACTTACCCCATTACCTCATCTGTATGAGTAAATATGGGAACACATTCACTGCCACAATGCTATTGTTTTTTGTGGAAAATATTCAGGACAAAATTATTGATCAAATCATTTTCTGCATCCCAATCGGCAGCTCTTTGCACCTGTGATCATCTTGACAATGTGCCAGTGTATTACCCCTCACCAATATCTGAATATGGTGCGGAGAGTGATTTTTCATTGGGATCTCGCCCTGCAAACTGATGATGAACTGTGGGCTAATCTGGAGAAGTGTGCGTTAATTTTGTTTGGCATGTGCATATGGGCCACAAACACAACTGCTCTGATACTGGTGCCTTCATTCTAGCTTTTGAGGGGGATACCCTCACAGAGAAGGTCAAGGTTATGTGCTACAATGGTGACGTGAAGCCATATGCCTATCCACCTGTGTGGTGCTTTCGGTGGCTGTGTTTTGGGCATATGTCATCCCGTTGCATGGCAGACACTCTGTTTGCTGACTGTGGACACCCAGTCCATGAGGGAAGCCCCTGTGTTCTGACACCTGTGTGTGACAAATGTACTGAAAGCGGCTCCCCTCACTAGCCAGATTTGCCAGGCATACAAGAGAGAAAGAAAATCCAAGAATACACGTCTCCAGATCACCTGTCTTATGCTGAGGTTCACCAAAAGTATGTGACACTCCATCTAGTGTCACAATCTTCAGCTTTCCTCTCTGTTACTTCATTTCCTCCACCTACCTCTTCCTTGCCCAGCCCCATCCCCCTATACCCTCTCCCTCCTCTTTCCCTGCTGTTGCCACAACCTCCTGTCTGGATCTGCTCCCTCTCACCAGCCGAAGTAGTACGCCCATTTTTGGCACCTGTCAATGATCAGGCTCTCTCCCAAGACCCCTCTGCCCAGCATCTCTCAGGCTGTAAGACTCCTACAGTCAGTCAGTTAGTCTGTGCATCCCAAGGTTACCTGCTCTCTTTCAGTTCTGGATCTTGCAGAAACCTGTATTCCCTCTGTGCTCTACCCTCCTCTGCCTCTGAAATAGGAGGAGGAGGAGGAGGAGGAGAAAATGAACAAGAAGAAAGATAAATCATAAGACAAGGTTCCAAAAGGTTTTGTGTGTGTGTGTGTGTGTGTGTGTGTGTGTGTGTGTGTGTGTGTGTGTGTGTGTAAGTAATCTGGATTCTGGCCACACAATCATCCACTGGAATTTTCATGGATACTCTCATCACTTACCAGAAATGCAACCTTTTGCCGGAAATGTACTGGCCACAGGGAAGCATCTGGTGGGATCTGCACTTTGGTTCACTCCAACGTCGTAGTGACTGGATCCACTATGTACCAACTTGGAAGCAATAGTGGTTAGAGTGCAAACGTCTCTGGCAATCACCATTTGCAGTGTCCACCTCCCTCCAGTTAGGATAAATCCTTACTTTGCACTGTCTACCTTAATCCAACAATTCCCACAGCTGTTTCTCCTCCTTGGGGACTTATATGCCCACCATCCACTGTTGGAGAGTGACACTTCAATGGGTGGGGGTCTCCTATTTGACCAATATATTAGGGACCTGAATTTGTGTCTCATCAATGAGGGGTCCCCTACCCTCTCGAATGCTCTTAATGGCACCTTTACCACTATCGATCTCACGATCTCCTCTCTTGCCTTCGTGGCTTCCCTCCATTTGCCAGCCCGTAATGATGTTTGTGACAGTGACCACATTCCAGTGATTCTATCGGTCCCCTGCCACCGCCTGGCAGACAGGACCCCAAGTCGAGTATTCCACAGGGCCAGTTGCCCTCTGTATACGTCAGCTGCGCACTTCTACACCTCCCTGTCGAATTGCATTTGTGCAGTCTTGCGAGGCACCTCTGCCACTATTCTTCACGCTGCTGTCACTGCTGTCCCCCCTACCAACATGTCCCCTCATCATTGATCGGTACTTTGGAGTGCCAGGGATGTTACAGTCACTGTCCACACCCGCTGACAGGCACTGCGTCATTTTAAACGACGCCTTTCACAGACGAACCTCTTCAGTTTTAAGTGCATTCGTGCTAAGGCTCACTACCTTATTGAGCTGCATAAAAAAGAATGCTGGGAGCACTGTGTGTGTGCTCTCTGCGGACGTATGCCTCTTAATTGCAGGTTCGGTCCGAGCTCCGTAGTGCTCTGGGCTCCAAGTAACAGTCCGTTGTCCAGGACATTAACCTTAAAGGTGGTCTGTGCACTGTTCCATTGGACCTCGCAGAAGAACACTTTGTGATTTCATTGACATCATCTTTCTATCCTGCTACCTTTCTCAGACACTAATGCAGTGTTGACCAGACCCCCCCACCCTTTGTATGATCACACTGAGTGATGTAGTGAACACTTCACTGAATGGGGATTCTTGCAGGCTCTTACCTCTTCACAGGACATCGCAGCTGGCCCAGATTATGTCCACAACCAGATGGTCTAGGATCTTCAACTGCATTAGGTTCACAACTGCTTTTCTGTCACAATGACGAGACAGTATAGTTATCCCTGTCCTTAAGGCCAGGAAGAACCCAACGGCTCTCGACAGCTACCACCCAATTAATCTGACAAATGTACTACGTAAACTGCATGAGAAGATGGTTAGCTTCAGATTGTGTTGGGTACTCGAATCTCTGGGCCTTTTGTCCTAGTAACACTGCGGCTTCCAAGTGAGATGATCTCCAACTGACCATTTACTTGGATTGGAAAAAGCCATCTAACATGCTTTTACTCACTGTCAGCACCTTGTCATGGTCTTCTTTTCTCCTACATAAGGCACACAACATGGCTTGGTCCCATCACACTTTAGTTACCAACCATGACTGGGGCTTCCATGTTCCCCTTCAGATTCTTATCCGTGAGTTTTTCTCTCAGCAGCTCTTTCGGGTTCAAGTTGGCACTGCCCTCAGCACCCCTGGAATTCAGGAGAATGGTATCCCACAGGGTTCTGTGGTAAGTGTCACACTCTTCCTCCTTACTGTCTATGGGCTTGTGACCTCTGTTGGACCTCTGGTTATTCTGGTGTTGTACGTCGATGATTTTTGCATCTGATGCAGCTCCCACTACGTAGATCTGCTGAGCGCCGGCTCCAAAAATCATCCCATGGGCCTCTGTTGGGCTAACTCCTATGGCTTACAGTTTTCTCCCTCCATAATGTGGGTTATGCACTTTTATCGTTGACTCACAGTACACCCCATTTCAGAATTTTATTTAGGTGACCAGCTTCTTGATGTTGAAGCACAGTCCTGTTTCTTGGGCGTTATTTTTGATAACCAGCTGGCATGGCTGCCCTACATTTGCCGCCTAAATACTGTATGTATATGGAAACTTAATGCTCTCCACGTCCTGGCTCTTGCATTTTGGGGTGCAGACTGTGTCACACTTCTCTCCATGTTTACTGTGACCTGGTCTTCTCCAGACTACATTGTGGTGGTCAGGTCCCTCCTGACACGGTCTTGCGTGGGATTGCCGGTTGGCATGCGTATCACTTCCTTATGTTGGGATCCCCATCTCCACTCACTGTAATGCACCTCACATCATTCCTCACATACCCGTCCGACCCATGGATGGTAACAAGACCATGATCACTCCCCCATGGGAAGGCCACCCCACTTTTTTGCTTTTTTTTCCAAGTTTTCACATTTGATCTAAACTTACATGCCTTTTACTGTGCGTGTTTACTCTTCATTATTTTATTATTTGACTCCCCTGACTAGGTCCATCCACTTTCATTGGACCCTGTTTCTTGTGTGTCTAACTTACGAATCGTGGGACTGATGACCTCCCCGTTTGGTCCCATAACCCCTCTCAATCAATCAATCAATCAATCAATCAATCAGTCAAGTGAGATCCATCATCTAATGAAATTGGCTTCATCCCCATGCTGCTCCATTGAAGCTCACTGCATTTTCACCCACAGGTGGTTGCCCCTGCGTGCTATTTCATCGAATCCATCACAGTTCAGCCCAGATGAACCAAAGTGTTAGTGTCCACAGACAGCAATTTAAATTGTCAATTTATATGAGGACCAGGAATTTAAAGGACTGTATAATTGTTCAGATCCAGTCAGATGGCAATGAATGGCAGTGTGTGTTTGGAAGCACTTACAATTGACAGTTAACACACACATGAATGAAAATACACATATTCACGCTTCAGTGTAAGAGGCGTGTGGGCCGACAGATGCTTGTGTAATCTACAAGCTAAGCTGAGACCACAGTGTCATGTTCTATTGCATGTGACAACCAACAAGCTGTATGTTCGCATGAAAGGAAACAGACAAATTGTGGCAGAGAGATAACTGGATCACCCTGCAGCACTCCACAGCCTTCTATTTCACAAGTACATGCACAGTCTTTTTTCTGCTCTTCTAATTCTCACATTTTCCTCACCCCTTTCCCCCTCCCCCCTCACCCCCCTCACCACCCGCCACGCCACTTCCTTGTCCAGCATTCTGACTGCACATAATTCCCCTGCCCTGTCCGTACCACATCACTGTATGCACCCACAACCATCACTTCAGTCACCCACACCTACCGTTCTATCACTTTCCCATCCTGTACCAGCTTCATCTCTCTCTTCACCACCCAGACTGCTTCACCCATCATGTGCAGTTGCTCACAGTCCACCTCGGAGGTCAGAGACAATGGTCATTCACAGGTGAGCTGTTTGTCTGAAGTTCACATGTTTGGTAGTTTTTTTGTTGTGCCTGTGTGCGACTTATCTCCAGTCTGTGGAAAGTAGCAGTTTACTGATTTCATATTATTATTATCATCATTATTATGTCCTGGATTACTTCATTGTTTAAAGATTTACGTATGAATGTACTGACGTGTCTTGCTGTTTACAATAACTGTTCATCTGTTTGGATTATGATACGGTAGTAAATGGAGATTCTGTAAAAATATATTTTGGGAAAATGTTGTTTGACTACTGTATCGAATGAAATGTGTAACTTCATCATTCTTAAATTTTTCAGCCAGTGTCTTGTTACATGAACAGAAATGAAATGCCTCCTCTTCTTCTTCAATTTCTTCTCACAAATTTTTATCTACTTCTCATCCTCCATTTGGCTCTCAGTTTGCTCCATTGTTATTGTAGCCATGTTTATGAATTTTGATACTGCTTCTTTCACTGTGTGTAGTTGTTGTTTCAATGTACAAAATAAATTGTAGAGAGACAGCTGTTACAATACTACTGAGAGCTGTCTCCTTTGTATGGGACAAAAATGTGTGCGTAATGTTGTTGAAAATCAATGGTTCACATCTGGATAACCTGTCTTATGCTTAGGGTCACAAAAAGTGAATCACTCCATCCAGTGTCACTATTTTAGTTTCCATTGATTACAACTTGATCACTGTAAATAATTTATTATTATGAATGAATGTGGCATAAAGAAATAAGTTTCCAGTTTCAAATGAAACCCACTGCTCAATTCTGAAAGTATGAGTGAGACGTGGAAGGTCGCAGCTTGTATTGTATCTCTTGCTAGCATGTGCTTGAGGCACTAGTAATGTATTGAAGTTGTGATTTTTTGTGCCCTCCCCCCCCCCCCCCCCCCCCCCCCCCCCCCAGAGTGCTACAATTTACCAGCTTCAAAGAATGTGAGTTCTTTAGATATCCAAAGTAATTTGTAAGAAATCTGTCATTATGTATGCCTCAAAAACTCATTTCTTTGTTACTAGAACACAGTTATTGAATATGCAAAATTATTAGTTGTATGAAGATAGTGAGTAACTGAATGGGGAAAAGTCAGTCTAGTAAAACCTTAGCGACACTTGCTTCATACATTTGCTGTAATATGAGGACTTTAGGTTATTGTTCATGTACAAACTGAAAATGCAACAGTAGTTCAACATGTAAATGCTGTAGTTGAAAGTATTTCTCCCATGATTCTGTTCAGAGGAAAGATGTATAAAGATGAAAATCATATCAATTTACCTGATGACACTTGTTTTCAAGTAACAGATAAGGCTCAGTGATAGCCGTTATCCTCACAAAACCTACCTCATTGTTAATGGAGGTAAACGACATCTTTGATGCCTCTTATTCTCTCTGTTGCTCAAGGAAACTACAGATTCTAAATTGCTTCTAAAGGAATTAAAAATGTGAATGTTTGCTACTTTGCAAGGGTATTTTCAAACAATTTGAATATTCTGGGACATTGCTGACTTAAGTACTGGACAATTGGAAGAGTTAAAACAGTCACAGGTGTGATTTTTGGAAGTGCCTGGCTGAAAGAAATGACACCAGCTGAGCTCACTCTTTCAAAGAAACAGGAATTTTTCCTTCAAAACCTCAAGCAATTCCCAAATCTAGATTTACACCTTCAGGATTTACAGTGCATCCAATTGCCACAAATTTCACCCAGGATCCCTCTATCTTATTATCTGATTGAGGACAAAAGTGATTTTGAATTTTTTGTTAGCAAAAAAAGGAATACCAACAAAATGTTATGGTTCACAACAAAGACAAAATATTTCCCAAGCACAGGAACAAAACTTCGCAGCCTAATGAGGTTACCTGCTTGGAAAACCGACCAGGACTTAATGGTATGCAAGAGAAAGCAGCAGCAAATTTAAAGATTCATTATGTTCTGAAGATAAAGAACATATATTTGTCCCGATTATGTGGGTTATGTGTAAAATGATAGTTGAATATTTCAATGCCATTTGGAAATTTTCATTTGTTTTGCTTGTTTCATTATTTCTGTCTGTAAATGCTTACTGAATTTTGTATTAGATTCAATAAGGACAACTTCATGAATAACTCTTTGTAATTTACACCAGAAAAACTATGAAGTTCATAAATTACATTTCTTCCCCTTTATAGAGGAATAAATTGATTGTCTAGCATCACAGAAGCATTTCATTGAATACCTTAACTAAAGATTTGGAATCTACTGGCCTAGAAGTTACTTACTTCATAATGTCAACTGTTGTGAAGTGTAGGCTGACGTTCAAGAGATTAATTATGAAGACTCAATACACAAATAAGTGGGGTGCAGACATGCTAAGGAATGAGATATGCTTGAAGTTCTTCAAGGCTCTGGATAAAGCAATAAGAAATAGCTCATTTGGCAGAACAGTTGAAGAGGAACACATGCACTCTAAAAAGTGCAATCACAGAAGTTTAAAGGAAAACACAGGTACAAAGATGGTAACTGTTAAGAAACCATTGGTGACAGAAGAATTACTACAGTTGATCAATAAAAGAAGGAAGCACAAAACTATTCAGGAAAATTTGGGAAGACAAAAATAAGTTGCTGAGGGATGAAATAAATAGCAACAGGGAAGCTAAGATGAAATAACTGCATGAAAAATGTGAAGAAATCGAAAAAGAAATGATGGTCAGAAGGACTAATTCAGTGTGTAGGAAAGTCAAAACAATGTTTGCTGAAATTAAAAGTGAGGGTGGTAACATTAAGAATGCAATGGGAAGGCCACTGATAAATTCAGGGAAGAGGGTAGATAGGTGGAAAAACTATTTTGAAGGCCTTTATGAAGGGGTAGATTTGCCAGATGTGGTAGAAGAAGCAGGAGTCTAGTTAGAAAAGATAGAGGATCCAGTAATAGAATCAGAATTTAAAAGAGCTTTGGAAGACTTAAGATGAAATAAGGCACAGTGGGTAGATAACATTTCATCAGAATATCTAAAATCATTGGGGGAAGTGGCAACAAAACAATAATTAACGTTGGTGTGTAGAATGTATGAGTCCAGCAAAAAAGTCTGACTTTTGGAGAAACATCATCCATGCAATTCCAAAGACTCAGACTCAGAGTCGAGAAGTGCGAGAATTATCACACAATCAGCTTAACAGGTCATGCATCCAACTTATTGACAAAAATAAGAATGGGTAAGAAAATAGAAGATTTATTAATTGTGATCAGTTTGACTTTAGGAAGGTAAATGCACAAAGGAGGCAATTCTGATGTTGTTCATAATGGAAGCAAGACTAAAGAAAAATGAAGACACATTCATATGATTTGTTGACCTGGAAGATGTGTTCAACGATGTAAAATGTTGCAAGATATTTGAAATTCTGAGGAAATTAGGGGTAAGCTATAGCAAGAGAATGGTAATATGATATTTACAAGAGCTAAGAGGGAATAATAAGTGAATAACCATGAACAAATGGCTTTGATTAAAAACACTGTAAGACAGGTATGTGGTCTTTCGCCCCTACTGTTCAATCTGTACAGCATAGCAGCAATGATGAAAATTCAGGAATCTGATTAAAACTGAAGGTAAAAGTACATCAGTGATCAATCTAATGAGTACAGAATATGAATTGAGAGTAAATCTAAGGAAAGATGAAATTAATGAAAAGTAGCAGACATGAAAATAGTGAGAAACTTGAGAGTGAAATTGATGGTCACAAGGTTGATGAAGTTAAGTAATTCTACTACCTAGACAGCAAAACAACCAATAATGGATGAAGCAAAAGACATCAAAAGGAGACTAGCTCTGGGTGATAGGTGTTCTCTGGCCAAGAGGAGTCTACTGGTATCAAACATAGTCCTTCATTTGAGGAAGAAAATTCTGAGAAAGTATGTTTGGAGCACAGCCTTGTATGATAGTGAAACATGGGCTGCAGAAGAACCAGAAAAAAAGAATCGCATTTGAGATTGTGCTGCAGAGGAATGTTGAAAATTATGTGGGCCTGTAAGCTAAGGAGATAGGAAGATAGAATACATCCCATAAATAATTGATACATAGGTTGCAACTGTTACTCTGAGATTAAGATTTTGGATCAGAAGAGGAATTCATGGTGGGCCACATCAGACCAGTCAGAAAACTGATGACGAAAAAAAGTCAACAGTTACAGAAAGGATAGATTGATGCTTATCATAAACATGACACATCGCCAAGAGCAAAATGGAGCACCATGCACAGCATGCAGATGAACATAACCTACCAAATTTCAATGGCTGCTTCACAGCCCAGGCCACCTGGTTTGTCCCCACCTCCACCACCACCACCACCACCACAAGCATTTCTGAACTGTGAATCTGGGTGCTATCCTTAAAACACATTCACTGCTCCAGAAATCATCCTGACCTCAACCTATGGTAATCATTTGTCCCTACATCCTTCACCCAAAATTTCACACAGCATTCATGATCAGAATCTTTGTGGGTATGCATCTAGTAGGTAATTCTGTTGAAATATTGAGTTCAGAGTCTGTTCTGAGGTTCTGTAATGCATGGATGTCAATGAGATAGTGTGGTAGTTTTGTTAAACACTTCTGGTATCCTTTTTGTAGATAGGTATGTCCTGTGCTTCTTTCCAATCACTGGGCACAGTTAGCTCAAGATATCTACAGTGTAATGTATTACAGTGAAAACAGGATTTGACTGAGGTATAAATTGAATAAAGGATATTAAAAGGATTTCTTCATGCCCTTAATCCTTGTTCAATGTCACTGATTTTAGCTGTTTCTCAATGAAAATGACACTAATATCTACATCACTCATCTTTGCAGTGGTGTGAAAAGGAAACCAAAGCATTTCTTCTGTATTTTCCATTGCAATGGAAAGATATATGTAGTGAGAATTATTAAAGCACTGTGGAAGGAAGAATAGGATATCTGGTCAGGGCATTTCAGTGCTGTCAACACACAATTAAGTAGGGGTAATCCTGGAATAGGTTGAAAAATGAACAATACTAATAATAAGAGTAAGAAGAAGAGAAAGAAGAAATGTAAGTTACCATAAGAAATTGTTGTATCTGGGAACACTGAAAATTTCCAATTTATCTAATGGTGAGATTGAATTTTGACACTACATTTTAAACTGACATTTTGAGAGAGAGATGTGATAGTGGACCAGAATTTGTTATAAAATGTAGATTAAAAGTGCAAAATCATACTGAATCTATAAACAGATAGAACATTATCTCTGTAAGGTTAGTTTTTGTTCTACAGAAATATCAGTTCTGACTTCAGAATTTGCCCATCCAAATAGCTTGAAGAAAAGCAAACCCATATTTATATCATTCATAGATTTTGAGGAAGATGAATTAAGAAGTTATTCTTTCCAAGATCTATACATGAATGGAATATGAAAAAATCCCGAACAATTCTTAGAATGGAAACTACACCCTACCATGCACTACATTGCAGACTATGGGTGCTTTTGTGGAATATAAGGTTGTGTGATGCTGGACTGGGAACAGGGAAACAGTTAAGTAGGTGCAGGATGCACCAGGAGGTTTATGGGAACATAGGAACCCACCCTGCAATATATCCTATCTCTACAGTTCTAAAAAGCTGATGTTGGTAGGAAGCACATCGGTGGATGCAGTCATTAAGACACAATTTTGGACAGTGCTCTCAACAACTGTGAGGCCCTGTTGTTTTTTCAGGACACTTTGTTGGTGACCATTCATGCAGACAGACAGCTTGTCTGTGGTCTTGACCAAGTAGAATGCAGCACAGTGTTTGCAGCTTAGATTGTATATCACATGGCTTGTTTCACAGGTAGCCCTGCCTTTTAGGGGATAGTTGATGCTTCTGACAGGACTGGTGATGGTGGTGGAGGAGGAGGATGTATGGGACATCTTGGTCTGTTATAGGAATATGAGCCATCAGACAAGGGGTTGGGAACAGGGGTTGTGTAGTGATGGACAAAGTTATTGTGTAGTTTTAGTGGGTGGCAGAATACCACTGTGGTAAGTGTAGGAGGGATAGTGGGTAGGACATGTCTCATTTCAGGCCACGTTCATAAATCTTGTTGGAGAATATGATTCAGTTGATCCATTCCTGGGTGGTAGTAACATGGAGAACACTCCTCTGTGGCCAGATGGTGGGGCTAACTGGGGGTGATGGGATGACTGGAGAGATGAGTCCCAGGAGATTTCTCCTGTCACCAATCATCCTCTAAAGTCCCACTGCCGAGCTGCAGAGGAGCATTACCCTCGTGACTCATTATGACCCAGGACTGTAGAATCTGAATCGTATTCTCTGCTAGGGTTTCAACTACCTCTTTTTGTGGCCTGAAATGAGGAATGACCTACCCACTATCGTTCCCACTCCTCAAACTGTGTCATGCTGCTGTCCACTGAACCTACACAATATCTTCATTCATCCCTTTAAAACGCCTGCTCATATTCCCTTGTATGTTTTCCCATATCCCTGTAATAGACCATGATGCAAATCCTGGCCCATACATCCACCACCACCACCACCTAGACCAGTCCAATCACAAAATCACCTACCTCATCAAGAGGCAAGGCTACCTATGCGACAAGTCACATGATTTACAAGCTAAGCTGCAACCACTCTGATGCATTCTACATGGGCATGACAACCGAGAAGCTGTATTTCCATACGAATGGCCACTGAGAAACTGTTGCTGAGAGACAGGTAGACCACCCCATTGTCGGGCATGCTGCCTGACACAATGTTCTTCCATGAAATGACTGCTTCACAGCCTGTGCCATCTGCATTTTTGATACTAACACCAGCTTTTCTGAACTGCTGAGGAACAAACTTCCCTACATTGTACCCTACATTGCCTCAGCCTTGGTTCATTAGTCATTTTCCTTGAGTTGCCTAACCCCTTCCCAGTTCAGAACCAATGATGCTAGCAGCCAACAAAGTGGTTGCAGTAACAGTGTCTGCTGACAGGGCATGATTTCATCATGTATGTTGGAAGAGCCTCTGGTTTATGAGGTGTGAAGAGAAGGTAACCATTGACTTAATGCTGTTGGGAGTGTGGTTGCTTAGAAGCCAGGCCTGCTGATGTTCTACCACTCATATATGTTTGCCTGTTTTGGGTAACACTCTTGATTTCGTCTCTTGGCATATTACATCTGATGCTCACAGTTCCGGCTAGTGTGTCATTTCAATTGTTTCAGTTCTTCAAAAAGCTTGAATTCTTCCTGTTGGCAACTTGTTATACGCTGGATTGGGTATCATGTTGTCCCCTAGTTTTTGACTTAATGCATCTGAACCTGCACCTTGAGAATGAGTTGTAAAACTAGTGACAAATGTGTCTTGTGCATCCATTGATCCAGTTGCATCATCTTGGGGAACCAGTTTATGTAATTATGGTTGCTGCAGCAGCAGCAGCAGCAGCAGCAGCAGCAACTGCTGCAGCAACTACAGTAACAACATGCTGAAGTGTTGACCTCCTGCAAATGTTGCAAATTTTGAGAGCATCTGCAGCAATATGTCACTGACACCAGGAACCTTCCTGTTTCCCTAACCCATCCATCCTCTTGGTCATTTTGGCATAGTTATGGACAAGTAGAATAGCTGCATGAAGTGGATGAAAAGTTATTGACGCTGTATACAGGGTGTCCCATTTATCTTGACCAGTTCGAGTAACTGTTTGTCCAGATGCAAATTACAAAATGTTTAAAGTAAATGTTCTTTAGCTGTCAGAGGGACATCAATTAGCATGATTGCCTGTGTTGTAGCTTTGTTTTTTACAAAGATATGAACAGCGGAATGACTCTTTTAAATGGCACACTGTATATTTTATTCAGTACTAAATTTTTTCTCCTGAAGACCTATTCAAAAATATATCACAATTTACCATTCACTGAAACACAAAATTATTAATTACATAACACAACACTGATGATGTCACTTCCAGTGCTTAGTGGAGATACTCATGGTAATGGAACACATCCACGTGCTGACGTTGACAGAGGACAAATGTAAAGATAAGTAAAATTCACACCCGTCATTCCGTCAACCACTGCTGTTGGAGTTTTGCGAGTAGATTGTACACCAACAAAGAGAAGTTAGAAATGCTACTCACCTGTGGGGAGTGTAAGTAACAGAACAATAATTGCAATACTGTTCTTTTATAAGGGTACATTTAGTATGGTACTTTAATCCTTTTAAATACTGATGTGTAGAGTACACATACAGTAAAGGCTATCCTTCATACAGACTGCATTGTCATAACATTTCTTTTATTGTTGTCATTGTCGTTGTCGTTGAAGGTAGGCGAAATGCTACACAGGCAGTGGAACTGTACAGATAGTGATATCCTGATAAGAACCCACCTTCCTGGCATATATTTTCTCGTCTTGTTGCGATGCTTCAGGAAATGGGAAGATTCAACCCACAACGATGCAATCATCATTGAACTTCCACATAGGAAGCTGCCTAAGTCACTGTTCTCACTTTCATTGCTATGAATCCACATGGGCGCACATGGACAGCTTGAACATGATATTGGCGTTCCTAAAACCAGTGTACATCATATTCTTACACATCACAATTTCCATCCTTACCATGCACACCTACGTCAGGAACTACATGGGAATGATTCCCAGAATCATGTACAGTTCTGTCAGTGGGCACAGCTGCAAATCCTCAACAAACTAAACTCTTTCTCCAATATTCTATTTACCGATGAATGTTCCTTCTCAAAAAAAGGACATGTAAATACAGGGAACATGCATTATTGGTCCAGCATCAACCCACAATGGCTTGGATAGGTGGAACATCAGTGTCAATGGAGAGTTAATATCTGATGTGGGATGCTTGGTGCTACAATTATTGGCCCTTATTTCATTAATGGTAGTCTAAATGGGACAGCGTATACCAGCTTCCTGAGATGAATTCTTCCTCCACTTCTGGATGAAGTGCTGCTAAGGACCAGAATGCTTATGTGGTATGAACATGATGGATGTCTAGCACATAATGTCTTGCGTGCACGTAGTGTTCTGAATCGAAGGTATCTTGCCAGATGGATTGGTCGAGGAGGAACGGTTACTTGGCATGCTAGGTCTCCTGATTTAAATCGTCCAGACGTTTTCTTTGGTGATGCATTAAGGACGTTGTCTATGGCTATATTCCAACAACTCCAGAGAATAGCCAGGAACGTATTGAGCTTGCTTGTAATTCTCTTTAGCACAAACACTGGAAGCAGTAAATAATTCTTCCATTCAATGAGAGTGCCAGTGTATCGGTGTCCAGGGTCACCACTTTGAGCACCTCTGAATGTTCTTCTCCTGAGCAATGGTACAGAAGAGTCAAAGCGAATTATGTGTTATGTGTTCACTTGGTTTTCATTTGTTTTCTGACAACTCCAGGAAGTGGAAGAGTTTGTGATCCTGGGCACAAAGTCATTGTTGTGTTACATAATTAATAACTTTGTGTTTCAATGAATGGTATAATGTGATACATTTTTGAATAGCTCTTTAGGAGAGGAAGTGAATTACTGAATAAAAAATACAGCCATGTAAAAATCATACTGCTGTGGTTCATCTTTAAAGGAGACTGCTTATAAAACGCTAATACAACTTATTCTTGAGTACTGCTTGAGAGTTTGGGATCCCTATCAGGTCAGATTGAGGGAGGACATAGAAGCAATTCAGAGGCAGGCTGCTAGATTTGTTACTGGTAGGTTTGATCATCATGCGAGTGTTACAGAAATGCTTCAGGAACTCGGGTGGGAGTCTCTAGAGGAAATGAGTTGTTTTCTTTGTGAATCGCTACTCCGGAAATTTAGAGAACCAGCATTTGAGGCTGACTGTAGTACAATTTTACTGCTGCCATCCTACATTTCGCGGAAAGACCACTAAGATAAGATGACAGAGATTCGGGCTCGTACAGAGGCATATAGCAGTAATTTTTCCCTCATTCTGTTTGGGAGTGGAACAGGGAGAGAAGATGCTGGTTGTGGTACAAGGTACCCTCCACACACCATATGGTGGATAGTGGAGTGTGTATGTAGATATAGATCTCCAGGTCGAGGACACCTTCCTGGGTGAGTTTTCCACCATACATTATACAGTGTCGATTTGGGCGTCGAAGAAGACCACACACATCTTTGCATTTGATATCCAGCATGGTAGGCAGTTGGTTCTGGTGGGGCTGCATTGTGGCGTGTTGGTTGTAGCCCCCTGACCACAAAGGGATCACTCTGCTGATGCCTGCACCATTAACTCCCCACATATGCCAAGAGGTAGATGCCCATCCCCATGGGGCACCAGGGCTCCCAGCCATGGCCATCCTGCCAGGTAGCCTTTGCTGTGGCTGTGCGGCACCTGTGCGGGGACCCCTGGTTTGTGTGGATGGCATCAGGGCTGGAAACATGTGACGAAGCATACGCCATGTCATGCTGGTAGTGGAACACCAGCAGTCTTTAAGAGATCACGAGCTCAATACAAATCACAGAAGTACAAGCTCAAATCATTACCATCGCTGGCCACACCACGGGAGGAACGTCTGGGTAAGGCTGGAAGCGGACCTTATTCGCCCCAGTACCTTGTACTTTCAAGACCTGATGGGGAATCTTTCATGACGATGAAGCCTCAGTTTCTTGTTGAGCATTTAGAGGACAAGTTTGGGTAGGTGGAGGGCTTGTCCAAAATGAGATCTGCGTCAGTCTTGATTAAATCATCATCCTCTGCCCTGTCACGGGAATAACTCACCTGTGACAAGCTGGGGGCTGTTTCTGTAACCATCATGCCCCATAATAGCTTAAATATTGTTCAGGATATCATATTTCGCAGAGCCCTTCTTTTGCAGTCCGATGATGAGGTGCACGCCAATTTAGAGCAGTTAGGTGTACATTTCATCCAGCATGTCCACAAGGTTCTGAACGATAATGAGGTTGCCAGCACTGCCTTCATCTTGGAGTTTGAGGGTGATACATTGCCATAGAAGGTCGAGGTGATGATCTACCAGTGTGATGTAAAGCCTTGTATACCTCCACAAATGCAGTGCTTTAAGTGCAGGAAGTTTGGCCATATGTCTTCCCACTGTACTTCCAGTGTCACATGTCGAGATTTTGGACACCAGTCACATCCCAATACTCCATGTGCCCCGCCTCCCGTCTGTGGCAAATGTGGAGAGCACCATTAGCCTTACTTGCCTGACTGCAGGATTCTTGAGAAAGAAAGGACTGACTTAAACTGAAGCTACGAGAAAATTTGAATGCCTGCATCCTTTGTGTGTCAGTTCTTACGCTGCTGCTACAACAGTTGTGGCACCATCAGCTCCGCCAACCCATGTCACATCTCAGAGTCAGAAGACTACACCTGCCCCCTTGATGGTACGGGCCATTTCCCTACCTGTTGCTCCTGCACCACCCAACCACCTACTTTGGGAGCAACAGCAACACCCCACGCCCCCCCCCCCCCCCCTCCAGAAACGTCCACCGCCACTTCTAATCTTGAGAAGCATAAGTCTTCTTTGACTTCTCTCGCTATGAAGGGGTCCCTTGTGTCACTACCTTCTCAGGTATCGTCTGGTGGGAAAGATGACACCTGCCAATGGCTTAAGAGCCGCAAAGCAGCTGGTCATACGGCTTCACCCGCATCCTCAGTCCCAGAGACTGAGCCAGTGAAGTACTCTGAGCCAGGGAAACTCAAGCAACAGCGAGAGAAATCAAAAAAGAAATCACCTAAGACGAAGGAAATTGCGGTGGCACCCACACCACCGCTACCTACAAGTTCTGTGACTGAGGATGGGGTCAGCATTTTGCCATCCACTGAGGACCTAGAGATCGCCAGACACTCAGACACAATGAACATAGACTGTTCAGGCAATAAATCAGTGGTAGCAGGTGACTGAGATGTAAACTGCCTCATTGAATGTTCCATGCCTTCCCAGTCTCATGATGTCATCCTCCTGTGGAATTGCGGCGGTTTTTTCCATCACCTGGCTGAGGTGCAGCAACTGTTAAGCTTTCACCTGCTATCTGTATTGCCCTCCAAGAACTCTGGTTCTCAGAAATGCGGATCCCTGCCCGTCTCTGCTATAAGGGATATTACAGGAACCGTAGCGACTGTAGTCGAGGGACAGGTGGAGTTTGCGTTTGTGTCCTAAATTTGGTGTGTATTGAACATGTGCTTCAAATAGCTCTTGAAGCTGTGACTGTCAGAATAAGGACGGTGCAGGAAATAACTTTCTGCAGTGTATATCTTACTCCAGATGGTGCAGTATCCCTGAATGTATTAGCTGGAATGCTTGGTCAACTCCCTAAACCTTTCCTACTTCTGGAGGATTTTAATGCCGATAACCCCTTGTGGAGTGTTACCGTGCCTACTGGCCATGGCAGAGATGTTGAAACTTTACTGCCACAATTCGACCTCTGCCTCTTAAATACTGGTGCCGCAACACATTTCAGTGTGGCTCATTGTAGTTACTCGGCCACTCATTAATCAATTTGCAGCCCAGGACTTCTCCCATCTATCCACTGAGTAGTAGCGACCACTTCCCCATCTTCCTGTCACTGCCCCAGCGTCAGGCACATGGATGCGTGCCCAGATGGGCTTTGAGCAGAGCGGACTGGGGAACTTTAACCTCTGCTTTCATCGCTGTATCTCCCGTACACCATAACATGGAATTGATGGTTAAGCAGGTGACTAGCACAAATGTTTCTGTGACAGAAAATGTGGTCCCTCACTCTTTAGGGTGCCTGAGGCATAAGGCAGTACCTTGGAGGTAGACGGAAGTCGCTGAAACAATTAAGAAGCGTCAGTGATCTCTACAGCTGCAGAAGTGGCACACTACCCTGGAGCAGCTCACAGCATTTAAATGGCTTTGTGCACATGTTTGCTACCTTATCAAACAATGGAAGAAGGAGTGATGGGAGAGATATGTCTCCACCATTGTGTGCCACACGGCATCTTCACAAATCGGGTCAGAGATCAAACGTCTTTTCGGGTAACAGGCCCCACCAGCTATCCCTGATGTTCCCATAAATTACTAGTTATGTACTGATGCAAGCGTGGTTCGCAGGTTCTGTGCCGAGCAACTATCATTCCAGCCTTTTGCACATGCAAACATCGGCTGGAGGGGAACGTCCTCTCATTCACTACAGGCTGTAGTGAATCCTGTAACGCCCAATTTACAGAGTGTGAGCTCCTCAGTGAGTGCCCTTGCGCATTGTCTCGACAGAGCTTCTGGGCCTCATCGCATCCACAGCCAGGTGATTAAACATCTCTCATCTGACTAAAAGCTCATCATCTTCAATGGCCCTGGTGCGATGGGATCTTTCCATCGCAATGGCGGGAGAGCACCATTATTTCGGTCCTCATAGCCAGTAAATACCCTCTTGATGTGGATAGCTATCGGCCCATCAGCCTCACCAACGTTGTTTGTGAGCTGCTGGAATTTATGGTTTGTCGGCAGTTGGGTTGGGTCCTGGTTGGGTCCTGGAGTCACGTGGCTTGCTGGCTCCATGTCAGGGTGGCTTCCGCCAGTGTCGCTCTAGCACGGATAATCTTGTTCTCATTGAGTCTGCCATCCGAACAGCCTTTTCCAGACAGCAACACTTGATTACTGTCCTTATTGACTTCTGTAAAGCATACGACATGACTTGGCAATGTCATATCCTTGCCATGTCTGAGTGATGTCTCCGGGGATCACTCCCGATTTTTATCCCAGACTTCCTATCGTTCAGTACTTTTGATGTCCAAGTTGGTGACTCCCATAGATCCATCCATATCCAGGAGAATGGAGTCCTGCAGGGCTCTTTATTGAGTGTCTCTCTAGTTTTAGTGGTCATTAATGGTCTAGCAGCGGCTGTCAGCCCTCCATCTCACATTCTTGGTATGTGGATGACTTCTGCATTTCATATTGCTGCTCCACTACTGTTGTTGCTGAGTGGCACCTCCAGCGAACCACACATTGTACAGCCATGCACTCTTGCTAACGGCTTCCAGTTTTCAGCAGCATAGTCATACGTCATGCACTTCTGTCGGTGTCATACCATACATCCAGAACCTGCGCTTTACATTAATGATGATTCACTCACTGTAGTGGAGACATATCAATTCCTAGGACTGGTTATCGATGCTCGATTGACTTGGCTCCCTCATCTTCATCAGCTTAAGCAGAAGTGCTGGCATCACCTCAATGCCCTCCATTGCCTGAGCAACACAAATTGGGGTACAGATCGCTGTACACGGCTGCAGCTCTGCAGAGTCCTTGTCCAATCCTGAATTCATAATAGGAGAGTGGTTTATGGTTCGGCAGTGCCTTCAGCATTGCATTTACGTGACCTTGAGCACCACTGTAGGGTTTGAATAGCGACGGGATCCCTTAGGACGACTCGGTGACTAGTGCACTGGTGGAGGCTGGTTTCCATCCACTGCAGATCACACGTGCAACTGCTCACCAGTTATGCAGAACACATTAATAATTTCCCTGAGCATCCAAATTACCGTCTCCTATTGCAGTCCATCTCCCGCATCAGTGGCCCAGATCAGGGTTTACGATAGCAGTTTGCATACGGTTTCTTCTCTTTGAACTGGAGTCCTTCCCTTTACCACCTCTACTTGCGGACTGTTCATGTATGCCCCTTGGTGTATGTCTTGGCCGCAGCTTCGTGTGGACCTTTCGCATGACCCTAAGTGTTCCATTAACCCCACCACTCTCTGCTGTCACTTCCTCTCGATTCTTGTCGTGTTTCCTGGCTGTGAAGTGGTTTTCACTGACGGCGCAGTGGCTGATGGACACGTATGCATTGCATCTGATGATGTAAGACATATTGAGCAGCACTCCTTGCCAGTTGGCTGCAGTGTTTTCACTGCAGGGCTGGTGGCCACATCTCATGCTCTTGAGTACATCCACTCATGCCCTGGCGAGTCAGTTCTCCTGTGTACTGACTCATTGAGCAGTCTACAGGCTATCGTCCAGTGCTACCCTCACCACACTCTGGTAACATCCATTCAGCAGTCCATCTATGCCTTGGAACAGACCCGCTGTTCGATAGTGTTTGTGTAGACTGCAGTACATGTTGGAATCCTGGGCAACGAACTTGCTGACATGCTGGCCAGACAGGCGATGTAGAAACTTCTTCTGGAGATAGGCTTCTCCAAAGCTGAAATACGTTATGCCTTACATCACAGGGTTTTCCGGCATTTTGAGACGGAATGGCGTAACAGCATGTACAACAAACTGCATGTCATTAAGGAGACTATAAATGTGTGGAAGTGTTCCATGCAAGCCTCTTGCAGGGAATCGGCTATCTTCTGCCGGCTCAGCATTGGCCATATGTGGCTAACACATGGTCACCTACACCGTCTCGAGAACCCACCTCAGTGTTGCTGTTGCTCCCAAATGACAGTTGCCCACCTCTTGCTGGACTGCCCACTTTTAGCCCCTCTGTGACAGACTTTTAACTTTTCCAGTACCCTGCCTTTGTTGTTGGGCGAGAATGCCTCCACTGCAGTTTTTGTTTACGTTATATTCGTGAGAGTGTGTTTCATAATTCAGTGTAGGTTTAGTGCATGTATTTTGTTGCTCTAGTGCTTTTAGGGTGGAGGTTTTAATGTATTACAGAGTGGCTGGCTTTCCCTTTTTATTCTTGTGGTTGGTCAGCCACTGTAATCTGCTTTCATGTTTTACTGTCTTTTGTTTCTAGCGTATTTCTGTTTCTTTTCTGTACCCTTTTTTTTCTCTTAGTATTCGTTGCCTTCTCTTCACTGTTTTGGCTTTTCCTTTCTTTCTGTTTTGTGTTATATGTTTCGTCCATTTTATCCTCACACTTGTGGCATTATTTTATTAGGACCAAGTGACCGATGACCTTGTAGTTTGGTTCCTTCTCCTGCTTCTAAACCAACCAACCAATCCTTTTTTCCACGAACAATATGAGACTGGAATAGAAGGGAGAACCGATAGAGGTACTCAAAGTACCCTCTGCCACACACCGTCAGGTGGCTTGCCGAGTATGGATGTAGATGTAGATGTAGATGTAGATCCAACAAACCATCTTTGCTGTCCCCATTAACACTTCCATGATCTGTTTTCCCACAGGCATATCCAACTTCCTTTTTGGTCAATGACTTAGCTATCTTAAGCAGTTCTCCTTGGACTTGCTTCCTTGTGTGGCATCCTTGGTAATGTCTTGATCCTCTACTTGTGCAGGATCAAAAATTGTTTTTGCTTTTCTATTGAAAAAACAGTTTGTATGAATTTCTAGTGTCACAGTGGGTTTCTTCCACTATCGTTACATCTTCCATTTATACTAATCCCGTGTCCATTTGAAACTAGACTATGTGTGTTTCATTTATTCATGGTCATAACACAGTCTACCATTGTGGAGTATGTTGGGTCACTGGCAACCTTTACACTAGTCTGGTTGAGAGCTTCTATGCAGAAGCTGCCTAACTGGAACTGTCCTACGGGCATGATCTTCTCCTCAGTGGATATGATTGCCATTTGTTGTGTTGTGCCCAGCCACCCATCTTGTGCCCTTTATTTTGATGCCTCCTTCAACTGCCACTACGGGCCACATTTTTCTCGTATTACCTTCCAGAGTTCGCTTTTGGCTACTGCTCCAACAGCTTAGCTTCGTGCAATCTGCCACGTTCCTGTTTGGTGTGAGCCCTTCACCACTTTCGCTTCATGTAGCTGCCCGTGTTTATCTTGGACTTCAAAGTATTTTCCTCGGGAGGCAAATGGATTTGAACTATTGCTCTTAGCTCCTCAAACTTTGCACTCAATTTGGTGGTAGCATATTCATGTCGACTGATGACACACAGTCCATGGTGTTTGGTGTGCTTTATCGTTGGCACTGACCATTTTTGGTACGATCTTCTTGCAAACTGCTAGATTTTTAAAGCTGAGCTCTTTGCGCTCTTTCGGACCACCTAGCACATCTGACAATATACACCTTTTAATTGTGTCATATGCTCCAATTCTCTCACAAGCCTTCAGATCCTCATTGTGCTGTAAGAGTCCAAGGAAGCTTACAGTTGTTGTTTTTGACAGAGCCACTATGATTTTCTTGTGGGTTCCTCGTCACATGGTTCTCATGTGTGACAAGACTGCAGTCCTACCTCAACCTGCCAGCTCTTCCATTGATTCAGATGATCTTCTTGTTGCTGTCTGTTGGTAGATGGTGTCACTTTTGCATCACCACTGGTTTTCTCTTTACTGGAACAAGCTCCATTGACTTAACCTCTCCCAATGGTTTGGCTGGCCACCTCTTGGCTCTTTCACTGCAAGATGATCATTTTAACGAGGTTGTTTATTGGGCACTGTCTCTTCAGCCATCACCATTTGTTGAGTGGTGATCTCCCACCACTTTGCGTTGGTCGTAATAATAACTTGATGGTTTGCTATTTTCTGGTCCGATATCCTTTTCTGAACTGCTTATGTTTAATTGTATGTTTTCCACCTGAGTTATTGGTTATTTTGGCGTGCAACGTGTAGATTGTTTATATAAATGATAGCAAGTTTGCAAAGGACATTTAATGTTTGTATAGGGATCTCTGCTGCCACTACGGCATATTTTATTGATGTTTCTTCAAGTAGTAGTTCTTGATTTTAGCTCTTTCCTTCTGTTGATTGAGCTTAACATACAGTTGCTCTTAACATCTTTCGCATAAAGGTGTTCTAAGGTTATGACATGGGTGCTTATGACCACAGTCGGGTTTGTGCCTTAACGCAAAAAAGGTAGGTATGGAAGTAAGTACTAGCTTCTGGCAAGGAAAATGTGTTATGATCCTCATTACATTATATGGTGATGACCAGACAATCAATATTAATAGATCTTCAGTCTTTTCACAAATGACAGTTGTCTGTTATGAAGTACAGCATAAACACATAAAGTGTTGATAAGTTTTGAACCGATGCAATGATTGGCAAATTGCTTCAAATATGATATATTATAATATTATGTAACTTTTGTAAATTTGCTTATTTGTTATTATAGAACTTAAACAGAACAAATTTATTTCAGGAAGAAGAAATAACACTGGTTGACTGGTTCCCTGTATTGGAGGCAGGCAACCTCCACTTCGAAGGACTCAGGTATAGCTGAAGCAATGTTACACCTAATTATGACCATTCTTCATTTATCACTTTTTTAAAATTAAATTTTCTCGTTACATAAAAATGTGTATTTACAAACGCTTGCTGTTTTTCTTCTTCCCTCCAGCCCATTTTGCTTATTAGCTGCACTGTTAAGGAAGATCACAAGAAACTGTGATGTTCTGCAGACCAAAGTACAATTGACTTGATAACAATCTTAATCACAGCCTTAATCTCTCTTCAAAAGGAGCCTCGCAGGATGCTATGGTTGCATAATGAAGAGAGATGCCAGCAATTAAAATAATAATTTGGGTATCAGAATGAAAATGTTTGAATAGTTAGTTACAGATTTTCAGGGTGGAAAGGAAAAGAAGTAAAAATATTTCTAATTTTCCTGAGCATTGTGACTTTTTGAAAACTTCTTTTCATCGAGGGGAAGTTTCTGTTGATCTGGAATTCCACTGTACCCTCTAATCTGTTTGCATTTAAACCAATAATAAAAATAGAAGTCTGATTTTACAGATTTTGTAATATTATAGGTTTTAGAATAACTGGCACTACTCAACTTCAAAAGTCAACAATCACTGGTTCATCACTGAAACAGAACAAATGGACCTGATAATGGCCATGCAAGTGCTCTCTTGCAACTGGAACTTTTCAAATCTACATTGTTTATGTGCAATACCATTGCCTATTAATACAGTGCATAAATATAACACTCTTTCCATTTTGGAGGCTAACACAATAGTCACTGCATTACTGAAAAACATGTTTTTCTAGCAGAAGCATTTTTTATCAACACACAGACATATATGGCATTAATTCAGTACAAGCACATGAGCTATGTCTTTGTAAAATGATCAGTTTTAAACTCCTTTTTTATCTAAAGATCTAGATTACAAAATGCAGAATCAGCTTGAAAAATCAATAATCAGGGAAAAAAAAGGTCACAATTACATGTTGGTTCAGGTTAAATTCACTGAACTGATATAATGGGTATATAATCCACCATTTGTCTCCATATCATAGCAAACAATGATGTAAAAATTTAACTGCATTAGAGACACTTGAACAACATAGTTCCTAAACAAACTACCACCTAGCTTTCTGTATTATATTTTGCTCACTCTTACGATTTTTCGCCCCTGTGGGTCTGGGCATTGGAATAGGCCAGAGGTATTCCTGCCTTTATGTGATGGTCCCCTGTAAGATCTGACCTCCAATCTTCAAAATTTTCCTGAAGAGTGAGCCAACTTGGGAAGGGCGCCTTACAAAGTGCATGGTGTCCATTGTGCATTGACATCTTTAGCCCATTTTGTTGTCGTCACATTGCAGTCATGCCCATTCTCCATCCCCTGGGCAAGGACACCATTCACTATGCATTGTCGATTTCTGCATCGACAATTACCATGGACTTCTTTGCACCTGATATCCAACATGGTAGCCAATATGTTGTGGTGGGGTTGCCATGTACCCTGTTGGTAGTAGCCCCCTGACCACACAGGGATCACTCTGCTGATGCCTGCACCGTTAACTCCCCATGTATTCCAAGGAGTAGATGTCCATCCCCATGGGGCATCGGGACTCCCGGCAATGTCCATCCTGTCAGATGGCTTTTGCTGCGGGTGGGTGGTGGCTGTGGGTAGGGCCCCTGTTGGAGTGGGTGGCGTCATGGCAGATGACACGCGATGAAGTGTAGTCCATCGTCTATTGCTGGTGGTGAAACACCAGCAGCCTCTAAGCGATCACTAGCTCAATTCAACGCACAGAAGTACGACAGAAAATTGTTCACCTCACTGGCCACACCATGGGAGGAATGTCAGGCTAAGGAAGGCAGAAGATCTTATTTGCCCCAGTACCTTGTATGTTTGAGAGCTGGTGGGGAACCTTTCATGACGATGAAGCCTCAGTTTATTGTTGAGCATTTAGAGGACAAGTTCAGGGAGGTGGAGGGCTTGTCCAAAATGAGACCTGGGTCAGTTTTGATTAAAACATCATCCTCATGGGAATTACTCACTTGTGACAAGCTGTGGGATATATCTGTAAATGTCACACCCAATAAGAGCTTAAATATGGTCCAGGGTATCATATTTCACAGAGACCTTCTTTTGCAGTCCGCCGATGAGCTGCGTGCCAATTTAGAGTGGTGAGTGCACATTTCATCCGGTGTGTCCACCGGGGTCTGAAGGATGATCGGGTTGCCAGTGGTGCCTTCATCTTGGCCTTTGATGGTAATACATTACCCGAGAAGGTGAAGGTGATGGTCTACAGGTGTGATGTAAAGCCCTATATCCCTCCCCCAGTGTGGTGCTTTAAGTACAGGAAGATTGCCCATATGTCTTCCTGCGTCACATGCCGAGATTCCAGAAGTACGTCACGTCCCAATACTCCATGCCCCCACTTCCCATCTGTATCAACTGTGGAGAGCACCATTTGCCTAGCTCACCTGACTGCTGGATTCTCCAGACAGAAAGGAAAATCGTGGAGTACAAGGCCCTGAACAGACTAACCATCATCTGAGGCTAAGATACAATTTGAACACCTGCATTCTGTGTGTATGACAACATCTTACACTGCCGTTACAATAGTTTTGGCACCATCAGCTCCGCAAACCCAGGTCACCTCTTAGAGCTGGAAGACTACACCTGCTGCCTTGATGGTAGGGGGCATTGCCCTCCCTGTTGCTCATGTGCGAACTACTTCAGGACCAATACCTCCCCCCTCCCTCCCCAGCCATCGGCGACATATGTCCCCACTTCTAATCCAGAGAAGCGTAAGTCTTCTTTGGCTTCTAGCACTAGGAAGGGGTCCCTTGTGTCACTCCCTTCCGAGGTTTCTTCTAGTGGGATAGACGACACCTGCAAGTCGCTGAAGATCCCAAAAGCAGCTGGTAGTACGGCTTCACACTCATCCTCAGTCCCAGAGACTGAGCCAGTGAAGTCTTCCCAGCCAGGGAAACCCAAGGAGCAGCGAGAGAAATCCAAAAAGAAAATGCCTAAGACCAAGGAAATGGCGGGGGCACCAACACAACCGCTACCTACAAGCTATGCAGCTGATGATGAAGTGGAGATTTTGACGTCCGCTGAGGCCCTAGATCTCACCAGGCCCACAGACACAAAGGATATAGACTAATCACGCAATGAATTGCTGGCAGCATTGAATGTTCCATGCCTTCGCAGTCTCACGATGTCATCCTCCTGTGGAATTGCGGTGTTTTTTTTCCACTGCCTGGCTTAGCTACAGCTACTGTTAAGCTTTACACCTGCTATATACATTGCCCCCCCCCAGGAAACCAGGTTCCCAGCAATGCGGATTCATGCCCTCCATGGCTATAAGGGATATTACAGGAACCGTAGCGACTATAATAGAGAGTTAGGTGGAGTTTGCGTATGTGTCCTAAATTCGGTGTGTATTGAATATGTGCTTCAAATAGCTCTTGAAGATGTGACTGTCAGAATAAGGACGGCGCAGGAAATAACTTTCTGCAGTGTATATCTTACTCCAGATGGTGCAGTACCCCTGAATGTATTAGCTGGAATGCTTGATCAACTCCCTAAACCTTCCCTACTTCTGGAGGATTTTAATGCCCATAACCTCTTGTGGAGTGGTACCATGCCTACTGGCCATGGCAGAGATGTTGAAACTTTACTGCTGCAATTCGACCTCTGCCTCTTAAATACTGCGGCCGCAACACATTTCAGTGTGGCTTGTGGTAGTTACTCGGCCATTGATTTATCAATTTGCAGCCCAGGACTTCACCCATCTATCCACTGGAGAGTACATGACGACCTTTGTAGTAGCGACCACTTCCCCATCTTCCTGTCACTGCCCCAGCATCAGGCACATTGATGCGTGCCCAGATGGGCTTTGAACAGAGCAGACTGGGGAACTTTAACCTCTGCTGTCATTGCTTTATCTCCCCTACACCCTAACATGGAACTGATGGTTAAGCAGGTGACTAGCATAAATGTATCTGCGGCAGCAATGTTTCCCTTGGAGGTCGACGGAAGTCACTGAAACAATTAAGAAGCGTCAGTGATCTCTACAGCTGTGGAAGTGGCACACTTTCCTGGAGCACCTCATAGCCTTTAAATGGCTCTGTGCCCGTGTTGGCTGCCTTATCAAACAAAGGAAGAAGGAGTGTTGGGAGTGATCCCTCCACTGTTGGGTGCCACACGTCACCTTCCCAAGTCAGGTTAAAGATCAAACGTCTTTTCAGGTACCAGGCCCTAACAGCTATCCCTGTGGTTACCATAAATGGCGAGTTATGTACCAACGCAAATGCGATTTCCGAACACTTTGGTGAGCACTTTGCTTGAGATTGTCAATCGGAGAATTTCCCGCCAGCCTTTTGCACACTTAATCATCAGCTGGAAGGGAACATCCTCTCATTCACTAAACGCTGCAGTGAATCTGATAACGCTCCATTTACAGAGTGGGAGCTCCCCAGTGCCCTTGCACATATCCCCGACATGGCTCCTAGGCCTGATTGCATCCACAGCCAGATGATTAAACATTTCTCATCCGACCACAAACAACAAATCCTTGTAATCTTCAACCGTATGTGGTGTGACGGGATCTTTCCATCACAATGGCAGGAGAGTGCCATCATTCTAGTGCTCAAACCCTGTAAAAACCAGCTTAATGTGGATAGCCACCAACGTTCTTCGTAAGCTGCTGGAGCGTACGGTATGTCGGCGGTTGGGTTGGGTACTGGAGTCATGTGGCTTGCTGGCTCCATGTCAGTGTGGCTTCCGCCATGTTCGCTCTACCACTGATAATCTCGTGTTCATCGAGTCTGCCATCTGAACAACCTTTTCCAGATGGAAACTTCTACTTACTGTCTTTTTTGACTGACGTAAAGCTTATGATATGACTTGGTGACCTCATATCCTTGCCACATTGAATGAGTGGTATCTCTGGGGACCACTCTCAATTTTTATCCCACGCTTCCTTTCGCTCCGTACTTTCCATGTCCAAGGTGGTGACTCCCGTAGTTTCACCCATATCCAGGAGAAATGAGTTCCACAGGGCTCTCTATTGAGTGTGTCTCTATTTTTAGTGCCCATTTACAATCTAGCAGCGGCTGTGGGACCCTCCGTCTAACCTTCTCTGTATGCAGATGACTTGTGCATTTCGTATTCCTGCTCCAGTACTGTTCTTGCTGAGTGGCACCTCCAGTTAGCCATCTAAAAGGCGCAGTCATGGGCTCTATCACATGACTTCCAGTTTTCAGCTGCAAAGTTGTGTCTCGTGCAGTTCTGTCAGCATCGTACCATTCATCCGGAACCCACACTTTAGCTTAATGATGATCCACTCACCTTAGTGGAGACATATCAATTCCTAGGGCTGGTTTTCGACACTCGATTGACTTGGCTCCCTCATCTTCGTCAGCATAACCAGAAGTGCTGGCAGCACCTCAATGCCCTCCACTGCCTGAGCAACACCAATTGGGTTGCAGATCGCTGTACACTGCTGCAGCTCTACAGAGCCCTTTTCCCATCCCGAATTGACTATGGGAGTGTGGTTTATGGTTTGGTAGTGCCTTCAGCATTGCATTTACTCAACCCTGTGCACCACTGTGGGATTTGATTAGCGACAGGGGCTTTTAGGACGGGTCTGGTGACCAGCGTACTGGTAGAGGCTGATTTCCCTCCACTGCAGATCAGACGTGTGAAACTGCTCGATGAAGCACAGATTCATTGTTTCTCCTGACAATCCGAATAACCATCTTCGTTTCCCGCCGGTGGCATTCCATCTCCTGCATCGGCGGCCCATGTTAGGGCTAACAATAGCAGTCCCTTCTCTCCGAACTGGAGTCCTTCCCTTTACCACCTCTACTTGCAGTCTGTTCACGTATGCCTCCACGGTGTACACCTGGCCGCAGCTTTGTGTAGCCCTTTTGCATGGCCCTAAGGACTCCGTTAACCCTGCCACTCTCCGCAGTTACATCTCCTCGATTCTTGATGTGTTCTGGGCCTCTGAAGTGTTTCACACTGACGGCTCAATGGCTGATGGTGATGTAGGCTTTGCATATGTTCATGGAGGACATGTTGAGCAGCATTCCTTGCCAGTTTGCTTTAGTGATTTCACTGCAGAGCTGGCGGCCATATCTTGTGCTCTTGAGCATTTCTGCTCATGCCCTGGCGAGTCATTTCTCCTGTGTACAGGCTCATTGAGCAGCCTACAAGCTATCGACCTGTTCTACCTTCACCACCCTCTGGTAGCGTCCATTCGGGACTCCATCTATGCCCTGGAACAGTCCCGCCATTCCATGGTGTTAATGTGGACCCCTGGACACGTTGGGATCCCTGGCAATGTAATTGCTAAGAGGCTGGACAAACAGGAAATGCAGAAACCACTTCTGGGGATAGGCACCTCTGAAGCTGACCTGTGTTATTTCTTACACCACAGCGTTTTCCGCCTTTGGGAGATGGAATGGCATAACAGCACGCGAAACAAGCTGCATGTCATTAAGGAGACTATGAATGTGTGGAAGTTTTTCATCCAGGCCTCTCACAGGGAAGCAGTTGTCCTCTGCCAGCTCCGTATTGGCCATACGTGGCAAAGGCATGGTTAAATACCCCATCGTGAAGAGCCACCTCAGTGTCACTGTGGCTCCCAAGTGACAGTTGTCCACCCATTAGTGGGCTGCGCACTTTTAGCCCCTCTGTGGCAGATTTTAACTTTCCCAGCACCCTGCCTTTGGTGTTGGGCGACAACGCCTTCACAGCAGCTTTAGTTTTAAGTTTTATCCATGATAGTGTGTTTTATACTTCTCTGTAGGTTTCAGCACATGTCCTTTGTCGCTCCGTGTCCTCCACCCTAGTGCTTTTAGGGTGCTTCATGCTGAGTGGCTGTTAGGAATGGTGTCCACAGGTTGTGGTGGTGGAGTGCAGCGGTAAGAAGGGGGGGTGGGGATGATACTGTTTAGTATACCATGATGCAGTGCAGTGACAGTGTGGTGTAGAATGGAGCATCTGGGCTGGTCTTTTCTAATTGAGATTTGTGGCTATGAGATTTAGCCAGGACATTTCCAGCAGATAGAAACACGTACATAACATCACATGCAGTTGGAATGTGTTTCCTTGATAGCAGTGACCTCTGTTACCTGGTGCCTGCACTGCACAGACATTTTGCTGGCGCCCCCTGGTGGAACATGTAACTATTTGCGTATCAAAAAACTGTTTGTATACTGTATCGTGTTCATAACATTGATGCCCTTGTGGTATTCATAAGTACATAATGGTGGACACACACCTGTGGGCCAGGATGGGCACACCCTCAGGGTGAAACCATTGTGTTTTGAAGCGTAACATTCAGCTTGCAGTTGATATGCTATTATCATAAGGAAGGTGATGAAAAATACGATTCAAAATATTAAAAATTTTCCAGTTTCGAACCACTCAAAAATCTATACAAATGACTGAAGAGGATATAGTTACACAATTCTAAAAAAATAGAATCTAATGTGTGGTTTACAACAAAATAGTAATTTCATATTTTATTTATCAAGGATACAGACGATTTAATGCATTCTAAAATGAAACACATTTTAAAACTGTAGCAACGCCTATGCAAGAATTAAGTGTCATTGAATAGCATTATAAACTATTATTTGTGGCCAAAAGTGTAAAAAAAAAAAAACCCTCAGGTTGAGCACTTCTATGTAATGTGTTTTTCATGTGATTCAATGATTTAACTCCACTAGTGGTGATCCTTACATAAATGAGTAGTATTACACATATTTAGTGAAATATTGTCAGGTATCTGTTTTTCATTGGATGTGAAGGATTCAGCCAACTTTCAAAACAGATTTGAGTATGTCTAGTAATCAATACATGGTTATAAGATAATTGGATAGAAGATAAAGAGAAGTAAAAAGCAAATAGTTTCTTCTGGAACAGACTTTTAAAAAGGGGTCTATCCTCTATAAAGTCTCCTTGGAATGGTGTTCCATTCACAGCGGTGTTGCACAGCATATTAACAGTGATTGTGAAAATATGCTAACTGGAAGAGACTTGGGGTATGTATCACACTTTGTCAAGGACATTTTATTTCAAACCTGACAGTGAATTACATGCCACATATGGGCAGATTCTTTCTGGTTTTAAAATTCACCACTGGGACACAATTTTTGTAGAGCTCAACAGGCCTCTGGTGACTTCAGTATTTTGCTGCTGTAATTTCCATAGTGGTTTGGCTGCTTCCATTATTAAAACGAGTTTATTGAGTTCAATGAGCAATGAATTTTGGACTTTTCTAGGGTGATATAGTTATATAAAGACTGGGCAGAATTGTGCAAAGATCTAGTCTCTTCATTTAACCATTTAGGCATTGTCACACACAAAAATCCTTAAGTGTGAAACTGTGATATGCGAGTCACTGCTAAAAGTAGTAGTGTATTGTTAGAGGTGGATATTCATTTAAGATAAGAAGTAAGGGAAGGAGAAAGGAATGAAAGAAGATGAGGGTTGAATATCCTGAGCCATTTGAAATTGAACTCTATCTTTGAATGAGAGAGGACGGGTAAGAAAGTCAGTGTTGTACTTGCCTAGAGTGATTTAGGGGAAGTTATAGAATACCTATGTCTGGATAGCCAGGGAGAGAGAGAGAACTGCTGTCATCTTGACTGAGTGTCTAGTCTAGTATGTTGATCACAGCACCGTATTACTGAGTTTGCAGGTATTTTGCTGATTGTATATTCTTACTGACATTGGTATTTGTATTCCTAGATATGAAAACATGTCTACAAGTAGATAATGATGTTTGCACGGCATTTCCAAATTCCTGTTTAGTGCTTGTCTTCACAATGTTGTAATGTTACCTGAATGGCAGTTTGTGTGTTTTTTCTGCTACTCAAAAATTTGTTCTTTGTAAATGTAGTTACTGGTGTAATATAGTCACCTCTTCAGTAAGACGTGTAATGATTATGGATCAGTTTGTCAGTTTTGTCACAAGTAACGATAAAGTACTTGATGATGCTCTCCCACGCAGCTGTGGGTTGAGTTGGATAGGTTGATGAAGGAAAACATGATGAAAACTGGGAAAGGGTAAGAAGTAACAAGTAAAAGGAAATAAATACAGAAATCACATTGGTAGTTCAGGTTAACAAACAGTTTGGCTTGTTGCTTGAAATAAGTGGGTATGTGCCACAATGAACTTTGTTAAAATGAGATACAGCAGACTCATTGGAATATCATTAGTGTTAGTCATAAACATTAACATATAGAAAGGAAAGATTCTTACTGCTTGATAAAAGCCATGGAAGACATAATAGATACACAGTAGAGAAAAAAGTTAGGTCTAGAGTCCCATGTTTGTAATCATCATGAAACAAAGTCACACACAACCAGGTTTGTTGCCTTTGACTGTTTGTTAGACCAATATCTATGATGAATCTCTTTCTGCAATTATTAAATGAAGTTCCTTATAATTCTACTGGATGTAAGATGGATCAATCAGTGTAATCATAAATACATCCAGTGAGGTTGCTAGGCACAGCTGAGGATGGCATGGATTGATAAATATGTCAACATGATTTCAAGTGGCCTAAAAGCAACAGCAGATGAAAGTGCTGCAAAGGACCATCTCATCCGCACTCATATGAATTTGCTGAGTTGTGTTATGTAGTCTCTGGAGGACATATTTATGGTGACCTTAGAAAAAAATATAGCTATTCGTGAACACTGATTTGGACTTCTTTTCTCCCAGCCATTTGTGTTTGGCTTGCATGTGGACATGTCTGTTTCCCTAATGTGGGGCAGTCTTAGCCCTCTGTTCAACTGCATGTTGTGCGTACTGTGAGTACACTCTTAGCATTTGTGTGCACAGAATGTATGTTCCGTATTAGAGGATTCTTAGCCTGACAAAGTTAGTGTTCCGGTGTTGGAGATACTGGTAAATCTTGAGTGCCCTTATCCACAGCATCACATGATAAAATTAGAGTACTTTCTATTAACCTTGTTTCACTTTTGTTGACTTTCATCTTTTACCCTCCTTTCAAGATTGTCCATCCCATTCAACTTCACTTTCAGTTCCTCACTGTCTCTGACAGAATTATATCACCATTAACCATTGACTGACCTCAAAGTTTTTATTTCTTATCCTGAAATTGAATTCCTACTCCAAATATCTGTGGGGTTTCCTTAACTGCTTGGTCAACATGAAGGCTCATTGTGCATAGGCTGCAAGTCATCAAGGATGGACAGGATGATGCAAGATGACTTTGACGTAATTTCTAGTTGGTGCGATGAATGGCAGCTGATTCTAAAAATGTCAGTCACTGCAGATGACTAGGAAAAACAAACCTGTAATGTTTGGATACAGCATTAGTAGTGTCCTGCTTGACACAGTCATATTATTTAAATATCTGAGCATAATGTTGGAAAGCAACATGAAATGAAAGAAACATGTGAGGATTGAGATAAGGAAGTCAAATGTATGAGCTTATTATGAGAAGGAAAGTTGCCTCTCACCATATGGCAGACATGCAGACACGCAGATAGGCACAACAAAAAGACTATCACAATTAAAGTTTTTGGCCATTAAGGTCTTTGTCAACACTAGACACACACACGTTTAGCGAAAAAGGAGAGAAATGAAACAACTGGGTGTCGTGGTGGATTGACAGCTGTGTAGTTCTGGAATGGGAATATGGAAGGGGTAGATGGATAAGGACTGTGACTAATGAAGTTTGGCGCAAGTAGTGTTGTGGGAACATAGGACGTATTGCGGTACAGAAAAGCTGGTGTTGGTGGGAGAGATCCCATCCCCCACACCCACCCTGTTTCCCACTTTTCATAGTGGTTCTTCCGTCAAAGATCAAAACAGGTTATGAAGTTATCACAGTCAGAACATAAATTCCAAACCCAATGTGATGCTACCAGTATCCCAGCCAAATGTGTAACCTGGGGTAGGGATGCTCATGAGGATGATTGATAGCCTCCTCCCTGCTGCATCAGCTGCAATGTTGACCCTGCTGCTGTCTCCTGCATTTGTACCATGTATCTCAATGAGTAGGCTGTCCAGGAGATCCAGGTGAAGGAGAAAGGGCCTTACCCGGACACTTGTAAGTTGTTGAGTAGTCAGAAACCCTGTGTTCTACCTCCTGGTATCTACAGTACTGTTGTTGCGACATTTCACTCCATGAAGTACATGACCAAGCACACATGCAACCTCAAAATTTGTCATCACTACTGTGAAAGCACCCAGCATCATGGTAGTTCTCCCTCTGGCTGTGCAAAACACCGCCAGACAATCTCCTCATGGGGCATAGTTACCAGCTACACAACCGGCAGGCCAGAAAGGACAGAAGGAATACTGCTGCAAAGACTTCCTACAACTCCCCAGCCAACCAACTCGAACCTTCATCTCCTAACTGAAAAGGTTAGAAGAAGTCAAACAAAGGCAAATGAGTTTTCTCCTTAAGTTGTCACCATGTGATATCCTCCCACGGCCAACCTCTGTGTTGCCAGTGCACAACACCAAGCATTATTCTGCCCTGGAGTCCACAGGCAGACAATAGAAAAAATGCTGATGCTTCTGTAAATGTCAAGGAGCAGGATGATCCTGCGTCTGTGCCCTGTAGTCTTCAAAGGATAGGGCTCAGCAGCCACTGATGTGGCATCCTGTTCATTTTTTTCCTTGTCATGAATCTCCTCCAATAGAATGTTGTGGTTTTCAATCTAACAGAATTTACAGCGAGCACCCACTTATCTGCCTTCAGGAAACAAAATTGCATCTTCATGATTGATTGGTTTGAGCTCTCATATTTATTCCCCGTTTGTTTTAATGTACCCTCCCCTTTCCCCGCCCCCTCCCCTTTCCCCGCCCCCTCCCCTTTCCCCGCCCCCTCCCCTTTCCCCGCCCCCTCCCCTTTCCCCGCCCCCTCCCCTTTCCCCGCCCCCTCCCCTTTCCCCGCCCCTCCCCTTTCCCCGCCCCCTCCCCTTTCCCCGCCCCCTCCCCTTTCCCCGCCCCCTCCCCTTTCCCCGCCCCCTCCCCTTTCCCCGCCCCCTCCCCTTTCCCCGCCCCCTCCCCTTTCCCCGCCCCCTCCCCTTTCCCCGCCCCCTCCCCTTTCCCCGGCCCCCTCCCCTTTCCCCGGCCCCCTCCCCTTTCCCCGGCCCCCTCCCCTTTCCCCGGCCCCCTCCCCTTTCCCCGGCCCCCTCCCCCTTCCCCGGCCCCCTCCCCTTTCCCCGGCCCCCTCCCCTTTCCCCGGCCCCCTACCCTTTCCCCGGCCCCCTCCCCTCCCCCCGCTCCCTCCCCTCCCCCCGCCCCCGCCCCTTCCCCCCGCCCCCTACCCTTATGAAAAACTACACAAACACTGTACAATAACTCATAAATCATAATATTGTGTAATTATTAGAAACTAATCACATGCTTCTGGCGTATCATTTTTCAATGTCACAGGACTTGCCTTTAAGAGGAAAAACTAATTTCAATACTGTTTTTGATGTTTTATTTATTTATTTAGTTTTCAGTTTCGAGTAGAGCAGTACACTTTAGGATTATTGCATTCACTTTGTGTATTGCAATCTTATTCTAAAATTACAAAAATTACTCCAGAGAAGTAAGATTGCCCCAAATTTGAAAAACTGTTCCAATGTGTCATGTGGTAATGTACTTAGGAACAAATATCCTATTAAAATTTAAATGTGTTGTCATAGGGAAAATCTTCTCAATACTGTATTTAATAGCCTATATTACATTATTAATCTACTACACACAAACAATGGGTAAGTGATATCATTTTAGGGAATAGTACTGTCAAAAGTCAGTTAAAGTTAAAAATATTTTGAAATAGAAGCTATTGGCAGCTAACACAAATTCCCATTTTCAAGACAGAGATAATTATTCAGACATCAAGTAAACTCTGTTTGTCTGCAAATTTCACCATAGTAAAAGACCACCTCCTGTTTTAAGTTAGAAGATACTGCACGACTGATGATGCGTGAACAGATAGGTCCCATGTTATGTAATATATTTTAAAAATTTAATAATTTTACTTGCAGTAGCTCTCTGTAACTGCAGAATGAATAATTTCTTCGAAACATCTATGAAGTATTATACATCATGTAAATATGTGGAACTCATAATATTCAAACAGGCTGCACCCATTTTTCAAAAGCGCAAACCGGTGAAAAGTGCCTGAAGCAGCTTATGGAAAATTCTGCAGTAGATTCATTTTCATGATTCTAAAATCAGTCACTGGTGTGAAAACCTGACCAGATTACAAACTACACTTGAGGTATTACAGTCTCTCCAACAGTCAGGTGATCAAACATTGTGAAACCATTTTGAAAGCAGCTCTAAAAATGCAAAATAACCCCAAAGTAACTTAGATTCTGAAATAAATTGTATAGTTTTGCTATGGATTACCCTACAATGTGAGATAGAGCAATAACACAATTTAGTTACCATGTAAATCAGTTTGAAAATTGATGTTCAAAGTTGTGGTAGTGGTTGAAAAGTGCAAAAATTTTAATGAAAGGGATAGAATAGGGATTATGATGGTACCGATGGAAAATAATGTAAATACTGGGAAAATGCAAGATCTGGAAATCCAAAACAAAGTTGTACTGATATTTTACTGTTGGCTTGTTTACATTTATAACATTAACCACATATTATGCAGAGGTGTTCTAAAATTCCTATAATGGGCTCCTAAGAGTTGAGGAGGGGATTTCGTAGATAAAAGTTTGATAATGAATCCATATCTGAAGGTGTACCATTTGAGAGTATGACCTCCTCCATTCAAAAGGGAACATTGTCTGTGCCTTGGGGTCGTTCTTGACCAATAGGTCAGAGGTAATTTTTTCTACTGTTTGTGTACCCTAAAGCAGGAGATTTGAAACTGCTGCAGTCATCAAACCAAGTTTTGTAACTATTAAATTTTAGTGAAATTTTCTTAAATTATTTTCTTTTATTGCATGCAGTTTAATGTAAAGTAATTTACAGATCTAATTAATTTTTTGTGTTCATTAGGTATTTCCAAGGCACCATAATGAGGTACACAACAGCAGCAGTGAAGGCTAGAGTCGGCCAGGGCCAGAGCGGCAGTCACGTCAGGCTCACCGATGGCAACACTTGCCATCTGCTCGGCTGTTTGCGTGATGTTAATAATCGTAAGTATTTAAAATGGTTAATTATATCACCATGTAGCTGTCTTCCAGAATAAGAAATTGGGATTAATCCCATGAGGCAGCAGCGTACTGACTGTACAAGAGATGATCAAATAGTGATTGGAATTTTTTTAGTTTCACATCAATTATATATTGGATTATCGATTTTTTATATTTTATGTACACGTTTGTGATGTATGTGTCTCACCATATAGCAGAGATGATAACTCGCGATAGGCACAACAGAAAGAGTCGCACAATTATAGCTTTCAGCCATTTAAGCCTTTGTCTGCAGTACACACACACACACACACACACACACACACACACACACACACACACACACACACACACACACACACACACGTGTAAATGCAACTTGCACACACATCTGCAGTCTCAGAGAACTGAAACCACACTGCAAGCAGCATCACCAGTACTTGATGGGAGTGACGACTGGGTGTGTAGGTAAGGAAGAGGCTGGGGTGGAGATAGTATGGTGGGGGTGACGGACAGTGAAGTGTTGCAGTTTGGGTGGAGGGCAAGAGAGAAGGTGGGAGGGGGGTAAGTAGTGGAAAGGAGAGAAATAAAAATAAATTAAAATACTGCGTGTGGCAGTGAAATGATGGCTGTGTAGTGCTGGAATGGGGAACAGGGAGGGGGTTGGATGGATGAGGACAGTGTTATGAAGGTTGAGGCCAGGAGGGTCATGGGCACATAGGATATATTGCAGGGAAAGTTCCCACCTGTGCAATTGAGAAAAGCTGGCGTTGGTGGGAAGGATCCATATGGCACAGGCTGTGACGCAGTCATTGAGATGAGGGATATCATATTTGGCAGTGTTTAGCAACAGGGTGGTCCACTTTATGGCCACAGTTTTTTGGTGGCCATTCATGTGGACAGACAGCTTGTTGGTTGTCATGCCTACATAGAATGCAGCACAGTGGTTGCAGCTTAGCTTGTAAATCACATGACAGGTTTCACAGATAGCTCAGCCTTTGATGGCATAGTTGATGTTAATTACAGGACTGGAATAGGTGGTGGTAGGAGAATATATGGGACAGGTCTTGCATCTACGTCTATTACAGGGGTATGAGCCATTAGGGTAAGGGACTGGGAGCAGGGGTTGTGTAAGGATTGACGAGTATGTTGTGTAGGCTCGGTGGAAGGTGGAATTACACTGTAGGAGGGGTGGGAAGGATAGTGGGCAGTACATTTCTCATTTCAGGGCATGACAAGAGGTAATGAAAACCCTGGCAAAGAATGTAATTCAGTTGCTCTAGTCCCAGATTTTACTGCATTAAGAAGAGAACGCTCCTGTGTGGCTGGACTGTGGGACTTCGGGAGACGGTGGAAGACTGGAAAGATAAGACACGGGAAATTTGTTTTTGTACAAGGTTGGGAAGACAATTATGGCCAGTGACGGCTTCAGTGAGACCCTCGGTATATTTAGAGAGGGACTGCTCGTCACTGCAGATGCAATGACCACAGGTGGCTAGGCTGTATGGAAGGGACTTCTTGGTATGGAATGGGTGGCAGCTGTTGAAGTTCAGATATTTCTGGTGGTTTGTAGGTTTGATATGGATGGAGGTGCTGATGTAGCCACCTCTGAGGTGGAGGTCAACATCTAGGAAGGTGGCTTGTTGTGTTGAGCAAGACCAGGTGAAGTAAATGGGGGAGTAGTTGTTGAGGTTCTGGAGGAATGTGAATAGTGTGTCCTCACCTTCAATCCAGATAGCAAAGATGTCATCAATGAAACTGAACCAGGTGAGGGGTTTAGGAGTCTGGGTTTTTAGGAAGGATTCCTCTAGATGGTGCATGAAGAGGTTAGAATAGGATGATGCCAGTTACAGATGATGACAGATATCTCGGTTGTAGAAGCCTGCCTTTTGATTGTTCAGAAAGTGTTCCACATTAAAAATTTAATTTCATTTGGAAAATGGCTGCCACCCAATGGATTCTTTGTCAGAGGAAAATATCACTGGATGGAGAATGTGTGTGGCAAGAATTCATAGGCGAAAGAAGCAGCATGTCTGTCCTGTACAGAATGAGCTGGGACACTGTCGTGGATCAAAAATATGCCTTCACACTGCCTCTTGTGACACTTCACATTGACAGCCTCCTCTAATTATCTCCAGTACATTTTTCCAGTACATTGCTGTGGAGATTTTCCCCTTAACATTGTAGTCTGTTGGCACAACAGATGGTTCCAAAGAACACACAGCACCAAATTATCTGATGATGTTGCGATCTTTGCCTGCTTTAGTGGTGTTGTGTAAGAAGATGTATGTAAATGTGTGCTGTGTCATTCACTGTGATTAAATGGCTAAAGAAGCCATCTGAGTTAGCCAAACACAGAATCAATACATACACTGCTGCTTCAGTTTCAGTGGGTTTCTCAAGTGGGTGTGAGTAGTTGTGACATTCTGTCGATGTCAGTTGTTGTCGTATTCATAACATCATGCAACATTTTGGAAACTGACCTCTTAGTGATTTCCATTTTTTCCACTACTGCCTCAATTGTTGCGCACCAGGTTACTCACTTTGTGGTCCTTCAGGCAGATGGGCTGCTACATCATTCTTCATCTTTGAGCATGTTTTAGCATGTTGAGAAACAAAATTGCTTCAGCTGTAAAAATATTAGGCACTACCAATTTCAGAGCACTTACAGCTGCATTTCAGGTACAAATCTGTATATAAGTGGACAATCAATCGTGTAGAAAACCAATATTCTGAAAGCTATGATGAAGCTGTAATGAAACATGTAGTCCCTGGAATCAAAACACGTAATCACTGGAAGAGTCATGACTCAACTTGCATTGTTAGTCCAATGAAATAATTGCCCACAAAAGTGTGTCTGCTGTAAAAGTACTAAAACCTATGAAGAAAGATTAAGATACAAAGAGGATGAATTTATGTAATGTTATAATGGACAAGGGGAAATGTAAGAGGCACTCACTGAATATCAGTGTGTGGAGGTGAATGTTATCTGGGTGGCAGACTGTAGGCTAAAACATTTGACAGTCGTGTGTGTGTGTGTGTGTGTGTGTGTGTGTGTGTGTGTGTGTGTGTGTGTGTGTGTCTAAATCATACCTCAAAACAGGAAAATATGTTGCAAATATGTAGCATATTATCATGTTTCTGGGTACAGTTTAACTTTCACATTTGCAGCAAATAGCTCTGTTCCTGGGAATGATTTAGTTTACTTAATGTTGTTGTTGCATAAAAGTTAGTATTCTCTCATTCCATCATTCTAATTTTCATGGTGTGTGAAAGTCATCTGGGTTGCTTGCTCAACCTTCAGGAGATGGAGTACATCTGCTTATTATAGTCTCATGTTGTATTCTAGGTTTTAATGGGACCCCATACATAGCATACATTCCTTGACATACTAATATTATAGCAGTCAAAGTTTTTAGCCAATAGGTTGTTACCTAGGTGGCATATTAAAATGTGTGAACATTCATGTGGTAACATCGGCGAGTGCCTCTTAAATATCCTTATCCACTATGGTGTTACGTAAATTCCTCCTTAATGTTTTTATCATCTTCGCTGCTATTATGCAAGTGTTTTCCACCATATTTTATTACTTCTAGGACATACGCATTTTTGGGAATAATCTATTTAATGGGACTGACAATGAATGCTACGTCTTCCTATAATAATTATTTAAATTGTGAATTGACGCCATCCTCAGTATATGCTTCATTACAGTTTGATCTTAGCTTTGGGATTATTTATTTTCTACAGGATTCTTTTTCTGCTTATATACAGTTTTGCACCCAAAGATGCAGCTGTAAGTGTTGCAAAATTGGTAGTTCCAAAGAATAGAAGGATTTTACAGCTGATATGGTTTCATTTCTCAATATGGTTTCTCATGGCTGTGGTTGCCCAGATAATTCTTTTGTTTAATGACACAAAGTGCCAGAGGCATTTAACTATTGAGTGATGAATTGTTACCGTACACTTCCACTTCATTTTGGATTGTAGGGTAATTGTCCTCCCCTAAGTGCAGAAAATGCCACACTGTTCCTGTTTATCAGGAATGCAGAGGTTTGCCTACAAACAATCAAATAACTGTTACATAATTTTATTTTTTCAAGGTGGTGATGAAAATTTCAGGTCTCTTCTGTGCTGGTGTAAGATGGCTGCAGATATGGCTCCCCAGCAATTTACAACTGATGTATCAACTGTGAATGACACATTGGGGTTTGATTTATATAGTTAGCTTATCCGCTGTATGCTTTTCTGACAGTATACTGTAGTATTAGTACTGCTAATAATACCATACTCGAAAAACATAGGGTTTGGAACTGTATGTTTCTTCTTCCTTGGGGAAGGAGAGATTGGCTAGGGAAGATTGCAAAAATGGGGCAACTCACACAGATCAGACTGAGAGGACCTGTGTGTTGTGAGGAGAAACTTGTGCAAAGCTCAGTTTGGTTATATTTGCTTATGTGGATCAGTTTTGTGAGGGCTTGCCATGATGTATGTGTCAGTAAATTTGAAATGAGATGCATTTTTGTTTTGGAATTGTGGCTACATGCTGGAATTTTTAAAATTATTAACAAAATGTCATAAATGTATCCCTATTGACCACCCCCAGATACTATTACTTCAGAATTTCACCTATGGAATAGAAGTATTTGAGTAGAAATTATTTCACTTTGTTTTAAAACATTCATTTTTTAGCAGTATCTTTAATTCATAAAAGAGATGATAAAACACTTTTATGGATGCATACTTTTTCTTTCTGTGGTGGATTAAGGTTAAATTTTAGTTAGTGGAGGACATTCTTCTTACTAGCAAACTATTCATTAATAGTAGTACTCTTCTAAAAATTGTACCTAACTCTGCACAACAGACTTCATAAGAATAATGGGTTGTGAAGCTTCTGTTAATCAACCAAATTTTTAAACAATGCCTACCCAAAATTCAAGGATTGCCATGAGATTTAAATGAGAATGTCATATTGCATTGTTGGCTGAGATATCTCATGGAGTGGATTCAGTTACCTGTATGAAAGGGTGTTTTTCCTCCATCATACTGGCATCTATCTTCATTGGTAGGTGGGATCTGTGTCAGTATTGGATTTATAGTATGTAGGTGAGTGTAATGAAAGCATGTATAGTATAGTGTCATGTTTGTGTTGCATAGTGGTGGTGCTGGGTGGTGGCAGTGTTTGGAATTTAATGCAGGAATTTAGCACAAATATGGGTGTGCATAACATTCATGCCACCAGCTCTTCTGTCCTTGCTGGCCAGACACTAACATTGAAAATTTTCTCCACACTGAGGATTCCAACAAGTATACCTCAGAGTTGAGCTCCAGTTTACAGGTGTGCATTAGCCATCTCACCTATAGAGGAAGTTACACCAGACAATATTCTTACTGCACATTTCTGTGGAATACAATGTGTACTGTGTGGAACTGCCCCTGAAAATTATTTCATACATCATCAATTAATAGAAGTATGTGAATTAAGCTAATTTTATGATGCTTTCATCACCAAACCTGCAATGATGCAGAGAGCTAAGTTGCTGAAGCCAAGGGTTTGAGAACTTCTACAACATTTGATTTCCAGTTAAAGTTAAAAGTGCACTCAGGAATTTTGAACAGCCAGTTTTGCAGATTCTCTTGCGTGACATGCTGTATTCTTTATTGAAATGATGTATCTTATCTTGTACAGAATTGAGTGAACTGTACCTTTCATAAGTTATGTGATACACTGATACCAAGAATCAGTTAATGAGGCTTTATACATTTCATTTATTGCACCCGTTGCTGCAGCTTGGATTATGTTGCTTGCATCATACTAAAAGAGTACTCTCTCTGCTTTACCAGTGTAAAGTGGAAGATCAGTTATGTGGAACAAGAACAGAAGTGGTTCTGTATTTCAGTCCTATTGAACACCAATAATAATTTGTGCCCACTCAACTCAAGAGTCTATCATGATGAAATTTATTCTATCTAACACAGTTCTGTGCTTCCTTTCAGTTAAGTGACAAGTGAACCACTAATTTCTTCTACCACAAAAGCATCTCAATGCTTGATGATGATGATGATGATGATGATGATGAGCCAGCCATTGTGGCTGAGTGGTTCTAGGCATTTCAGTCTGGAACCGAGCGACAACTATGGTCGCAGGTTTGAATCTGGCCTTGGGCATGGATGTGTGCGATGGCCTTAGGTTATTTAGGTTTAAGTAGTTGCTCTTCACATAAGTTCTATGTGACTGATGACCTCAGAAGTTAAGTCCCATATTGCTCAGAGCCATTTGAACCATTTGTTGATGATGATGATGATGATGATGATGATGATGATGATGGTGATGATGATCTTGTTGTTGTGGTCTTCAGTACAAAGATTGGTTTGATGCAGCTCTCCATGCTACTGTATCCTGTAAAAGCCTCTTCATCTCTGAATAAATACTGCAACCTACATCCTTCTAAATAATTCTGCTTGCTGTATTCATTACTTGGGGGGGGGGGGGGGGGGGGGGGGAGGCGAATCCAGGTGTCCTAGGTTGCGAAGCAGCCAAATAGTCAAGCATGTTAGATTCAGCTGTATGATTTTCCACAGGATGGTAGACATAGCTCTCTGTCACAGTTTGGCAGTGGCCATTCATCTTGGTTGACAGCTAGTTGGTAATTTTAACAATATAAAAATCTGAGCAATGATTGCATCAGAGCTGGTATGTAATATGGCTATTTACACTTGGGGCTGCCCTGCAATGGAGCGGGTGGGCGGGGGGGGGGGGGGGGGGGGGGGGGGGGGGCGGGCGGGCGGGCGGGCGGGCGGGCATCATAAGCCGTCAGGACTGGAATCAGAAGTGCTTGGTGCTTGGATAGGGCAGGTTTGGCACCGGGACCTAGGCCTCCCGCAGGGTTATGATCGCTGTGGCTACGATTTCGGATTGGGGGGAAGGCATAGCGATGGTCTAAGATATTGCAGAGGTAGGGTGGGCAATGGAACACCATTTTAGGATGGGTGGGAAGTATATTGGGTAGGAAGTAAGAGTATCTCATTTCAGGGCATCCTTTGATAGGGCTTTGACACTATATCATTGTGTCCTGAAACAAGGGACATCTTAACAGAGGTTCTTCCCATCCCTCCCAAAGTATTATTCCATGCCCACACAACATCCTAGTTCATCCCTTTGATACTTCCAATCCCTCAACTCTCCACATATTATCTCCATTGGAGACATATGTGCAAAACCTGTCCAATCCACCAAAACAGTGCTTCCAGAGCCAGTCTTGTCACAGGATTATTCCAACCTATCAGAGGATAGGCCACATGTGGAAACAGCTTTGTAATCAGAATCTGAATCTTATTGTCTCATAATGCACAAGTTAAATCATTGATTTTATGTTCAGGAGACTCATCAGCTGTTGTTGTTGTTGTTGTTGTTGTTGTAGTAGTAGTAGTAGTAGTAGTAGTAGTAGTAGTAGTAGTCTTCAGTCCTGAGACTGGTTTGATACAGCTCTCCATGCTACTCTATTCTGTGCAAGCTTCATCATCTCCCAGTACCTACTACAAACTACAAGTTACGTCCTTCTGAATCTGCTTAGTGCATTCATCTCTTGGTCTCCCTCTACGATTTTTACCCTTCATGCTGCCCTCCAATACTAAATTGGTGATCCCTTGATGCCTTAGAACATGTCCTACCAACCGATCCCTTCTTCTAGTTAACTTGTGCTACAAACATCTCTTCTCCCCAGTCCTATTCAATACCTCCTCATTAGTTATATTATCTACCCATCTAATCTTCAGTATTCTTCTGTACCACCACATTTCGAAAGCTTCTGTTCTCTTCTTGTCTAAACTAGTTATCGTCCATGTTTCACTTCCATACATGGCTATGCCCCATACAAATACTTTCAGAAACGACTTCCTGACACTTAAATCAATACTCGATGTTAACTTGCCATTGCCAGTCTACATTTGATATCCTCTCTACTTTGACCATCATCAGTTATTTTGCCCCCCAAATGGCAAAACTCCTTCACTACTTTAAGTGTCCCATTTCCTAATCTAATTCCCTCAGCATGTCCCGACTTAATTCGTCTGCATTCCATTATCCTCATTTTGCTTCTGTTGATGTTCATCTTATACCCTCCTTTCATGACACTCTCCATTCCGTTCAACTGCTCTGCCAAGTCCTTTGCTGTCTCTGACAGAATTACAATGTCATCGGCGAACCTCAACGTTTTTGTTTCTTCTCCATGGATTTTAATACCTAATCGGAATTTTCTTAAGATAAGCCGTAGGGTCAGTATTGCCTCAAGTGTTCCAATATATCAACAGAATCCAAACTGATCTTCCCCAAGATCAGCTTCTACCAGTTTTTCCATTCGTCTGTAGAGAATACGCGTTAGTATTTTGCATCCGTGATTTATTAAACTGATTGTTCGGTAATTTTCACATCTGTCAGCACCTGCTTCCTTTGGGATCAGAATTATTATATTCTTCTTGAAGTCTGATGGTATTTCGCCTGTCTCATACATCTTGCTCACCAGATGGTAGAGTCTTGTAATGACTGGCTCTCCCAAGGCCATCAGTAGCTCTAATGGAATGTTGTCTACTCCCGGGGCCTTGTTTCGACTCAGGTCTTTCAGTGCTCTGTCAAACTCTTCACGCTGTATCATATCTCCCATTTCATCTTCATCTACATCCTCTTCCATTTCTATAATATTGTCCTCAAGTACATTGCCCTTATATAGGCCCTCTATATACTCCCTCCACCTTTCTGCTTTCCCTTCTCTGCTTAGAACTGGGTTTCTATCTGAGCTCTTGATATTCATACAAGTGGTTCTCTTTTCTCCAATGGTCTTTTTAATTTTCCTGTAGGCAGTATCTATCTTACCCCTCATGAGATAAGCCTCTACATCCTTACATTTGTCCTCTAGCCATCCCTGCTTAGCCATATTGCACTTCCTGTTGATCTCGTTTTTGAGACTTTTGTATTCCTTTTTGCCTGCTTCATTTACTGCATTTTTATATTTTCTCCTTTCATCAATTAAATTCAGTATTTCTTCTGTTACCCAAGAATTTCTACTAGCCCTTGTCATTTTACCTACTAGGTCCTCTGCTGCCTTCACAACTTCATCCCTCAGAGCTACCCATTCTTCTTCTACTGTATTTCTTTCCCCCATTCCTGTCAATTGTTCCCTTATGCTCCCCCTCAAATTCTGTACATCCTCTGTTTTAGTCAGTTTATCCAGGTCCCATCTCCTTAAATTCCCACCTTTTTGCAGTTTCTTCAGTTTTAATCTACAGTTCATAACCAATAGATTGTGATCAGAGTCCACAGCTGCCCCTGGAAATGTCTTACAATTTAAAACCTGGTTCCTAAATCTCTGTCTTACCATTATGTAATTTAGCTGAAACCTGTCATTATCTCCAGGCTTCTTCCATGTATACAACCTTCTTTTATGATTCTTGAACCAAGTGTTAGCTACGATTAAGTTGTGCTCTGTGCAAAATTCTACCACGCGGCTGCCTCTTTGATATCTTAGCCCCAATCCATATTCACCTACTACGTTTCCTTCTCTCCCTTTTCCTACCACCGAATCCCAGTCACCCATGACTATTAAATTTTCGTCACCCTTCACTATATGAATAATTTCTTTTATTTCATCATATATTTCTTCAATTTCTTCATCATCTGCAGAGTTAGTTGGCATATAAACTTGTACTACTGTAGTGGGCGTGGGCTTCGTGTCTGTCTTGGCCACAAAACAATGCATTCACTATGCTGTTTGTTGTAGCTTACTCGCACTCCTGTTTTTCTATTCATTATTAAACTGACTCCTGCATCACCCCTATTTGATTTTGTATTTATAACCCTGTATTCACCAGACCAGAAGTCTTGTTCCTCCTGCCACCGAACTTCACTAATTCCCACTATATCTAACTTTAACCTGTGCAGATCCCTTTTTAAATCTTCTAACCTACCTGCCCGATTAAGGGATCTGGCATTCCACGCTCCGATCCATAGAACGCCAGTTTTCTAGCTTCTGAAACAACGTTCTCTTGAGTAGTCCCCGCCCGGAGATCCAAATGGGGGACTGTCTTACGTCTGGAATATTTTGCCCAAGAGGCTGATAACTATGATAAATTATGTGTGGAGTACAATATTTTTATATAATCACAATAAAATCTGAATTCTATTTATTATTGTGGTTTCTATCCTGCTCAGATGGTCAGATCATTAAAAAATTCATCAACAGAGTATTAACTTTCCTGCACCAGGGTGCTATTCTATTCTCTTTTTACTGCCTCAGTTTGGACATTTCTAAAATTTGTGCCTTTCCATTTATTGTATACTTTCATTCCCATGTATTGTGGAGTCTGTGCAGAAAGATTAAGCCTATATGCAGCAACATCAAGCTTTCTTTGGTTCTAGTTTCGTAACTATGCTGGAAATTGAAAAAAGAGCTTAGGGTTATTACTTGTGAAAATAATTATTCCATATAGATATAATGAGGGAATGCTTAGTATCTTAAGATCTCTTAATAATGGCCAACTAGATCCTTTGGCATTGCACAACATATGTTTCTGATAATTTTTTTCTGCAAAACTAATATTCTTGTCGTGTTGCTAGCATTCCCCCAGAAGACAATATCATATCTCACTACTGACTCAAAGTAACTATGGTATACTATTTTTTGTGTGTCTATACTAGTGACATTGGTTAAGACTGTCATGGCAAATCCCAGGCTGTTTACTTTATTTTTTAGATAATCTATGTGTGAGGACCATGATATGTTTCTGTCTAATTGCATTCCTGCTTCATTTAGCTCCTAGCTTCTGTGCATAATGTGAATATCATTTATTTGAGACTGTTTTGTCTTAAATTGCATCAGCCGTGTTTTTGAAATATTATCTTTAAGCCATTTACATGGAACCAAACATCGAGGTTTCTATGACCTTTCCAGGAATCTTTCCTGTGTTTTTGTTTTCTACCAGTACTGATGTGTCATCAGTAAATAAAACTGGATGATATAACATGTTTCAGTTATATACCTGAATCATAACCTGGTCCATCTGGATCATCCTCTCCTCCACCAGCTTTCTTGAACAGTACAGATGGTAGTTATACTTTCAATACTTTCTCCAATTTCAAAATTATTGTGTCCTTTGTCTTCTATAACCTGTTGTTCCCACACAATCTACCCAATAGCTTCTGCTGCATCTGTCCCACATCACCTCCCTACTTATGTTCCCTCGCCTTCACTCTGTGCTTCTCTCTTCCAATGCACCCACCGGTCTTTCTTCCCCTCTCTGCTCCTCTCCTTACCCATTCCCCTTTTCTCCCCAATTTATCCCCACTTGGTGCCCCACAGCTTTCAGATGCTGTGCCAGGCAGCATTGTCCTGCTGCCATCTAGACCCTGCGTGCTCTGTCAGACAGTAATGTTCCCTCACCACACCTGTACCCTGCTATATCTACCCCTTTTGTGCCCCATTAAGGATTGCTACTTTCAATCAGTGTGAGTGTTGCATTGTCGCTGGAGCAGTCCGAGACAGTGGTTATGTGTGGATGATGTGCGCTTGCTTGTGTTGATGTGTGTTTTCTTTTCTGAAAAAAGACTTTGGCCAAACTGAAAATGAGTAACATTCTTCATTGTGCTTGTCTGCAACTCAATGTGTGATCTTTATGGTAGATAGAAAATGCAATACCTGCATTCATCATTGTCTTATCCTCTGGGTAGGCCAGATTTACCCGTAAAAGTGTCACTGCTGTAAATTTTGCTTTTTGTATCCTTCTGTGTATACTTAGTGATATGAGGTCCTCTGCTTAGAAAAAGGAAACAGATTAAGAGGAAAAAGAAAAATGAGTAATACAGTTAAGAAATGGAAGGGCAGGGGGGGGGGGGGGGGGGGAGAAGATGAAGAAGATTTAGTTAGAGAAAGGGAGGGCATGCTGAAAATAAGAAGGTTAGAACAGTAAAGCAAATAATGAGATGCAATAGAGATGATGACGATGATAAAAGGGGAGGTGTTACTGGAAGCTAAGTTCATAAGGTTGTTGGGATGCAAAGATGTGTGTGAGGAAGAGTTCCCATCTCTGGATTCCGTAAAAACCAGTACCTAACCAGATACCCAAACATCTAATGTGTTGTTGTTACCCCAGGGGGTCCACAACTCTGTTGTGGATACGTGCATAGTGAGCACGGGACCCCGAGCTAATGGGGCCATCCTTCCTTTCCGGGCTGCATCACTTCCCTTTCCGCATCCTTCCCCATCCCCCATCCGCCATCTTGGCCCCCCCCCCCCCCTCACCCCTCCCCATCGCAACTTTCATTCCCTTTATTCCCCTCTGGGTGTATGTTTAGTGCCTACGTCCGGAGTCGGAAGCTCGAAATTGTAACAAATTCTTTGCTTTCTCCACTTGCAAGTATTTGCCCTTCCTTTGTCCTTCTCTTTTCCTTACCTCTTCTCTTTGCCCTTTTCTCCACTGCAGTGTTTGAGAACTCTCTTCTTTCCTTTCCCTTTCTCTTTTTCCCTCCCTGTACATGTCTGAAGGCCGACCCATGCATTTCCATATGTAGCCGGTGACGGGGTAACGCGTAATTCCCCACCCCGGGTAGACAGGTAGGACACGTACGTACCCCCTGGTAATGGACAGGCCCAGGGAGGGGTGATTACCTGAGCTGATACCTTCCGAAAGTGCCGATTGGTCCCTCCGTCCGTTTGTCGGGAGGTGTGACCTGAGGTGTGAACAATCACATAAGGTGGGAGTGCCAACAGAGAGGGCCCTCACAAGGAAGGAGCACTCCATCGGAGAAGCCGGTAATCATGGGGGATACTTTCACAATGGTTTCACCATCTTCTACTATGTCAGCTCACAAGCGTAAGTTCAATGAGTTTCAGCCACAGACAGTCCTTCCATCATTGCCAAAGTTCCTTGTTGTTTCTCGGTCTGACGAAGGTCACATCTTCTCCACGGTCAACCCTTTCATTATTCAGAAAGGTGTCGATGCAATTGCAGGTCCTGTAAAGTCTTGTTCCAGATTACGAAATGCCACCTTGTTGTAACAAACAATCAGTGCCCTCCAGGCACAAAAATTGCTGCATACTTCACTGCCACACACCTTCCCTGTCTGGGTGGAACTGCACCGTACTTTAAATTCATCATGTGGGGTCGTTTATAGACGCTCCCTCACGCACCTGTCTGACCAGGGTGTAACGGCCGTTCATAGTCATGAAAAGGGTTGACATGAACCCCATTCCAACCTGCACTGTCTTCTTGACATTTGACAAAGTTCAACTCGCATCGAAAATCAAAGCAGGCTATGAGATAATATCCGTTCGTCCTTACATCCCAAACCCTAAGCATTGCTATCGATGTCAGCGGTTCAATCATACCAGCCAGTACTGTTCCAATCCGGCCAAATGTGTTACGTGTGGCAAGGATGCCCACGAGGGTGCTTGTCCAGCTACATCCCCTCGTTGCATCAACTGTATGGGTGACCACGCTGCTTCCTCTCGAGATTGCCCCATTTTTAAAGATGAAAAGCTCATTCAGGAAATCAGGGTGAAGGAAAAGGCGTGAACCTTTGCTGCTCGAAAATTATTCGCCAGTCGACAGCCCACCGTGCCTCAGACAGGAAAATACAGCACTGTCCTTGCCTCTCCTCGGCCAACAAAGGAGGCAGCCATGCAGACTTACGATCTCACCTATAGTTCCACGGTCGTCAGATCGGCCAGCGAAATGATCGCCCGTTCAACCTCCCCACTTTCGCCTGCTCACTCTATGGCTCACCCTTCTTCTGGTTCTGCTGAATCTCAATTCCAAAAAAGAGCATACTCGTAAAGATTTTTTATGTACCCCAACTTCACAACCATCGGTTCCTCCTTCATTTAAACATCATGTTTCCAAGAAGGCTAGTTAGAAACCCAGTTCATCTCCTTCTCCGATAAGGCATGTCTCATCTACTGTGCCATCTGGCGGTAATCGCCCTCGGCCGTCTTCTGTGTCGCCGAGGCGCACTACTGGCGGCTGATCAACCGGCCGATTGCTGGAGTCGATGATGAGGTCTCACACATTACAGATGTTATTCTTAAAGCTGCGGAACGTTCAATACCACGCATCTCAGAATTGCACCGGCGCCCCCCAGTTCCTTGGTGGAATGAGGAATGCCGTGACACAATACATGAGCGGCGACGTGATCTACGTGTTTTCCGCCACCATCCTACTTTGGCCAACTGTGTCCGCTATAAGCAGTTCCGTTCGCGATTCCGTCGCGTCATTCACGATAGCAAGAAGGCAAGCTGGAAATTCTTTATTAGCTCATTTAACACCTTCACTCCCTCCTCAGAAGTTTGGAGTCAGATTCGATGGTTATCAGGCGTGCCCATTTTCTCCCCGGTCTCTGGGCTCACAGTCGCGCATGATACATTAGTGGATCCCGTCGCAATTTCTAACTCATTGGGTCAACACTGTGCTGGGATTTCGAGCTCTTCAAATTATCCGCCAGCGTTTCTCCCAAAGAAATGTGCAGCGGAAGTGCAACCTCTTGTTTTCTCCTCTCAAAATTGCGAAAGCTATAATACTGTTTTCTCCATGCGGGAACTCCAACATGCACTCTCTTCCTCTCGCTCCAGGACCAGATGGTATCCACGTCCAAATGTTGCTGCATAGTCTGCGTTACCTCCTTCACCTTTATAATCGAATTTGGACCGACAGAACTTTTCCCAGACGATGGCGGGAAGCTATCGTCGTTCCTGTTCTGAAACCTGGAAAGGACAAACATCTCCCCTCTAGCTAGCGCCACATTTCTCTCACGAGTAGTGTATGTAAGGTTTTGGAGCGTATGGTAAATTGCCATTTAGCTTGGTGGCTGGAGGCCCGCAGTCTTTAAACACCTGCCCAAACGCGGTTTCTGAAAGCATTTTTCTGCAGTTGACCACCTTGTTGCTCTCTCCACTTATATCATGAACAATTTTCTCCAGAAACGCCAAACAGTAGCAATATTTTTTGATCTGGAGAGAGCATACGATACCTGTTGGAGGACAGGCATCCTCCGCACACTGTTCTCTTGGAGCTTTCGATGCAGTCTGCCCCTTTTTCTTCGCGTATTTATGGCTTAGCGTGTATTTAGAGTGCGGGTGAACACTACTCTCTCCCGTACTTTCTCCCAAGAAAACGGGGTACCCCAGGGCTCCGTGCTGATTGTTGTACTGTTTGCTATTGCCATAAATCGTATTATGGATTGTCTCCTTCCTATGTCTCGGGTTCCCGCTTTGTGGACGATTTTGCGATCTACTACAGCTCTCAACAGACCAGCCTTCTTGAACGACGTTTTGAAGGATGTCTCGAACGCCTCCACTCTTGGAGCATCGAAACAGGCTTCCGCTTTTCTCCCAGTAAGACCGTTTGTGTTAATTTTTGGCGTCGTACGAAGTTTCTTCCACCCAACTTACATCTAGGACCTGTCAACCTTCCGTTTTCGGACGTCGCTAAATTCTTGGGTCTTATGTTTGACAGAAAACTGTGCTGGTCCTACCACGTTTTCTATCTTTCGGCTCGCTGTTGGCGATACCTCAACACCCTCCGTGTCCTGTATGGTACCTCCTGGGGAGCGGACAGAGTGGTCTTTCTCCGCCTGTATCGTGCCTTAGTGGTCTTGAAATTAGTCTATGCAAGCATAGTTTACTCCTCTGCACGGCCGTCTATTCTTCGTCATCTCGACTCTATCCACCACCATGGATTACGTTTAGTGTCTGGAGCTTTTTACACCAGCCCTGTGGAAAGCCTTTATGCTGAGACTGCTGAACCTCCGCTGTCCAATCGGCGAGCAGTCCTTCTGAGTCTTTATGCTAGCCATCTGTCTTCCATGCCTGCTAATCCAGGCCATGACATATTTTTCGTCACCTCCTTTGATGTAGGGTATGCAGACCACCCCTCCTCCCTACTACCACCAGGAGTCCGCTTCCATCAACTGCTCCATTCTCTTTCCTTCCGCTTTCCTAAAACCTTCTTGACAAGTTGGGGAACAGCACCGCCTTGGCTCCATCCCCGGATTTACCTGCTCCATGACCTTTGTCAATTTACCAAGGATGCTACCCCTTCACTTGTTTATCATTGGGCATTTGCTGCTCTATGTGCACAAATGAAGGCAGCCACATTCATTTACACTGATGGCTCGAAAACATCGTTAGGTGTAGGGAGTGCCTATACTGTTGGCGACACCCCAAATCAATTTCGCCTTCCTGACCAGTGTTCGGTTTATACTGCGGAGCTTTACGCTGTTCTCCAGGCTGTCCACTATATCTGCCACCATCAGCGGATACAGTATGTTATCTGTTCACATTCACTTAGCTGTCTCCTCAGTCTGCTCAGTCTCCAAACTCTCTACCCTGTCGACCCTCTGGTCCACTGGATTCAGGACTGTCTGCGCTTGCTCCACCTGGGGGGCGTCTCGGTGGCGTTCCTCTGGCTCCCGGAACACGTTGGTATCTGTGGAAATGAGGCGGCCGATATAGCAGCCAAGGCTGCAGTCTTTCTTCTTCGGTCAGCTATTCAATCGATTCCCTTTGCCGATCTACGGAGTGTTTTATGTTGTCGTGTTGTTCTTTTATGGCATGCACATTGGTCGACACTTCCCCCTAATAAATTGCAGAACGTGAAAGCTCTTCCCTGTGCTTGGATCTCTTCCTCCCGAACACGTCGTTGGGTGGAGGTAATTTTAACTAGACTCCGGATAGGGCACTGTCTTCTTAGCCATCGACACCTTTTAAGCGGCAATCCTCCCCCACTCTGTCCCCACTGCTCTCAGCTGTGGACGGTAAGACACCTTTTAATTGAGTGCCCCTATTTTACTCTGTTATGTGCTCGTCTACAGCTGTCTCCTGATACATCGTCAATTTTAGCAGATGACACGTGCTTGGCCGATCACGTTCTCGAGTTTATTAGTGCCAGTGAAATGACGTCGCTCATTTGAATCCTTTTTTGGGGCAACCAAGCCCTTTGTGTAGTGGATTTTTAAGCCTTCGTTCTGCTTTTACTTTCTCCAATTTTTTGGGTTTCGTTCCCATTGCTGCTGGTTTCGATTTTCGGTTTTTACTGTTTCCTAAGTCATGGACCGGGTGCTAATGACCATAGCAGTTTTGCGCCCTAAAACCAAACCAAAAAAAACAAAAAATCTAATGTGTAGTCACTGACACTGAGGTCTTTGGAGTACAGAGATCATCCTACCTGATAAGTTTCCCTGGTTGCTGGAGGTGGGAACTTATCCTCCAACACATGTCCACATACCAATATCTTAAAAAGTTTAACCTCTGTTAACATAATTGAGCCATCATTTGCATTATCATCTTTTAATTGTATTTTACACATTTTTAAAATTTATTATTGCTCATTATATTCTGTATTGTTCGTCTCCCTCCCCACTCTCTGTATCTCTTTCTCTCCTCATTTGTGTAAGCACTACTCTGTCTCTCCATATCCATTACTACTTCTTACTCTGCCATCATCTCTGTAGTGAACCAGGCATATTGGTTACTAATGTACTACCTATGATGCACTTTCCCTGGCAATGTCCCCCTTGCTTTTCTTACCCTCTTTTTGTTTCCTCATTCTCACAAAAGATTATCCCCATTTGATTAACCCACATTTCCAAGTTTCCCAACCTGCGCAAGTCCCATACTTGAGGAAAGGAGTAACAGTTCTGAAAGCTACGATAGTAATATGTGTCTATTTCCAGTAGTAATAATTCCACTCCTTAATTTAAGAACTAGTCAGCTATTTTCTCATATTTTTGTAATAGTCTTGCATGCACTGTACTTTCAGTGAAATGTATTACGTAGGAAAAGGGAGGTCATGCTGATGGATGGCTAAATTTAGAAGGCTAGTGGGATGAGACTACGTGCTGAAGAGCAGGTTATCTAAAAAGGGCTTGGTCTGAGGGATCCAGATGACCCATAGGTGCCACTAAACTCCTCCAGCAACTGCATGCCGGGTGTCCCTGAGGTGGGTAGTTCTTGGGGTCAGTTTCTGAATTTGGCCTATGTGATGGTTCTCATCCACGTACAGGGTGCAGAAAAATTGTATCACGAATTTTAACCCTGGATAGCTGATGCCAGTAGGAATGAAAATTACTAATGTTGTGTAGGGCAACAAAACACAACTTTAAAAACTATGAAAACTTGGCGTCATGTGCTCCAATTGACTGCCGGATTGCCCTGTTGCCAGATACTCTGGACAATGCATGACCTTGCATGCTTTGCCTGCCAGAAATTGTGATGTATCCAGGGCAGCCTACACACTCAGTGGTAGCGCCAGCCTTCCACTCTGGGGGCTGGAGGTGAACCAACCAACCCAACACATCCATTGTTGTTTCATGATAAGACGTACTGGAAACAAACCCTTCAACAGCTGTTAGTTAGCATACAGAAAGTCTTTTACAAATTGTGACAGCCCTGAAAAGGGCCTTTTTTGTGGCTAGGACATTGTTTACTTAAAGCAGGTGCTAGACCTGGTGACCCTCCATGCAACACAAGGTTGGTAGTGTCGAAAGGTGTTTTGCTGACCTCTTTCAAAGTTTACTGGCATTGCCTTAATGTGATTGGCGGCATGTTGAATGACATGCATTAATTCATCTTTGTCTCTAGGTGATTTGCACCTGGGTGGGTGAACTGCAACCTTGAAGAATTCCCACAGGAAACTACCGGTGGTGTGAGGTCTGGGACCACGGGGACCATGTCCTATGAGCATGTCTGCCAGTTACCTGGTCATTGAAGAGTTCATCTAAACATCCACACACAGCATGACTGTTAGGTGCAGGCGACTCATGCTGCAACCACATGCATAGCCGAATTTCCGGGGGAACACCTTCCAGCAGGCCGGGTAGCGTTTTGTGCAAAAAGTGAAAGTAATTTACCATGGAAAGTTGAGGAGGTTGGTGGACCGGCCCAATAAGATGGTCAACCACAATCCCTGCCCAAATGTTGAGCAAAAATTGTTCCTGGTGTGTGTGGATGTACATGTCGTGAGGATTTCCCCTTGCCCAGTAATGAACGTTTTGAGTGTTGCAAAGGCCAACCCAATGGAAGGTGCATTCATACAGTAAACAACACGACGACAGGGAAGTCAGGATCTCATGCAACACATCGCAGAAAACACCAGCGAAACCCTAGCCTGTGCTCATAGTCTGTGACAGGATTTAGGTCTTCAGCAAGGTGTAAAGTAAATAGATGCTGGCCATCATTCCTCAAAACCTCCCAGACTAACTGATGAGTGACCACAATGTTATGTCCGGTTGCTCAAGTACAGGTCATAGGTGTTTCCTCAATGCACTTGAGAACAGTCTCTTCAAATGCTGCATCCCCTAATGTTGGAGGTCTTCCAGCATCACCATGATATCCTGCTAACAAACCTGTTTCACCAAGTCATGGGTGAATTGCTGTAAATGTTTGCAGGTGTGGCTGATGTCTTGCTGGGTACTGTTCATCATACAACCATTGAGCTTCATGTGCATTATCGTCAGCTAGTTCATAAACAAAAACCATATCTTGCCATTCGTGAAACAAATATTGTGCCACCATACTTACTGTATGACTAAATCCTAGGCGACGTGTGTGTGCTCTGAAGTGAAGCTTAGATGTGAATGCCTCTTACATGAGGTAGAGACAAACAGCAAGACCTATTCGACACGTATGCATATGGCATTCGAGCAGTGATGGGCGAGGGACATTTGTGTGTGTGAACCGACTGTCATAGCATTGCCAGACAAATAACAAATGGCAACATGGCAATCTCATTGCCAAATGGAACATGTGGCACCAAGTTTCCATAGTTTTAAAATGGTATTTTTTTGACCTGTGTGACATCAGTAATTTTGGTTGCTTCTGGCATCAGCTATCCTGGGATAAAATTTCGCAACACAATTTTTCTCCACCCTGTATAAAGGAGCATTGTTGGGAGCATCTCAGTTATTAAACACTGTCCTGTTTGATGTTGTGTAGCTCATCTCCCTCTCCCACTGATGTACCTTCAGATACTTAAATTCAGGAATTTATTGCCACCAGATGAGAAGTAGTAGAAGCTGTTGGGTTTAAGGTCCAGCTTATCACTATCTAACTGAACATAGTGTAGTTAAGTTTAGGTAGGGCAGGAGCCGGATATGTTTGGAGATTTATAGCTGTTACCTGAGTTGCCTTACTCTGTTCTTTTCCATGGGTGAAAGACTTACACCAGAGGAGTTGTCGCAGGACGGTAGGGACACTGGTAACTCTGTGTGTAATACACTAGTCCGCAGTGACATACGATATTTAGCGAGTATGTGAGCAGTGCTGAGCCTCAATTGAGTCTTCTTAGAAGTATTCTCAGTCCAGATAGCAGTGCTTCAAAATCTCAGCCCCAAAGGTCAACATGACCAGTCAACATGCTGATCAAGAGCTGGCAAAACTTTCAAGTCAGTGTTGTCATGTGAAGGCCTGCCTGCCAGCCTGCTTGTCTTTGTGTTGGCTGTACCACATTTAAGTGCAGAGGTATACAGACAATGGCTCCTCATACAGATGAGGGTTCCTCACTTTGCTTCAGTAGTGCAGGATGTCAAGCAGTCGATCTTAATTGTTTTCCATGAAGTTCCCTTAGAGCCCCAGAGACAGTTATTCTGCGGTCAGCTCCATGGTACTGAAACCATTCACATTTTATCAATTATGTATCCAGTATAGCTCCTCTGACAACACAGATGAATCACTGTCAATCATAATTTCAAATACAACACAAAGAATAATATATTTTAAAGTGACGCTTCAGTAGCAACAATAGGATGTTGGTGCTGACCCTAATGTGCTCTCTTTGTACTAATTAGTAGTCAAGTTTTGTAGCACAGTGAGAGAGTACGATAGCTTAACCAGCAATACTACATCTGAAACCTGTTTAAAAGACTTGTCAACCTTACGTGTGTTGATGAGGTGAACTTCAGAGTTAAAGCAGTTGATTGTGAGCTATCTTAATCTGCAGTACACATGTTGTATTAGTCTCACTCAGGTATTTCAGGCCCCTTTTGATTGTTTTAATGTTTGCCATTCTGTAAGTAGATAGGAGATCTTTCTTTATTTTATCATTAAAAAAGCTGAAACCGCAAAAAGAAAGAGAGATAAAACCCCTCTTAGTGTACAGCATGAACTAGTGGTGACTATTGACATACAAAGAGTATCTTCTTCTGGCAAAACAAAAATTGTCTAAATGTATTGTGCCTTCTCGCACAAGTTCTGACAATTCTTTTTAGACATTCAGATAACTTGCAGTGTTACTCAGAGATATTTGAAGCTAATACCACAAATAGGTTTTTATGAGCAGTTATGAGTATTATACAGAATCTTTTGGCTGTCAATATCTTTTCATAAAATACTTTTCAGACAATTTTGTCCAGAAAAATTGTGCCCATATGGGTAGTGGATCTAGTGTGGCACCAATTGCTTTTGTAGTAAACAGGATTCATGCACATAAAGGTGTCCAAACTATTGCTTGGAATTTGTTTGTAACTTTTCAGTTTTTGGCATGTCCTCCAAACTGGTATCTACAGAATGTCACTTGCAGTTGTATGTTGTGGGATCTGAGGAATGTACACAAGCATTGGTTTCCAAATCCTTGAAATTAAAGGCAACACATGTCACAGCTCTAAATGATACTTTAAGTTTAGCCAGAAACAAGCATGGCTTCAAGTGACGACTGTGCAGTAGGTTCCCCCTTAGTATGCCATGTGGGATGGACAGGTCCTCAATGTTTCACTTTTGATATTATTAACCATGGACCCACTGAGACTGCAGCTGTTCTTCTTCTTCTTCTACTTCTTCTTCTTCTTTTTATATGATTAGGTGTGATTCATTTACCTGAAGATACTGTCCATTATAAGAGCTTAATGGTGACAGTTGAAGCTCAGAGAATGGCATTCATTCTTGGCCTGTTTGCAAGAAGTCTTCTCAAAATAATGGAAGCAGTCTGTGTTGAAATATAAACCAAACTCAGTGTGTTTGCAGATCATGTGTATCATAATACACTCTGGTCATAGGGGCTCACTTCAAAGAAGTACTCATCACTGAAGAAAATTCTTCTCCAGTCAATGAGATTCTAGGTTGAAGACGTGTCAGGAGACAGAGCAGGCAGCAATGAGATACCAACCTGACTATCACTAGCCATATAGCCCAACAACCAGTAGTGGTCTGATGTGCTATTTATATTCATAGCAGGACCCACTTTGGTTATCATCCATGGCATCCTCTCAGCACAGTGGTAGACAACTGTATTCTATGCCCCATTTTGTTGCCATTCATTGCATTCTGGGCTTACATTGAATCAAAATAATATCCACTCTTACATGGCAAGACATTCTATTGCTTGTCTTCATGCTTGGCAAATGTTACCTTGGCCAGCAATATCAGTGGATCTCTTCTGACGAAGAATGTTTGGAGCATTATGGACACAGCACTTCAACTGTCTTGGGATTTTGATGAGAAAGCACACCATTTGGCCATAATTTGGCATGGTATCCCTCAGGGGGATATTAAACATCTCTGTCAGCCAAGCCGGATATGGTGGCCGAATGGTTCCAGGCACTTCAGTCTGGAACCGCGCGACCGGTATGGTCGCAGGTTCAAATCCTGCCTGTGGCATGGATGTGTGTGATGTCCTTAGATTAGTTAGGTTTAAGTAGTTCTTAGTTCTAGCGGACTGATGACCTCCAATGTTAAGTCCCATAGTGCTCAGAGCCATTTGACCCATTTGAATCTGTCAGCCAAAAACCCCCCCCATGAACCATGGACCTTGCCGTTGGTGGGGAGGCTTGCGTGCCTCAGCGATACAGATGGCTGTACCGTAGGTGCAACCACAACGGAGGAGTATCTGTTGAGAGGCCAGACAAACATGTGGTTCCTGAAGAGGGGCAGCAGCCATTTCAGTAGTTGCAGGGGCAACAGTCTGGATGATTGACTGATCTGGCCTTGTAACATTAACCAAAACGGCCTTGCTGTGCTGGTACTGCGAACGGCTGAAAGCAAGGGGAAACTACAGCCGTAATTTTTCCCGAGGACATGCAGCTCTACTGTATGATTAAATGATGATGGCGTCCTCTTGGGTAAAATATTCCGGAGGTAAAATAGTCCCCCATTCGGATCTCCGGGCAGGGACTACTCAGGAGGACGTCGTTGTCAGGAGAAAGAAAACTGGCGTTCTACGGATCGGACCGTGGAATGTCAGATCCCTTAATCGGGCAGGTAGGTTAGAAAATTTAAAAAGGGAAATGGATAGGTTAAAGTTAGATATAGTGGGAATTAGTGAAGTTCGGTGGCAGGAGGAACAAGACTTTTGGTCAGGTGATTACAGGGTTATAAATACGAAATCAAATAGGGGTAATGCAGGAGTAGGTTTAATAATGAATAAAAAAATAGGAGTGGGGGTTAGCTACTACAAACAGCATAGTGAACGCATTATTGTGGCCAAGATAGACACAAAGCCCATGCCTACTACAGTAGTACAAGTTTATATGCCAACTAGCTCTGCAGATGATGAAGAAATAGATGAAATGTATGATGAGATAAAAGAAATTATTCAGGTAGTGAAGGGAGACGAAAATTCAATAGTCATGGGTGACTGGAATTCGTCAGTAGGAAAAGGGAGAGAAGGAAACATAGTAGGTGAATATGGATTGGGGGGAAGGAATGAAAGAGGAAGCCGCCTTGTAGAATTTTGTACAGAGCTTAACTTAATCATAGCCAACACTTCGTTCAAGAATCATAAAAGAAGGTTGTATACCTGGAAGAATCCTGGAGATACTAAAACGTATCAGATAGATTATATAATGGTAAGACAGAGATTTAGGAACCAGGTTTTAAATTGTAAGACACTTCCTGGGGCAGATGTGGATTCTGCCCACAATCTATTGGTTATGAACTGCAGATTGAAACTGAAGAAACTGCAAAAAGGCGGGAATTTAAGGTGATGGGACCTGGATAAACTGAAAGAACCAGAGGTTGTAGAGAGTTTCAGGGAGAGCATAAGGGAACAATTGACAGGAATGGGGGAAAGAAATACTGTAGAAGAAGAATGGGTAGCTCTGAGGGATGAAGTAGTGAAGGCAGCAGAGGATCAAGTAGGTAAAAAGACGAGGGCTAATAGAAATCCTTGCGTAACAGAAGAAATATTGAATTTAATTGATGAAAGGAGAAAATATAAAAATGCAGTAAATGAAGCAGGCAAAATGGAATACAAACGTCTCAAAAACGAGATCGACAGGAAGTGCAAATTGGCTAAGCATGGATGGCTAGAGGACAAATGTAAGGATGTAGGGGCTTGTCTCACTAGGGGTAAGGTAGATACTGCCTACAGGAAAATCAAAGAGACCTTTGGAGAGAAGAGAACCACTTGTATGAATATCAAGAGCTCAGATGGCAACCCAGTTCTAAGCAAAGAAGGGAAGGCAGAAAGGTGGAAGGAGTATATAGAGGGTTTATACAAGGGCGATGTACTTGAGGACAATATTATGGAAATGGAAGAGGATGTAGATGAAGACAAAATGGGAGATAAGATACTGCGTGAAGAGTTTGACAGAGCGCTGAAAGACCTGAGTCGAAACAAGGCCCCGGGAGTAGACAACATTCCATTTGAACTACTGATGGCCTCAGGAGAGCCAGTCCTGACAAAACTCTACCATCTGGTGAGCACGATGTATGAGACAGGCGAAATACCCTCAGACTTCAAGAAGAATATAATAATTCCAATCCCAAAGAAAGCAGGTGTTGACACATGTGAAAATTACCGAACTATCAGTTTAATAAGTCACAGCTGCAAAATACTAACGCGAATTCTTTACAGACGAATGGAAAAACTGTTAGAAGCCGACCTCGGGGAAGATCAGTTTGGATTCCGTAGAAATGTTGGAACACGTGAGGCAATACTGACCTTACGACTTATCTTAGAAGAAAGATTAAGAAAAGGCAAACCTACGTTTCTAGCATTTGTAGACTTAGAGAAAGCTTTTGACAATGTTAACTGGAATACTCTCTTTCAAATTCTGAAGTGGGCAGGGGTGAAATACAGGGAGCGAAAGGCTATTTACAGTTTGTACAGAAACCAGATGGCAGTTATGAGAGTCGAGGGGCATGAAAGGGAAGCAGTGGATGCGAAAGGAGTAAGACAGGGTTGTAGCCTCTCCCCGATGTTATTCAATCTGTATATTGAGCAAGCAGTAAAGGAAACAAAAGAAAAATTCAGAGTAGGTATTAAAATCCATGGAGAAGAAATAAAAACTTTGAGATTCGCCGATGACATTGTAATTCTGTCAGAGACAGCAAAGGACTTGGAAGAGCAGTTGAACGGAATGGACAGTGTCTTGAAAGGAGGATATAAGATGAACATCAACAAAAGCAAAACGAGGATAATGGAATGTAGTCAAATTAAGTCGGGTGATGCTGAGGGAATTAGATTAGGAAATGAGACACTTAAAGTAGTGAAGGAGTTTTGCTATTTAGGGAGTAAAATAACCGATGATGGTCGAAGTAGAGAGGATATAAAATGTAGACTGGCAATGGCAAGGAAAGCGTTTCTCAAGAAGAGGAATTTGTTAACATCGAGTATAGATTTAAGTGTCAGGAAGTCCTTTCTGAAAGTATTTGTATGGAGTGTAGCCATGTATGGAAGTGAAACATGGACGATAACTAGTTTGGACAAGAAGAGAATAGAAGCTTTCAAAATGTGGTGCTACAGAAGAATGCTGAAGATAAGGTGGGTAGATCACATAACTAATGAGGAGGTACTGAATAGGATTGGGGAGAAGAGAAGTTTGTGGCACAACTTGACTAGAAGAAGGCATCGGTTGGTAGGACATGTTTTGAGGCATCAAGGGATCACAAATTTAGCATTGGAGGGCAGTGTGGAGGGTAAAAATCGTAGAGGGAGACCAAGAGATGAATACACTAAGCAGATTCAGAAGGATGTAGGTTGCAGTAGATACTGGGAGATGAAGCTTGCACAGGATAGAGTAGCATGGAGAGCTGCATCAAACCAGTCTCAGGACTGAAGACCACAACAACAACAACAACAACAACAACAACAACTGCCAAAAACAGGCTGAAAATTGCTTGCATAAGGGCCAGAGTTGGACCAAATCATTATGGACTTGATGAATTTGTGAAGCTCTTTTTCTGGGAAAAATCATCCAATTTGTTCTAAAATTGTTGTTTATCTGTATATTTACATCAGATCCATGAATTTCTGTCCCATTTAGATAATTACTTTGTAGTCCTTCCTTTTATTTGCCTCGGGTTGTAAATGTCGGAAGCAACTATTATAGAGGGGCAGTATTCATTAGGTTCTCTTCAGAGGTGGGAATGTTTTGTGTAACCTGACAGCTAGTCAAACCTCCCTTCATCATTGACTACTATTGTGCTGTGTGGTGCTGCTCAGTTCAGAGGTATGCCGGCTTGAAACCTGGTGGTGTATGAAATTTTCGATGCCATTATTAAGCATAAATATCCTGATCATCAGCTTTTCAATCACTGTCCCAGATTAAATTCCAAACATTTTTTCGGTGTGTTACAATGTGGTGACTGTCTACATTGTTGATAGTGATCTGTCTGTCAGATGGGGACTTGAAGCTTGGTGGCCCTGTCAGTGCTAATTGAGAAGAGTAGGCTATGAATCAGTATCATGTTTCACCCCCTTTTTCTTCTCTCCTCATTATCAAATCACACACTCACACAGAAAAAAAATCACACACACACACACACACACACACACACACACACACACACACACACACACACACACACACACTCTCTCTCTCTCTCTCTCTCTCTCTCTCTCTCTCTCTCTCTCTCTCTCTCTCTCTCTCTCTCTATATATATATATATATATATATATATATATAGTCCCTTTTTCCCCCTAAGGTAAGTCTTTCCGCTCCCTTAAAACCCATATCCTTTTGTCTTTCCTTCTCCTTCCCTCTTTCCTGACGAGGCAACCATTGGTTGCGAAAGCTAGAATTTTGAGTGTATGTTTGTGTTTGTTTATGTGTCTATCGACCTGCCAGCGCTTTTGTTTGGTAAGTTTCATCATCTTTCTTTTTAGATATATATATATATATATATATATATATATATATATATATATATATATAATCGCCCCCCTGGAGAGCCAACCACAACTAAGCCATGTTGCTTTAGGCTTACTTGGCACATAGTAATCATCAGTTTAATTGGACTATACAATTTCATAGCTTTTTGTGGGATGTTTAAAATAGTCCAAATTCTTCTTCTCAAACATCCACTGATGATGATGTCTTCCACCGGTCAAAATAGCAAGTGTAACAAAACAGGAATCTTTGTTCAAACCAAATAGAAAACAAAATATGGACAAAAGAGCAAAAAGTAAATCTTCAAAAATCTCATTGTTATAAAGTGGATGGTGGTGATGGTATGGTGATGGTGAAGAGGATTGTAATATAAAAAATGGGTTCATTGCTGCCCTTCTAGTGTCAATGGTGTTAAAGGATTGATCTACATTCCCCATGAGGCATGTGAGACTATAGTTTTGTTGTTTCAGGTGACGAGTAATTTCAGAGAGTAACTTTGTAAATAAAGTGATTTGACGCGAGATGAGTTATTACTTTTTATTTATTCTTTACAGGTTACTCACACTTGTACTGCTATTAACAAAAGATGCATAACTGGTGGATGAGCTGACTAGAAAGTCCTTCTGTGCTTTCTTTGCATGAATTTCTCGTAGACTTAATTGATGTGTAATCTTCTCTGCAACTCGTATCTTTGTTTTGCTAAATGAAGGGAACTCTGTACCTTAAGCATTTGTCACCTTTTGTTCCTTATTTGTCTCTGTTTGCTGTAATGCAGAACTTCTTTTTACAATCTAGATAAGATTTGAGTGTTGATGATAATTATTAATATGTCTTTATTTATATTTTCAGGAGTGCCCGATGAGATAAAGAGGAGGTTCTTGAACGGTGTACCTCGATGTTGGAGACACTACTGTTCAGAGTGGAGAAAGAATGAAGGTTCTTAATTTTTTTTTTTTTTTGCCGAAGCTAAATTATTTACAGTTCACAATGAACTCACAATTGGCAAAACATTTTGGATTAGTCCCTCATTTCAACCTGCCAATGGGAAGGGCTTTTCGATCAAATGATACCTATACAAAGATTACTAAACTACTGCATATTGACATTTCAACACACCTCTCAAGTGTATATGAAACAAATGGCAATAGTTGTAATGGAATATTGACCTCTATTATACAGTTCATCACACTAATCATCAGTGTCAGGAATTATTCAATATGATCCATGTTGACCCTTGTGGGACATGTTGATAACACATGAAGAACTATCTGCCATTACACACCCAATATGGTAATGAAGATTTGTTTCATTTGTAGAATGTGTGTACACATCTTCCATGCACTATTGAAATCCACAAATTGTCCAAGGCTTATAAGCCCATTGGTTTCCCCCTGGGTGCAGGACACTTTCAGGCATGGCAGAGAAGATCTTTGTTGCCAGTAGCATTCCAATTTATCAGTGGCATTGAATACATCTTCAGGAAGAAACCTGGTCATAAGAATTCTGGTGTATGTGTAGCAGTGCCCTTTTACATCTTACCTATGGAGGTGGAATGTGACACAAGATAGGTAACTAATGTGTGAAAATAGACTGTACACACCTACAGACAATGGGCATGGATTGGTTAAGTTGTACATATATCTTTTTCACATATGAACTATTGTGCTAGATGGACACACTGTAGACGTACTCTGCTGTTGAGTGAAGAGACCGATGCTGCCCAACTAGACCACAGAGCTTTGGCAGAATATTGTTGGTGCTTTTGAGCTTTCCAGGTGTTGGAGTTAACTGCTGCTTAAAAGGTAGTGTCAGGCCCCAAGGAATTTTGGATGCATGTTATGATAGTCTGTCTCCCTCAAAATGGACATCAAGGGCTCTGTGTGCCAATCAGAGATGTCAAAACATGCAACTTCAGTTGTTCTTGTGGTAGCTTGTAACCTCTCTTTATGGAAGCATTGGCTGAAGATGTCTAAATCAGAAGCTGTTGCAAATTTTTGTGTTGCATAGATGTTGACCAATCATCTGCATAGCCAAGAAGAAGAAAAGAAGAGAAAAATAAAAGAAAAAAAAGGTAATGGTTCAGGTATATGTGCCAATGTTACAATCTGACGATGAAGAGAGTGAAAGTATATGACAAAATGTGTATGCAAGGAGCATGGAAATCTAATGAGTGAGTGAGTGGAATGCTATATTAAGGCAATGTAATAGAAGGCAGAGTTGAAGAGTGTGAGCTTGACAATAGGAGTGATGAAGTAAAAAACACAAATTCAATTGTTCTGTAAGTTTTACTTATTAATTATTACTATGCTATTCGAAAATTACTGGAGAAGGAGGTATATTGGGAAAGCCCTAGAGGCCTGAGAATATTCTAGCTGGATTACATCATTTTGAGACATTTTGCAAAATCAGATATTGGATTGCAAGGTGTACTCAGGTGCAGATACAGTCTTCTCACAATTTAGTAATGATGAAAAATAGACTGAAGTTTCAGAGAATTGTCCAGAACTATTAGTGGTGAAGGAAGTGGGGTTCACTGGAAGTAATGATGCATATGTGAAGTTCTGAGAGGCAGTAAATAGTGTGATAATGAATACTGCAATAGGCAGGTCAGTTGAAGAGAAAGGGATTATCTGAAAAGGACAATCACAGAACCTGGATTTAGACAAACTTAAGTATGCACAAGATAACTGTAAAGAAACATTGTGTTGCAGAAGTTATACTGGAACTGATTCATAAAGTAACTACAAAAATGTGCAGTAAGAGAGAGGAATACATCAATATAAGTCACCTAAGTGTAAAATAAACAGGAAAGCAGTCAAGCTGAAGTGAAATGACTGCAAAAAAAGTCTGAAGAAATCATAAATGAAATAGTCATGGGGTTGGACTATTCAGCATAAATAAAAGTCAATGCAACCTTTGGTGAACATAGAAGCCAAAGGAGCAAACAGTAAAGAGTGTGCAAAAGTAATTCCACTGTTCAACTTAGAGGAGTGAGATGATAGGTGGAAAGAGTAGATTAAGGCCCCTATGTGGGGTAGAATTTGTCTGAAGGCATGAAACAAGGAGGGTTAGAAGACATAGCTGATTCAATGAAGATTAAGAGTTAAACAAGTATTGGGAGACATGCAATCTAATAATGCTAGAGGCACAGTTAACATTTCCGTAAGTCGTAAAGGAAAGGGGAGGGGGGATGTCAGGGTGGTTGGGAGGTGGGAGGGAGGGAGGATTGTAAATTTGGAAGGAGCACAGATCTCTATAGAAGTCAATTAAGTATTGTGGAAAACAAGAAAAGGAGAGGATCAAAATGTTTGTGATGTGGTTCTACATAGGAATGTTATGAATTCAGTGAATTTATATGACAAAAAAAAATGTAGAGTTTCACCACAGAAACAATGACAAGAAGGGACAAAATGATAGGTTATGTGTTGACAGAGCAACAAGTAACTTCCATCATACTTGAGGGAGCTATAAAAGTAAGAACTTCAGGGCAAAGCAGAGACTGGAATATGTCTAGAAAATAATTGCGTGTTTTACACTGTGAGGTGAAGTAGTTGGGATAGGATAAGAGTTCAACTTCTTTTTTAAAGTGCTTGTTCAGTGTACAGACTGAATAACATTGTGGATAAGCTCCAGTCCTCCATCTTACTCCTTTCCAAAACATTATTCCCATTATGTGCCTTTCAACACTTAGTTTGCAGTGTGGCATCAGCACAAATTCCAAATAACATCTCTCTCCATGTAAAGAATGTCAAACTAAATACTTTTTATCCATCTAAATTTCCAGATTGTTATTTTATTGAGAAAACAGTTTTGGTGGTACATTATGACATATTTAGGCACCATTCCCACCTCTGGTCTGATCAGAATAGGGGCCTGTATTCAATGACTGGCATCTGTAGATTTGTGATCAATGAACACTTCAAACATCTGCTGACTGTTAAATTGTACAGTTTAGACAGTCTGTACTGAGAAGACAAGGTCCCTCAACCATCTGTGAGAAGATGGATGTATAGTCTTCCTCTCCATGTGTTATTATAGGGTTCAAATGCTCCATCTTGTGGGTTGTGTGTATGATATTCTGTATGTGTCTGTCTTTTTTGCATTAGAACTGAAGGCCCACTCATTGTTCTTCACTACTCAACATTTGTCCTAGTCTCAGGGTAGTGAGTCATGTTTCTTTGTCAGTAAATATATCCATTTGAAATTGGACCTTTCCCTATCACCTATAGCTCTGTAAAATATTCTGCAGGCCTCCATTATTGTGGTCAAGGCTGAGAGATGGATATCTTAAACTAGACTGACTTCTTTAGTCTTCATGCAGTACTTCTATCATATTCTAAAGCTGCTCTCAGTCTGGTCAACATTTTACAGTATGTGCTTCTGAGTGTTAAAACTATTCATCTCATCTTTTCCTCATTTCTGTGATTAACCTAGTGTCTAACTAGTCCCATATAGAAAACTGAAGATTTACATGAATGACACTGATAATTGTTTCCTAAGGAGTTAATGTATCTCATTACTTTTACCTACCTCCACTTTGCAAATAATCATCATCATCAATGTTCTGCCAAAAGCCAGGTTTTCATATGGTAGTTCTCCAGGCTGTCCGGTCTTTTGCAATCTCTTCAGATCTGCATAATTTTCTCTTCCTTTTATGTCATTTGTCATCTATTATCTTCCATCTCCTTCTTCCTCTGTCTTCTCCCACAAACCTATCTACATCTACATCAACATCAACATCTACATCTACAACCATACTCCGCAAGCCACCTGACAGTGTGTGGTGGAGGATACCTTGAGAACCTCTATCAGTTCTCCCTTCTATTCCAGTCTCATATTGTTCGTGGAAAGAAGGACTGTCGGTATGCCTCTCTGTGGGCTCTAATCTCTCTGATTTTATCCTCATGCTCTCTTCGTGAGATATACGTAGGAGGGAGAAATATATTCCTTGACTCCTCCGTGAATGTATGTTCTCGAAACTTCAACAAAAGCCCGTACCGAGCTACTGAGCGTCTCTCCTACATAGTCTTCCACTGGAGTTTATCTATCATCTCCATAACGCTTTTACGATTACTAAATGATCCTGTAATGAAGCACGCTGTTCTCAGTTGGATCTTCTCTCTCTCTTCTATCAACCCTATCTGGTATGGATCCCACACTGGTGAGCAGTATTAAAGCAGTGGACAAACAAGTGTACTGTAACCTACTTCCTTTGTTTTTGGATTGCATTTACTTAGGATTCTTCCAATGAATCTCAGTCTGGCATCTGCTTTACAGACGATCAACTTTATATGATCATTCTATTTTAAATCACTCCTAATGCCAATTCCCAGATAATTTATTGAATTAACTACTTCCATTTGCTGACTTGCTATATTGTAGCTAAATGATAAGGGATCTTTCTTTCTATGTATTCACTTCTTTCTATGTATTCACTTGTCTACATTGAGATTCAATTGCCATTCCCTGCACCATGCGTCCATTCGCCACAGATCCTCCCGCATTTCAGTACAATTTTCCATTGTTACAACCTTTCGATATACCACAGCATCATCCAGAAAAAGCCTCAGTGAACTTCTGATGTCATCCAAAAGGTCATTTATGTATATTGTGAATAGCAACGGTCATACGACACTCCCTTGTGGCACACCTAAAATCACTCTTACTTCGGAAGACTTCTCTCCATTGAGAATGACATGCTGCGTTCTGTTATCTAGGAACTCTTCCATCCAATCACACAATTGGTCTGATAGTCCATATGCTCTTACTTTGTTCATTAAGCGACAGTGGGGACCTGTATCGAATGCCTTGCGGAAGTCAAGAAACACTGCATCTACCTGCGAACCCATGTGTATGGCCCTCTGAGTCTCATGGATGTACAGTGCGAGCTGGGTTTCACACGATCGTCTCTTTCGAAACCCATGCTGATTCTTACAGAGTAGATTTCTAGTCTCCAGAAAAGTCATTATACTCGAACATAATACGTGTTCCAAAATTCTACAACTGATAGATGTTAGAGATACAGGTCTATAGTTCTGCACATCTGTTTGATGTCCCTTCTTGAAAATGTGGATGACTTGTGCCCTTATCCAATCCTTTGGAATTCTATGCTCTTCTAGAGACCTACTGTACACCGCTGCAAGAAGGGGGGGCAAGTTCCTTCGCGTACTCTGTGTAAAATGAAACTGGTATCCCATCAGGTCCAGCGGCCTTTCCTCTTCTGAGTGATTTTAATTGTTTCTCTATTCCTCTGTCATCTATTTCAATACCTACCATTTTGTCGTCTGTGTGGCAATCTAGAGAAGGAACTACAGTGCAGTCTTCCTCTGTGAAACAGCTTTGGAAAAAGGCATTTAGTATTTCAGCAATTAGTCTGTCATCCTGTGTTTCAATACCATTTTGGTCACAGAGTAACTGGACATTCTGTTTTGATCCACCTACCGCTTTGACATAAGACCAAAATTTCTTAGGATTTTCTGCCAAGTTAGTACATAGAACTTTACTTTCGAATTCATTGAATGCCTCTCGCATAGCCCTCCTCACACTACATTTGGCTTCATGTAATTTTTGTTTGTCTGCAAGGCTTTGGCTATGTTTATGTTTGCTATGAAGTTCCCTTTGCTTCCGCAGCAGTTTTCTAACTTGGTTGTTGTACCATGGTGGCTCTTTTCTGTCTCTTACAATCTTGCTTGTCACATACTCATCTAACACATATTGTACGACGGTTTTGAACTTTGTCCACCAATCCTCAACACTATGTGTACTTGATACAAAACTTTTGTGTTGAGCCATCAAGTACTCTGAAATCTGCTTTTAGTCACTTTCGCTAAGCAGAAAAATCTTCCTACATCTTTTAATATTTGTATTTACAGCTGAAATCATTGATGTAGTTACCACTTCATGATCGCCGATTCCCTGTTCTGTGTTAACTGTTTCAAATAGTTTGGGTCTGTTTATCACCAGAAGGTCTAATATGTTATCAACATGAGTCGGTTCTCTGTTTAACTTCTCAAGGTAGTTTTCAGATAAAGCACTTTAAAAAATTTCACTGGATTCTTTGTTCCTGCCATCCGTTATGAACATTCGAGTCTCCCAGTCTGTATCTGGTAAATTAAAATCTGCACCCAAAACTATAACATGTTCTTCAGGTGCTCAGCCACAACAGCTCCTGAGCCAGGGGGCCTATAGAGACATCCAATTACCATGTCTGAGCCTGCTTTATTCATGACCTTCACCCAAATTATTTCACATTACGGAACTCCGTCAATCTCCTTCGATACTATTGGACTTCTCATCATGCCTCCCCCTTCACTGTCTAGCCTGTCTCTGCGGTATACAGTCCAATCTGAGTTTAGAATTTCATTACTGTTTACGTCTGGTTTCAGCCAACTTTCTGTCCCTTGTACTATGTGGGCATTGTGACCATTTATTAATGACAGCAGTTCTGGGACCCTTCTATAGACACTCCTGCAGTTTACAATTAGCAGATTAATATTGTTATTCCCTGTTGCATTTTGCCTACTCCTACGTTGCCACATCTCAGGAGGCATCTTGTCGGGCCTAGGGAGGGAAACCTCTAACCTAAATACCCCACATGTGCACTCCACCTGTAGTCCGCTACCCGTGTGGCCACTTCATGCGTGTAGTGCATGCCTGACCTATTCTCCACCCGATATCGGACGTCGAGAAATTTGCACCCCAGATCTCTGCAGAATCATCTGAATCTTTGGTTTTAGCCTTGCACTCAGCTCCAAACCAGAGGACCGTGATCAGTTCTGGGACCGACACTACAAATAGTTAGCTCAGATTCCACCCCGTGAGCGAGGCTTTCCACCTTCACGATCTCCGCCAACTGCCTGTATGAACTGAGGATGACCTCTGAACCCAGACGGTAGGAGTCATTGGTGCCAACATGAGCAACAATTTGCAGTCAGGTGCACCCACTGCTCTCTATCACCGCCAGCAGAGCCTCCTCCACATCTCAGATGAGGCCCCCCCGGCAAGCAGACAGAGTGAACACTGGCCTTCTTCCCTGACCTTTCCGCTATTTCCCTAAGGGGCTCCATCACCTGCCTAACGTTGGAGCTCCCAATCACTAATAAACCCCTCCCCCCGTGTGCCTGCTCAGACCTTGCTGAAGGAGCGGCCACATGTCCACTCACAGGCAGAGCAGGTGATGCCACACGGCCAGCCTCCACATTGACCCTCCGCCTCGTGCGCCATGAACACCGCTGAACCTGCCACTCCCCTTGGGGAGAGGATGGCCCAACCGTGCCCGGTACCTGTGAAGATGTCTTGACAGCAGTGACAATGGGTGAAGCATGTAACACCTGTGGTGTACCATGCAATGCACCAGACTCCCCACTGCTGCTACACTCAGAGGCAGCAGCCTGAAGATGGCTGACCGTTGCTATCAACACATTCAGCTGTTTGCGAACAGTGGCCAGCTCCTCCTGCATCCATACACAGCAGTCACACATCCTATCCATCATAAGAAATCAATTTACTGTAGAGAGTTAATCAACTTTTAACTAGACTGCTAATTCACTAAAGGTGGCTGATATTTGACTAAACTGTTGTTACTATACACTTCTTGTAGAAAACAATGAAAATAGCACTACCTGTCTCTGGACGGTATTCAAAACAAGGACTAGCACTACTGGCACTGTGGCTGACTAAAGGGACTCTCTCTGACTGTATTCAAAACAAACACGAAATCGTTGGGACACTATTAGTAGCACTCGTCAATTAAAGCTTCGTAAAAGCAAAAACACACAGAAGAAGTGACAAGTAAGAAAATTACAGTTAATACTTAAATTAATGTAGCTAACTGCACAGCAGACATGACACAGACGGCTGTTATGACAACCCAATCTGTCCAAATCATCAATTAGCAAGCACTCCCTTCTCATTGAATGTCCCAACCAGTTCTATTTCCTTTCTCTTAAAACCTTCAGCAGACATGTTCTCTCGCCAACCCTTTCCAGTACTCCTTCATTACTGACTCTTTCCATCCAGCTTATTCTCTCCATTCTCATCCACATCCGCATCACAAATGCTTCTAATGTTTTTTCATTCTCTCGTCACAGTGTCCATGTTTCTGTCCTATATAGTGCCACACTCCAGACAAAACATTTGCCAAGCCTTTGCATTAGACCTTTATCTCATTTGCCAAATTTGCATTCCCAATTCTACATAACTATCTCTGGAATCCCAGCTTTATTATGTACTGTGTACTTCCTGTATCTCCTAGAACCCCATATCATAATACATTTTATACTATACACAAGAATAGAATCAAATGGCCCATGAAAGAACATAATTTTATATGGAAAATATTGAGGAGTGAACTACGCATCAAACAAATTTATTCAAGATAAGAACTCCATAACCAAGTCAGATACTATCTGAAGATAGGCTCATCCTGTCTATTAATGTCTGGATACAAAAAATAACTTTTCTTTGCTAATCTTCTCAATTCACCAGGCAGACCCAATGCCTGTTTGTGTCCTTCAAATGGATCTGGTAGCTCATATCTCACTCCAGCTGACTTACAACCGATGTTCAGCTTTTTGTGGATGCACAGTGACCACTAAACTTCAGATTTAAATGAGTGTCTGGTGCATGTAGTGGGGGATTGGAATGTGTACAACATCTAAGAACCACAATTGTAAAAAACTTTATCTACATCATGAGATGTGTCACCTAAATCCCTTCTTGGTTTCCTCCACTTCCATGAGATTCCCACTGAGTGACATCCTTCAGACACCCCCCACCTCCCACCTTCCACTTTACCGTATTTGTCTGATGTCTGGCAAATTCTTTTCTAGTCCTGTGTTATGATTATGGACTTCCCCTTTGCTATCTTGTTCTATCTTTTTCCTGATGACTGCTGGCCATTTTCTGTATATCCACAAGATACTCTCCCTGCAAGGCACGTTTTACACAATTTGCACACCAATAAGTTCATTAGTGAGGCATAGTGGACTACTCAGGTTTTTTTTCTTTTTTTTCTCTTCTGTATTATTTCATTGTGAGCTGCTGAATCAGGAAGTATTTGAAGCTGGTGCTTTTGGTCTCCTCTTGAGCGACTAAGGAGAGATGACATTGATAATTTCTATAGGCATGTCTGTTGTGACTAAAGTCTGACAGTGGTCTTTGCATTTTCACAAGGCTCCCTCCCCCCATTCCACCCATGCATTTTCCTTTTCCTCTTATTTACCCCTCATTGACCACACACAAGCACACACTAGAACAGAATGTCCTAGTAATTATTAAGACAAGAACTTTATAAAATTGAAACCATCAACAGCGGCATATTGTGTCACACAACATATTCATCTCCAGTGTAATTGTAAGATTTGATTATTTAAACTATGAATACATTTGAATCACATTTCAGACACACATTTGATTTTTAACCCATCAGCTGTATTACAGGTGCTCTACTTTTATTTTTCAGAATTATTTGTTAAAGAAATGAAATTATGTACATGTTTTATTTTTATCACAAATAAAATCATAACTAAGAAACAGTACACTGCTAAAAAGTACCATTACACAGCATGTGTTTTTGTGTTGTAGCAAATACCAGCAGAATCTGGGACCCAGAAACACTAAGAGAAGCAGGAATTAAAACGAGCAGAAGTGGTCGCCCGCTGCTCCGCTGTATGAAACACTGGCTAGGTAGTAACATTACACTCATTTACATCTCTTTGTTGATCATAAACAACTTAATGATAGATATTCAGAGTTACGTTACAGTTTCAACAAACATTATTCCTCAGATTCAAATTTTTGTTGTCTTGGGGTAAGCGTTAAATACCTGTGGCTTTTGAAGCTGTAGTAAATGTCCTCATAGTAAATATTTCACTCTTCAGTGGAGTGTGCTCCGATATGAAAATTGGTGACAGATTAAAACTCTGTGGAGGACTCAGACTTGCACTGGGGACCTTTGCCTTTCATGTGCATGTGCTCTGCTAACTGAACTTCCCAATAAAAAGTCATTTGTGCCAATAAATGTCTTTCAGCAAGATTTTTGTCTGTTTCTGTTAATCTCTCTCTCTCTCTCTCTCTCTCTCTCTCTCTCTCTCTCTCTCTCTCTCTCTCTCTCTCTCTCTCTCACACACACACACACACACACACACACACACACACATCTGCAGTCTCAGAGAACTGGAACCACACTGCGAACAGCAGCGCCAGTGCATGATGGGAGTGGCAACTGGGTGGGGGCAAGGAGGAGGCTTTGGCGGGTAGGTGAAGGGATAGATAGTATGGTGAGAGTGGCAGACAGTGAGGTGTTGCAGTTTAGATGGAGGGTAGGAGAGAAGGTGCAGAGAGGGGAGGGGATAAGTAGCAGAAAGGAGAGGAACAAAAGAAATGAAAACATATTAAAAGGCTGGGTGTGGCGGTGAAATGACGGCTGTGTAGTGTAGTGCTGGGATGGGAACAGGGAGGAAGCTGGATGGGTGAGGACAGTGACTTCCCGCCACAGCCTCCTCATTGCCCCCACCCAGATGCCACTCCCATCATGCACTGGTGCTGCTGTTCGCAGTTTGGTTTCAGCTCTCTGAGACTGCAGATATATGTGCAAGTTGCGTTTATGCGCGTCTGCGCATGTGTGTGCGCGCAGGTGTGTGTGTGTGTGTGTGTGTGTGTGTGTGTGTGTGTGTGTGTGTGTGTGTGTGTGTTTTTTTGTGTGTTTTTGTGTGTGCGTGTGCGTGTGCTGCTGACAAAGGCCTTTTTGTCCGAAAGCTTTGATTGTGTGAATCTTTTTATTGTGCCTATCATGACTCAGCATCTCCGCCAGATGGTGAGTAGCAACTTTCCTTCACTTGTATTGTTATATATAATATTCATAGTACTAAAATAAATGTCTTTCAGAAACATTTTCCTCTGTTTCTGTTCACATTTTAACTATTCTACATACATCTGTTCTTATACATAATGTTCTTTGTGCAGGTGAGGATTCTGCCTCATATATTGAGAAGAAGTTGAAGAGAATGAGACAAGAGTAGGAGAACATACTATACAGGTATGAAGTAGATTATTAAAACATCCTTAAAGTCATGCAAAGTAATTTGGCCACAAAATTTGTTTGAAGCAGAAGTTCTCATTAATCTGTCCAACTCTCAAAGCTCTCTTTCTCTGGATTTAATTTCAGGATTGTACCTTGATTTTTGGATCTGCTCAGTATCATAGACATGCAAGAACTGTTTCCATTTTACACTAGTAAAGTTGTGCATTATCAGAAATGATTGCTTCTGGATTGCCAACATGTGGAGTGTATTATTTAATAATTTGTAATGTTGTCACTGTACTAGTGGCACTTTCCAAGATATGTAAGTTGACCTATTTTGAAAATAGCTCTCATATTGCAAAAATGTGTTTAACACCTGCACAGCCCCAGGGAAGGGGCCCATTTAAAGTCAATGGCAAGTGTTTGTAGGGGTTTCTTGGCAATGATTAGGTGTAGCTCATATTTGAAGCCATGGTTCAAAGGTTTAACGTTTTGACAGACTAGGCATTTATGGATAATCCATTATACTCTCCTTTGGAGGAAAGGAAAATAGCAGTAGACCTTGATTTTCCCTGCACATTTGGCCACTCCAAGATCCCCAGTGCAATGAAGAAGAAAGCTTAATGGTTGGTGGTCACAATATGATTTGGTGTGATTACCAACAAAACAATGATGGAATTTCCTAAAAATGAACATAATTGTGAGAACTTCTAATTCAGTGGCTGTGTAGGCTCATTAGCAAATGGTATTGTACAGACAGATCATCTATTGTAAATATGTATGATTTTGAAGAGATAATCTCCCAACCTGGTGAATGAAGCACCAGTTGTCAAACAAAAATCCTGATAAATATCCAGTTTGTACAACAATTGTGAATTAGCTAGCACATCTTTGATCTTGATGAAAGCAGATTGGCACGCTTCTGACAAAATTTATGATATCTGTTTGTGTAGTAAGTTTAGTAATGGTTCTGTATTTATTAGTTGGCCTGGGATGAAATTACACTAGAAGTTGGCTGGGATACTGGAAAGTAATGAACTGTTTGTATTTTTGTTGCAGTTAGGATACCTTGAGGCATAATAATGTGCCCCAAGAAATTTATTCTTTCACTACCGAATGGCAGTCAACAAATTTTCCACATATAAAGTAATTATTTTATGAATTACAGGCCTAATACATAGTCTTGTGCTGCTGTAATCACAGCACCACTCACATTGAGAGTAAATGACGTCATTCTAAACTGGTCGCTATGACCTGTAAAAATAAAATCAGATTACTTTAGAGAGGCTCTGTCTAGAAGTTTCTGTCAGTATGGCACTTAAAATAATGGAAATGAAGTATGTGATCCCTTTGATGTTGATGAAAATTTTCTGGTCAGATTCTCACAGGATGATTATTTTATTAATTTCCCTTGTGGGCAATACCAGCTTAATACTTTTCCCAGCCCTAGCTGCAGATAACAAGAGGTTAGAAAATTGACTGTTTGATCACTTCCAGTCTATTATTACACTGGTCAACACTCATTTTCTTGCCAAGGATATTTCAGTGGCTTTAGGATGAGTTAGTGGTGCTGAGGACGAATATAGCAACCATTTATGCAGTTTGGCTCTAGTTTTTGAGATAATGCATGATTTATTCAAAAAATTAGAAAAAATTGCTAATACTGAACTCGAGCACTACAAACTACAATGAAAAAAGAAAATAATCTTTATAAATAGCTTCTATGAAAACCTGATAGGCGTTTGTCCACGTATTAAACATAATTGAAAAGTTTCTCTATAAGTATATCATTTTCCGTCCATGACGAACCTCTTCCTGCACGCTTTCCTTTTATAGGTCTCTTCAGGACAGTCACATTGCAGATTCCAGCAATAATCTGCCATCATATGCCTGTCCCATCTTCCTTTATATCTTTACTCTATTCCTTTCATATCTTGATGGAACTGCTCTCCTTGTTCCTCACTGAAATCACCTAGATTACGAGGAAATCGATCGAAGGGGCTGTGAAGGAAGTGCAATTTTATGCTCATGTTAGCTCCTAAGTTTTGAAAGTTAGTGAGCATGTTTTTGACCAGTTCCTCGTAATTGGGAGCTTTATGATTGCCCAAAAAACATTTTACAACAGCGACAAAACTGTTCCAGGCGTGGGTAATGTTGTGAAGGTTGGTACAGGAACATCGTTGCTGTGCACCACCGGTCTTCTTGCTGACTCCAAATCGGGATATTCCCACTTTCATTTTTTGAACCTATTAAAACCTTTCACATTAACAATGCAAAAATAGCAATCATCTGTATGGTTCTTCTGCTCTCGCCATACCATAGGCACTCCGAAGTTTAAGCTTTTCCTTTTTCGTTTTGTCCACTGCCGTAAGCACTCCACACAGCATTTACAAACTTTATGGGGTGCCCACGCCTTGTCTTGATCTCCAAGTTTAATTCCGAAATATGCCAGATACGCTTCCTTCACAAAAGGAGTGATATTCTTCCTGTTCTTTTGAAGAACGTATTCACCACAAATGTAGCAGAACTCATCTGGATGGTTCACGCAAAGACGGCGTGAAGAACTCATGTTTTCCTAAAACAAAATTGCACAAATACTACATATTATGCAGAACTTTCTTGTATTTGCATGTCAATCACATCCAACAAACATCATTAATTGTTTTGTGTGAAATGAATACTCACCTCTTATTTGCTACGTCACGATGAAAAGGTTCTATCTCCTTGAAGCTGCACTGCACATGTGTGTGACTTTTGACCATCACCATTTTTCTTGTTTACACTGAACGCTACCTATTGGCTGTTGCGGGGATTACCTCGGCCAACAAATGAATGTCGAGTACCGCCGAATTCAAATCTGCACAACCCTCAATATCTTCAACACACGCACCGCACAACGGGACTGAACACATGCTGACAGTGTGATGTTTGCATGATGTAATCCTCAACCACACAGATGCACTCCCTGAGCACAATTGTTTAATAAAGATAGTACAATATCACTAATTAAAAAACAGGTAGCAAATACATTACACCATATATGGACCCTGCAGTCGATATTATCCACATGAAACTCTCATTTCCACAAATAACCTATATCTCAAAAACCAGAGCCAATTTGGAAAACGTACAAATATACTCGGAATGAGTATCATAACAATATCCCATTTTCGTTCAAACTTCCCTGGCAACGAAAAAAAAATTTTATTTTGTAGAGCTGTGTTATCTGTACGTCTTTTGCTACAGCTGTCCATTTCAAACAAGGAATGGGCAGAAAGGTAGATAGAATGGTTCACATGGTACTGATGACACTACTTTTTCATCAGATACCTGAGCTCATTTCCCTGAAATATTAACTAAACATTTTCTCTGAATTTTCGTTAAATACTGAGATTCTCTAAACTTCAATTTAATATGCAGTTCAGTTTTCAGTTGAGTCAGTATTTTGGAATGCTGGTGTCATGATTTTTTTATTTTCTGTGTCAGTGAACTCTGATTTGATCACCTGGAAATTTTTTCCATAGCCTCGATGAGATGAGATTGTGCTTTACATTTATTAACATAATATATCATTTCCCCATTTAGGCATCTACTATAACCTTCTTTCCACACAAGAAATGAATATCTATTAGGCAGTCCATGAATAATGCATTTACTCTGAGCGACATGCCTATCATTTCTACATTCCTTAGCACCTGCAGAACACAGATCTCCCATTTAATTATCTGAAATTTTGTGCTGTGCCTATAGCTACTATGATCCTACAACAAATTGGGCTGGTTATTCATCAGACAAAATTTTCCAAAGATGCCTTAGGAAATAACACTTGCTGCATCACCCATGCCTCTTGTCACCTTAGCAGGTATGTCTCCCACCACAGCTTGTATAGCAGCCTGCAACAGAGTTTTCGATAATCTGATAGTATATGTTGCCATTGGGTAGATAAAGATCTACTCACCAAGCAGTGACAGGAGAACTCGCATAGAAAAAAGGTTTTACTTATGCAAATGTTTGAAGATAGTGGGTCCTTCTGGTAGAAGGGTTGAAAGAGAAGGGAGAGCGATGAAGGGAAAGTAACTGGAGAAGTTTAGGAAAAGGGGTAGAGTTCAGAAAAGTCACTTAGAGCCCTGGGTTAGGGGAGACATACCAGACAGGATGAGAAGGAAAGACTGGTTGTTTGGGACTGAACCAGATGAGATTTGAAAACCTGAGAGCTTTGAGGTGGAAAATAGTGTCTTATGCAAGAAAGGGCTTACTGCTGAAACCTCATGCATGAGTTAATAAGAGTAAAAAGCTGAGTGCATTGTATATAACAGAGGGATGCTGTGGTAGATTAAAGTCAGGTGGGTGGCAAGAATTGAGGACATAATGTTAGTTCCCACCACAGTCTGCTGACAAACTGGTGTCTGGGGGAAGAATCCAAATGGCAAATGTGGTGAAACGTGTACTGACATCACAACAGATGTTGTAGAGCATGCTATGCATCACAGTATTGTGTGTGGCTGATATACAACCTCTGCCTATGCCCTTTCATCATAACTGACAAATTGATGCTGGTCATGCCGTCATAAAAGGCCAGTATGTACACAACAACTGGTATATGATGATTTGTTTCACAGGTAGCTATCCATTTGATAGTAAATGTTTTGCCAGTTACAAGGCTAGTATAGTTGGTGGCTGGAGGGTGCATAGGGCAAGTCTTGAAGCAAGGACAGTCCCAGTCATAGGAGCTATAGGGTAGAGGAATGGATGCAGAATGAGCATAGTGTCTGACAAGGATATTACAGAGACTTGGAGGGTGACAAGAAGCTGTTCTAGGTGCAGGAGGCAAAATCAGACAGAATGGATCTCATTTCAGGGCATGATTTTAGGAAGTCATGGCCTTGTCAAAGTGGCTGATTAATAAATCCAAGATGAGGATAATACTGAGTGACAAGTGGTGTGCTACAAAGCTGTTTTTTTGAGGGATCAGCAGCACCAGGATTGGATGTGATGGCCTGGGAAATCTGCTTTTTAACTAGACTTGTGGGGTAATTAAATCCAGTGAAGGCTGAGGTGGTGGTGGTGGTGGTGGTGGTGGTGGTGGTGTACAAAGTGTCTGCATCCGATAAATATATTTGCCTTGAATGCCATGGCTGTATGGAAGGAAACATTTGACATGGAATGGATGGCAACTGACAAAACGAAAGTACTGTTGTTAGTAGTTCAGTGTGGATAGAGGTCTGTATCTGGTCATTGGTGATGATCAGATCAACATCAAGGAGAGTGGTACAGGATTTGGAATAGGAACATGTGAAATTTAATTGGGAGACAGTACTTTGAGGTTCCAGGAATTTTAACAGGTCAGCCTCACTATGAGCCCATATGGCAAATATGTCATAAATGTATATAAAGAAAACCAGGGGTTGGAGGTTTACTGATTGCAGGAAAGCACCATCCAATCTATCCATGAAAGGTTAGCATAAGTAGTAGACATCCTGGTTCCTATGGCCATACCCTTAATCTGATTGTCTGTTTTCTCCTCGGACATGAAGTAGTTGCTGGTAAGTGTAAAGTTGATTAAGGTGAGAAGGAAGCATGTCATAGGTTTGGAATCGGGTAGGCTCTGACTAAGGAAATGTTCAGGAGCAGACCGACCATAGACATGGGGGATGTTTGTATAGAGAAAGATGGCATTAGTGGTGACAAGTAAGGTGTGTGTGTGAGGTGGAATGGGCACAGATGTCAGATGATCTAGGATTTGTTGATGTCGTTAATGTAGGATGAAAGCCTTTGTACTATGGGTTGCAGCTACTGATTGACTAATTCAGAAATATGCTTTGAGGCCAGAAGGTATAGGATAGCCAGGATGATTGGCTTTGTGGATCTAAGGAAGGAGGTAAAATGTGGGTGTGCATGGTTTGGTTGGGCTAAGAAAATATATGGATTGACATATTGGTCCCTGTGAGGAGCCTGAGATTTTAACAAGGAACTGCAGGTTATTTTGAATCACAGGGACAGGTTCTTAGATGGCAGATACTGTATGTAGAGTTGCCAGACATGTGGCATAGACCTTCAGTAACATACTCCTGTCAGTCAAGTACCATAGTGGTAGATCCTTTGTTGTGAGGATAATGATGGAGTTATCAGCTTTTAGAGGACACACAACATGGAGTTCTGCAGAGAACAGGTTAAGGTCATGTTGTACGGACCTCAGGAAGTGTTGTGGAGCAATCCTGGATGTGAGGAATTCTTGTAAGGCTGATGAGGAATGATTTTGAGTTAGTGGTTGTGGATTGATTTGGGACTGTTGTCTCAACTGTTCAAGGCAGTGTTCAATGATAGATTTGCTATTGGAAATGTTTTAGGACTGACTTTCAAAGTGATATTTCCAATTGACATTACGTGTGAGGGAAAGCAGGTTCTTCACCATAGCAACATGATTAAATGCAGGTTTAGGGCTGAAAGTTAGGCACTTTGATAATAAATGTAATTCAGGAGGGGAGGGTGCTTTAGATGAGAGACTCAGAATACTGTACTGTTGCGACTGGTTGTCACAATTGGGTTATTGTAGGCCTAAGAGGCAATGGTGAAGTGAAGTGTGTGAGATGTTAAGGAGGATAGCCAAGCTCAGTTTGTAGGAGAGGAGTAGTGGTTGATGGTGTCACAGTTTATCGAGCTGCAGAGGGACAGGAGGGGGAACACAACTGTTGTGGTTTAGGAGGAGGAGGGATAGCAATTAGAGTTGAACACTGGCATGTTGTTGCAGTTTGAAGTTGGCTTGGCAGATAACACCATGGAAGGAAACATGAATGGCAGATAACTGCAGGATTTTGCAGAAGGAAAGAAATCTGGTGGAGTGGAAATTGGCAGATGAGGCACACAGTTAACAGATAAGCCAGGTAATTGCAAGAGGTTGCTTTATAAGAAGAGGCTGGTGTAGAGAATGATTACATCCAGAATCAGGGACTTTCAATGTTAGGCCTTAGGACCTTAGTTTCGATAGTGCATTTTGAAAAGAAGTGATGTAATATACACTCATGGAAATTGAAATAAGAACACCGTGAATTCATTGTCCCAGGAAGGGGAAACTTTATTGACACATTCCTGGGGTCAGATACATCACATGATCACACTGACAGAACCACAGGCACTTAGACACAGGCAACAGAGCATGCACAATGTCGGCACTAGTACAGTGTATATCCACCTTTCGCAGCAATGCAGGCTGCTATTCTCCCATGGAGACGATCGTAGAGATACTGGATGTAGTCCTGTGGAACGGCTTGCCATGCCATTTCCACCTGGTGCCTCAGTTGGACCAGCGTTAGTGCTGGACGTGCAGACCGTGTGAGACGACGCTTCATCCAGTCCCAAACATGCTCAATGGGGGACAGATCCGGAGATCTTGCTGGCCAGGGTAGTTGACTTACACCTTCTAGAGCACGTTGGGTGGCACGGGATACATGCGGACGTGCATTGTCCTGTTGGAACAGCAAGTTCCCTTGCCAGTCTAGGAATGGTAGAACGATGGGTTCGATGACGGTTTGGATGTACCGTGCACTATTCAGTGTCCCCTTGATGATCACCAGTGGTGTACGGCCAGTGTAGGAGATCGCTCCCCACACCATGATGCCGGGTGTTGGCCCTGTGTGCCTCGGTCGTATGCAGTCCTGATTGTGGCGCTCACCTGCACGGCGCCAAACACGCATACGACCATCAATGGCACCAAGGCAGAAGCGACTCTCATCGCTAAAGACGACACATCTCCATTCGTCCCTCCATTCACGCCTGTCGCCACACCACTGGAGGCGGGCTGCACAATGTTGAGGCATGAGCGGAAGACGGCCTAACGGTGTGCGGGACCGTAGCCCAGCTTCATGGAGATGGTTGCGAATGGTCCTCGCCGATACCCCAGGAGCAACAGTGTACCTAATTTGCTGGGAAGTGGCGGTGCGGTCCCCTACGGCACTGCGTAGGATCCTACGGTCTTGGCGTGCATCCGTGCGTCGCTGCGGTCCAGTCCCAGGTCGACGGGCACGTGCACCTTCCGCCGACCACTGGCGACAACATCGATGTACTGTGGAGACCTCATGCCCCATGTGTTGAGCAATTCGGCGGTACGTCCACCCGGCCTCCCGCATGCCCACTATACGCCCTCGCTCAAAGTCCGGCAACTGCACATACGGTTCACGTCCACGGTGTCGCAGCATGCTACCAGTGTTAAAGACTGTGATGGAGCTCTGTATGCCATGGCAAACTGGGTGGCACTGATGGCGGCGGTGCACAAACGCTGCGCAGCTAGCGCCATTCGACGGCCAACACCGCAGTTCCTGGTGTGTCCGCTGTGCTGTGCGTGTGATCATTGCTTGTACAGCCCTCTCGCAGTGTCTGGAGCAAGTATGGTGGGTCTGACACACCAGTGTCAATGTGTTCTTTTTTCCATTTCCAGGAGTGTATGAGGGGATTCACCATGGCAAGGTAGGATATAGGGAGTGTTATAAATAATGAGATTGGCAAGGAAAGAGAAGCAGAGGGTGGAAAAAGATTGAAAAATGGAAGAAAAAGGAAAAAATTTCTAAAAATTGGAAAAATTCGTACAAAACTTGCAAGAACAGATAATTGTTAACAAGAGGTAATGAGTGGATGAGAATTTCTCACAAGAAAAGTGGTATATGATGCAAAAAAGAATGTCTCCTTTCTACGCCAACCCCTTCATGTATTGTTTGGAGGGGGATTTCCTGGAATCCATAAGTCTTCAGACCGTGGTTTAGTTTACATACATTGATGACATGTTTGCTACTGGAATTGTGGTGAGACTGAACTGCTAAACTTCCTAGAATCTCTAAATGCTGTCTCCCAATTAAATTTCAAATTGTCCTATTCTCAGTACCATGCTACTTTACTTGATATTCATTTCATCCTCAACAAAGTCCAGCTACACACTTCTATCCACATTAATGTACTAACAAATGACAGACATTACACTTTGACAGTTGCTATCCTTCCCATGTCAAATGTTCCTTTCCATACAGCCTTGGAATTAAAGGCAAATATATTTGTTCAGATGCAGACTCTTTACAGCAGTACTCCACCATGCTCACATCTCAGCCTTGACTGGACATAAGTATTCCACCAGCCTGGTTCAAATGAAGATTTCCAAGGCCATCACATCCAATTGTGGTACTATTGATCCTTCCGAAAAATAGCTGAAGGTCACATAACTTGCCACATAGTATTATTCTGGCCTTGAATGTATTTATCAGCTACTCTGACAAGACCATGACTTCCTAAAATCACACCCCGAAATGAGATCCATTCTATCTGAGATTTTTCCCACTGCATCTAGAATAGTTTCTGGTTGCCCTCCCAAGCTCTGAAATACCCTTGTGGGATGCCATGGTCATTCTGGACTCATCTCCTTGCCCTATGGCTCCTACCTCTGTGGCCATCCATGCTGCAAGACTTTCACTATGCATCCTCCTACCACTACCCATACTAGCCCTGTAACTGGCAAAACATATAATACCAAAGGGAAACACCTATGAAACAATGTCATATATTGGTTGCTGTGTAAACACTGTTTGGTTTCCTACATTGTCAAGAATATCATCAAGTGGCAGCTAAGATGAATGGGTATAGACAGAGGGTGTATACTCGCAACACACAATATCCTGCCACAGAGTATGCTCTGCAACATGACATTCATGATCATGGTGGCTGCTTCACTACACATGCTATTTGGATTCACCAGTTTCTCAGAATTCAACAGCTCTCAGGTTTTCAGATCTTGTCCAGTGCAGTCCCTAACAATCAGTATTTGCCTCTCATCCCATCCACTAATTCTCCCCTGACCCTGGCTTCTTACTGAGTTTTCTTAAATCTACTCCTTTTTCTAAACCTCTCCAGTTCCTTTCCCTTCTCCTTTCCCCTTTAACCCATCTGCTAGGAGGAGCCCTTGGAACCAAAACCTTGCATAAGTACAAGCTTTCTTTATATGTGTGTTCTCATGCTGCTGCTTAGCAAATAGATTGTCTATCTATCTGATTACATTATCTCGTGGAAAAACTGCTTATTTTCCTGGTTATAGTTTGTTGTCAGCAGAGTCAAATGAAGTTTTCGGAATATGGTACATATGGTTGGTTAATGTCTGCAGTAACATTTCTGCTCAGATTATCATTATCAACATTACTATTATTCACCTAACTAGGGTCTGCAGGGTAGTTAAATGGCTGGTATTGCCACTGTGGAGCACAATTCTTGTTTGCATATGCAAGATGAAATCTGTTATTAAGCTGCTTCTTTTTCTGTGATTGATGTGGTTTTGGTTATCTTAAGATTGTTATTGCGGGTCCCACATTATCATTCTGCTGATTGTTTTTATAATTTTCCATATTCTTCCTGTTTCTGTTTCTGTTTATTGTTGTTGTTGTTGTTGTTGTTGATATTAATACTACTACTACTACTATAATAATAATAATAATAATAATAATAATAATAATAATAATAATACCAAGGAGACTCATTAAGTCCTTTCTGGTTCTGTCTTGCTCTGAACCCACTATCCAACATGCTAAATAATACAAATTATGGATACAATATTACTGGAACATACCCACACAAAATCACACATTTGCTATACATGGATGATCTAAAACTACTGGCAGCAACAAATCAACAACTCAACCAATTACTAAAGATAACAGAAGTATTCAGCAATGATATAAATATGGCTTTTGGAACAGACAAATGTAAGAAAAATAGCATAGTCAAGGGCAAACACACTAAACAAGAAGATTACATATTGGATAACCACAGCGACTGCATAGAAGCGATGGAAAAAACAGATGCCTATAAATACCTAGGATACAGACAAAAAATAGAATTAGATAATACAAATATTAAAGAAGAACTAAAAGAAAAATATAGACAATGACTAACAAAAATACTGAAAACAGAATTGACAGCAAGAAACAAGACAAAAGCTATAAATACTTATGCTATACCAGTATTGACCTACTCATTTGGAGTAGTGAAATGGAGTGACACAGACCTAGAAGCACTCAATACACTTACACGATCACAATGCCACAAATATAGAATACATCACATACATTCAGCAACAGAAAGATTCACATTAAGCAGAAAGGAAGGTGGAAGGGGATTTATAGATATAAAAAACCTACATTATGGACAGGTAGACAATTTAAGAAAATTCTTTCTAGAACGAGCAGAAACTAGCAAAATACACAAAACAATCACTCATATAAATACATCAGCTACACCATTGCAATTTCATAACCACTTCTACAACCCTTTAGATCACATAACATCAACAGATACAAAGAAAGTAAATTGGAAAAAGAAAACACTACACGGCAAGCACCCGTATCATCTAACACAGCCACACATAGATCAAGACGCATCCAACACATGGCTAAGAAAAGGCAATATATACAGTGAGATGGAAGGATTCATGATTGCAATACAGGATCAAACAATAAACACCAGATATTACAGCAAACATATTATTAAAGATCCCAACACCACAACAGATAAATGCAGACTTTGCAAACAACAAATAGAAACAGTAGATCACATCACAAGCGGATGTACAATACTAGCAAATACAGAATACCCCAGAAGACATGACAATGTAGCAAAAATAATACATCAACAACTTGCCATAAAACATAAACTAATAAAACAACACGTTCCCACATACAAGTACACACCACAAAATGTACTGGAGAATGATGAATACAAATTATACTGGAACAGAACCATTATAACAGATAAAACAACACCACATAACAAACCTGACATCATACTCACCAATAAAAAGAAGAAATTAACACAACTAATTGAAATATCCATACCCAACACAACAAATATACAGAAGAAAACAGGAGAAAAAATTGAAAAATACATCCAACTGGCTGAGGAAGTCAAGGACATGTGGCATCAGGATAAAGTTGACATTATACCAATTATACTATCAACTATAGGAGTGATACCTCACAATATCCACCAGTACATCAATGCAATACAGCTACATCCAAACATATATATACAACTGCAGAAATCTGTAATTATTGATACATGTTCAATTACCCGAAAGTTCCTAAATGCAATATAACATATACCATACAGTTACAAGGAAGTCACGCTTGATCGAGGTCCGCGTCACGTTCCATTTTTAACCAGACTTAACAGTCTGAGAAAAAAAATGTCAATAATAATAATAATAATAATAATAATAATAATAATAATAATAATTATTATTATTATTATTATTATTATTATTATTATTATTATTATTATTGACTTTTTTTTCTCAGACTTAAGTCTGGTTAAAAATGGAACGTGACGCGGACCTCGGTCAAGCGTGACTTCCTTGTTATTATTATTATTTTCCTTTATTATTATTATTATTATTATTATTATTATTATTATTATTATTATTACTATTTCTACTATGGGGTGTCCTAAAAAGAATGACCCAATTTTAAATAGAATTATTTATTAGGAAGAAGTGCTTAACACCAACAAATTGCATATTAAATTACTCAGAAAAGACAGAAGTTTATAAAAATTACATCATAAATGTTCAATATGTCCTCGATTGGCTGCCCGGACAACATCTAGCCGACAGCTGAATTAATCCCAAACTGATTGTAAGGTGACTTCTGTCACTGAAGCTACAGCAGTAATCTTGTCACAAATAATATTTCTTGTGCATTCAGCCACAAATGTGGCTGAGCTCTTTGGAATGCATTTTTTCCATTCACATGATACTAGAAACAACAAAAATTTTATTCTTCCCACCCACTGCCTCTGATTGTTTGCCCAGGGATCTTAATATATGGGAATGAAAATTTGTAATAAATTAAAAGGGAACAAGTTGATGCAGATGAATTTAGATTCACTTAAAAGAAAGCTGTATGAGGTACTGACACTGAGGTGTTATTAGTCACTGGATGAATTCATGTGGGACAAACTGGAAATTTGAGCTGGATACGATGTGTTACACGTCCCAAAAAATATCCTTATGGTGCTATTCTTTTTAATGTAAAAATCATTGTAACAGTTTTATAAACTATTGACATGTTTCCTGTACGCAAACCAAAAGGATTGCAAATGTAAGTCATGAGATGAATAAAATACATCTGCATAATTTACATACAGCTTATCTGTATAGTTTCTTTTTGCTTGGATTGACATCTTTAACTACCATAGAGAAATTTTCATCACAGTAATGACCTGCCAGGTGGGGCAATATAGCGACATCTCTTCTTCCAGCTTTAAAGACCAGAAAAAAAAAGAAAAAATCTCACAGTTGACCAGCGAAACATTAGTTGAAAATGTGAATGTTTGATATATAGTTGTGTACATGTAATTTATATTATGTATTGTATGATTTTTTATACAGTAATAACACTAGTTTTTCACCTCAGCAGTGATACCACTTGTCATTTGTTCAGCATAGCCATGGCTTTCTGTTCGTTTCAGTTGACTGACAGTATACAAAATTTGTCTTTTTTTATAGAATTTTATCTGGATGAATTGGCCATCTCCAATACATTTTTGATTATTCCAAGTCATTCAGCATCTATCCTTCACTTATTACTCCCACACTTTTGCCAGGGAAGAGGGTGGTCTTGAAGACAACCACCAAAAACAGGCCCTCTTGGAAAACATTTTGTCATTTGTTTCCAGAGTGTTACTGTTGTCTGAGAGCACCTGTGAAGGAAAACATTTTGTGTCTGGCATGTTCAAATCTGTTCCACACTCTCATCAGAATCATGAAGAGAAAATATGTCACTAGTATTATTTTTCTCATTCCCTGTTGCCTCTGTAAGTACAGAAATTTCACTGGAAGGTTTTGAAACTTCAAAGGAGGATTGCATTTCATTCTGTTTCCCTTTCTCTACAGATTATTTTTCCCTTGTATGCTTGCCATTGTTGACATCCTGAATGTTCACATGTCTGATGCTTTATCCCAGGGGGACATTTAATATTCTGCAACAGTTGGGCATACAACATTTTGTTACATCTTCCCTCCTATTATTTAATTCTCACAATATCATCTCACCCACATGATCAGTCATTACGCACAAGTATTTTCAAGGACTGCTTGTGGAAGACACTCAAAAACCTTGCTCCTGTGCTAGGAAAACATTCTGTTCTCTCAGAATCATGACCTCAAATTTTTCTTTATTACTGGATCCAAGTTAGTCATCAGCTTTCTGAAAAGACATGGGAATTCATCCCTAGGCACTGTGAAGCATCTTCTCTGTTTTATCAATCTTACCTGCAATGTGATTCTAGAGTCTGAAAAACTGATACATTGAACAGTTACAATTGAGGTGTTAAATTTGGCAGGAGTGTGATCAAATTGGTTGTTTTCATCACAGAGACTTAAGACATAGTTTTATATGGAACTTAGAGAATCACCAAATATAGCTTTTAGGCCTTCTTGCTTCTTTAAAATTCGAAGGATAAGTGATGAAAGCTGTCTTCAAAGGCCACCCTTATCATTTGGTAATATCTTAAATTTTCTGGTCCACCTTCTACCCATGTGGACCATAACTGATTGGCTTTATAAGTAACGTAAGCAGCAGCCAATTCACCAACAGCATTTCCACATACCTCAATAGAAGTACATGATTTTGATGTATTTTCTGTTTGTTCAGGATACTTTGTTGTGCTATAAGTGATTGCCCTTATGGTGCCAGGACCATCAATCAAATTTGTTGTGTTAAAATTCTGTATGTTCTCTGGTGGGATACCTCATAGCTCGTTTTCCAAATTAGGAAAAAAAAATTCTTAGTTTGTCAAACCCTTGCATAGATAATATTTTTTCAAGGTCTGTTGAGACCAAAAGGTCTTGTGACATCTCATGAAAGACATAGACCACACCTTTACAGGAAAAATTTCATATTTGAACACAGGCACTGTTCTCGATTTGTCAAGGTATGCATTAAATGCACAGCACAGATCCAAAGATCTCATTGGAAAACCAAACGACAACTTTGCAGCTCCATGGCTACAAACAGATTTTGTACCTCCTCTGTGAATACAGGTAGTTGACTAGGAATCACTATGGATCTTCCAGTCAAGCACCGTGCCACTTTCATCTTCAGCTGCAAAGTTTACCCATGAATTTTGCAGATAATTCCCTCGGAGGCAGCTCATTTGCAAAAATCAACTGTACTTCTTTATTTAGAGTATCCCATCTAGCTTAAGTGTGTTTGTCTTAGCAATTTTTCTTCCCTTTATTGACACTGCAGAAAACAGGAACAATGACAATTTTCAAACATTTACTTCATGAAAGTATCAGTGTGCTGCAAAGTAGCCCAGTGGAGTTTTAATATTATGCTTATGTCCTCATGTTTAGTGCACATACTACACCACAAGGAGACTGTTCACGTTTCCTCAGTTTTTTACCAATAGCATGAACACATGTCTCAGCAATTATGATATCCAAAACAATGTTGATGGGATGCTGGAAAGAAGTCGTAGCTTCTCTGACCTTAGGAATAAGGTGTGATATTTGAAATAAAGATCAAAGTTGCACTACACAAATTAATAACTACAGACACAAAGTAACCCCCTTCACAGTATTTCTCTGATTAACTTTCATCATATTTAAAGTCTTCTTGCAGCAATAGAAACACCATATTAAAACATTTTCCATAATACAAAAAATAAAAAATAAAAAAAAATTGAAAAAATGATAATATTTCGTTACAACAATATTGTGTAGTTCAAATTGTTAACAATGTCGGGGGGGCGGTGGTGGGGGGGATTGTGATAAATTTTTAGCTATAGCTATTAAAATGTAAGAGAAGTGTTCCAAATAGTAATATACCTTACTAATACATCAAATTTCCTACAACTTTAAACAGATAACTTTACACTCTTATTTACTATATGTGATAATCTCCAACAAGTTTTGACAAAACTGCCAATAATATTTTGTTGTGAACAAAATTCTTGCATATGAGTAACTTTATTGGTGTTACACTGCAACTAAGATGCATATGTTTTTATGACAGAAAGCACAAATTTAAACTAAATTTTTGTCTATATAGCATGATTGGTTTCTTACAGATTTAAATGCTGTAGTTACATACTGTCTTGGGCTACATAAGCTTCCCCTGTATCAACAAATGAATACTTACAGGTTTTAAGACCGTAAAAGTGTGAATACATGCATGTGGGCAGGTGTCTGTGGCTGACATGCATGCAGGTGCAGGCAAAATGACAGATTCTCTACCTTCCTCACCCGTCCCTTCCCCACACCTTCTCACCACATACTTCCCTTACCATTTCTGTGATTTCATCCTCTGTAATGCATTAAATTTTTTTTCTTATTTCCTAGCATGTGTTATTAAATAAGAAGGCAAGATTTAATAGGATGGTTGAACTGAGTAGATTCAAAGGTTACTTAAAATGCATTTAATTATTACAAGTCTAATTTACAATGTGTTTAATGTCCAGCATAAAATTTCTACATTCAGACAGAACAAACCATTGGTAACGGCACACACCAATGATGGAAACATCTCTCGCAAACATACGTTGGACCAAGCATCGACATTATGCATCTATAATTTTGCAGCTTCACTTTGAAGATGAGATAACTCTCTTTATGGAAAGTTTGATAAATTCTACTGAATTTTCTTCTCAAAAAGCTTGTGTCTCAGACAAGAATTACATGGTACAGCTATTAATTCCATTTGAAAATTGTCAGGACTCTTCTCTGCAAAAGTAGCGAATGATCTTGAAAAGAAGTCAAAAGATTGGGATAAATTTAACATATCTCCAAATTGCTTGAGGAATTGCTCTCTTATTGTAATAATTAGAGAAATATACCCCATGTAATTGCTTTCATGGACAGAAGACTATGTATGGAAATATGCTGCATTCTCTGATGGACAATTCCTTTCCCACAGAGCAACCTTTCTCATGAAAACTCAAACTTTTTCAGTCATTTCAGAAGGTACTTGATTTCCACATTGCAAGCTGGTGTTCAAAGCAATAGTACATTCTGTAATATTCACTAAAAATGCCGTTTCTACAACTCCCTCTGGATCTTCCATTTGGGGTCAGGCTTTCTTTTGTCCTTTAAAAACTGATTTATTGCCATAGTTAATTTAGAAATTCTTTCCAGTACATTGCTGCAACTAAGCTGCAAACTTCTCTCTTGTATCGAAAATCTCCATAATCTTCCACAAATTTCTAGTTTAAATGGGACAATTGTCAATGCATTAAACTGTGGGATCTTAAATAACCAACTGTCCGAGTAACTACTTGCATGATGTCCTCCAATTTTGCTGCCTTAAAATGAGATACCTCTAAGTGCAAAATACTATGAATGCTGTACAATTAACAAATAATATTGTGCATTTTTTGTTGTTGAATTCATGCTGCTTGATAATTAATATATTTGAATATTAAAAAAGCCCACACAAGCCAGTTTGGATCAAAACAGAAGTTGTCTCATAATATGAGACACTCTGGAAAAAAATATTGACCAATAGAAAAACAGGTATATCCTAGAACAACAAATTCTCATCCTTATTGCCTTTCTAACTTTTTGTACATTTATTGTGCAAAAAAGGTACAGACAAGGCATACAAAAGTTGTTTTTGAAGTTTCCATTCTTTGAGACTCTAAGGGTAGTAACGCATACACTTGTGCGTGTTTCTCTGTTTGTCTCCAGAGCAACATCCAATGCGGAATATGCATTCCTTGTCTTCTTTTTGAAATGTACATCTGGAGCACTGACCTAGTTCAAATTTGTTGAGGCTTTGTGGCCCACCCTGAAGAAATTTGTTATCTATTTAAGTTGTAACAGACTTCAAATAACTGGAAGATTATATATCCTTTGTTGTTGTCCTTTTCTTTTTCAAGAAGAAAATGTTTGCTTCTCTTCTTGATTCTGTTACATATTTATTCTCTTGGCATTTTTTCAAATGATCTCTGCATGCTGCTGATGTTGGCTGCTTAACAGAATCTGAATGTGCTGATTTTACTAGAGCTGGTGGCTGTTGATGTGGCTTTGTGATTTTGGGAACTGACTGGATAACATTTAGACTTCGAGAATGATTCAGCAAAGAAATCAGTTGTCCTTTCCTTGCAGACTTTATTAAAGTAAATCTAGGTTTCAGCTAGTGCCTACCATTATCAGTGCAAAACTACAAGAGGTACATTGTCAGGCGATAGTATAAAAAGTTACAACTTGTTGCATAACCTATACTGCCTTTACATTAGATTACATACCACTATTTCATATATCCAATACACGTACCACTATTTCAGTCCCCATTTGGGCTTCTGTTACAGTTAGTACAAGACTACTGTTTTATGGAGGTCGGCTTTGCAGAAAACACTTTGGTTGGCTGTATGGCCTCCTGTATATGAGCTACACAATAAATAACATTCATAGAAAGGCATTGATCGTTTCTATTAAAAAAACTTTAAATTTGCTTAGTAAGAATACAAAATAAAATAAAAGTAAAGTTATTGTCATTTCTGTCTAAGTTACTGCCACATTTAATAGTAAACATACAAGCTGTACAAAATGCCAGATTCACTCCTTGTGAGCAAATTGTTTTGTTATTCCTTAAAACACATAGGTAACATCAGTTTGGTAAAATATTTAAAAAAAGTTTACAAAATACTAGGAGGCACATGCTGTATGCTGCAACTATTTGAAACAGTTTGGTTTAAATATTTTATCTTTTGTACCATTTCTTTATTTAATCGTCACAATGAGGTATGTGGTTCCCCTTATTTCTGGAGAGTTCATAGATGGTGACAAATTTCAGCAAGATCGGTAGTTGATGACACTTGCCTTTCTGGCATACAGCCAACTGACGCGTTCTCAACAAATCCTACCCTCATTATACAGTAGTCTTTTTAGGAACTGTGACAGAAGCTTGAGCAAGGGGGAATGATGTACTAGGACGTGTACTGAAACTATGAAATAATGGTATGTAATATAGTACATTAGTGATGTAGGTTATGCCACAAGTTGTAAATTCTTATATTATTGCCTGACTATATACTACTTGTATCTTTTAGCATTGATAATGGCTAGGCACTAGCTAAAATCTAGATTTGCTTTAGTAAAGGAAAGGACAACTGGTTGCTGTGCTCCATCATTTTGAAAGCCATATCACAATGAGTTCATTCCACATTCTAATGAGAAGCTAACTTCATAAACATTTAGATTCATATTTACTCTATTGTTAGTGTGTTGTATGTCAAACTCCTGGTGTGTTCCAGGTATCATTGTCTCCAATTATTTGCCTGTTACATGGGAAGATTCCTGTTTTCCAGTTGCTGTTTATAGCACTTTCCATTGTTACTGCCTTCAAGCAGCTTGTAATTCAGAATGAGGTTTCAACTTGACCTGGGTATTTGAGTACCAGGTTTATATTTCTTGGGAATAAAGAAATTTAGACAGTCCCATTTATTTCACATAATAGGCTGCATTTTATATGTGGAACGGGTAAAAAAACAGACGATGCGGACACAGTTTTCACTTGACTTGTCTCTCACACATGTGAGATAAGCTGCCCACTGAGTATAATTACAATTAGATCACCAGATCACTTCACAAAGTTGACAAACCTCTTAACAGAAATATAAGGATGAAGCCAGTTACTAGATAGCAAGTCCTAATAAGTGATACTGTGATATATTAGGATATCCATGCTAACGTGTATTTTCTATGAACCATTTGTGTGTGTGTGTGTGTGTGTGTGTGTGTGTGTGTGTGTGTGTGTGTGTGTGTGTGTGTGTTTTCCCACAGACAGCTGAAATGACCAAGTTCTACCTTGATATGTGACATAATTTAAATGTAACATGCATTCCACTGACTAATTAAAGTTATTTTCCTAGCAGATTTGTAATTTTATGACCAAGAATTATTAGCTGATCATTAAACATTAATTCTCTCGTATTCTATTAGAGTAATGATCTTTGTCTGCTGCATCTGCTTTCATATTCTGACTACTACTTCTGTATATAGTTTTATGCATACAGACAAAACTTTCCCTTTGGCAACTTAACTTGGAGCAGATTGATTTTTAAATAAATTGAGACACATTGTGAATTTAATTGAGCCTCAGTAAAACGGCAAAAGGATCACTGCTGATCCTGGCACTTACATTTGACATCAAAATTTAAAAAAAGAGACATTACATAGTTACCAGTTTCATTCGAGTCAAAGAAGGGAACCTTTCCTGTCGGCAACCTTTCCTGTCGGCAACCTTTCCTGTCGGCAACCTTTCCTGTCGGCAACCTTTCCTGTCGGCAACCTTTCCTGTCGGCAACCTTTCCTGTCGGCAACCTTTCCTGTCGGCAACCTTTCCTGTCGGCAACCTTTCCTGTCGGCAACCTTTCCTGTCGGCAACCTTTCCTGTCGGCAACCTTTCCTGTCGGCAACCTTTCCTGTCGGCAACCTTTGCTGTCGGCAACCTTTGCTGTCGGCAACACTTCCCCGTCGGCACAGAATATCTCTGCAGCTTAGTTCCAGCTCGTTCTCGTAGAATACCATGAAACAGAAAATATGTGTGTTATAGAACAATGAAAGATACCTTTCACACTGGCGCCAATATTATTATTATTATTGTGTTTATACTGGTTGCTGGTGGGGAGGAAAGTTAGTTATTAGTATTTTATTCATTATCTCATTCATGAGCAGCCGTATCACAGTCGCTCAGGAAAGTTATAATTAAGCTTTACTTGCTTAATCAGAATCAGACGATGACTCTCCATGTCCGCAGCCTTGATGATTCAAAGCGATCTGAAATCCTGTGTAAATAAAATGTCTTGGTTTTCTTGCATTGTGTAGTCAGTCGGGAAACCTCAGAGCAAGTGGAAAGTTTGCTTTGATAGAGTTTAATTATCCAATTAAATAATTGAGCTCTTGGATCTAATAACTGCAGGTTCATTTCCAATTCATCGGAAGTTCCCTTCTGATTACCAGCAAAATGACACATCTTTGCAAATTTCCGATTAGAGAATACATATATAATTAAATTCCTTACACACCTTTGATGTAAATGCTCAGTATATATTCTCTTGATTAGCATGCAATATATTTCAGATCTCATTCTTCCAGTAATCTCGATAGCAAAATTACAATTATTCAATGTGGCTATTCAGCATGGAGAAGATCCTAGAAGCCCTCTCAACACACACCAGAGAGAATGTTACAAAGAGTAATGATGCGCTCCCGGAATAGCAATAGTACTGTATTACTTTGTGCATTGATTCTGAGAGTATATAGATGGTCAAGTAGGAAACATAATTCACTCATAAAATTGTGCAGGGATAATTAGTAGAATATAAAGAGATATTACAAGCTCATTGTCAAATTAAATGCTTCCCTATAGCAGACGTCGTCATAGTCTGACAAGTTGCAGTAACTGAGGCTTGATGAATAATTAAGGAGGGCAAGGAAATGTCATGGCAAGCATTCCAGGACTCTAGACATCATTCCACTTGTTCTATGAAAGTATAGGAAGGCATCTATATGGTTTCACATACACACAATCATTTACCAATAGCGGCAGTACTGAAACAGAAGTGTCTCCAAACACCACCTGCATATATGGCTCAGATACTGGGAGAACATTTTGCAAAAACTGCTGCCACTGCTAGCCAGGATCTGTTATTTTATCAGTACAGTGCATCTGTAGAGACAGGAAAATTAGTCTTGAGATCCAAAAGTTACGAGCCTTACAACTACACTATCTCCATGTGGCTGCTGGAATCAGTAATGTCTGAGACTTGGGCAACTGCACCCAGTCACAACCAAATCTGGTATAGTTTGCTTCAAGATTTTCCAACAGCATCAATGGAAATCCACATCGAATATTTTACTGTAATATGGCAGAGTGGCAACTTCCCCAATTCCCTGGAGAGAGGCACTTTTGATACCTCTTTTGAAACGAGGAATGGATCACATCTGTCCCAGTAGTTATCAGAGTATTGCCTTAACGAGCTGTCTAGGAAAGACACTAGAGTGAAAGTTTAAATGTCATATGGTCTGGTTTATAGAGAACAGGGGTCCCCTTAGCGTCTCTCACTGTGGCTTCCATAGATTTTGGTGAACCATGGACCAACTGACACTGTTAAAGGCAGCTATTCAATAGTCCTTCCTACGTAAACATCACTCTATTGAAATATTCTTCAATATCAGTAAGGGCCCCCCCAGGGGGTAGACAACTCTTTTGTGGATACGTGCATAGCGAGCACGGGACCCCGAGCTAATGTGGCCTTCCTTCCTTTCCTGGCTGCATACCTTCCCTTTCCGCATCCTTCCCCATCCCCCATCTTCACCCCCACTCCCCCTCACCTCTGGCTCTTTCCTTCCCTTCCTCCCCATCTGGGAGGATGGTTTGTGCCTACGTCCGGAGACGGACGCTCGTAAATGTACCGCATTCTCTGCCTTCCTTGCTTCTATGTCTTCATCTTTCCTTTGTCCTTCTCTTTTCCTTACCTCTTCTCTTTACCCTTTTCTCTGCTGCGGCGTTTGAGACTTCTCTTCTCTTCTTTTCTTTCCCTTTCTCTTTCTTCCTCCCTATGCGTGTCTGAAGGCCGAACCAAGCATTTTTGTGCGTAGCCGGTGATGGGTTAACGCGTAATTCCCTGCCTCGGGTAGACAGGTAGGACACGTACGTACCCCCTGGTAACGGCCAGGCCCAGGGAGGGGTGATTACCCGAGCTGATACCTTCCGAAAGTGCCGATTGGTCCCTCCATCCGTTTGTCGGGAGGTGTGCCCTGAGGTGTGAACAATCACCTAAGGCAGGAGTGCCCTCAGAGAAGACCCCCACAAGGAAGGAGCGCGCCATCGGAGATGCTGGTAATCATGGGGATTCTTCCGCAATGGTTTCCTCACCTTCCACTATGTCTGCTCACAAGCGTAAGTTCACTGAGTCTCAGCCACAGTCAGTTCTTCCATCGTTGCCACAGTTCCTTGCTGTTTCTCGGTCTGACGAAGGTCACGACTTCTCCACGGTCAACCCTTACATTATTCAGAAAGGTGTCGATGCAATTGCAGGTCCTGTAAAGTCTTGTTCCAAATTACGGAATGGCACCTTGTTGTTAGAAACAGTCAGTGCCCTCCAGGCACAAAAATTGCTGCGTACTTCAATGCTCCACACCTTCCCTGTCCGGGTTGAAGCGCACCGCACTTTAAATTCATCACGTGGAGTCGTTTATACACGCTCCCTTGAAGGATTGTCTGACGAAGAAATTCAGCACTACCTGTCTGACCACGGCGTAACGGCTGTTCATAGAGTTATGAAAAGGGTTGACATGAACCTCATTCCAACCTGCACTGTCTTCTTGAAATTTGACAAAGTTCAACTCCCATCGAAAATCAAAGCAGGCTATGAGATAATTTCCATTCGCCCTTACGTCCCAAACCCTACGCTTTGCTATCGGTGTCAGCGGTTCAATCACACCAGCCAGTCCTGTTCCAATCCGGCCAAATGTGTTACGTGTGGCAAGGATGCCCACGAGGGTGCTTCTCCACCTCCATCCCCTCACTGCATCAACTGTATGGGTGACTACACTGCTTCCTCTTGAGATTGCCTCGTTTTTAAAGACGAAAAGCTCATCCAAGAAATCAGAGTGAAGGGAAAGGTGTTGACCTTTGCTGCTCGAAAATTATTCGCCAGTCGAGAGCCCACCGTGCCTCAGACAGGAAAATACAGCACTGTCCTTCCTTTTCCTCGGCCAACAAAGGAGGCGGCCACACACACTTGCGGCTTCACCTTTAGTACCACGGTTGTCAGATCGGCCAGCGCAAAGATCGCGCGTTCAAACTCACGACATTCGCCTGCCCACTCTATGGCCCACCCTTCATCGGGTTCTGCTAAATCTCGAGCCCAAAAGTCAGACACCAAGACTTCAAAAAAAGAGCTTACGCGTGAAGGTTTTTTATGTACCCCAACTTCACAACCATCGGTTCCTCCTTCTTCTAAACATCATAATTCCAAGAAGGCTACAAAGAAACCCAGTTCATCTCCTTCTCCACCAAGGCGTGTCCTATCTACAGCACCACCTGTCGGAAATTGCACTTGGCCGTCTTCTGTGTCGCCGAGGCGCACTGCTGGCGGCCGATCAACCGGCCCATCGCTGGTGGCGGGAGCTGCTCCTGAACAACCTATGGATCGGGATCTTCTGCCTTCGGCTGCATGCCATTCCATGCTGTCGGTCGCAAGCTCTGAGCAGTCGTTGAGATGACAGCAACTTTGGTCACATTCCTCCATTTTCTGTTCACCCTATGTTCATTATCCACAGCATTCGAGCCAATCGAGATGAAATGTCGATCCTCTTATGATCCTACTCGCCGGTCATCTTCTGTCTTCAGGAAACAAAGCTGCGTCCCCATGACCGCTTTGTTCTCCCTCATTTTCAGTCGATCCGATATGATGTCCCCTCTGTTGAAGGCACTCCAGCCCACGGAGGACTTGCGATTCTTCTCCATGATTCCATTATCAGTCAATCCCCTTAAACACTTCCTTCCAAGCTGTCACCGTCCGTCTTTCCCTTTCTGGATACTCGTTCTCTCCTTGTACTGTATACATTCCATAGTCCACACGAATGGCACGAGCTGATATCCTTCATCTTCTTGGTCAGCTTACACCCCCCTATTTGCTGGTTGGGGACTTCAATGCCCACCACCCGCTTTGGGGATCTCCACATCCTTGTCCACGTGGCTCACTATTGCTAGACGTCTTCCACCAAGCGGATCTAGTTTGTCTCAACACTGGGGTCCCTATAGTTTTCGCTGCCTCCACGACAAATTTGTCTCATTTGGACCTTGCGGTCGGTTCTGTTCCGCTAGCTCGGCGCTTCGAATGGTTCGCCCTTGATGATACACACTAGAGTGACCACTTTCCATGTGTCCTTAGACTGCAGCCTCAAATGCCATATATGCGCCCGTGACACTGGAAGTTTGCCCAAGCCGATTGGACACTTTTTTCGTCTCTAGCGACATTCGATGACAGTCACTTTCCCAGCGTCGAAGATGAGGTCACACATATCACAGACGTTATTCTTACAGCTGTGAAACGTTCAATACCACGCAGCTCCGAACTGCCCCGGCGCCCCCCATTTCCTTGGTGGAATGAAGCATGCCGTGACGCATTACGTGAGCGGAGACGTGCTGTTCGCGTTTTCTGCCACCATCCTACTTTGGCCAACTGTATCCGCTATAAGCAGTTCCGTGCGCGATGCCGTCGTGTCATTCGCAATAGCAAGAAGGCAAGCTGGAAATTCTTTATTAGCTTATTTAACACCTTCACTACCTCCTCGGAAGTTTGGAGTCGGCTTCGAAGGTTCTCAGGCGCGCCTAGTTTCTCCCACGTCTCTGGGCTCACAGTCGCGCCTGATACATTAGTGGACTCTGTCGCAATTTGTAACTCATTGAGTCAGCGCTTTGCTGAGATTTCGAGCTCTTCAAATTACCCGCCAGCGTTTCTCCCGAAGAAACGTGCTGCGGAAGTGCAACCTTTCGCTTTCTCCTCTCAAAATCGCGAAAGCTACAATACTGTTTTCTCCATGCAGGAACTCCAACATGGGCTCTCTTCTTCTCGCTCCTCCGCCCCAGAACCGGATGGTATCCACGTCCAAATGTTGCTGCATTTATCAACCCATAGTCTGCGTTACCTCCTTCGCCTTTAAAATCGAATTTGGACAGACAGTACTTTTCCCAGACGATGGCGGGAAGCTATCGTCGTTCCTGTTCCGAAACCTCCCCTCTAGCTATCACCCCATTTCTCTCACGAGTAGTGTCTGTAAGGTTTTGGAGCGTATGGTGAATTACCGATTAGCTTGGTGGCTGGAATCTCGCAGTCTTTTAACACCTGCCATACGCGGATTCCGAAAGCATCGTTCTGCAGTTGACCATCTTGTTGCTCTCTCCACTTATATCATGAACAATTTTCTCCAGGAACGCCAAACAGTAGCAATATTTTTTGATCTGGAGAGAGCATACAATAGCTGTTGGAGGACAGGCATCCTCCACACACTGTTCTCTTGGGGCTTTCGAGGTCGGCTACCCCTTTTTCTTCGCGAATTTATGGCAGAGAGCACATTTAGTGTGCGGGTGAACATTACTCTCTCCCGTACCTTCTCCCAAGAAAACGCGGTACCCCAGGGCTCCATGCTGAGTGTTGTACTGTTTGCCATTGCCATAACTCCAATTATGGATTGTCTCCTTCCTGATGTCTTGGGCTCCCTCTTTGTGGACGATTTTGCGATCTACTACAGCTCTCAACGCACCAACCTTCTTAAACGTCGTCTTCAAGGATGTCTCGATTGCCTCCACTCTTGGAGCATCGAAACCAGCTTCCGTTTTTCTCCCAGTAAGACCTTTTGTGTTAATTTTTGGCGACGTAAGGAGTTTCTTCCACCCACCTTACAACTAGGACCTGTCAACCTTCCGTTTTCAGACGTCGCTAAATTCTTGGGTCTTATGTTTGACAGAAAACTGTACTGGTCCTCCCACGCTTCCTATCTTTCGCGCTCGCTGTCTGCGATCCCTCAACACCCTCCGTGTCCTGAATGGTACCTCCTGGGGAGCGGACCGAGTGGTCCTTCTCCGCCTCTATCGCACCTTAGTGCACTCGAAATTGGACTATGGAAGCATATCTACTCCTCTGCTCGGCCGTCAATTCTTCGGCGTCTCGACTCTATCCACCACCGTGGATTACATTTAGTGTCTGGAGCTTTTTACACCGGCCCTGTGGAAAGCCTTTACGCTGATACTGCTGAACCTACGCTGTTTAATCGGCGAGCAGTCCTTCTGAGTCGTTATGCTAGCCATCTGTCTTCCATGCCTGCTAATCCAGGCCATGACATTTTTTTCGACGCCTCCTTTGATGTAGGGTATGAAGGCCGCCCCTCCTCCCTACTACCACAGGGAGTCCGCTTCCGTCAACTGCTCCATTCTCTTTCCTTCCGCTTTCCTAAAACCTTCTTGACAACTTGGGGTAGAGCACCGCCTTGGCTCTGTCCCCAGATCTGCCTGCTCCGTGACCTTTGTCGATTTCCCAAGGATGGTACCCCTTCACTTGTTCATCGTCGGGCATTTGCTGCTCTATGTGCACAAATGATGGAAGCCACATTTATTTACACCGAAGGCTCGAAAACATCGTTAGATGTAGGGAGTGCCTATATTGTTGGTGACACCCCAAATCACTTTCGGCTTCCCGACCAGTGTTTGCTTTATACTGCAGAGCTTTACGCTATTCTCCAGGCTGTCCACTACAACCGCCGCCATCAGCGGATACAGTATGTTATCTGCTCAGATTCTCTCAGCTCTCTCCTCAGTCTCCAAGCTCTTTACCCTGTGCATCCTCTGGTCCACCGGATTCAGGACTATCAGCGCTTGCTCCACCTGGGGGGCGTCTCGGTGGCGTTCCTGTGGCTCCCGGGACACGCTGGTATCTGTGGAAATGAGGTGGCCGATATTGCAGCCAAGGCTGCAGTCTCTCTTCTTCGGCCAGCTATTCAATCGATCCCCTTCGCCGATCTACGGAGCGTTTTATGTCGTCGAGTTGTTGTTTTATGGCACGCCCATTGGTCGACACTTCCCCATAATAAATTGTTGGACATGAAAGCTCTACCTTGTGCTTGGACCTCTTCCTCCCGAACGTGTCTTTGGGAGAAGGTAAATTTAACTAAACTCCGGATAGGGCACTGTCTTTTTATCTATCAACATCTTTTAAGCGGTGATCGTCCCCCACTCTGTCCCCACTGCTCTCAGCTGTGGACGGTAAGACACCTTTTAATTGAGTGCCCCTATTTTAATCCGTTACGCTCCCATCTACAGCTGTCGCCTGATATATCGCCGATATTAGCAGATGACACGCGCTCAGCCAATCGCGTTCTCGAGTTTTAGTGCCAGTGAAATGACGTCAGTCATTTGGAGCTTTTTTTGGGGACAACCAACCCCTTCCTGTAGTCGATTTTTAAGCATTCCTTCTGCTTTTAGTTTCTCCAATTTTATGACTTTCGTTCCCATTGCTGCTGGGTTCCATTTTAGGTTTTTTACTGTTTCCTAAGTCACGGACCGGACGCTAATGACCATAGCAGTTTTGCGCCCTAAAACAAAAAAAAAAAAAAAAATCATATCAGTAAGGTGTAAGATACTGCTTGGAAACACTGTATTTTGCGCAACTGCATCAGTAGGGATTTTGTGCCTACCTCCCCATCTTTATGTGGTCTTTCCTGTCTCACCCATTTCCAAGGATCCAAGTCAGTAAATCGCTGCCAGATCATTATTATCAGAGTGGTGTCTCCCTGGACAGTGTTTAAAGTGTTAACCCTCTTTGCCGTAGCCACAAACAGTATCATATCTACGATAATGTGTTCTGTACACTGCTCCTTAATTGTAGACAATTTTGATGTTTTCTGTTCCTCCTCAAATGTGGGAACACACACACATCTGTAGCAGTCTTATAGAGGGGTGGGCTGCAAAGATGGGCTTTCTATTTGATGCGAGTGAGTGAGTGTGAATGTGTGTGTGCTTCTTTTTTTTCCATTTTTATTTTACCTGTCTTGCATATGAGGGACACCATCCTACATTTTAGAGACTCGTTGATTTTGCTGGACCTCATTTTCTACTCCTATTGTCACAGTTGCTGCACCTCAGAAGTCTACAAACCAGAACACTCTAGGTACTGAATATCATCAAGTGCCTTATCCAAGTTCTTAGACAGTGGACAGGGCAGGTCTGTTCGAGGTTTATCTGGCTTTATGCTTTTGTGGCTCGACTGTGTGTACCATGTATTGATTGTTGAGGCCTCATCTTCGAAGATAGTTGACACATTCCCCCATGAGGAGATTTGGCTGGCCATGGGTGCTTGTAGGACCAGACTGATTGCACATCTCTGTGCTGAGGTCAGGGAACCAGTACTCACCATCCAGTGGCAGCTCCTCATGGTGCAACAAGCACATTGTTCCTCACACCTCCAACTTCATCTGCATGCCATACTGTTGCTCATCCATCTCTGGCTGCATTTCTCCAACCGTCCATGAATCACAATTCTGTTAAGGATCTGTCTGGAGTGTATGCTTTGAGTCAGCTTGTGTAGAGCATTTATAACCCCAAATCCAGTGTTCTAACCATCTGCTACCCTGGATACTGCAGACACTCAATGTTATTTTAGATTCAGTGCTTCACAGCAGAGATTGTGGTATTGCTTCTGCTTTAATGTGGTATTTTCTGACATTTTTATGTGAGGACCAAGAGTATATGTAAGTTGAGTCTTGTGGTCTCTGGAGCACATGAGCCTATCTTCCATTGCTAAAGTTCTTTTATATTGGAATCTGAGTGATCTTCACTCTGTACAACATTTGAACACAGTAGATCAGTTAATCCAGCATTCCATCCTCAACTGAAACTACTGGGGAGTAGGATTCAATCTGCTCAGTACCAGGGCACATGAAGATTGTGGGAAACTAAATATCTGATAGTCCTCAGGCAGAGCTGTTGTAAGTGACTTATTCAATACTTCGAGCACAGCAGTATATTACCATCAGGTCAATCCTGTGACTCTCCTACTGTGAGTGTATCTCAGACCAGTTTTATTTTGCCCAACTTGTAGATTTATAGATGCAATAATGTGTGCTGTGTACCATCTGTGTCACTGCAGATATCGCAACTCCTTCTCACATTCCCGTCAAAGTATTTGAAAGCCTCAGTACATAAGCTTTGGTTACCAGTTGGGTTGTCCATTGAGTGGCAACTACCAAGTGTTAGATCATCACTGTTTTTGTGTCATGAAAGTGGTTGAATGTTACAATGCTGCAGCTTTGGTGTACACCTGTTTCCCTGTGCTCACAACTTGTCTTCCCACAAAGGAACATGGGCAACTTATCTGAACTCAAAGTGATGTTCTAAGGCATGTTGACAGGCATGTTAAATTATGTACATCAAGTGTGTTGCCCTGATCACAGTTGGAGACACAAATCACTCTGGAGCTATCCCCTCACTTTTCCGTGAGGGTGCTAAAAATGCAAAATAATGTTAACTGTCGGCTTGTGCTGTAGCACTTTTGCCTCTGTTCAGCAATTGTAACACAGAGTTAAAACTTGTGACCATTTTGTTTCTTGCAGATGTCTTCATGGAAAAGTCCAACAAGAATTTTATGTCCTTGACATCATCACTAATTACCACTGCCTTTGCAAGCTAATGCAGGCAATGGTGCAGCACAAGCATATTCAAAAAGTGGTGCATGCAGTCACAGAGAATGACAGGTTCACACAGGAATATGAGTAGTTAACTTCAGCTTAACAGTGCCAGATTGAAGTGATGATTTGAGATCTTAACTTCCCTAACTGGAATGGTGGAATACAGCAGCAACTGGCACAATTCAGTACTTACTGCATCGTGGAGAAACAGTCCATGTAAGTATGGAGTTCTGTAGACTACCATGTAAGCTGTCGTGTGTTAATCACATTAAAATATTCATTTTTGTGTACATAATTTTCTACATGGTATATTTCATTGAAACTAGCTTCAACTGTGTCAAATTACCAAATGCAAAACTATATTTAACATTTTTTTCTTTGTGTCATTCTTCACCCTTCTTTATATATTTATTTATTTATTTATTTATTTATTTATGAATCTGGAACAGTAGCATTACTTACAGAAAAAATTGCATTAATTTGATTTTGCCAGTTTATTGAAACTAAAGGAAAACTCACCAGTTTGTGCCAAAAATGTTTCACATTTGTGCCAAAAATGTTTCACATTTGTGGCACCAGGCTTGGGGGTCACACCTTATGGGGCCATGAAAATGATATATTTATAAAAAATCACAACTAGAGATTGGACAAAACACTTCTTCTATTGCAGTCTTTGACCACCTCCCTGTGTGACATCCCCATTAATGTGACCTCCTATATCTGCACAAGAGGTGAGCCACTCAGATTGTGGGCTCTGAGAGTATTCCTCCATTTCTAAACTTCAATTTACATTTCTGTCTTTCTTATGAATGTTGCTAATATCACCTAAAGAGAGGAATAATTTTTTTCACTTTCAGTCAGTGAACATCACCTATAGGTAAACCCCCAGGGGGTCCACAACTCTATTGTGGATACGTGCATAGCGAGCACGGGACCCCGAGCTAATGTGGCCTTCCTTCCTTTCCTGGCTGCATACCTTCCCTTTCTGCATCCTTCCCCATCCCCCATCTTCACCCCCACTCCCCCTCACCTCTGGCTCTTTCCTTCCCTTCCTCCCCGTCTGGGAGGATGGTTTGTGCCTACGTCCGGAGACGGACGCTCGTAAATGTACCGCATTCTCTGCCTTCCTTGCTTCTATGTCTTCATCCTTCCTTTGTCCTTCTATTTTCCTTACCTCTTCTCTTTACCCTTTTCTCTGCTGTGGCGTTTGAGACTTCTCTTCTTTTCTTTCCCTTTCTCTTTCTTCCTCCCTGTGCGTGTCTGAAGGACGACCCACGCATTCTTGTGCGTAGCTGGTGATGGGTTAACGCGTAATTCCCCGCCCCGGGTAGACAGGTAGGACACGTACGTACCCCCTGGTAATGGCCAGGCCCAGGGAGGGATGATTACCCGAGCTGATACCTTCCAAAAGTGCTGATTGGTCCCTCCATCCGTTTGTCGGGAGGTGTGCCGTGAGATGTGAACAATCACCTAAGGCGGGAGTGCCCTCAGAGAGGACCCCCACAAGGGAGGAGCGCGCCATCGGACACGCTGGTAATCATGGGGGATTCTTCCGCAATGGTTTCCTCACTTTCCACTATGTCTGCTCACAAGCGTAAGTTCACTGAGTCTCAGCCACAGTCAGTTCTTCCATCGTTGCCACAGTTCCTTGCTGTTTCTCGGTCTGACGAAGGTCACGACTTCTCCACGGTCAACCCTTTCATTATTCAGAAAGGTGTCGACGCAATTGCAGGTCCTGTAAAGTCTTGTTCCAAATTACGGAATGGCACCTTGTTGTTAGAAACAGTCAGTGCCCTCCAGGCACAAAAATTGCTGCGTACTTCAATGCTCTACACCTTCCCTGTCCGGGTTGAAGCGCACCGCACTTTAAATTCATCACGTGGAGTCGTTTATACACGCTCCCTCAATGGATTGTTCGACGAATAAATTCAGTACTACCCATCTGACAAGGCATTACGGCTGTTCATAGAGTTGTGAAAAGGGTTGACACGAACACCATTCCAACCCACACCGTCTTCTTGACATTTGACAAAGTTCAACTCCCATCGAAAATCAAAGCAGGCTATGAGATAATATCCGTCTGCCCTTATGTCCCAAACACTACGCGTTGCTATCAGTGTCAGCGGTTCAATCACACCAGCCAGTCCTGTTCCAATCTGGCCAAATGTGTTTCTTGTGGCAAGGATGCCCATGAGGGTGCTTATCCACCTCCATCCCCTCACTCCATCAACTGTATGGGTGACCACACTGATTCCTCTCGAGATTGCCCCATTTTTAAAGACTCATTCAGGAAATGAGAGTGAAGGGAAAGGTGTTGACCTTTGCTGCTCGAAAATTATTTGCCAGTTGACAGCCCACTGTGTCTCAGACAGGAAAATACAGCACTGTCCTTGCTTCTCCTCGGCCAACAAATGAGGCGGCCACGCAGACTTGTGACCTCACCCTTAGTACCACGGCTGTCAGATCGGACAGCATGAAGATCACCTGTTCAACCTCACCACTTTCGCCTGCCCACTCTAAGGCTCACCCTTCATCGTGTTCTGCTAAATCTCGAGCCCAAAAGTCAGACACCAAGACTTCGAAAAAAGAGCTTACGCGTTAAGATTTTTTATGTACCCCAACTTCACAACCATCGGTTCCTCTTTCATCTAAACATCATGTTCCCAAGAAGGCTAATAAGAAACCCAGTTCATCTCCTTGTCCGCCAAGGCGTGTCTCATCTACTGCGCCACCTGTCGGAAATTGCACTCGGCTGTCCTCTGTGTCGCCGCGGCGCACTGCTGGAGGCCGATCAACCGGCCGATCGCTGGTGGCAGGAGCTGCTCCTGAGCAACCTATGGATCAGTATCTTCTGTCTTCGGCTGAATGCCACTCCATGTTGTCAGTCGCAAGCTCTGAGCAGTCGTTGAGTTGACGGGAATATTGCTCACGTTCTTCCATTAACTGTTCACCCTATGTCCATAATCTAGTGGAATATCTGCGGCATTCGAGCCAATCTGGATGAATTGTCAATCCTCTTATGATCCTACTCGCTGGTCATCTTCTGTCTTTAGGAAACAAAGCTGCGTCCGCATGACCACTTTGTTCTCCCCTATTTTCAGTCTGTCCGATTTGATCTCCCCTCTGTTGAAGGCACTCCAGCAAATGGAGGACTCATGATTGTTCTCCATGATACTCTCCATTATCACCCAATCCCCTTAAACACTTCCTTCCAAGTTATCGCTGTCAGTCTTTCCCTTTCTGGATATACCTTTTCTCTTTGTACTGTATACATTCCATCGTCCACACCAATGGACCGAGCTGATCTCCTTCATCTTCTTCGTCAGCTTCCACCCTCTATTTGCTGGTTGGGGACTTCAATGCCCACCACCCAATTTCGGGATCTCCACATCCTTGTCCACGTGGCTCACTATTACTACACATTATCCACCAAGCGTATCTAGTTTGCCTCAACACTGCAGACCCTACATTTTCGTCTGCCTCCATGACAAATTTCTCTCATTTGGACCTTTCGGTCGGTACTGTTCCACCTAGCTCGGTTCTTTGAATGGTTCACCCTTGATGATACTCGAGTGACCACTTTCCATGTGTCTTTAGACTGCAGCCTTAACTGCTATATATGCGCGTGCGACACTGTAAGTTTGGCGAAGCAGATTGGACACTTTTTACGTCTCTAGCGACATTCGATGACAGTCACTATTCCAGCGTTGACGATGAGGTCACACATATCACAGACGTTATTCTTACAGCTGCGGAACGTTCAATACCATGCACCTCCGAATTGTCTGGCGTCCCCCAGTTCCTTGGTGGAACGAGGCATGCCGTGACGCAATACGTGAGCGGAGACGTGCTGTTCGCGTTTTCTGCCACCATCCTACTTTGGCCAACTGTATCCGCTATAAGCAGTTCCGTGCACGATGCCGTTGCGTCACCCGCGATAGCAAGAAGGCAAGCTGCGACTTCTTTACTAGATCATTGAACACCTTCACTCCCTCCTCGGAAGTTTGGAATCGAATTCGACGGTTATCTGGCACGCCTAGTTTCTCCCCAGTCTCTGGGCTCACTGTCATGCATGATGCAATAGTGGACCCCATCAGAATTTCTAACTCATTGGGTCAACACTTTGCTGAGATTTCAAACTCTTCAAATTACCCGCCAGCGTTTCTCCCGTAGAAACGTGCAGCCGAAGTGCAACCTTTCGCTTTCTCCTCTCAAAATCGCGAAGCTATAATACTATTTTCTCCATGCGGTGACTCCAACATGCACTCTTCTTCTCGTTCCTCAGCCCCAGGACCGGATGGTATCCACATCCAAATGTTGCTTCATTTATCAACCCATAGTCTGCGTTACCTCCGTCGCCTTTATAATCGAATTTGGACCGACAGAACTTTTCCCAGATGATGGCGAGAAGCTATCGTCGTTCCTGTTCCGAAACCTGGAAAGGACAAACATCTTCCCTCTAGCTAGTGCCACATTTCTCTCACGAGTAGTGTACGTATGGTTTGGAAGCGTATGGTGAATTGCCGTTTAGCTTGGTGGCTGGAGTCCCGAAGTCTTCTAACACCTGCCCAATGCGATTTCCGAAAGCATCGTTCTGCAGTTGACCATCTTGTTGCTCTCTCCACTTACATCATTAACAACTTTCTCCGGTAACGCCAAACAGTAGCAATATTTTTTGATCTGGAGAGAGCATACGATACCTGTTGGAGGACAGGCATCCTCTGCACACTGTTCTCTTGGGGCTTTCTAGGTCGGCTGCCCCTTTTTCTTCACGAATTTATGGCAGAGTGCACATTCAGAGTGCGGGTGAACACTACTCTCTCTTGTACTTTCTCCCAAGAAAACGGAGTACCCCAGAGCTCTGTGCTAAGTGTTGTACTGTTTGCCATTGCCATAAATCCAATTATGGATTGTCACCTTTCTGATGTCTCGGACTCCGTCTTTGTGGATGATTTTGTGATCTATTACAGCTCTCAACGGACCATACTTCTTGAACGACGTCTTGAAGGATGTCTCGATCGCATCCATTCTTGGAGCACCGAAACCGGCTTCCGTTTTTCTCCCAGTAAGACCGTTTGTGTTAATTTTTGGCGACGTAAGGAGTTTCTTCCACCCTCCTCACATCTAGGACCTGTCAACCTTCCGTTTTTGGACGTCGCTAAATTCTTGGGTCTTATGTTTGACAGAAAACTGTGCTGGTCCTCCCACGTTTCCTATCTTTCGTGCTCGCTGTCTGCGATCCCTCAACACCCTCCGTGTCCTGAATGGTACCTCCTGGGGAACGGACCGAGTGGTCCTTCTCCGCCTCTATCGCGCCTTAGTTCACTCGAAATTGGACTATGGAATCATAGTTTACTCCTCTGCTCGGCCGTCTATTCTTTGTCGTCTCGACTATCCACCACCATGGATTACATTTAGTGTCTGGAGCTTTTTACACCAGCCCTGTGGAAAGCTTTTATGCTGAGGCTGCTGAACCTCTGCTGTCCAATCGGCGATCTATCCTTCTAAGTCGTTATGCTAGCAATTTCTCTTCCATGCCTGCTAATCCAGCCCATGACATTTTTTTCCATGCCTCCTTGGATGTAGGGTATGCAGGCCGCCCATCCTCTGTACTACCACCGGGAGTCCGCTTCCATCAACTGCTCCATTCTCTTTCCTTCCGCTTTCCTAAAACCTTCTTGACAACTTGGGGTACAGCACTACCTTGGCTCCGTCCCCGGATCAGATTGACCTTTGTCAATTAGCCAAGGATGGTACCCCTTCACTTGTTTATCATCGGGCATTTGCTGCTCTACATGCACAAATTAAGGAAGCCACATTTATTTACACAAATGGTTCAAAAACATCTTTAGGTGTAGGGAGTGCCTATATTGTTGGCGACACCCCCCATTTATTTCGGCTTCCCAAACAGTGTTTGGCTTATACTGCGGAGCTTTACGCTGTTTTCCAGGCTGTCCAATACATTCGCCAACATCAGCGGATACAGTATGTTATCTGTTCAGATTCTCTCAGCTCTCTCGTCAGTCTCCAAGCTCTCTACCCTGTCCATCATCTGGTCCAACAGATTCAGGACTGTCGGTGCTTCTTTCACCTGGGGGCATCTCAGTTGCATTCCTCTGTCTCCCGGGACACGGTATCTGTGGAAATGAGGTGGCCGACATAGCTGCCAAGGCCGCAGTCTCTCTTCAGCCAGCTATTCAATCGATTCCCTTTGCCGATCTACAGAGCATTTTATATCGTTGTGTTGTTCTTTTATGGCACGCCCATTGGTCGACACTTCCCCATAAAAATTGCGGAATGTGAAAGCTCTTACCTGTGCTAGGACCTCTTCCTCCCGAACGCGTCATCGAGAGGAGGTAATTTTAAGTAGATTGCGGATAGGGCGCTGTCTTTTTAGCCATCGACATCTTTTAAGCAAAGATCCTCCCCCACTCTGTCCCCACTGCTCTCAGCTGAGGACGGTAAGACACTTTTAATTGAGTGCCCCTATTTTACTCCGTTACTCGCCCATCTACAGCTGTTGCCTGATATATCGTCAATTTTAGCAGATGACTCACGCTCGGCCAATCGCGTTCTCAAGTTTATTAGTGCCAGTGAGATGACGTCAGTCATTTGAAGTCTTTTTTTTTTTTTTTTTTTTTTTTTTTTTTTTTTTTTTTTTTTTTTTTTACTTTGGGGACAACCAACCCCTTTCTGAAGTGGATTTTTAAGCTTTCTTTCTGCTTTTAGTTTCGCCAATTTTTTGAGTTTCATTCCCATTGCTGCTGGTTTCCATTTTCATTTTTTACTGGTTCCTAAGTCATGGACCGGGCGCTAATGACCATAGCAGTTTTGCGCCCTAAAACCAAGACAAAAAAAAACAAAAAAAACACTTATAGATAAATAGTGACAGTCTTTCTGCCTCCTTGTAATTTTGTTCTTTTGTTGACAGAATTTCCCCTTTGATACAGTCAATATTGTTACAATTTGAGTAATAATACATTTTGCTCAACAGAATTTGGCATCTCACATCACTAGCTCCTTTCAAAGATTAAATTATTTATCCTTTGGTCATGGAGAAATGAAGAGTGATAACATCCTTAAATTTTTATTTGCACTGCATAATAATGATACAGGTGGTAATATACTTGGATGCTTGGTATGTTCTCTCAAAGCATTAAGAAGTGGAGAAACTGAACTGTGTAATCAGACACACTGAGGGTGTCCTGTCGTAGCCATTATCCTGAGACTGTGAATAGTACTGACTTCATTACTAATGCAGGTTGTAGCGTTACTGCTTGACAATTGATTCTATAGCAATTAGTGGACATTGGAAGTGTGTGTGTGTGTGTGTGTGTGTGTGTGTGTGTGTGTGTGTGTGTGTGTGTGTGTGTGTGTGTGTGTGTGTGTGTGTGTGTGTGTGTGCGCAGTGATCAACACCTTTATACAGTCAAAGCTGTGCTGAAGATAGATTCCATAAATGTTTACGACAGGTGACAAAATTCAAAGAAAAGCCATTTTATCTTAACTGTAGGAGCAGTTAGTGGACAGTAGGTAGGTCTTCCTATCATTGATTGTTGTTGATGATGAACCCAATGAGCAGAGCACGTTAGCTTTTACCAATAGAAAATAGTTGCTGTACAGAATACTGGCACAAGTCTGTACATTGTGAGGAAAAACAACATAGAAAAAATACATGTAATATGAATGGTGACCAATACTGAAATGGAATTCTAACTCGGCCCAATAAATATGCAGCAAGCAAAAAATATAGGAATATTAGTTAGTGAATAACCTACATAAATAGCTAGAGGCAGATGTGACACACACATAACTGCCAATTCTGTCAGTTCACGCCAGTGTGCGTATGTCATGTTGAATGAGAGCAGTAGTTGGGTGTAGGCATGAGGGGAAGTGACTGCAAGATACAATTATGGAAGATACGAGTGCTGTCTGGTGGAGAGTTCAGGGACTAGATGGAGGCATGAAGACTGCCAGATACGGCAGTGGCAGTGTTGAGGGGGGCTGCAGCAAATGAGAGAAGCAAGGAAGGGAAAAGGTACAGTCCACACACCACCTTCCTCCGCTAACCCCACCCACCCACAATATCTCCCCCCCCCCCCCCTTTGTCCTAATGCCTCCTCCCAGTTTGTACTCTCTTACCCTCACTGTGTGTCATCCTGTGCCAACACACCTACTCTTCTCTCCTTCCCAATTACCTGCTTCTCTCATTTTCCACTTGTCTTGCCCACACCCTGCCCTACAATCCCTTGACCCTGCACAAGGCAGTCTTTGTGCCTCCCTCTAGTCCCTTCATGCTGCAGCAGACAGAGCAAACCCCCTCCATTTACCCGTATGTTGCTAGCCATAGCCATTTCTATTCCCCGCCCCCCTGCATGTTGCTGCTTGTGTTCAACATGAGAGTGGTAATTCATTACGTGCTTCCAGAGATTGCAGTCATGTGCATGAGGTGTGCTTGCTGGAGTGAATGAAAGTGTGTTTTCGTTTCTGATGAATGTGTCGGCAGAAAAAAATCGTAAGAATCTTTTCATTGTGCTTGTCTGTGACTCATTGTGTCATCTTTATGATGAGTAGAAATGTATTATTTTGCTTCTCCAATCCCCAGTTCTCATTGCTTGGTAGATGTAGACATGATAATTATTTTCTGTGGCAAATTACAGTTTGGTTCTCATATAGCTAAAAATCTTGACACATGATTGTTGGTTATAGGATTAACATTACTTCACTAGTGTGCCACTATAGCCACTGCAACTGCTGTGTATTTAGGATAAATAAAGTTAAGAAATGCTAGAATGTTGAAGGCAGAGCATTTTCTCAATGTTTTCTAATTCAGTGTAGGAGAAAGAAGCATCCTAACAATAATTGTCATATTTATTCATACAAAAACTGTGGTCCTGTGAAGATCACTCAATGGTTCCACAACATGAAAGTTACTATTTTCATATGATTCAAGAAAATAGATTAAAGAGATTAACTTGTCTAAAGGAAAATATTACTCCTCACTTTCAGTTACTAATTTAGACAGACAGAATAAATGTGCCACCAACAGTGAAAAAGACAGTGTTTATAATAGGCTAGACAATAGCTTTGCAGGTGGCAAAGTCAACAGTGAGAGACCCCCCTGCGGGTCCGGGGATTAGAATAGGCCCGAGGTATTCCTGCCTGTCGTAAGAGGCGACTAAAAGGAGTCCATCCCCCTCACGGGGGTAGTTAGCGCCTGCGTCCGGAGACGGACGGTTTCACGACCTATAATCGTGGTCTTTTTGGTTTTTCACTTCTCGTTTCTTCCTTCCTTTTGTTGGTCCCTTTCTTTGCTCTTCTCCACCTCACTGTCTTCCTTACTCTTTCCCTTGACTTCTCCTTGCCTTCTCATTGCCTTTTTCTCCTTGCCTTCTCATTGCCTTTTTCTCCTTGCCTTCTCATTGCCTTTTTCTCCTTGCCTTCTCATTGCCTTCTTCTCCTTGCCTTCTCTGGTCTCCGCCTCGGCGTTTGAGACAGTCTGTCCTCTTTCTCCCTCTCTCTCTTCTTTTTCCTCTTCTTCCTTCCTCCCTGTGCGTGTCTGAAGACCGACCCACGCGTTCACACGCGTAGCCGGTGACGGGGTAACGCGTAAGTCCCCGCCCTGGGTAGACATGTAAGGCACGCGCGTACCCCCTGGTAAAGGCCAGGCCCGGGGAGGGGTGATTGCCTGAGCTGATTGGTCCCTCCGTCTGTTTCTCGGGAGGTGTGACCTGAGGTGTAAACATTCACCTAAGGCGGGAGTGCCCTCTGAGAGGGTCCCCACAAGGAAGGAGCGCGCCATCGGAGACGCTGGCAATCATGGGGGATTCCTCCGCAATGGATTCTACTCCATCGCTTTCGACTTTGACCCAAAAACGGAAACGTGACCAGCCAACAGTGACAAAAGTACTACCGCCTGCCCCACAGTTCCTCGTAGTTTCTCGCACTGAGGACGGAAAGGATTTTTCCTCTGTCAACCCTTTTGTTATTCAGAAGGGCGTTGATGCCATAGCCGGATCTGTCAAATCTTGTACCAGGTTGCGTAACGGCACCTTATTACTAGAAACTGAGAGTGCCTTTCAGGCACAAAAACTGCTTCGGGCCACCCTCCTGTACACGTTCCCTGTCCGGGTGGAGGCCCACCGAACTTTGAATTCGTCTCGTGGTGTAGTGTATACTAGCTCCCTCGACGGATTGACTGACGAGGAGCTTCAATCTTTCCTCGCTGAGCAGGGCGTGACGGCTGTCCATCGGGTCATGAAAAACGTCAACAACAACCTTGTACCGACCCGGACACTCTTCTTAACGTTCGATAGTGTTAAGCTGCCATCGCGCATCAAGGCGGGCTACGAGGTTATTTCTGTTCGCCCCTATGTCCCGACACCTACGCGCTGCTACCAGTGTCAGCGTTTCAATCACACTCGACAGTCTTGTTCCAATGCGGCTAAATGTGTCACTTGTGGCAGGGATGCCCATGAGGGTGACTGTCCACCTCCGTCTCCTCATTGTGTGAACTGTCAGGGTGACCATGCCACATCCTCCCGCGACTGTCCTGTCTATAAGGACGAACGTTGCATCCAAGAAATTCGTGTCAAAGAGAAAGTGTCCACCTTGGCTGCTCGCAAGCTATTGGCTAGTAGGAAGCCCACGCTGCTCCCAGCAGGGAAATATAGTACTGTCCTCGCCTCTCCTCGGACTACCCGGGAGGTCGCAACCCAGACATGCGATCTGACCTTCAGCACCACGGTCGTCCGTTTGGCCAGTGCTAAGATCGCGCGGTCGACGCCTCCTCTTCCTCCCATCACACCACAGACACCAGCCACTTCCTCAGCTTCTGCTAAGTCGAAGACCCCGAAGTCAGATGCACGGTCCTTCAAGAAGGAACCATCCCGTGCAGACTTCCTCCGTCCCTCGACCTCCCAGCCTTCGACCGGTACTTCCACCAAACGTCCTTCCAAAAAGGCGCATAGGAAGCACAGTTCTCCTTCTCCGCCACGGCGCATCTCTTCTCCTGCGCCACCCAGCGGTTGCCGCCCCAGGCCGTCATCCGTTTCGCCTGGCCGCACCGCCGGTAGCCGTACATCTGGCCGTTCACCGGTGGAGGAAGCTCCCCCTCCCGGCCATCCTCCCGAGATGGCCAATGACCCTATAGACCCCATGGACGATGACTGTCCGCCTACTGATAGCGGCGGCAGTGCTCGCTCGAAGCCAGGCCCTAAGCGGCCTTCGAGGTGACCCCTTCTCTCATCTTCCTTTTCTTACGATGGCACTTATTCACTGGAATATTCGCAGCATTCGCTCCAACCGAGAGGACTTGAAGTTGCTGCTCCGCTTGCATCGTCCGCTCGTCGTAGCCCTCCAGGAAACGAAGCTACGCCCATGCGATCACATTGCCTTGGCACACTACACCTCTGTGTGTTTTGACCTACCCCCTATGGTAGGAATCCCAGCTCATGGAGGGGTTATGTTGCTGGTCCGGGATGATATTTACTACGATCCCATCACGTTGCACACCGGCCTGCAGGCAGTCGCCATCCGCATTACTCTCCCCACTTTTACGTTTTCCTTTTGTACCATTTACACTCCATCGTCATCTGCCGTTACCAGGGCAGACATGATGCAACTTATTGCTCAGCTACCTGCACCATTTTTGTTAACTGGAGACTTCAATGCCCACCATCCCCTTTGGGGCTCTCCAGCCTCCTGCCCGAGGGGCTCCTTGTTAGCAGACCTTTTCAATCAGCTCAATCTTGTCTGCCTCAATACTGGCGCCCCTACTTTTCTTTCGGACACATCTCATACCTATTCCCATTTAGACCTCTCTATATGTACTCCCCAACTTGCACGCCGGTTTGAGTGGTATGCACTTGCTGATACATATTCGAGCGACCACTTCCCGTGTGTTATCCATCTCCTGCAGCATACTCCCTCTCCGAGCTCCTCTAGTTGGACCATCTCCAAGGCCGACTGGGGGCTCTTTTCTTCCAGGGCGACCTTTCAGGATCAAACCTTCACAAGCTGCGATCGTCAGGTCGCACACCTCACGGAAGTCATTCTCGCTGCTGCTGAATATTCCATCCCTCACCTTACTTCTTCTCCACGTCGCGTACCGGTCCCCTGGTGGACCGCAGCATGTAGAGACGCTTTACGTGCTCGTCGACGTGCTTTACGCACCTTTAAACGCCACCCTACAGTGGCGAATTGTATTAATTATAAACGATTACGTGCTCAGTGTCGTCGTATTATTAACGAAAGCAAGAAAGCCAGCTGGGCTGCTTTCACAAGCACCTTCAACAGTTTTACTCCTTCTTCTGTTGTCTGGGGTAGCCTGCGCCGGCTATCTGGCACTAAGGTCCACTCCCCAGTTTCTGGCTTGAAGGTCGCGAATGAAGTCCTTGTGGCCCCTGCGGCTGTCTCCAATGCCTTCGGCCGCTTTTTTGCTGAGGTTTCGAGCTCCGCTCATTACCACCCTGCCTTCCTCCCCCGCAAACAGGCAGAGGAGGCTAGGCCACCTGACTTTTGCTCCTCGAATTGTGAAAGTTATAATGCCCCATTCACTATGCGGGAACTCGAAACCGCACTTGGCCGATCACGGTCCTCCGCTCCAGGGCCTGATTCTATTCATATTCAGATGCTGAAGAACCTTTCTCCTGCGGGTAAAGGTTTTCTTCTTCGTACATACAATCGCATCTGGATTGAGGGACATGTTCCCGCATGCTGGCGCGAGACTATTGTTGTCCCGATTCCTAAGCCGGGGAAGGACAAGCACTTGCCTTCCAGTTATCGACCTATCTCACTTACCAGCTGTGTCTGTAAAGTGATGGAGCGAATGGTTAACTCTCGATTGGTTTGGCTGCTTGAGTCTCGACGCCTACTTACCAATGTCCAATGTGGATCTCGTAGGCGCCGCTCTGCTGTTGACCATCTGGTTACCTTGTCGACCTTCATTATGAATAACTTCTTGCGGAAGCGCCCGACCGCGGCTGTGTTCTTTGATTTGGAGAAGGCTTACGACACCTGTTGGAGGGCAGGCATTCTCCGCACCATGCATACATGGGGCCTTCGCGGTCGCCTCCCTCTTTTTATTCGTTCCTTTTTAATGGATTGACAGTTCAGGGTACGTGTGGGTTCTGTCCTGTCCGACACCTTTCGCCAGGAGAATGGGGTGCCACAGGGCTCAGTTTTGAGCGTCGCTCTGTTCGCCATCGCGATCAATCCAATAATGGATTACCTCCCAGCTGATGTATCAGGCTCCCTTTTTGTGGACGATTTTACCATCTATTGCAGCGTGCAGTGTACACGTGTCCTGGAGCGCTGTCTTCAGCGTTCTCTTGACCGTCTTTACTCCTGGAGTGTCGCCAATGGCTTCCGTTTTTCTGCCGAGAAGACGGTCTGTATTAACTTCTGGCGCTACAAAGAGTTTCTCCCACCGTCCTTACGACTCGGTCCCGTTGCTCTCCCAATCGTGGAGACAACCAAATTTTTAGGCCTTACCTTTGACAGGAAACTTAGCTGGTCTCCACATGTGTCATATTTGGCCGCCCGTTGTACCCGTTCTTTAAATGTCCTCCGTGTTCTCAGTGGTATGTCGTGGGGAGCGGATCGAACCGTCCTACTTCGTCTATATCAGTCGATCGTCCGCTCCAAGCTGGATTATGGGAGCTTCGTATACTCCTCTGCACGGCCATCCATCTTACGCCGCCTCAACTCCATACAACATCGGGGTTTACGACTTGCGATCGGAGCATTTTATACCAGTCCCGTAGAGAGTCTTCATGCTGACGCTGGCGAATTGCCACTCACTTACCGGCGCGATATACTGCTTTGTCGGTATGCCTGTCGGCTACTGTCAATGCCCGACCATCCGTCTTATCGTTCCTTTTTTGACGACTCTCTTGACCGTCAATATAGGTTGTATGTCTCTGCCCTGCTACCCCCTGGAGTTCGCTTTCGTCGCCTCCTTCAACACCTTAATTTTTCACTCCCTGCAACCTTTCGAGTGGGCGAGAGCCACACGCCACCTTGGCTCCAGGCTCAGGTCCGCGTTCACCTTGACCTCAGCTCGCTCCCAAAAGAGGTCACCCCTGTTCGGTCTACCACTCCCGTTTTTTGGAACTTCGTTCGAAGTTCATCAACATGACTTTCATTTATACAGATGGCTCTAAGACCAATGACGGGGTCGGGTGTTCCTTTATAGTCGGGGCACAAAGTTTCCAATACCGGCTCCATGACCATTGTTCGGTCTTCACAGCTGAGCTCTTTGCCCTCTACCAGGCTGTTCTTTACATCTGCCGCCACCGACATTCTGCTTATGTCATCTGCTCAGATTCCCTGAGCGCCATCCAGAGCCTCAGTGATCCGTACCCGGTTCACCCTTTCGTACACCGGATCCAACGCTCTCTTCAGCGGCTGGTGGACGTCGGTCCGCCGGTTAGCTTTATGTGGGTTCCTGGCCATGTCGGTATCCCTGGGAACGAAGCTGCAGATGCCGCGGCCAAGGCTGCGGTCCTCCAGCCTCGGACAGCTTCTTGTTGTGTCCCTTCATCCGATTTTAGCAGGGTCATTTGTCGGCGCGTTGTGTCGCTGTGGCATGCCGATTGGGCTGCACTTACCGACAACAAGCTTCGGGCCTTAAAACCTCTTCCCGTGGCTTGGACGTCCTCCTCACGCCCTTCTCGGCGGGAGGAGGTTGTTTTAGCAAGGTTAAGGATTGGACATTGCCGGTTCAGCCATCGCCATCTGCTGACGGCTGCGCCGGCGCCGTTCTGCCCATGTGGGCACTTGCTGACGGTTAGACACATTTTAATGTCCTGTCCCGATCTTAACCAACTGCGCCTCGCTCTTAACCTGCCTAATACTTTCGATGCCATTTTAGCGGATGACCCACGAGCAGCTGCTCGTGTTCTTTGTTTTATCAATTTGACAAACCTCGCTAAGGACATTTGATGTTGTTTTTTAATCCTATGCCTGTCAGTCTCTTTTAGCGTGTTTTCCCTTTTAGTTGTTGTTGTCAACTTGTGCCTCGCGGTGCATTTTTAGAGTAGTCAGGGCGCTAATGACCATTGCAGTTGTGCACCCTAAAACCACAAAAAAAAAAAAAAAAAAAAAAAAAAAAAAAAGTGAGAGAAAAACTGCACGAGGTGTGACTCTAGTGGGCCATTCCAACTGCACCATCATTTGTTAGCCATTGCTCCTGCATCACTCAGCCATCTACTATTGTGACACTCGGGCAGATTATTTAAGCAGCATTTCTACGAAGATCTTAATTTAACCTTTTAAGACAAATAAATATTTTAACTTCTCATAAAAAAATTCTTCTTTGAAAGAAAGGACAAAAATTAACATAATTTCCAGCACTCTAGTGGCTTTCATGGCTCCCAGCAACAAAAGCCTTTTTCAGAGAGAAACGGTTTGAAATAGGAACAATATGTATTGAAGAAGTTGTTTAGCACTTGAAATATTTGTGTGAATGATTAAATTAGTTTTTCTCAGATGAACAGCAGATTAAATATCAGACTTAATTGTGTATTAAGAACCCATTTATGGGCATTGCATGACCTTTTATGATTTTGTCAGAAGGATATGAAATTTTTGTTGAACTGACGGTGAGACGATTTCATCAAATAGAATGTTGACTAGGACAACACGGCAGGAGCATCACCTTTATGAAGAGAATATAAGCATCGCTCCAGCTAGCTTCAGCTGAACTAGAGCGCCCCACTAGAAGACGAACCATGATCCATTAATTAAGCCATGACTTGTGACCTATACTTTTTACTTGCATGGAAATTCTATAAATCGAAGGACATTGATTATTTGCGTGGCACCAATTCCTTGCGATACTTCACTGTGAAAAGGCAAATTATTGTCAATTTAATTTACTGTAATACATTCCCTTAATAATATTTGCTTGAATATTGTCTAGCTATCTGAGAAAATAGCTTCCTAGGAACCCCATATAAGACAAGTGGGTAGGATCCAACATTGTCAATAAGTTACGGGAGGAAACCCAGTGGCTGGTGGCCACAGAATTTTCTTTTGTGGTTTGCTGACACCGTAATTCTCTCTTGTCTAGCAGGTGTGCTACTTGCTAATCAGTGTTTTCAGGTGGGTGTTGCAGATATTTTCTTTGCTTTTGTACTTATTTTTCTTGCTTGCCTTGTCTGTTTCTTGCATTTCTCTGTTCCAAAATGCCCACTTTATCTATCCCACCACCTGCTCAGTTTCCACAGCAGCCAGTGTTAAATGAAATGCAGCTAATGCAGATCTACATCTACATCCATACTCCGCAAGCCACCTGATGGTGTGTGGCAGAGGGATATTTCAGTTCCAGACTAAGCAAAAGTCTACACTGCTCGACACAGTGCAGCAGCTAATGTCCATTGCTGTGCACCTGACAGAACAAGCACCTCCTACCCCAACACCTATAGCTATTCTGCCTTTTTGCCAGTTTCATGAACAGGAAGGTGAATGGCTCAAGTGGTTGCAACAGTTTGAAGGCCACGTAATTGCTTACAATGTACCAGGTACTGTGAAACATCCCTAATGGTAGGAAGTGCAGTGTTCCATTTATCTCGGAAGTTGTTCCCTAATTCCACGCAGAGTGAACTTCCTTGTGAACAGGTTACAGATTCACTAACTATTATGACCGACAAGTGAATGTGGTAGCAGCTAAAACTTCATTTCAGATGTTATGTTACGTGATGCCTGATGTCAAACTCGGAGAACATATTTTGATAGAGTCGGGTCCATCATTTCACCAGGCAGTGCAAATACTAGATAAGTAAGATTCAGGTGACCATTGGCTGATAAATTTGAGCAGCCAGCTATTTGTCGGGTTGAGTTCCTTGTTTGCCAATTCGGCAGCAGCTTGTGCTCATCACACGGAGTAAACAACGCTCCACACTGCGTAAGCAGCTTGCGGCTACACAGGCAAACAGAACTAAGTCTTGCCCTCAGTGTTATTCACAGCACAAACGCCAAGACTGCCCCTCCTGAAAAGATCAGTGTCCTGCTTGTGGCAAGAAAGGACATGTGCAATCTCTATGTTTGCAATAGAACAAATATAAGAATTTGGCCCCTTCACAAAAATCTAGTTTCACAAGTAATCAATGCAGTGTACTCAAAACCTACTGCAGGCATCAGCAAAACTATCAAACAAGCAGTTACTTCAGAACTACGCCACACCAACAAGCTTTTTGTTAATTTGCATCTTATTGGTAAACATGTGAAATTTCAGTTTGACATGGGTGCTTGTGTTACATTGCTGAATCGTAAGATGAACTGTGAGGCTCTCCATGCCTATCTGAAACTAGCATGCACCTAACAGTTTATAATGGACAAGACCTTCCCATTCTTGGAAAATGTACTTTGTGTGCCATTTATCGCTCACATATGCGAACTGTGACTTTCACTGTTCTACAATTGCGTAAATGTGAGAACATATTTGTCCTTGATTCGTTTTATTTGCTTAGCTTTAAAATTCAGGACAATTTGTTGTCAGTGACTCTATTCAATGCAGAAAGACAGTGTAGCTAGCTTGTTGAAAGAATTCCCTGAACTCTATTCTGAAGGGTTAGGCAAGGCTAACAATTTTGTTGTGCATATTACTACAAAAGACAAGACACAGCTGAAATTTTTCTGGGACAGAACTGTTCCCATTGCATTATACAACTATGTGGCTGCTGAACTTGAAGAATTACAAGATTGCTGAGGTATGGCGCCCATACGTGCTAGTCGGTGGGCAAGTCCACTGGTTTTGATCCCCAAACCTTCAGGTCACATTTGCCTCTTTGTTGACTTTAAGTCTGCCGATAACCAACAAACTGTGATTGATATTTATCCGTTGCCACAGCCAGAGGAACTCGTGGACAGATTTGGCACTGTTCGCTACTTTTCAAAAACTTATCTGCATGACAAGTATCTTCAAATACTGCTTGATGAAGCATCTCAAAAGGTGTGTGTAGTGAATACTGATTTGGGTCTATTTAAATACATGCATTCGCCTTTTGGCAGTGCTTCTGCACCCACAATTTTCTGATGGTATTTAGAACAGCTGACTGCACAAGTGCCATACTGTTCAAACTAATTTGGACAGCATTGTTGTAGCACATCTGAAGAACACATTGCAAATTTGCGTGCTATGTTTCATGTGTTATCTGATGCAGGACTAAAGTGTATATATATATAAAACAAAGATGATGTGACTTACCAAATGAAAGTGCTGGACAGACACACAAACATACACACACAATTCAAGCTTTCGCAACAAACTGTTGCCTCATCAGGAAAGAGGGAAGGAGAGGGAAAGACGAAAGGATGTGGGTTTCAAGGGAGAGTGTAAGGAGTCATTCCAATCCTGGGAGCAGAAAGACTTACCTTGATTGAAATGAGATCCATCCTTCATGAAATCCACTCCACCAAGAGTGTCTTTCCGCCATCCACCTAACCTTCGTAACCTGTTAGTTCATCCATATGAAATCCCCAAACCACCTTCCCTACCCTCTGGCTACTATCCTTGTAACTGCCCCCGGAGTAAAACCTGTCCCATGCACTCTCCCACCACCACCATTCAGATTTGAGCATTTTGCTAAAATATGTTCACACATCTTGCCCTCATTCCTCGCATAGCATAAAGAACACTATAGTGCACCAACGCTTCACACATCAGCATAGCCATGCTGTACAGAAAGATGTGAATCTTGTTCAAAATGACAGTGGCAAGTCACGTGTATTGGTCGCCAAAGCTAAGAGTGGGCGGTGGGGGTGGTGATGGTGGTGGTGGTGGTGGTGGTGGTGGTGGTGGTGGTGAGAAAGTGTTGCAGTCACTTCACCATGGCCACTGGGGGATTGTTCGTATGAAACAGTTAGCACATAGACACTGTACTTGGCAAGGTACAGACACCCAAATAGAATAGATGAAGTAACAGTGTCATGCATATGTGGAAAATCAGTCCACTCTGCCACAAAAATTCTCTGCTTGGCTGAAGTTGTAATCACCATGGCAATGTGTGCCCGTAGACTTTGCGGGACCATTTTGGAGCAATTGTTGGTTGATTGTGGTAGACTCTTATAGCTAGTTTTCTTTTGCTGTGTCAATGAACTCGACAGCATCACATAGAACAATTCAGGTTTTCTCCTCAATTTTTTGCCTCAAAAGTTTAATAGTGTCAGACAATGGACATCAGGTCATGTTAAATGAATTTGAAACACACTGTGAATGCAGTGGCATACAGCATCTAACTAGTGCATCATTCCATTCACAGTCAAACAGCGACTCTGAACATTTTGTCAGAATGTTCAAGCAGCAGATGGCTAAACTTCACTCCGCGCACGCCAGGGATCAAGCATTGTAATTGTTTCTTGCCTCCTATCGTTTGGACATTGCCGGCAGAATTTCTTCATAGCCACCACCATAGGACACCGCTCCACCCTCCTGCACATCCATCATTGAAGGAAGACAGCAAGAATCACTTCATCCCACATGATATTGTCCTTCACATGGTTTTTAGTGGCAGCAGACTGTGGGCGTGAGGTAAGGTTGTTCATCGACTTGGTGCTTGCATGTGTCTCCTTTCAGGTCCAAACGGTTAGTAGTGCCAACATCAGAATCAACTTTGCCACTGTCATGTGCATGATGATCTTTCTGTGTCTCTTCCCCCAGATTCACAGATCCAGAAGACAGCATGGACACAATGGCCACCAGAGGGTGTCATCACGACACTGTGGGAAAACCCCATGGAGACAAAGCCTTCACCTCCTCTGCTACCTTTTGTGTTTCCGATAGAGCTGGGCCCATCCACATTGCAGAAGTCAACGTCCTCCCTCTCCAGTTATTGTCCTCCAGATTTGGACGAGTACTCCTCTGGTGCACGTTGCTGCCTGAGTGAAGGCCAGATGGCAGGGTATGACTGGAAGCTTGACATCCCCAGCAGTCACAGCTTCTCCCCCCAGGGGGTCCACAACTCTTTTGTGGATACGTGCGTAGCGAGCACGGGACCCCGAGCTAATGTGGCCTTCCTTCCTTTCCGGGCTGCATACCTTCCCATTCCGCATCCTTCCCCATCCCTATCTTCGCCCCTCCTCCCCTCACCTCTGGCTCTTTCCTTCTCTTTCTCCCCATCTGGGAGTATGGTTTGTGCCTACGTCCGGAGACGGACGCTCGTAAATGTACTGCATTTCTTGCCTTCCTTGCTTTTATGTCTTCTTCCTTCCTTTGTCCTTCTCTGTCTTCTTCCTTCCTTTGTCCTTCTCTTTTCCTTACCTCTTCTCTTTCTCTTTTCTCCGCTGCGGCGTTTGAGACCTCTCTTCCTTCCTTTCCCTGTCTCTTTCTTCCTCCCTGTGCGTGTCTGAAGGCCGACCCACGCCCTTCGTGCGTAGCCGGTGACGGGGTAACGCGTAATTCCCCGCCCCGGGTAGACAGGTAGGACACGTACGTACACCCTGGTAACGGCCAGGCCCAGGGAGGGGTGATTACCCGAGCTGATACCTTCCGAAAATGCCGATTGGTCCCTCCGTCCGTTTGTCAGGTGGTGTGACCTGAGGTGTGAACAATCACCTAAGGCGGGAGTGCCCTCAGAGAGGGCCCCCACAAGGGAGGAGCGCGCCATCGGAGACGCCGGTAATCATGGGGGATTCTTCCGCAATGGTTTCCTCGCCTTCCACTAAGTCTAGTCACAAACGTAAGCATACTGAGTCTCAGCCACAGACGATTCTTCCATCGTTGCCACAGTTCCTTGTTGTTTCTCGGTCTGATGAAGGTCACGACTTCTCCACGGTCAACCCTTTCATTATTCAGAAAGGAGTCGACGCAATAGCAGGTCCTGTAAAGTCTTGTTCCAGATTACGGAATGGCACCCTGTTGTTAGAAACACACAGTGCCCTCCAGGCACAAAAATTGCTGCGTACTTCTCTGCTCCACACCTTCCCTGTCCGGGTGGAACCGCACCGTACCTTGAATTCCTCGCGTGGAGTCGCTCCCTCGATGGATTGTCTGATGAAGAAATTCAGCACTATCTGTCTGACCAGGGCGTAACGGCAGTTCATAGAGTAATGAAACGGGTTGACATGAACATCATTCCAACCCGCACTGTCTTCTTGACATTTGACACAGTTCAACTCCCATCGAAAATCAAAGCAGGCTATGAGATAATTTCCGTTCGCCCTTACGTCCCAAACCCTACGCGTTGCTATCGATGTCAGCGGTTCAATCACACCAGCCAGTCCTGTTCCAATCCAGCCAAATGTGTTACGTGTGGCACGGATGCCCATGAGGGTGCTTGTCCACCTCCATCCCCTCGCTGCATCAACTGTATGGGTGACCACGCTGCTTCCTCTCGAGATTGCCCCGTTTTTAAGGATGAGAAGCACATCCAGGAAATAAGGGTGAAGGAAAAGGTGTCGACCTTTGCTGCTCGAAAATTATTTGCCAGTCGCAAGCCCACCGTGCCTCAGACAGGAAAATACAGCACTGTCCTTGCTTCTCCTCGGCCAACAAAGGAGGCGGCCACGCAGACTTGCGACCTCACCTTTAGTACCACGGTCGTCAGATCAGCCAGCGCAAAGATCGCTCGTTCAACCTCACCACTTTCGCCTGCCCACTCTATGGCTCACCCTTCGTCAGGTTCTGCTACATCTCGAGCCCAAAAGTCGGACGCCAAGTCTTCGAAAAAAGAGCATACTCGTGAAGAGTTTTTACGGACCGCAGCTTCACAACCATCGGTTCCTCCTTCATCTAAACAACATTCTTCCAAGAAGGCTACAAAGAAACCCAGTTCCTCTCCTTCTCCGCCAAGGCGTGCCCCCTCTACAGCACCACCTGGCGGAAATCGCCCTCGGCCATCTTCTGTGTCGCCGAGGCGCACTGCTGGTGGCCGGTCAACCGGCCGATCGCTGGTGGCAGGGACTGCTCCTGACCAACTTATGGATCAGGATCTTCTGCCTTCGGCTGAATGCCATTCCATGCTGTTGGTTGCTAGCTCCGAGCAGTCTTTGAGTTGACAGCAACTTTGGTCACATTCCTCCATTCTCTTTTCACCCCATGTCCATTATCCACTGGAATATCCGCGGCATTCGAGCCAATCGGGATGAATTGTCGGTCCTCTTACGCTCCTACTCGCCGGTCATCTTCTGTCTTTAGGAAACAAAGCTGCGTCCCCATGACCGCTTTGTTCTCCCTCATTTTCAGTCTGTCCGATATGATCTCCCCTCTGTTGAAGGCTCTCCAGCCCATGGAGGACTCATGATTCTTCTCCGTGATACTCTCCATTATCACCCAATCCCCTTAAACACTTCCTTCCAAGCTGTCGCCGTCCGTCTTTCACTTTCCGGATACACGTTCTCTCTTTGTACTGTATACATTCCATCGTCCACACCAATGGCACGAGCTGATCTCCTTCATCTTCTTGGTCAGCTTCCACCCCCCTATTTGCTGGTTGGGGACTTCAATGCCCACCACCCGCTTTGGGGATCTCCACACCCTTGTCCACGTGGCTCCGTATTGCTAGACGTCTTCCACCAAGCGGATCTAGTTTGCCTCAACACTGGGGTCCCCACATTTTTGTCTGCCTCCACGACAACCTTATCTCATTTGGACCTTGCGGTCGGTACTGTTCCGCTAGCTCGGCGCTTCGAATGGTTCACCCTTGATGATACACACTCGAGTGACCACTTTCCATGTGTCCTCAGACTGCAGCCTCAACTGCCATATATGCGCCCGTGATGCTGGAAGTTTGCCCAAGCCGATTGGACACTTTTTTCGTCTCTCGCGACATTCGATGACCGTCGCTTTCCCAGCGTCGACGATGAGGTCATACACATTACCGACGTTATCCTTACAGCTGCGGAACGTTCAATACCACGCACCTCCGAATTGCCCCGGCGCCCCCCAGTTCCTTGGTGGAACGAGGCATGCCGTGACGCAATAGGTGAGCGGCGACGTGCTCTTTGCATTTTCCGTCACCATCCTACTTTGGCCAACTGTATCCGCTATAAGCAGCTCCGTGCGCGATGCCGTCGCGTCATCCGCGATAGCAAGAAGGCAAGCTGGAAATTCTTTATTAGCTCATTTAACACCTTCACTCCCTCCTCGGAAGTTTGGAGTCGGCTTCGACGGTTCTCAGGCGCGCCTAGTTTCTCCCCGGTTTCTGGGCTCACTGTCGCGCATGATACCTTAGTGGACCCCGTCGCAATTTCTAACTCGTTGGGTCAGCACTTTGCTGAGATTTCGAGCTCTTCAAATTACCCGCCCGCGTTTCTCCCGAAGAAACGTGCAGCGGAAGTGCGACCTCTTGCTTTCTCCTCCCAAAATCACGAAAGCTACAATACTGTTTTCTCCATGCGGGAACTCCAACATGCCCTCTCATCTTCTCGCTCCTCCGCCCCAGGACCGGATGGTATCCATGTCCAAATGTTGCTGCATTTATCCACCCATAGTCTGCGTTACCTCCTTCGCCTTTATAATCGAATTTGGACCGACAGCACCTTTCCCAGACGGTGGCGGGAAGCTATTGTCGTTCCCGTTCCGAAACCTGGAAAGGACAAACATCTCCCCTCTAGCTATCGCCCCATTTCTCTCACGAGTAGTGTCTGTAAGGTTTTGGAGCGTATGGTGAATTACCGTTTAGCTTGGTGGCTGGAATCCCGCAGTCTTTTAACACCTGCTCAATGCGGATTCCGAAAGCATCGTTCTGCAGTTGACCATCTTGTCGCTCTCTCCACTTATATCATGAACAATTTTCTCCGGCAACGCCAAACGGTAGCAATATTTTTTGATCTGGAGAGAGCATACGATACCTATTGGAGGACAGGCATTCTCCGCACACTGTTCTCTTGGGGCTTTCGAGGCCGGCTGCCCCTTTTTCTTCGCGAATTTATGGCAGAGCGCACTTTTCGGGTGCGGGTGAACACTACTCTCTCCCGTACTTTCTCCCAAGAAAACAGGGTACCCCAGGGATCCGTGCTGAGTGTTGTACTGTTTGCCATCGCCATAAATCCAATTATGGATTGTCTCCCTCCTGATGTCTCGGGCTCCCTCTTTGTGGACGATTTTGCGATCTACTACAGCTCTCAACGGACCAGCCTTCTTGAACGACGTCTTCAAGGATGTCTCGATCGCCTCCACTCGTGGAGCATCGAAACTGGCTTCCGTTTTTCACCCAGTAAGACCGTTTGTGTCAATTTTTGGCGACGTACGGAGTTTCTTCCGCCCTCCTTACATCTAGGTCCTGTCAACCTTCCGTTTTCAGACGTCGCTAAATTCTTGGGTCTTATGTTTGACAGAAAACTATGCTGGTCCTCCCACGTTTCCTATCTTTCGGCTCGCTGTCTGCGATCACTTAACACCCTCCGTGTCCTGAATGGTACCTCCTGGGGAGCGGACCGAGTGGTCCTTCTCCGCCTCTATCGCGCCTTAGTGCGCTCGAAATTGGATTATGGAAGCATAGTCTACTCCTCTGCTCGGCCGTCTATTCTTCGGCGTCTCGACTCTATCCACCACCGTGCATTACGTTTAGTGTCTGGAGCTTTTTACACTAGCCCTGTGGAAAGCCTTTATGCTGAGACTGCTGAACCTCCGCTGTCCAATCGGCGAGCAGTCCTCCTGAGTCGTTATTCTAGCCGTCTGTCTTCCATGCCTGCTAATCCAGCCCACGACCTTTTTTTCGACGCCTCCTTTGATGTAGGGTATGCAGGCCGCCCCTCCTCCCTACTACCCCCGGGAGTCCGCTTCCGTCAACTGCTCCATTCTCTTTCCTTCCGCTTTCCTAAAACCTTCCTGACAACTTGGGGTACAGCACCGCCTTGGCTCCGTCCCCGGATCTGCCTGCTCCGTGACCTTTGTCAATTTCCCAAAGATGGTACCCCTACACTTGTTTATCGTCGGGCATTTGCTGCTCTATGTGCAGAAATGCCGGACGCCACATTTATTTACACCGACGGCTCGAAAACATCGTTAGGTGTAGGGAGTGCCTATATTGTTGGCGACACCCCAAATCGCTTTCGGCTTCCCGACCAGTGTTCGGTTTATACTGCGGAGCTTTACGCTGTTCTCCAGGCTGTCCACTCCATCCGCCGCCATCAGCGGATACAGTACGTTATCTGCTCAGATTCTCTCAGCTCTCTCCTCAGTCTCCAAGCTCTTTACCCTGTGCACCCTCTGGTCCACCGGATTCAGGACTGTCTGCGCTTGCTTCACCTGAGGGGCGTCTCGGTGGCGTTCCTCTGGCTCCCGGGACACGCTGGTATCTGTGGGAATGAGGCGGCCGATATAGCGGCCAAGGCCGCAGTCTCTCTTCCTCGGCCAGCTATTCAGTCGCTTCCCTTCACCGATCTTCGGAACGATTTATGTCGCCATGTTGCTCATTTATGGCATGCCCATTGGTCGGCACTTCCCTGTAATAAATTGCGGGAAGTGAAAGGCCTTCCTTGCGCTTGGACTTCTTCCTCCCGAACGCGTCGTCGGGAGGAGGTAATTTTAGCTAGACTCCGGATAGGGCATTGTCGTTTTAGCCATCGACATCTTTTAAGCGGCGATCCTCCCCCACTCTGTCCCCACTGCTCTCAGCTGTGGACGGTAAGACACCTTTTAATTGAATGCCCCTATTTTAATCCGTTACGCTCCCGTCTACAGCTATCGCCTGATCTATTGTCGATTTTAGCAGATGACACGCGCTCCGCCGACCGCGTTCTACAGTTTATTAGTGACAGTGAAATGACGTCAGTCATTTGAAGCTTTTTTTGGGGACAATCACCCCCTTTCTGTAGTGGATTTTTAAGCAGTCTTCTATTTTTAGTTTCTCCAATTTTCTGACTTTGTTCCCATTGCTGCTGGTTTTAAATTTCGGTTTTTTACTGTCTTAAGTCACGGGCTGGGCGCTAATGACCATAGAAGTTTTGCGCCCTAAAACCACAAAAAAAAAAAAAAAAAAGTCACAGCTTCTGCTCCAGCACTGCATCCACCCTCCATCCTCCCCCACCATTGTTGCATCACTTACATGACGATGGTCCTTCACTTTGGGGGGGGGGAGGAGGAGGAGGAGGAGGAGGAGGAGGAGGAGGAGGAGGAGGAGAAATGTTCTGGTGTAACATCAAGTGCCGGCATATTGGCCTGGAATGAACAACAGAGAAGGTTGTGAGATGATGTCAGCCAATCAAATACTGACTAGGATGACACCACGACAGGAGTGGCACCTATACAAAGAGAATATAACCGCTGCTCCAGCTAGCTTTGGCCACACTAGAAGTCCTGCACAAGATGATGAGTCGTGATCCAAAGATACAGCTGTGATTTAGTATATATTGAAGGACATTTATTATTTGCATGTCACCAATTGATTGAAACATTTCATTGTGAAAAGGCAAAGTTAAGTACTGTCAACTTAGGAACCCTATAGCAGATGAGTGGGCAGGATGACACAAACAAGAAATACATACTCAGTGGACTACAGACCAAACCTATCATGATAATTCAACGTAAAACCATCAGTACTAATATTAAGTATCATCCCAGGGGCTCGCAGCTCTTTTGTGAGCATGTCCTTGTATACCACTTGTCACCAACCTTTGCAGCATTACGTCATTTCTGTGCTGCATGCTTTTACTTCCACTATCTGTTTCTCCCTCTGCCACTACATTGGATGGTTTCCTTGGCGCCGACCCTGCTTGGACTTGGTCCATGATATAGCCTTGAATTACAACTTCTGGAATATTCTACAACATATCATCAAATAAATATGTGGCTCCATTGATGGGTATCACCTGCCACCAGTTTTCAAAATTTCAAAAAATCTGGATTGTGCAGGAAAGGTCACCAAATCCATAGTGTGCTCTACCTTATGCCTTCCATCCACGTCTTCTTCTTTTTCATGCAGTCATACACATTTAAACCCAGCACTGTAGCCATCTCATTGTAGTGGTGGGGGGGGGGGGGGGGGTCAGAAGCTTCCTGCTCAGTGAGCACAGGGATCACACTGTTGGTGCCAGAGCTGAAAACTCCCTGTGCTTGCCAAGGAGTATGTGCTATGCATGATTGGGGCATCGTACCCCAAGTAAAGGATTACTGACCAGGCAGGCATTCTTGAGTCTGGAGGGCAAGAATGGGGATAGGCCACATTCAGAGTTGGTGGCATCGTGACAGATCAGCCCCAAATGAAGCAGGTGAAGTTATCTCCCACTAGTGTCTTTGGACCCCAACAGTCTCTATGAAAGAACAGTCCCCTTTCAATGCAGATAGGTGCAACCCTAAAATCTTCCCTTCCCTGGCTACACTGTGGGTGAAGCACAGGGCAAAGTGCAAGCAGAGGAATTCTTGCTGCAACATTTGGTCTGTACAAGGACTGATAGTGATTCCATCTTGGCGAAAAACCACTTGTTTTCAGTAATGCGGACCCCAGCACTTCTCAAATACCAGGAATATTACAATACTGCTGCTTATCACAGGGTTTGAGGCTGGGTCTGGAACTATGTCCTAGGCACTATGTATAACAAACTTCTGTCTCTTAAAACACCTCTTTGGAGGCTGTTACTTTTTGGTTAAGGTCATTTCAGACTATTGCCGTCTGCAATGTTTACCTCCCTTCCAAGGTGAAGTGCTTCAGAACGTACTGTTTGCATTGGTATCTCGGCTCCCCCATCTTTGCGGGTCTTCAATGATTTCAATGCCCACAACCTTTTGTGGGGTGGAACCTTGGTAACTGGCCATGGTAAAGACTTTAAAAACTCTCCAGTACAACTTGACCATTACCTCTTGAGTGATGGTAGCCCAACACACTTCAGTGTGGCACACAAACCTTCTCGGCCCCAGACCTTTCCGTTTGCATCCCTTGTATTTGCCCATCCATCCGCTGGAGGCTGCACAGTGACCTATGTAGTAGTGACCACTTTCAAATCTTCCTGTCCCTTGCTCAGTGTCACACCCCTGGACGCCTGCCCAGATGGGCTAACAGTGCTGGCTGGGATGTTTTCACCTCTGCTGCTGACAGTGGCTCCCTGCTGCATGGAGATATTGATGAGGGAGTCCAGCATACAACTAAAAGTCATTCTTTCAACAGTTGATTTAGCCATCCACTGTTCCTTGGGCCTGCCCTAACTGAAGACAGTACTTTTGTGGTCCTCAGAAATCACAGAGGCCATTACAGTGTAGGCAGGTGCTCCGAAACCATAAGTGGCACCCATCAATGGAACAATGCATTGCCTCTAAGTGTCTCCATACCTGGGTCCATCCCCTTACGAAAAGACAAAAGCGAGAATGCTGGGAATGCTATGTTTCTATTATTGCACCATGTCTCTCTCCTCTGCAGTTCTGGGCTGATATCAGACATCTCTGGATACCAGACACATGCAGGTATACTTGGAATTAACTTGAATGTTTCTGACTACTGCACCAACCCAGATGCCATCACCAAACATTTTGCTCTGCGCTGTGCTCAAGCATCAGAGTCTGAGAATTACCAACCTGCCTTTTGTGTCTTAAGAGTGGTTTGAGCAAAATCAATTACCTTTTGCTAAAACTGGAGCCATATAATGGTCCACTGAGAGTGGTAATTCGTCCATGCCCTCCATGCCCATGGTCAAACATGCATCCTGCCATCTTTAATCACATCTTGAGTGTGGGCATGCACCCATCGAAATGACGAGAGAGCATCATTGTCCCAGTACTGAAACTGTTTAAGCAGCCTCTAGAGACTGACAGTTATTGCCCAATAAGTTTCACCAATATTCTCTGTAAGTTGCTAGAATGCATGGTGAGCTGGCAGCTGTGTTGGCTCCATGTGTTTTGTGATCTTTTGCCTCTTTTCCAGGATGGTTTTTGCCAAGGCCATTCCACTACTGTCATCTGAACAGCTTTTGCCCAATGTCAACACCTTAAAGTTGTCTTCTTCAACCAGCAAGGGCTTATGGCACCAGGTAATTGCTACTTCAGATGATTATGGTCTCCAGACTCCACTCCCAATTTTCATCCAGGACTTCCTGTCTTACCTTATTGTTTTGGGTTTGTGTTGGTGCTTCCCACAGTATCCCCCATATCCAAGAGAATGGGATCGGAAAGGTGCAGGCATGAGCCATCACCCATGGCTTGCGATTTTCTGCCACTGAGACTGACATCGTGTACTTCTGTCAATGTTGTACCATTCAATCACAACCAGAACTTTACCGCAATGATCAAACGTGTAATGTGGTGGAGAGTTATTGCTTTCTAGGACTGGCCTTTTATTCCTGGCCAACATGGGTTCCCCCATCAATGCTAGCTTAAGCAAAAGTGTTGACTGCACCTTAATACTCTTCGCTACCTGAGTACCACCAGCTGAGTTGCAGATCACAGTACCTTTCTGCAACTTTACAAAGCCCTGGCACAGTCCCACCTTGGTTATGGGAATCTGACACATGTTTGGCATCGCTGTCAGCATGTGGATACTGGATGCAGTAAACCACTGTGGAGTTCGACTTGCAACAGGAGCTTGTCAGACTTGCCCTGTGAAGAGTTTATTCATAGATGCTGGGGTTTCTCCATTGTGGATCAGGCACCATTAACAGCTTTCCAATTACACTACCCACATTGGCAATGCCCCTAAGCATCTGACTACCACCCAGACACGGTAATCCATCTCCGGCAATGGCAGCCCCAATGAGGGACTACCATTGCAATCTGCATCTGGTAGATCCTCTGAACTTCAGTTCTTCCCTCTTCCACGCCTCCTCTGGACCCACCTCCACAGAGCATACCTTGGCTTCAGCTTCATCTTGACCTATCACAATGTGCAAAACACATTGTCCATCCTAAGGTCCCCTACTGCAAATTATTCTCCATCCTTGGTGCATCCCAGAGTGCAGAAGTTGTCTATACTGACAGCTCAGTGGGCACTGGTCATCTAGGCTTTGCTTATACTTGGGCAGGACATTCTGAACTGCTCTCCTTGCCAGATGGCTGTAATGTTTTCACTGCAGAGTTGGTATCCACCTCTCATGCTCTCGGGCATATCCATTCCTGCACTCCCTGAGCAGTAGGCAAACTAAGCTAGTGCTACCCTCACCACACCTTTGTTATTGTTATCCATGATTCCCTGTATGGCCTCAAACAATGTGTAAACTTGGTGACCTTCATCTGGAACCTGCACCACATTGAGATCCTAGGGAATGAGCTTGCTGAACACTTGGCCAAACAGGCTACCAGTAAACTGACTCTCCAGAACAATTTTCCTGAAACTGACCTGCAGTTGGTATTAGACCATTACGTTTAAGTGCCCAGAATATGGTATGGCTCATTATGACTTCACCAAACTAACTATGGGTGATAAAGGAGACTATGAATCTGTGGAGGTCCTCCATGCAGGCCTCTAACAAGCAATCTACCTTTCTACCTTTAGAAGATCCCCATTGGCCATACTTGTCTAACTCATGGTTATTACCTCCATAGCGAGGACCCATCCCACTGTTGTTTTGGCATCCATATGACAGGGGTCCACATTTTGCTGGACTGTCCTAAACTAGCCACTCTGTGGCAGACTCATAGCTTCCGTGACTCACTGCCCTGGTGTCAGGAGACCATTACCCAGAATCTGACTTAGTTTTATGTTTTTTTCATGAAGCAGGCTTTTACCACTCTCTTTAAGGAAGGGTCATTTAACTTCACTGTCCTGTTTGGGGGTTGGCAGAAAATTCTGTCTTCCTTGCCCAGACTGAGCTGCAGCTATCTTGGCTTGGCAATCCGGAGCAGTCCTGGCCCTACCCGCTCTTTCTCTGTTACTGTCGTTTCCCCCAATCCTCATGTGATCTGTAAGACTTGTTCATCTTTTCTCTGTCTGTGCTTTTCTAGCTGTAGTAGGTAAGGAATTTGGTCACACCGTAAACAATAGTGAGAGCATCTTTTTGTATATGAGAATACCTGCACTGAGTTTGAATGAGCAGCTTTTAGGAAAAAGCAATGGGTCTGTCTTGTTAACCAATTTGTGTGAAATCACAGCGCTGATTCCTTAGGAACAAGCATCAACTCGCAAAACTACTGGTTTTGCTGGGTCAAAATGCACTAAACATCTGTCACTAAGCAAGGCATTTTTGAGTTTCCAAAATCTGTCTTGACAGGTCTTAGCCCAAAAAAAGATAAATTTTTGCGACGCCAACAATGCAACGAAGCCACGATTTGTGTGGCACTTGGTATGAACTGAATGTAGTATGTCACCTTGTCTAGTACTGACTGAAGTTCAGACACATTGCGAGGAACAGACAGGTCACAGATTGCAACAAATGAGGCTGGAGGTGGTGCACACCCTAAGTATTGTAGTTCAGTGTGAAAAAAGTCGCACCTTCAAACAATGGAATATCCAGGATGCAATGTAACAATGCGGAGAAGGAAAATTGCTACTCACCATATACTGGAGATGCTGAGTCGCGATAGGCACAATAAAAATATTCACATAATCTTAGCTTTCGGCCATTAAGGCCTTTGTCAGCAGTAGACACACACACACACACACACACACACACACACACACACACACACACACACACACACACACACACACACACACACACGAAAGCGCAACTTGCGCACATGTCTGCAGTCTCAAAGAGCTGAAACCACACTGCGAGCAGTAGCACCAGTGCATGGTGGGAGTACCGACTGGGTTGGTGTAAGGAGGAGGCTGGGGCGGGGAGGGGGAGGGATAGTATGGTGGGAGTGGTGGGCAGTGAAGAGTTGCAGTTTAGACGGAGGGCTTACTTCACTGTCCTACCCACCATCCTTCCCACCCCTCCTACTGTGGTATTCCGCTGTCCACCAAACCTACACAATATACTTGTCCATCCTTACACAATCCCTCCTCCCAATCCCTTACCTCATGGCTCATACTCCTGTAATAGAACTAGATGCAAGATCTGTCCCATACATCCTCCTACCACCACCTACTCCAGTCCACTCACTAACGTCACCTATCCCATCAAAGGCAGGGCTACCTGTGAAACAAGTCATGTGATTTACAAGCTAAGCTGCAACCACTGTGGTGCATTCTACATGGGCATGCCAACCAACAAGCTGTCTGTCTGCATGAATGGTCTAAGTTTATGGTATTGTCAGTATATTTGGTATGAACTTCAATTATTAAACAGTGTTTTGATACAATATGTTCAGGACTTGCTGGTTTATTTGTCACAATTTTCATTTGATAAAATATTATTAACACTGATTTGCTTCTGTTTCTGTTGTTATCAGACTTAATGTTAATTAAGAAATAATGTCTGTGTGGTGATACTAAAAAGACAGATTTCCTGTATTTATTCATTTTTTAAATTGTGTTATGGATTTTGCAGTAATTTTTTGATTGCAGAAATAATATTCGTGGATTGCACAGTTGCTAAAATAGTTACTAAGTGAGAGCTTGAACTTGTTAACAGGAAAGACAATGTCCTTCGCCTGTGAAATTACCTGCTGCAGGTTCTTGCAGCTTGCTATCTTCAGTTGGAGCTTTCTCTCTAGTTGCAGTAAAACTTCCAAGTGGTGCTGGATATACTGGACTCTACGGAAGAATTCTAGGTGAATAATAGAGCATAGAAAATACAGCAATTTGTGTCCTGTGGATGGAAAGGAGTTGCAGTTCTTTTGCTGCTGTGTGCTTAATACATGGAAAGGGTTGAATATCCTTAGCAGTGATATCTAGGGAACTGAAACTTCAATTCAGCAGCAACAGAAACATTTTTCTGTGTAACCGGCCACCAGCAGTGCAAGATGTGAAGTTGTTAACTTTAAGAACATGATTTTCTTTCATTCAATGTAAGAGTGGTAAGGATTGCTAACTGTTTTTGCTTCCCATTTTCCAGAAATTCTGTTCTTCATTGTCTCTATGTTCTAGACTCCATCCTTACACCAAGTCTTTTGTTGCTTTGCTAATTCTCATTTGCTCCAACCTTTTTATGCCACCTAACAGTTGAAGGAGCCCATGGTCCTGAAAACTAGCGAGATTTTTTTTTCTTTTCACTGCTTGTGTTACTGCTGTTTAGTAAACAGGTACTTTGTTATTATCTATTTAATTATCAACAGTTTTTATTAAAGTATGCACATTCATGTGCCAGAACATAATTTCATAGCACAAGATATCCAAAATTGTAGCTGTACAGCAGTCAGTAGCTTCTTGCACTTAGAAGTTTGTGAACTGTTTTAATTACTGCAGTTTGTTTAAAGTCATTATAATTTCTAAGGTGATGCATTAATCTCAAGTTCTGGGCTTCATATTGATATGCTTACAGCTCTGTCTAAAAAAACACTTAATGGTCAGTTCCAAACCGTACTGTGTATGGGCAGGTGCTATCACAGTCGATGTAGAAACTGCAGAAAGGTACCTCTTACTAAAGTGACCAAACATTTGGTGTCATGTTGTATGTTATGGGTCCATGTCATGTCTTGAAATTGTCTAATACTTTCATTTTGATCCAAACTATAACCATGGAAGTTGTATTGTAATAAGTATTGATGGCTCAAAATACCACATGTATGTAAAAAAGTGGCACTGCTAGTGACTGAAGGGATTGACTTTCTCCAGAAAAAATTGAGGAACCATACATTCCCGTCTATCCCTTAAGCTTGTGCCAATACAATCTGTTTCATATTTCACACTAGAAAAGTAAGAGAATCAACAAAAGGGAAAACAAAAATCTGAAATAAGATGCAGGGAAGTTCCCTAATTTTGAGAAGCAATGAATTATGCAATGATTCTATCTTGAGTAGGATTTCAGTTTCTAATGTGATGAGAGCCTCAAGAAACTGGTCATGAGGATGAAAACTGATTCTGTTTCCTAGTCTCAACCCCTCTTGTATATTAAAAGTATTAGACTGCTGGCTAGCTCTTCTGACAATGATGATAGTACATATTTTTAGGTGTCAGTGCTTGTAGTTATGTGATGAGAGCAATACATGAAATTTAAAGAATTCAGATTTTCCTACTTATTTGGTTGGTGCCTCATTCTGCTTTTGGTTTCTTCAGCTGTTTTCAAAAGTTGGGCAGTGGTATGTTCAGTTATTAAACTGGACACAAGATGTTTTTCATTTTTTTATATCCAAAAGACATGTCATCCCTTCATTACTGCTGTATATCAACCACAGTTTATAAAAACACAGTTTGTTGTGCAGCATAGCCAAGCATCAAAGCATAAGAAGCTACTAGCTTCCACCACTCATGTCCCTCTCTAACCAACTGACAATGCATTTCCCTTTCCTTTACACACAAAAATGGACACTTTACAGAATGCTGGTAATGCCACATTTACTAGTCATTTTAACTGTTTTGTTTTAATAACTTTAGTTCTTGGAATTATGTTTTGTTTTATTAGTTGTATTTAGTTTTTATAATAAAGGAGATAAGTGAAGACATAATAAGAACTGCCATTTATATGACATTAATGAAGTTAGTCAAATTCAATTGATCAATCTTTGAATTGTAGTTTAATAGAGGTCATTTAGAATTATAAATGCAGTTATGCAAATATGTCTTGGGTTTTACATGCACTAATAAACATTTAAATGTAGTTATACCAATTCTGTATAAATACAAAAATTGTAGAGAAATTATTGTACAGATACATAGCATTTTTCTGTTATGTTTTAAAATTGGGATAATTATGGCATTGATTATATTTCCTTGCACTGACAGTTGTTAGTGTTGCTTTGGATATCTTATTTGGTCTACATTTGGAAATGTAGTTGCAATGTGAAGAAAATGGTTTGTGGTCACAAAAGTGATTTGTAAGCAATTTTCTTTGTACTTGATTGCACTTCCATAGTGTTCTACCAATCAGCTGAAGTCTACCACCTGGTTTACTCTTGACTGAGCATATATGATCATCCCATTTGATGTACCAAACTGTGTTCCATCCAGGTATTGGTATGCTTTGGTTGATTCCAGCTCTTACTCATTCATGTCATAGTCCGAGGATGTGACATTTTTTTTCATATGTGAAGTGCACAATTTTACATTTCTGCATATCCAAACAAAGTTTCCAATATTTGCCCCACTTTGAAAACTTATCAAGTTTTGAACGAATATTTATGTTGCTTCTTTCAAACAATATTTCATTACAGATAACTACATCATCTACAAAAATTCTGAGGTAACTATTAGTATTGTCTCCAAGGTCATTAGTATAAAACATGAACAGCAAGGGTCCCAGAAAATTTCCTTGGGAGGTACCTGAAGTTACTTTTACATTTGACAATGACTGCATCTGAAAACACATGCTGTATTCTCTCAAACAAAACATCCTCAATCCAGTCACAAATTTCACTTTATATGCCATGTGATTGAACTTTCAGCAAGAAGTATAGGTGTGGTACTGATTCAAATGCTTTTCAGAAATAAAAAAATACAGCTATCTCACTGCCTTGAACCAAAACATTCACTATTTCATCTGAGAAAAGTGCCAGTTGGGTGTCACACAATCACTGTTTTTGGAGCCAATGCTGGTTAGTATTGAGTAGGTCATTCTATTCAAGATACCTCATAATCTTTGAACACAAAATTTGTGCCAAGATTTTACAACAAATCGATGTCCAGGATATTGGAAGGTAGTTTTGTGGCTCACTTCTACTACCCTTCTTATAGCCAGGTGTGACCTCTGCCTATTTCCAAGAACTGGGCATCGGTTTCTCTTCACAGGATGTATAATAGATTGCAGGTTTAAGAGGACTAACTAAGCCACAAGTTCAGTACAGAATGTGGCAGGGATTCCATCAAGCCCTGCAGCTTTGTTTAGTTTCAACAATTTTAGCTGTTGTTCAATACCACTTATACCTAATACTTGTTCCATTCATCTTTTTGTATGCGCGACAATTACACTGGGGCAATTCTCGTGAGTTTTTCCTTTTTAAATTCATATTTGAAAAGTGCTAATCATTTCAGCTTTTGCTTGCTACCCTCAATTTCAGTTCCTGTTTGAATCTCTAGGGACTGGACACTAACTTTGGTGCTACTAACAACCTTTTCATACAACCCGAATTCCTTTGGGTTTTATGAGATATCATTTGACAATATTCTGTTATGATAGTCAATGGAATCATCATGCATTCGGCTCTTAAATGCATTTCATCAGGCAGCTCTCTGCCTATAGCCCTATGCTTTGTTTTACACTTATTTTGCATTAATCTCTGTTTCTGTAGAAGTTTCTTTACAGTGATTATATACGATGGAATTCCCTCTCCTTATGAACTTTTGTAGAGGGTACATATCTATTCAGCATGTCATCGGCTATTCTGTTAAACTTGGGCAATAGTTTGTCTACACATTCCTGTCCTGTGCTGAGAGATTAAAGTTCCTCATTGAGATTGGATGTTACAGATTTCTTATCCAGTTTCTTAATGATGGGTTAGTAATTGAAAAATCAATGTGCTAAATTTCTCTTACAACAGTCATTATATGAAAGCTGTGATCCTGTTATCTGGGAAGTATTTACAAATATTTTTCAATAATATTATGTATATATTATATATGTGGGATGGGAGAATTAATTTAGAAATGATGACAATCACACAGGCACATAAGCACTCATTATTCACACATCGAACTTGCGAGTGAAATGGGAGGAAATGGGGTGTGATGAATAAAAGCCATTCTGCTCTATGAAGGGTGGGGGATGTGGCATTGACCAAAGAAGCAAAACCTTTATAAGTAAACCTGCTCTATTTTCTGTTTCTAGAAATCATCATCTTTATTTTTTCTTATTTAAAAAGAAGCCACTTGCAATGTAACAATTTAAAAAAGGACCCAACAAATGTTTTAAGTGTTTGAATTATGCCAACACTTTTTTTAAAATCAGCTGTGGCTAATTGTAGAAAACTATACCCTCTCTCGCATCCTTTCCTTATATTATGAGAGTGACTTCAGTGCTAAGATATTTTAACTGTAACGCTTATTTTACAGCTACTCCTGCTGTCAGATGACTGCAGAAAGATTTTATGGGTGTCAAAGACCTCTTACACAAGCAGTCTCTGGTAGAACTGGACACCAACACATTTGGCCAGAGTCAAGGTGGTTATGCAGCTGTTGCAGTGCCTCCTGGACCAGGAATCTACCAAACACTACTGTTTGTGTGACCCTGCCAGCATTGGCGAAAAAGTGCAACAGCTGGAGGTGAGTCCTGAGTGTGGGTTTCTAGTAGGTAGTAACTGGCATGTTAAAGATTGGTGACAGGTGGCTCTGCCTTTTTTTAGGTTTGAATACAACAGACAAAATATCCTGCAAGACAAATTTTGTTTTTATATTTCTATATTTACACCCTGTGACAATGTACTGTGTGTGACAAATTGTTTCCAAATAAATGAAATGAAATGAGATTAGATTCAGCTGTCATTACATGTTAACACTTCCACATAACTTGTGTTAAAAGATTTGTGTTTTTCTTACATGTCATAACGGGGATATTGGGTTTGCCATATATCTAAAATGTTATGACTATTATGTAGGAAGAAACCAGATTATTGATAAAATACTTTTTACAATAATGTGTTTCATATAGTAATATTTGTAAGAGGAACAGTTTGGTTTTTATTTATTTTCATATTTGACAAATTTCTCATCCAGGGCTTTGCATGACTGTGTTGAATGTTTTCATTAGTAATTAATTGTCTTGAGCAAAACTACTGTATTATTCCACTTCAGTACACTGCTTTTTGGAGCCACACCACCATTCTCAAGACAACTGTAATATTCTTTGGTCATTGAATCTGCTTCAATCTATCATCTAACATAAGTGAATAATACAGTGGTTATTTTAATGCAAAAAAAATCTTGAATGGGATTATTTATATTCATCTTCAATTTGGTCACAATATTTTTAGCTTGTGCATCCATAAAAATGATCCGTATTTGCACTTGCACTTGAAATAGTGAAATACACCATTAATCCAAAAAGTACAGAGACTTATTTTATTGCCAGTGAATCAGTACCAACAGTGGAGTATTATGCTGGCAGCTTGAACTAACAACACTGAACAATAGATGTACATCTGACCAGTCACTTGTGAGTAGAGAGTGTTAAACAGTGGATGGGTGGTCACATCATGCCAGCGTTGTTCTCATCACAAATCATATTTGACCAACATCCCTAAATCATGTGTGTAATATGTTCACCAGAATCTTTTGAAGAAGAGAAAGGTTTGTGCAAAAATTGTCCCACAAACCTTTTCTCCCAAAAAAAAAACAATGATGCTTGGACGCTTTTGCGAGTTGATTGAAATGCAAAATGAGGACATTTCTTTTCTCAAAAACATTATGACAAGTGATGAGACATAGTTGTTGTTAGTGGAAAACACTAATTTAGTGCTCAAACAGTTCACACACTAGGAAGACAAAGTACAGTAAAATTAGCAATGCACAAGTGGCCAGTGGAGACCGATGCTCCGGCCTGTGTATTCACTAGTTCCTATAGGGGGCACAGCCGCCAGGCTGCATATGCAACTGGTGTCATATTAGCAGGCCAGGTGGTCTCTAATGGCTGAATCAAACACAAATTTCACATGCAAACTACAAAACAATGCACACACAAAATTGGTAGTTACAGCTCACTTCTTCCGTTCAATGAAGTGAGCACTGTTCTTATGTCAGTTTCTTTTCTGGTCACCGTAAAGTTTATGAGATATGAACTGGAGGACATTGTCTGTAACTAATATATGGAAGACCTTCTGTTGCAAAAATATTTGATAAAGCTGAAGTTATTGCGGTGGAGAAGTAGCTGGACAATGCACCACATATGGAAGCACAGAAAGTTAGAAAAGGACCTGCAAAATGTTCACAAATTTGTTCCCATGGCTGCTATGGATCTGTAAACGGTGACAAGGAAGTGCGCAGAGCCTCCTGATGGGTGTCACACTGTTGTTGGGCCATTACAATCTTCACCATTTGCCCATCAATATCTGGCAAGGAAATATGTCTACATGCTAATGCTTTTGTACATGACACACCCTAGTGGTAACCATGCAATAAACGCACAACGTCACAGCGAAGGATGGAGGGCTCTACAACCTGGGAGCAGCGTTCTCTGTAGCTAACATCACCACTCCATCCCAAACAGAAAGATAAATTTGTAATGCAAAATAATTTCTCAAAGTATCGGAAGCATGGCCCAGAGGTTTGTTTGGCCGCCATGTTGCACAAAAGGAACAACTTTGCTTAACACGGGATTGATAGCTACCACAGCGGCAAATTTAGTGCTAGTAATAGGGAAACCATCAACAACATTTTGTTCTTCCATGACTAAATGAAAACAGAGTAACATTAGCATGTTTTGCCATAGGTTGGTAATGTATCTCTATTTGAATTTTGATAGGAAAAGAGCCCAATGCTGAAAGTTATGTGTGGCTTCATCTGCCAAGAATACCAAAGGGTTAAAAAGAGATACCAGTATTTTGTGGTCTGTAATCAGGTGAAACTAAGAACCGTATAGAAAAATATGAAATAATTTAGGGCATACACAATTTCTGAAGCCTCTTTCTCTGTCTGAGAATAAAACTGTCATGCTTATTGTGCTGAATTTAAAGAGATAGAGGCATATGCAAAGGGTGTTTGGATCTGTTTGCATACTTCTGAGTGAGAATGGTGCCAATTAAAAACTGAGATGTGTCCGTCACAAACAGAAGTGGCTGGTTCTGCAGGAAAGTGACCAAACAAGTAGGCAACTGCAGCTTAAATTTTAATGTGTGGTCACAAGCTGGGCACTAATGGAAAGGAACATCTTTACATAATAATGCATGGAATAATTGTGCCACAGTAGCAGCATTTTGTACTGATTTTGGGTAGTGCACAATTTTGAATAAAAATTCCTGTAATTCCGTAAGAGATGTGGGGTGTGGCAGTGTGGCAATAGCATCCATATGCTGGTGCCATGGATGAATTCCAGCTCATGACATTTAAAAATCCAAATAAATAATGGATGGTTGGAAAAACCTGTGTCTTGTCCAAATTGCACTTTTATCTTCCAGACTGTAAAACAGAAAATAAAGCATGAAATTCCTGCGAATGTTCCTCTGAAGAGGCACCAGATACTACTATGCTGTTTAATAGTTGAGACAGTTTGGAACTGGTGCAATAAGTGGCTGTAAAATGCATTGGAAACTAGCTGGTGAGGTTGCTATGCCAAAAGGCACAGACTGGTATAGATAAGGGCTAAATGGATTATAGGTAACTAGAAGGTGTTCAGGTTACTTGTCAAGTAGCAGCTGATAGATGTATCTCTGTTTTTGAAAAATAAGACCCCCACTAATTTTGCTAACAGCTTGCCCAGGGTACAGCCGAGGGTAGGTGTCAATGATTGACTGTGCATTAATAGATTTTTTTAGAGTCATTGCAGAGGTGTAATTTACCAGCATGTTTTTCTACCATTGCTAGTGGTGCTTATCATTCACATGAAGGAGGAGGAGGAGAACAAATCCCATTGATGGATTGAAGATGATCTAATTCTGCTTTTTCTTAACTCCATATAGTTACCAGTACCAGGGGGACCCATAAAAAATGGGGATGGGCAAATTGTATTAACGTAATATGAGCTTGAAATTCTGTTCCACAATCCAGCTCTGGAGAAAACAGATCAGAAAATTTGGCACAGAGCTTCTGACTATTGGAATGAAATTTGATCTGGAACTAAATGCAGTACATCATTGGTGGAGAAGCAATACAGTTTGAAAGTGTCAAAACAAACAGATTTTCAGCGTAAACATTGCCCACAAATAGGGATGTCAATGAACAAACCACAGCCTTGTAAGTCACAGGTGCAGAAAATAGTCCATGACTGGGAATGTATTGTTTGTTATAGCTCACTAGCCTTTGTGGAAGTGGGGTCAGAGAGGGAGGCACCCCCCTCCCTTTCCCTTTCCAGGAGCCCATAGTTCTTCCGTGAGCTCATGCGTGGCACATGTGAGGCTCCGAGGTATTGCAGCCCATTCTTCATTCTTCCTTCCTGGGCTGCATTTCCTTCACTTAGCCTCTCCCCCCAGATCCTGGCTTTTTCCCCACTGCCTTCACCTGGCTATCCACCACATTCTCTGTGCTGCTTGAGATTTTGTACCTCTCGCTTGTTACCTTTCATCCTTTTGGGTCCCCCCTTAGGATTTGGACTCCACCTCTAAATTTTCTATCTTTAATGTGTACCATTTGGGGAAGAACTCACTCCCTACCATCTATGGCATGGATTCCCCCTCCCCCCTCTTCCTTCCATGCCATAACCCCCTCCATCATGTAAGATAACAAGCATGTTCAGGCTGTCCAAATGGTGGGGCTGTTATGTACCCATCTGGCTGAGCCCCTCCTGACAACACAGGAAACACACTATTTATATGTGAGCTGTCCCCTCCATGTGTGTACCAAGGAGTGGTTGCTTGTCGTCCTGGAGCAGTGGAAGTCTCAGCAATGACCGCTGTGCCACAGAGCTGTTGTTGTGGCTGGCTAATGCCCATGGGCAAAACCCCTGATAGGAGTGGGTGGTACTGAGGAAGATGGTTGGCATATGGATATTCTCTAATGGCCATCTCTTTGAGTGGTAGTGTATCATTGAATGCTGGTTCGTATCACCCTGCAGCCTTCCCTTCCTTGGCTACACCCTGGGAAGAGGGCCAGGCTTGCCATCTTGGAATGAAACTCTGTCCCCTCTAACTGATTGTACTAGAAGGGATAGGGACGCATTCACCTCCACAAAGCCATTGTTTTTGTGGAGAATATCGAGGGCAACATAGAGGTGGATTCTGTCAGTAAGATGCAGTTGGGCATGCTGTTCATCAAAACTTCTCCTGCTGCCCAGTCTACAGCCCTCCACGATTGTGATCACCCTGGTGACATCCACGTGTCTATTACCCTTCACCAGTCTCTGAATATGGTCCAGGGAGTGATGTTTCATAGACCTCATCCTACAAAATGATGATGAACTCCAGTCTAATCTGGAGTGACCACACATTTATTTTGTTCAACATTCCCAGGAGGGTCATAAATACAACCACTAAACCACTACAATTGTAGCCCCTTTATTCTGGCTTTTGAGGGGGTATGCCTTCATAGATGGTCAAGATTGTGTGTTACCAATGTGACATGAAGCTGTGCATTCCTCCACCTGTAAGGTGCTTGTGGCACTTATGTTTTGGTCCGAAGTGTTCCTGGTGTATGGCGGACCCTGTGTGTGAAGACTGTGGCCACACATGCCATGTGGGAAGCCCCTGTATTCCACTACCTAAGTGGGCAAACTGTCATGACTGTCACTCTCCACTCTCACCAGATCGCTCAGTTTATAAAAAAGAAAAGGAGATAGAGTTAAAATCCATTGGATTGTCTATCTTACATTGATTTTCACCAAAAATATTACCTAACCCAACCTACTGTCAATTTCTTCTTTCATCTGTTGCGTCCTTTCCCCCTTCCAACTGTATCTTTACTCTATACCCATCCACTTCTCATTTCCTCTTCCCTTGCAGTTGCCACACCCACCCTTCTGAGTGTTGTTCAACCTTCCTGGCCATATCCTATGGGGTGCTGCATATACTGATCCATTGGTCCTTGCAGAACACATCGGAACACACTTTGCAACAGCTTCAGCGTCCTCTTCCTATCTTGCTACCTTCCTCTGCCAGAAACACTGAGTTGAAGAAATCCACTTCTGTTCATCCCCCACTGAGCAGAATCCTATAATGAACCTTTCACTGAATGGCAATTCCAGCAAGCTTTTACCTCTTCACAACATGGCACCATGCCCAGATTCTCACCACAACCAGATTATCCAACACTTGGGTATTACCCATAGCCATCATCTACTCAGGGTCTTCAACTGTATTTGGCTTGTGGATGCCATCCCTTCACAATCTGCCATCCACCTGGCCTCTGCATGGGCTCTCCCTCACAGTTTCCAATTTTCTCCCTACAAAATGCTCGTCACGAATTTTTGCTGCTTACCCTCAGCACCAATTGATCCAAGACTTCATTTAGGCAACCAAAGCCTCAATGCTACAGCACAGTCCTGTTTCTTTGGTCTTACTTTTGATAAAAAGCTGGCATGGATGCCCCATATTCTCCACCTGAAGACACCCTGCATGTGGAAGCTTAATGCTATCTGCCCCTGGCCACACCTCTTGGGATGCAGATCAAGCTTCTCTTCTCCATCTTTGCTATGCTCAGGTTTTGTCCTCACTAGATTATGGCTGTCAGGTTTATGACTCAGTGGCTCCTTCCACTCTGAAACTACTTGACCCTCTTAATTGTTATGGGGTTCATCTGGCTTTATGTGTGTTTTGTGCTAGTCTTGTCAACAATCACCCTGCAGAAGCAGGGATTCCCTCTCTATATGTATGACCGAGCCAACTCCTGGTTTCTTATGCAACAGCCATTTGGTGATACCCTGACGATCCCTTGTACCCCATCTTCTTTGCAAATGAGGTATGTCTCCCTCCTGCTACCCACCATTGGGTGGGATTGCTGGTTGGAGTGCATCTCACTTCCTTCTGTCCGGATTTTCATCTCTACTCACTGGAAATGGCCTTGTGTATTTCCTCCTCCCCCTTCCCGCCCAGCCCAATTTGATGGACCCTCGAATGGTTCAAATGGCTCTGAGCAATATGAGACTTAACATCTGAGGTCATCAGTCCACTACAACTTAGAAATACTTAAACTTAATTAACCTAAGGACATCACACACATCCATGCCTGAGGCAGGATTCGAACCTGTGACTGTAGCGGTCACGTGGTTCCAGACTGAAGTGCCTAGAACTGCTTGGCCACACCGGCTGTTGATGGAGCCTTGACCACAGATGCAGACTGACCTATTCGACGGTCCTAGGATCTCTGTCTGCCCTATGATATTCTGGCATCTTGTACATTCTGTCCTTGAAGAGTTCCCGGATGCTATCATCTTCAACAATGATAGTTGTAAAATGGTAAATTTGTGGGGGGGGGGGGGGGTGTATGCTTTTGTCTCCTATTGCACAGATCACCATTTACTGCTGGTATTACGTAGTGTGTTCACATCAGAGTTGCTTGCCATTTTCAGGGCCCTCCATTTTGTTTTTCAGGCCTCCCTCCATAGTGTTTTAATATATCTGGCTCAATATGCAGCTTGCAACCCATTAACTGATGCTGCCCTCGTTCCCCTTTGGTCTCTGCCATCTATGACCACCTCTGTGCCCTTTCCTGTGCTCCTGCTCTGTTGTCTTTCACTGGGCCCCAAATCATGTGGGCATCCCCAGGAATGAACAGGCTAACCATTTGGCTGGTGACACAGATACTCAGCACCATTTGCTTTCATGATTTTAGGTGCAGCTATGCTAATCTAATCTAGGTAAACATCAAACACCTTTTCCCAAAAGTGAAATGACATATGGTGCTCGATGCTCTCCGTAGTAAACTACACACAAACAAGGAGATTACTGCAGTTTCGTACTCTTCCTTCAACTCATCTTGGAAGGAGTCCACTGTCTTATGATACCTGCAAATTGGTCATATTGGGCTCATCCACTGTTTTCTATTGCATAATCAGCCACCCCACAATGTGCTCATGGAGCCAGAATGCCAGTATCCCATATATTGGTGGAATGTCCCCTCTGTCTTATGCAAGTAACTTTTGAATTATGGAACTGATGACCTTGCCGTTTAGTTCCATAACTTTGCCTTGGTCAATTCTCAGACCTACTTGGATTTGGATTCTCCCTCTCTGTTTGACTGATTGATTAATAATGCTTCTGCACCCATGTCGACCTGAATTCCCAGTGGTTTGTTAATGCATTCTCATAAGTCATTGGCTAGTTGCAAACATTGCATTCTACCATCTGGCACCTAGAGTACTGTTCTTGCTACATCTCGCTCCATGAAGGACATAGCCATGCAGACATGCCACCTCAATTTCAGCTATGAGGTTGTGAAACCGACTAGTGTTATGGTAGCAATGCCGTCCTTCCATCCAGCTGCGCAGCAAACCGTCAAACTCGCGTGTCACAAAGTGAAATTACCAGCTATACAACCGGCAAGTTGGAAAGGGCAGAACGAATACTCCTGTGAAGACTTCCTATGTCCCTCCAGCCAACCAACACCTGAGTCTTTCTCTGCTAACTGCAAAGGCTTGAAGAAGTCCAACGAAGGCAAACAGTCTGCTTCTCTGCTGACTCGAATAGCCTCCTCAGCGGTGTCACCAGGTGATACCTTTGCCTGACCAGCCTCTGTGTTGCTGGTGTGGAATACCAACCATTTTTCTACATTGGAATTGGCAGGCCGGCAGCATAAGAAAGCCAATACTTATGTGGAGCAGGATCCTCCTGCCTCTGTGCCCTGTAGCAGCCAGTCTCCGTCAGCTGGCCCTCGACAGCCGCTGAAGTGACACCTCTTCATTTTTTCCTCATCTTGACTCTTCTCTGATGGAACATTCACGGCCTTTCATCCAACAAAGAGGATTTACAGTTGCTTATAGAACTGCAGCGTCCACATGAGCTCTTCTTCAGGAAACGAAATTGCATTCACATGAGTGCTTTGAGTTTTTGCATTTCTTCTGAGTCTGTTTTGACCCCCCACCTCCGAAAACAGCATTTCATCTCATGGAGGAGTGATGCTGCTCATATGGGATGACGTTCATAGTTAACCCATCTCCCTGACTACCCACCTTAGAGCTGTTGCAGTTTGCCTCTTCCTTTTTCACTTGACCTCTTCCCTTTGTACCATTTATATCCTGCCATCATTCAGTGTCACCCGGGCTGACCTCCTGCAGCTTACTGGACATTTCTTCTGCTTGGTGACTAATGTACAACATCTCCTTTGGGGTTCTCCCAGAACCCGTCGGAGAGGTGCCCTCTTTGGTGACCTTAATTAACTTAATCTCTTCTGCCTTAACACAGGAGCACTGAGGTTCCTTTCTGACTCCTCAAACACCTATTCCCATTTGGACCTATCCTACTGCACTGCCCAGCTTGCCCATCATCTCCAGTGGTCTGTTCTTTCTGGCACCTACTTGAGTGACTATTTCCCTTGTGCTATCCATTTGGTCACTCCTACCCCACCTGCGTGCACATCCAAATGACAGTTTGCTAAGGCTGATAGGTGGCTTTTCTCCTCCACGGCGACCTTTGATGAACAAGATTTCAAAAATTGTGATGACCAGATGGAATGTCTTAAAAAGGTCATCGTTACTGCTACTTAACGTTCCAGTCCCTACATGTCGTCCTTACCGTGCAGTGTCCCTGTCCCTTGGTGGACTGATGCATGCCATGACACAATTTGCATGCAAAGATGTGCTCTCTATATTTCTTATGGTGATCCTATGATGGCAAACTGCATTTATTACAAACAAATGCTTGCACAATGTTTTGTTCCTCATAATAGGAAAAATGGTAGCTGGATTTCATTCACTTCTTCTTTTAACAGCTCCACCTGCTGCTCTGTCACATGGGCTGACCCCTGATGGCTATTTGGAACCAATATCTATTCCCCAATATCCACTCTGACAGTAGCATACGATGTTATCTTGGAACCTATTGCTATCTCCAACACCTTGGGCCACCATTTTTTGGAAATTTTGAGCTCTGCCTCATATCACACTGCCTGCTCAATTGGAAATGAGTGGAGGAGGCTTGGACAATACCCTTCCCTTCTCCAAATTGTGAGTGCTACAATGCTGCCTTTACTATGAGGGAGATAGATCATGCTCTCCGTTCATCCTGATCCTCCACCCCAGGGCCAGACTCCGTTCATATTCAGATGTTGAGGCATCTTTCTTTTGAGGGCAAACACTTTCTGATTAATATGTACAACTCCAGCTATGCAGAGGGAGCATTTCCCTGAAACTGGCGTGAAGCCACTGTCATAACCATACCTAAGTCTGGTAAGAACAAACACCTTCCCTATAGCTACTGCCCCATCTCTCTCATCAGCCCTATTTGCAAAATGATGGAATGTATGATTCATGCCCGGCTTGTATGATGGCTCGAGTCTCACAATCTATTAACCATTGTACAGTGTGGATTTTGCGTGCGTCATTCTTCAGTTCACCATCTCGACACTTTGTCCACACATGTCATGAATGGCTTTCTGTGGAAATCCCCAAATGTAGCCCTGTTTCTCGATTTTCAGAAGGCCCGCAACACCCACTGGAGGACTGGTATCCTCCGTAAGGTCTACACTTGGTTCCATCCTGAGCATTGTCCTCTTTGCAATTGCCATTCACCTTATAATGGTCTGCCTCCCACCAAGCATCTCCACTTCCCTTTTAATTGAGGATTTCTCCATGTATTGCAGGTCTCCATGGGCCTGTCTCATTGAGTGGTGTGTTCAGTGATGTTTCGATTGTCTTTAGTCAGGGAGCATCGTTAATGGCTTCCGTTTTTCACTGACAAAACCCTTCGTATGAATTTTTGGTGGCACAGTTGGTTTCTCCCACGATCTTTACATCTGACGCCAGTTCTCTTCCATTCATTGAAACTACAAATGTCCCGGGGCCCATGCTCAATAGGAAACGCTCTTGTTCCTCTCACGCATCTTACCTGGCAGTCCCCTGTATGCAGTCCTTCAATGTCCTACGTGTCATCGATGGTTCTTGCTGGAGTGCAGATCAAACCACACTCTCCTGCTTGCACCGGTCACTTGTCTGTTCGAAATTTCTTACCACCTTGACTTTGTCCTCAGCAGGTATCCATGCAGTTTGTCTTATATGCATTGCCACCCATCCTGTGCCACCTTCTTCAATGACTCCTTTGATTGCCAGTATGGGGCACGTCCCTCTTCTCTGTTACCTTGTTTTTGGCTTTTGCTCCTAAAGACCCTACTCCATTCTGGCTGTATTCCATTCAGTTTCACAAACTTCACACAGAATTTCACGATAGCACCTTTGCTTGCACTGGTGGTTCTCGGACTGACCATGGCGTTGGGTGTGCCTCTATCATGGGTGCTGATGTTTCTCGCTATCGGATTCCAGAACACAGGTCAATATTTACAGGAGTGTTCCTCACCCTGTATCAGGCCGTGGAGTACATCCAGCAACACTGGCTTTTCAATTGTGTCCTGTGCTCAGACTTGCACAGCACACAGTGGCTTCAAAGGTGCTGAGAATCACCCATCCCTCGATGCAGCAGGTACAGGAAAACTATCACTTGCTCACTCTTGATGGAGGGACTGTGATGTTTGTGGTTTCCTGGCCATGTCCGTCTGTCTGGAAACGAGGCTGCTGACACTGCTGCCAAGGCTGCAGTCCTTGTACCCCGGCCCACTTACATTCCATCCGATGATCTATCTGTTTCAGCCTGTCAGTAGGTGGTGCCACTTTGGCATCGCCACAGGCCCTCCCTCCATGGGAATAAGCTCCAGATTATTGATCCCATTGTCCCCAAGTTGTTAAAACTTCAGCTTTGTGATGGAATGCCCATTTTTTAACTATTTAGGTTCCCACTTGGATTTGTACTAATTGCAGCAATATGGCGAAGGCCATTTAATTTTTAGTTCTTTACCTCCATTTCTCTATGGTGTATTTTATAATTCCTTCTCCGTGTCCCTGTTTTTAGCTGTCTTCTCTTACATTGATTGGGACTGATGTGTATTCATTTATTAACTCCTCTCTGTCTTCATGTTCTATAGTTTTGAGATGGGCACATATGTCCCTAGATGCTTTTGCATGCTAAAACGAAACAAACAGTGCACACATTTGAATTTGTTAGATTTTACATTGGGTTGCAGTGTGCAGGTCAAGCAAGTCTCCCAGTGTAGAGGAGTAATACAGGAGAAGAATGTTCTGTAACAAGTGTTTATTTTCACTGTATTAGTTAGCTTTCCTATCTGAGAAGGAATTGTGGTAATTGTGGGGTGCACACACACACACACACACACACACACACACACACACACACACACACACACACACACACACACACACACACACACACACACACACACGTGTGCCGTTTGGTGGCCCAAAGAAATCGCATACCATGTCCAGTTTTCCTAGTGAATTCCTGATAAGTGAAATGTTTCATGTATTGGCGATCACCAATCTGAAACAATGAACTGCACAATGAGAATATCCCGCTATTGCATAGTCCTGATATATGAATGCATGAGCCCCACAGGCTTTCCTCCACATGCATGCAGTATTGTCGTAGCCCTGTCCTCAGGAAATTATTACCAATTTTTCAATTACACATCTAGCTAGTCCTTAGCCAGTCACATCAACCACTGGAATAAATTACAGGAAATCTTCATTAATATCAAGATCCAAGGAATAGACACAGAGAGATAGTTGCTCTATTCTAGCAATTTCAGCAGTTTGATCTGCAAGAATATTGCAACATTTGGCATCATTGGTTATTGATGCAACAGCTGATCAGATTTTGGATTGGGGTCCTTAATGTAATTCTTGTCATATTTACCAGTTCCTTTCAAAACTTACTTGCAGGTTTTCATCACCTTTCACAAAATATTTTGTAATGTCGAGAAAATTATTCATCTTGTCGTCTTGTTTGTCAACTTTGGTAGTCCCAAAGCCTCTGTGTCCCAATCATACCATTTCCTGATATACACAAAGAATCATTGCTTGATGATAAGGACTGTAGATGTTGTATCCCTTTCCATCTGCTCCACAAGGCCTTGGTCCAGGCAATGTTTCATATTGTTTGTCATGTTCACCATCATGTGAATAAGTCACATTCAATTACAAAGTCTTGTGATAAGTGTTGGTTGTATGTATGTTGAAATATTAGAGTGTATGCGTTCACTCTGAGAACATGGAAGAGACCAGGGCTGGAACATTTTGATGACTACCTTTTGCATAACTAGCAGAAAGCATCATAATCATTTTTGGAACAGTATACCAACCAAAGATATTTCTTCATCCAACTTAGACTAAACATTCAACATTGACCACTTTGCAAACTGAGGGGAAATTTATAAGTTGTGTTGGGCACAAAATTTTTTGGAAATATTGTAGCGTGATGTGCTAATCAACTTTTTCATGATTTGATAGTAAACAATCACTTGTGTTGTACTTGCAGCCATGTAGAAAGTTGTCAGAGGTTGATGTCAGTTGTAGGTGTTGATTTTGTATCAGGACCCAACAAAGGTGATTCTGAATTAGCATTAAAGCTTCTATTGCTTTAAAACAACATTTGTAGCAACTGTGGTGGATCATCCATTATCCAAACCTGAGAGGAAAGAGTTTGTTCTAGTTATAGAGATTTTGAGAAGTACTTAAAATATCATCAGTGAAAGAGTCAGCAACTGAAATTGTGTGTAACAGAGCAAAAGCTGAAATACTTAACACTGTTTTTAAATGTTTTGTTACAAAGGAAAAACCATGAGTATTGTCCTAATTTAAACCTCATACTGCTGAAACAATGAGTGATATTGTTATTAAAAGTCCAATTGGTTTTAAAAAAGCTTAAATCGTTGAAATTGAACAAAGCTCCCTACCATATTCTATACTGAATTTTTGGTTGAGTTAGCCCCTTTTTCTAACTCCAGGGTGAGTCATAAAAAAGGAAAAATATGTCTAGGACCGCATGCTACTATGCATAACATGTGACACATCATTGTAAATTTTGTTCTCCTTGATGTGTTGTGTATGTAAAGCAAAAACACATGTTAATCATTGAATGAGATACCGACGAGCCTCATGATCATGACATGTCATTCACCCATAGATACAACACATGACACACCAATGAGCTGATGTGTATCTGTAAGTGTTTGAAAGATATGAGAGAGAGAAAATCCCATCCCAATGTATCTGAAATTGTATCAGAACTTGGGAATCACACATTGCAGGTTGTAACGGAGTGTACAGTCGCATGTTAGGGAATGTGTGCCCTGTAAGCAGAAAGAGTGGTCAACGGTGGAAGTAAAACCACAGCATGCACGATGTATTTACAACACCTCTGCAATAGTCACTCTGCTGGATACTCGCCATGTCAACAGTTGCTAACAGCCGCATTGCAGTGTTACTACAATACCGTGGCAAGTTTCACAAATGAGGAATATGCCGATGTCCACCTCACCTACAGGCTTGCAGATGGAAGAGCTGATGTTGCAAGGCAACTGTATCCCAAGAGGTTTCCTAGCCGGCACCTTCCATCCGCAAAATCGTTTTACTCTGTGGACAGGCGCTTGAGGGAGTATGGTGCTTGTGTAGCACTTCCAGGATGATGTGGCCATGACTGACAGTTGATGTACATTGTGGATGATGAAGGAAAAGTGTTACAAACCATTGCGGAGGATTAACAATAAGCACCAGGTCTATAGCCACTGTGGTTGGCATGTCACAATCTACAGTACTCCATAGAAACCAGTACCATCCCTTTCACATGCAGAAGGTACAGGCATTATTGCTGGAAGACTACCAGAGGATGCTGGACTTCTGCAACTTTATCCTACGGTGTCAGATCTACAATCAGCATTTTTCACATACAATACTGTTCACCGACAAAGCCTATTTCATGAAGGAGGGTATAGTGAATTCGCATAATTGGCACCAGTGGGTGGAAGAAAACCCCCACAGCACAGTGATGCGAGGCTACCAACAACAATATGGTGTCAATATTCGGTGTGGTATTATTGATCACCATCTCGTAGGGCAACATGTGCTACCACAAAGGCTTACAGGGGAGCGGTATCTGCATTTCCTAGATGTTACATTCCCAGAATTGTTGGAAGGCATTAGTTTGGTCTTTCATGTGGACCTGTGGTCCTGTGGTACATGCGTGATGGTGCGCTCGCTCACCTGCACAGTACCTTCCCTTCAAAATGGGTGGCTTGTGGAGGCCCTTTAGCATGGCCAGCAAGATTGCCAGACCTGAATCCACTGGATTCATTTTTGTGGGGCCATCTGAAATCTGTGATTCATGAAGGAGAGGTTGTTGATGTCAACACCCTTCAATCCAGAATAAAACATGCCTGTGATATTATGCAAAGAGATACAGACATGTTGGATCATGTTCAGCAATCCTTCCTGCAAATAGTTCAACTTTGCCACACACGTCGTGGCTGTCATTTTGAACAGTACTTATAAACCAGCACTGTAGCTTCTGGTTGTGTGTTTCTATGTTAGTTTTGATTTGAACAGCTGTATTGTATTCGTTTGTGTGAACTGCCACATACCTATGTAGTAGTATTTTGTATTCTGCATCTATGTACTCTTTTCTTAAAACTAAGTCTGGACACAAAAACCAAATTATAAAACATGCATGTACAGTAGTGCAGCCCCTCCTCATGTTCGTTTCCCTGTGCCAACTAGCCATGATACATAGTACCGGCCAGCGTAACTGGAATGAGATAGATGTGGGTGCTATCATTGCTCGCAATGTCATGTACACTGTTGCTTGACGCTGATGCCTTGCCTTCTCGTGAGTGGCTAAACTACCTACAACACTCGCATAGCCAATGTCGGCACACAGTAACACCCAAAAGTCCACTTTGTATTTCCACATTTTTACCATTCAATTGCATTGTCATTTATTGACATAGGAACATGCGAGCTCAGTGTGTGACAATTTGCACAACATATTTGTCCTCATTTATGACTCACCCTGTATATTTTATCATAGATCTCTTGAACAAAAACACATGCCCAGTTCTTGAAAAAAGGCACAGGTCACACCTATCTACAAGGAGTATAGTAGAAGTGATCCACAAAGCTACCATGCAGTATCCTTCATACTGACTTGTGCAATCTTAGAGCATATTCTGAGATCAAACATAGTAAGGTATCTTGAACAGAATGACCTTCTCAATTGCAATTATCGTTGTTTCTGAAAACACTGGTGAATTGTAATTCAACTTGCATTTTTCTCACATGACATCCTGAAAGCTTTGGATCAAGGTAGTCAGGAATACATAATGTTTCTTCATTTCTGGAAAGCACTTGACTCGGTAACTTACTTACACTTTTTTGTCAAAAGTGCAATCATATGGTGTATTAAGTGAAGTTTGTGAATTGATTGAGGAATTTTTGGTAGGGAGGAGGCAGCATGCTATTGTGGATGGAGAGTTATCATCGTAGGTAGAAGTAACGTCGTGTGCTCCCCAGGGAAATGTGTTGGTACTCTTGCTGTTCATGTTGTATAGAAATGACTTTATAGACAATATTAATAGTAACTTCAGACTTTATGCAGATGATATGATTATCTATAATGCAGTACTATCTGATGGAAGTTGCATAAATATTGTACATCTTGATAAGATTTTAAAATGGTGCAAAGATTGGCTACTGGTTTTATATGTTAAGAAATGTGAAGTTTTGCACGTCACAAAATGAAAAACCAGTAGAATCTTATGACTATAATATCAGTGAGTCACAGTTGGAATCAACCAACCCATAGAAATACCCATGTGTAACACTTTGTAGAGATATGAAGTGAAATGATCACATTAGTTCAGCTCTGGGTAAAGTGGGTGGTAGAATTGAGTGTATTGATAGAATACAGGGGAAGTGCAGTCAATATTTGTATGGTAATATACTGTATCCACACCCTCCACCTAGCAGTTTCCACCCCCTCCTTCCCATTTTCAAGTCCAACCTTGTTTATTTGCAGCCAACTGCTGTATACTAACAAATTCTGTGGCCAAAAGCTTTGTGTGACATTTAATTGTACCTGTCTTCAACTTGAAGGGCCTTTTTTATGATATGCAGCAATCTGTCTTTCTTTACATTGTTTATGCAACTGGAAACATGTACTGTTACTACATACCAGAGCACATCATTTAAATAAATGAACTTGAATGCCTTAAAAAAGAAAATAAACTCTGATTACTGTTAATCAATCACAACTTATGACCAAGCCATTTATAGGCAATTACTTGTTGAGCAGAGATACGTTTGGAAACAGGCTGTCATTGACATATTATACCAGGATAACTCACTTCTTCACACATTGTAGCAGAGGTGTTGGTAATTCTTATTTTCTGCCTGTAGTATGAAGATGTTGACTGCAGGTGTAAAAAAAAAGTAAAAAAAAATCTGAGCTTCTCGTCATGAAGTCCGAACTACTAATTTCCCTATGAACTTTTTATGTATATAATTCTGCCTTCAGTTGATCTCTGCTTCTAATGATTCTTTCTCTATTAAATTTTTATAATGCTACAGGGATTTTGTACAGCTTACTGAAACTGAGATTACAAATAATAGTGTTCACACAGATTTCCTGTAGAACAAGATAGCTACTGACTGACCCAGGTGTACTCTTTAAAATTTCACTAAGTTGTGATACACGTGAAATTGGTTCTACACATTTCCTCTATAACAACTTTGTTAATAACTGTTAGTTGTATGTTCTTCTTTGACAACAAGTTTGACCTTAATATAAGTTTTATTTACAATTTTATCTAATACAGTTTTGTTCCTTTCAGTTCATTCCTAACTTTTTCATAATGGGAATTTATTGTATCTTTTAATTTTTCTATAGTAGCGTCATGACTAGATTTAGTTGCGTATCTCAAAGTATCATTGACAGATTTTATTGTAGATGTGAAGTGGTCATGACTGGAATTAACTGCAGTTCTCAAAGAGTTGTACCTCACATTAATTGTATTGCTTCAAGAATTATAACTGTAATCTATAGTATTTTCTTAATTTAGCATTTTAGACATGAAAGTGTCATGGCTGGAACTGCTGACTGCAAATCTTTCATTTTGGCTGACAATTCATTCACCAAATCTGGTTCTTCTTAATTTTTTGACATTTTGATTATGTAAATACTCATTTTGAAACAGAAAAATGTGAAACTGGATGTTGTACTTATCTTTGCCCTTGCTTCATCCCATTGTTTCGCAGTCCTTTGCCAGTTTAATTACCTTTCTTCATTTGACCACTCTTGAAGATAATTCACACATTTTGTTTCTAGGTCCAGTATTTTTATCTTCCTTTTTGCTGTGGTATTTAACATGTAAACAATATTTTTAATTTATGAAAGTCATAAATAATATCAGTACTTTGTCTGCCACAAAGGATGCCAGTCCGAGCCCATAGGTTCGATAAGGAACCTAGAAAACTGTTTGTTAAGTCTGTTTGTTGTAGAATATCAACAGTGAGACAATACTCATCTTTCCCCTTCAATGCCACAGTTGCAGTTGTTTTTGTGGTACCTCATTTCCTTAAAAAAATTGGGGTATGGTCTTACTGATAGTAGTCCTGGATCTCGTGAAAGTTTAACATCATCACATTACCCACCTCCTTGCTGTGCAAGGAGCGATTACTTACAAAGACCAATTCAAGCAAAAATAAAACTTGACTATATGTGTGTGATGGGAGAGACTGGCTGGGCACTAGTCTCTAACAATCGAGGATGATACAGCCATATACCAGGAGCAGTTTTGGGTGATGTAATCACAATTCCTTGCTGGTATGTTTCTCTATTAAACTGTAAGTGGGGGATGATAGGGTAGTGTAAGAAGTAGGGGCATAGTGTAAGAAGTTGGGGGAATTCAGTGCAGGAAAATTTTATTACGGAAGAAACACCGAAAACATCTCGGGATCCGACGGTCGTCACTCCGCCCGTTAACACCGAACGTTAATGTCACTGGGGGATATACAACTTTATGTCCTTAATGTTGTACTTTCCTGTCTCTGATTCCATTATAGGATCAAATAAAAATGTTTCAGGATGTACTACTGTTTGAACTCGGTATGGTCCCTCATATTTTTAGAAAAACTTGTGTGTCTCTTTCCTCAGGGCAGAGCTCTGAAGATGCTGTTTTACGAGAACTAGTTCATCGACCTTGTAGTGAGGTTTGATAGTCTTCTCATTATGTCTAATCACTCATTGTTGCGCCTTTTCAACTAAATTTTTAGAACCCATTTCCTGTTTAAGTTCGTAATCTTCAGTAGGCTTTTCAGGCCAAATGAAACATTTAATAAGAGGTTCTCCTGTAAAGGGTTTGCCTATTACTTCTAAAGGTGTTAACCCTGTTCATAAATGTGGTAGTATATTTAAAATAAGTTTAAAGTCTTTGATCTTTGTTGCCCATAAGGTATGTTTTTTCATGGCAGTAGGTGTGTCATAATTTCACAAAATTTTTCATTACCTGTTCACACAGATTTGGGGACAGGTTATAGTTGGATATTAACACTTCACAAATACCTTCCCATGCTAAAAATTCTTTAAAATCATTACTAACAAATTGTGGTCCATTATTGGAGAGAAACAGTAGGGTTTTCCTACCTCCAGAAAGTATTGTAGCAAACAGTGTATAACCGTTTGTTGACCAACACTCTATGAGGACTAAAGTGTATGACATTCCTCCCTTTCCTTTCAGAATAGGTACTAGGAAATCTGCTGCTGTAAGTTTGTGTGTAGACTTTGGAATGATTGGATACACATGAGTGAGTGTTCCTCTCTTTCACCTTCTGAAAGGCTTCACAAGGCCAAATTAATGATGCTACTTTGTCCTAGCCTTTTAAAGTAACAGAACTTATTCATACGAGCTATACATTTCTTTATTCTAAAGTGTCCATTCCATGTATGAACATACCACACAATTTCATCTTCCATTAACTTCAGAATGCATAAAAGCCATTGTTGCAATGTTATACTATCCCACCAAAATAAAATATGACCCATAATTTTCCATTTCTCTGCTTGCTTAGGAGGCAAGGGATTCCTAATACATGTAGCAAACATCTTGGTGAAAATAGGGATCATGTTCTTTATGCCATCTCTTGTATCCTGGTGTGTGGATACTCTACTGTCAGAAAATTAATTGCAAAAATTACACCAGATCACTTTTAACTCTTCCATGTCTATATGTAACCTAGACAAAGTGTCTGGTACAATATTCTCCAAACCTTTTACATACTGTGTTCTAATGTCATATTCTTGTAGGAACAACATCCATCACATTAATCTAGTATGTAACAAATGACTATTCATCAAAAAAGGTAGAGTGTGATGATATGCGTAAATATGGATTTCTGCCCCCATACTAGTGTTTGGAATTTTTGGATACTCCATAGTAATGCTAATAGTTTTTCAGTAGCTTTGTAGTTTACATCATATTTATTAAGACTATGGCTAGCAAAAGCTATAGATATGTGATTTACACTATCTAGACCCCACTCTTCTTGGAATAGTTCTGCCGTGATCCCATCATCAGATGCATGGGTTGCAATTTTAAAAGGTTCACCCAGACTCGGATTATGCAATATGGGTGCTTCTACTAATGCTCTTTTTACATTTACAAATGCATTATTTGCCTCTTGATCCCTAACCAATGGTATTTTCTTTCGTAACAAATGTAAAACTCTTGTGTCATTTAGTTCTTGTCTCCTAATGTAATGTCTATAATACCCAGCCATTCTGATAAATCCCTTCAGTTGCCTCACGTTTTTAGGGGTGGACATTCTTCAGGAGCTTTTATGCACCCAGGATCTGGTCTAATCCCCTGTACCCCTACGAGATGCACTACGAACTTTAACTCTTGCCTCTCAACATGTGACTTAGACAGTTTCACTGTAATAACCTTTTCTTTAAATTTTTTCAGTGATAGGCGATGTTCTTCCCAGTTAGCTGAGATTAGGAGAATATAATCGACATATATTATTAAATAGTTCAATAAATCTCTTCCTAATGCTTCATCCAGAGTAGGTATAAATACTGATACTGAGATATTAAGTCCAAAAGTTAACACATTAATGTGATAAGATTTAGCATCAAACATGATTTCTGTATACTTTTTTGAGTCCAGATGTAATCTAATTTTGCAGTATCCAGCAGTCAGGGCTATTGTGCTAAAAAACTTTGTTTTCTCCAATTTGGATAACACTTCATTGATGTTAATTGGTCCGTCTTGTTCTGTTTCTACATGTTTATTCAATGTACAATTGTCTAGCACACCTCCTGTAACTTTTTTACCACTACTGAAGGGTTATTCATGATGCTAGAAGTAAGTTCTATTATATTGTTGTCAATCATTTTGTTGATTTGCTCCTTAATGGCTTCTTTCAAACTTCCCGGTACTGGATATGGCTTACAGAAAAATGGAGTGTCATTTTTTATTTTAAACTTACATATGTAATCACTGATATTACTGGGAAAATTGGATAATACTTCTTCGTATTCCATTAGAATTCAATATAAATCTACTTTCCGTGCATTGGTTAATATTGTGGATTCTTTTACTTTGTTTTGTATGTCAGTCCTATATGCTTATTGGTCTATATTACTGATCTCCGGTGACAGTTGTGCAGTAGCTGTTAATCACAGACAAACCCCTGCAGGTCCAGGGGTTAGAATAGGCCCGAGGTATTCCTGCCTTTCGTACGAGGCGATTAAAAGGAGTCTCACATGTTTTGGACTTTATGTGATGGTCCCCTGTAGGGTTTGACCTCCGTTCTTCAAAATTTTTCCAAAGAGCGAGCCATTTGGGGAAGGGCGCCTTACAAGGTGCACTGTGTCGATCATGCATTGAGATCTTCAGCCCACTTTCTTGTCGTCGCGTTGCAGTCCTGCCCATTCTCCATCTCTTGGTTGAGGACACCTTCCTCAGTGCGTTTTCCACCATGCATTATGCAGTGTCGATTTCTGCATAGACGATGGCCATGGACTTCTTTGCATCTGATATCCAGCACAGTAGCTAGTCCATTGTGGTGGGGCCACCATGTACCCTGTTGTTTGTAGCCCCCTGACCACACATGGATCACACTGCTTATGAGGACTAGTTCTTCAAAGTGGAGGGCTTGTTCAAAATGAGATTTGGGTCAGTCTTGATCAATACAGCATCCTATGCCCAGTCACAGGAGTAACTCACTTGTGACAAGCTGGGGGATATTTCTGTAACCATCATGCCCCATAAGAGCTTAAATATGGTCCAGTGTAGCCTAATTCACAGAGGCCTTCTTTTGCAGTCCGATGATGAGCTGTGTGCCAATTTAGAGTGGCGAGGTGTACATTCCATGTGGTGTGTCCACTGGGGTCCGAAAGATAATCAGGCTTCCACTGGTGCCTTCATCTTGGCCTTCGAGGGTGATACATTGCCCGAGAAGGTCAAGGTGATGGTCCACCAGCGTGATGTAAGGCCCTATATCCCTCCACCAATGCGGTGCTTTAAGTGCTGGAAATTCGGTCATATGTCTTCCCACTGTACTTCAGTGTCACAAACAGACATTGCAGACACCCAACACACCCCAATACTCCATGCGCCCCACTTCCATCTGTGTCAAATGCAGAGAGCACCATTTGCCTTGCTCACCCGACTGCAGGATTCTCCAGAAAGAAAGGAAAATCATGAAGTGAAAGACCCTGGACAGACTGACCTACCCCCCCCCCCCCTCTCCCCCAGGGGGTCCACAACTCTTTTATGGATACGTGCATAGCGAGCACGGGACCCCGAGCTAATGTGGCCCTCCTTCCTTTCCGGGCTGCGTACCTCCCTTTTCCGCATCCTTCCCTATCCCCCCATCTTCGCCCATCATCCCCTCACCTCTGGCTCTTTCCTTCCCTTTCTCACCATCTGGGTGTAGGGTTTGTGCCTACATCTGGACATGGATGTTTGGAAATGTAATGCATTCTTTTCTTCTCTGCTTGTATGTCTTCATCCTTCCTATGTCCTTCTCTTTTCCTTACCTCTTCTCTTTACCCTTTTCTCCGCTGCGGCATTTGAGACCTCTCTTGTTTCCTTTCCCTATTTTTGTTTTTCCCTTTCTCTTTCTTCCTCCCTGTGCGTGACTGAAGGCCAACCAATGCATTTTCTTGCGTAGCCGGTGACGGGGTAATGCGTAATTCCCCGCTCCGGGTAGACAGTTAGGACATGTACATACCCCCTGGTAACGGCCAGGCATAGGGAGAGGTGAATATCCGAGCTGATACCTTCCGAAAGTGCCGATTGGTCCCTCCATCCGTTTGTCGGGAGGTGTGACCTGAGGTGTGAACAATCACCTAAGGCGGGAGTGCCCTCAGAAAGGGCCCCCACAAGGGAGGAGCGCTCCATCGGAGACGCCGGTAATCATGGGTGATACTTTAGCAATGGTTTCCTCATCTTCCACTATGTCTGCTCAGAAGCGTAAGTTCCACGAGTCTCAGCCACAGACAGTCCTTCCACCATTGCCACAGATCCTTGTTGTTTCTCGGTCTGACGAATGTCATGACTTCTCCACGGTCAACCCTTTCATTATTCAGAAAGGTGTTGACGCAATTGCAGGTCATGTAAAGACTTGTTCCAGATTACAGAATGGCACCTTGTTGTTAGAAACAGTCAGTGCCCTCCAGGCACAAAGAATGCTGCGTTCTTCACTGCTACACACCTTCCCTGTCTGAGTGGAACCGCGCCATACTTTAAATTCATCACGTGGGTCCGTTTATACACGCACCCTCAACGGATTGTCTGACGAAGAAATTCAGCACTACCTGTCTGACCAGGGCGTAACGGCTGTTCATAGAGTTATGAAAAGGGTTGATATGAACACCATTCCAACCCGCACTGTCTTCTTGACATTTGACAAAGTTCAACTCCCATTGAAAATCAAACCAGGCTATGAGAGAATTTCCATTCGCCCTTACGTCCCAATCACTACGCGTTGCTATCGGTGTCAGCAGTTCAATTACACCAGCCACTCCTGTTCCAATCCTGACAAATGTGTTACGTGTGGCAAGGATGCCCATGAGGGTGCTTATCCACCTCCATCCCCTCGTTGCATCAACTGTATGGGTGACCACGCTGCTTCCTCTCGAGATTGCCCCATTTTTAAAGACGAATAGCTCATTCAGGAAATCAGAGTGAAGGAAAAGGTGTCGACCTTTGCTGATCGAAAATTATACGCCTGTCGAGAGCCCACCGTACCTCAGACAGGAAAATACAGCACTGTCCTTGCTTCTCCTCGCCCAACAAAGGAGGTGGCCACACAGACTTGCGACCTCACCTTTAGTGCCATGGTCGGTCAGATCGGCCAGTGCAAAGATCGCCCATTCAACCTCACCGCTTTCGCCTGCCCACTCTATGGCTCACCCTTCATCGGGTTCTGCCAAATCACGAGCCCAAAAGTAAGACACCAAGACTTCGAAAAAAGAGCATACTCGTGAAGACTTTTTACATGCCCCAACTTCACAACCATTGGTTCCTCCTTCATCTAAACATCATGTTTCCAAGAAGGCTAATAAGAAACCCAGTTCATCTCCTTCTCCACCAAGGCGTGTCTCACCTACAGTATCACCTGTTGGAAATCGCCCTTAGCAGTCTTCTGTGTCGCCGAGCCGCACTGCTGGCGGCCGATCAACTGGCTGATCGCTGGTGGTAGGAGCTGCTCCTGAACAACCTATGGATCAGAATCTTCTGCCTTCAGCTGAATGCTGCTCCATGCTGTCGGTCGCAAGCTCTGAGCAGTCGTTGAGTTGACGGACCTTGGTCACATTCCTCCATTTTCTGCCCACCCTATGTCCATTATCCACTGGAATATCCACGGCATTCGAGCTAATCGGGATGAATTGTCGATCCTCTTACGATCCTACTCGCTGGTCATCCTCTGTCTTCAGGAAACAAAGCTGCATCCCCATGACCGCTTTGTTCTCCTCCATTTTCAGTCCGTCCGATATGATCTCCCCTCTGTTGAAGGCACTCCAGCCCACGGAGGACTCGTGATTATTCTCCATGATTCCATTATCAGTCAATCCCCTTAAACACTTCCTTCCAAGCTGTTGCTGTCCGTCTTTCCCTTTCTGGATATACCTTTTCTCTTTGTACTGTATACATTCCATCGTCCACACCAATGGCACGAGCTGATCTCCTTCATCTTCTTAGTCAGCTTCCACCCCCCTATTTGCTGGTTGGGGACTTCAATGCCCACCACCCGCTTTCGGGATCTCCACATCCTTGTCCACGTGGCTCACTATTGCTAGACGTCTTCCACCAAGTGGATCTAGTTTGCCTCAACACTGCAATCCCTAATTTTTGTCTGCCTCCACGACACATTTCTCTCATTTGGACATTTCGGGCGGTACTGTTCCGCTAGCTCGGTGCTTTGAATGGTTCGCCCTTGATGATACACACTCGAGTGACCACTTTCCATGTGTCCTTAGACTGCAGCCTCAACTGACATATATGCCCCCGCGACGCTGGATGTTTACCCAAGCCGATTGGACACTTTTTTCGTCTCTAGCGACATTCGATGACCGTCACTTTCTTAGCATCAACGATAAGGTCACACATATTACAGACATTATTCTTACAGCTGCGGAACGTTCAATACCACGCACCTCCGAATTGCCCCGGCGCCCCCCAGTTCCTTGGTGGAACGAGGCATGCCGTGACGCAATACGTGAGCAGCGACGTGCTCTTCGTGTTTTCCGCCACCATCCTACTTTGGCCAATTGTATCCGCTATAAGCAGTTCCGTGCGCGATGCCATCGTGTCATCCGCGATAGCAAGAAAGCAAGCTGGAAATTCTTTATTAGCTCATTTAACACCTTCACTCCCTCCTCGGAAGTTTGGAGTCGGATTCGATGGTTATCAGGCGCGCCTAGTTTCTCCCACGTCTCTGGGCTCACAGTCGCGCATGATACATTAGTGGATCCCGTCGCAATTTCTAACTCATTGGGTCAACACTTTGCTGGGATTTCGAGCTCTTCAAATTACCCGCCAACGTTTCTCCCGAAGAAACGTGCAGCGGAAGTGCGACCTATTGCTTTCTCCTCTCAAAATCGCGAAAGCTACAATACTGTTTTCTCCATGCGGGAACTCCAACATGCACTCTCTTCTTCTCGCTCCTCCGCCCCAGGACCGAATGGTATCCACGTCCAAATGTTGCTGCATTTATCAACCCATAGTCTGTGTTACCTCCTTCGCCTTTATAACCGAATTTGGACCGACAGTACTTTTCCCAGACGATGGCGGGAAGCTATCGTCGTTCCTGTTCCGAAATCTGGAAAGGACAAACATCTCCCCTCTAGCTATCGCCCCATTTCCCTCACGAGTAGTGTATGTAAGGTTTTGGAGGGTATGGTGAATTGCCGTTTAGCTTGGTGGCTGGAGTCCCGCAGTCTTTTAACACCTGCCCAATGCGGATTCCGAAAGCATCGTTCTGCAGTTGACCATCTTGTTGCTCTCTCCACTTAAATCTTGACCAATTTTCTCCGGAAACGCCAAACGGTAGCAATATTTTTTGATCTGGAGAGAGCATACGATACCTGTTGGAGGACAGGCATCCTCCGCACACTGTTCTCTTGGGGCTTTCGAGGTCGGCTGCCACTATTTCTTCCCGAATTTATGGCAGAGCGCACATTTAGAGTGCGGGTGAACACTACTCTCTCCCGTACTTTCTCCAAAGAAAACGAGGTACCCCAGGGCTCCATGCTAAGTGTTGTACTGTTTGCGATTGCCATAATTCCAATTATGGACTGTCTCATTCCCTGATTTCTCAGGCTCCCTCATTGTGGACGATTTTGCTATCTACTACAGCTCTCAACGGACCAGCCTTCTTGGACGACGTCTTGAAGGATGTCTCGATCGCCTCCACGCTTGGAGCATCGAAACCGGCTTCCGTTATTCTCCCAGTGAGACCGTTTGTGTTAATTTTTGGTGACGTAAGGAGTTTTTTCCACCCTCCTTACATCTAGCACCTGTCAACCTTCCGTTTTCGGACGTCGCTAAATTCTTGGGTCTTATGTTTGACAGAAAACTATGCTGGTCCTCCCACGTTTCCTGTCTTTCGCGCTCGCTGTCTGCGATCCCTCAACACCCTCCGTGTCCTAAATGGTACCTCCTGGGGAGCGGACCGAGTGGTCCTTCTCTGCCTCTATCGCGCCTTAGTTCGCTCGAAATTGGACTATGGAATCATAGTTTACTCCTCTGCTCGGCCGTCTATTCTTCGTCGTCTCGACTATCCACCACCATGGATTACATTTAGTGTCTGGAGCTTTTTACACTAGCCCTGTGGAAAGCCTTTATGCTGAGGCTGCTGAACCTCAGCTGTCCAATCGGCGATCTATCCTTCTAAGTCTTTATGCTAGCAATTTCTCTTCCATGCCTGCTAATCCAGCAGATACAGTATGTTATCTGTTCAGATTCTCTCAGCTCTCTCCTCAGTCTCCACGCTCTTTACCCTGTCCACAATCTGGTCCACCGGATTCAGGACTCCCCCCCTGCGGGTCCGGGGATTAGAATAGGCCCGAGGTATTCCTGCCTGTCGTAAGAGGCGACTAAAAGGAGTCCATCCCCCTCACGGGGGTAGTTAGCGCCTGCGTCCGGAGACGGACGGTTTCACGACCTATAATCGTGGTCTTTTTGGTTTTTCACTTCTCGTTTCTTCCTTCCTTTTGTTGGTCCCTTTCTTTGCTCTTCTCCACCTCACTGTCTTCCTTACTCTTTCCCTTGACTTCTCCTTGCCTTCTCATTGCCTTTTTCTCCTTGCCTTCTCATTGCCTTTTTCTCCTTGCCTTCTCATTGCCTTTTTCTCCTTGCCTTCTCATTGCCTTTTTCTCCTTGCCTTCTCATTGCCTTTTTCTCCTTGCCTTCTCATTGCCTTTTTCTCCTTGCCTTCTCATTGCCTTTTTCTCCTTGCCTTCTCATTGCCTTCTTCTCCTTGCCTTCTCTGGTCTCCGCCTCGGCGTTTGAGACAGTCTGTCCTCTTTCTCCCTCTCTCTCTTCTTTTTCCTCTTCTTCCTTCCTCCCTGTGCGTGTCTGAAGGCCGACCCACGCGTTCGCACACGTAGCCGGTGACGGGGTAACGCGTAAGTCCCCGCCCTGGGTAGACATGTAAGGCACGCGCGTACCCCCTGGTAAAGGCCAGGCCTGGGGAGGGGTGATTGCCTGAGCTGATACCTTCTGACCATGCCGATTGGTCCCTCCGTCTGTTTCTCGGGAGGTGTGACCTGAGGTGTAAACATTCACCTAAGGCGGGAGTGCCCTCTGAGAGGGTCCCCACAAGGAAGGAGCGCGCCATCGGAGACGCTGGCAATCATGGGGGATTCCTCCGCAATGGATTCTACTCCATCGCTTTCGACTTCGACCCAAAAACGGAAACGTGACCAGCCAACAGTGACAAAAGTACTACCGCCTGCCCCACAGTTCCTCGTAGTTTCTCGCACTGAGGACGGAAAGGATTTTTCCTCTGTCAACCCTTTTGTTATTCAGAAGGGCGTTGATGCCATAGCCGGATCTGTCAAATCTTGTACCAGGTTGCGTAACGGCACCTTATTACTAGAAACTGAGAGTGCCTTTCAGGCACAAAAACTGCTTCGGGCCACCCTCCTGTACACGTTCCCTGTCCGGGTGGAGGCCCACCGAACTTTGAATTCGTCTCGTGGTGTAGTGTATACTAGCTCCCTCGACGGATTGACTGACGAGGAGCTTCAATCTTTCCTCGCTGAGCAGGGCGTGACGGCTGTCCATCGGGTCATGAAAAAGGTCAACAACGACCTTGTACCGACCCGGACACTCTTCTTGACCTTCGATAGTGTTAAGCTGCCATCGTGCATCAAGGCGGGCTACGAGGTTATTTCTGTTCGCCCCTATGTCCCGACACCTACGCGCTGCTACCAGTGTCAGCGTTTCAATCACACTCGACAGTCTTGTTCCAATGCGGCTAAATGTGTCACTTGTGGCAGGGATGCCCATGAGGGTGACTGTCCACCTCCGTCTCCTCATTGTGTGAACTGTCAGGGTGACCATGCCGCATCCTCCCGCGACTGTCCTGTCTATAAGGACGAACGTTGCATCCAAGAAATTCGTGTCAAAGAGAAAGTGTCCACCTCGGCTGCTCGCAAGCTATTGGCTAGTAGGAAGCCCACGCTGCTCCCAGCGGGGAAATATAGTACTGTCCTCGCCTCTCCTCGGACTACCCGTGAGGTCGCAACCCAGACATGCGATCTGACCTTCAGCACCACGGTCGTCCGTTCGGCCAGTGCTAAGATCGCGCGGTCGACGTCTCCTCTTCCTCCCATCACACCACAGACACCAGCCACTTCCTCAGCTTCTGCTAAGTCAAAGACCCCGAAGTCAGATGCACGGTCCTTCAAGAAGGAACCATCCCGTGCAGACTTCCTCCGTCCCTCGACCTCCCAGCCTTCGACCGGTACTTCCACCAAACGTCCTTCCAAAATGGCGCATAGGAAGCACAGTTCTCCTTCTCCGCCACGGCGCATCTCTTCTCCTGCGCCACCCAGCGGTTGCCGCCCCAGGCCGTCATCCGTTTCGCCTGGCCGCACCGCCGGTAGCCGTACATCTGGCCGTTCACCGGCGGAGGAAGCTCCCCCTCCCGGCCATCCTCCCGAGATGGCCGATGACCCTATAGACCCCATGGACGATGACTGTCTGCCTACTGATAGCGGCGGCAGTGCTCGCTCGAAGCCAGGCCCTAAGCGGCCTTCGAGGTGACCCCTTCTCTCATCTTCCTTTTCTTACGATGGCACTTATTCACTGGAATATTCGCAGCATTCGCTCCAACCGAGAGGACTTGAAGTTGCTGCTCCGCTTGCATCGTCCGCTCGTCGTAGCCCTCCAGGAAACGAAGCTACACCCATGCGATCACATTGCCTTGGCACACTACACCTCTGTGCGTTTTGACCTACCCCCTATGGTAGGAATCCCAGCTCATGGAGGGGTTATGTTGCTGGTCCGGGATGATATTTACTACGATCCCATCACGTTGCACACCGGCCTGCAGGCAGTCGCCATCCGCATTACTCTCCCCACTTTTACGTTTTCCTTTTGTACCGTTTACACTCCCCCGTCATCTGCCGTTACCAGGGCAGACATGATGCAACTTATTGCTCAGCTACCTGCACCGGTTTTGTTAACTGGAGACTTCAATGCTCACGATCCCCTTTGGGGTTCTCCAGCCTCCTGCCCGAGGGGCTCCTTGTTAGCAGACCTTTTCAACCAGCTCAATCTTGTCTGCCTTAATACTGGCGCCCCTACTTTTCTTTCGGACACATCTCATACCTATTCCCGTTTAGACCTCTCTATATGTACTCCCCAACTTGCACGCCGGTTTGAGTGGTATGCACTTGCTGATACATATTCGAGCGACCACTTCCCGTGTGTTATCCATCTCCTGCAGCATACTCCCTCTCCGTGCTCCTCTAGTTGGACCATCTCCAAGGCAGACTGGGGGCTCTTTTCTTCCAGGGCGACCTTTCAGGATCAAACCTTCACAAGCTGCGATCGTCAGGTCGCACACCTCACGGAAGTCATTCTCGCTGCTGCTGAATATTCCATCCCTCACCCTACTTCTTCTCCACATCGCGTACCGGTCCCCTGGTGGACCGCAGCATGTAGAGACGCTTTACGTGCTCGTCGACGTGCTTTACGCACCTTTAAACGCCACCCTACAGTGGCGAATTGTATTAATTATAAACGATTACGTGCTCAGTGTCGTCGTATTATTAACGAAAGCAAGAAAGCCAGCTGGGCTGCTTTCACAAGCACCTTCAACAGTTTTACTCCTTCTTCTGTTGTCTGGGGTAGCCTGCGCCGGCTATCTGGCACTAAGGTCCACTCCCCAGTTTCTGGCTTGAAGGTCGCGAATGAAGTCCTTGTGGCCCCTGAGGCTGTCTCCAATGCCTTCGGCCGCTTTTTTGCCGAGGTTTCGAGCTCCGCTCATTACCACCCTGCCTTCCTCCCCCGCAAACAGGCAGAGGAGGCTAGGCCACCTGACTTTTGCTCCTCGAATTGTGAAAGTTATAATGCCCCATTCACCATGCGGGAACTCGAAACCGCACTTGGCCGATCACGGTCCTCCGCTCCAGGGCCTGATTCTATTCATATTCAGATGCTGAAGAACCTTTCTCCTGCGGGTAAAGGTTTTCTTCTTCGTACATACAATCGCATCTGGATTGAGGGACATGTTCCCGCATGCTGGCGCGAGTCTATTGTTGTCCCGATTCCTAAGCCGGGGAAGGACAAGCACTTGCCTTCCAGTTATCGACCTATCTCACTTACCAGCTGGGTCTGTAAAGTGATGGAGCGAATGGTTAACTCTCGATTGGTTTGGCTGCTTGAGTCTCGACGCCTACTTACCAATGTCCAATGTGGATTTCGTAGGCGCCGCTCTGCTGTTGACCATCTGGTTACCTTGTCGACCTTCATTATGAATAACTTCTTGCGGAAGCGCCCGACCGCGGCTGTGTTCTTTGATTTGGAGAAGGCTTACGACACCTGTTGGAGGGCGGGCATTCTCCGCACCATGCATACATGGGGCCTTCGCGGTCGCCTCCCTCTTTTTATTCGTTCCTTTTTAATGGATCGACAGTTCAGGGTACATGTGGGTTCTGTCCTGTCCGACACCTTTCGCCAGGAGAATGGGGTGCCACAGGGCTCAGTTTTGAGCGTCGCTCTGTTCGCCATCGCGATCAATGCAATAATGGATTGCCTCCCAGCTGATGTATCAGGCTCCCTTTTTGTGGACGATTTTACCATCTATTGCAGTGCGCAGCGTACACGTGTCCTGGAGCGCTGTCTTCAGCGTTCTCTTGACCGTCTTTACTCCTGGAGTGTCGCCAATGGCTTCCGTTTTTCTGCCGAGAAGACGGTCTGTATTAACTTCTGGCGCTACAAAGAGTTTCTCCCACCGTCCTTACGACTTGGTCCCGTTGCTCTCCCAATCGTGGAGACAACCAAATTTTTAGGCCTTACCTTTGACAGGAAACTTAGCTGGTCTCCACATGTGTCATATTTGGCCGCCCGTTGTACCCGTTCTTTAAATGTCCTCCATGTTCTCAGTGGTATGTCGTGGGGAGCGGATCGAACCGTCCTACTTCGTCTATATCGGTCGATCGTCCGCTCCAAGCTGGATTATGGGAGCTTCGTATACTCCTCTGCACGGCCATCCATCTTACGCCGCCTCAACTCCATACAACATCGGGGTTTACGACTTGCGATCGGAGCATTTTATACCAGTCCCGTAGAGAGTCTTCATGCTGACGCTGGCGAATTGCCACTCACTTACCGGCGCGATATACTGCTTTGTCAGTATGCCTGTCGGCTACTGTCAATGCCCGACCATCCGTCTTATCGTTCCTTTTTTGACGACTCTCTTGACCGTCAATATAGGTTGTATGTCTCTGCCCTGCTACCCCCTGGAGTTCGCTTTCGTCGCCTCCTTCAACACCTTAATTTTTCACTCCCTGCAACCTTTCGAGTGGGCGAGAGCCACACGCCACCTTGGCTCCAGGCTCAGGTCCGCGTTCACCTTGACCTCAGCTCGCTCCCAAAAGAGGTTACCCCAGGTTCGGTCTACCACTCCCGTTTTGTGGAACTTTGTTCAAAGTTCATCAACATGACTTTCATTTATACAGATGGCTCTAAGACCAATGACGGGGTCGGGTGTTCCTTTATAGTCGGGGCACAAATTTTCCAATACCGACTCCATGACCATTGTTCGGTCTTCACAGCTGAGCTCTTTGCCCTCTACCAGGCTGTTCTTTACATCTGCCGCCACCGACATTCTGCTTATGTCATCTGCTCAGATTCCCTGAGCGCCATCCAGAGCCTCAGTGATCTGCACCCGGTTCACCCTTTCGTACACCGGATCCAACGCTCTCTTCAGCGGCTGGTGGACGTCGGTCCGCCGGTTAGCTTTATGTGGGTTCCTGGCCATGTCGGTATCCCTGGGAACGAAGCTGCAGATGCCGCGGCCAAGCCTGCGGTCCTCCAGCCTCGGACAGCTTCTTGTTGTGTCCCTTCGTCCGATTTTAGCAGGGTCATTTGTCGGCGCGTTGTGTCGCTGTGGCATGCCGATTGGGCTGCACTTACCGACAACAAGCTTCGGGCCTTAAAACCTCTTCCCGTGGCTTGGACGTCCTCCTCACGCCCTTCTCGGCGGGAGGAGATCGTTTTAGCAAGGTTAAGGATTGGACACTGCCGGTTCAGCCATCGCCATCTGCTGACGGCTGCGCCGGCGCCGTTCTGCCCATGTGGGCACTTGCTGACGGTTAGACACATTTTAATGTCCTGTCCCGATCTTAACCAACTGCGCCTCGCTCTTAACCTGCCTAATACTTTCGATGCCATTTTAGCGGATGACCCACGAGCAGCTGCTCGTGTTCTTTGTTTTATCAATTTGACAAACCTCGCTAAGGACATTTGATGTTGTTTTTTAATCCTATGCCTGTCAGTCTCTTTTAGCGTGTTTTCCCTTTTAGTTGTTGTTGTCAACTTGTGCCTCGCGGTGCATTTTTAGAGTAGTCAGGGCGCTAATGACCATTGAAGTTGTGCGCCCTAAAACCACAAAAAAAAAAAAAAAAAAAAAAAAGAAGGATTCAGGACTATCTGCGCTTCCTCCACCTGAGGGGCGTCTTGGTGGCATTCCTCTGGCTCTCGGGACACGTTGGTATCTGTGGAAATGAGGCTGCCGATATAGTGGCCAAGGCTGCAGTCTCTCTTCTTCGGCCAGCTATTCAATCGATTCCCTTCGCCGATCTACGGAGTGTTTTATATCGTCGTGTTGTTCTTTTATGGCACACACATTGGTCGACACTTCCCCATAATAAATTGTGGGACGTGAAAGCTCTTCCCTGTGCTTGGACTTTCTCCCGAACAAGTCATCGGGTGGAGGTAATTGTAACTAGACTCCGGATAGGGCACTGTCTTTTTATCCATCGACATCTTTTAAGCGGCGATCCTCCCCCACTCTGTCCCCACTGCTCTCAGCTGTGGGCGGTAAGACACCTTTTAATTGAGTACCCCTATTTTACTCCGTTACGCGCCCGTCTACAGCTGTCGCCTGATATATCGTCCATTTTAGCAGATGACACGCGCTCGGCCGATCGCGTTTTCGAGTTTATTAGTGCCAGTGAAATGACGTCAGTCATTTGGAGCTTTTCTTGGGGACAATCAACCCCTTTCTGTAGTGGATTTTTAAGCCTTCCTTCTGCTTTTAGTTTCTCCAATTTTTTGAGTTTCGTTCCCATTGCTGCTGGTTTCCATTTTCGGTTTTTACTGTATCCTAAGTCACGGATCGGGCGCTAATGACCATAGCAGTTTTGCGCCCTAAAACCAAAACAAAAAAAAAAAAAATACTGACCTACACTGAGGCTAAGAGAAAATTTGAACGCCTGCATCCTGTGCATATGACATCATCTTACCCTGCTGCTACAACAGTTCTGCAACCATCAACTCCGCAAACCTAGGTCACCTCTTAGAGCTGGAAGACTACACCTGCACCCTTGATGGTGGGGCTTTTAAGCCACAGAAGTGTACGTCTTCTTTGGCTTTTCTCACTAGGAATGGGTCTCTTGGGTCACTCTGTTCCCAGGTTTCTTATAGTGGGGAAGATGACACCTGCCAGTGGCTGAAGAGCCCAAAAGGAGCTGGTCATAGGGCTTCACGCTCGTCCTCAGTCCCGGAGACTGAGCCAGGGAAACCCAAGGAGCAGTGAGAGAAGTCCAAAAAGAAAACCCCTAAGACCAAGGAAACTGTGGTGGCATCCACAAACTCTGTGGCTGAGAATGGGGTGGAGATTTTGGCGTCTCCTGTGGACCTACATCTTGCCAGACCCTCAGGCACAATGGATAGAGACTGCTCAGGCAATAAATTGGTGCCAGCAGGTGACTCTGAGGCATAAACTGCCTCATTGAATGTTCCTTGCCTTCCCAGTCTCACGATGTCATCCTCCAGTGGAATTGCAGTGGTCTTTTGCACTGCCTGGCTGAACTACGGCAACTGTTTAGTTTTACAACTACTATCTGCATTGCCCTCCAGGAAACCTGGTTCCGAGCAATGCGGACCTCTTCCCTTCACGGCTATAAGGGATATTACAGGAACCAAAGCACTATAATCGAGTGTCAGGTCGGACTTGCGTTTACGTCCTAAACTTGGTCTGTAGTGAACATGTGCAACTTCAAACCTACATCTACATCCATACTGCACAATCCACCATACAGAGTGTGGGGGAGTGTACTGTGTACCACAACTAGCATCTTCTCTCCCTGTTCCACTCACAAACAGATAGAGGGAAAAATGATTGAATATATGCCTCTGTACGAGCCCTAATCTCTCATATCTTATCTTTGTGGTCTTTCTGCAAAATGTAAGTTGGCGGCAGTAAAATTGTACTGCAGTTAGCCTCAAATGCTTGTTCTCTAAATTTCCTCAGTGGCGATTCATGAAAAGAATGCCTCCTTTCCTCCAGAGCCTCCACCCGAGTTCCTGAAGCATTTATGTAACACTCCCATGATGATCAAACCTACCAGTAACAAATCTAGCAGCCCGCCTCTGAATTGCTTCTATGTCCTCCCTCAATCTCACCTGATAGGGATCCCAAACGCTCAAGCAGTACTCAAGAATAGGTTGTATTAGTGATTTATAAGTGGTCTCCTTTACAGATGAACCACATCTTCCAGAAATTCTACCAATGAACCAAAGATGACCATCCGCCTTCCCCCACAACTGCCATTACATGCTTGTCCCACTTCATATTGCTCTGCAATGTTACACCCAAATATTTAACCGATGTGACTGTGTCAAGTGCTACACTGCTAATGGAGTATTCAAACATTACAGGATTCTTTTTGCTATTCATCTGCATTAATTTGCATTTATCTACATTTAGAGTTAGCTGCCATTCTTTACACCAATCACAAATCCTGTCCAAGTCATCTTGTATTCTCCTACAGTCACTCAACAATGACACCTTCCCGTAAACCACAGCATCATCGGCAAACAGCCGCACGTTGCTATCCACCCTATCCAAAAGATCATTTATGTAGGTAGAAAACAACAGCATACCTACCACACTTCCCTGGGGCACTCCAGATGATACCTTCACTTCTGATGAGCACTCACCATCGAGGACAATGTACTGGGTTCTATTACTTAAGAAGTCTTCAAGCCACTCACATATTTGGGAACCAATCCCATATGCTCATACCTTAGTTAAGAGTCTGCAGTGGGGCACCAAGTCAAATGCTTTCCAGAAGTCGAGGAATATGGCATCATTCTGATACCATTCATCAATGGTTCGCAAGGTATCATGTGAGAAAAGGGTAAATTGTATTTCGCAGGAGCGATCCTTTCTAAAGCTGTGCTGATGCATGGACAGCAACTTCTCTGTCTCAAGGAAATTCATTATATTCAAACTGAGAATATGTTCGAGAATCTGCAACAAACCGATGTTAATGGTTTTGGTCTATAATTTTGAGGATCCATCCTTCTACCCTTCTTATATACAGGCATCACCTGCGCTTTTTTCCAGTTACTCGGGACTTTACGATGGGCAAAAGATTCGCGATAAATGCAAGCTAAGTAAGGAGCCAATGCAGTAGAGTACTCTCTGTAAAACCGAATGAGAATCCCATCAGGACCTGGTGATTTACTTATTTTCGACCCAATTTAGCTGCTTCACAACCCCAGGAGTGTCTATCACTATGTCCTCCATATGGGAATCTGATAGAGACTCAAACGGTGGTATGTTTCTACGATCCTCATGCGTAAAAGATATCTCAAATGCTAAATTTAAAATCTCAGCTTTCATTTCACTGTCTTTCATTGCCAGGCCCAACTGATAAGTGAGTGACTGGGTGGAAGCCTTCGACTCGCTTACCGATTTTACATAAGACCAGAATTTCATGGGGTTTTCAGCAAGATCTTTTCCTAAGGTATGACGGTTGTAGTGGTTGTATGCTTCGCGCATCACTCTTTTTACAGCAGCACGAGTCTCTACTAACTTTGGCCTGTCCTCATTCTCCTGATCTTTCTTGTACTGCGAGTGCAACTTTCTTTTCTTCCTGAGCATTCACCGAATTGCTCCGTTAAACGACGGTTGGTCTTTTCCATTTGTAACCCACTTTTTTGGCACATAATTCTCCAATGCATGATTTACAGTGTGTTTAAAATTTGCCCATAATTCTTCCACATCCATACCGGTAGTAAATGAAGTTGATTCATTTACTCAGTGGGATTCTAACAACTGCTTATCTACCCTTTCTAGTAAGAATACTATCCTAGCCTTCTTGACTGACTTTTAACTTTCGTAACCATAGTCATAATGGTATCATCATGATCACTGATCCCTGTCTCAACACTGACACCATTGATGAGGTTTGGTCTGTTCATGGCTACCAGATCTAAAATATTTCCATTATGCTTTGGCTGTCGATTTAGCTGCTCAAGACCCCTCTTGAAGCTGTGGCTGTCATAATATGGACAGTGCGGGAAATAACTGTCTGCAATATATACGTTCCTCCAGATGGTGTGGTATCCTTGTATTAGCTGCAATGATTGATCAGCTCCATAAACCTTTCCTACTTCTGCGAGATTTTGATGCCCATAACCCCTTGTGGGGTGGTACCATGCCTACTGGCCAAGGCAAGGATGTTGAAACTTTACTGTCGCAATCCAACCTATGCCTCTTAAATACTGGGGCCGCCACACATTTCAGTGTGGCTCATGGTAGTTACTTGGCCATTGATTTATCAATTTGCAGCCCAGGACTTTTCCTATCTATTTACTGGAGAGCACATGATGACCTGTGTGGTAGTGACCACATCCCGATCTTCATGTCACTGCCCCAGCATAAGGTGCACAGATGCCTGCCCAGGTGGTCTTTGAACAATGCGGACTGGGAAGCTTTCACCTTGGATGTCACTGCTGAATCTCCCCAACATGGTAACATTGATGTGATGGTTGAGCAGTTGCCTAGCACAATTGTGTCTGTGGCAGAAAATGCAGTCCCTTACTCATAAGGATGCCTGAGGCATAAGGCAGTCCCTTGGTGGTCGCTGGAAGTTGCTGAAGCAATTAAGGAGCATGGGTGAGCTCTGAAATATCATAAGTGGCACCCTTCCCTGAAGCACCTCATAGCCTTTAAATGGCTCCATGCCCGTGTTCGCCACCTTATCAAACATTGGAAGAAGGAGTGTTGGGTAGATAGATCTTCACCATTGGGTGCCACACATCACCTTCCCAAAGATCAAACATCTTTTTGGGTACTAGGCCCCAACAGCTGTCCCTGGTGTTATCATAAATGGCAAGTTATGTACTGATGAAAATGCGATTGCCAAGCACTTTGCTCGAGCCTCTGCATCAGAGAATTATCCCCCATCCTTTCACACACTGAAATGGTGGCTGGAAGGGAAGGTCCTCTCATTCACTACACACTGCAGTGAATCCTATAACGCCCCATTTACAGAGTGGGAGCTCCTTAGTCCCGTTGCACATTGCCGTGTCACAGCTCCTGGGCCTGATGGCATCCACAGCCAGGTGATTACATATTTCTCATCTGACTACAAGCGACATTTTCTCATCATCTTATACCAGATCTGGTGCGACGGCATCTTTCCATCGCAATGGCGAGAGAGCACCATCATTCTGGTGCCAAACATGCTAAAAACCCCATTGATGTGGATAGCTATCACCCCATCAGCCTCACCAATGTTCTTTGTAAGCTGCTGGAACATATGATATGTTGACGGTTGGGTTGGGTTCTGGAGTCGTGTGGCTTGCTGGCTCCATGTCAGGGCAGCTTCCGCCAGGGTCACCCTACCACTGATAATCTTGTATCCATCGAGTCTGCCATCCAAACAGCCTATTCAAGATTGCCGCACCTGATTGCCATCTTTTTTGACTTACATAAAGCATACGATGTGACTTGGTGACCTCGTATTATTGCCACATTGTATGAAAGGGGTCTCCGGCGACCACTCTGGCTTTTTATCCAAAACTTCCTGTCGCTCCATACTTTCCATGTCCAAGTTGGTGACTCCCATAGTTCCATCCATATCCTGGAGAATGGAGTCCCGCAGGGCTCTGTATTGAGTGTCTCTCTCTTTTTAGTTGCCATTAACAGTCTAGCAGCAGCTGTTGGGCCCTCCGTCTCACCTCCTCTGTATGCAGACTACTTCTGCATTTCATATTGCTGCTCCACTACTGTTGTTGTTGAGTGGCGCCATCCACAAGGTGCAGTCATGGGCATTAGCCCACAGCTTTCAGTTTTCAGCCGCAAAGTCGTGTCATGCATTTCTGTCAGCGTCGTACCAGAACACACACTTCACCTTAATGACGATCCACTTACTGTAGTGGAGGCTCAATTCCTAGGACTGGGTTTCAACACTCAATTGACTTCACTCCCTCATCTTCGTCAGCTTAAGCAGAAGTGCTGGCAGCACCTCAATGCCTTCCATTGCTTGATCAATAATAATTGGGGTGCAGATCACTGTATGCTGCTGCAGCTCTACAGAGCCCTTGTCCAATCCTGAATTGACTACGGAAGTGTGGTTTATGGTTTGGCAGCTCCTTCAGCATTGCATTTACTTGACCCTGTGCACCACTGTGGGGTTCCATTAGTGACAGGAACTTTTAGGACGAGTCCAGTGACTAGCATACTGGTGGAGGCTGGTGTTCTTCCACTGCAGATCAGACATGCGCAACTACCCTCCAGTTACACAGCACACATTCACAGTTCCCCTGAGCATCCGAATTATATCTCATGTTCTTGAGTACATCCGCTCATGCCCTGGTGTGTCATTTCTCCTGTTTACTGATTCATTGAGCAGCCTACAAGCTATCGACCAGTGCCATCCTCACCAACCTCTGGTAGCGTCCATTCAGGAGTACATCTATGCCCTGGAACAGTCCTGCTGTTCCATGGTGTTTGTGTGGACCACAGCACATGTCAGAATTCCCATCTATGAACTTGCTGACAGGCTGGCCAAACAGGAAACACAGAAACGTCTTCAGGAGATAGGCATCTCCAAAGCTGACTTGCATTCTGTCTTACACCACATGGTTTTTTGGCTTTGGGAGATGGAATGACATAACAGCACACACAACAAATTGTGTGTTATTAAGGAGACTATGAATGTGTGGAAGTCTTCCATGCAAGCCTCTCACAGGGAATCAGTTGTCCTCTGCCAGCTCTGTATTGGCCATACGTGGCTAATGCATGGTTACCTACTCTGTCGTGAGAACTCACCTGAGTGTCACTGTGACTCCCAAATGACAGTCGTCCACCTCTTGCTGGACTGCCCACAACTGTGCTCTTCATTACTGCTGTACCAACTGTGTGAACTCCTGTTAATGGTAACAGAGGTAAGTGATTTTTAGTTTGTAATAAGTTAAAGAATGTGCTAGAAATGAGTAACACCTCACTCCCTGAATCTGTAAATATGTTAACTTCAAAAGTCTCCATGTTTCCTACTATTATTGGTTGTGTAATATTGATAGTCAAGTTTGGTTCTTCCAGTAATAACCATTCTTTTGTTGGAATTTTGTGTGAGAAATTAAGATACTTATTATAAACCAGGATTCCTAGTGTATCTGTAGGACTGGACCCCAGCCCTGTATCCACATCTCACTACGTTTTCCTCATTACTAGTAATCACCGGTTGGTTATCAGCTTGGCATGCTATATTACCACTTTGTGCTCTATTATTACTTGCCACAAATTCCTGCATAGTTAATGGGATCAAGTGCATCCACAAAATATAATAATACTTCAATCATTCTCCACCCGCTACATAATATATCCTTCCTCCGGTAAATGTTCAATAGTCTTATTAAAATTCGAACTAACCCCTCTCCCTCCATTGGTTTGTCAAAGTATTTTGCTCATGTTAAATGCCAGTCAAAATACTTTCTCATTGTTCCCCACATATTACTGTAATACTTTGGTTCCCACAAATCTGATAATAGCTTTCCTGGGCACTTGCTGACCAATACTTCTCTTTAAACTTCTTTTGAAAATCTTCCCAAGAGGAAAAGTTTGTGTTGTTTACCATTCCCCACTCTGAGGCTTCCCCTAACAGATACCTAACAGCAAACACCATCTTTTTTTAATTTTCCCAGTTCTTGGGCATTGCTTGTTTGAACCTTTCCAAAAAATAGGTAGGATGTACTTCCCCATCTGGCTTAAACTTAGGCAATTGCTTAGATAACCCTGAATTGGCTCCCCACTGTAAATCCATCATTACCTCACTAGTTAATACCACATTAGGAGAAGTTATCCTCTTATCTACCTTGTCCTGAATAGGTTTGAATTCCTTCCATAATTCATCCATACATTTCTTGGTATCATTGAGTTCAATGGATAAGGCAGGAGACATGTTCTCAGATTACTCTCACGGCAATTTTTTGGTCAATTATTTCCTCTACCTGTTCCTCCAGACTACTCATATTAATTATGTCTGAGGTTTCTAATTTCTCTTGAAAGTTTCTTTCCACAGTACCTACTAGAGTGTTAATGCAAGCAATTTGCTATTGGACTATTGGTATTAACTTACCCTGTTTTTCACAGGTGCAGTCTTTTGTTTACAGCAACAAATGTAACATTACATGTATTCTGAAATGATCCTAACTTCTCACTAAATTCAGATTCTACATTATCACATTCATATTCAGTATCACATTCACTATCACACTAACATCCTAAAAGTGGTTACTCTGTGACTTTACATGACTGCTTAACAAACTAGTTAATTCCTCTTTCAAATCTATTTTAAAATTCTCTACTTTAGTAGTTAAAGTGTCAAATTCAGTCTTCAAATTAGCCGTAGCTTCACATAAATTATCTAAGTCTTTACTATGTGAATCTACTTTAACACTTAACAATCCTAAAGTTCTATTCTGAACATCCAATTTGTAATTTGAGTATTCACTGCGTCTATTTCTCTACTTAAAGTAGAACTCTGGGCATAGAGTTTTTCCCTTGAAGTTGCACTTATTTCATTTCTCAAAGAAACACCCTTCATCTATTTTATCATTTAATTGAGTATCTATTGAGTCTAATTTAAGACTTAGTTCCTTTCTTAAAGCTGCTGAATCTGCACTTTGGGTGTTGATTAATTTTACTACCTCAGACCAGTCTGTCATCTCCTTACTCATTTTCATTGCCATGGCTGGTTCTGATGTTTCCCCAATTCTCTGTTTATTATCCATATTCTTCTTACCTTTAGATCTAGTAATCATCAAAAAATTCTACACTGAGTGTAATAACTATACTAACACTCTATTATTCAACAGTTTCTTTAACTTCACACTCAAACAGTTATTATTTTGCACTCACCCGGTGTAGAGTTCTAGCTGCGTTGGTGAGCGGATGCGTAATCAGCACCATTGAACAGCACTGGCACCGGCAGCATCGAATGTTGTTTTCAGCATCAGTGTCAGCAGGCATATGTGGAATCAGCACTGGTGATTACCAACTAGTGCCGGCATCATCAGACTAACGCTGGTTCCCATGTCTGCGTCCCTGTGATGCGTGCAAGATTTGCTTACACCCCACACCAGATCTTCTTAGATGAATTATTCTTGTCGTATTTATTCTTAGTGTAATATGTGAGAATCTTCTTTTTCTTCTTTTAACATTACATCTTCTCTTTTATTGTGTTCATTAATTTTTTGCCCTTTGAATTTTTTAGGCAGAATCCAATTCTGTGAAACAGTTCTCTTGTCCTGCTATACCTGGTCACTATGGCAACACATCGTATCTTCTGCTTGGATTTAATCTCAAAATTACTGTTTTTTCAAGCCCTTTTAACTGGTTGCCACTTTCTAACACTTTTTAACTTTTAAATGACCTGGAGAGCTGTGTGAAATTGCATTACATGCAATTTTCACAACTCTCTCACTTCAGTTGACTTACTTGATCTGCACAGCCAATCTTCTTCTGTGGATATCTTATCTGGCTCTCTCGATCTTCGAAACCTCCTTCTCTGAAGAGTACTGCTGGTTAACAGATTTTATTAGTAACTCTCTCTCTCTCTCTCTCTTTCTCTCTCTCTCTCTCTCTCTCTCTCTCTCTCTCTCTCTCTCTCTCTCTCTCTCTCTCTCTCTCTCTCTCTCTCTCTCTCTATCTCCCCCTCCCCCTACTCTACCTCCCTCCCCTCATGAAATAAGTGGATACTCACATAATACTTTTAATTGTCTTGATATATTTTAACTTCCACAAATAACAAAGCATTAGAATACTTGCAAGTCAACTGACTCCTCCTGTGTTAGGCTTGATTAAAAACATCTGCAATATATTTGGTACTACAACCACATAAAATATGAACCTGTCTTGCCTCTAGCTAGTCCAATATGTGAAGTTTATTTAACAATGATTCAACTGTTCTTCTTTTTTCTTGTTACAATAGTCAATGATATTTAAAAAACCATGAGATACATAAACACTCGTTTTCTTCCAATACAGCTTCCGTGGTGCGAGCGGCAAACACTTGATACCATCACATCTACCTTGTGTTCGTGCCTCTTTTGAAGCCTGCAAACAAAAACATGTCACACAGTATGTACATTCTCTCACACTTATTTATAAAATATCCTGTATTCGCAATGGTAGAAGGACGAGCGGTTCTAGAGTTTACGCGGAAATTCTCAAATCGCTACAGTTTGAGTCTTAGTGCTGTGATATTACTGTCTGAAAAGTTGTTTCCAGGTTTTAGGACTATTGATCCATGTCATTTAAATGAACTGCTGTGTACAATAATATCACTCTTTCCAAATTTTATCAACATTTTCCAACATAATAAAGTTCCTTACCATGAACAACATGTGTTAAAAGGTATTACATTATAAAGCCACTCCAATCATTTCAATATTGCTGCAGAAGTTGGACCATTATGGAGTAAGAGGAGTAGCTTACAATTGGTTTGCCTCTTACTTTAAGAACAGAAAGCAGAAGGTAATTATCCGCAATACTGAGAGTGGTAGTGATGTTCAGTCCCAGTGGGGCTCTGTTAAGTGGGGCGTTCCCCAAGGGTCGGTGCCGGGGCTGATGCTGTTTCTTATTTATATAAATGATATGCCTTCTAGTATTAAAGGTTATTCAAAAATATTTCTGTTTGCTGATGACACCAGCTTGATAGTGAAGGATCTTGTGTGTAATATTGAAGCAGTAACAAATAATGTAGTTCATGAAATAAGTTCGTGGCTTGCGAAAAATAATTTGATGCTAAATCACGGTAAGACTCAGTTTTTACAGTTTCTAACTCACAATTCAACAAGAACCGATATTTTTATCAGACAGAAAGGGCATATTATAGGCGTGACGGAGCAGTTCAAGTTCCTAGGTGTTTGGATAGATAGTAAGCTGTTGTGGAAAGCCCATGTCCAGGATCTTGTTCAGAAACTAAATGCTGCTTTATTTACCATTAGAACAGTGTCTGAAATAAGTGATACTTCAACACAAAAAGTAGTCTACTTCGGATATTTTCATACGCTTACGTCGTATGGTATTATTTGTTGGGGTAATTCTTCTGATTCAAAAAGGGTATTTTTGGCTCAAAAACAGGCTGTTCGAGCTATATGTGGTGTAAGTTCGATAACCTCTTGTTGACCCTATTCAGTAGTCTGGGAAGTCTGACATTGCCCTCACAGTAAATATTTTCTTTAATGTCGTTTGTTGTTAGCAATATTAGCCTAACCCAAGAGTTAGCAGCTCTCACTCAGTTAATACTAGGCAGAAAGCCAATCTGCATGTGGAATGCACTTCCTTGACTCTTGCGCAGAAAGGAGTGCAGTATTCTGCTGCATCCATTTTCAATAAGCTACCACAAGAACTCAAAAATCTTAGCAGTAGCCCAAACTCTTTTAAGTCTAAACTGAAGAGTTTCCTCATGGCTCACTCCTTCTATTCTGTCAAGGAGCTCCTGGAAGAGCTAAAAAATTAAGCAAATTCCAGTATTGCATTGTTTATTTTCTTTATTTAAACTTACAACTTGTCACCTGAATATGTTTTTTTTATATTTCATTTTATCTGTTCCTAATATTATGTCATAATTTCGTGTATAGACTTGTTCCATGACCATGGAGACTTCTCCTTAATTAGGTCCCACAGAACAATAAAGAAATAAATAAATATTAACATTTTAACAGAAACTGTTCCCACTTAAAACCTATTTTCAGTTTACTTACTCCAAACTCTTTTTACTAACTAAATTATCAATATTAATACTGCTAATGACAATTGTAATAAAATTTCCAGTGTTGCCAGTTACACAAATAACCACACAAATCCTACATGGCAACTCTGAAATATCAACATCTGACAACAAATGGTTTTATAATACTTCTGCACTAACACATACGTGAATGTAATGAAAATAATATCGGAGTTGTAAATACAGACGTAGAACATGCTATGTGTGAAATATTACAGAATTGAATTGTTCATGAGTGCAGTATATCACATTCTTAAATAATGAAAGAGTGTCATTAACCAAGCTTTTGATGAGCCGCAGCCAGATTAGGTGACCAACATGAACCATATGCATTTCAGTTCTTCACACTTAGTACGTTTACCTCTCTGATAAGAAGTACCCCCGCCCCCTTCCCCGTCGGTTCCCTGTGGCCAGGTAGTTGATCAATGAGCTTTGAGCATCGGACTGCTAAGTCAACCCTATGTAGAGTGGTGTTTCTGTCCCTGTTGGCTTGTGGAGAGTGCTCAGTACTCAGGCATATGAAATTTGGAGTATGGTCTTCAGATATATGTTCGAGGTAAGTCTGCAAGTTGATCAGCTCCCTTGTTGTGGTGTGTCTTCCCCTTTTCAGCTACCACAGGAGATGTAGACCAACATTAAGAGCTTGCACTCTTAATTCCTGTGGAGTGGCCTACCTTTTGTTCAGTTATTCTCTCTGTAGCTTGTGGGGAAAGAAAGATGGTCTGTAAAATTAACTTTTGTTTGACACACGTAACTTCGTTGTGTTGATAATGTTTATGATTTTTGGAAACCCCCCCAGAAATTTAGTGTGTGTCTGTATCTTTTTCCAATTCTTTGCAGATTCAGATGTCTGCATTTGAATGTCAGATGCACTGTGGCTCACTTTGAGTGAAGGTATCAGCCACGAAGAAGTCGATGTGCCGTAGCTGCAGAAGAAGCATGAAGATGTGAATGACATGCTGAAGAACTGTGTGGGAGCTGTAGAAGCCCTGCAATGGCAGACGGCCCAGCTGGGAGAGGAGGACTGTCAAACTCCACAGGCAAGCAACAGTGTGAAACGTCTTCCAACAGTTATTTGTTTAAAATGTTGATTAACCTAAATGACCAAATTAGACTGTTATCTCATCCTCATAATAGCTTGAAAATTGTCCACAGGTTGTCAAATGGCTGGCCATTACAGACTACTACTACTACTACTACTACTACTACTACTACTATTAACTCCAAGTTTGCTAAACTGAGGAAGCAACACATGTTCAAGCATTGTCCCTCCACAAACCGCTTAGTGAGTGTGACAGTAAAGGCCAATGGATAACTGAGAAGGTGAGTGATATATGCCTAATGAAGCAAGAGGAAATCTTACATTTAGTATTGATACAGTTATAAGTTAAATGATTTGATTTTGTGTGTAGGGAAGAAGAGGAGGTATACAGAACCTAAAATGATAAGAGAAACTTTTGTTGATGCTTATGCATAATAATAAAAAAAATTGAAAACAAAAATCATCTCAATTGTTATGACTTATATCAATGTGTATCTTACTGCTCTATACAGTATGTCAAGTAGGATGTGCTTGGGTTGAGGGAGGTGGTCATCAGTGGCAATTGAATGTCATATATGCTCTGAGAGTGATAGCTGTGTTTATTACAGTTTTTGTGGGACCCTCCAGGAATGATGGTATAGTGCCGTACTGTCACACTGGAAACTGAATTAGGGAACCGGATAATAACTGCTAGCAGTCACTATAAAACTGACATTATTTGACACAACACTGGTCTCCAGCTTGTCTTCAGTTGGTTAACATACAGATACAAGTTTCCAAACTCAGAGTTGGACATCACTGTATAAATCAAAAACTAATGACATGATGATGACTAAATAGATGCAAAATTCATCATTGTAAGTGACTAAGGGGCACAAATTGCAAAACATTGTGCTACTGTTACTGAAGAATCCAAATAATTTTCACAATAATGTGAAAATGTGCTGTGGAAACAGCATACATACAACAGTCTCCATATTGAAGGAGGTTGCGACTGACTGTCCACCATGACAGTATTGTGGAGGCAGTGTGATGGTGAATTATGGAAAACCGACACTCGACAATTACAGAGCTTGGCAGCCTTCCTCCCCAGATAATGCGATCCTTGATGTATGAAATTGGCACTGAGCACTTGCTCTTGAAAGAAGTGTGCATCAGGCACGTGCCAAAATACATCATATAAGATCATGAAACTGAATGACATGGGAACACCACTGACACTTTGGGAGATGTACTGTGATGGTGGCAATAGGTTTCTCAATAAGCTTTTAACAGGAGATGTGATGTGGGTTACTCACTGTGTCCAAGAAACTCGGTACCAATCCATGTGTTGGTGTCACAGTAGATAAATGGTCAGGACAAAGTTATAGCAGATAGTATTGATGCGCTCAGTGTTCTGGGATAGGAAGGGCATTGTGCACACTGACTTGATGCATAGAAGTGAAACATGTAATGCTGTCCATTATTGTGAAACAATGGATATTTCAATGAGCCACTGAATCTGAGTGGCAAGATGCTCAGTGCTTGTATGAAGTTGATCTGTGACAGTGCTCACTGACATACAATTTGGCACACAACATCTATTCTGGAGTAGTTCAGCAGGGAGTTGGTTTACCAACCTACTCACAGTCCTGATTTTACTCCCAGCATATTTCATCTTTTCTTTCACCTCAAGAAGTTCCTGTCATTAGGTCAGCATTTTCACAATGAAGAAAGAGCTCAACAAGCCTGAGATTCTGCTTCCATTCCCAGTCAGCAGGCTTCTACAACACAAGGATTAAAATTTTGTCCAGTGATATAATAGGTTTCTCACTTCTGGTGGCAGTTATGTTGAAAAATAGGTTTAGTAATGATTTGTGTGTCACCATTAAAGATTTGGATATAACTATGTTTCAGTCTTCAAAAATGATGAATTTCATTTTCTGTAAGACTCATTTTTGGTACTAAGCAACAGATCTGTCTTGAACAAGGACACTTCTCATGTACAGTTTACTTCACTTAAAACACTTTTTTTATTTGGTTTTCAGTTCTGTTTCAAAACTGTAATAACATTTGTCACATTACTGCAGTTTATAGTTTACATCCTAATATTTACAGTGAAAAGCAGTAAAGAATTTACTGTTAGCAGATCATTGACATTATGTGAGTTTTCTGACTTGTATGATTTGTTGGAAGTGAATGCGATTCTGTTGTATGCTTGTCACCTCAGTGAAAAATAACAGTAATCTGTATTAACTGAATGTGTATATCTTTATACAGTTGAATCACTAATTGTTGCAACTGTGAGAGAAAGCGGAGGCAAATAGAGAGGAACTGAAATCTGACCATGAAATGCAGCAGTATCAAATGGAGTTGGGAAACCAAGCCCTAGATTGAGTACAATATGTGCAGTGTCCAGTTGAATGGCAGTTTGGGGATGCAGCTCATTGGCATTATGATGCTACAGGTGAAAGTACAATATCTATCTCTCTCTCTCTCTCTCTCTCTCTCTCTCTCTCTCTCTCTCTCTCTCTCTCTCTCTCTCTCTCTCTCTCTCTCTCTCTCTCTCTCTCTCACACACACACACACACACACACACATACACACACACACACACACACTCACTCTGGTTCTAGCAATATAGGTTTCATCCTCAGAATTTTTCTTCTTATTTGATGTTTCTATATCTCTTTGTAATACAATATGATAAATGGCAAAAAGTTCAGGTTTGTTGATTCAACTAAATATATTGTGTTTAGAGTAAACAGAAGGTTACTTTAGAATAATGATATAAAAATGGTTGTATGGAAAGAGTGCTAAGGATGGTGTTCTACTGACAGAAGATTCAGTGAGCATAACAAATCCACTAGTAAAACTAGTCCCACTGTACTAGTTGATGCTGTTCTAGAGCATTCTTGAGTGGTTTTGGTTCATTACCAGAGAGCACTGACAAATGACACACAGAGTTCAAAGAAAGGTAGCTCATTATGCATTACCTGGAATCAGTTGAGAAAGTGTCACAGTTAAGATTAGCAATTTCAGCTGGGAATCATTGAAAAAAGAAAATTTTCACTGTGGTAAAAATCATTTCACAAAATTTCAAACAGCCAGTTTATCCTCTGAACAGCCAATTACAGGGTGTCCCACTCACACCTCCCTGATTTCAATGGCCCAGGGGAAAAAGCTACAGTAGATACTACAATGAAAAATGCACCAGATTGTAGAGCATCTTGGAAAATTTATTTATTTATCATTAGCACACCTCTACATGTGAACCATTTGCAGCATGAAGAATATAGAGTCAACATGCATTTTTGTACTAAGTTCTTTGTAACGTTTCCTCTGTTACTGTTTCAATTGAATTAGTGATATGATGTCGCAATGTAGAAATGTGACAACTTCAGTCACACACGTGGTCTTTCACACATCCCCACATGAAGAAATCAAGCAGAATAATGTCAGGTGAAAGTGGTGGCCAAACAATGAGTTCTGTGTCTGATCCAATGACTGGGAAATTTCCTTCCCAGGAACTTCTGAACAGCCATTGACGAATGTGGTGGAGCTCCGTCTTGTTGAAAAATGATGTTGGGTTACAAGTCTAGTATCTGAAGCTAAACAAACTGCTCCAAAATGTCCAGAGACACTGACCCATTCACTTTTTGTTCAACAAAGACAAATGTCTCAACAATCCTCTCATGCATTAGCCCACACCAGACGTTTAGTTTAGGGCTGTCACAAACATGTTGAACGACAGTGTGCAGATTAAGATAACCTCAAATCCGAACATTATGGCTGTTAACACATCCTGATAGAGGAAAGATTGCCCCATCTGATTATAATCATGTTCCTATAAAACTGGTATCCATATCAATATGCTGTAGCATATCTGTAGCAAATTGTCGTTAGTGTGGTTTGTCATTCGTTGTCAGATGTTGCAGAGTTTGCACTTTGTAATCATACATATGTAGATGCTGGCGAACTACATGATGCAATGTTGACTGAAATATATCAAGTTGCCTAGATGATTGAGGAATTGACTTACGTGGGATTCTGAGAAACATTTGTCTGTTGTCCTGCACTGTCTCTTCTGAAAATCCATAACATGCACCACCGGTATGTTTCAGAACACTATCCTGTTGCCATAAACTTCCTATACCATTTCCCAATTGTTTTCACATCAGGTGGATAACATTCATACACTCCACAGTAATTTCTGTGCACACTAATATGCCTGAAAGCCATACTACTGCTTGCGCATTGCTGTGTAGTTGCCATTTTCACTTCATGTGACTGTGACCATGCTGCACTCTGGCATTGATACTTAGCATTTCTGAGAATGAATATAAATTCTTTCAGATGCTCTAAAGTGTGGCGTATTTCTCATAGTCATATCTACTGTGGTTTTTCTCTCCTGGGTCCTTGAAATCAGAGTGATTTGAGTGGGACAACCTGTAATTTGTTGCAACATATATGGATCTGTGAACATCACAAGAGAATTAGGAATAACAGCTTCTCTAAATGATGCGGGTTTTAGAGTGTGTAGGATAGACATATTGACTGAAAGTGTCACCTAGCAGCCTCTGCCAAGTACTCGGTAATTACAGTCTCTGAGAACACTCTTGACACAGTGGTTTATGGTGGACAGGATGAGAAATCTGAAGACGTATGTGATGTCAGAATGATACTCGTTTGTTTCTGGTTCCTACCAATGGTAGCATAATATAGAAAGTCAATAAATGGAAAATCTAGGATGGAATGTCACAATATTATGCAAAGGATAATTGTTACACACTAAATAGTGGAGATGCTTTAACAGAGGTAGTGTTGACAGGAAGCTTATTTTGTGACCACCTTTTTGTTGTTCTTATCTGTGATGCAGCTTCTCTGATATATGGTGAGTGACAACTATGCTTTCCATAATATTGTTACTGTGGTATGTGATAGTACACTGACATTGTTGTACCATATTGTTTCTCTGTTTACATTTCCTGTGGCTCTAATTGTGTGCAGAGGACACTCAGTGCCCAGTAATTAGAACTAATGTTAGAGTTTCATTGAAGAGTATGTCGGCATACAGAGTACAGTGTCATGTGCTAGCTAACATTTAAATGTTT